>NW_027131527.1:21272586-22545172 GCF_026122565.2 Emydura macquarii macquarii
CGCCCAGGCAAGCAAGGGACTAGGGTTCTGAACTCTTGGGGAGTGTACACTCTGGAGGGGGGCGTAAATAGTGACAGTGTAAATGCCAGCTAGACAAGTTTCATTTATTACTGTATACTGTTTTTATTAATTGATTTATTCAACTGCCCCTGTGGATTTAACATAATAGTGATGTTAATTTCAGTCTGTTATGCCATATTTATTTAATTTGTTAAGTAAAGGTGTGTTAACTCTAATTTAAGTTAAGTTATTGGATGTTTAGTTTGCATAATTGCAATTGTTAAATTAGACCTATGTCTCAGATTATTATTATTATTAGACTAGGTTTAATCCTGGAAGCTCCCAAGGCCTCCTATTGAGCGTGTGCAGGGGCCAGCCAGGTGGAGGCATCACCAATTTTACATTCCTTTTAAAGTAAAGGGACTGCAGCAGAGGGGTGGATAGAGGATTCCCACCTATCCTACATCATCACTGGGATCCTCAGGATCTCCTTTGTTGTTAACAACCTTAGGTGCCCTTGCACACAGGTGAGTGTTCTCGGCTCCCAAGTAACCCAGAAATAGAAGGGGGTTACATGTGAAATAAATAAAGCAGTTTATTTAAAAACAATCAAATGGTACCCAAACATGTCCTCACATGGGTCAACATCATAGACTTTCCAAGCCTCAGACGCCTACCACCTGAGCAAGAGAAGTAATTGTTAACGCTTTTTTTTAATAAAACAACTGGAAGATGACTTGATACACACTTTTCTGATGGGTTACATAATTGTTTACTAGGCATCAGTAGCATAATGGAGAGCAGGAATCCCTAATTCTGTCCCTGGCTCTGGGAAAATGGTTTAGGATTAGAGTGTCAGAGATAATCAATCCTATCTGAAAGGCAATGAGGCTAAGAGTTGGCCTGTTGTGTTGAGTCCTGGTTTCTATTCCTGATTGTGTCTGTAGTGAAATTGTGTAACCTCTCAATGTATGTGTATATAGTGATGAGTCAGCTCATATATAACTGCCATCTATGATTGGGGCTCATAGGCTTGGTTGGTAAGGTGCATTGGAATATAAACCACAGAGAGTTGAAACTTGAACTCAGGAATTCCTCTTCCCAACTCAAGAACTTTTACCTAAGGTTAACGGGGTGTTTGGGGGGAGGGGCGGATGTGTGCCTGTCTCTCTCCCTCATTGCCTCCACTCCCAATGGAAGATTACCTGACTAGACATGTTGAATCATCACCAATGAAATGCATTAAATTCATCACAATGTATTTATTTTCAGTTATGGAGAAAGAGTAATAAATCATGGTATAGGCAAACACTACATATTTATAACTTATATTGCATTAATTAGCACATGAGGCACAAAACCTTGATCCCAGAGTATTTTAGATTTCTTGCTAAAAGGATTTAAATAAAGAAGTGAGGCAATCCAGTGAGAAACTTTAAAAAGGGATGATTTTAGAGCCCATTCTTTCTATAGCAATTGAATTTGCAACAAACTGCTTTGAAAGATTGATATAGCACTCAGCTTACATTTCATTTTTTGATATTTGAGATGTTTACAAAATAAAGATTTTTAAAACTCCTGTTAACTGAAAACTTCAGCCTCATCTTTCACAATTCTGTTGTGACCAGCAACAGCATAATTAGCTGGGCTGTTGTTGCACAATCAGCATATCTGCTCTCTTCCTATTTTCATATATTCTGTTTAGACTTAAAATTTGAGGGGGATTGATAATGCTCCCTTCAGCATTTGCCTTTTTTCCAGGAAGGAGAAGGCACTTAACAGATCTTGGCTCTCTCCTTCAATTCTCTGCAGCCCATCACTAGTGCTGAAGATTTTTAAAAGAAAAAACTCACCAAATGGATGATGATTGAGGATTCTGTGACACTTGATGGCTGCACCCAGGTAATGGAAGATGGCTGATAGGGATTAAGGTTATTTAAGTCCTTATAGAAATGAAATGGAAAGCAAGAAAAGGAGACTCTCCATTCTCCACATGATGCCTCTGATGGGTGAATGAAGAAAAAGAGAGACAAGAAAAAGAGCTGAGAAGGGAAAGTAAAGCTGAACACCATAATATAAAAAAGTTTAAGGTAAAAATCCTTAACTAAGAATAGGTCAGCATAGAGTTAAGAAAGAAATGAGAAAGCAGAGCAGGACAGAAATAAAATGTAGAAATAACTAAGCTGCTTAAATATTTATTGTATTGAATTACTCTTTAAACTGAAGTTCTACCATTAGGTAGTGCTACATGATATTCTAACTGCCCAAGTTGTATTTGGATGGGTCAGCATGAATCTTGTAGTGACCACCTAGAAGCATCTGCTAAATTAAGGTTGCACTATAGTTTCCATAGTCACTTCTTTTCACACACTTTGAACTTTCCAAAATATTCTTTTTTGGAATGAAGTTTCCCATACTTAGCCTCTTATCACAAATTAATTTTATTTTTCTTTAAGAAAGTCTAAAAATCTCCTCAGCAGTTTAATTTACAAGCCTCCACTGTCAGAGCTATGCTTGGCAAAATGATTTTACAAGTTGATTACTTCCCCACATACATTTTCTTTTTTTTTCTTTTTTTTTTTTTTTTTAACTTAAATGTATTTTTAAAAAAGCACTTCTATAATATTAAAATTGTACGGTCAAACAACAATCAGGAAATTCCTAACATTAACATTGCTTTGGCAAAATTAACTATGTTGAGCATACATTATATTCTCTTCCTCTTTTTTATGTAAACCTTAATGTTTTTGCTCTCATTATACACCACGTGCAACAGGACTGAGTTTAACATTAACTGAACTTTTGGAATTTCTTGAGCCCGTTGCTTGATTGTGCAACCTTATCATGCATTAAAGTTTTTTTTAATTTGTTCTTTAGCAGTTTTCAGTAGGCATTCCTTACAAACTGAAATTCTCCCATTTCTGTGTTTTTGCAGCTCTGCATCTGAAGAATTAATTACTGTTATAGTTGTTTAAATGTACTGCCTGATTTTCCATCTTGCCTTCCAGGATATAACCTGAAAACAGTAATGCATCAAATTTTTAATCTTTCATGGTGAAACAGTATTCCCAGTTTCAATATTCTTTGCCTTTCAAAGTTGATTTGATTCTTTTTCTTTGAGGTTTTCAGGGGAGAGAGGAGGTTTGGAGGGGGTTGTACCATGGATTGCTAATTATATATGCCATAAACATGCAAGTCATGTCTAATTATGCATTAAGTTATCATTAATGCTTGGAAGGTGTGTGATGAAAAAGGAATTACTTCATAGCACTACAAATCCCTAAGCAATTTCTCTTAGCTGTCATTACATTTAGTATTAAATCTACATTCTTTTCAGATTAATAATGCCTTTTACAATCTTCAAGTACTGTTTATTGTCATTAGTAATAGTCCAGACATGTAGAGTGATTGAGAAATGTAAGCTTTCACTTAAGAATTATTTTTATACTATATATAGACCAAATATCTTGAAAGTTAATCAGCAATGCTAGTAACTAGTATTCTAGAAAGAAGCTCTAAGGATAATGGAAGGAGCCTGGGGCTGGGAAAATATTCCATGAAATATGAGAACAACCAGACGCTAACTAAAATACCATTGTATTTTTTAAAAATACCAAATGTTGCTAAACAATGCACAAAATTAACAAGCCAAAACAGCCATGTTGATAAAATACAGAAACTAGTTTGAAAGCCTCCTCAAAGCAATGGGATATGTTGAATTCAGCAGATGGCATTGCTCTCCTTTTATTTTATTATTTTATCTCAAAAGAATAAAATTTGTTTTGTTGTGATATAAACAATATTAGAATCTTATATCTGTGTAGTTTCTTAGCTACTTCCATATAGTACTTCACATTACTCTACAATTTCTGATAATCCTATTTGAACAACTTCAAACTTTGTCTAATAAACTACCATTTGTAAAATGTATTGAGCATTTTAAATGATAGTTTGGGGTGTGTATCTTGCAAAGACACATCAGTCGTTGCACATTTATCAATACTTTCCAGGTCATTCTTTCTGTGTAAGCCCATTGGGTATTGCAGTCATATTTAATTAAGTTCTATTGTTCAGTTTGACAATGTGGAGAACATGGAACATTTCTGTATTTCTTTATTTTTATGAAACGTCTGTGACAGTTTACCTACTCGTTGTATTGCTGCCTATTTGGTCTTCAGGAGTTAACTTCTTTCCGGAAACATCCCTTGTGCTAAGGCATGCAGGATAAGGTATGCCTGAATGTCTGCCTCAATGAGACAGTCATTAAGGACTATCAACAGGTGAAAAGTGAGGCCATGGCAGAACAAAGGGGTAGCTGCAGCCTAGGTGAAATTTGCCTTATCCAGACCTCTAGAGGAGGAGGAGTATAAAATCCTCAAAAGGGGAACAAAGCAACAGGGGTTAGGTACAACTTTCAAAAACAAAGGTTGAGAAGTTCAATAGAGGAATAAAAGAACTCCTGGAAAGGTGTACTTGAGCTACTAGGAGGAGGCCTAGCAGGCTCAGCACTGGTCTGTGGGGCTAGGGAAGCTGGACCATGGGGTTCCACTTGTGTGAAAGGGTACCGGACACAGTCTGTGCCAGTTATCCCTAACTTATTCTGAAACAGCATTATATTGTCCACTAAGCCCTCTGTCTTCTTTCTCTGAGATGGAGGGACCAGCTCCCTTCTCTGCCAGCCCCTAATCAATTAGGAATTCTGCAGGTAGGGCTGGCCTTTTTACCATGGCCATATGGAGTTGGGGGCTCAACACTAGAAAAATCAGCCTAGACCCCAGAGTTCTCATGTTGCCAAAGGAATCTCTTGTCAATTTGCCTCCTGATGTTCCTCCAGGATTTCAGCATTCATCCAAGAATTTCAGAAAAATGAGTCACAATCAACTTTCCTATAAATCCCTGGAGCCTAAACTGCAGGAGACACAACTGGGGGTAACTTCTGACATCCAGGTGGGCAAGCTCAGACATTCTCAGGAAAGCATCATCAAGAGTCAGTGGCTAGGCAGGTTAAACAGGACAGCCAGAAACTGTAGCACCTTTTGAGTCCTTTTGAAAATGTAGGTTTTAGTGTCTCTCTTTCTCAAGTTACCCAGTGGTGAAATGGGGATAATACTTTCCCACTTTTGTAAAATGTTTTGAGAGCTATAGATGAAAAGTATATAAACAAGTATACACTGTTTGGTTTCTTAAAGTGTATATCTAGGCCCAGAACTCACTGCTGTGATCTCATATTTGGCCTGCTGAGATTTTACTGTAATCTGGAAATTAATGAGCGAATACTGAATTAAGATAGATGGCTGGCCTTGGATAAGTATTTTTAATATATGTCCTTCCCATTTATTTGATTACTATGAAAAAAGTTAGAGCACTTAACAATTGTTAAACATTTCTGCTTATTCAAAGAGCATGAAGGTAACCTTTCATTCAGCATAGTTGACAACTGCAGTTTTGATTTAATTTCAAGTAATTATACTGTCCATTGCTCTTTAAACACTAGATATTTACAGCTGAAGCAAGTGTTCTCAAAAGTTTTCATACTGTGGACCATATCATTCTAAATAGATTGACCCATGGAAAACTTTCCTCCCATTCACAATCAGGCAGAGCAGTGCGACTCTAGGCAGAGCAGTGCGACTCTCATTTGCAATCACATAACATCCTGATACAATTACAGAAATTGCTCTGTAGAAAAAGAATATAAGGAAAGTGATGTGTTTTAATGAAATTTAAAAACTGGAATGCAGGAGTAGAGCTGACACACTGTCTATCTCAGCGCAGATCACTTGCAAATGTGCTGTTGACCACAGTTTGGGAGCCTCTGAATTAATCATTCCAGATTAATATCATTGTCATCATTCTGCAGATATTTAATAAATTTTAAAAGATCAATCTTCTGCCCTTTGCAGCAAAGGGGGATCTGAACATCATAAGAAGTAGAATAGATTGAATATTAAAGACTTTGTTCTTAAACAAATTAGAAGTTTTGAGGCTCCATTACAAATGCTCAGACTAATTTATAGTTACTGCTAAATTATAATGAACTCGTTTAAAAGAACACTTTGCATACAGGTCTGCAACTCACCACTCTAAACTTTCTAGTCAGAAAACTGGATCACATTAAAGGAGATTCAATTAGGGTAGGTTGGGGGTTCCAGATAATAAAAATGTGTGGTGAAGATTTCTGTGACACTGTAGCATGTTACAAGTAGTCAATCTATTGTAGGATGGATTCTGCATTACTACTGCAAGAATGTCCCAACTTTGTCCTTTACACTAACTGATAAACACCAACTTCCCAATTAAAAGAAATAAAGTCCTCAGCTTCTTGTAGTCTTTTATTGTCATACTTGAAACATGAAAGGACAAAACACCCCACCTAAAATGGAGACAGCCTGCCTCCAGTATAAATTATCGCTGCTGAAGAGCACTGGAGTAAAGTCCCTGATATAAGTGGCCTTATGCCAATGGACAATATGATATAGTAGATTTCCACTCCACCATACCTCTCCCTGGACCCACCATCTCACCTTCACCCCTATTCCTCTACACTGGGTATTCTGGCCTGAACTCAGCAGGATGTATCTATTCAGACTCATAAAACAGCAGAATATGTTTCCGAGAGGCAAATGTCAAAACTCTCTCACTCTTAGAGGTTTCCCTTTTATTTCAAGATATCACATAGTGGGAATCCCTTATTCCACTAATAGTTACTGACAGTAGTTCCTCTGAATTCTATGAGATGACTCCTGCCAGTAACTGCTCACCAAAGGGAGTAAGGGATTACAGTTTCGCCCATTGAGGGAGAATGGAACTATGAGTAAGGAGCTCCTGAGTTCTAATCTTAGTTTTCCCAAAGATTTGTGTGTAGCCCAGCATAACTCGCTTACCGTCTGTTTCCTCTTCTCTAACCCTTAGAGGATTGTAAGGTTCATTGCAAATTAGGGATTTTAAAGACTCTGTGTAAGGACTAAGTATTTTATTTTGTGTTTATATTTGATTAATATATTTTAATGCCATTATGTCTTATTTCATTATTCTAGCTAGAACAAGAATCTTTTTTAAAAACTAAAGAAAATCAGTTTTAAAGAACTTATAAAACTCTTAAAAGACACCATGAATTAATCATACCAGTATGATTAAAGCATTTTAGTATTTGTAGTCTCAGAGTAATTTTATTTTTAAGACATGTTAGTTTTTTCATATTTTCCCCTTTTGGTGTTACTACAGTACAGAGTTATTTTCATACCTTAACATGTTTGCATTTCTTTTAAATATATAATCTTGACTTTGGATATCCAGGTTTGTAGAACTTGTATGGGAATAATTCCAACATCCTTGTAATTAATTTTGCCCTTTGATTACTGATGCATACTCTTAACCTGAACTCCATTTTATTGTCATGGAGTTTCACCCTGAAAGGTCACTACATAAAATGGTACCTTCTCACCCAACAGCTCTGTCCTAGAGGTGTGACAATGTAAAGCAAGAATAAATCACTGTGTAAGAAAAATTGGAATCATGCCCTCTGTGTATTCAAAGTCACATCCTATAAGTGTATGGTTATTGCATGAAGTCAGAGCCTGCCTAACTAAAGGATCATGAATGGGATCCTAGTCCTTTTCACACATCACCAACAAAACAAATAACAGTTTCCAATGTCATTTGAAAATAGTGGGCTTCCACAGATGCCAATGAGGCCAGAATTTGTCCTGCAGAATATTGACAGAAGGCACCAATTTTACTTTCTAATCCCATATTCAGTCCCATATTCAGAGAGGGGAGAGGAGGAGAGCTGGGGAATCTTTTTAATTGTAAACAGTCCATTTGGTAAGGAGTCACTAAGAAACCATCAACATGAGACTGCATTATGCTATTTCTTCAGAGTGCCTTTTTAAAGAAGAATTACAATTTCTCAATTACTTTGGTCTTGACACACAATTAGTATGAGGCTTTTAGGATGTCATCAACAGGACTCCACTGGGAATTTTGTGAGCTTGCCTACATGATTCAGCCACCAGATTCCATTAATATATCAAAACTTTTTAAAGCTATTGTGAAGCACTCCAAAGTAGTTATTTTGTTATCTGAGATGTTAGAGACATTGAGTATCTTAATGTTTGTACATTTGGTACAGTACAAATTTCCTACAGTTATTTGGCATTACAGAAAACCTGTTTGGCCTTTATTTAGAACTTGCTTATCTCTCATATGGTAGGATATGAAATCAAGTGATACTTTGGGCCTGATCCTAGGTTCTTTGAGTGCTTGCTCCTGTCCATTCCAATGTAGGTGTGTGCACATTGTGTGCATCACTGCTGGAAGCTTTTTTCGCAGTAGTATCGTCCAGGTCAGCTCTAGTGCCCCCTGGAGTGGTGCCTCCATGTCAAGGTATATAGGGAGCAACCATCTCTCTCAGTTCCTTCTTTCTGTCTCTGGTGGTTGCTGGAACGCTAATTGTCTCCTCGAACTGTGAGTACTCCTCAGTGTTAATTGTAAATAGTTGTAGATAAGGCATTAATAGTTGTTTTTAGTTAGCCTTCAGTGGTAGTTAGAGTAGTTATCTCCCTGCCTAGTGGGGCTCTCCCGCTGGGTCTGGGGCATGCCTGGGTCCCAAAGTTTCAAGAAGTATGCCACTTGCCTAAACAAGATCCAGGTGAGTGAGCTACGTGAGAAGTGCTTGAAGTGCCTGGGAGAAGGCCATGTGCCTACCAAGTGCCGTGTTTGCAAGAACTTTCGGCCCAGGACAAAGAAGGAGGTAGACTCAAGTTTCTCCTCCTGGAAGCAGCTCTTCGCCCAGCATTTGAGCACGGCAGACTTGGCGTCTTCCACTTCATTGGCCAGGAGTGCACCGGCATTCGAAGGTGGTCTCTACTATTTTCCAACAGTGGGGCTATCCCCAGGTAGACCTGTTCGCGTCAGCATGGAACAAGAAATACCCTCAGTTCTGCTCCCTTTGCGGTCTGGAGGCCGGATCGCTCTCCAACACTTCCTGCTGGAGTGGTCGGGGAGCCTCATATATGCATTCCCGCCCATTCCTCTCCTCCGCAAAGTCCTGCTCAAGAACAAGAGGAACAAAGCAAACATGATTTTAGTTGCGCCGGCCTGGCTGCACCAGCACTGGTTCAGCATGCTGCTGGATCTATCAATCGCTCCCTGCTGGAGATTCCGAGATGGCACGATCTTCTGTCCCAGGGCCACTGTCACTTGCTGCACCAGACCTGGACTCCCTATGCCACACAGCGTGGAGACTCCATGGCTGAGCACAGACGAGCGAGCCTGTTTGGCGCAAGTCCAGCAAATTCTGCTGGATAGCAGAAAACTTCCACACATGTCATATATCGTGCTAAATGAAAATGATTTACCTGTTGGGAGGAGTCCCACAGGATCTCGCCAGGGTTGTCGCCGATACAGGTGATCCTGGAGTACTTGTTACAACTAAAGCTCCAGGGGCTAGCCGTGGCCTCCCTGAAGGTCCACCTAGCAGCTATATTGGCTTTCCACCAGCTTTTGGAAGGGAGATGAGTTTTCTCCCACCCCATCATAATTAGATCCTGAAGAGGGTAGAGATGCTCTATCTGCAGGTCCGTGATCTGGTGCCTCCCTGAAATCTCAACCTCGTCCTTTTGTGGCTCACAGGGCCCCCATTTGAGCCCATGACTACATGCCCTTTACTGCTGCTATCATGGAATGTGGCCTTCCTGGTGGTCATTACCTCAGCAAGGAGGGTCTCCGAGATTAGGATTCTGACCTTGGAGCCCACTCATTCTGTGTTTTATAAAGACAAGGTTCAGTTAAGGCCGCATCCGGCCTTCCTGCCTAAGGTAGTTTCCCAATTTCATTATAACCAAGATATTTTTTCCCCGTGTTCTAGCCCAAACCACACGGCTTGGAGGAGGAGAGCAGCTGGCACATGCTAGACGTCAGACAGGCGTTGGCATTCTACATCGAACGCACGAAACTGTTCTGGAGATATACACAACTCTTTGTTGTGGTGGCTGATGGAATGAAAGGCTTACCTGTTTCCACCCAGCACATCTCATCATGGATAACTTCCTGCATCAAGTTCTGCTTACAAGCAAGCGAGGGTGCCACTTATGGGGATAATTACAGCCCACTCAACCAGAGCTCAAGCTTCATCTATGGCCTTCCTAGCAAAAGTGCCTGTGCAAGACATTTGCAGGGCTGCCACCTGGTCGTCTGTGCATACCTTTACATCCCACTACGCCATCGTCCAGCCGACGCAGGATGACGCGGGCTTTAGCAGGCAGCTCATCTGTAACTCCAGCCCACCCCCAAGGTATTGCTTGTGAGTCACCTATAATGAAATGGACATGAGCAAGCACTCGAAGAAGAAAAGATGTTTACTTATCTGTAACTGTTGTTCTTCGAGATATGTTGCTCATGTCCATTCCATGACCCACCCCCAGTCCCCGCTGCTGGAGTTGCAGCAAGAAGGAACTGAGGGGGCATAGGTTCAGCAGCGCCTCATATACCGGGACATGTGCACGGGGCTCTAGGAGTCGCCAAAGCCAGCCCTATTGTTCTGCTAAAAAGAAAAAAGTTCCGGTAACCATGCATGAGGGCGCCCATACACCTACAATGGAATGAACATGTGCAACACATCTTGAAGTTACATTCCTGTAACTAAATCTTGCTTCAGAAAATTGCTCTTGCTGTAAAATATAACTGGGTCAGAGACAAAGAGATCTGGAATGGATGATAAGGTACAGAGGAGAATGAAGATAATTCTTGGTTTGTGGTTTGGAACTGAAATAGCTATGTATTTAGCAACAGCAAAAATTTCTTGAAGCCAGAATAAATAGATTCCAGTTTTTTCTAGGTCCTTCCTTTGAAAAATAACTGCCCATACATAGCAGCCAACTTCTGTTGGCTCAGTTAAAAGTCTTCTTACAAACTCACTCTAACTCTACATTACATGATTACAATAGGCTTTCTTTGTCTTTATATGGTTGTTTCGTATGCCACTGGAGCTAGCTCAGCCCACTCCCAATTACATATTTACAGTTTAGGAAATGACAAGTCTTGTGTTTCTGGGCATTCTTCCTGGTATTAAAATAGAACATAGCCTTTTCTGTTTAAAGGTGTTCTAACCCAGGCCTTTAGTCTGCTATTAAACATCATTCTTTGCTGCTGATATTAAATTTTAATTAGTAAATATGCTAAATAACCTCCTTGTTCACCCATTGATAGGACAAAATATTCTTTCACTCAACCTGCTTCCCTAGCATTTGGTTCATATTTGGCTCATAAGTTTGTTCTTAGATAATCAGTAGGCACTGCTGAAATGTAGAATAAATCTTTGCCCCAAACGTAGTTTATATAGAAGGGAGTTCAAATCCCATACTGGAGGAATTTCTCTCAGGGACCTAATCTATTAGCATTGGATTAGCAAAACAATTTTTGAGCCAGTTCTGCATGCATCTGTATTCTTGGTTTCTCTTTAAGCAGAAATTAATCAATTTACAAAGTGATGTGTAACTATTTAATTGTATAACTTCTGAGAACATTCCATTCTCATCATACTGCAATGATATATGTACTCTGGAGCATAATACTATACTTCAAGATAATAAAAACTAAAAGTACAGTTGTGGTTTTCTTCTTGGTTGGTACAGTGTGATGTGGAGGAGAAAAACCTGGCAGACACTTGTGGGAACAAAACTCAGGAGCTGATGGACAATGCAGGAAATGTTAATGTATGTCACCAGTGTGTTCTGCCTATAATAGTAGATTCCGTTATTCTTCTCTTCCCGATAAGATCAGTATTGCCTGATGAAATCACTGGAAAGACTCTTACTGCTTTAAAATTGCTTTGGATTAGACCACACTAATATACCAGAAATTGGACAGATCCCTTTACATAATACTAACTGCTTTGCATACACGTGGTATTTGTTTTTATATCAGGCTTATGAAATATTGTGGAGTTATTCAAAAATAGAATGCATATGGTTTTATTTTGCTCATATTTTATTGAAGTTAACTGAGAATGTTATTGTTTTGGAAGCACTTTTGTTAATATTGAAACAATTGCTCTTATTACAGCTCTCCTCGTACATAATCTCAGTTTAACCTGAAGTCCACTCAAAAGATACTATGGACCTCCCTGTAGCTCACAGTCCTCTGTAAAATTCAAGAAAGATTGTTCAGGAGGCAAGAGTAAAATGAGATATTGGTAAAGAATTCTGAATAAATGCGAAGAAGTTACAGTCTTAAGAATGAAGGGGTTTTTTTGCGTTGTGGAAATACTAAACTAGTTAGTCATCCTCACCTTATATCACTTTGCTTTACAGACAAGCAACTGGGTCTTTATGGCAATGCAGTGCTCTGTTTGATATATTCCACCAGACACTTCGTGCTTGACATAGAGAAGTTCTGTTCTGCTGTGCACTAGTATGTCTCTGAAGATCCCCTCTTTGCTTCCTGATGAGAAGTTCTGTGTGGAGTATGTAGAGTGACGTTCCTGAGGCCAAACTGTCCATATAGTAATACTGCAGAGGTCCAGTCAATTTAAACTTCTCCTACTGCCAAATGCCATTAGGATTATCAGTGAACCTGAGATTGCTTCTGTTCACTCACAAGGATGGCAGGACAGTAGACTCAGTAAGCGTTTCATTTTTCTTCGAGTGCTTGCTCATGTCCATTCCACTAGAGGCGTGTGCACGTCTCCGTGCACGGTTACCCAGAACTTTTTTCCCCTTAGCAGATCCCGTAGGGCCGGTTCTGGCACTCTCTGGAGCCATGCGCACATGACGCAGTATATGAGGCGCTGCCGGCCCTACGCCCCCTCAGTTTCTTCTTTCTGCCCGTGACAGTTGCTGGAACTAGCCTTGCTCTCAGCAAGTACTATTCCCCTTGTTTGGACTTGTTTGATATTCTAAGTTAGTTTTAGTTAGTTAAGTAGTTGTTAAGTGTAGTTAGAGATCAGGCAAGTCCCTATGGGGACTTTGAGCAGCCAGGGTATTCCCCGGTCGCCGGGATTCAAGCCGTGTGCCTCCTGCGGGAAGGCCTTCCTGCTCAGCGACCCCCATGACTGCTGCCTTAAGTGCTTGGGGGAAGCCCACAGAAAACAGAACATGGCGGCCTGTATGTACATTGTGAGACTAGCTCGTCTGAGGCTCAGACCGCTTCAGGCATGGTTAGCCTCGGTATATGGGCCGAGCAGACACCCATTGGACCAGATGGTCACACTTCTCCTGCCCGTCTTAGCCTCCCTAAACTGGTGGCGGACTCCCAGGGCAGTGATGAAGGGCGTTCCGTTCAGGGAACTGGTCCTGTCAGTCACCCTAATTTCCAAAGCATCAGACGTAGGATGGGGAGCCCACATCAGCACCAACCTAGGCACTCAAGGTCTCTGGTCGGGGGAGGAGAGGCGCCTACACATCAATGTGAAGGAGCTGAGGGCCATTCGCCTAGCGTGCAAGGTGTTCCTCCGATTCCTGAGAGGCAGAGTGGTGCAGGTGCTGATGGACAACACTGCAGCCATGTTTTACATAAACAGGCATGGGGGAGCGTGCTCCTCAGCCCTCTGTGAGGAAGCTATCCGTCTGTGGGACTTTGCCGTGAGGCACGATTTCCATTTGACTGCCTCTCACCTCCCGGGAATGAGGAACAACGAGGCGGATTGCCTTAGCAAATCGTTTCTACCTGCCACGACCAGAGGTGCTTAATCAGTTTTTAGAAATGTGTCTGAACAGTTGCAAAATGACTGCATGTAACATTTTTTATGTCTTAAAAAATGTCCACAGAGATTTGAAAAATAAATCCTTCTAAGAATTAGCTGAGAATAGGGCTATCATTAACAAATGTTCCCCATATTTTACCGTAGCCCATGGCTGATACATGATGTGACAAAAGAAAAGGCCATCTTATACATTCATTCTCTGTAAACTTGAATTTAAACAAGTCTGAATGCTTGAAAGAAAACCTTGGATTTTGAATGTATTTTAACTTTTATTTTTCGTTAAAATTCAGTGCGTTTCCATTTAATTCCCCACAGCACAATAGTATATCTATGGTAACCTTATAATGGTATCTGGGAAAATATGCTGAAACAAGCCATTGCATTGTGTTCAATGGGGGGTTCTTTAATATGTTATAAGAGAGAATCAGGGAATCAGTGACAGAAGCTAACGGGAAGTTGACTAATATTCAAAATCTATAAAGATAATTTATAGCAGCTTGTGTGTTGATTATATGCCACACAGCAATCCTTGATAATATAGCAGTGTTTCCAATATAACTGGAAATGTGCTGGGATCCATAAGAGTGATCATTGCTTCCTGCTCAAAATAGCTTGTATGCTGCAGAAGCTATAACAAAGACTTATCACTCATCAGATGCCACATTCTGACATGCCTTTGCTCAGTTCCGTGTATTTTATATTACAAAATCAGAGTTTATACATACTACAGGACTTGGTAGAAGCAACTGAAATTACCTGTTTGCTCCCACACTTGAGACAGTTAGAACATTTTACAGATTCTTCAACAGTTTCTTTGTGTGCCCCAACATGCTCTACAAATTAAGATCTATGGCTGAGATTTGCTGCAGTGCTCCATACATTACTTAAACACAACTTCAAAGATCTAAGTAGTGTTTAAGAAGTGCAAACCAATGTACAAACCCTCTACACTGGAGTAAATGTCACCCTGTTACCTTAGAATGAATTGAGTTCTTACCTGCAAAATAAGTAACAAAAGGTGTTTTGGATCAAAAATACACTCTCAGCCAGCTTCTTCCTTCCATGTGTCTCATGTGAGCTAGCTTTATGCAGTGAAGTAGCATTTTCCAACAGGGTATAATTTGTTGCCTCATATGACTTCCTACACCCTGTTACAGACTCTCCTTTAGCTCTGTTGAAGAAAAATACTTTTGATTCTACGATCCCTATCTTTAGTCTCCAGTCTTTAATGATAGAAAAGCATTTCACAGTCAGATGCTTTTGGAGTGTTGTGATAATCAGACCTAAAAGAGTGGAAGTGATAATACTTCACTAATAGAATCATCGGAGAAACACTACCCATGTAAAAAGAAGAATATGGATAAAGAGAAGACTCATATTGAAAATGGCTACAAATACTCTGGTAAAGCATTGGCAGTAGAATGAAACCCCAACTGAGGGTTGCGTTTTTAAGCAGATGCCCTATAGCAGTGTTTCCCAAAGTATGCACAGCGCCCACTAGTAGGATACAAAAGGCTAGCTGAGGGTGTGCAGGCAGCTCCAAATTGCAAAGTCTCAATTTTCATTAAAAAAGAAAAAAAGGAGGAATGCAATTAGTTTCATTCTCCTGAAAGGTGTGGGAGGAGAGCACGTAGCTTTCAAAGATTAGGAAACATTGACCTAGATGAAAAAATGTTTATTCAACCCTTCCTCTGTATAGACAAAGGATGGGAAGAAAGATATGGGATCCAAAAATCCATAAACTGACACAGGAGCTGTGTAAATTTTCAGTAACTTGGTTATATGTGGCTTTGAGACCTGGGCAGCAAACTATCACCACTGTAGTAAATTTTTTTTCCTCTCTCATCCTTAAAGAAAGGTACCCATTAGGCCCGAATTCAGTAAAGCACTTCAGCGCATACTTAAAGTTAAGGACATGCTTATGTGCTTGCTGAATTGGGGCTATATTGAATATTTTACTGCTTTACTTTTTGGGTTAGAGAAAATGAATGTCTTAGCCTGTCAGAGTAAAAACCGCTTCATATGATAATTATGTTTATAGAAAATATAGTTCCCAAATAAAACATAGAAGCTAAAAAATAAGGAAACTTAATCTAGTGGTTCAGAAATAGTTGCATTTTTGTTTCTATGGAAATCTTTTTATGGATCAAATTTATAAAAACATTTGAAATTATCTGCTTTTCCCTATAAATATTTATGAAGTGAAAATTAGTCATTTTCCAATCCCAGTAAACCAGTCTAATTAATTTTCCAAACAATTTTTATGTCTTGGGTACAAAAATTTTTCATAAGATAGTTGAAGTAATGATCCAAAAACTGTTTTCATCAGCAAGTACAGACTTACTGAAAAAATATTCTGATCCTAATTATTCAAAGCCATTCTGAGCTGTTTTTATACACTTCACACAGACAATTAGTAATGAACCTAATATTGGAGTAAACTTCTTTAGTTAACTAAAACATGGAAAATATGGTTATGAAACATTTTCAGTCCATGACTTATTTGGATAAACATGTTGACTATTTAGCTAACATTATTTGGATTTTTTATTTTTAGCCCAACAGGTGCTCAAAGAGACAGAAATGGTTTGTGAATCAGATCCAACCAATTTTCCAAGATATTTCATCATGATCAAGGCAGACCATTTTATCAGACAAGACCATTTATATTGGCAATTTTTCAAAGGTTACCATTCTCAAATCAGGTTAGTTACACTGATAACTCCTACTTTACTCTGGATGTTGATTCAGAGATTGCAATCATGTAGTAAAAAGCAATATGTTAAATTTTACCTGACCTTTAATAGACTTTTTCATTTCTTTCTGATGTATAAACTCAAGTTAACTATGAAAAGTCAATATATATGTTTAGCCCTGCAAATGTTAGCAAACAACTGAAGGTTAAACTGAAAATTTCCATTGCCCTGGTGTTTTTAAATGTAACATGTATTTCAATCAAATAATAGAATTGACTCACTTTTTTACCCATAGTATGAAGCTCTGTAGTGCTCATCAGTGAAATGGGTTGAACTGATTAAGAAGTTAATTTTTGCTTTTTTCTCCTCATTTCTTTCTTGGATTTGCCCATAAAAGTGTGTGGTGTGATGTGATGTGAGAGAAAAAAATGCTTTTTGCTGAATCCCTCTTTGTTATGAGCTATTGTTCTGATTCTGCGTTATGTCCATGACACTCACAATTGTGCAGTCAAAGGGACCCTCAGGTTGAAGGGCCCCCAAACCTTTGCCAGAGGTCAGATTGAAGTAAAAAGGAAGGTGATAGTTTTCTGAGCTCCACCCACAAACTGACTTCTGCCCATGAGTCATCCAAATAAGACATTTTTTGCAATAACTTGTACAGATATTCTAAATATGATCACGTGTTACATGGCTGCACTGAACTCACTGAGCATGGCTCCCTCTTGGTGGGGCTTCAATATGTCCATAGGGTCTGCTAGGCTTCGTGGACTTTGCTCCTCCTTGATCCGGGTAAAAAGGTAAGTGGTCATATCTCCCAAATGTGATCTGCAATAAATTGTGTGGATCAGTGTGATCCCTGTCTCTCTCCTTTCTTACGTGAGGAATGAAGTAGTTCATGCTGACATGTACAGTTTCATCATTGTGTAGCTGAGTTTACCCCTTCCTGAGATGAATGAGCAGTTCTCATCTCTCATTGCTGCTGTTTCAGGCTCCCTGCAGACTCATCTTTATAAATAAATGGTTACACTTATTTCATGCTTTCAAAGTTCCCTCCACAACTATAACAGCTAGAGAGTTAATTTAAAAAAAAAAATTTGCAATAAAAGGTGAGATTCTAGAGAACAAGATACTACCTTCGAGAGACACTAGTAGAATGTAGGGGTATGTACTGCCTGCTTCTGAGGTCTGACACTTGCAAATTAAAGGGCCAGCCCTAAAGTGACCCAAAGAATTGCAAACATAGGCTGAGATCCTCCAGTCTGATTTATGAGGGAACATACCTAAGCCCTGGAGTCCCACTGAAATAAATTTGGGCTCTGTATGAACACACGGTTCTATCTGCAAGGTTCCAATTGCAAGATTGGGGTCAAATTTGTTTTTAAATATTTGATTCTTCTAGTTCTAGTTTATAGTATCTATAGTGGGAGATAGAAGTGACAAACTACTTTTTTTATCCTAATATTTTCACCTGAAGGAGATCACAACTTAAATCAAAATATTTGCTTATAGGAAAAAAATTTAGGGACTTAGGAAAGTCAAGACCTCAGGCTTCTAAAATGGTACCTTTTCTTCTTGTAACATGTTAACATAGCTCTGAAAAGCCAAGAATCCTCTTGCACCAACATCTCACTTCTTTCCTCTAGACTAGTAATATCCTGTAGCTTAGAATTTTGTCTGGTCTGTTGCTGACTGAAAATGTCCTACATGTGGCTAAAAGGTTTTTGCTGTGGCTCTATAACTGGAAATTGTGAAAACACACAAAATGTTCATTGTGTCCTAGATGAGCCAGAATGTGTCTTTTGAAGATAAAGTGTCACTGAGCAAGAATAGCAAACGAAGGCGATGGACCCACTTACTGCACATAAAACTAGCCAAGTCTGGGAAGGAATAGGAAAGACGTTCTTCTTTTCAGCTAAGTGAGAAACACAGCAAACCTAAAATACTCCATTCTATGATGGTAACATTTTCTACAGCATGAAAAAAAAGTAGTTTGGAGAACACAATCTAAAAATCATCTAATAATTTATATGCAGCAAAATAAGTGCTTCTCCTTAAATGGGCCCCACTGTAGATGCTGCTTTATGTGTAATATGTCATGTACATTGGCTATTGTTCCAGTGGGACAATGAACTAGGGCAGTGGCTCTCAACCTTTCCAGAGTACTTGTACCCCTTTCATGAGTCTGATTTGTCTTGCGTATCCCCAAGTTATACCTCATTTAAAAACTACTTGTTTAAAAAATCAGACATAAAAATACAGAAGTATCACAGCACACTATTAATGAAAATTGCTTACTTTCTCAATTTTATCAAATAATTATAAAAAAATCAATAAGAATATAAATTATTGTACTTACATTTCAGGTATAGTATATAGAGAAGTATAAACAAGTCATTGTCTGTATGAAATTTTAGTTTGTACTGACTTCGCTAGTGCTTTTTATGCAGCCTGTTGTAAAAGTAGGCAAATATCTAGATGAGTTAATGTAACTCCTGGAAGTCCTCTGCATACCCCCAGAGGTACGTTTGTCCCTTGTTGAGAAAAACTGAACTAGGATATACACGCTATTTGGACACATAGGTCTACAGTCTCTGTTAGGCTGCCTTGAAAACATCATTGCAGACTTCATTGCTAGGCCTCAGATGGCCTAAGCATCCACAGTGACCAGAATTTCCATAGGTTCACAAATATTACTGAGATTTGGCATCTCAGTTATATATGTACTTTAGGAGAAATTGGTCTCAAATATTTCCTGCTGTCCCAAAACTTTCTAAAACCGCAGACTAAAAGAAATAATCTACTACTTCATTCCCTGCCAATATCCATCCTGACTTACTTCAGGTCACACAGAGGAGCAATCTGGCTTGTGCAGGGTTCTGTTGTATTTTGTTTTTCAAAGACTATTTCAATTCTTCAAGGATCCATTTATCAAGTTAAAATAACCAGTGAACTGATCTTTTCACTATATTTCAGTTCCTATATGATGAAAACACTGTGAGAAGACCAGATTCCATGTCATGTTTCAGCTGCATAAATGGCTATCTCTGAGCTAAAAAATAAGTAATGAAAAACATGAACAAAAACACTAACACTGTGATATTCAGGTTTACCTGAATAGGCTCCCATTTAGCTAGGTACTTAACCTTACACACATGCTTAAGTCCCACTGAAGTCAACAGGACTATTCACATACTTAAAGACATTCATGTGTTTAATACCTTGAAATTAGGGCCATAGTGAGATGTTCAAGTTTATTCTGCTTCATAAAAACAGCCATACTGGGCCAGACCAATGCTCCATCTAGCCCAGTATCATGTCTTCCAACAGTGGCCAATGCCAGGTGCTTCAGAGGGAATGAACAAAACAAGTAATCATGAAGTGATCCGTCCCCTGTCGCCCATTCCCAGCTTCTGGCAAACAGAGACTAGGGACACTTCAGAGCATGGTTTTGCATCCCTGCCCATCCTGAACCTATCCTCCATGAACTTATCTAGTTCTTTTTTGAACCCTGTTATAGTCTTGGTCTTTACAACATCCTCTGGCAAAGAGTTCCACAGGTTGACTGGACACTGTGTGAAGAAAAACTTACTTTTGTTTGTTTTAAGCCTGCTGCCTATTAATTTCATTTGGTGACCCTAGTTCTTGTGTTATGAGAAGTAGTAAATAACACTTCCTTATTTACTTTCTCCACACCAGTCGTGATTTTATAGATCTCTATCATATTCCCCCTTAGTCATCACTTAAGTCCCAGTCTTATTAATCTCTCCTCATATGGAAGCTGTTCCATACCCCTAATCATTTTTGTTGCCCTTTTCTGTATCTTTTCCAATCCCAATACATCTTTTTTGAGATGGGGCAACCAGATTCTGCACACAGTATTCAAGATGTGAGTAAACCAAGGATTTATAAAGAGACTGTGATATTTTCTGTCTTATTAGGTATCCCTTTCCTAATGATTCCCAACATTCTGTTGGCTTTTTTTGACTGCTGCTACACATGGAGTGGATGTTTCAGAGAACTATTCACAATAACTCCAAGATCTCTTTCTTGAATGGTAATGGCTAATTTAGACCACATCATTTTATATATATAGTTGGGATTATGTTCCCCATGTGCATTACTTTGCATTTATCAACTCTAAATTTCATCTGCCATTTTTTGACCTAGTCACCCAGTTTTGTGAAATCCCTTTGTAACTTTCTGTGGAACTATAATATACTACCATTGAGGAAAGACAAAAGAATAATGGAGATGGTAATGATACGGAGCAGGGAGAGCTAGGAGCCAAATCTTGGTCATCTTGCTCATCTAGGTGGCCCCCATTGATTTAGGTGGAACTATTTGCATGAGGAAGGTAAGCCAGATTTGGCCCAGGCTTTACAAAGTCATTAGCGATTCAAAGTTGCTTTAATGCTCTGCTTGGTTATCATCTCCTCCTTACGCTGGTGGAAGAGCCAATGGTTTTGCATCTGCATATAACAAATCTCTTATATCTGTGAGATAAGTCTTTTGCCTAGGCAGTGTGCTACCTAATCTGTAACTTTAGCCTGTTGAACTTGGCCTGAGCCTTATTTATTTTCACTTATACAGTGAAGACATAAATTATTTTTCTGACACAGGGTATTGGTAAGTGAATGCATCTCATATGATCAAATGCTTTCTACTGCAGGAGACATTAATAGACTAGGCACTTCATGCCTTTGTACTGTATGTTTTCCATATCCTAAGATATCATGTAGTAGGTCATAGGAGCTGCTATACCCAAACAGACCACTGTAGACTAAGGACTACATAGTGACAGAACATGTTTATGAACATAGTCCTATTTAGTGAAGAGAATCTTCCAAAGTAAATAATTCCACAGAGCACTAGAGATAAGAGAATCCAGAAAGGTTTGGGGTTTAAAAACCCTATAAATGTCATCTTAAAAACTGCATAGCTTTAACAAGATGTTTTAGGGCATAAGCAATGACAACAAAACTACACTGGTTCCCAAAAATACCAAATACTCTTGCTCCAAATGTTTGCTATAAATCAAAGGCAATTTCCATATGCAGGAAAGACTTATTCATGCACATGAATACTGTATTGATGAAGCAAAAAAAGATTCATTTTCAGCAGCTCTCTGAACTGTAGGTTTATTGATGGCTGGATTAACTGAGACATCAGAGGGGCTGTGGACCCAACTCCTCAGACTGGAGGCCCCCTACTTGCATCTAAGGCTTGTTTTGTGGCTGAGAGGAACATTTTCTCACCTTGCAGTCCTGCTAAGTTTTGCTTTTGTGATTCTCTAGCACTATTTGAATGGAGGAAAAGGAGCTTTTTCTCCTCCCTGATGGGAAGTCTTGTGTTGAGACTGCTACTCCATTGTTGAATAAATTAGAGGACTGAAGCATTACTGAAAGTCACTAGAAGGCACTAGTATAGAGAGTGCTATAATTTACATTCATCTCCATATATAAGCAGTTAGCTCTTAAGAAATGCTTATTGTCAGCTGTGATGAAGTTTGATTTAGAAGCAGAACATATAACCAGTAAAGTCTGTTCTTTCTTAGCACAATAGGCTAAGGGTCATGATTTCTAGCTATAGGTGCACCCAAATGAGTGAACAAACTCTTACATGGTGCCATAACAATAGCGGGATAAAGACTCAAACAGTGAAAAACATAAGAGTAACAGTAATGAAAGAACCTTCAAAGGAAAGAGTTATGGTTCAGTGACTGTACTCAGGCAAATAGCGTTGCCAACCTCCAGGATTGTCCTGGAGTCTGTCATGTGTTGAAACCTCCAGGAATATGTCCAACTAAAACAGGCAACTCTAACAGCAGGAGACTTTATGTCCTAATCCATGTGCTGTCACAGACATGATTGTTGACATTGGGATAGTTGCTTAATACTTTCTGTATCTGTTTTCTTGTGTCAGGGACCATAGGTCCTGAACCATAGTGCCCAGGGTTCTTCAGCACTAGTAAGTTCCAACCTTACACCCAGTATCCTGGTAACAGTTGTTAGAATAGGAGCTGAACTCTGACAGATGACTCCAGTCTGAGAATCTGACTGCTGGAACGCTGGGTGTCCTGATTGGTCCACAGCTCCTATTTAAACCCAGCACAGAAACAGGAAGTTGTCCATGCAACTGGGTTCTCCCAGCTTAGGACTGCTTCCCCTGCAATAGGTGCTCCTACTGCCTGCTGCTGATCTGGTAACCTGACCCCCTACCTGCCTCCTGACACCTGGTTCTTAGCTTTGTCCTCTGACCTGCATCAGACTCTGACCTCCAGGTGTCTGACCTGGCCTGACTCCTGACCCCTGCTCTGACCACTAGGTCAGATCACCTATGTCTTGGTCATGACATCCTGTTTATAAATGGACTAATGAAAATTCACATGAGTGTTATGAGGCATAATCTAACTCTGTTTCATGATGCAGAATTTCTGATGTCATTAACAAAGTGACATGGCAGAATTCAATTTGGTTGCAAAGTCACCCATACAGTAACAACTGAGCATAATCATGGATGAGAAATGCCTCTGAAAAAGCAAGGACTGGTTTGCAAACAAACAATCATTTTGTTCATGTTCAGCTGAGTACCTTCTCCCTCCTCTCTGTCTTCCTGAATGTCCAATAGCGCTTGACTGCCACTCCCATGTGCTTCCACCAGGACTATATTTCCAAGACTCTACTAATTCTGCCATCTTTCTGGATGCTGTGCATATAACTCCTCAAAGAAATCAAATAATTATTGTTTTATGCTAGTTCCAAGTAGTCCATTCTCTGTATTTTCATATCATTTCCTTGTATCATGTTTAAAGAGCCTTTTTCTTCTGATTTAAGAACAGAATCTGAACCTGTTGATATGCTTAGAAAATCCAGAAATTCCCATATTTACCAATGGCACCTAGATTGGAGCCATCCAGTCCTGGAGTCCCCTGCTAGCTGCCCCAGAAGAATTTAGTCCCAGAGAGAAGCAAAATTGAGCATTTTTTAATTAGTTAGCACTCAGAGTTTCCCCCAGTACAATACAGCCCTTCTTGGCAGAGCTGGATCATATCCATGTGGTCAGAGAGAGAGCTGGGCAGCACTAGAGTAGAGTATACACTATTTGCAACAGCAGGCCTGACAGGAGGAAACTGTTATCATGCTAAAAAAGAAAATAAGGGAAAACTTGGAAATGAACTGGGAATGGGAATTAATTTGGAGCAGAAGGGAAGCAAACTGAAAGTAGAAGGCAGAGAGGGGTAAAGATTGAGGGGGAGAGGCCTGAGATTTGTTCTTGTTGGAGCATTGGAAAAAATGGGAACGGCAAAACGAAAAGCTACTGTAGAGAGGGAGAGAGCTGGGAAAAGGTAATCAGGGAATGATGGGAGAAAATAAGTCATATATGGGGGAGGGAGATTGTGGATGGAAAACCATACTAAATGAGCTAAGAGAAAAGTAGACAGGAGAGGAAGTGAGGTGAAAATGCAAACTCGAAGGGAAACAGTCGCAACCAAACGAGTTGCGGTGAAAGAGATGAGGGGAGTGGATTTAAAAATAAACAGCAGTGCTTGAAAGTTTGACAGATTTTTTTTAGGAAATGTAGAGAACAGAAGGAAAAGAAAAAGGGAAGGGAAAAAGTGTTAACAAACGGTGACCTAAATCTGTTGTCAGCAATGAATGTCTGTGAGTGTGGGGGCGGGGTGGAATGCAGTGTCCTTTCTAGCCAGATTGGGTCTAGCATAGCATTGCAGCAGCATAGCGGCTAAGGGATTTGAACTAGATCCAGTTTCTGTAAATAGGAAACAATCTAATGTGAGCAGGCACTCATTTTGTATCTAAGGTTTCATGAGCTCAGCAACTTTCTCTGTGGTATGATCTAAGAGTTCCTCCCTCCAGAAAATAACCCAGTTATTGCCCAGACTCCATGAAGCCTGTGCAATATATCTGGCTTTGCAGAGAGGGCAGTCAGTAACTGATGGGGGAATTGAAGAGCTTGCCTAGTAGGTGCTGATTTTAATATTTATCATCCCATCATTTGACTTGGAAAGCTTGAGGCAAAACCAAGATCTGATTTTTCTTTCTCATGAATACAGCAAAATTCTTAGCAACTAGTTTTGCTGCAGTTGTGTCACAAAAGATGTAAATATTATTGAAATACTTTGTAGATTGTGGTAATGCTGACTGTGATAAGCACTTTCCAAACACAGGAATGTGCAGCTCCTTTGGAAATAATGGGACAATTATATCAATAAATAGTCCTATTAAAAATTTAGTGCTGATCATTAACACAACTTTCATGAAAATTTACCAGCCCAGGCACAAAATCTACTCACCCATTCCTATCATGATGGGGCTGAGACTGACAAGAAGTTACTTGTCTCTCAGAAAAAAAGGGATTTCCCCTACCCCCACCAGCCAAAGGAAGAATAATTTTGTGAGGCTAATTTTAACAACCTTGCATCCAGGGGCCAGACCCTTAGAATTTGGCTGACCAATGTGTGTAAGATATGCGTGGTGCTATGACTAAATGGAAACCCTGGCCCTACAGTGTGTAGACTACAGTAGTAACTTCTGCCAGGCAAACTGGAGAGATGCATGGGGTTGACTTTTTAGCAAAGCTGTCTGAAGTCTTTTGTTACCTGGAAACCTCTTATATAAATATAAAATGGTAAGGATTAAGTATGGTTTTAAATAATCAAATGGCGCTTAGTGAATGTACACAAACTACCCTAAGAATTAATAACTGAGGGCCAAATGTTCAAACAATGAAGCTAACTTTTGCCCGAATGAGATGCATAGGAACATGTACATTCACATGCAGCTGAAACTATCAATTTGAATGAGCAATTCAACTGAACACACAAATAAATATTTTGCATATGCAAATACCAGTGCATACAACTGGTAGGTGCAAAGAAGTGCATTTGGTGGCATTTGCACATGCAAACCACATTTCTGTGTTTATGGATACTTGTACCCACATTTGTGTGTCCATGTGTGCACAAACGCAAGGCAGCCACTGAATTTTTAATTTTTTGGAAAATGGACACAAATCAGAAAACATGTTAATGTCCAGACTATTTGAAATATATGCTTAACTAGCAATTTAGGGCCAAATTAGCAAAAAGGTAATTTATTATGTTTCTGAATGTTCCCATTTCTGTCCATTGTTCAGTGCAAAACAGTTCAGCCAGTGGTCACAGCACTGTAGGTTACCATCCTGCTCACAGCTCCTATCTATCTAGACAGAGAGAAGATAAGTCAAAAACCCAGTCACACTACAAAAAGCAGAGGAAGATGCTAATGTGAGCGCAATTCTGAGAAACAACAAAAATTGAAATTAACCAGGCAAATTCCAGTTTCTGGATTCAAACAAAATGAATACAAAGAAGGAAAAACTAAGTGCAAGTGTGTAAAAGTAATTATTAGAGTTATCTAATTACATGTAATACTACTCGAGTGCTCTGTGCATTTGGATTTAGTATATGAACATTTAGCTTACCAGTGATTACTACTTACTTATTGCCTTGAAATAGGACTTTCTAACAATATTCTCTTTTTTGAAAGATTTTTTCTGCCCAGCCTATGCTCCCTTTTCCCTAGTTAGGACTTTGCTACTTTACTTCATCATAGCTGTTGATGATGTCTTTCAGATATGGCCCTTTGTTTAGTTCTTTAATTTAGTTTAGTTCTTTAATTTAGGAAGGAGGGAAGGAAAAGAAAGACACATGGCTCTCTTAGATACATACTACAGTAAAATAATTCCTGAAACCTCTGATTTAACCTCTTCAAAGCCACCTTTGCCATTGTGCAGCTTCTGTTTTACTGATAATCAAAGGACTCTCACTGGCAAAGAGAAAGCAGCTTCTGAAATACAGGAAAGAAGGGCACTTTAAGAAGTACCATTGCAGTGCTATATATCAAATAATGGTATATAATACTGTGCACTCTACTGAGTGCTTCCAGTTAAGCAGAGACTTGCCTTGAATTTGTCCCTGCAGCAATATAGTACAATAATCCATGAGAAGCTTTTCCTAATTTTTAGACATAACACACTCTTGGCTTCATGGCAGAGCACTTCCAGAATTAAAACACATTAAAAATTCATGTCCTAAAATGCCAGAAAAGGAAAGTTCAGTAGTAAGAATTTAATAAAGTGAAAGTAAAAATGGAACCTTTGATGAGAGTTCTCATTGCATTGCAGAATCTGTGAAGAAAGAGACCTTAGAAACCAAATACTGTTGGAAAAGAAGAGCTTGCATTGTAGGCTGGGAATCAATTTCAACAGCATATTGTACAGCAGCTAAACTTGATGTTGCTTTTCCATTTCAGGGGAAATGCTGGATCTAAATTATTTAACCCTTTTAAGGCTAACACAAGGACCTGGTGATTTATAGAATTGTAAGTGTTCCTCCCCCTTCTCAGCTTCCATTTCCCAAGGAATGATACTGCTCCCACTATAATCAGTGGCCAAACTCCCATTGACTTCAGTGGGAGCAGCAGCAAGCCTCCCAGCACTCATTCTCTTTGCATCAAGTTTGACCCTAACTGAGATGTTATGAGCTTTCTCGTAGATCCTCGGATTTGCCCATCAGATTACAAACTGCAGAAATTTCCAGATTAAAAACTGTACATTTATGGGGCAAGCTACCCTGTCTAAAGAACAGGGTGTTTAAATTTAGGGGCATCATTCCTATGGATAGCACTGGACATTGATTACCCCCAATATGTGACTTATTACATTTAGTTTATTTTGTTTATGTTGCACCATATTGTTTGTGTACATACTTGGTATCATTCCATGGCATCATCTGCAACATACCACATGGAGCTATACCTTTCTTCAGGAGTACTAGAGCACTAATTATACCTAAAATAATCTCTCTTCTCTCCTCTTAATTGGCCGCATTAATGAAGAAGATTCAGTCTTAAATTAAAATGTGCTAGCTTCTGTTGATTGGTCACCATTGTTAGCATTGCTTACCAATAAGTTTTCTCTATCACATTTTATTTTTTATGACATATTTTTAGAGGAAATGCTGACATGTATATTTGCCATAGGAGCTAGTAATGCACATTTTAGAAAGACAGTAAATATCATCTACCAGGCAGACCATAAATGGCACCTTAGGGGCTGTGTTCTGTTTGTGTAAAGCCCTCATAAATTTAGGGACCATTGACCTGATAGACTGTGACTGTAGAATGTAGTAAGGCTATATATGGAAAAAAAACTCTATACAATTTCTGTTGATCAAAAGTTTCCCTACTAGCACAATGGTTTATTTTTGTTTTTAATTAACGTGCACAGGTGTAAGGACTCAAGTACAGGATGGAGGCCTTGTACTGTAAACTTCATGGAATAGGATCATATATTGTGATGTTGCCTAGAGCACTGGATCCCAATCCTTACTGGGGCCTTTAGGTGCTACTGGAATATAATAATATATTATAATAATAACAGTAAAGGGTATTTTATCTGTACAGATTAAAGCAACTTTGTAACTTAGAAATGGCCAGATGGATTTTTCTCAAATTTTGTTTGGAAAAAAAAATTCTTGGGTATAGGCCTCGTATACCTCCTTTGAGCCCGTAATAGATTATTATCCCTAGAAACACTCTCCTATATCTGGATTCTAATTACAGTTTTAGACTATTTTCAGATGTTTTTACTCCAAAGGTATAATTAAATGTTAGCTCAACACACAGTGCTATATGTACAAGAAAGCCATCTAGCTGAAAATACCCATCCATTTCATTTGCAATTTACAAGGGGGTTGAATAAAAGCGCTGGGTAGGTCCTTAGAATTATTTCTGATCATCTGTATCCAGTGGCTGTCCTTTTCTGATCAGAGCCACTTTCTTCATTCCTGAGCAAATTCAAAAGCAGTCTATGGGAAATAGGCAGCTGGCTGAGTTTCAAGATCTCTAGCTGCACACTAGTAGCTAGTAATAATTGCACCAACCTTCCCAATGATAATGAGGCCAGATTCCAAAAACAAAAGTATTATTTATCTGACATTTCCTGCCTTGATGCTGAAAGCAAGAACTGACTTGACCAAAACATTGCTAATGAGAAGATACTCTGCCAAGATGCCATGTCATATTAGGATGGCAGAACTTTATACACTGTTGCATTACAGTACTTTGTTTTTTCAAGCCCAAATCCAATTTACTGAAATTAAAGCATTTTATATAAAATGCCAAACCTAAATATAAACAGTAGCTGCTGAAAGCTCCTGTTGCCCAAATACTGTTACTGTATTTAGCACTGGTGACTGAGAGTGTGGGAAAGGGCAGATATGTTAGAATGTTTTATAAATTTGCATGGTGGGGCAACTCATCTCTGACTGAGCTACAAAATGATCAGATAAGTCACACAGGCATATGCAATGCTCTGTGTTTTCTTCACTGGAGTTTGCTGATTTACAACAGCTGGTGATCTGGCTTTAATATTTGAGGAGTCATTAAATTAATTAGTCTTTTTATTTAATACCCCCACCCACCCCAAGAATGTATTGCTCTTTGGTGAATTTGTTTGTCTGTACTTTTATTGAAATGCTGTTTGTTGGGTTTTTTTGCCCATTTACTAGGCCTTTGTTTTACTGTCAGATTTGCTGCTGCACTATTTGCTGTTACTCTGTGGATAATGTTACTCTGTGGACAATGAAGTCAACAGATGATTTTTCTTTGTAATTGTTTTCTTAAATATATTTCCTAAGAGAATGAATTCTCTGCCTCAGGTTCATTTGAGTCTGTGAGTAAAATGGTGAATTCTTTGTGTAACTGCCCAGAGGGAAGTTTCTCAAAGAGATGTTTAGGTTAGCGTGCTACAAAATTAACCTCACTGAGTTTTCCTACCTCCCTGACCATTCCCTGGGTTTCTCTAGGGAGACGAGGATGCAATATAGCCCAGAACTTGACCTTGAGATCAATTCATCCTTTTAAATTCTTCCATCCCCTTTTGCATACACTTTCCCTCCTGTCCTGTGGCAAGTGTCCTGAGAGTATTTCAAGCTCTTGGGTGGAAAATATGAACATGATTTCAGTTAAATCTACATTCTGACTGTTCTCCCTTAATTTGCAAAAATCCAAAATATTGTTTCATCAGTTTTTAAGGCCAGAAGGGATCATTATGATCATTAGACTTCCTGTCTCATTAGTATGACTTGGGTGATATTTCTTTTATAAGTTTCATTGCAGTATTGGTTGGATATGAATTAATGAAGGTTGACAGAGGTAAATCAATAAAAATAGAGAGTTAGAGTACATCTACTATGCTATAAAAATAAAGGGCCAAATCATGAGGTTTCAATGTAATTATTTCTGCTCATTCCAACAAGGGTTTTGTCTGATTATCCAATATTAATAAATAATTGTAAAGAATATTTTAGTTCATCTCCTCAACTATTTACTTTCTACCTTTGGCAGGCTTTCCTACAGCACTTGTGGCGTCGAACTCTTAACAGGTCATTTAGTTCCACAAAGCATTATCTAAAATAGATTTCCTAGTGAATTCTGTTCTTCAGCTTTCCAAGGCTCTAGGAAACTTTTCTAATACTATGTGTGTGTTGGCACATCTTCTGTTATGACAGCAAGGCTTTCTGGTGTGTTCTGAAGACAGCCAGGTTTTGGTTTAATCTTATCTCCGGCAATAGCTTGTTCCAAAGTCACGTGCCCTTAATTGAAAATGTTTAGGTCTAAACTGTGTAACCCTAAGGCATATTGGTGAGCATACAGGACTACTTGTGTGTGTTGGTGCTCACCAATGTGCCAGGACCTTCATGCAAGGCCTTCTTAGTGGCTCTGTCATGTGGATAGAAATTATTTGGTCCCTATTGTAGCTGGTCCTGACCCACTGATACCTTTGTAGATTAAAATTAATGTCTTGAATTCAGCACAAATAAAGCATTTTGTATCTTTCACTCTAGTAACAGGAGTTCATAGTTAAACGTCGACAACATCTCTGAATAGTTGAATATTTCTCCTCAGCATTAGAACAAGTAGAGCACAGAATGTTTTGGTTTGGTTTTTCTTAATGAGCAGCTATGGCAAGGAAAACACTCTCACTGAGCATTATCATCACAGGTAGTTAAAAGTGCAAAGACTGACGTGCACTCCAAATACTTCTATAGTTGGACCCAAGCACACGGACCAAACTTCTGTTCATTCCTTACAGGCTCTTTAATTGCTCCCATTACCATTACCTGCTTTAGCAACTATAGGAGATTTTGGGAACCACAGGGGCAGTTCCCAGAGGCATATCTTAGTACAGACATAGCAAATGTGTCTGGTTACACTGACTGAGTGCATGCCCGGGCATCCCCTAGTGCACCTGTCTGAAGGGTGCACTGTGTGCTCTACCTTGCATTGACTCTTGTTCAGTAGCTTGCAAAGAAGGGAGCAGAGTCTAGAACCCAGCTCCTTTTGGAGGGTGTAGCACTAGAAGCAGATCTGTGAGTCCTGCTCACTTGTGCTCTGAGTCAGCAAATACTAGGATTGTAGCTCCCTCTCATACAGATGTGCACCCACAACCTGGTCCCATCTGTTTTAACATGTAGGTCCCAATTCTGACTATTTTCCAGCCCCTCTGTGTCACTCTTGTGCTGTAAAGGGACCTGAAAGCAACTAGATTCCACAGTTGCCATAGGGCTGGCAGAATGGTTTTATGTTTTTCCCCTTGCTGGAGCAAGGGTGTGTCTGAAGGAATGCTTAGGGACCAGATGTGTTTGTAAGAGGAGGTATGTCCAGAGCACACTGCACTCTGACTAGTCTGTACCAGCACAGCAGTTCACAGGGGGCTGATGAAACTGCCCTGAGATAGAGCAAACCAGGGACTGCTCTAACTTATACCAGGGGCCAGACCCAGAATTCAAGAGGTGCATAAAGTCACATTTGTCCCCTGTCCGCCAGGGTAGGGTAGCTCAAAATCAGAACCTCTGCCCTATGTCACGTTTCTTCTCTACTGACACAGAATAACTGCACTTAATTTTTCTGTGTGCACCCTTAAAAAGATTTAAAATTATATCAAACTTCTAGGCATTTAAAAGAAATTGATGATGATAAATGAGATTGAAATGGAGCAGTGTTTTATAAAGTGCTCATGTTGTTGACAGACTTTCTTTTTGCAGGATCCCCTTGGAAACATGATAATTATGTCCCAGGGGCTGTACCTGGTAAAATAAATTATAAATACAGAGATAGAAAAGCATTAGTGAGATCAGAATAGCCCCGTGACTAGTATTCCATATTAGGGAAATATATTTGTGGTAATTTGAGTACAGTCATAACAATGCATTTATTTTACCTCTGACAAAAGCTTTATGGGCTTTTAAACTTTAACATGAATACTCCCAGGCTTAGGACTAACTGACATGAATACTAACGAGTGAATGCTACAAATCTTAAAGTTTAGCACTTTAAACCAAAGCTGCCTGCCTTCCTAGCCACACAATGCCAGAAATGTATACTGCAATGAGTGCATTTGGCATTTTTACTGCAAATCCTCAACAACTTCTATTAAACAGTTAGTGCCAGTGAAAATACTGTCAGACCATATTATGACCCTAAATCATCTTTTCGGTCTTTGGGTGTGTCTGCAGTGCAAAAAAAGTGTGTTCTTAACTCAGAGTAGCTAATTTGGGTTAAAATAACCTGAGTTATGGCTTTACAGCTATCAGCTCAAATTCAACTCCAGGCTTCCCTATAGACTTTAACTCAAACTGCTCACCCAAATTAAAAGGCAAGTTGCTGCATCTTCATTGCTATTTTAACCCAAGTTAGCTAATCTGAGTTAATGAATAAATGGGCTGGGGTGGGCAGAGAGGGAAGGACAACTGGAGGGGAATAGATTCTTTCCTGCTTTCTTGCTTCCTTGTTGACAGTCCAGAGGTAGGACAGGGGAACCAATACTTCTCCATATTACACTTCTGCCCTCTCCACAGGGCTTATTGCCAGTAGGTTTGTACAGTGCACAGACACTCTACTCTTCCTACCCAGGACTACCCCTAAATTGCCCTATGCTTTTCTCTGGAACAGCCCCCAAGAGAGAGCAGGGGGCTTCAGAGTCCTCCTGCACAGGTTTTCTCATTCTTGGCCCCACTCCATGCAACAGTTCCACCATTACTTGGCTCCTGTGCAGTGGCAGAGGGGCTGGGCTGTAGCATTTCACCCCTATTGCAGCAGGCAATGGCAAAAGATTTGTCCAATTCCCCAAGCTACTTGGAGCAAAACAAACTGATGTATTAGATAACTGCACCAATTGGGGCAGTGAAAGTGAGCTTAGTTACGAGAAAACTGGTGCATTATAAGGGGAGATTTGCTCTGGTTCAGGGAACAGACTTTTTTTCCTTTTAATGCTTTTTATAATTAGAGCCTTCTAACTGAAGATGGTGGCTCAGATTTTTTCATGAACTTGAGCGGGTTGTTTTAATGTTAATGCAAAAGAGTGAATTTTTTCCCACATGTGAGCAATTTTACTAGGAGTATAATGATGGCTAGAAATAGTGAAGTTTAGAAATAGAAAAAAATTGAGATTTACAACCCCCAAAGGTTAGGAAATTCAGAATTAAAAGTTCCACAGCAATATTAGCTGTGCTCTCTGGTATGTATAATACAGTCTGTCCTTGCAGGATCACATTCTGCTGTGTGCAATGTGTCATACTTTGGGGGAATGTTGAAGAGCTCTGTGATCTGTTAGAGAGAGAGAGAGAGTAAAGGTATGTATCTGTCAATGAATGGTCCTTACTTTCTTGTACAATTGAAACACAAATTATATTGTGATAACATTATTGAAATCAAGTGTATGGAAATTAGCTGTCTTTTTGAATACACAAATACTATGTACATTTATTATGGGCTTTTTACCATTGTCTTAAGGATAAATAAAACCAAATCTTTCAGAGCACGTACCCCTCTTCACATTAGTCCTTGGAACCCATCTACCTGTTTTCATCTTGAGGCGATGCTGGTAAGCTGCTATTCTTTGAAGTTTTCTGGGGCATCTGGTAGCTTTGCTACTCCTTCTCCCATGGAAGGGATGGGAGATAAAATGATAGACAGGTCAATATACTTGCCAACAGTTCCAAACTGAAGTCAAGGGGAGCTGCTGCATGTTTGGCCCTTCTAAAAATAAGGTTGCTTATCAGTTTTCAAACGCTGCAAACACTTATGCCATGCTTAACTCTACTGCTGTGAGCAGTCCCTCTGAAATCAATGAAACCACTCATGGTAGGAAAATTAAGCAGCCATATAAATCTTTGCAGGATCAGGGACAACTATGGATTTAGGAGCCTACCTTTTGGCTTCCATCTTTAACTATCTTTGCCCTATTGTATATAGCTTTCTCTGCCTACAGAGAGACTACTGTACAATAGTCATCTTGACCCAGATCTTCATATGTATTTAGATGCCCAACTCCCATTGAACTCAATAGGTGTTAGGCACCTAAATTTCTTTGAGGATCTGGGCCATTGTTCTCATCTTTCCTCCTGTTTGGCATTCAGGTGGTGATGTCTGCTGAGTTTGCAACATAAGTTGAAGCGTTTTAGTTTTAAGATTTATTTCAAATATTTCCAGGATTCAGAGATCCCTGTGTTGAGGGATTATATGCAGATATACTGAATAAAAAAAAATGAAATATGATTTTGTAAAATTAGAATGTCTATAAGAAGTCTTCATTCTGTCTAACATTAAAAATTCACTGGTGTTAATGCTGTGCAAGCTGTTAACTAAAGTATATTTAAAAATAATAAAAGATTATCCATCCGACCATTGCTTTCACTTACAAAGTGATGCAAATGACAGTATGTCATTGCTGTAAAATGTTAGATAGCCCCATGAATTATAGTACTAACCTAGCACCTCTGGTTAAGAAATGCAGTTCAGGTCATAAGTTGAAATGAGTTTCTTGGTCTCACCCTAATCCCTTGTTGCTCTTTGTCTACGTACAAAATATTGCATCATTGCTGCAGAAGGCCAGTTGGAGATGGGGAAGGCAATTAAAGTCAGGACTGAGATGCTTTGACAGAGCTGTGAAGGAAAGATTGCATAGCACATAGCTATAGTAAACCATCTTAATTCAGCGACATTAGTTCCTCACTCTCAAAAGCATTAAACTCATCCACACAATTTAAAAACAAAGAGAAAATACAAATAATGTTAAATAATGGAGGAAATGCATTGGACTTCAGTTTACATTATTAAGACTTGTATTTTGAATATTGTATATCTCCTCAATATTAATCAAGAAGATTATATAGTTCAGAGTTAACTTGTCTTTCTACAAAACTTGAGACCCAGTACTTTTTGTGTTTCATTTATGGATGCTACAGCCAAACCATTTTAATTTCTAACAGTGAATTCAGTGTGTAACACCTCTCCCTGTCCCGTTCAGGGACAAACTGCAGAAGGACCATAATGAAAAATATCACTGCTGTAGTCATGCAATGATCAGAATGGCCTGGCTGCATGGTACCTGATTTGAGGGAGGCAGTATGGACTAGTGGCTAGAATGCTATCCTGGGATTCAGGAGACTTGGGCTCTATTCCCAGCTCTGCTGGGTGGCCTTAGGCAAGTCATGTCACTTCTTTGTGCCTCAGTTTTCCCATCTGCAAAAAGGGGATAATGACACTAACTATCTTGGTAAAGTGCTTTGAAATCTACAGATGGTACCTGACTGGACATCAGCCCCAAGCTCATCCAGTTCAAATAAGTGTAAAAACAAATCCACTGAGATAAGTAATAACAGAACACATGTGCTAGCTGTCAGTGATGGAAACTGGAAAAGCAGGTTTCATTGCTAATGATGCTTTTGTTCCAGGCTACTAGTTTGGCTACTGACTTATTAGAATGAACTATTTCCTAATGCTGTTTTACTGTTTCTAATCACACTAATGCATACTTGAGACTCAAAGGGAAATATCTGGTAAGTATAAAACTATGTGAAGGTGACCCACACCACTAAGGAGTGATCTCTACCCTTCCAGAATACCAGTAACTGCAGTATATAACAAAGTAACAGATTACAGGACCCTACATAGGAATACAGAGAGCCACTGCTGAGTCATCATAAACTCAGGTGCAAAACCCTCCATAAAGATGCAGTGTAATTATTGTTGACTCATGCTAACAGGTGCATCTTGTTAGCTTCAAACAGGCTATAAGGTATTGAATGCAGCTGTGGGCTATTGGGTCTCAAGGGCTGTGCTAAAGGAGATGCTGTAGGGAAGCCCTAGGAATAGCTGGGTGTGGGGAGGAAAGGTTAGGCTAAATTTGTTTTGTTTTGTTTTGTTATTTGAGCTATCCATAAAACCAAATCTCTCACTGGACTATAATCCAGTATCTATGCTGTTTGGAATGGGAGAGAACTCCACATTATAGTATTAATCAAAAAGAGCTCCTTATATTCCAGAAACAGATCCTATCCTGGGTGCCGTTTGTATAACATTCTCGGTCAAAAATATTTCTGTAAGCCTGCAAGAACTTGTTGGGCGTGTAGGTTAGCCAAACCAGGTGCCCCTCGTCTTCACGCCTTCTTTTCTTGTCAGACTAAATCCATATCTGACTTGCAAGGCTGGTCATTGCTGAATGAAGGGAGCAAAACTGCCTTGGAAGATTGAGGAAAGGTAAAGCTGTTTCTCAGACACATTTCCAAATCCGCAAAACCATGTGCCTTCTATTATCTGCTAGAACAGCTCTAGAGCTAGGAGTAAAGTAAAGACATTCCAGAGGAAGCAGACCCTATTTCAATGGAAAGCTATTGCTATTTCAGTAGCTCAGGCCTCTTGTAGCAGAGGGATGCTCTACTTTAATAGGACTGAATTAAGGTGCAGCCTTCAAAGCTTCCCTTCCCCTTACTGCAATGTCTGATAAACCTTTTCCTCCATTCTCCTATGTCTGATGCGGGTCAGAATCTGTGCTTGGTAATCAGCGTGGGAAAAGAGAAGCTGGGTGCAAGTGTTAAGTAAAGGACTGTGGAAAGCCTCTAGGGACCGTGTCCCCACTCTAATTCTTCACTTGCATGCTGCTTGCCAAGACAGGAGGCAGTCACACATGTCCCCCAATTTATTACAGGAGATGCTTTCAGAACTGCAAGCCCAAATTATCTCTCCCCACCCACACCACAATGGCTTAAATTAAGCAAGTGCTTTCTATAGACCAAAAACTCAGGGAAGGAGGCTTGAATATAATGGACCAAATGCCACCTGGGCAAATATCATTGATTTAAAAGGAATTCCCCCAGTGATGAAACACCCCCCCACCCTCCATGTTTTATGGGTAGCAATATCAAACAAGTTGTGTGTGTGTGAAAAATCAAGTTACAAATATAAAAAGGAAAGTAAGGAATTGTTTCAGTGAAGGAAAGCAAATGAACATTACATAAAGTACACTGATGTGCTGTGAAGCTGCTACACACAAAATTGTGACCCAATGCAAGAAGAAAGTAGTCTGACAGAAATCTAAATTAATCCAAGAGATTCATGATTACATCTGTGCTGGATGAAAATCTGTCACAAGATTATTTTAATTCTGTGGCACATTTCCCAGTAACACCTAACTCACAAATCACACACTGATGTATTCCACTGCTCTGTTTACCAAAAACCTAGCCAAAAATAAAAGGAAAGTCTTGGGAGTTTATTCTGGTCTTGGTTGCAGGAAAGGCAGTCGTATTACTGTCTGAGAGATGCCCACAGAAGAGGTCTTTTGATAATGGATTTTTAATAGCTTTGCCTCTGGGATTTAAAAGACACTCCGTAAATAAACAGAAAAGGTATAATTGGGTCTGGAAAGGGGCCACATGACAACTTCAGAAAGCGAAATTCTAGAGCTGCTAACAGCGTTCCATTAAATTGGAGAAGGGAAAAGTACAGCTCATATTCTCTTAATCATTTTTAATAAAAGAAGGCTTTGGCTGTATGCATTTCAAACCATCAGATGGAAAGCCTACTGTTTACTACGTTTCCTTATCAACACACTTCAGTTGTTGACAGCTGTAGTTATTAAAGCATTAATCCAGTCTCTTTGCTGACCGTAAACTATATAGACGGAGAAACAGTTTCCCTTCATGTTCTGAAATCCAGCACTGCTGTGGGTTCATACTCCAATTAACTTAAGGCGATATAAACACTTAATGAAGCCCAACTTCACTACTTTTCTTCCTCCCAGGTTAGCACCCTGGCTCTTCCTCTCCTAATCTTAGACAGCCTCTTATCTTTCTCCCACTCCTAACCTTCCTCCTAAAGTAGGCATCCATGCCAACCCCAGCAGGTAACACTCAGCTGAGGTTTGCACGACCACCTGCTGCTCTGCCTCTGACACAGTACTGAGTTCTGCCTTCCTGCCATGGGGCCAGATCCCTTAAACTGCTCTGACTTGTATAAATTACAGCATGAGGCTACAACTTCTGTGGTTAGCCCAGAAAGAGAAGTGGAGGTTACTTACTGTAACGGGCAGTTCTGTGAGATGTGCGGTCCCTATCTGTATTCTACACATGGGTGCACATGCGCACCATGTGCCTGAGTCTGGAAACTCCTCAAAACAGTGTCTGTTGGCCTGCACACGCGCAGTAGCTCTCCTCATAGCAGTGCTCACAACTGAGGATATAAGAGGCAGTGTGGGTCAAAGCAGCTCCAGTTCCTCCTCTTACTGCAAATCCAACAGAATCTGAAGCAGAGGGGAAGAAGGGTGTGTAGTGGAACACACATCTCAAAGAAACTCCAGTTATGGTAAGTAACCTCCACTTCTTCAAGTGCTGGTCCCTATTGACCTTGTGGGTAACAAAACAGATTTTTCTTCATTTATGCAAGCACCTGGGGCTGTTAAAAGTTGTATGAGAAACCTTGTCACTGACCTGACTTCCTGACGAGATCAGCCTACCATAAGCCAGTCATCCAGGTATGGGAATACCTTATAGCCCTAGTGTATCATCTGCTACCTCAGAGAAAACCTTTGTAAATACTCTGGGTGCTGTAATCAGCCCATAGGGGAGGACTCAAAACTGAAAGTGTTCCTGACCTATCATCAAATGCAGGAATTTCCTATGTGATGGGTGAATGTCCACATGGAAATACATGTCCATGTTGAGGGCCATGAAATACATCTGTTGAATTATAGATATTAGCATAATCATCCAGAACTTTAGCTTTTGAATAAAGATGTTGCGTTGCCAAAGGTCCAGGATGGGTCTCCACCCTTCGTCTTTTTTGGGAATTATGAATTACAGGGAGTAGAACCCTCTCCCACTGTAATGAGACGGGACATGCTCTATTGTCCCGCAGTGTAAGAGAGATTCTGCATCCCCTTGAAGCAAAGAGTGGTCCCCGAAGGGGGGCTTGGAAGGGGGTTTGTGAAGTGGGAAGGAGAGAAATTAATTGGAGTATCCCTGGTGGATAATCTCCAGAACTCAACTGTCCATAGTGATCTTGTTCCAGTTGTGGGCAAAGAATGTAAGACAGCCTCCACAGATAACAGAGGACGAGGTGGTGGCATCAGTGGTGGTACGTGGGTCTTGACCAATATGTCAAAAGTGGCTCTTGGTTGGTTATGGCAGTAGCTGGGACTGGTTGTGGCAGTGAGGATTCTGAATCATCTAGCATTTGCACAGCAGCTCAGCTGTGTGCTGGTAATAAGGTGCATGAGGGTAGCCTTGAAGAGAGTTGCCTCTGATGTTTCCTCCTGAGGGAATGCAGAGTCGATCTCAAGTCTTCTAGTGAGTGCAGGGGCTTGTCTGTTTTCTCATTATATAGATTCAGTTTGTCAAAAGGGAGGTCCTGGATGGTGCTTTGGCCCTCCCTAGGAAATCCTGATGATTCTAGCCAGGAATCCCTACTCATGACTAGATCAGTGTCCAGATCTCTGGAAGCTGTGTTTGCTGTATTCACTGCAGCCTGGATAGCTACCTCTGCCACTAGATTCCCCTCATCTAAAAGAGACTGAAATTGGGCCCTGCTCTCTGTGGGAAGCTTGTTTGTGAAGTCCACAAGCCTGGAATAGGTATTAAAATCATATTTCACTAACAATGCTCGGTATTTAGCGACACAAAATTGCAGACCTGCAGAGAAGACTTTCCTCTCCATTCATGGCCCTTTGATAGTACAGCCTAGCCCATTCAGCAGCTGCCCGTACCATCAACAAGTTGGGTGAAGGATGGGAGAATAAGAATTCAGCCCCTTTAGCAGGAAAAAAATACTGTCTCTTGATCCTTTTTGGTGTAGGGGCACAGGCTGCTGGAGTATGCCATACCATTTGAGCCAGTTCTAGCATGGCCTCATTGATGGGCAGAGCCACTTTACTTTACAGCTGCAAGATGTCCAGGTGCCAGAGTTGAGCATCTTGGACCTCCTTTGATGGGATCTATAGGACACTGGCCACTCTTTGTAACAGCTTCTGGTACTGGCAATGACCATCTGGAGGAGAAGGCGAAGAAGGAATGACCACATTATCTGGGGATGATGAAGAGGCACCTGTCAGAATTGTTGGTACCTGTGGATCCAATTCCACCTCTTCCTCCTTGTACACCAACGTAACTGGTTGGCGAGAGGGAGAGGAGCAGTATGACTCTTCAGAAGGGCCTGCCTGGACACTTGCCATAAGCATCCAAGGGACCCTAATAAGATCAGAAAGGAGGATCAATCAGTGGTGGGGGGCCCCAAGGAAATCTGTACTAGCAGTTCCTCTGGGGGTCATACCCAGTGGAATGACAAGTATAACCCCTTGACTGTCTATCAGAGCTCAGCTGCCTCTGTGGAGCTATCGTTGCAGCCATCTCCTCTGATTTATCCAAGTCTAAGAACTGTTCCATTGCTAGCAGCAGTGGCATCAGTACTGGGCAACTTCTGCTTGGTTGGTTGGAGGTGAGAGCTCCTAGAACAGTGATGTAGACTCCTCCTCCGGAGGAAGGAGATCCCTCAGGAAGGCCAGGCCGGAAAGAAGTGGAGACTGTGTATAAGGGAGGTATATATCCTCTGGTGTTATGTAAGTCCTGGTATACCCTGGTGTCTGAGTGGTTCCTGCAGTTAATTTTTACAGATCCACTGCATCTGAAGTGACCAAATGGTCTATAGATGGATGAGGAGGTACCAAAAATGGGTGCAGACCAACACTTGTAGACAGAAGTGGGGAGCATCTATCCGTATACTTCAGTACCAAGGTGACTGACAGAACTGGTGATTCTTTTTTTTTATGCATCTTGCCCTCCTATCGGGAGTCTTCATCAGAGCTAGTTCTGCTTGCCACATTTCACCCGACCTGGCCCAGCTCAAGGAGGAAGCATATTTCTTATGGACAGTCCTCAGTGTGGATCTGTCCTTGAGAGTGCCCTCTACTTTCCTGGGGAGCCCATGAAGAAGAGTCCTTGGATTTAGATGTTGAGGCCTTCACTCCAAGGTTGATGCTTGGAGGGGCACTGCTAAGCAGCTGAGGCCAACATACAGGGCTTGGCCCAGATCGGAGAGGGCCCTCGTAATCTTCTCCATCAGGTGCTTCCATAAGTGAAGCTCCCAGGCTTCTCAAGTTCTGGATGGCAAGGAGCTACAGATACTGCTCTTTGTGGATATATGTGCCTCAACCAGAGAGTACAGGCAACACTGAAGTTCATCACAGATGGAGAAGGATTGAGGGCAGGAGATGAAATTCTTGAATCCTGAGACTCTGGGCATAGCCGTAGAGCTGGGCAGGGATTTCCCAATGGGAGAGAAAGAATAACTCTATAATATACTATAAACTTTTTAACTATTAACTACTAATCTAAGAATATAACTGTTTGTAAATGTTTTCTTTATAGGTTATGCACCAAAGTGAAGGAGGACACAATTCTAACTCAGGCCATGCCACAGTAAGAAGAAACTAGAGAGGGGTTGACCCACACTACCTCTTATACCCTTCAGTCGGGAGCATGAGGAGAGCTACTATGCATGTACAGGTCAATGGACATTGCTTTGAAGAATTTCCAGACTTGGCTGAATGGTGCGCATTCGTACCTAAGTGCAGAATACACACAGGGACCATCATTGGAAGAAGAAGGTAACAAATATACTTTCCTTTCTATAATTCTAAGTGTAAACACCTGTGACCATTAAAGCACATGTATACATGTAGGAGAGTAGAGGATACATTTGTAGCTTTGAAAATGCTCAAAGAGGGACAGAGAGAGAGCCAGCCAGTCAATGCTGGAGCAGAAGGGCTAATGCTAGGCAGTTTGGACTGTTTAAGGGAGAATTAGGGTTTTTTTGTTTGTTAAGCAGTTGGGATTTCTTGTGCTATTCTCTTGTTATATAACTGTAGTTAGTTAACCATATATGTGACTCTCCTTGATTGTTCCTTTTAGTGACACTAGCATCCCATCCTTCCACAAGAGACTGACAAAGATACTGTCTGTGAATTGTAGTTGTTCTAGGGTAAATTCCTATCTCCCCAAAAGATCCTTCAGCCCAAGGAAAGTGGGTGGTAATTTGAGAATTTAGGCAAAGAGATGAGCCTCCCCCTCCCATAGCTACATAGGCAGAGAACAAACATTTTCCAATTCCAATGAATGTAATGAAGAAATGTGACTCTAGCCCACAGAAATTGCTTTTCCTGCGTAAATATAACATGTGGCAAAGCCACCACTGCCAGCCAGCTGAAAAAGTCAAAGCTTGCAATTATGAGTCCATTAGAGAGATGCATTTTACAACTGTGAAGTTATAAAATAAATTCAGTGCCAATTTACACCTTATGCCACCACCCTAGGATTGCCTGAGATGTGAGCATTGAACTGGACTTTCTACCTGAGAATTATGACTTTAGTGCAAGGACAGACCCAAAACAACTGTCACAGCATTTTAACCAATTTAGCTGGATGGGATGTGATTCTGATGCCCTGGGAAGGATTTTTTTGACGCAGGCCAATCACTCCCAGGAATGGATAGAATAAGACTAGCCCATATCTCAATTAGTCATTTGGCCATTGCCAGAACTGAACTTGTTCCAAGCCTTTTTTTTTGATTATCTGAAATATTCTGAGAAGCTTTGGTTACTTCCTGTTTCCAGCCATTTCAGAGTCACAAGTGCAGAAATATCATAAGAAACAGAGTATTGTCATGTTATTCCTGCCTGGGAACAGGAGTGGAATGGTGGAAATGACATAAGAATATCCGTTCTTGTTTTATTTCAAGGTGCCCCTGTTGACTGGACACTTAGTGATTAGTGTGGATACCAGTGAGACATGGTACGCCCAATTTGCAGATCAATAAGGTTTAATGTGCAAGGTTTTCTATAAATATACTAGTTAAATACAAAGCCTAAAATTAAATCATACTCACTAAGCCTAGAGAGCTTGATTGGTGGAAAAAGAGAATCATTAGACCTAGCAGAAAAATGTTTCCTGTGGCATACTTGACTTTGCTCAGTTTTTCTCTCTTTACTTCTTTTCTGTAATACCTAGTGCCATGAATTACAAATCAGACATGCCATTTGCAGAATAAAAACTAGAAACAGAAACAACAACAGGAAAACACTCAACAGAATGAACATGACTGGAACCATGCCCTGAAAGTTGATAGACTTGAGTTCTGTTGGGTTGCCAAAGGGAGGTAATTCCAAAAACAGAGCCCGCATCTATAATGATCTGCCATCGGACATGGTGACTTCAGTAGATAGTGCATACACTGCTTCTGGCCATTCCTCTGAATATTTCCTCTTTATAAAAAAGAGAAAATGTCCAGCTTAGCCATGATGAGTCAGTTTATTTTCATTGCAGCATTTTGTTGGCTGAGGTGACATTCTTTTCTCAACAGAAAAAATGTGGGTTTGTACTGTTTCTGCTTTGTGCCAGAGAGTGTCTGTGAGAGTTTGGTTTTTGTGGTTGTGGTTTTTCCATGAGGTTTTAGGTTTAAGGAATAACCCTTTACTTAGGGCAGGAGTATTGGCAAGGACCTTTTTTGGAATAAAATTAAAAGAGAAATATGTTATTTATATAAACAGCTACTTGAGGATACAATAATCTATCTTTTCTAAAAGAAGAAGGAAGCTTACCTTAGATAAAGGCAACCACTGATAATATGTGCCACTGTGATAACCAAAATATTATTTTTCTAGACTTTTTAGCTAAAACCAACTTCAATCAGTCCTCAGTCAATTCCTTCAGTCATCAACCAGCTGTAATATAGACAAATAAATGAATTCATGCAGCAGAGCCTTCATCTTGAACACAGACTGTAGTGGCCCACTTTACTGTCTCTTAGTAGGGATAAGTACTGTGGATATCTAGGAACAGCCCATATCTGCAGTATTTCCATTAAAAAGGGATTATTCCATGGAATGTCTATTCTGCACTGGCCTGTTAGTTACTTTAAGTAATCCCAGCATGCTTCTAACCTGCTCCAAGCTCATTAGTAGAAAATAGGTTAAGATAGGGGTATGTTTACTGTTCTTCTTTAATGGGTCAAAATGGCTGTGCAGTCATCTTAGGCAGCTAGTCACCACATGTTGTGTAGAACAATCACGTGACAAATGCCAGCCCGTCCCTACTTCCACACTTGGGACGCTTTAATGAGCTGCTGCTGCTGCAGCTGTGCCAGGAGGGGGTGCAGAGAGATTCTAGGTTTTGCTGCATGTAATTATGTATCAGAGACACAGTCAAGATCTTTGGCACTTTGCTAGATGTCCAGGAGGCTTGACTGCAGATACTGTGGGTGAGAAGAGTTGTCTGGTGTGCCATCGGGCTGTTCCTTGAATCAGCTTACTGGCACTTAGCACTTGTAAACAATTGCACTGCCAGTCCCATTGATTTACACAGGAGGAGGTGATAGCAAGAAGCCAGGCAAGTTCATGATTTGATGAGCCTTCCCCATAGAAAGAGTAAGCTTCTATCCATCCTCTGTCAAGCTGGAGGGTGGATGGGTCCACCACAGGCACATCTTCCATCAGTCACAGCAGCAAGTGCTCATGGGCACTCTCTTGAGGCACAGAATGCAAAGCTGTCTGAATGCAAAGCTATCAGACTCTTACTTCTTTGCTGAATTCTTCCATGGTGCCTGGGAATTACGCCTTCATTTGAGCCAGTGTATAAAAAAGGGCAGACTGGCCCAAGGTGACTGGGGTGCTAATCACATCCTGGCTGCTGCGGGAAAATGGCTTATGAGATCCCCTTTTTATAAATGAGAAAAGGCTTGTATTGGGTAGAATGGGAGTCAGTCAGCAGTTCAGCCAATAGAAAGCATCTCTTCCATTCAATCTGTATTCGAAGCTCCCTCCTTACTAAGCTGCTGGCAATGAGTACAGGAGAGAGACTCAAGCTCTAGCTTACTGCTTGAAGTTGGCACAGGATCACCAGCAGCTGTTACTCCAGTGAATAAACCCTGTCCCTAGAGTCCTCCCTGTCCCCTCACCAAGTTTTTCTCTTAATCTTCCATGAGTGCCCCTACACTCCCTCTGCCCATGTAAGCTCTTCTTCTCTTGGCCAGCGACTCCATCTTCCCATCTCAGTTGCTGGTGCCTTCTCTCTCCTAGGAGATCATTCCTATGTACTGGGGTTTTGTTGTTGTATTGTCAGCTTCATTGAAGACAGAAGACTTGGGGGTGGGAGGACTGAACATAAAGCCCAGCAACCTATTCTCCCATCCTTTTTAGAAGACTATTCCATGTAAGTGAAAGAGGAGCCCATGGCCTGATAGAAGGGAGAAGGCCTAGGCAAGGGAGAAATCCATCTTCATCCTCTCCCTATTTGGAGCAATGGATAGGAGCCAGGGGTCTTTGTCTGGCATGGACGGGGGTGACTGGTGCACTATATATAGATACTTTGCTTCCCACAGGAAATCCTTGAGAAGAGGGTGGAGAGGGATCCTCTTCTTTTCCTCACTTCCTGCTGGGAGGAAACTATGGGCAGAACTGCTTGGTGCCAAAAGATCATCCTTTTTTCATAAACAGTTCAGAGGAGGGCTACTCCCCCATCACCTGCTGCATACTTGGAGATCAGAAGGAGAAGGCCAGTATTCAAAAGATATTAATATTTGAGGATCTGAATAACAGGATTCTTTAGTCTGAGCCTCAGCCTATCCCCCAAATCTAGGTCTCATATTTTTAAACTGCACTAGCATGTGTTCTTAGCTCTCTTTTTTCAGTGTGCTGACTGTGCCGTTGTGCTGAACAATTATGGCATATGCTGTTTTGAAATGTGGTGTTGCTGGGGTTTTGGATGGGAAGTTTTAAATACATAAAAAAATGGGCAAAGAAACAGTTTGTTGCTTGGAGGAAGGTCAAAGAGAACTGTGTTTGTAACACAACATTCCTGGGTCAAACCAACCACTCTCTTCCACACAGGGAATTTAGCCCTACATCATGAATAGAATTTATAAAAATGTAATTGCACTCTGTATCTGAAACTAAAACTAATCAGCAAAGGGTCTCCTTTAGAATGTACTTGACATCAACTCATCTGTTGAAGTAGCTCCAGCTAGGAGTATAAAAGGTTTTGAGTGTCCTTCTGAGGTAGGGGAAAGAAGGGACCCTTCAGAGAAAAGCTTTAGAAATAGACCTCATCCTGAGCATTCTCATGAATTTGGCTATCTTACTTGTTATATTTCAGCTGTAAATATCTAAATGAAAAGAGACATTTACTGTAAAGAATGCCAGTAAACGATATTAGAAGGATCTGATCCTATATTTACAAAGTACTATGCTGAAAAAATTACAGCATTTGGTACTGTCAATAAAATTCCCATGACTCTGCATCAAATTGAATTCTGCAGAGATAGTAAGAGGAGCCCAGGAATTGCCAAATTCGATATGGCCTATGGGCCATCTAGTTCAGTATCCTGTCTCCAACAGTGGCAGTACCTGCTGCTTCAGAGGAAGGTGTAAGAAATGCTCCATATCTGATAGTCCTTAATAATTATTACCAGATATTAGTAGCCCTGTGGTAGGTACTTCCCTAACATCATGTGTGATGCAAAGAAATAATTTAGCTTCTCTGCAATATTGTTGTCCACCTTAATTGTTCCTTTTACAGGATCTAGCAGTTCTCTTACAGGCTTCCTGCTTCTGGTATGCTTATGGAAGTGGTCTTTCTCTAACTCTACACCAGCCACTTCTTTGTTACCATCCTTATATTACTGACAGTTACTACTGTCAAAGGATCTGATATTGTGAGCTGCCTCATTTCTCACTGAAAGATCAAAGAAAATTGAGTTACTGAGGGCGCTCAGTACCTTACAGGCCTTTTTGCTTTCATCTTATTAAAATGCATACCCCTTGTTACTAAACTGTCAGAACCTGGAAAGGCCTAGGACTGTCAGGGTTCTTTCTTTGTCTCAGCAGAATTAGACCTGATATTTTCCAACTTACTGCTTGGAAAATGGGCTTAAGAGCCAAACAGATCAAGCCTGCACTGTTTGAGCTAAACATTGCCAAAATAAAGGTCAGTGTCTGCCTTGCTGCTGTTTGAAGAGGTTTATTATTTATCTGTAAATGAGATTGCATGGATTTTATCAAAATTGTACGTGCCCTGATACTGAGGCAGAAAGAAAACATTTTAGGCTGATCTGCATAGGGTGAGAAAGGCTTAATATTTACTCTTCGATTTTTCACATCTCTAAGCCATCTCTTCACAGATGTATAGAAAAGAGGACATTTAGTTATGAGTAGCAAACAAGTTGAAAAAAAGCTGCTGTTTCACTCATATAGGGCATATTTACATTCTTTTTGTCCTACTCTGAGACCAATAAATTACTCATCAAAGGTCAATGGAATTTAGAAGCCAGATACCCAGCTCTGATCGAGTTCTGAATCCTCTACCGTTGCGGCGCGATAAAGGTTTCAGGAGACTGGAAAGCACTCTTAACTGCTCTCTCTCGTAGGAGGGTGATTTAGTCTCAGCAGCCCATCTCTTTGAGACATGCTCACCAACTCAATAGCTAGGCCAGGAGAGTAATTGAGTGCAGATGTAGGAGAGTAAAACCAGCAGGATCCAGCAGTGCAGTGGAAAGAGAGGAGTTAGGCAATGAGGTAGCTCAAATCAATTTATTCAGTAAACAATAAATAGTTAAGAGACAGATGAACTAAGGAACGTTCTGTGGGCTCTCTATTATGGTGTAGGTGTTCTCAGTACTTTTTATGCGAGTTACTTTGAAATAAGATGACCAATAATCCCAAGTCTGAATGCAGCAAAAGACCAGTTACAGTTTTGACCTATATTTTGACTTTTGAAATTGGAGAATGTGGCCAGGAGTGCTGGAACAATTTTTATAGTGGGGGTGCTAAGCCATTGAACCAAACTGTAAAGCCTGTATATTATGGAAACCACTTCAAGTCAGGGGGTGTGGAACTCCCCTTCTTCCCTCCACTAGTTCCAAAACCTATGATTTTGGCTATGAAAACCAATCACCTGGGGCCATGTCTTTCACCTGAGATTTAATGCATGCTCAGCTGACAGACAGGTGGGGTGGAATCCACAAATCTACTTAGGGTATATCAACACTACCAAAAAAAACCCCAAAACACCCCAGCAGTCTCAGAGCCCAGGTCAACTGACTTGAGCTCACAGGGCTCACGCTACAGGGCTAAAATTAGTGCAGACTTCCCTCTCAGGCTGGAGCTCAGGCTCTGAAACTCAGTGAGGTGGGTGCATCTCAGAGCCCAGGCTCCAGCCCAAGAGGGAACAGTACACTGCTATTTTTAGCCTTGAACCATGTGCCCTATGAGCCCAAGGCAGTTGACAGGCTCTGAGACTCGCTGATGGGGGTGGAAGGTTTGCAATATAGATGTATCCTTAGGTACCTGCACCCAGATTCACAATCCACAAGACTCCCGCCGAACACTGCAGGCACCTAAACTCGCTTGCTGCCTAAAAATTCCTACCTCTGGAAGTCTATCTCCTGCCTAAACCCCCGAGCGAGTCACAAACTAGGGGAAGGCAGGAAGGGAAGGTGTGTGATTGCATAACTTACCCAAGGATACAATGTCCTGAGTATCCATTTTTAACTCTTAGCCCAGTGGTTAGAGTACTCTCCACGGATGTGGGAGACTCGCATTCAATTCCGCACTACCAGGCGCAGGGAGAAAGATTGTAACAGGAGTCTGCCACCTCTCAGCAGCATGCGCTATCCCAGTGATTCTCAACGTGGGGGGCACGAGATGGGTCATGGGAGGGTGTGGAGTAGGGGACAGAGCTGATCCAGCTCCACACTCCCCGGAAACGGAAGCAGCCACTACCACTACCCACCTCCTGCAGCAGCCCCCTTCCGCTGCCAGGTATGCTCCCTGCGCTGCTGCCGCTGCTCCCCACTTCTTGCACTGTAGGCCCTAGGTTTTGTTTTTTTTTGGTGTGTGTGTTTGTTTTTTGAAAGGGGGAAGCTTGGGGGAAGAGGAAATGCGATTGTTAGGGCCTACAGTGCAGGAAGCACCCCCCTACTAATTGTGCTCCCCCTTCCCTTCAGGAAAAAAACAGGGCCTACAGAACAGGAAACCCCCCCCCCCCCTTTTTTTCTGAAAGGGACCCTTTCAGAAGAGGAAAAGGGGGGGGGCATGATTCAGGAGAAGGGGGGGTGCAATTATTAGACAAAAGTCCAGGGGGGGCTTCATTTAAAAATGTTGAGAACCACTGTGCTAACCATGGGGCTATGGGATATTCTGATGTGAGGCCCCCTCAATCTCTCCTGTTGAAGCTGTTCCACTGTGGATAAATAAAGAGAATGGTTAGGCCAGAGAGAGAATGGGGCACCCACAAGGAGGTTGAGGTGCCATACATGAGCAGCATTTTTTTTATGGATAACATTTTATTTAATTAGCATTGTGGGAAGGAAATGGACTGAAGCTTTCAGAATCCCCTGGCAGGCTGCTTTAAATGAAACTGGGGATTGGGCTGGCTTCAGTGGGTCAAGGAGCCCACCCTGCTGTTGATTCTGTTTGGCAGGCTGCCTTGTCTATGATCTTAATCAAGCCTGTTGCATATTTTGTCAGAGGTACGTCCCAGTGAGGAGATCTTAGGCCAAAATCAAAAACAAATGCCGTGGAGCTCTGGCACAGAGCAGGGATAGGGAGAAGGTGGACTCCCAGACAGATACTTTTTTGCTGTGTAAAGGGGATTTATTTGAAACAGAGCCATGGAGGAGGGGAGAAGAGAGGGAGAGCAGGAGCCCAGGGAGTTTGAGAATGGCATTAAGGTCCCTTCAATTTGTTGTCTTGCACACTAGAGGGTTTGCACCTTGCAAGATAGCTGTCCAGGGGAGTGGAGTTAAAGCCAAGGTAGTACAGAGAGTGGGGGGGAGAGGGGTGGAGAAGCAAGGCTTCTGCAAAATTGAAATTTGTCCATGGGAAAGCTTGATCTTCCAACAGGAAGCAGTTTTAGCAATTCAAACAAGTTTTAGCAAAATCAATTTTAATTTCAGCTCATCCCAAATTAAAAACATTTGGCAAACCAAGTCCAGATGTTCCTTTTTTAGTTCAATTTGACATTAACAGAGGCCCGCTTGAGCTGCTGTGTGGGAAAGAGTTCAGATGCCTCATGCCCCTACTCTTCTCTACAGATCAGACTCCCTGGCTGGACTATATGATGGACCATGATGTACTGTGGTCTTCCTTTTGCCAGAAATGCTGCAGTGCAAAATTGGAGTCCCCTTACTACAGTGCATCATGGGAAAATGTAGTCCATTGTGGAAGTTTAGCTCATAAGAGAGAATGGAGGCATAAGGCATTTGAACTACCATGCTTAGAGATATGACAACAGTTTGTCAAATTCTCAGGTTCTGATTTGGTTCAAAACACCCCACTCCCATGTTTCAAATTGGTAATGTTGAAGGTTGTTTTGACACTTTGCCCAAAACAATATTGATGAAAGGTCTGGAAAAATTTCCATGAGTGAAAAATTAGCTTAATTTTAATTCAGATTGAAAATTGAAGTTTTCCATGGGACCAATGCTAATTTTTGACCAGCTCCAGCAGTTCTCCCTTGCAGACCATAATACTGATCCAGGCCTTCCTGCTATTCACTCTCAATTCTCCTCTTAATCACATTAAAGCAGCATAATGGGTGGTGAAGGAGGGTGTGGTTGTTTAAATCCCTCAGGAAAACAGTCTGACATATCAAAATATGATTTATTCTTAAAATGACCAGTTTACATTGCACAGTGATAGTTACAGTAGAAAAATATTTAGGTGATAGTGGAAGAGGCTTATTTTACCTTTATATTGCAAAAATGCTCCAAACTCTGAATCTCATTATCTGAGTAATGTGACTTGCATTTTCATGTCAACATCAGCTCAGTCTACCAGACAAGTAAACATGGGTGTGTGTATTGTACATATTTAGAGTTGCTGCAACCCATACATTCTTAGTTATCTCCCACTTCATTCTCACAGGAAAAAGATTCTTTACACTTTGATAGCTCAGGAACCTAAGCACAAAGTACAAAAAATACACTAGTTTGCTGAAATGTGTAAAAAAAACCCAAACATTTTGACTTCAGAGAAAATGACTGAGGTCTGAGAAAAAGAACAGAAAACTGTTCCTATTTATGTACAAGCTACTTAACTATGAAGTGTATTCTTTCTAGAGAAAGCCAGTGGCAACCCTGCATAGATTAGCTTTCAGAAAGTGCAGTTACCTTGTCACCTTCAATATGAAGGACCTCAGTTGCCTAAGTTTACTTTACTGCTTTGGAAAGCTGTTTCTGAAGGGAAGTGTTACTGATTCTGCAATAGGGAGCAAGATACCATTAGAGTCAAGACAAATGTTCGTGAGATGAAATCAAATGATCCAACACATTTAACTCACCTATAAATTAGGGCATTTTATAAGTCAGTCTGTCTTGTAAATACTTTTTTCCCCACGGATATGATTTTTGGCATCTAGGGGATTTTTAAAAGGCACATTGCTTTTTAAGTGTACATAGGGCCAAATTCTGCCTGTTAAGTCAGTGGGGTTGTATGGGTATAAGTGAAGGCAGAACTTTTAGCCTATGGTACAAGATACATTACCCACAAGCCAAAATATACAAAAGCATATTTACAGAGTTCACCCTTCCTACTCATCACCACTCTGTCACTTATTTTCACACAAAGTAGTTAGATCAAAAAGGCTGTAGTTAAGCTAATTGTACTTTCTTTATTGCTTAATTCATTTTTACATCTTAAAAATTTCCAATGGGATTTTGGAAGACCAGCTTCCAAAAAAGCCTTTGCGCTTTCCTATATACAGTGCGTCTTACATTTCCCCGTCTCTCACTTTTCCATTATCCACCCAAAAAGATACTCCTTATTCATACCACAGAATCATAACCTTGCATTTTGTTTCCATGAGGATGTAGAGGGTTAAGACAAGCCTCAGTCTCAGCAGCAATACCTCATCTCTACTACCTCTACTCTACCGTGCACAAAATGAATTGTGGTTCTGTTCACATAACATCCCCCACACAATTATGACAGCTTCCCAAAACTCCACCATGCATTGTACTTCCTCACAAATCTCTCTTACCCCATGATTAAGGCTAGTAAATAGCAAAGAAAGTCATGTATACCTAACAGACAAGCTATTTCTATAGTAGGTGACCAACCAAGGGGCTTGTTTTTCCATTTTGAATGGACCCCTTTTTCTCCAAGGGTAAATTGTGGCTGAGAAGTTTAGAAGTACTCAGATGGTCAGTTTTTTAAACTCAGCAAGTCCCAAAGTGCTAGTAAATTTGGATTTGTAAGAAGAGTCAGCAAAACCTTCTAGCAGATCTTGGTTTACTGTACACAAAGCGGAGGCTGAAGACTAACACTGTTAAGTTGTTGAAAGGAGGAATGATCACGGCTAGTAGTCCATTCACCAATATGGGTCTGAGTTTTCAATCCTACCCCAGCTTTGCCACTCAGGAAAGAGGCCATTTGACATCCTCGGACTGCCAAGCTGCTCAGACTCTGTTTCATGCGTCTTCCTTAGGATCTTGTGAACTGTGCAGTCTCTCTTAGTAGATGCTGGTGCTTGGACACCATCAGGTTTCCATTCTGCATGGACAATCTTGTAGTTCTGACCCTTGTTATTGTCCCAGAAGATGTGCTCTCCGCTTTGGTAAGAAATACAGAACTCAATCTTCTCTTGAGTGGGAATGGCTGGAGGCAGCTCAATGGCAAATGAGAAGGTGTCACTGTCAGAGTCACCATATACATTGTTCATGTAGACACAGTCAACATCAGTGTAAGTTTTCCAAGTATCGAAGGTAATTCGAACCTGAACCTTCTTCTCAAAGCTCATGTTTTTCACTTTGACAGTCCCTGCCACAGCCCTTTCTTGGAGGGTGCAATTCTCAAGACAGACAAAATTCTTCTGCAAGTGGTTCCGGAAATCTAAGTAATCAGCTGAAGGCTGAGGGAAACCCAGAATCAAATTTTTCTCTTCATGTAGTTTTAAACCAGCAGTTATGTCTTCAAGGTCTAACAAATCAAACTGAAGATCCCACACTGGATGCTCCTGGATTTCAGAGAAGACGTGGATTGCAGTCAGAGAGAGCCCCTTTGAGTCTGCAAACACAACTCGCTTCTTAGCACGGCTTGGGGAGCGGTTCCAGTCATTGTTTCGACACTCTGATTCACGTTTCACATTGAGACATGGTCTGAGAGGCTTGAATCTGTTAAAGTTTCTTCTTTGATAGTCATCAAGAGGGCTGAGAATTCTCTTCAGAGGTGGCGAATGGGCTAAACAAATTCTCATGGCCACATCAACAGGCATCATGGAGCTGGGCAAAGGTCTTGGGTCCAAGATCTGTATCATTCTGAAATGTGATTAGGAAGATTGTTAGTTAGGTTGTTTGCTCCATCAAATATGCACTGGAGTAGAGCCTCTTGAAAAGCTGTGCACAGTTGATTTCATTCACCATCTTAATTATTCATGGCTTTCTTTTGTATACTCAAATAATGCAACCTAAATAACTATTATGACTTGCAGTTAAAGAAGCTAAGGAATAACATGAAAAGTTATTCTACCATGTTTGTAAATGCTGAATGGTTTTGATTCAGCCACATTATTACTTAGCGGTTTGCTTTTCCATGAACACCTGTGCAAAGAGGTTTTTATTCACACAAATGTTACGAAATGTCTCATCTTCTTGCAAGTATTTATAAGGGTGAAGATTTTCACAGGCCAGCACAGGCATTAGTCAGACATAGCGGAAGTGCTCATCTCATTTCAGAGACAAGGTGGGGGAGAATTTCCTTCACCAACAGAAGTTGGTCCAATAAAAGAGACAAGCTTTTGCGTCACACCAAGCTCTTCTAGAGGTCTGAGAAAGGTACTCCCAACTTCACAGCAAAATGCAAGGTGGAACAGATTTCCCAGACCCGAAGAAGAGCTCTGTGTGGCTTGAAAGCTTGTCTCTTTCACTAAAAGAAGTTTGTCCAATAAAAGATATTACCTCTCCCCCACCTTGCCTCTCAAACATCCTGGAACCGACTGCCTACAACTACACTGCATCCATCTTATTTCAGTCATACAGGGGCTCCAAGCCAACTCCATTGATTCCAGCAAGCTCCCTCAACCAGGGAGCAGAGATAACACTGTATGAGTCATTGTCACATAGTGCCAAATAGTTAAAATGTTTAACACTTAATAAAATTAATAATTTTGTAAGTTGATTTGTGGATAATACAGACAATGGTCAAACTGCTAGATACATTTTTCTCCAAAAGTAAGTAATTCACCCAACTCCAGGTGTTAGAGGCACACCAAATCATTTTGGCTGCTTAATTTATGCAAAAAGAGCATGCACCACCCATCTCATTTCACTGTAGTTATCAAATATAATTTAATAAAAATATAAAAGCATCCTAAAAGCATCTCTAAATCCATGTGTAAATCTACCACAGGTCTGCATGAAGGCTACATGGCTTCTATTTTAAAACCTTTTTATAAATCACCTCTCCACTGTTGAAAGATTATTCATAATTACAGTATAAAGACACATGGCTAGTTCAAACAAGTGTGTAAATAATAGACGTGTGTTGCGGATTAGGGTTTCAAAGGTAATACACCTTTTAAGACTGATGTAGTTTGAATTAAGATAAAAATTCTGTTGAGTCATAGGAAGCAAATATTTGCTTGGTCACTTTAAGAAACAGCTTTCTACTTTTAAATGCTCTTGCTGGTATTGCAGTACAGTGCCAAAAATATAGGGTGGAAAAAATTTGCATGCAGACCCTCAGTCTCTGAATTCTGCCTGTTATGGCAAGTGGGAAGGGGGTTGGGGGAAGGAATAAAAAAAAAAAAAAAAAAAAAAAAAAAAGCACTATTAGCTGAATTTATTTTGCTTTGGCTTTAGTGGTTATACAAACAGATCCAAAGAACACACACACACACACACTAAAGTTTCTAAAACAACTTTCACTTATGGCTATTTTGAGAAAAACTCCTTGTGCTAATTGTGCTTTTAAATTTTAGAATATACTTAAACAGCACTAACAAACAAGCATGACAATTGGGAAACTGCCAAAGCCAAAAAGTCAGAAGACAAGACCATTTTGGAGACATCAATATTAGCATTACAGATATATGTTGGCACTTTAAAAATCATACAAAACTTAACAAGGATAATGATCTGAATCTTAAAGTCTCAGATCACTCTCTCCCCCCCTCCCATTCTAAATTCTTAGAAAATGGCTGATTTCACACAAAGATGCATGCACTAGTTTAAAAGTCAATATAAGTATTATGTTAATTTGCACTAGTACACCACCAAACACAAACGCAGAAGCATTATAGGGAAGAGGAGTTTACCATACTCCATAGAAACTCCTGCAATGCATGTACTTTTAGCATGCGCAGGAGTCCCTGTAAGCAATGTTAACCCTTTAATTCTAACAGGCGGCTTACCTGGTACAATTCATTAAATAGAGCAAACTGCGCCAGAAGAGAAGAGCATGAAGAAGCTGTGAAGGTTAATGTACAATGAGGTGCTCCTAGCTTGATTAAACCTAGAGTTTTGCCTTTGCACAACCTTCCCCCTTTCTTAACAACTCCCCTCTGCAGTAGCTCTTTACAGAGTAGCAGCGAACGCGTAGCGCCTGCTCCTACATCTTATCAACCACTGCGTGGCCCTTTTCACGTGAAACCCTTTAAGCAGCCAATCCCTTAGCAGTTAGCTCCTGCCAAGCAATCAGGGCAGCCAGTTAGGAGCTCATGTTACTGCATTTGTAAAGTTGGTAGAAGTGTTAGCTGGAGGGGGTAGCCTTCCTAACGAAGGAGAAAAAAGCATGAAGCTATTTCCTACTACGCGTGAAACTATGACTTCAGGATCAGCTGGTTTTAGTGATAGAAGTTAATACATTTGTATAGTAGCAGACATGATAAAGTGATATCTCTGCATCCCGGATCTCTCACCTTCAAATCAGCACCAACACTGGAAACTGCAGAAAGAAAGTAACTTTGCATTCTGATAACTTTGCTTTCTTTAATAAGAAAAATGCATTTTCAAATTAGTTTAATCTCCGTAGCAGGAAAAACTGACCACAGTCAACCCCCTTTGGAAACGAGGTATTTTAATTAGTTATTTAAAACAGTATAGTTTAGAATATAACAGCATCGTTTATAAGCATTGCTGACTTTACAAGAATTCAGCAAGTATTCTAATTTTGCCCAGGGCTGTGGATTGTTGCATGCAGCTAAGCAAAAAGCCCCAGTTCTGCAATAGCACCTGAATAGCCAGACCTGCACAGAATCCCATTGATTTCTTGGAGGGTTCTGCCCACATAAATGCAGATGCAGGATTGGAGGACCCAAATAACTTTATTCACATGAGCAGTCTCATTTAACTCAGTCATAAATTTGCAGGATTGGGACCTTAATCCTTGTTTTGCTGGAGGGAGAAGGTGTGTCAGAAAATCTAGGGCAATGTATTTATTTTTTTTCTCCCAGCAGCTAAGAACATGTAAAAACCAGCATCTCAATTAGGTTCACTTCTCTTTGGTTTCTAAAATATATTTAACCTATAGAGAGGAGAAAACAGCTGCTTTCTAAGCAGCAAACTAGGGAAATATCTATCAACTCCATTTATTCATTCCATGCTAATAGAAAATGTAAACTATGAGGCATCTACCATGTTTGCATTTATATATGTATCTATCTATATCTATATATTTAACTTTGGAGTTTGCAAATAATGTCTAGTACCATAGGATTGGGTGGGAGCGCTTAATTATAAAATATTGACAAATTTTGCACTTAAAGAGCTTTTAATGATATTTTTGGTTATAGCTAGCCCTTGTCTCTTGTTTTGGCACAGTTTTGAGAGATTCCTATTTTGATGTTTGTTCACTGAGGATGCAGAGAAGTGAATCATTACTGAAGTGGCCACATAATTATAGGACTAATATGTACCTTTCTTTTTCTCTTTTCCTTCTGTCCTCTGCAGAGTGTAGAACTTAATCAAATCTCTGTTTTCTGAACTGTTACAGCTGAAGTAACTTATTAAGTTATTATTAATGTTCTTTGTCCCTCCTCCCACTCCAGACTCCACTTTCAGGTCACCCTTAAATCTTTGTATTTAGCTTTGAGAAGATAGTTTCAATTGACTACTTCAATGCAGAAGCTGAGCAGAGCACTCTCTGATTAGTGACAGACAGACACCTGCAGTTTCTCTGCTTGAGGAGCCTTATTGTGAATAGCTGGGGGCTAACAAACTTGGAGAAGCCTATTTGCCAATATTCTAAACTGTGGTTTAGCATCTGCTTGTAATTCGGGGCGCAAAGGAAGGAGACAACAGCAGGGTTACAGCCTCAGTGGAATGGATTTTCAAACTGAAAGGCTTTCAAGTTAAGGGGGTTTAAATGGATTTTTCAAATGGCATGTTTCCAAGCAGTAGGGAAGCATGCTGTGTTTCCGATGTGGGTTTTCAAAATGAAATAGATATTGTTTAACCATGACTGTGTCAGTCAGTGTTGGAATGATCTTATGTTCTTAAAACAAAAATAAATACCCAGCCTAAACTGTAAAAAGTAAACTTTTGCACTAGCTCTTGCCCATGATTTGTTTCAGGGGACTCTATATGTAGCTGAACATATATATCTCTGTACACAACACAAGACTCTTTATTCCTCTTTGCCAATTAGAAAAAGTACTTCTGCACATTTAATGTAATTAATTAGTTTTTATTTTCACAGGTACAGTAGTTTTGTGTTCTGTATCTGTGTTATAGGACCTATGAAAGTGCTCGGGTTACATTTATTACATAGGAGGCAGAAGTTTGCCCCTTTTCTTAACATAAAGAAAGCAAAATGTGGCCAAAAAACCACCTATTATATACCCAATGGGGGTGTGACGTCCCCTCTGCAATCTGGGCTGGTATGCAGCTGTGTCATCCTGATCCCTCACTCTTGAGCCCCGACTTACTCTACTCTGCTGTGTGAGCCACCCGGGTCGGCCCACACCCAACCTCCTGCGATTAACCAGTGCCTGGCCGGGTGAAGAAGCACTTCTGGCCAGCTGCTCATGGGATTGATTCCCAGCAATCACCCCCAATCCCAGATGCAACCCCGGGAACTGCCGTCTTACAGAGTCCAGTGCTGTCCACTGCACCCTGCAAGCTCATTACATTAGTCCATCAATTTATCAAAGAAATTGATATGCACCAGCTCTGTCACCCTAAGTGAAGTCTCTACACACACTCAATCCACATGCACTGCTTTAGATAAAACAAACAAAGTTTGATTACAGCAAGATTTTAAGTATTATAAATCAGATTAATATGAATCAAGGATTGATCACAATTAATTAAAGAATAAATCACATCCTAAACTAAACTCAACACTTTAGTGGCCTTTCAGTCTGTCTTGTTAGCTTACCCCACAGGCTGGCTGAGATGACTCCTACAGCGAGGCCCCCCCGTGGGCAGTCTGTCAGTGTCCTTGATGTTGCTTGCTAGGTGGATTCCACAGGAGAGCTCCCGAGACAAAGATGCCTCTGCCTTTAACAAGTTTCCTGTTCACCCACTGGAGTCAGGTGATCAACCATGTCCGGCAATGGGCATGATTTCCTCCACTTGAGTTAAATGTTGCCTTAGCAGGTGCTCAGGCCAGTCCATTGTTCCTGTATGCATGCCTCTGCAAGGTGTGAACCCTCAACATTGTGATTGTCTGGATCTATTCAAGCCATGTGAGACACACATTTGGGAATATTGCATGCCAGAGTTTCATATCTGTACATGTGACATTACAGGAAACATACTACCATAACAATAATGTTCAGCATGTCATGAGCATTCCAAAAACACCTTACATGACACACTTAGCATTAGACTATACAGAGTTACACTATAAGGGTGAACATGGGGTACAACATGCCACAGGGGAGAAGGGAGTCACTCCATGAAGATATGCTCTTCCTGCCTTTAGCCACTACTGAATGCCCAAGGTCAGCAGGGTTGACATGCAAGAGTCTACAGCTAGTGTGCAACAGCCAGAAAGCCGTAACTGGCTGCAGCACACTGACATCTGCAGAGTGCAGATTTCCCAAAGGCAATTCATATGGGAGTTACTACTCCTGGTGGGCTAGGCCGTGGTTTTCACAGGCTAGTGAAGACTTTCCAGCAGCAACTTTCCAGCAATTTTGGTTGCATTAGCCATGGTCCTTTCTTTTTCATGCTGACTCAGTCTTGCTCTCTGATGACTCTGGCCGCACCACAAGATGTGACTTCAAGCCTGTGAGCTGTAAATGATGGTAGGGTTGCCAGTTTTGTTTGGATGTATTCCTGGAGGTTTCATTACATGAGATAATATTTAATTAAAGATTAATCTTTCATTCCTGGAGACTCCAGGACAATTCTGGAGGTTTGACAACCCTTAGAGGTTGTTGGGGTGTATGTTTTACCCCTTGCATAGATTTATCCATAGATAGGTAGCATGTGGTCCAACTACTTACATGAAACCAAGTAGGCCTAGGATGATGAATCTGTAGATTTTACAAGCCTTTTGGTCCAACTACATTAGTTGATTGTTCTTTGTTTGTGATCTAGCAGAATGAAAGGCATTAACAGAGAGTGTATATAAGAGTTTGTTAAATAGTAATGCATAAGAGTGTGACAGTATATGGAGGGGAATAAAAATAGATCCTCTGTTTTGGACTCAAGCCTTCTAAAAGTAGAGAGAAGTTAAATTAAAGAGGGGGAGAGGAGCCCTGCTGTTTTTGAAATTATCCTGATCTACTTGACCTTTTATTGATATGTTGCACCCAGTTATCAATGCTGTATTATTTTTTGTACGTGAGAGTATCCATGTAGCAATAAGATTTGGATTTCTGAGCTAAGGTCCTTGGTGACTGATATGCTGTTGTTTATGCCATTATTTGAAGGTATCTATCATACAAGAAGGGATATTCTGAAGCACTAATCTATGATACAAATGAGGCTTTTCAGGCTGGTCTCTGTTTTTCACTAGAGCCATACGTATTCAAAGAGACGTTTTCCCAAGTCTATTATTTAATAGCCCCTGCCCTTTTTTTTTTTTTTTGCTCTTTCTCGTTCACTCACTCTTCCTAATGACTGAGGCAGGTGTCCAGCTCCTTCTCAAGCACAGATGATGCTTCTCCATGAGTTGCCACTGAAAGTATTAGAGAACAATGCAGAATCCACATGAAATTGGGAACTTTTGGGTGTATAGTATCTCTCATTCTTTTGAATAAGAGCCTTAAGTTCCTTCAGCCCTCACCTCTTTAATGATAGCATTAACTAAGCCACAAGATTCTCTAAATGGGTTAAACAGGATCAGGAATTATGTTGGCACTTAACAGTCATGAATGTACATGTGAAATAAGTTCACGTCTCAGACCAGTACCTCGTGGACAAATGTCTGTTGCTGCCCGTTGGCAGTCTCAGTAAAGTGAATCTGTATGGAATCTGAGTTATTCTTTCACCCCTATAAGAAGGCCCTGCGGATTGCATTAAAGCAAACTAACAGGGTGATGTAATGTAGCAAGGCAGATTGCACTGCCAATGTTCATGTTCTGTTTTATAAATAGAGAACTCTAGTTTCCAGTGATTTCCATTTGGCATCTTTTGCTTTAAAGAGACATCATCAACTTAAACGTTTCTGTTTTGAATTTTTTTTCTTAAGACTACCATAACTGAAAGACTAGCGAGAAAATGTATTTTTAAAAAGCTTTTGTACATGTATTTTGTACATAGTCACTTAGTTAGTTTTTCAGTTATTTGTTTGTGTCTTTCACACAGGAAGATGGGAGAGAAAAACAGTTCTATAGAAAAAGACAGATGTGATTGTAAACCCCCAAAATTGTCAGGTTTTGTACCTGAAACTAATTATCACCTTTTTAAAAAAAACTGACCAGATTTCACTTTGACTCTGCCCCTTAAAAACACACACACACACATGCACACACACACACAAAATATATATTATGCTGAGGTTGTGATTATAGTTACAATTGACCTGCAGCACATAGATTTTTACAGTTTCCAGCCGAGATTCTCCATAAGCACACAGCACATGGGCTAACTTTTCCGTGAGTTTACAAAGCGTGTTCTGTCATAAGCAGCCAAATCAACTTTGGGCTGCTGTGGACAAAGACAAAATTATATAGTTCTAACTCCACAAAGAATCCTTTTATAGGCAGGTAACGCCACAGCTCTAGCTGTCTTCAACCTCTCCAAACTAACCGACTCTTTTTTAAAACAGCAGCATTTAAAGCAGATTATAAATGTTTGTATTTTTCACATCAGCTAACAGATATCTAAAATAGTTTGTTTGTTTGTTTCCTTCTCCAGTAACTTTTCTGCAGGGGTAGAATGAAAGAACTGCTTTCTATAACCTCTGTTCCTAGACTATGTAATTCAACAAGCTTTCAGGGTTCTTTATTTGGCTTTATTGCTTTCAGATTGTTGCTGCGGGGCATGCTCCTCTGTCTGCATAGCACTCAGGGGTCCTCAAACTTTTTTTGCTGGGACCCCTTTTGAAAATATTTCAGGCTGAGACGACCCCACCACCACAAAAAGTGATGATCCCCCTATGCCATTACCGGCCTGTGTGGGGGCTAATAGCTCGCAACCCTCACATAATAACCTCGGACCCCCTGAGGGGTCATGACCCCTAGTTTGAGAACCCCTGGAGGGAAAGGAGATGTGTTACAATTGAGGATACTGAGGGAACTGAGAGGCCTCTCACAGCTAATCAGAGCCATTTGAGCAAAGATAAAGTTAGGTTTTTAATTGTGTTGGTGGAGGATTTCTTTGCCTCTGCTACAGCATAAGCTGATAACTATATTCTGTTCATCATCTTTCCAAACTTCCAAAAGTATACTCCATTACCTCAGGCCCCAGAATCAGGTCTAGCTTCCTCCCTTTCTGACAGACGTAACCAAGGGGACTCGTCAGTGAATTATGACCATATACTTAGTTAACAGGCAATTTGTTCTTGTTTAAGTCTTACAAACTGTGCTACAATATTCTTCAGCAGCGGTCCCACCCCAGAACTTCTTCTCACAGTATAGGGTGGTTACTATAGAATCCAAAAGTGTTTCTGTTAGAGCTGGTCAGGAATTTTCTGCTGAAATGTTTTACTATAAAATGCTCATTTGTCTAAACTGTTTATGAGAAAAGATAGATTTGATGAATCTCCTGATTTGGACTTTTTAAAAAAAAAAAAAAAAGTTTCAAAATTGTCAAAACTTTTCAACATTTCAGCACTTTTTAAACAAATAGTTTTGGGGGGTTTATTTTTGTTTTTTGAGTTTTTTTTACTTTTTGTTTTGAAATTTTAGATTAATTTGTACTTAAGGTTAAAAAAATTAAAAGGTCAAAATCAAAATGAAACATTTCAAAAACACTGACTGGATCATTTTTTTCAGGTTATTGGTTTGCAGAAATCTTTCAGATTTTGACATTTGTCTGTCTTCAGGATGGGGAAAACTTCAGCAACTAAATACTCTCCTTCCTTAGGAGAACCTGGAAATGCCAATCCAAGCATGCATTGATTCCCACTGAGCAATTATGGCATCAATGGACTATGGTGATTCCAGAATTGTGAATATAATGCTCCCTATTCATAGATTCCAAGAAGGGACCATTGTGATCATCTAGTCTGACCTCCTATATAACACAGACCATACAATCTGAACCATCTGAAATGTAGAATGCTAAACTGTAAGGGTATGTCTACACTAGAAAGGCAAGTCAGCCTAGATTAGGTCTTTACAGGATTTACAGTCAACACAGTACTGCTGTGGTACATGTCCACACTACCCTCATTGGCTTGGTGGTGCGCATCCTCACCAGGCATGCTTCTACCAACCTAAGAGGGGCAGTGTGGGGAGCTGAAAGCCCAGTCTCTCAGCTCTGCTGGCAGAAAAGTATAGTTACAAAAATAAACCATCAATGTAGCTTATAAATAGTTGATACATAGGTGATGGAGGGGAAAGGAAAATAGAGTAAGAGGAAAAAAGAACAAGAATGTATGTATTCACTCTTACTTTAGCTGGGCTATAAAGGGACGATTCACAAGAGTAGAGAAGAAAAGACATGCATGGGCTTATGCATGTAGGTCAGTGCTGAAAAGCAGATGTGCCCCTCAGAGGCAGTGGAAGGGTTCCATTTCTTTGGATACTGGAGGTGTTTTGGGGTTTGGTTTGGTTGTTTTTTTTTGGGGGGTGGGGGGGGGAGAGGTTGGGTTCTCCCTCCCCAAGTGTTCACAGAAGTTGAACCATGAGGCCATGCAGCCCACATAGTTGTCCCTTTAGTTCATCTGATGATTGCACTGCCATATTTACACAATCCATTTCTGTCACCTAGCCTCTTAACCTACACCAGTAACAACAGGGAGGAAAAAATCTAATGATAGCTTGCCCTGTGGTTACCCTAAGAGAAGCAGTCATGGTTCTCCTTTTGTGTAGTTTTGGTAAGACTAAATAGGTATAAAAATGATTATTTGCTAGTGAAGAAATGCTGGCTGAGTGGAAACTCCCACCACCTATGTGTAAAGGGTTCTAATTCTTTGCAATCTCTCTTACAAAAGGTGACACATCTTTATTTATATGGAGACAATTCCTGACAGCCTTGCAGGAAGGTTGCAGTTTTGTCAAAATGATACAGCTTTCGCACAAGGCTCCTGGCTTGTGTACTGAGAGTTATGTTTACTGAGCATTTGGGTGAATATTTCTGTATCTGATCACAGCCCAAGTTACTCAGGTCGGCACTGATCTCTGTATTCTATGCAGTGTGACTGCTCACCCGGGCAGTGTTTTAAGAGGCCTTCCTACAGCCTGAATAATGCTCCTTTTCTTATTCCATCACCAAACACACACAGTCCATTTCTATATTTTAGGTTCCCTTACAAGGTTCTCTTTGTTTTTTGAATCATTGGGGAAGGATCTGAGCTCGGAAGTTGGTATAGCGGAAATCTCTGTCCAAGTTTTTCTTGGATTTGCTACATTGGGAAGAAAGCTTCCCTATGGGATAAGTCTAAGATGAATGAATCCCTTCTACTCCAGATTTAGTCTAGTTTCTAATAGCTTGAACTTTAAAATAGGGGTTTACTAGACCTTGATATGTTTACTTTCGTTTCCTCCATATGCGTTCCCCCTTCCCAGTTTCTGTAGGGTCATGCTTAGTATGGAGCATAATTTAGCTTTCAGATTTGCTAGTAAGAATGAAACTTCTCAAGTCCTAGTCCTATAACAGCAGCATTCTTGGTTTACCTGGTGGCAGAGAGGGAGATGAGGAGGGCCTCTGAGCATAGAAAAGTTGTTGCTCCTAGGGCTATTGCCTGAGTTACACATTTGTAATGGTAATTTCTCAGTTATCTTTGCGTGGTACTTCACAAAGAGTAGAGAGATCATTGCCAGAAAGAATATGCCCCTCACATTTAATAAAAGCAACACCATGGTACCGACTAATGCAAGCCTCCTTTTGCACTTTTGCCTTCATATCTGCTCCTATCTTTGCCTTCCCTCCCACAACATTCCCTTTCAATCTTCCAAAATGCTGCTGCAAAAATAACTTAGTTTGCCTGCTGCTCCAGTGATATGTGGCCTCACTTTGCCTTTCACACTACACTTTAAGATCCCTATTCTTTTCTGGAAGGCCTTGTGTCTTCTGCACATCGTAGTTTCTGCCCACTTCACTGTTTTCATCTCTTTCTGCTACCCGCTTTAGTTTGCTCAAGCTACGTGACTGCTCATGCCCTACGTGACTGCTCATTTCACATCTCTGTGCCTTCTTCCATGAAGTCCTGTGGCTGGTCCACCATGCCTTCACCTTCTCTTCCTTAAACCTCAATTTACCTGCAAAGCCTATTATCCTGTTAACCTCAGCTACAACTCCCAAGACTTTTTATTACTGCTGTACAGCAAATCACTTTATTAGGGAGAAGTGTGCATCAAGACTGGTATTGAAATAATTTCCTGTTACTTCAGTAAGAAGAGTCCTTCAAAGAAGAAGTAAGGTATAGAGTCTCAGGGTTTGAAGCTTTAGTGCTGTTGTCCTGAAATCATAATAATCATTTAAAAGTGCAGTAGAGAATAGAACATTTAATTAGTTAAGCAGAACATAAAACTGTAATGAGTTTGGGATGGATGTCAGATTTGTAAAAAGCCAGGGTGCTGTAATTTTATATCTGACAATGAAGTCTGTAGGTTCATCACAGACATCTTATCAATAGGTTCTCTTAACTTTGCTATGAAATTATTTTGTATTTTAAGAAGGGAGAGCAAAGGACATTTTCATTATAAAAGTAAAGAATTCTTCTAAAAACTACACATTTTGCCTGTTAAATCCAAATCACAATCTTGACCACATAAAATGTTTGGTACATTACAGCTACTATGTAGTTGAGCTCCACAGAATCTATTATTCTGTAAACCATCAGCCACACCCTCATAAGCAAACAAATGCAGTCCTTAGAATCCTGCACATTCCCCTGGGTCATACAACCAATGGAAAATGACAGTGGTTGGCAATTACAGAAACATTTTCTTGAAAATTCTGAGAAATAGAATAAACCCTACAAATGAGGGCAGATTATTCTACATTTATCAACTGGTGTCGATTTTCTCAGTGGAATTTATGCTATTTTATTATGGTCTATATTACGTGAAAATTGGTAATGAAATAGTGTGATAGCTGGTACAACTATAAACCACTTTTGGTCAGCATTTTCTGACTACAGCTATGGAAGAATTCTTGAAACCTCTGGTGGTTTGCATTTTCAGTGGTCAAAATTAAAAATGATGGTAATCAATTTTAGAAATTGATGCCCCAAATTAATTGTGTATGTAATGTGTATGTGTTTTTAAAGGAGTTTTGCAGATAACCCCCAATGAATGCTAGTGAAACCTCTACCACATCATCATGCATTCTATATATGTCACCTATTTACAGATAACCAAATCTAGAAATGTTTTAGATGTCTTTTTGGAAAAATTATTCAGACTTTTCAAGCAGTTTCATACCCAGAACCAATTTCCTGCTTTGAAAAGACTTACCACAGGTAAGCTCAATTAATCATTTAGACTCCATTCTTGCAGATAATTTACTAAGTTTCTACCTCTAAATTTGTCTTTTTATAGTCTATCTCTAACTGCAGGTGGAAGCAATTCTAATGCTAACAGTATGTGCACGGATTGAGAGATATTCATTGAAGTCAGTCACTCAGCTGGTTTTTTTGTTTGTTTATTTATTTGTTTGTTTTTTTAAAAACAGCTAAGTATGAGACTGATTTTTTGTAAGGGATACTATTAAACTAAAATATACTAAACTATCCTTTAAACCAGACTCCTTTTAAGCATAATGATTATAGGCAAACAGGTCAGAGGGAAAGGGGATAGAAAGATGAATTCTAAGCAAGTAAATGAGACGAAATGGTGGCTTCGTGTCACAGATGCCGCTTGCTGCTACTGAGGAGTCTGTTGGCATGAATATTGTAACAACTTATTTTGCCATCATCCAGTCTCTGAAGAGTGAAATTGGTGTTCATTAAGTATTGTTTATTCATGGTCTGATTTTTGAAGGCAGATTAAAATTAGGAATATAAAGTGAATCAATAGCCTATTAACTAAATGTAGCATATCAGAAGGATAGGGTGAAACAAAAGATGAGTTTGTTTATATACCGTCAAAGCTCACCAGGAATAAGGCTAGTCCTGTAACACTTAATTGAAAGTCAGTTACTAATGGCTGCTTGGACTTTTAAACTCCATAACAAAATGAACAGTTGGTCACACAGCTTAATTGAAGGCGTGTTCAGCTTGTTAGGCACTGACCCAGGCCTGGGTGTTTCAGTTTAGGACAATCTGCTCCTCTCCCATCTCCACTTCAGACAGCCCTTCCTGTGTTTAAAAAAAAAAAAAAAAAAAAAAAAAAAGCAAAGCGTCTCAGGAAAGCTTTCTTATCTCATTTGCTGGGTCCTGATTGACTATTGCCTCTTCTAGATGCTGGAGGGCCAAATCTTGTTGGTTCCAGCAGTTCCAGAGTCTGAGTGGTTTCTCTACGCATTGCTTTGAAGTCTAAACTCACTCTCTCTCTTTCCTTGATGACACTTTTCCTTCAAGCGGGTATGTCAGGACTCCAACGCCTCCAGGAGGACAGAGAAGGCCTGGTACACCCTGTCAAATATACATTATCTAAATGCCAGTGCTAATGGGAATAAACTAATTCCTCATCGTTCTGTATTCACAATGCAGGTAAGTGTATTACAGCCAAACCTGCTTTGTCCAGTATTCCTCTTCTAACTTACATTCCCTCTTGGACTTGATGGAATTTCTTCCCCTGTCTTCATTTTTGAGAATAGATAAACACGAGGAACTAAATTTAGAGGTGAGGTATTAGGTGATATAAGCTAGATCCCCTTCCCTCACTTAGAGCCATTCTACCCTTGTGCCTAAGTTGGTGTCAGACAAATGTTAGGAAAAGGAGAAAGTTAAAACAATGCATGGCCTTCGTTAACATACATGTTTTTATGCCTTTTCTTGCTCTACTCCTCTCCTCTCCCCTCAGTAAGAGAGCTACACCAATTTAGACTCCCTTAACTTCACTTAGACTCACTCAAGCTAGATCCTCTACTCAGGTGAATTGATATAGCTCCAATAGGGTGACCAGATGTCCTGATTTTATAAGGACTGTCCTGCTATTCGGGGTTTTGTCTTATATAGGTGCCTATTACCCTCCAACCCTGTCCTGATTTTTCACACTTGCTATCTGGTCACCCTAATCTCCACTGACGTAAAAGGAGCTATGACACCGGTTTAGGATCTGGCTCACTGAGGCTTTTTCTTCACTAGGAAGAATTGTGTTGTTATCACACGTTAGCTAACGTGAGAACAACACACCTTTTTTTCTAGTGTAGACAGGATTTGCATCAAATTCAGAAGCAATATGTAAATAGCAAGAGTACAGGTTATGTATAGGGAACATGTATGAGTCTAGAGGGTATCTAAACTGCTATAATGTACACATTGTTTTGGTTTGGAAGAAGGTGTAAATTATACCAAATTTTACTCTCTACACTACCCTAGGGTTACTTAGAATTACCTCTGAATTTGCCCCTAGAACTTCACTAATCTTTCCAAGGCTCCATTTGAGTTGTGGATCTTCAGACACAATCAAGCCATGACCCATTCTAATCTATAAATCTAGACCACTTCCCACAGCTATGTCTTTTGCCAATTGATTTCCCCTTATTGATCTAAAACTCACCACAAGATGCTGGAATTTCCTTAGCAAACTCCCATTATATCCCTTGTTAAAATGTGTCAGGATTGCTGGTTAACTTTACCACAGTTTCACAGAACAGAAATCCAGTTACACGAGCCTCACTAAGTTTGTTACCTAAAAACCATCAACATTTCAGTCTTTTTCTTGACATGAAAAGATTCAACTCTAATAAAACTCCTTCCCAGCTCCACCTAAATCAGGAAATTAGTATTGTATGTGATGTGTTCTAAAGAAGGATCAGCATTAGTGTGTCTATCAGGTGCACAGATGTGCAAGCATGTATCTGTTTTCCTGGCAGTAGTTAGGTTTCTTGGACTAAATCCCACATATATACTGAATGAAATGCTGATTAATGCATTTATAACAGTAGGGCAAGTAGCAAAATGTATAAATTACCTCATTCAAATGTATTTCCACACACAGCCAGCATTAGCCAACTGTAGAGCTGTAGTTCCAAAGACCAGCAATTTTCAGGGATTCCTCAAAAGAAGCAAGACTTAAAGCAAATATAATTCAAGATGCTGTGGAACTGATGAGATCCCTTATGACCTTGATCCAACCTAGTCATTTACACCATTATCCACATTTCCTAGGGTATCTCTCATTTTGCATTTTTAAAAGTATGTTCTTTCCCATGAGCATAGAAATGCAATTTTCTATAAGAAACAAGCACAAAGTGTGGCTAGCAGCTATCCATCCAGTGAAATATTCCCTTCATCATTGCAGCTCCATGAAAGCTGTTAGACACTCACAGCTTTTTTATTTAGAGTTGCTAATAGTTCCAACTAAGTCTTTCAAGCATTAATACTAAGTGTTTGTCCCAGTCTCTTGAAAAAAATCACGGCACAAAATTGAATCTTCATGTAGTAATATGGGGTAGTTTCTTGGCCACACTTCTAATGTCAGCTGTTATCAAAATTTAGACATCATGTTCTCTGAGAATCAAGATCTCTTGCTGTTTTAAGCTGTTGGAATTAGTATCCTATGTTGACACAATGTATTAATGTGCCCTTCTCTTTAATCAACATTAGTTTTTATTTCACTGACTTGTGGGTAGAAGGCTGGGTTTCCAACTGGCATGGATTGTGTTTTAAGATGTAAACAGATTTCCTGGCACCATTGAGGGGGAGGAGGAGGAAGGAGGTGGTTACTAACAGTAACCATGTTCCTAGATTCTTTACATAAATCCCCTTCTATATAGCTGGGTACAAGTTACTATCAGCTCCTACAGAATGGAAGCATGGGCATTCTGTCTGAGAAATATGAAGTCACCTAAGCCTTTACGCTAGTCCTGGGGTCAGTTAGTATCAGAACCATGAGTTTAAATGAGGACAGAATTTGAACTACTGTGGCATCTTGCCCAATGAAAAAATAATCTGTAATAAAACTGTATCTTTGAAGCGATCTCTAAAGTATCTAAAATGGTATGTTTGCAAGCTAACTAAAAGGCACCAGGCAATTTCAAATAATAAACACACGTTTGGATTCATTGCTGATTTCTCTAAAAGCTATTTCTACACTAAATAAAACTTCCTTATTCAGGAAGTAAAATATCCATGTGAGTAATAGAGTTTGTCTTCACTGCAGTGTTAGCTCAAGGTATAACTCAAGTGTTTCCCTAACCTAGCTCCTGTCCACACACAAAAATCTCTAGCTTGTGTGTGGTGGACTGTCAGGGAATATGGGTTGAAGCTCAAGGGCTGCATGACCTCGGTGCAGCGTGCACTGCCGGCACTGGCCTCGACTAGGCACCATGCAGCATCATCGGCACCGAAGAGGAAGAAGGCACGTGTGGAACGCAGACACTCCCCTGCACTGTCAGTACGGGCGGGGTCGAGTACAGAGATGCACCAAACTCAGCCCGTCGAGACTCTTTCTCCGGTGCCTGCATCTCTGTTCAGGGAGCCTCCCATGACTCCTGGGAGTGGGAGAGTGCCCCTGCTGACACCGTTGACACCGGAGGCTTTTCAGGTGGCAAGAGCCTTGTTGGCCTTGCCTACGCCACCTCCGCCCCTCCATCCCCAAGGGAGAAGGGACTGGTGTCACGAGGGAAACCCGTGTTGGGTCCCCCTGAAGGGTGGTGGAGATCCCTGGTACAGGGAGGAAGATCTCCCGCCGGAGGGCCACAAGGGGTAGAGCGAAGTCGCTTCCCCAGCAGTCGCTCCAGGTTGGCATCATCGAGCCGGCCTGCTTCGACTCAGGACAAGGAGTCTCCCTCTCGGCGCCGACATCGAACCCCTGCACATCAACGTGAAGGAGCTGAGGGCCATTCGCCTAGCGTGCAAGGTGTTCCTCCGATACCTGACCGACACAGTGGTGCAGGTGCTGACGGACAACACCACAGCCATGTTTTACATAAACAGGCAGGGGGAAAGCACGCTCCTCAGCCCTCTGCGAGGAAGCTATCCGTCTGTGGGACTTTGCCGTGAGGCACGATCTCCACTTGACTGCCTCTCACCTCCTGGGAGTGAGAAATGACGAGATGGATCGCCTCAGCAGGTCGTTTCTACCCTGCCACGACTGGTCATTGCACCCAGAGGTAGTGACTACGATTTTCCAGAAGTGGGGTGTTCCCCAGCTGCACCTATTCATGTCAGCTTGGAACACGAAGTGCCCGAGGTTCTGCTTGCTCCAGGGTCGTGAGACTGGGTCGATTTCCAATGCGTTCCTTATCGACCGGTTGGGGACCCTCATGTATGCGTTCCCGCCCATTCCGCTCCTGCCCAAGGTCCTGCTGAAAATAAAGAGGGACAGGGTGGACGTTATACTCATCGCTCTGGCCTGACCAAGACAGCACTGGTTAAGCATTCCACTGGAGCTTTCAGTCACCCTGCCTTTGGAGCTCCCGAGGCGACACGACCTTCTCTCCCAGGACCATAGTCACCTGTTGCACTCGGACCTGGACTCCCTGCACCTCACGGCCTGGTGGTTCTGTGGCCGAGGGAGGGAGAGAGAGCCTGCTCGATGCAGGTCCAACAAGTCCTGCTTGGCAGCAGGAAACCTTCCACACTGGTTGTGTATCGGGCTAAGTGAAAACAGTTTACCTCTTGGGCAGAGTCCCTGGGCATTCCGCCCAGCCTCTCGCCTGTACAGGCGATCCTGTAGTACTTGCTCCAGCTAAAGTTCCAGGGTCTGGCACTGGCCTCGCTGAAGGTTCACCTGGCGGCCATTTCGGCCTTTCATCAGCCGCTAGAGGGGAGATCCCTGTTCTCCCACCCCATGTCAGTCAGGTTCCTCAAGGGGGTGGAGAGGCTTTATCCGCAGGTCCATGACCCGGTGCCTCCCTGGGATCTCAACCTGGTCCTCTTGAGACTCATGGGGGCCCCCCTTCGAACCCATGGCTTCATGCCCTCCGCTCATGCTTTCATGGAAGGTAGCCTTTCTGGTGGCCATTACCTCAACTAGGAGGGTCTCCAAGATTAGGGCCTTGACCTCGGAACTCCCTTATACAGTATTCCATAAGGATAAAGTGCAGTTGAGGCCACATCCTGCCTTCCTGCCCAAGGTGGTTTCCCAATTTCATTGTAACCAAAATATTTTTCTCCGTGTTTTTTCCCAAATCTCATGGTTCGGAGGAGGAGAGATGGTATTCACTGGATGTGAGACGAGCCCTGACCTTCTACATCGAGCGTACAAAGCCGTTCTGGAAATTGATGCTACTCTTTGTCACAGTGGCTGACCGGATGAAAGGATCACCTGTCTCCACCCAGCTCATCTCCTCGTGGATTACATCATGCATCAAGTTCTGCTACGAGCAGGCGAGTGTGCCACTTCCAGGAACCATCACAGCGCACTCAACCAGAGCTCAAGCCTCGTCTACAGCCTTCCTGAAGAGAGTACCGCTGCAGGACATCTGCAAAGCTGCCACCTGGTTGTCGGTGCATACCTTCACGTCCCACTATGCCATCATCTAGCAAGAGAGGACGCGGGATTCGGCAGAGCGGTGCTGAGGGCAGCTCACCGGTAACTCCTACCTACCTCCGAAGGTATTGCTTGTTAGTCACCTATAGTGGAATGGACGTGAGCAATCACTCAAAGATGAAAACAAGGTTACTTACCAGTAACTGATGTTTTTCGAGATGTGTTGCACATGTGCATTCCACAACCCACCCCCTGTCCCCACTGCTGGAGTTGACAGAAAGAAGGGACTGAGGGGGCGTAGGGCCGGCAGCGCCTCATATACTGCAGCATGTGCGGGGGGCTCCAGGGGGCACCGGAGCCGGCCCTACGGGATCTGCTAAGGGGAAAAAAGTTCCAGGAACCGTGCACGGAGGCGTGCACTCACCTATAGTGGAATGGACATGAGCAGCACATCACGAAGAACATCAGTTATTGGTAAGTAACCTTGTTTTTCCCTCAAGCGAGGGTAATTCAACAGGAGATAACTCAAGTTAACTCTGCAGTGCAAAGGCATAGCCTTAATGGTTATGATTTCCTATTGCTGTTGTCAGCTTTATGAATAGAATGTCATTATTTTGAAGAGCTAGTGGGGTCCACTTTTATGATTCTTTAGTTTTTTGAAGTGTAAAATCTTGTTTACATACAGGAATAAGCAGTTCCTCTATACAGAAGCTTAAATATGTCTTTGATGTGTTCTCTGAGTTCTATAAATACATTTTAGACTGAAATTATAAATAAATAAAATAGAATTGAGTGATTATGAGTTAAAGGAATCTATCTGACGTTTGTTTCTTTACTCATCTATGATTTCTGCCAAGGCAAAACTATGGACTTCTGATAGCAGCAAATCTGCCTGAAAAAGGAGCACAGCAATCAAGCCAAATGTAACCCCCTGTCATTAGGGACCCACAGCTGGCTGCCACAGCCAGCTAAAGACCTGATCCAGCAAAGCATTTCAGCATGTGCCTGAGCTTAAAGCACGCAAGATGCTCCATTGTCTTCACTGTGACTGCTCGTGTGCTGAAGTGCTTTCCTGGCCAGTAGTAGATCAGCTGGGAGATTCACTGATACAGCAGGTAGGGGTGTGCCATAAAATAAAACTGCTCTCCCTTTGTGGGAGCTTGGGTATTGCCACTTGCTCTCCCCTGGGGTTGTCATTGTTCTCACAGGTGCTGAGAGGTGCAATTTGCACCACCTGTGCCAAGGAGGTGACTCTGGCTTCTAGTGGTAGTCTATGAAACTGGCTTCTCCACTGTAATGCTTGAGCAGCTGCTGAGCGTTAATAGTTCGGGAAAATAGAGAACAATTTTACTTCAATTCCAAGTTTCTCTTGCTCAGAGCTATTTTGGTAATTTTATATAAATTGGAAATTCCTAGGAGCTTCTGATATTTCTTTGCATGCTCTTCTGGGATCATTGCTTCACAAATAAAATGAGAATTATATTGGGAGAGTTAGCTCTACTACACAAACCCTAACATTTGCTCAATCCAACAGCTGCTGAAGTCAATGGAATTCTATAGAATTACTTCATTAAATTGTAAAATGGATAAAATTGCCAATTTGTATAAAATTATTATTGAATATAATTAAAATGAGAAATTACTAAAGGAAAAGGAAGTCACCATCTTGTCTGTGTGCAACCTTAGTTTGATCGTGAATTGTTTTGTGCTGTTGAATTAATTGATGAGGATAGGGAGTTTCCCAGTTGTTCCAAGGTAAACTCAGTTATTTATTACAAAAAATGTTTTTTATTACATAAAATTAGTTTCATTAGTAGCAATGTTAACATGCTTTTCCATGCCATTTTTTCTAGTAATGGCACTTATCTTGGAATAAATGTGAATGTCTCTAAAGTGTCATGAAGTCATCTTCTGATTATAACTTCCTTGATCATAAATTATGGGCCACATGCTGCCTTCTAATACCTGTTGCAGAAAGTATTCTAATGTATCCAAAAAAGCCCCTCCACCTGGGTAGTACAGAAAGCAGCAACTCCACTGAATTCTCCCTCCAGACAGTGTTGAAAGCATGACCAGTAAAATTATTCACGAATTATAGTAACCAACACTAGAGTGCACAGAGTCAGTCAGGACAAAATATGTTCTGGTGTTACAAATCTTGGGGGTGATCAGAGTCTCTCTCTCTCTCTCTCTCTCTTTTTTTTTTTTTTTTTTTTTTTTGGACTTGTGGTATTATCGGTTCAGATGCCTTCAAGCATATGTCTGAAGGTTTTAACCTATCTCTACAACCTGAACAGTTTTCCATTCAGCCGCTACATTTCTAGCTTATGCAGTAAGCTTTTAAACAAATGATATGAAGCAACAAAGTAAGCTTTATTGATTTAGGATGCCAATAAAGTTCATCTGGTTTTTGTTCCTTCATACTTTACCTTCGTACTTGTGACCTATTGACAGCTGCATATCTGCCAAATGGCTACTGGAGAGATACTAGCTAGGCCTCAAGTAGTGAAAAATCTGGCAGAGATTAATGAAATGGCTCTCAACTCTAAATCTTTGGGGTTTGTAGAAGAAAATCTTCTCCTTCCATGGTTTACCTGACACATTTTTTTACTCTTGTCAATTTCCAAAAGAATTATAGTTTATTGTATTTGAAATCCTGCCCCCTTTTTCTGTGTACTACTTGGATTTCTTTTAATTTTCCTGTGCTGACAGTCCCAGTCTACAGTTTATACAGGAGTGAAATCACATGCATTTTTTTAGGAAATTGAATGAAGTTTGTAAAAGGAATATGTTGACTATCATTAATTCTTATTATACTATGTATTCTAATTAGAAGTGATTGAACAGTTTGCCCATCCAACCCCATATCTCCTCTCTCCGGTTCCTGTTTATATCCCAAGAGCTCCAACTAGCCATCAGTTAGTTCTTTCCCTCCCTGTGTCTTATAATAAACTATCCAGGTCTCTCCCTCTCTATGGTATTTCTCTGACAAGTAGTATTCCTACCTTGGCTCTCTCCTATCGTAAGATGCAATAATTCTGGCACTGGTTTTGCTGGGTCCCTCCATAAAATCTTATGCATGCCTAGCGATTTCCTGGGCAGACTATGTCACAAGCCTCTGAAGAGGAAAATCCCAATGTGTGTGAAATTTAAAGGGAGAAGCTGACTTAATGCCCAGCAGTGTGATGACAGATCTCTAGGATTCTGGTACAGGAGAAATCAGCAAAAGGGGCTTAAAGCAGGTAGATATAGTAACAGAAGGTTTGGTGACTCTGTTCAAAGAAGACCTGAATAAGTGTTTATCCAACCTGTTCCTAAAAACCTCCAATGACAGGAATTCCACACCTCCTTTAATAATATATGCCAGTACTTAAACTTTCTAACTATAAGGAAATTTTTCATAATATCTAACCAAAACTTCCTTTGCTGCAGATTAAGCCAATTACTTCTTGTCCTACCTTCAGGGAACATGAAGAATAATTAATCACCATCTTCTTTATAACAGCTCTTACCATATTTGAAGACAGTTATCAGGCCTCCCTCGGTAGCCATAATCACGTGCTGTATTTTTTTTTAAATTTCATTTGTCATGGATCTTTAGGATCAGTGCTACATCCCAAGCTTTGGAACAGTCACTTGGAGGAACCTTTTCAATGTGCCAGAACCCCTTGGGGTCTCACTCTTCCTTCAAGAAAGGCTGTGGCCTCCCTGCCTCCTGAGAGTGAACCTCTGAGCCATCAGCACTCCTGCTTCACACAGTTGATCTCTGTCAACGAGTTCAACTGAGACAGACTCCTGGCAGAGACTGTACTCTCTTCAGGGATTAACAGTGTTGCCAACTCTCAGAATTTTGTCATGAGACTCATGAAAATTATTGTTTTCCTTAAAGCCTCAGCTCTTGGAGTCAAGTGGATATGTGATGATTTCAACCTTCTATCTTAAAGAAAAAGTAAATTTCTAGCCCTTGTGGCTGTGGAGAAAGCTTCAAAATGTTACCCCAGTGCATCCTAAAGGCTCAAAAAGTGGAAAGCAAATAAAAAGAACACCACATCTATTATTTTTACATAATCCAATGATTTTAAAGCCAATCTCATGATTTTTGGTGAGCCTAGCTCATGATTTTTGAACATTTGGCGTTGGCAATAATGGATTAATGCACGTAACCAAGTATTCACTGTGACACTCGAACAGCATTTTCAAAACAGTAGGATTTATTAGTCAACTGGAACATAGCAGAGGAAGTCCTTAGGTTAGCAGAGAAATGAAGATTAAAGCATAGTCCATTCTGCTCAGCCCCCCAACTCTCAGCCAAGCTTTAGTGAACTCCATTTTCAGGCTCTCTGTGTGTCTTTCCCAGACTGACTCCCATAGTCAATTCCCAGGTGAGAGAGCTCTCAGCTGCCTCCAGAAGCCAACATTTATCTGCCACATGGTCCCACCTCCCACTTTCGAGCTCTTTGTTCCTGAGCTGAGGTCTCTGTTCAGCTTTCTTGCTGAGTGTGTCAAGTCATGAGTCATGGGATCTTGCATAGTCTCTCTGGATCCCTTGTTGATCTGGGTTGGTTTCATTCAGTTTCTTAATGACTCTGTTAATTCCACCCAGATGGGGAGAGGACGCACACAGGAGAAGCTCTCCCATTGACATAGCATTGTGCACATTGCCACTTATGCCAGCAAAATTTATGTCACTAAGGGGGTTGGTTTTTTTCACACCCCTGAGTGACATAAGTTTTGCCGTCATAAATGTTAGTGTAGACATAGCCTTAGTCTCTTAGCCTTCCCTGAGAGAGCAAACTTAGGTTATATCTACACTACCAATTATGTCGGTATAACTTATGTTGCTCAGGCTTATGAATAAGCCACCCCTCTGAGCAACATAAATTACACTGACATAAGCGCTGGTGTGGACAGCTTTTCCCGTCAACATAACTACCATCACTTGTTGGGGATGGATTAATTATGTCGATGAGAGAGCTCTCTCCCGTTGGCTTAGAGCGGCTACACTCTGAAATCTTACAGTGGCACAGCTGCATCGGTACAACTGCGCTGCTGTAAGCTCTCAAGTGTAGACATGGCCTTAGTCCTTTTCCCCCACTGGGTAGCCATGCAACATTTAAGAAAAACTGAGGCACCAATAGGATTCATAAAACATTTACAAAAATTTTCACTTCATCACATCATTTATCTGTTTTAAATTTGGTGCATTTCTATTTCACTGAATTGTCCCTTTGTTTTGGTATTGTAAAAAAACTGTTATTTGGACCATCTGATTTACTTTCTTTACATCATTCATTATTCTATATGCATCATGCCCCACCCTTTTGTCTCTCTTATTTTTATACAGGTGTTATATCACCTTCCTCAACCGTAGTATCTGAGCACTTTCCAGACATGAATTAAGTAACATGACTAATGTATCATCTGTGGCTCGTTCTTTCAGTATAACTGAAACCGGGTCATTGTCTGCCATGATGGGTTGGAGTTTCCTAGCCAACCACAAGATGTAGAAAGCTTTCTTCACAGACACTGCTATGTGAGAGCTAAGTGTCAGTGAGGAATGCAGGAGCACTCCTAAACAGACCTGATCTTTTCAATCTCTTCTGGTACTAAAGTCTTTCTGTGCCTCTAATCACTTTTTGTCATCTGTCTCTGGTCTCCTATTTCTGCTATGTTTTTTGAGACAGGGAGAGCAGAACTGTATTCCACATGAGTGCACCATTTCTTTACAAAATGGCATTATAGAAATTTCAGTATTATTTTCGAATCTAGCCTATTTGAACAACCTAAATAATTCTGAGTTGTTTGCAAATTGGACACCCTATCACATAAGCACTAAACAACACTAGGATATTAACCCCACTGATGATCTTTTTCCATGTTGAAAATTGACCATTTATTCTGACTCTTTGTTTTCTATCTTAATTTATATCTATTGTCTTCACAGAAGCTGGACTTTCATGTTCTGAAGGCTACCTGTTTGATTTCAGTAACCTCTTGATCCTTGCTTGTTGCTTTATTTTTGTTTTGTGATATGCATACCTTCTGTCACTCACTTATGGGTAGAGCTTGGAGTGAAATTTTTTATCTGACACTTCTTTTCACCGAAAAATGAGAATCAGGTGGACTAAAACATTTTGTGAATTTGTGTTCATTTCAGTGAATTATTTCAGTTCAAACCAACCAGCCAACCCTTTGGAACTGTATGATACATTCATTTTCTCTTGGATTGTCATTGGGCTAGAAAGGGAGTGAGAATTACTATATAGCTCAGAGTTTAGGGCAGTCATCCAGAAGAGGGACACCCAGATTCCAGTCCCTGGTCCAATGAATATTTAATTATTTATACAAAGTGCAACAGCTTCAACAGGAGAGATCAAGTGTATGTCTACATTATAGCTGGGAGTGTTTCCCAGCATGAGGAGAGAGAGACGCAATAGCTCTGCTCAAGCTATTGTCCTTGGCCTCCTGAGTACGTACTTGGGTGTCAAAGGGGTTTGTACTTAGGTGGCTAGCCTGAGCTGCCACAGTGCTATTTTTAGCATGCAAGCATGTGTCTGTCTATCCATGCTAGGAAGCACACTCTCAATTGCAATGTAGATATGCTGAGAGAGAGACATACCCCAGAATAGCCAATAGCCTGGTGCTTAGGGCACTCACCTGGGGATGGGGAAAGACCTGGATTCAAATACAGTATCTGCTGTAGAGCAAGTATTCAGACCTCTGTCTTCCACATCCCAAATAAGTGTTCTGATCACTAGGCTACTGGTTATAAGGTGGCATGACCCCCTCCTTCATTTTGTGAATCTAACCCTTCATTTCCTTTGATTTTGTTACTAAAGTTTAAAAATGTCCAAAATGAAAAATTTAGTTTCAGGTCAAACAAAACATTTTGTTCAACTCAAACAGATTTTTTTTATATTTCAGAACAGCCAGCAAACTTAAAAATCATTTCTCATAGCTGTACTTATGCGTGCTTAAATATAGCTTCCAACATGTTGAGTCCAAGGATTTTAGCATGTTCTTGCTTTTGATTTTAGGGCTTTTTTTGGCTAGCATCCTTTATTTTTATTTTTTCCCTTTTTATCAAGATCCCCCTTTCTAAAGTTTAGTGTCCAGTGCTAATTTTGGGCTCTGGTCCCTCTTCCAAGGATATTGTATTTCATCACTATTACTTTATAGAAACACTATAGTTATTTCTTTAACAGAATCTTGTGTATTACTTAGCACTAAATCAAGAATAATCTCCCTCTTTGTGTGCTGTAGAACTTACTGTTCCATTTAAATTGTTGAGAAATTGCCTTTCTAAACTATCCCAAATTGTCACTTAGCTGATTTACGGATGTGTAAATTAAGTTACATATTGCTACTGCTCTTATTAGATTTACTTGCCTCTCTGATCTTTCTTGAGTGGGTATTCAGTGTCCCGTTCCTTATCAGGAGGCTAATAGTAAAATTCTTCTAAAATATTTGTATTCTCTCTACAGCCCTCTCCTCTCAGACTTTCTTCCCCACTAGATTCCGTGGAATCCCTTAAGTATAGCACTACTCTCACATCTTTATGATCTAGTCTGTATAGTTTATAATTCAGGTACCCAGCTGATTTTTTTTTTTCATTCCTACATGTTTCAGAAATGCCTCTTATGTCAAGATTCTCTTCCGTTGTAGTTTGCCTGTTTTTGTTTGGTCGTCTTGCACTGGTTTATCAATATATACAGTTTGGGGGGGCAGGTTCTCTTTTTTTCCATTCTGATCCTTTTGTGTTGCTGGAGAAGGGAGAGAGCTTTTATCAAAGGGGTGAGCTCCACGTTAGCCACAGTGGAAATCACTGGCATAAAGCAGACACAGCTCTGCTGCCATCTTTCTTCCCTGTCCTAGCTCGTTTAGGGAGCATGCCAGTGCACGAAGGGACATGGACAGAGCACTGCTGTGTTCTAGCTATTCTTAGTCGCACAGGCTGTTCTAACCTGTGCTGTGGCATGGGCCAAGGCCAAGTAGAAAATCCAGGAGCTGTAAATGGACCTCAACTCCCCACTCTGTGCCAAGCAGTTTTCAGCCAAGATTCTGGCCCTTTATTTTTGACTTGGGTCTATTTTTATTTAACTCCTTTTCCTTAGCTTTGACATCCTGTTACTCCTCAGAAATGTACATCTCTGATCTCAATCTGTCCCTTCTCCTGCCCTATTCAGTACTGGGTACAGAATTCTATTATATCACTAACATTTGTTTGACTTGAGTGATCCTCAGCAACTCTTGGCTTTCTGCCAGCGAATAGTTTAGATAATACTTCAAACCCTTGCCAATTTTCTGTGCCAGTAGTCTATGTATTACCACTGTGACTAAAGTGGCGCTCACCCCTTTGATAAAAGCTCTCTCCCTTCTCCAAAAAGTTCTGCAGTGCCTAAAAAACACCTCTCTCTTTATATCATGCATTAAAACCCTGAAGCTTCCTTTGTCTAATTGACCCTGGAATAATTTCAGGAACTGGACTACAGTAATTTCAGAGAATGCTATCCCAGGTCATAGACCTAAAGCTTTTTGTCAGTAATCTAAATTTAGCTTTCATGACCAGTCTTGTGCTTCTCTATGTCATTAGTATCATGACCACAGGCTTCTCCCACCTCTGACTCCCAACTCTTATCTCTCACCTGTACACAGGGTGGATTGATTTAAATCAAGGCGATTTAAATCATGATTTAAATCACCAAGAGAAAATCATTGATTTAAATCAAGTTTCCCACTGATACTTCTTCACATATTTCTTAAACAATGATGCAAATCTGATCACTAAAACATGTTAATTTACAACTAAATACTGCATTTTACAACATCTAGGAGGGTATACTTTGTGTAATTTTTTAGATAACTTGTTTTTTATTAATTTAGGAAATGGTATGTAATACTCATTACCTGTATCAAGTTGCAGATGCAGCTATAGTACATTAGGAATGGTAAGAATTAAATCACACACACAAACAATAGCACTTACATTTTATTAAACTAAATCTTAAATGTTACACAAATATTTCACATTTGCAATTGCAGCAGTCTCCTGCGTTACTGGCTGATGGCTGACCTTAAACTTTTTTTTTTTCTTCAAATTTTATTAACTCTGACAGCCAAGTCATCACAACACTAAATGTATACTGTCCTTAAAACTTCTACAACTAACTCATCTTCCCCATTCCCTCTGTCATTTTTATTCATAGACTGAAACAGAAATAAGAGTTTTCATGCTTTTTCAACTCCCAGTTGATTTCTTAGTTTTGAGTGAATAATACCAAATGATGAAAATAGTCTCTCTGTGCCTTCAGAGGAAGCTACTGCTGGGAAAAGTTTGCTTAGTAACTGAAGGAACTCTGTTTCAAGGTGTCTGGCTAATGATTTCCACCAATTCAGGAGAATGACTTTGTTCAAAACTTCATCATGTATTGTTTAAATGGTTCCGCTCCAGCCCTGAAATTTATTATGACTGGCATAACTGAGGAGTGATTATGAGATGCCCATGCCATGGTAGCATCATTTTCTTCAGAAGTTAGGCATCTATCTTTATATCTGGGGTTGAGAGATGGAGTTAGTGCTTGATCCATTCGCTTCTTTATTGCCTGCAGTTTAACTTTCTGATGAGGTATTTCTTTCTTCAAAGTCTCTTGAAGTGCCTTCCAAATTTTGACAGCATTAGCAATGCAGCAACAATTTCTTTGAAGTTTGTTTAAGGCTATCGATATAGGCTTCTGTATACTGAGCATATCCTCTACATTCCTCTTTAATCCAATGTTAGATACTTTGGATGAGATACTTCCATCTATTTTACCATGGTTTTCTACACAAAGTTTTATGAGAATAGGCCAGTTCTTAATAAATTGTTCAAAACAATCAACTACATAATTCCACCGAACATCTTGAGGGAGAATTAGTTTGGATCCTCCTGCTCTCTTCAGTGAAGCTGAAGCAAAATGGTTGTTAACGGAAGTATTTTGCGACTTCAGCAACATTTTCTTTTATTCCTGGAGAAGACATACTTAAGTCTTTGGCTAAAAGATGCATTAAATGGGCACTGCAGCCATATGTTATTAAGGAACATCCTTCCATTTTTTCTTCTAAGCATCTTCTCATCTTTGCCACATTTGCAGCATTGTCTGTAACAAAACTGTGCACGAGACAGTTGAATTTTTGTTCACAGTTTATTACAGTTTTCACTGCCACTTCTTTTAAATATTCTGCTGTGTGGGCATTTCCCGATGTATCTATTGTTTCTGAAAGATATGCAACCCCATCTTCTGTTGTCACACAGAAACGTATTACTGGATCATTATATACATTGCTCCACCCATCAAGGCTTAAACTGGCAAATTTCCCCTCAATATTTCTTGCACACTGTTCAAGTTCCTTGTCATACACTGTTGCTATCTAGAAACCTTTCACCAATGTCTGCTCTACCAGGTGGAGTGTAGCCTGGTCGTAAGGATTCAACCATGTCAATGAAGTGTTTATCGTTAACAATGCGAAAAGGAGAATTTGTGGCATAAATGAACCAAGCAATCTTTTCATCTAGGTTGTCTTGTTGGTATTTGCTGGTCCTTACTACAAACCCATCCATGGTGGTAGTTTTACTGGATGATTGAAATGTTTTGCTTGCTATTGATACTTTGTTGTCTGAAATAAGTTTACTTGCAGCACTGCTGCTAAAAGTACCAACGGATGACTCTGCAGTTGTTGCAGGTAGATAGTCACAGTCCAAGTCTCTTATGCTTATCCTGAAACAAAATTCAAAAATGATTTAGAATAGTCATTCTTCTCAGTTTTTCTCACTCTATTATTCAGTTAATCATTTACATTTTTTTCAGCAGGATGCAGGTCTGATTCCAAATTACCAAAAAAGCTAAGACTGACTGCACTTAAAGTGCACTTAATTTTGGAGTAAGACCCATAGAACTCACTGGCACTTCTGTTTTTTGAGAAAATAAGTATAGGATTGGGTTCCCTTGGGAAAGTTGACTTATGCTGAAGTAAAATAAGGAATAGACTTATGGCATCACCATTATGGTCTGTGGCCATGGTGTTCCAAAATAAGGGGCATGTATTATGTAATATAAAATAAGAAAATGACTCCCAGTGGCAACTGGCAATTCTAGATTTCTCTTACTTCAGCTTTCTGTACCGTACACTTGGGTGATAGATTCTAAACCTAGTTAACTAATTAAACAAGCCATAAGGATTAGCTAAGCTAAACCTTTTTTCTAGCAACATCCAACATAGCAAACACCTTGGGAATTTACTTGTTAAATCACACTTATAAAGGCATAGAGAGAGTCTTGAAAAAGATGCATTGCAAAGTGAATAATTTAAGTTACTAACCAGTTGATCCACATTGTTCTTCAGACATATCCACATCTTCATCCACATCATTTTCTCCCAATAAGCAATTTTCATTCTCTCTTCGAGTGATTGCTCATATGCATTCCAATGTAGGTGTGTGCGCGCCCCGTGCACAGATTCCCGGAACTTTTTCCCTAGCAAGCCCCGCATGGCCAGCTCAGGCGCCCCCTGGAGTGCCGCGCTCATGTCGCGGTATAAAGGGCGCTGCTGGCTGCGCGGGTCCCCAGTTCCTTCTTTCCGCCTGTGACGGTTACTGGAACTATCGCCTCTTGCTGTGTGCAAGTAGCTCATTCCCTAGTTGTTTGACTGTTTTCAACGTTTCTTGTTATAGTAGTAGTTATAGAGTTCGTTAGTTTGTAGTTGTAGTGACAAGTTAGAACCCCGGACGGGGTCCTCTTCTGCTGGGAGTCATGCCGGGGTCCACAGGCTTTAAGAACTGTGTCTTGTGTACTAAAGCCTTTCCTATTAGTGACCCGCATGACCGCTGTCTCCGGTGCCTTGGAGAAGAACACCGTCGAGACAAATGTAAGATTTGTAAGTCCTTTAAGCCAGAAAGAACGGGACGCGAGGCTAAAGGCGATTCTAATGGAGTCGGCGCTCCGTCCAGCTTCCGAGCCGTCCCGGTCTCCGTCGGCACCGAGTGTGTCGTCAGTGCGGAGCGCCCCCCCCCGGCACCGCTTTCGGCACCGCCGCGGGCCTCTAAGGTGGCCAAGAAGACGGCACGGCCTTCGGCCGCACCCAAGATCTCCCTCCGGCCCGCGCAGGGTGGAGGAAGTACGGAGACGCCCCAGCCGAGCGCCGTTGAGATTACTCCGGCACCGGGGTCTCCACGCGGGCTGCCTCCCCCGACTCCTGGTAGTGGGGGAGTGCACCTGCAAGGGCCGTCGACGCCGGAGGCGTTTACTGCGGCACGAGCCCTCAGGGCCTTGCCCACGCCTCCGTCCCCCCCTCGGCCGAGGGACAAGGGACCCGCGTCTCGGGGCAAACCTGCGCTGGGTGGTCCCAGTGGTTGGAGACGCTCCCAATCTAAGTCTCCTGCCAGACGGTCACGGAGGGTGGAGAGCGTCGGCTCCCCTCCGAGCTCCGACTCTAGGTCGTCGAGCGACTCGGCACCGCGGCACCGTGGGCGGTCCCGAGTCCGTCGCCGGAGCCGCAGATCCAGCTCCGATTCGAGCGGGGACCGGGATTCGGGCTCACGATCTACGGTGCGGAGCCCGTCCCGGCACCGATCGAGGTCACTGTCGGTCGTTTCGAGAGGTAGCGGCTCACATCTGGCGGCACCGCCGATCCCGGCACCGACGCCTGCTTCGGCACTGTTGCCGGCACCGGTGCAGCCGGCACCGATGATGGCACCGTTGCAGCCGGCACCGATGATGGCACCGTTGCAACCGGCACCAGTGATGGCACCGGCACCGACCTCGGGACGGCTGGACTCCCTTCAGCGTCACCATCGTCGGCACCGCTCTCGGTCTCGAGGGGGCAAGCGGCATCGCAAGTCCTCTCGCCGCAGGGGCAGGTCGGGTGCGTCGTCGTCGTCGTCCCCGTCCTCCTCTCATCGCCGGCACCGCAGACGTCGGCACCGGTCCACGTCGTCCTCATCGGACCGCTCCACGCGTCGGCGACATAAGCGACGCACGGGGGGCTCTGGTGACACTAGGGCGGTGCGGCTCCATCAGCCTTCCCTGCAGGCTGCGGGGTGGGCCCAGGGACCTTGGCAGTGGCCGTATTGGGGACCCTGGAATGCCTCTATGCCCCAGGGCTCGGTGTCACTGCATTCTGTGGTGGCCCCCCCAGTCCCCCCGGCCCCTAAGGTTCATGAGCAGGGTTCGGAGGACTCGGACCCTGGGGAGGGACCCTCTTCCGCACCCCTACCCTTCTCTTCCTCATCGTCACCGGATGAGGCAGCAGCAAGGGATCGTAAAGGGCCCCTGTTTGACTTCAGGGCCCACCAAGACCTCCTAAAGAGGGCTGCTGAGAACTTGGGCATGGAGTTTAAGCTCATGTCTGAGGAGGAGGACTCCCTCTTTGGGCCCTCGGGCTCTCTGAGACCCTCCCGGGCGACCTTGCCAGTGCATGACAATGTCATGAAGATAGCGAGGAAGCTGTGGCAGACCCCTTCCTCCCTGCCTTCCACCTCTAAGGGGGTGGAACGGAAATATTATGTCCCCAAGGAACCCTTTGAATTTCTATACAGCCACCCTGCGCCCAGTTCTCTGGTGGTCGATGCGGCCAACCAGAGGGACCGTCAGGGGGGTCAGGGTAGCACCCCTAAGGACAAGGAGGGCCGTAAACTGGACTTGTTCGGGAGGAAGATCTACTCTACTGCGGCGCTGCAGTTTAGAGTAGCGAACCACCAGGCCTTGTTTGGGAAGTATAACAAGAACCTGTGGGCCTCGATGCAGAGGTTTGCTTCCCAGCTGCCCCCTGACCAGGAGGCGGATTTTTCCACGGTTCTGCATGAAGGATCTGCGGTGGCTACCGCTGCGCTGCAGGCGGCTAGCGACGCGGCTGACACAGCCAGTAGGGCAATGGCCTCGGCGGTGGTGATGCGCCGCTGCTCGTGGCTTCAAGCCTCTGGCCTCACTCAAGAGGTTCAGCAGGCTATCCAGGACTTGCCGTTTGATGGCCTGGGTCTGTTTTCGGAAAAGACAGACGACAAGCTCCACGCTCTCAAGGACTCTCGGGCCACCCTGAAGTCTCTGGGGTTGTATACTCCTCAGGCCTCCAGGCAGCAGTCCAGACCGCAGGTCCAAGGGCAACCACCGCCCCCGCCCAGGCCGGCTCCTCGACCACCCCAGCAGAGGAGGGGTCGTGAGCGCTACCGCGGTCCCAGCAGGGGAGGCCGTCAGGGGTCCTCTGCGAGGGGCCAGCATGGGCCTGCAAAAGGGGGTAATCAGCCTAATAAACGTTTTTGACCCAGAGCAGGAGGGTAGTACTCTTCCTTCTCTCTGGGATCCTGGTCGGCCGTTTGGGGACAGGCTTCGCCCTTTTCTTTCAGAATGGGAAGCCATCACTACGGACCGCTGGGTCCTGGAGGTGATTGCTAAAGGGTATGCCCTCCAGCTTACAACCTCCCCTCCCAACACCCCCCAAGGCTGTCCCACATTGGGGATCCGGCCTCGGTTCAGCTCCTGGTGCAGGAGATTGGGTCGCTCCTCACGTTGGGGGCAGTGGAGGAAGTCCCACTGGCCGAAGAGGGCAGGGGCTTTTATTCTAAGTATTTCTTAATCCCCAAGGCGAAGGGAGGCCTTAGGCCCATTCTGGACCTCCGTGGCCTAAATAGATATATTAGGCGAGTTAAGTTTCGTATGGTCTCTCTCGCCACTATCATTCCGGTCCTTGACCCAGGGGATTGGTATGCCGCCCTGGACTTGAAGGATGCATACTTTCACATCTCGATATTACCGGCCCATAGGCGGTTTTTGAGGTTTGTGGTAGCGGGACACCATTATCAGTTTCGGTCCCTACCCTTTGGGCTCTCCTCAGCACCCAGGGTTTTTACTAAGTGCATGGCTGTGGTAGTAGCCCACCTGCGCCGTAAAGGTGTTCAAATCTTCCCTTACCTGGATGACTGGTTAATCAGGGGGAGGTCGAGTGCCCATGTGAGACATAGTCTGTTCCTCACACGCGACTTGTGTGCTAGACTGGGGCTGATTATCAATGAGCAAAAGTCCACACTCACTCCGGTTCAATGTATTGAGTTTATTGGAGCCAGGTTAGATGCAGTACAAGCCAGAGCCTTCCTGCCTCAAGCAAGATTTGAGGCGATGGCAGCCATAATATCGGATCTCCACTTGTCCCCCATGACGACAGCCAGGCACTGCCTGCAGCTGTTGGGACATATGGCGGCTTCTACATATGTAGTGAGACTGGCCCGATTGAGGCTTAGACCTCTCCAGGCGTGGTTGAATTCGGTGTATGTACCACACAGGCATTCTCTAACTAGAGTGGTCCTGGTTCCCCCACAGGTGCTGTCGTCCCTCGATTGGTGGAGGGACCCCAGGGAAGTGATGATGGGAGTCCCCTTCAGAGAGTTCACCCCATCTGTGACGCTCATCACAGACGCATCCGATCGGGGATGGGGAGCCCACATTTCTCACGATCAGGGCACCCAAGGGCTTTGGTCTCTGGAGGAGAGAGCTCTGCACATCAATGTGCGCGAGCTCAGAGCAGTCCGGTTGGCCTGCAGGGCCTTCCTCCCCTTCCTCAAGGGCAGAGTGGTCCAAGTCCTTACGGACAATACGGCAGCCATGTTCTACATGAACAGGCAGGGGGGCACGCTCCTCGGCACTTTGCCAGGAAGCCATTCACCTCTGGAATTTCGCGGTGAGACACGGTTTTCATTTATCTGCCTCTCACCTCCCGGGGGTACGAAACAGCGAGGCGGACCGCCTCAGCAGAGTTTTTTCTCCCCGCCACGAATGGTCCTTACACCAGGACATAGTGGCTTCCCTTTTCCAACGGTGGGGTTCTCCCCGTCTGGACCTGTTCGCTACAGCGGAGAACAGGAAATGCCCGAGGTTTTGCTCGCTCAGGGGTCGCGAGCCGGGCTCTCTGTCCGATGCCTTTTTGGTTCCCTGGACAGGGGAGTTAATGTATGCTTTTCCCCCGGTCCCGCTCCTGCCCCAAGTCCTCCTAAAGATCAAGAGGGACAGGGCGGACGTTATACTGATTGCTCCAGCGTGGCCGAGGCAGCATTGGTACAGCATGCTGCTCGACCTCTCCATCACCGAACCGATTCCGCTACCCAGACGGTGCGACCTGATCTCCCAGGACCATGGGAGATTGTTGCACCCCGACCTGACCTCCCTCCACCTTACCGCCTGGAGACTTTGTGGCTGACGGAGGGAGAGAGGGCCTGTTCTATGCAGGTTCAACAGGTCCTCCTGGGCAGCAGGAAGCCGTCCACGCAAGTAACATACAAAGCTAAGTGGCGGAGGTTTTCGGGGTGGGCAGAAGCGAGAGGGTTACACCCTAGCATCTCCCCTATTCAGGCTATCCTGGAGTACTTACTGCAGCTTAAACTGCAGGGCCTGGCTTTGGCCTCCCTCAAGGTCCACCTGGCAGCCATCTCAGCCTTCCACCAACCCATGGAGGGCCGCTCCCTGTTTTCTCACCCTATGTCGGTGAGGTTCCTTAAGGGGGTGGAGAGGACTTTCCCTCAGGTGCGGGACCCGGTGCCACCCTGGGACCTCAACTTGGTCCTCAACGGGCTGATGGGTCACCCATTCGAGCCCTTGGCTACATGCTCCCTTCTACTCTTGTCATGGAAGGTGGCCTTCCTAGTGGCTATCACCTCGGCCAGAAGGGTCTCCGAACTGAGGGCGTTAACCTCGGAGCCCCCCTACACGGTTTTTTATAAGGATAAGGTCCGGCTGAGGCCTCACCCGGCTTTTATGCCTAAGGTGGTGTCTCAGTTCCACTGTAACCAGGACATTTTCCTTCCTGTGTTCTTTCCCAAACCCCATGGGTCGGAGGAGGAAAGGAGGGGACATTCGCTGGACGTCAGGCGAGCCTTGGCCTTCTATCTCGAGAGGACCAAGCCTTTCCGGAAGTCGACACAGCTCTTCGTGGCTGTGGCGGATAGGATGAAGGGCTTGCCTGTCTCCACCCAGCGCATCTCCAAGTGGATTACTGCCTGCATTAAAGCATGCTATGAGCAGGCAGGAGTACCCCTCCCAGGGCCGGTGAGAGCACACTCCACTAGGGCCCAGGCCTCTTCCGCAGCCTTTCTAGAGAGGGTTCCCCTGCAGGACATCTGCAGGGCAGCGACCTGATCGTCAGTCCATACGTTCACGTCGCATTACGCCATCGTGGAACAAGCAAGGGAAGACGCAGGGTTCGGCAGAGCCGTGCTGTCTAGAGCAGGTCACCGATAACTCCTACCCTCCTCCAAGGTACGGCTACGCAATCACCTACATTGGAATGCATATGAGCAATCACTCGAAGAGAGAAAACAAGGTTACTTACCAGTAACTGTTGTTCTTCGAGATGTGTTGCTCATATCCATTCCAAACCCACCCCCGTCCCCGCTGTCGGAGTTGGCAGAAAGAAGGGACTGGGGACCCGCGCAGCCAGCAGCGCCCTTTATACCGCGACATGAGCGCGGCACTCCAGGGGGCGCCTGAGCTGGCCATGCGGGGCTTGCTAGGGAAAAAAGTTCCGGGAATCTGTGCACGGGGCGCGCACACACCTACATTGGAATGGATATGAGCAACACATCTCGAAGAACAACAGTTACTGGTAAGTAACCTTGTTTTATGATATTTCATTCTTGCAACTAGGCCCTGCATCTTCTTCTTGCACTGCTTACACTTGACACGGTTTTCCTTTCCAGGGAAGGAATTTCTTCAAAAGATTCCCAGATAGGGTCTCTCTTACACCCAGAAGCCATGACAGTTTTTCTGTGGCAAAAGTGTGGGGGGAATATAGAAAGCTGTGTGTGTACTGAATGTCTTCCCTTTTTCTTTCCCGTCCACTCCACTGTTCCTTTCTACTCGGCCTCTGTCCTTTGTCTCTCTGTCTTTAAGATAGTGTCTTAACTAATTCCTCTGCCTTTCTTGGCCCAGCTCCACCACCACATAAGCACAGAACAACAACAATCCTATCCAGCCTGTGTCTTTCTTTGCACATGTGACTTTAGTCTGCTGAAAAACAGAAACTGAAAGCCCAAAACTTTCAAGAAGCAAGAGCTGGTAGTTAGGCTGGACAGACTAGAGTCATTAATTCATTTTTATGAGACTGTAAGTGTAGGTTTAGGATATTTGTGATGAGATTTAATTGTAACTGTTATTTTTTAAATGAGAGAGAAATTTAGTATTTTATTTAAAAAAAAAAATCTGATTTAAATAAAAAAATCCAAATTAAATAAAAAATATCCAATTTTTAATTTTAAAAAAATAATTTATTTTTATCCACTCTGCCTGTACACCTGATAGGTAAGTCACTTAATGATTTTCATGGTCACTGCTATCAACATTTCTAGTGACTGAATCTCCTGTTACCACAGCTTCTCTACATCTCACAAATGTATCCCCATCTTCCGGAATGACCACTTTTATGTACAACTGGTCCAAATTCCCTGGTGCTATCTCCATGCTTAACTTCGGGTGAGGCTTCTTTGAGCTTTAAAGATTCTATCATTTCTTCATTACGCCCCAGCTTCTTGTTCTAATGTTCTTTCCACTACATCTCCATCTACTGGTCACACAAAGATAGCAAATAAAAAATAAATACCAACTAGATAAAAGTGATTGGCAGGAATAAGAAAAATAGAACTGCTTGCCTGTATGAGATTATCAGATGTTCTCTTTTATGGATCAAGTGGAATGATCTGATTAAAAAAAACCCTGAAGCTTTTAAAATAACTATTTGTGCAGCCTCATGGTAACAGAATCTGTGCTGCCCTTATCTCTTATTAGGATAGTCAGCCTCTCTTTTACTACTTATGGAGGGGAAAAACAACAGACTGTCAATAATTCTGTTTTATAATTAATAAATAGTTATAAACCAAAAAAGATCCACACCTTACTTTCCCTTATAAGTACTGTTGTTTACTTTATGGGCCAGATTCTCCATTCTCTGTTCAAGCACAGTAGTCAGAAATGTTAACTTTGAATTTGTAACTGGAAAACACATTTCACGATGACCAGATGTTGGGTACCAATTAATGGAGTTGTTCTTCTGAGTCTTACAAGCCTAAAGCAAGTGTATTGCAGTAATTATTCTTTTGAAATATTGGTTGACATGTTGAGACTTTTAATAGCAAAATTACAGTTGTCATTGTTCTACCAGCAGTACAAGTCATTATGGGGATCAGCTGGAAACATTCAGGAAATTTCTTGGGAAATAAAAGGGATAATAGTTGCAAACCCTAAAGCTAATGGACTGGCATTAAAGCTGTCCCTGCACATGAGTTTCCCCATATACACCCGTTGTTTTCACAAGGGAAAAGGAAAATGCATTGTTTTCCCTTTTATAAATCAGTTTTCAGCTTGTATTTTTCTGCCCTCTAGTGACAGATAAAAAATATTTTTAGAAAAAAATCTATAGACACTTCAATGATAAGTCACTGCATTTTTGAGGCCATCTCAAGCCACTAACTTACTAATATGCTACAGTGTATATTAGTCGCTATTTTATAGCTTGTGATGTAACTAATAAATGTTGGCCAGAAATGTGGCTCCATTTTTTCTGAACTTGAGCTGGAGTACTATATATATTGGGGAAAATTACTGAACTTTAAAGGTGATTTTCACATAAAATAAATGAAATATACAAATAAATAAACTAGAAGTATGCTTATGTGGTGTAATTTTCCCAACAGTGAGACTGAGGGAAATATTAAGGGACTGATCCATCTTCAACTCTCACTGATCTCAGTGGGAGCTGAGGATGTTCAGCACCTGGCAGGAATGCTTAGCACTTTGAAGACTCAAGCTCTTAGTACAAAATAATTTTAACCTTATTTTCCCCTCTCCCGTCCACAGAGCCCTGTGAGCCATAGGTCAGTTCCATGCTCTTGCTGACAGTCAGCCCTGCTGGAGCATGGAGCCAGACTAAGTGGTTTTTGTTTAGTATAATGATGTGGGCTTTTTGAAATGGTTTTTACTTTAGATTCCCAAAGGCATAATGTATTTTAAAGCCATGCCAGTTTTCTAATTTTTTCATTAATGTTTCTGAATCCCTTCCATAAAGAAAAGAAATACAGTGCAGTATAAACTGTTTGCTTCTGAGAAATATCTCTGGTTTTAAATGTCATCTTATGGCTCGGGGGGGAAGGAGAAGGAAAGAGAGATTTTCCCCTGTGGTCTTCTTTTCTAGACTTCAGTGGGAACTGCTGGGTGCTTGGCACTTTTAAAAATCAGGCCACTTAAGAGCCCCCTGTAATTTAGGCACCTAGCTGCCCTATAGTTAAGACGGCAGCAGACTTTCTATCTAATAAATATCTTTATAAAATGCTGTGAAATCCACATGCCTATGAAGATTGTCATGGAAACTAGAAGGCCACCTCAAGGATAGGGGTAGAACATCCTATGTAAAATCAGTCATTTGACAAAAGTGTCCCCAAGAAATAGGTCTTCTGAAAACAAACCTGTTTTTTAAAATTACTCTTCAGCTGCTTTTTTGCCCACAAACTCCAAGAGAATGGGGGGTTGCAGAGCGTACATATGAAAAACCTGTCTGAAGCCCCTGTTTAAATTTCAACAAAGATCAGAGCTTGGTTTAATAGTTTATTCTTTAAGAAAGCAAAGCTTTATTCCTGAAGGGAGGAACATCAGCAGCTCACGGTTGTCTAGGAAGAGCTCAGTGAGTGACAGGCTGATGGAATGGCCTACCCCCCGGGCTTGTCAATAATGCGCTTGAGCTATCACAAGGTAGTGAAGGCACTTTACTTTTACTACACTATAAACTCTCCAAGGATATCCGTAAAAACAGGCATAGGGCTGACCTTAACATGCAGTGAAGACATGTCTAGACTCAGCTGGTGCCTTACAGCGAGAAATGGTAGTATACAAGCCCCAACACAATGAGTTTGAGTCCTCACACATCCAGCTCTCTGATTAAAGGACTATTTTGCCAAGTGATTTACAGTCACTTTGTATTGCAAAGTATTGTGATTACTTGTATTTGTATGGGCTGTTTGGATGTATCAGAAAATTATGGGCAGTATCCGCATAAAAATTATATACCTGGGCTGCCCCTAACCTCATCTAATATAAGCCTTGGGGCTCTGTGTACACAATTACTTGAAGTCCTGTGAGATTTAAGAGGCAAGATGAAGTAGTGATTTAGGCAGTATAATGTAATTAAAATCATGACTCCCAGTTTACTCATCTCAGGGCTTGTATACCTTGATCAAGCGGTCCTTCAGCCCTCATATAGATTGTACCGATCACAACACGTCTTCCATTCTTCTCTTATCCTGGCCTTCCTTCTCCATGTGCCTTTTCACCACAAAGTCTTCCCATCTCTTTGGAGGTTGGCCAAGTGGTCATTTCAATCCCAGTGGAAAGGACTTGGTGACAGCTGCAGTCCATCGATTGTCAGGGGTAGCTATACACCTGGCCCAACGCATTTTATTGTACCTGCTTTCAACAACCATGTCCTGCACTCCACTCTGCAGTCTGATCACTTCCCTGGGGCATCGGTCACAGATTGACATCCCCACAATTCTTCGCCTCATCACCTTCTCCGTGACGGACACGTGTCGTCAGCACCCGTTTCGCTGCTGTACATCAAGGGCTCCCAACCTGGGGTACGGGACCCCCTTGTGGGAGGCACCATAGATTACAGGGGGTCTGTGAGGCTTCATTACAGCCCCACACCTGCTGGGCATAGCAGCCTGAAGCTCCACGTCGGCCTGGGCGGAGGCGGAGCCAGTCCCCCCGCCCCCGGAGCTCCGCACCGGCTGGACCAAGCGCCCCCCGGCGTACATCGGCTCTGCCCGTCACGGCCGTGTCTGGCACAGCTGCTCTCTCCCTCTCTGACGGAGAAACGTGAACAATGGACAGGAGCCAGCGTGAGCCGACTCTCTGAACGTGCGCGGCCGCGGGGTGACGTTCGCCTCACGCACGCGCCAGCCCTACCTACGTCTGCTCGACTGCTCTGTGTTCAGCCTGGTGTGGTGGTGGCCGTGCTTACTGCGCATGCTCTATGTGCAGCAAACGGGTCGGCGGGCACCACACCCGCCTTCCGTCAGTCCCCTCCCCCTGGCTCCCCGCCCTCGCGCAGCACTGACTGGTGCGGCGCGGCCGCTGGCTGGTCTGGGGAGCTGTGGAAACTGGACAGAACTCAGGGACTCCGGAGCCGGGGCCATGGCGCGGGGCGGCCTATGACAGACCCCTGACGCGCCATGACCGGGCGGCGGGGCGCGGGCGGGGCGACTCTCTTGGCGGAGGTGCCGGGCTGCGGCCTCGCTGTGGAGCCGCCCCGGGAACTGTTCGAGGCCTGCAGGAACGGGGACGTGGAGCGGGTCAAGCGGCTGGTGCGGCCCGGGAATGTGAACAGCCGGGACACGGCGGGCAGGAAGTCCAGCCCCCTACACTTCGCCGCAGGTACCGGCGCTCGTCTGCTCTAGCGCGGGGCCAGCCCCTCTCCGGCCCCTCCCGTCCGGGCTTGTGCGGGAACAAGCCCGCCCTCGGCTGTGCCACGCATCTAGCCCGCGCTCTGGGAGCCCGGCCAGCGCCGAAATGCCTAGTGCCTGCCCCGAGCGCGAACCCGGGAACCTGGCCCTGTCGGACCTCCGTGACAGCTTCGTGGGGGGGCCCAGTTAGCTGCTAGCGGCCGGCGTGGCGGGCACTGGCTCTGCGCAACGTGTCTCCACTAGTGGGGCTGTGTCTCTGCTTCAGTGATGGGGGTTTCTGCCCACCCCCTGTTCAGTTGTGCACACCCAGCCCGGCGAACCGTCTGGTTTGCTGGGCGCTGAGCATCCCTTGGGTAATGGTGAGAGAGTCCCAAGCTCCATCAGCGGTCAGAGCCTGCCGGGTTGAATAGGACTGTGGCTGCTGGCTGATTCAGTGGGATGGCCTTCTGGCTAAGGTGCTGGATCAAGAGTAAGGAGATTGGGATTCAGGTTTTGGCTGTTTCCTAGACTTCCTGTGTGACCTTTAAGTCTCAGGAGCTGTTTTGGTTCCCCTCAAGTGTAAAATTGGGGTACTAAACCTGTCTGTGTATGTTTTGGGAAATGTTTTATGTGCTATAGTAAGTAGGTCATATAAGTATCTAAACCAGTGCCACTGGTTCTCTCTCAGCCTGTGCCCTAGGCTGTGGGCCACTTGTGGCCCAGTCAGCGCACACAGCTGTGGCCCATGTGATATCCTCAGGGTAGTATTGGTTGTGGCCTATGTAACACATTGTGGGCTACATATGCGGCCCACAGTGGTAACTAGGTTAAGAACCACTGGTCTAGACTGATAGTTAAGGGAAGAAATAGACAGCTTATCTCATATTTCATACAAAAGGTACCCCATCAAACAATGTACAAACAACTTTTATTCCTGAAGTGTTTGTAACTCTGAGGTTGTACTGTACATGCAAAAGAGTAACGTGATTGATAGCAAAGTCCTGTTTTATTTTTTTTGTTTTATTATTCGGGATGTGAATAATAAATGTCTTCTGTCTCTCGAGGATTACCTGATTATTGAAGATAGACGTAACCTATCAGGAAGTGGTAACAAAGGCTCTGCTGTAGTTTTGCACAGCAGAACCTCTGTTAATGAGCCTGGGCATACACACCTTTGTATTAAGGCATGTGCTTGGAAACATTTTTGTTTGGTATAGTTCAATTCTTGAGAAACTTACTTATCCTGTAGTTTTTTTGCTTCGCAAGAGTGGTGACACCACAATATGAGGGAACTTCATGGGTTCCTTTGTTCGCTTGTAGGGTCACTCTGGGTTAGGCTGCAAGTCTTTTTCTGTTAGACATTGTCTAGTACTCTCTTAAATGAAGAGAATTTCCATTCTTCCTCATGGTCTGAAAGACGTAGTAAGGTCAACACTAAAGTAACTGAAAAGTGTTGAGGCAACTGCCTGTTCCCACGCAAGTGCTGCTAACCGGAAACAATGAACCTTGGGATCATGGTGGACAATAATCTTGAAGTTTCTTGACTCCATTACACCCCCAAGAGGAACCTATGGCAGTTAAGTTGTATTGAAGCTTAAATAAAGAGTCTGTCAATGCCTGCACAACAAAGTAGTCATGTCCAACTAGCAGACGTTAGGGGCATGTGTAATGTCTACACTTCAGAGGCGTAGGTATGGCCATAGTGTGCACACTTGTTACAGCGATGGATGGGGTGTTTCTGTCACTGTTGTTAATCCATTTGTCCCAGAGGAGGTGACGTGTCTCAGGGATGTGAAATTTTTCATTCACGTGAGCAGTGTTCCTAGGTCAACCTAAATTCTAGATGTCGACCACTGACTGGGCCTAAGATTATTAGCAGGCTGGCAAACTTTTCTGTCATGGAGCATGACAACCAGAAAATGCGGCAGAGATTAAAGGGATTTGTAGTAGCCAGAATGCCCTTCCTACTAGCTAAAGTTCCTCTGAAAAACTAAGCAGGAGAAAAATATGAGAAACGGATATACTTAGATTGTAAGCTCTTTGGAGCAGGGATTATCTTTTTCTTCTGTGTTTGTACAGCACCTAGCACAGTGGGGTCCTGGTCCATGATTATGGCTCTTAGACAATAGGATAATACAAATAATAACTAGCAGGGAAATTAACCCAATGACAATGTCAATTACTTCTGTAATTGAGAGTAAGATTTTGTCACGGTTATTTTTAGTAAAAGTCAGGGACAGGTCATGGGGTATAAACAAAAATTCACGGAAGCCTGTGATCTCTCCCTGACTTTTACTAAAAATAACTGTGACAAAATGGGGCTGACTGGGGGGGATGAGAGCTCAAGGGACTCCAGTACACATCGTTGTGGCTGACAGCTCTGAGGCCCCCTACAACTACTGCGGCTCTGAGCTGCGGGGCGCAGCTTGGAACTCAGGTCTGTGGAGTCCCCCTGCTGCCTGTGGCACCTCAGAGCTGCAGAGTCAGTGGCTGGGAGCTCCAGGTCCTCCTTGCTGCCTATGGGGACTGCAGGGGCTGCCCGCGGTGGCTTGGTGCTCCAGGGCTGGTGGCTTGGAGCTTCTAGTTCCCCCACCGCCTGCAGCGGTTCAGATCTGCAGGGCCTGTGGATGGGAGCTGTAGAGGCCCCCTTTGTCTGACCGCTCTGGACCTTCCACCCTGGGGCTGAAACAGAAAATGTCACGAAGATCTCTGAAAGTCACAGAATCCGTGACTTCCATGACATAACCTTATTCTTAGTTATAACTGATGAGAGGCAAGAGAATACTGATCTAAATCAGTTTCAAATTTTGAAAGTTCAGGAAGTAAGTCAAGTAAAAGTCTAACTAAGACATATCATAGAGGCAGACATAGGGAGATCCTTAGCTGTCATCATTAAGCTATATAATTGCTTGAATATATATATATAGTTAATGTGTACCCTCCTAGCTAGCAAAAAGATGTACTTAATCTGGTGTAAAAGCTCTATTTAGTTGTAAATCAGAATGGTTGTATTAATCAATAAGAATGCACCTTTCTGTAACAAATAACTGAAGTACAAATGGGAAAGTTGATTAAAATCAATTTAAATCGAGGCTTTCCACTTGGTCACTTACATCCTGATTTAAATCAATCTACTGTGCTCACTAGGGATTTTGGTTTCTCTAGAAACAAAACAAAACTTCTGAAGTGCTCCAAGGACCTTCAAAGGCATCAATCGCATCCTGTAAGATTTAGCTCTATTTAGCCACATATGCATGAATAAGTGCCCTAAGTCATCCTAGCTTCTTTGAAAGAGACAGCCCATCAAAACTTAAAATATAAATGGACAAGGTTTGCAGTGCTGGTGCATTTGCAATTTGAGAAATACTAAAAGATGTAGCTAGCACTGGACTGACAACATTACAAAACTGCTTTCTATAAATTGAGTGCTTGTGTTAGCACAAGAAAACATTAAACCAGGCTTGCATAATTGTCACTTGCCATCCTATGCATAATTTGTTTGTCCATTCTATGATGATGGGGGAAAAAAAATGTACTTACTCATCAAAAATATTTGCCCTACGTGAGCAGGCAAGTAGAATTTTGAAGTGCTTTGTTAAATTGGCTATTTTTTTTTTTGCTTTTCAGTAATTTAATGATTTGAAATTTAAATAAAAACACTTAGGTGAGTCTTTACAAGTCTGTTCATGCTCACTTTTGATCAGATATGTATAATTGTTTTACGGATCACTGAAAATAGAAGTGGTGACCTTCCTTAAATTATAGCTGTACAAAGTCACTATGATAAATTACTTCAAAAGCTATTTGTCCCCAGTGAACAATTACAGAATTAATTATATTTATAAATTAAGTGAGGGACATTCAGATTATTTTGAGTCAATAAATGGGAAGAGAGTGAGAACTGAATTAGTAAGAAATCTACTTGCCTTTGATCAGGATCTTCCGTAAGTAACACTGAATATTTACAGACTTGAATATGTTGTCTTTTGGTAGATGGGAGATGACTTGCTGTCTTGTGAAAAGAAATGATCTAATGAAAGCTAGTGAACTGGTTCTTTTTCTCTGCCTGGAAAAAGGACTGACTGGAGAAATGAGACATTGGCTCTTCTCAAGAAACCTATATTCAATAACTTAAAAAAAAAAAAAAAAACCAACACTCTCCTTCTCCCCCCTCCCCCCCATTTTTTGCTTCAGCAAACTTTGATCAGTGAATTAGAATGCAGAACCCAATTTGCTTCCACTCGAAGAAATGCAAGTGTATGTCAAAAATAGGCCAAGGTCCCAGCATATTCATAACTCTCCAGTTTTTCTTTGTATGTTTAATGTTTACACACACCCAGTTTAGTTTTTTCAACATTTATTTTTTTCCTATGAAACTGAAAAATAGGTACTCTGCTGTAAAAATCATCTAACCTCTATCCAACATGCATAGTTGAGTAGCCAGTATTACAGTGCGGCCATCTGTTCCTCCCTTTAGTGGCTGGAGCTTCACAGGCTTTAAGCTAACAGAGGTGGATCTTTTAACTCAGGAAATAGAGGCTCATGGTTTTAGGTTCAGAGGTCCCAGATTTAAACCATGCTGTTGATGACAAACCCTGGGACACTGCAGTACATTTGGAAGCTCACAAGAATTTTCATACCAAATCAGAGTAGTAATCCATATAATCTGGTGTCATATTTCTTCCTAATTCCCAGCAGTTAGGTCTAGTCTAAACACAAAAGATGTATTGCATTAACTATGCTGATATAATGAAAAGTCATACAACCCTCCCCCCACAGTGAGGATTTAGTTAAATACTATATAAAGTGCCTTATACCAGTATAGTTATTTCCATACAAGAAGATAAATAAACTGTACTATTATAAGGTCCTTTTATACTGGCAGAACTGTTTCTCCGTAGTGGGAGTTGTACTGTAACTAGTTGTTTAACTATTCAGTTAAAAAAAAGCAAAAAAACCCTTAACCAATATAGATATACCAGTACAAAAGCTATGTGTAGACCCTGCTTTAATGGTTGGTTTATGCTCATAAGCATGAAGGTTTGGCTTGGCAAGCCATTCAGTTGAGTGCTTGTTATTTGACCACAGTCAAACATTGTCAGATATTTCAGCGGGAATGCCCTAATGGAGGCAGCAGCCTGGGCCTACCTTTTTGATTGCATCATAGTGCTGTCTTTCGCAAGCCTACTTATGTCTTGATCATTCACTTTACTACATGCTAATGCCACCGACCAGAGAAAGAGGTCCCCCCTGGCCAGATGAAGCATGCTCCCGAGCCCTGGTTGTTTCTAGGGCACACCGGGAACTGCTCAGGAGGTGGCCTCCACCTGGGGGCTGCAGGCAAAGGAGCAAAAGGGGTGTCAGACAACCTTTAATATGCTACCACGGGGCTCCACAGAGTGGTAGCCGCCCTGGCCTACAGAGGGGCACCCAGCATAGTGAGGGTCTCGTGGCAAAACCCCCTCCTCTGTATCACGATGCCTAAATGAGCTGAGAAAAGTATTGCATCCAGCCAAGGGGTTTGAATACTGTGTACCACCCCGCACCAGGGTCCCTGGTGGTGGTTGCTGCCAGCTACAGGGATAGGCGGGGTATACGGGCTCTACTCCAGACAACAAGGGCAACTGCAAGCCAGACTTGTTTGGGAAAACTTTATTCAATAACACTACCAGCAAGTGGAAGGTGAGCCCCTCGGGGGACTCAGTGAGCCACTTTGCTGAGGCTCTGCCCGACAGCAGATGCTGAGCCTGTAGGCCATTGCAGAGCAGGGTCCTGCGGGAGCTAGAGCAGCGCTCCAGCCACCCTCAGTTGCTGCCTATTCAGTGGGCAGAGCCTTTCCCTCCTCCATTGGAATGCTCAGAGGTTAGTGGCTGCAGTCCCGGGCTACACTGAAAAGGTCTAGCAATCCATCGGGCTCTTCCGTGGACGGGTCAGCCTTCTCTTCATCGCATAGAGGCAGAGCCGCATGGCCTCAGGGACTCCTAGAACATGCTCCATTCCCTGGGCTGCTACGTGCCACAGACCTTCAGGTGTTGGGCAGGTCTCCAGGGACATCAGCAGCGAAGGTCCAGCCATGGCTGTCTCGCAACCTACGAGCAAGGGGACAGAATCAAGGGGTCTATGAGATACCATCCACCCTGACTGACTCAGTAGGCCCTCAGTAAAGGTCCTCTCAGCTATGGGGCAATCAGAAAGGCCCTTCTGCTGGTGAGTGTAAGGGCAGCACCCTAGCCTATACCCTCCTTTAGGCTTGGATGAGCCAGAAGGCCTTCGGCCCACTGGGCCCCTAAGATAGCCCAGCAAGCTAGGGCCTCCGGTTGTCTCTCGACGCATTCCCCTTCCTCTCTCTCAGTGGAAATTCCACATCCAAGAGGTTGAGGCCACCTCAGCCAGGCGAGAGGGAGAGGTCCTGCAGGCGATGGCGGAAGAGGTCCTACTCGAGGTACTTCTTTGTTACCCCACCCCCCAAAAGGAGGATTTGAGGACAGTGACAGACCTATGTCGTTGCGCAAATACCAAACAAGTGGCTCAAGTCTCGCATGGTCCCCCCAGCTCCAGTAGTGGGAACAGGAGCCCCGTATGCTGCCCTGGATGTCAGGGATGCACATCCTCAAAGGTTCCTCCACTTCGTAAGGGTGACCCCCTCTAACGCTTTACGGTTTACCCTGCGGTCTGTTACTTGGCTGAAGGCATTTACTGAAGGCCTGGCAGGGGTAGCTGCGCGCTTGACGGTGCTTGGTCCACCCAGAGAGGCCCAGGTCCCAAGCCTGGAGCAGGTTGAGTCGGTCAGGCATCTCCCACAACTGGCAGGGTCCTGCTGGTAAATGCACAAAGCTCACGTTAACTTAGGTGCAGCCTATGGAATGCATCAACGTGACCGGCTGCTTCCCGGACCAGACCTTCTTGCCACAGCACTGCTGTGGGACAGACTTCCTCAGGATGGACCACATGCACAAGCACCCTACGACAACAGCCAAAGGTTACCGACACTGGATAGGACACAGGCTGGCCTTCACCTATGGGGTGAGGATAGCTAGCCCGACGCTCAGGCTGCTTCAGTCATGGCCCCGGGATACTGTCTGAGCAGGCAGCTCATACACCAAGGGGCTACGATCATTCTCCTCCTCCCCCCCCCCCCCCAAAAAAAAAAAAATAATAATAACCTGACAGCAGCAAGCCCTAGCCCTAGCCTCCCGAGTCTGGTGAACGACTCCTTGGGATGTGTGAAGGGGCATTCCGTTCAAGGAACAGGCTCCTTCAGTTACCCTGATAGTGGCCACCTTGAGCAAAGGGTACAGTGCCATATCAGTGCTCACCTCAGCTTACAAGGTGTCTGGCCAAGGAAAGACAGGCATTGGCACACCGCTGAGAAGATCCGCGAAACGTTCGCAGGGCTTGTGGAAGGTCCCTCCACTTTATCGAGGGCAGGGAGGTACAGGTGCTGTCAGTCAGTGTAGTGACCAGGTACTACACTGACAGGTGGCGGGAGCCCATTCATCAACCTTATGATGGGAACCTATGGGTCCTTGGTACCTGGCGGTGATCACCTCCCAGGGGTGAGGAATGGCAAGGCGGACGCGTCAAGTGGTCACTCCCCCTCACCACGAGGGGTCGCTGCCTTCACGTCCTACCACGCCTCTGTCCAACGGGTGCAGGAAGACGCAGGCTTCAGCAGAACTGGTCTGCAGGCAGCTCACTGCTAACTCCGGCCCACCTCCAAGGTACTGCTTGTTAGTCACCTATAGTGGAATGGACATGAGCAATCACTCAAAGAAGAAAACAAGGTTACTTACCAGTAACTGATGTTCTTCGAGATGTGTTGCTCATGTCCATTCCACAATCCACCCCCCGTCGCCGCCGCCAGAGTTGGTGGAAAGAAGGGACTGAGGGGGCGTAGGGCCAGCAGTGCCTCATATACCGTGGCATGTGCGCGGGACTCCAGAGGGCACCAGAGTAAGCCTTATGGGATCTGCTAAGGGGAAAAAAGTTCCAGTAGCCATACACGGAGGCATGCACACACCTATAGTGGAATAGACATGAGCAACACATCTCGAAGAACATGAGTTATGGGTAAGTAAACTTGTTTTTTTAAAAAACCCAACACCTTCCCCGTTGTCAGCAGAGCAAACAATCTACATTAAGAGCCCATATAAATAAACCCTTATTCCTCCCCCTCAACAAAAATCCCCTTCTCACAGACTCCTCCAAGCCATAACATGTTGATCATACGACAAGTTTAATGCTAATAAGGGAGGTGTGACATTGTGTCTCTGTAGAGGCTATTCTTTTCCCCTTTGCTCAGTGGCTCTCAACCTGAGTTCTGCTTGCAGCCCAATCAGCACACAGCTGCTGCTTATGTGACATCCTCAAGGCCATGCTGGTAGTATTGGACATGGCCCACATGTGGGCTGCATGTGCTGCCCCCAATGGTTAATAGGTTGAGAACCACTGTTCTTGCTGCTTTAGTGTATTTTGTGTTTGCAGCAAGGAAGGGGGATTGCCCTCCCCCTCTCCCTGCATGATCTCGGAGTTTGTAAGACATTGGCGTAGCAAGGGGATCCAGGTCCCAAGGTGCCTGCCTGCAGGAGGGGGTGCCAGGCTGGCCCTTCACCGCACACGGGGACGCAGGAGGCCCTGAGGGGTGCCCCTCAGTGCCTCCCTCCCACGCATCATGAAGGGCTGGTCCAGTGCCTTCCTCAGGCTGGGGGGGGATGTGTGAGGCAACCCCGTCCAAGCTGGCACCAGGCTGTGGAGCTGGAGCAGCTGGTAAATGCGGAGGCTGGGCACGCAGAGCCTCTTGTGTCCCCTGCGTGTCGTGAAGGGCCAGCCGGGGGGAATGAGGCCAACACCGGGTTGCGGGGATGGAGTGGTGGGTAGAGGGGAGTGTGTGCACTGGGCCGGAAACTTCATGGGGGGCGCAGGAGGCACCCTGTACGTTGTGAAGGTCCGGCCCAGCGTGCTGCCTCCCTCTCTTCCCCCCCGCCTGGCAGGCCAGGGAGTGAGGTTGCCCCATCCGAGTTGGCGCCAGGCTCCGTGGCTGGAGTGGGAGAGGCAGGCACTGCGTGGTGGGTAAGTGTGGGGAGAGGGGGACAGTGGAGCCAAGCCTGTATTTGCGCCCGCCCTCCCCCAGCCTCACAACCCCCTGGCAGGTACAGACCTCCCCTCCCTGGGGCAGACTTGTGTTGGAGGGGCTAGTGCTAATGTGCTGAAAATAGCTGTATAGATGTTGCTGCACGAGCAGAGACTCAATGTAGCTACCTCACCTTTAGCCCAACCTCTCCTCTGGGTCTGAGCTATTGTGTCTAGCCTGAGCCCTATCCAGTGCTATATGGTTCATACACCTGTTGCTAGAGCAGTCCTCGTTAGCACAAGTCTGTCTACCCAAGAGTTCTGGGAGGGAAAAGGGCAGCATGCCTGAAAACGTTGTGATTGTCTTAAATGTTCTGGAACAGAGGCTGTTAGTACCCATTCAGTTCTATTTCTATTTGATTTAAATACAAGAGACACTTCATAATGTTGAGGGCATTTTAGAAGTAGTGATGCATTTATAATAGTGATTACATAAATTATGCAGCATCAGGTAAAACCAAAATAGTTTTTATTGATATTTGTTTTTTTACTAGAAGTGTACATGGAAAAATTGTTAAAGTTGAGTGCAAGTTTTGTTCTGAGTATGTAACACGTATAGATCGAATGCAGAAACACTTCTTGAATTCTTGTGATGTGTTCAGCTACTGTTAGAGATAAATTATTGCAGTCAAAAGTGGCAGGATCTGCATCAAAATTTTTCTTCTGTGCATTCTCTTTCTACATAGTCTTCAGTCTTGTCATAGTCAACTTGTCTTCTGTTAAATGTTTCAATGATCTTTAAATAGGCAAGAAGGCTTTTCAAGCAGCTGCTGTTGAAGGAGTAGAAAAGTAATCTTTACTGACATTCTTGATGACAATGTCTTTTTGAATGCAAAACTCCAAATTCATTTCACTGCCTTAGTCATAGCTCAGTTTGTTCAAAATATGGAAAATGATAATTTTGTATTGTGTGATGCCAAGAACGAGTACCTGAACATTAAGAAACTTATTTGTGAGAATACTGAATACAGTCCACGTACAAAAGCTGAAGAGGAAAATATCACAGAAAAATATCACAGAAAAAATCAAGTGATCACCCTCAGCCATAATGCTGCCTACCTTCTTGATCCACACTTACAGAGCCACGACCTTTCTGATGATGAACTTGATTAATCTCCTGACCTTCTGGTGGCTGTTGCAAATTTCAAAGGCTATGTAAACAAACAGTTTGGGTGGAGGTAGCAAATTATAAGGCAAGAAAGAGCCAGTTCATTAAACAGTGTGGAGTACAATCCCAGCAGTTGAATCAAAACAGCTCGCTCCTTCATCATGGTGGAAAGGGTTGTGTCCTCCTTGCACTCTAGCTACAGTGGCAGAAATTCTTTTAGCACTTCTGTGTACTACTGCATGATAGGTTGAGGAGTCATCCTTTCAAAAATCAGAAATAGACTGAAGACCTCCACTGGCAAGCTGGTGATCATGTATCATAGTTTAAGGCTAGAGAAGAAAATAGATGAAGAGTTGACTCAGTATTTATCAGATGAAGAAGGAGATACTGAGGTGTTTGCCATTGTCATCAAAGATATAAGTAGTTGAAGTTGATAAAAAGATCGATGAAGGAAAGATGCTTGAGAAGTTGGCCTGCTGCCTACCTAAGTGCATTTAAAAATTACTTTCTCCTTTTATAGTTGCTGTTTTATTTCTGTCTAACTTCATTTTTTTTTTTGCTAACTGTTCAGTCTTAAGTAACATTCACATCTAATTGCTATAAAGTAGTAATATTTCTTTCATATTTTGGAACTTCATTTAATTGTATTTTTGTATATTTTCTGAGTTAATACACCTTGGTTAAGTAACTTGTTTTGGTAATTAGGCATAAGTATGTATCTAAGGCTAAGTTTATTGGAGACGATAAAGTTTTATTCATTTTTGTTACTGTTGTTACTGTTCCATTAAATCAGTGCTTTAAAATATATGACCATTTTTGACATTATTTGACAATGTTTGGGTGGTCGTTTGACCAGTTATTTCTTGCCCAGTCAAAAACCCAACCCTATGGGGATATTATATTCTTTATACATTTTTAATTATCTGAGGTGACTGTGGTTGTTCTTACTATTCATTGGCCATGTGAAGCAATGTCTAATACACAGCTCAATTGTGTGTCTCACTGGTAAAGTGTGAATGGCAGGAAAATCAGAGCCTGGAGACTGGAATCACTCCGCTGCCCCCTGTTGCTGCACACCTCTGTCAGAGGCAGCAGCTTACTTAACTTACTGCATGGAGACCATTGTCTGTAGCCTGGGATCTACTAAAAACCAAAATAAGTGTCTTATGGAGAGAGTTTGCAGAGGGATAAACAGGGACTGGAGTGCATGACTCCAAGCTATGAGTATTGTAATGATATAACTGTAACCACATAAAATTATGTAAAGACAAGCTCTTAGTGACTTGCCCAAGCTCACAGGGGAAGTCTGTAGCAGAGCAGGGAATTGAACCTAGTTTTCCTGAGTACTCAGAACATCTTAGGCACTGAACCATCTTTCCTCCCTGTGCTTATCATAGTGTTCTGTGGTAACGTTACCTGATATTTTCAAGTTACTATTGTTGAGCCTAGCATTTCTAATCAAGGCAGTTGTAGTTGCACTATACTTAGGTATAATATCAATATATTCTTTTGCATTACATGTAAGGTTTTTATACATTAGTTTTAATAAAAGTATTGCTGTAGCAGAGAACTCAGTCATGGTTTTATTTATAGCGTTTCCCTCTGTGTCTTGCTTTTCTATTTTTAATTTTGGCCTTTTTCTGATTCTTTCAGTGCTTCATGGTTTATACAGATTATGTATATAACTTTTATATAAATCTTTTTGTTTTAGGTTTTGGTCGGAAGGATGTAGTTGAATATTTGCTTCAGAGTGGTGCCAATGTCCATGCACGAGATGATGGGGGCCTCATTCCTCTTCATAATGCCTGCTCTTTTGGTCATGCTGAAGTTGTCAGTCTTCTTTTGCATCATGGTGCAGATCCTAATGCTCGGGATAATTGGAACTATACTCCTCTTCATGAAGCTGCCATTAAGGGCAAGATTGATGTCTGCATAGGTAACTCAAATTTCCCCTTCAGCTGACTTCTGTGTGACAGATTAAAACCATTTGAAGCCCAATTCTTTATATTTTTTTATCACGTTCTGCCTGTCATTAAATTCTAGATTGTCAGGTACACCCCTCACTGAAACTAAATATTTACTATGAGCTGAAACTTAACATTTAAAAATTTCTGTTGATGCATATAAGAAGTTACAGAAATGCAAAAATCCCATTCTGCCTTTATATGACTTTTTCTCATGGGGAGAGCTACATGGTGGGAGGAAGTGGAAAGATAGTCATGTAAAGTGGATTTATTTTAGGAGTCGTGTTTTGACCACTAAGTAGTCTTTCTCATCTCCTCACTCCAGCTTAGCCTCATCTATCCTGCCTTTCTGCTGCTCCTCATAAGCAACAGAAACTGCTCCTTATAAGCTCCTCATAAGCAACAGAAACTGTTTTTAACATAATGAATTAATTCTGGCCCTTTGTGCACCCACCCTTACTAAATTAGTCACAGGCATCAGTCTTCACCAAAACCAACAAATTAAATTGAGTTTGTGTTTTTACTAGACAGTTATGAGAGCTATGAAGAGTATTTAATAGTTAAGGAAAGTGGTTCAGGAGTGAAATATGTGTCTGAGCCCTTATCTTCCAGTTGTCTTTTCCAGTTTGCCAGAGGTGGTTCTGATAATTTTACTTTGGCATAATAGCATATCTGACATTTCAGAGGTATTGGTTTTGACTAGTTAACAATTAATAGAGCTGAATTAAGCAGCCTCAACATGCAAGGTTTGGGCCAGGGAATCAAAAGACCTTCCCTCCCCACCCATCTGGGCCATTCAGTTGATGGGTCCTGGTGGGATGATGAGCCATATTTCAAAAGCCTAGTTTCTATCAGAGTTGTTTCACATAAAAGGTTTTGCTATTTTATAGTACTGTTGCAGCATGGTGCTGAACCAGCCATCCGTAATACAGATGGAAAGACAGCTTTGGATTTAGCAGACCCATCTGCAAAAGCAGTGCTGACTGGTAAGTGGTGTATTTTTAATCTAAGTGATTTGGGTTAGATTATGTCTACCATTGCTCCTATTTCAAAATAATATGCTTTTCTGTGTTTTTCTTAAATATTAGTTTAATTTCTATTTATTTGTGGCCAGACCCCAAGTATAAATGACAGAACCTATCAGAATTTAGAGAGCACAAAGTGCTAATTGTTTTAAAGATGAGAAATAGCTGGAGACTTTTTGCTCTCTAAATTCTGAAGGAAGAGGTTAAGCAGAAAACTCTGGATCATAAAAACCTTTATCTGTGGATTGGTATGTTTTTGATAGTTACGGAAATAGTTTTCTCTTCACTTTCAGGTGAATACAAGAAAGATGAACTCTTAGAAAGTGCCAGGTATGTATTAATTTGGAAAACAATTTGCATATGGCAAACTTTTCAGAAAAGCCTACTTTTTAATAACATATAAATTAACTTTGAGATTGTTTTCTAAGTACATGCTAAACGTTGGACGGTCTTTCATGGGTGAAACCAATAAAAACAATTATGGCAAAATCCTTTATACACAGACTATATGCAATAGTTAATGTTAGAAAAAATAGATGTAAATATAAATCCATTTGAGAGTTGCATAGAGCTTTGCGACAGGAGACAATATAAAGTAAGATTATGGTAAATTCACTATTTGTAGTCATATATCTGTGTTATGAGTCAGTTGCCATATTATGGCTTTTAGTAATGTTTGTTTTCAATAGCATGTTTGGCTCTACTTATAGTAAAGAACCATAGGGACTCTTGTTAGGCAGTGTCGATGATAATGGCCAATTAATGTTAGACAAGATGTGATATATAGTAGCTACTAGCTTACAATGTCAGTATTCATACTGTGTAATTTGAAATCCTTTCTAAAAGTTATTTTTAGTAGATTTGAAACATTCCAAATAACTGTTTTTAGTTGGTTCTGCTATTTGTGCAGCACTATAAATACTAAAAGCAACTAACGTATTTATATGTGGTTTCGATTGGCTAAAATGTTCCATGTGTGTTTAAATACACCTTTTTTTTTTTTTTTTTTCCTAGGAGTGGTAATGAAGAAAAGATGATGGCTCTTCTTACACCATTAAATGTCAACTGTCATGCAAGTGATGGTAGAAAGGTATTTTAGCTCAAAAGCCACATTTAAGAACATTTTGTTTGGAAATATTAAGGTTTAGATTTAATTATTTATATTTAAAAATAACATTTGAGTCAGATTTTAGGTATGTCATGGTCAACTTGTACTTAAAAAATTATGTGCGAAGACAGTGTATCTATGTGACAAATGTCAGATATTTTTCTACTTTGCTTAAAAAGAACTATACCCACTAATTTTTGCATTTGTCGTCTGGGTCAGGGAGTAGTTGCAGAACACCTTTTTATGCTGCCTCCCCTCTTTGATGCTTTACAACAAAAGCCTCCCCTCTTTGATCCCAGTAGTTGCCAAATGAGTTGAAGAGTTATATCCATGCTTTTCTTTTGTACATCCGCCATCCTGTGTCCCCAAGGCTTGTCACTAGTTCTGACATTACCTCTTCATTCAGTAGAGTTAACTTTGCATTTACAGAGTCTGACCATCTTGCTGGCAGGGGAAGGGTATCTTGGCTAAAAATGCGAAAATTCCCCTCCAAAAAATCTTGAAATTCCTTCACTTTGAACCCATAGCTTTCCTGAAGATTCAGGTGGCTACCTTTGGCCTTGTCATGGTTCCCATTAGATATTTGCGTGGGCTCATTCTCTTTAGTTTCTGTTTTTCCCAAGCCAGTTTCTTACATGTTACACACTGCAGTTGGATATCTGAAGCTCTCCAAAACTTTTAAGTGTCTGAGCATCTGTACTACTACTTCCCCACCCTGTGGAGCATGAATCTGGTCCAGCTGTGGAAACCTCTTGAATTGATGAGCCTGTCCACCCCCTGAATGGAGAAGATAAGATCTCTGTACAAATCCTTTTGCTTCTAGCCTTTTGCTGGGTACTCCTGACTAAACACCTCATGCATGTTGATCAGAGAAATCATAGAGCAATCATCTGCCTTGGGAGCTCAGGTGGATTAGATGAAGTTTTCCGTTTGTTCTGCATGTAATCCCACTCTTCTCTCCAGCACAGTTAACTATCTCTATTGGCTTATCTCTAAATTTAACTTGTCACTTAGTAAAGAGAACTGTTCATAATCTGGCAGCATATGCTGGTAACAGCCAAGTTACAGAGAGCCTTAGGGGGAGGGTTTAGGCATATCCGTGGAAAGACTAAATTGGGAAGAAGTGGGAGCTGGCTGCAGAGCCCAAAAATCTGTCACCATGGTTGTCATTTGCCTGAATGCATTAATGACGAGGAAAACCTTGCAATATGTATTGATGGTAACCAGATCACAGGGGAAAAAATGAGTAAGTAAGAAATGTCCTTTGCACAAATATTTATTAAATAACTTCAAACAATCTCTTTCTACTGACGGTACAGATATTCTGAGGACTCAGATAACTTTATTAGTGCTATTCCTTTCACATTTCACAGTGCTTAGTTAATAATTAAACTTATACTTTTGATTCATTCTAATTCATTCTATCTTTTCAGTCAACTCCATTACACTTAGCAGCTGGGTATAACCGAGTTAAGATTGTGCAGCTGTTGTTACAGCATGGAGCTGATGTACATGCCAAGGATAAAGGGTGAGTTTGTCTTTCACTTCTTTAGACTGTATCAATAATGTACTTTTATGTGCAATAAAGAATTCTAATATTAAAAAACACTTGACCTGGGTCAAATGCCAGAAAGCTCAAAGCTGAGATTTTATACTTATAAATGAAATAAATAGCAGGATCTTATTCGGGGGACAAGGCAATACGCTGCGTTTATTGTGAATACAAACATTTTCTACAGCAAAAGCAGTTTCATCTATTTCTAAAATGCATTTCTTCTAATACAGTCTCTCACACACACACACACATCATCTCTAACTTTGTAATTGTGACCCTCTAATTTTTGGTCACAACGTTATGAGTAACCTGCAAAGCAATAAAACTAATACTGAATCATCCATAAAACATATTCCATTCTAAGAGATGAACTGTCAAGCTGTATATGTCCAAAAAACTTTATAAGGCTTACATTTTTAAAAAACGCTTTCATACCATACCTATCAAAATTCAGTACACACATCTGTTGTTGGTTCAGTTTTCATTTTCCTTTCACTTTCACTTTAAAAATCCCTTTTCACTTTAAAAATGATTTTCTCATTGGATTTCCATAATTTCTCATTTTAAAAGGTTATAATCAAAAGAATAAACATAGTTTGTTTCCCAAACACTTTATTTGAATAATATAGTTCTATCAGTCACTTAATATCATTCACTTACTATACAAGGGACTTTTGCTAAGTATAGAAATGCTAATTGAAACATGGTAAATTCATACAAGTTTACAGGAAATATTTAATTAAAATCTTTTTTAAAAATTGTGACTAAGTTGAAATGATAGAAAATAGAATCTTATTAAGCCTTTATTACCAATGTATCACTTCAGGGTGCATAGAACAGCTGCCTGATCGAAGGGTTGCAAGGTTCTTGTAAACCAGAAATCTTTGTCAGTCCTCCCTGGCTACCCTTGCAGTGAGATTGAGTCTCCCTAGTTGTCTAAATTACACCAGCTGCCTCTCCAGTCACCAGAGCAACTCAGGATCAGGCGGGAGCAGAGGTGGCTTAAACCATCTTAGTTCTCCCTCTGCCTTTGTGCGAGGTCTGTGCTGTGCACTTAGATGTACTTGCTCAGTGATGTTAACACCAACCAGTCAGACTTCTTTAGAATACTAAAGAAAAGAGTTTGTGCAACAAAACTTTTTAGGGATAAAGGAAAAATTACTATCGTTCTTAAAATTACTTCGGCCAATGCACTGCTTTCCATTTAATGTAATAACTCTTTAATTTAATAGTCTCTTTAATTTGATAGTCACTTTCACCAAAAACAAAACAATTTCCATCTTTTATTGTCATTATTTTAAGCAGACATTGATTTGAATAACTTTGTAGGTTATTTTCTCATACCTCTGTTTTCCCTCATCCCTTTTCACTTCGATAGTTGGGTTTTTTAATTTTTAGAATTGTCAGAATGCTAAATATTTTTATTTGCAATGTACTGTGTTTACATACTTCTTATCCACGCATATATAATCATATAGTAATCTTTCCTCCCACCACTGCTTAGAGATTTGGTGCCACTTCACAATGCCTGTTCCTATGGTCATTATGAAGTAACAGAACTTCTAGTAAAGGTTGGTATTTAATTTCATTCCTCATTCAAAATGGGTGAGATTCTTCTATTGTGAATTGTTCCTGTTTTTTGAGAGTCACTTACCTTCTTGTATTTAAAATAATTAAAAATAGATAGTCAAAGTTGGTAGGTCAATTACTAACTTCACTCTCATGCCCCAGGGTAAATTAGAAGTGTACCACATAAAGCTGATTATAGAAATGCACTGCCACTTTAAAACTTGATAACTATTCACATCAAGATGTAATTGCAGTGGAAGTCAAAATTTGGCTAGGTAAATACATTTCACTTTCACGTTACGGAGATGTCATGGTGGCCTGTAAGATTAGTGCTAGGTTTGTTAGTGTTTTTAAAATATTGTAGAAACACCAGTCAATAGTTTTAGCACTCTAGACAGAGCTAGAGTAAAGCTTTTTTTAAAATTGTCATTTATAGAGATGATTTTTAAGTCTAGTTCCAGCCCTATACAAATTAAGATGCCAATCCTGCAACTTTCTGCATAAAGCCACAACAGTGTGTATCCGTGGAATCCAACTGGAGCCAGTGGGGCTCGGCATTGATACAGCAGTGTGTCTGTGCACAAAAAATTGCAGAATTTGGTCTTGAAAAGGGTGAGGTTCATCAGTCTCAGACACAAGCATCACTAATAAATGAAATGACATTGTCAGTTCACTTGCAAAAATGTTTGACTTAATGTAAATCTTTATTGTTTATACTAGTCTCTGAGTCTGGAAAATATTCCCTCAGAGACTGAAACTAAGTTTGCTACAGTAACTATCAATCAGAAAAAGATAAAGGGAAGAAAAAAGAAAAAAATACATAGGAAAAAAGAATAACCTTAACTACTTGTGTGTATATATTCTGTATATCGTCCAGACAGAAAATTTGAACAAATCTTTAGAAATTGTACTGTATACAGAGAATATAAAAATTTAGTGCACTAAAATGTAGAGAGATGTGCAACAGTTCTGATATTTTGAACTTTTTTTTACTCACTTCAGCCACTGATTATTTTGCAGGATATTAAAAACATCCTTTTGATCTTCAATTCAGTGGTGCAGTGTTGGGGCCTAACTACAGAATCCTTACTATCCCTTGTGAATTTTCTGCCTACATGGAAACTTTATCCTTACAAGCATGCTTTCCATCTCTGCCTTCCTCTTTTGTATCTTATATTGTATGTTTGTAGGCACTTCCTGTTTCTTCAGTAAAATGAGAGAAGATCCTCCTAAAAGTGCTGGCGAGACATTGTCTTGTGTGCACATGCACACACACACAAACCCCCTCCCTCTCTCCCAAAAGAAAGTAGAGCATGCAGGGCCCACAAAAAATGCAAGTTTCAATTGAGACTGCAAATATATAATTAATGTTGAACCCCTGAAAGTCATCTGTCTTGTATGGAAATGAACAGTACTACCTTCACTCGACCCTGTGTCATTGCCCACAAATATCTCTTTCCTTCCCATCAAAAGTAGGAGATAAGTGTATCTACTTTCATTGCATCAGTGACTCCAAAACTTAGTGGTGGCATGGTATTTACCAAAGGTGGGTTTTACTGAGTAAAATTGTGGTTGGTTCCACCCCTGGAAAAACTATAGCACCAGTTTAAGGCATTTACTATTTTTAAAACTGTTTCATCATTGCACTTAGTTTTAGCTACATATTCAAGTTGTGGTTACACAAGGCAGTAGGAAGAGTTGTACAAATAAAAAGTAAAACTGCAATGGGCAAAATACTAATATGTAATTATAATACTGAACATCAGACTGTCTAGGTTTTGGTTTGGTATTTTATCAAGCAAGATACACATATCATGACACATTTCAGTTTTCAATGTTAAATAAACACTGAAAACATTTGATTATATGAAGTGACACTAATGCAGAGTTGTACGCTTGAAGCATTAAGCAATCAGTCTGCAACTCTTCATGCTTCTATCAGTCCTGGTCTATTTGGCCATACTGCATTCTGTAGCAGAAGACCAATTTTGATGTGGCTAGGTAGAGCCTATTCCTTTTGAATGGATGTATCCAAAGTATGAAAAGATTCTTTCTGTGCTTGCTGAAACATGCTGAAATGGATGCAATTAATTTTTCTCAGTTTCCTGGTTTAAATCAAGTTTAAGATTGTATTTACCTGTGCTCTGTCTTAAACCATTTTTCCCCAGGAAATTGTCAACCCTGCCAAAAATTGAAGTGGTTTAACTGGATTATTTTACTCTTACTGTTAGGTTTATCGTGTGCTGCTAAACTTCAAACTGAAACATTTAAAATGCGTTCGGTAGTTTAAAATACACTTAAACAGAAGTTCCAGAGGGGTAGCCGTGTTAGTCTTTAAAGTGCCACAGACCTCTTGTTGTTTAAACAGAAGTGTTTATATTATTACAAACCTTAAGATTGTAACAAGACCACTAGGAAAAGACAAGTTTCCACACCTTTTCCAGAATACCCCATGTGGTGTATCAAATCTGTATTGGTATATTATATTATGAGATTTAACTGGAAGTGTATATCTGGGCGTACGAACATTTTAAGGACCAAACCAATACTTATTTCCACCATTTGGTATTACATAATACTTACATATTATATATGTGTAAAAAACCAAAGAATTCCTTGACTTCACAGGCAAGTAACATTAAGTGGATTTTTGAAGTGTCCTTATCAAAAATTCCTTTGAAATGTCTGTCTTAGACACGTTACAGTTATGCATAATGGAAGATACAGGCATGGCATCATATTTAAGATTCATTGGATGACTAAAACTGCATTTGCATACTCTTCTAGTGTTTGGCATTTTTAGGGTTAACCTTAACCTGGCAATTACAGGCTTTTTTAAAGACAATATTGTTGATGGTTTTTTTCCTGTAAGTAAGTGATAACTATTTAAAACCTTAATTTATCTGAGATTTTTACCTGGAGATTTTTTTTATAGTTTAAAGTTGCAGATAAGTATAAAAGTATGTACAGTAGGACTTTACATTTTTAGGAGAAATATGTAACTCTCAGGTAGATACAAAATACAGGTTATTTTATCCTGGGAGGGTTTAATCACAATTGTATTTCTAATCCCAAACTACATTTTGATGATGTGTTGGGGGAAAGACTCTACAATTCATTTTGAAACATGTATATTTTAAAACTAGTTAGAAAATTCTTATTTAATAGTTTGAACTTTTTTCTGCTTTAGCAAATTTATTTTGACTGACAATTTGTGGTAAAGAAAATGCTTCTCAGCATTTGAATGCAAATAACAGGATGAGGATTAGTGTTTCACTAAACTTTTTGTTAGAATTTTGTTATGTAACACAAATGTTAACTTTTATTAAAAATTGTGACTTTGAGTAAGTAGAAGTTGCCTTAAAGCAACTGAATTTCTAAACATTTTCTTGTGTTCACTGACTGATTTATCATTTTGTCACAAACTGTCAACAAACCTTAGAAATGGTAGCTCTTCCTAAAGCTAAAGATCCATTCAATTACATTGAGAATAATGATGGAAGAATGATGATGGTAGTGGTGATCATAATGAGAGGAAGAATGATCCAGTAGCTAGATCCTTGAGCTAGAGCTTGGAGGCCAAAGCTTAGTTCCTTGCTGGCTTTCTTTGTGACCTGGGGCAAGTCACTTAGGACTTGTCTACACTTAAAATGCTACAGTGACACAGTTGCAGTGCTTCAGTGTAGACACTACCTACGCTGACTGAAGGGGTTCTTCTGTTGGCATAGGTAATTCGCCTCTCCAAGAACTGAAATTCTTCCATCAACCTTGCATTGTTTTCATTGGAACTTAGCTCATCTTACCTGTGCCACTTAGGGGTGTAGAATTTTCACACGCCCGAGTGACGTTGTTCTGCCAACCTAATTTTCTAGTGTAGACTAGGCCCTTAATCTCTCTATGCCTCTTATCCCCATCTATAAAAGGTGTGTTGTAAGGATAAATTCATTAACGATTATGAGGCATTCTGATATTATATTAATGGGGGCTGTATAAGTATTTACAGTGGATATTTCTGGGAAAATATCTTGGAAATTGTGTGCATGTGTATAATTATATATTTATCTAGCCATTTGCTTTGTTGCAATTAATAATTGCAGTTTTTCTTTAATAGTCTGCTTTGTTTTCGTAACTTTCCCAGCATGGAGCACGTGTGAATGCTATGGATCTGTGGCAGTTCACTCCTCTGCATGAAGCAGCTTCTAAAAACAGGGTGGAAGTGTGTTCTCTCTTGTTAAGTTATGGTGCTGATCCAACACTGTTGAACTGTCACAATAAAAGCACCATTGATTTAGCCCCAACACCTCAGTTAAAAGAACGATTAGCATGTGAGTATAAAGTGAATGTGAAACTGAATAGGATGGCTGGCATTTCATAGCTCATCTCCAATTGTTCAATTCTTTTTCTTTGTAATATGTGCCTTAAGTTTCATAAACAGTATCACACCAACATCAGGTTTGGGAGAAAGTATTTTACATTTTGCAAACATTTGTGTAATCCCTGCCTGAAGATAGTGTTATCCTAAAATATGAAATAGTTTTTAAATCTAGATTCAAAAGGGACTGTTAGTTGTATATATTTGAAGCTGAGTTACTATTTTACAGTCTTGTGGCTGTAATGGTTTGTGTAGATTTTTCTTTTCTGGAATCCTGTTTTATTCCTGCTGCTTCCCCACTTCTCCCTATGATCTTTCAAAACACCTATTCATAGCAACACCATAACAGGATTTCTCTTCGACCAAGGTTCATTTGAACATAACTCTGAATAAATTTGTTCTGAAAAAGAAATGCTGTCACTTTTTTTCAACTTCTGAAGTGGAGAATTGAGACATGAGTTCTGTCTGGCATAGCTAAAGAATCTGTACGCTCAGCCTGGACATGGACAGAGTCGTAATTTTCTGGAGTGCATAGAGTGCTGGCCTACATCCATATAATGAGCCCATGTACAGTAAATTACTAGAAATGGCTCTGTAAGTGCTCTGCCATGCACTGAGAGGAGCATTTCCCCTACTATAAACAAACAATACCCTTAATACTTTCCAGATCTGTAAAGAATATAATCTTTCTTTTCTAGATGAATTCAAGGGCCACTCTCTGCTTCAGGCTGCGCGAGAATCAGATGTAGCTCGCATCAAAAAACATCTTTCTTTCGAGACAATGAATTTCAAGCATCCTCAAACTCATGAAACAGCATTGGTAATATTTCAAATGTATTAGTGATTTAAGACATGTTGTGGCTAAACCAAACACGTAGGCAATGCTTTAAAATAGACAAATTCCAATTTCTGAGAACCTGACTTTGGTAAAGACTCAAAAGTCAATTCTAGTATATAATAAGTTAAGATAACACATGTAGAGTATCCTTTGTAATTTAAACTTTTCACGTTCCTGTCAAGTCTTGCAGGATAGTTCATTGCTATCATATCAGTGAAAGGCTGTATCTAGTTTGTCTATTTTCTCTAGGTCATCTCTACCACTGTCTATCATCTGTCTCTGTCCACTGAAACTTGAGCTTCTAAGTTTTCTTCTGATATACTCATTCTAATGACAACTAATGCAGTAGGCAGCTTTCTCTCTGCCTGAATTCCTAACACAGCCATTTATCCTAATTTTTTTGTTTAGAATCCAGCCAGTTTTCAATTCATATGAAAAGTGTTTGGCACTTTCATCTAGTAATTTTAGTAGTAGTTAAAAATAAATCAGATTTGTGGGGGTTGATCATTAAAAACCCATGCTTGATTCCCACTCTCTTGCTCTTGATTACTTTATTATGATATTACATGTTGAGTGAGAGAGAGAGGAAATGGCAAACAAAGTAAAAGGAATGAGAGATGACGAAAGAGAACAGAAAATGGTATTGTGTAATATTCTTTATATGGCACATGGTATAACCTAGTTACAGTCCCTGGAAAGAGTTATTTCCAGAAAGTCTGGATTATACAGACCAGATTCAGCCAGTATAACTCCCATCCCTTTTCTTGTACTGGGGATTAATTTAGTCCTGTAAATTCATTGGTGGTGGGTATAATAGGCCAACCCTGGAAGTTTCTCCACCGCCCTGCCCAAGCTCCACTCCTGCTCCGCCCCAGCCTCCAAATGCCACCACAGAAGTCATTGACCCAGCCTGCCCCAGCAGCAACTTCTGCATTTGGCCGCCCAGCCTGGGACAGGCCTGGTGCTGCAGCCACTGCCCTCTGGCACTGCAGCAAACGCATTGTGGGGCCTGGTGTGAGTGGGGTTCAGCCTGCGCCCCCAGAGAGCAAAGTGAGCCCACCCTCCCTGCGTGGTGACACAGAGACCAGCTAGCGCAGGGGGTCTAGGCAGGTCCATCTCCCGCTCCCCTGCCCCAACTCGCACTTCTTTGGCCCCGCCCACTGCTCATGCCTCTCTGGAGAGAGGGTGAAGAGGTGCAGGTGAGGGAGCCCCAGGGGAGGGGGTCGAGCAAGAGCAGGGCCTGCTTGGACACCCTACCTCCCTCACCTCCCTATTCCAGCTAGGCTCCGTGCCAGTAGGCATGGAGGGCAGGCTCCCTTTGCTCTTAGGGGGTGCAGCCTGGGCCCCACCTGCACCAGGCCCCACACTGTGTTCCCTGCAGCACTGGAAGGTGGTAGCTGCAGGCCGGGCCCAACCCAGGCTGGGTCTGCTGCGTGCAGAAGCGGCTGCCAGGGGCGGGCCAGGCTAACTCCTCCCATGGCAGCATATGGAGGGTTGAGGTGGAGTATGGGCGGGGCCTCAGGTGAGGGGTAGGGCCACAAGGGGAGGGACAGTGTCCCCCTGCCAGCCTCCCCAATGGCAGGCATCACATGCCACCCCTGAGTAAGTCTATGCAAATATTAAGAACCTGAAACTAGATTTCCTAATAAATGTATATAAGTAATACATTAAATACATTTTGTTGCTAGCTACTTATGAGTAATTTTATAAGTTTAATGCCCAAACCTAAAACTACTCTTACGGTAGTGATTTTCAAGTCAAAGAAATAAAATGGGTAAAATCTGGCTCCATTTGAAGTCAATGGCAAAACTCGTACTGACCTCACTGGGATGAGGATTTCATTCAATATGTATAAATTATTGGTCCATATCTGTAATTAACATACTTCAAGGTTTTCAAACTCCTGGATACTATTATACCAAACTTTGTCCGTCTTTATTAAGTGGGCTATACTGAGAATCATATCCCATACTCTAATATTAGAGTATTTCTTTCTTTTTTTTCCCCCTTTTTTCCTTGGTATCAGTCTTGGTATCCTTTTTATATGTTATCAAACAGACATACAAACATAGCTCTTTGATAGTTCTAGATCACACATCTCCACCTCTGGTTGGTAGTTGTAATTTTCTGTTCTGGAATTGTTAAGATGAAGACGGACTGTCTTGTGGTTAATTGTTGGGGTGCAGGAGTACAGGTAGTCTAAAGGTAATTGTGACAGTATGCAGAACCCCTGCAGTATCTCCTGGGAGTTGGGATACCACTGAGCCCTGTCACCAGCTTGGGGGCTCTCTCAATCTCTAAAGCTATGTGACAAGCCACAAACCCCTAGCAGGTATTGCATTTACACAGCCCTTCACAAAGAGGGACCTCACCCACTCAATTCAATGAATGCTTTTCAGCCACTCACAAACCAACAATAGGGAAACTCCAGCTGGCTCCTCAGCCCCAGACCCCAGGATTATACTGTCTAACCCTGGTCCAAAAACCTGATCGATTGAGATGATTATCCAGTCTGCCCTTCCCTCAAAGTGGAAGGAACGTGCACCAGCTTTTGTTACTGAGCAGTTTGTCTAAACACTTCACTCAAAAACCCACTGATTAGTATAAAACATTAAATAAGTTTATTAACTCCATGAAAATAGATTTTAAGTGATTATACATGACAAGTGTAAAGAGTTTTTAAAAAGTTATCAAATGAAATAAACATGAGATTGCAGTCTAAAGCCTTGTCTATGCTAGCACTTATGTCAGCAAAATTTTTGTCACTCGGGGGGTGTGAAAAAAACACACCCCTGAGCAACAAGTTTTGCTGGCATACGTGCTTTTGTGGACAGCATTGTGTCGGTGGGAGACGCTTTCCCACCGACATAGCTGCTGTCACTCACTGGTACCAATACAGCTGTGCCGCTGTAAGTTTTAAGTGTAGACTAGCCCTAAATTCTACACACTATAACAAGCTCTTGAATTAGCAGTGTCTCACCCTTGTTAACTGGTACAAGCAGTTTCTTAAACACAGGCTGGCAGTCTTCCCTGCCTGGGTCTCCCCTCACCTCTTTCAAAGTTCTTTTGGATGACCCTTCAGGTGTTCAGTTGAATGTGCATGGAGACAAGCCATGATGTCACTCCCCTTCTTTTATAGTCCAGCTTGCTGGAACAGTCCGTGCATGTGACATGGGGGCCTTTCCCCATTGGTCAATCATATTCCATTTGTACCTGCTTTTTGGTGAAGTTTTCAGGGGTGGAAGTTGAGAGAGCGGATCCTCCTTGATGGGCTGTTAGCACATCTGGCCACTTCATTGTTGTACGTGTATAGCTGGTTTAGGTGTATGCCACCTCACAACATTTTCTAGTAGCATTTTCAACAATATTTTATAACTTCACATACTACGGTAGCACATACAATCCAACAGGATATTAATATTAACAGATAAAGACTTAAAATAATATCAAATAAGGCATACCTTGTACAGAATATTTCATAATCAGTTGACATTGGTGAATATGGAATTTCTGGGGTGTTGTTCTCAGACGCAGAGTGTCATAAAGACATAGGGTGGGAAGTTCAGAAATCTTTGTTCTCTTCTCTCTGGTCCAGATGCCCATGTGACATTAAGCAAATCACTTAATCACTCTGCTGATTTCCTCATCTGTAAAATGGAAATATTTGCTTTATCATGAATATTGAGACTAAGACCCAGGTATTTAGACATTGCTGCACTCAGCATTGCAGCACCCCTAAGTCAAGTCCCATTTTTTAAAGGATTTAGTCACTTGGGAGCCAAAATCTCATTGGCCCTCAGTCGGATTTTGGCTCCAAAATCTCTCTTGAAGATGAGATTTAGGCTCCTAGGTTAGTTAGGTGTTGCAACTCTTAGCACAGCAACATGTAAATACCTTTAAACATCTGGGCCTAAATTTCTTATTTGAAAGCACATTGAGATCAGTTTCATCAAAGTGCTCATATATACTGTTCATCTTTTTGTGTCATTTCTAGAGCCCATACCTCTTGTTATTAATAAATTATTTTCTCATGAGTAAACTACTGTGTAAACTTAAAAGTATTAAAGTCTGCTCTATGGGTGAAATAATCAATAGGATTGTTTTCCAAGTTAATCTTAAGTGTAAAAGGAAATGGAATAATAATTGTTCTATTATTGCAGCAACATCCATGAGGTACAGTGGCAGTCTGCCTCAGCCATTTAGTAGAACAGAAATCATGGAATTGTAATAGGACATTGTTACAGGATATTTCTCCCACTTTTAAAGTTTCTCCTAAGCTCATGTATCAGCAGTAGATTTGCAGTATCACATATTTCTTTTTTCAAATGTAACTTGTTACCCAGTTTGTCTAACTGCAGTTATATTACACTAACAAAGGAAATATACAAAATGTTTTCTACTTTGTTTTTCTATTTACTGGTTCTGTGTTCAGTAATTTAAGTAATTTCCCCAATATTATGTCATACAGGAGGTCAGAGTAGATGGTCACAATGGTCCCTTCTGGCCTTAGAATCGACAAATCTATGAATTTTAGTGTTAGAAATTGAGTTAAATGCTCTGTTGGTGCAAATCCCTGAACCCATATGTAGGTCCCACTGAAATTAATAGTATCCTGCATGGGTCTGTTTTAGCAATTCATAGCCCGGGATCTTGCCTTAGTTTACAGTTGATTAGTAAGCAATAAAATGCTGTATGTACCAAGAGATTTATTAATAATACAATTTTGAAATTAGCACTGTGCTGCTGCATCTCCGTATCCCAAGAGAAAGCAAATCTGTGAATTACTGCTGAGAAAAGGAGCCAACATCAATGAAAAGACAAAAGAGTAAGTGCTACTGATGGATGTTAATTGTTTAGGATGATCTTATAGCATACAACTTAATTACAATTATTTATTTTTTAACAAAGCTTCTTGACACCTCTCCATGTGGCATCAGAAAAAGCTCATAATGATGTTGTTGAAGTGGTTGTGAAGCATGAAGCTAAGGTATGAATTACTTCCTATATTTCTTTGCCTGGACTTACCTATAAGATAATGTTGTAGCACAAAGTAGACAGAATGCTGAATTTACTACTGCAGTCTTTGTTCATAGAATTAATTTTTGTAATATACATATTTACATACACAAGACATAGAGATGATGTACACCCTTCTATGGAATTATGTATATAGGCTTAATAAATTCGTAGCATTTTAAAAGATACAAAACTCTGTAGTTTTACTAATTACTACTACTTCCACCGACTACAGAAAAAAGCTTATTTGGTGCTTAATTACAAGCAATAGAATTGTGAAGGGGTATTACAAAAACACAACAAAGAGAACAGGTAGCAAATAAACTAGTTAGAAGAAGAATATGTAAGAGATCAGGGGTTTAAATTGGAAAAGATAAAATGGAGGAAAATGAAAATGGTGTCTGACAATAAAATTAAAGTCAAGTCAAGATGCTGCACAGCTGCTATAATGCATTGCATTTTGGTCAAATTTTTACTTAGAGGAAGTATGGAAATAGTGTGCCACTTAATGTAATTACATTATACAAGACGGCTTAAAATGAAGACTTAGGATTCTTATTTTTGGATCTTGATTACAGGCTGACTGCTGTTAAACTTCTGAGATGGCTGTTGAGAGAAGCAGAGAGAAGTCTAGAGATGAACAGAAAGCTATTAGTTGTAGAGTTGAATTACTGAATGACTTAGTTATTAAAAAAATCCAGAGCTTCTCAAATCAGAACAGTGAATATTAGCTGATATTGATAATGCAGTTCTGTACATCTTGTTAAACAGTAATTAAATAGTAATTAGATAGTGACATGAGGAGAGTGGAGGGGAATGTATAAGATCATAAATTAGGCCCAGGCCCAAACCCCAGCCTCTGGCTGGAACTCCCACAAGCAGTAGGTTTAACTGTCATAGTTAATTATTTGTCATAAATGTCTTTGAAATTGGATTTTGGTTCCTCAGTAAAAGTAGTTTAAAAGCAGAGCAAACTTTCAACATTCCCTAACTTCAGTAACATATTGAATATGTCCCTGAATGCAGAGTAATAGGAATCAACATTTTGTCTCGCGCAGTATTATTGCTGTTGAGAATGTTCACAGTTCCCTTTTGCAAGTCACTTCTAATGCATTCTAGACTGTGTTTTAGTGCTCTAACATACCTTCAGCCTCATTGGACTTGTCTTAATAAAGCAGTAAGGTTTTCCTTTTGAAGCTGTGGTACTTGCCAAGAGCTGTTGTTAAATGCTGAACTGCAAAGAAAAATGCATCCTATTCTAGTGTAGATGCTGTGTTCAAGAGCAGACTATATATTTTGTGTTCTTTTTTAACTCTGAGCACTGCCGTTCTCAGTTAAATGAACTATTTGCCATATGGAGTGGGAGTTGCGACTCTAAGCCATTTTCCCTCATAACTCTCAACCCACTGTGGTTTTCTCCCTAGCACTTCACAGAGCAGTCTCTGGGTGGCTCCTCTACCTGGCAGCTGCTTTTCACTGCGGTGGTAGCAGGTGTGTTATACTGAGGCTTCTTGCTATGGAGTAGTCAGGTGGAGAGTGGATCCACTTTGTGGTGGACAGGGTAGTCATTCAGGGAATGTGTGCCTTCTCTATCTTGTGGTTGTCTGGTCTCCTTTGCCTGGTATGGAAGGGAAGGAGAACAGGCTTCCCTTGCATAATGTTGGTGGAAGCAGAGCTCCAGACTCCTCCCTGGTACTGACTCTTTAAATTCTTCTTCAGGTGCTTGCTCATGTCCGTTCTGTGTGCGCACCACATACACTGGTGCTGGAAATTTTTCCCCTAGTGATATCCGTAGGGCAGGCTCTAGCGCCCTCTTCAGCGGCATACATATGCACCCACATATAGGGTGCTGCTGGCCTCCCTCCCTCTCAGTTCCTTCTTACCGCCTATGATGGTGGTGGAACACTCTCTTGCTTCGCAAGCCTTCATCGACCTAGTGGTTTACTTGTATATTCAATGTATATAGTTATTCTAGTTGTTTAGTGTTAATTTAGTGCGTTTGACCCAGGGTCAGGGCATGCCCATGTCTGCGGGGTTTAAACCCTGAGCTTCTTGTAAGATGCCAGTGCCACTGAGCAACCCACACCAGAGCTGCCTTAAATGTATAGGAGTAGCTCACTTGCGGGGAAAAGTAAAATCTGTAAAAGTTTTCTTCCGCGAATAAAGAAAGACTGAGATATCAGGCTCAAGGCCATCCTGATGGAATTGGAGATTAGACTTGTGTTGGAACCGAGGTCTGACTTAGCACCGAGCACTTCAGTATTGGCAAAAAGTGCCCCCACTCCATTCCTCTGGCAGCCGTTGTCTTCTCAGCACCGCTTGACATCTACGATGCCGAAGATGTGGCCAAGAAAGACACTCTGAAAGGGGACGTTCACTGGTGCTGAAGTCGACTAAGAAAGGCGCAGGGGCAGCAGCGACACCCATGTCAGGCCACTCATCCCCACTGAACTTGAGGGGATTTCCACCCTCACAGGCGTAGAGCCCAGTGTCAGACCCGCTGCCAATGACATGGAGCAGCAAAGGCCATTGGCACCTGATAGTCCCCACTACACTAGAGGTGTTCCAAGCTATGAAGGACCTCCTGGCAATTCCAGTGCTGCCCACTCCGAGTGAGGGGAGGTTGCACTGAGAGCTGGCTACCCTTCAGGAGGTTCGTGAAGGGGAAAGCCAGCACTAAGACCACCGCCAGACTCACCAGTCCACCGGTGGTCACCAGACCCCCAGTGCCAATCCCTGGAACTGCGCTGAGAGAGGTTGGGATCCCCTCCCCTATTGCCGGACGTTAGACACCAGTCCCATGGATCGACGGCACCGATCCCCAGAGCACCGGCACACAAGGGGTGGTGAGGGAAGACGAGTAGCATCAGAACCCCTATGGTTGCCTGAGAGAGCCTCTTTGGACTCAGAGGGAGATGTCGTAGCCCTTCCAAGAGAACACCAAATGGCTGGGTTCCCTATGATGCCACCTATGGGGGCATGGTCTCAAGGACAGTGGCCCGGTACCTGGCAATTTTGGAATCCGTGTGGGTTTCCACAAGCCATGGTACCGCAATCTCAATCGTTCGCAGGGATGCCTCAATAGCCCCAGGATCAGCACCAAACCTGGATGTGGGTTCTGACCAAGAAGAGATGCCATCAGATAGTCTGTCAGAGCTTACCCCGACCAGGGAAGAGGATATGCGCCGCCGCGGCCCCGCCCCCTCCCCCCCGACCCTCCTTTTGGCCCAATGAGGCAGTAGTGGGCCTCTCCCACGCTACCCTGTTAGATGAATATAGGGTGCATCAGGAGTTGCTAAAATGTGTGGTGGCTAACTTGAACCTCAAGATAGAGGAGCTTAAGGAGCCGATGGATGAACTCTTTGGCATCCTGGCATCCACAGCCTCATCTAGGGTGGCTCTTCTGGTACACAAAGGAGTAATAAAGCTGGACAAGGCATTATGGCAGACCCCTGCCTCTCTGCTCCCCACATCTAAATGGGCAAAGAAGAAGTATTATCCCCTCTCTGGGATCTCTGGTGGTCGCCACCGCCAATGAGCGCAATAGACAAGGCCAGATGAGTTGGACTCTGAAAAACAAAGAAGCCAAGAAACTGAATTTATTTAGTCATAAAGTTTATTTGACAGCAAGCTTACAGCTGGGGGTATCCCACCAGCAATAATTGTTGGTATGGTAACACTTTAACATCTGGCAGTTGCTGGAAAGATTTACTGACTCCTTCCCACAGGCCTTCAGTACTGGAGGAAGAAAAAATAGTGGGTAGAATCTCCCTACAACCGGCATTGGACGCAGCTGCTTCCACGGTTTCAATGAGGAAAGCGTCTTGGCTCCAATTGTCTGGTCTCTCTGCAGAGGTCCAGCAGTCCATTCAGTACCTTCCCTTTGATGGCTCAGCCCTGTTTGCTGACAGACTTCAGGCTGCATGGGTTAAAGGATTAAAGGGCTATGCTGCGCTCCTTGGGACTTTATACCCCAACCTCGGTGAGAAGGCACTTTAGGCCTTATCAGCAACAGCAGTACCGAGGGGGGCAGTACCGAGGGGAGCCCTATAAGAAAAGCAATAGAAACTATAAGAGCTGCCAGGGCCATTCACCAGCATCTGCCCTGTGATTGGGCCTGAATTGTCCCCCCTCGGGGGGGAAATGAGGCTTTTGAAGGTGTGCCCAGGAGTGACCTACCAGACGCTACCCGATATGCAGATTACCGATTAGTTTCCTCTTACCTTGCCTCTTTCCTCCCACCCTGGGAGGCCATAACATCAGACCTCTGGGTACTAAGTATGGTGGCTACTGGCTACACCCTTCAGTTCCTTTCACTCCTGCCCTCCCACCCTCCTTCCCCATCCCTCTTCAGGTACCCCTTGTGATACGCTGTACCCCATGTACACCCTTATATCATGATTTGTGTATCATTCATGTTCACCCTTACACTATAACTGAATTATCTAATGCAAAGTGTGTCATGTAAGGTGTTTTTTGGAATGCTCATGACATACTGAACATTATAGTTATGGTACTGTTTCCTACACTGTCATACATAGGTACGGATATGAAACTCTGCTATCTCATATCCCCAGAGGTGTGTGTGTCTCGGTTTGAATAGATGCAGGCAATCACAAAGCTGAGTGAGGGTTCATGCCTAGCAGTGGCATGCATACAGGAACAGTGGACTGGCCTGAGCACGTGATTAAGGCGATGCTTATTTGACTCAAGTGGAGGAAATCATGGCCAATGCCAGACATGGCCGGTCACCTGACCTCGGGGTGACAAGGAAACATGTTAAAGGCAGAGGCATCTAGGTCTCTGTAGCTCTCCCTTGGGATTCAACTCCAAAGCAACATAAAGGACACTGACAGACTGCCCGTGGGGAGATGGGGAGGCTTATAAATCACTTAAATTTATTGATTACAGCAAGATTTTATTTGTTTGTTTTATCTAAAGCCGTGCACATGGGTTGAGTGTGTGTAAAGACTTCACTTAAGTCTTAGAATAACAGAGCTGGTGCATATCAATTTCTTTGATAAATTGATGGACAAATGTAATGAGCTTGCAGGGTGCAATGGACTCTGTAAAATGGCAGTTCCTGGGGTTGCCTATGGAACTGGGGGTGTTTGCTGGGGGTCAGTCCCATGAGCAGCTGGCCAGAAGCGCTTCTTCACTGGGCCAGGGACCGTAGAAAGTTGGGTGTGGGCTGACCCAGGAGTGGGTTCACACAACAAAGAAGAGTAAGTTGGGCCCAAGAGTGAGGGATCAGGGTGACACAGCTACACACCATCCAGATTGCATGGGGGAATGTCACACCCCTCTCATGAGCAACTCTTCTTACAGGAGGTGCAGGCCCTCTTGTAAGTAGGTGTGCTGAAGGAGGTCCCTCAAGGACTGAGGGTACGAGGTTTCTACTCCCAGTACTTTCTAATCCCAAAGGCAAAAGTGGGACTGAAACCTATCTTGGATCTGTGTGGCCTCAACAAATTCCTCAGGAAGTTAGAGTTTTGCATGGTCTCTCTAGCAGCCATCATCCCTTCTCTGGATCCAGGTGATTGGTACGCTGCCCTTGATCTGAAGAACACCTATTTTCATATCTCCATCTTCCTGGGCCACAGGAGGTTCCTGTAATTTGTGGTGGGCACACAATGCTACCAATTTGCAGTGCTCCCATTTGGCCTATTGACTGCATCACATGTATTCACCAAATGTATGGTGGTGGTGGCAGCCCACATCAGGTACAGAGGTGTGTGCAGGTCTTCCCTTACCTGGATGACTGGCTCATTCAGGGTTGGTTGGTTGAGAGCACAAGTCCAGCATGGCATCAAGGTCGTAAGGGACACCTGTCTGTTGCTGGGCCTGCTAATAAACGAACAGAAGTCAACACTTACACCTGCTCAAAGGATAGAGTTCATTGGAGCAGTCCTAGATTGTACACGGGCCAGAGCTCTCTTGCTAAAAGCCAGATTCTTGGTTATGTCGGAGCTCATAGCCCGACTATCGGCCCACCCCCTCACCATGGTAAGGGTATGCGGCTTGTACGTACTTGTTCCGTTATGCCAGGCTGCACCTCAGACCACTGCAAATGTGGCTGGTTATGGTATGCTCTCCATCCAGACACTCTGGACAGGATACTCACGGTTCCCCCTCGAATACTCACCTCTCTGTCAGGGTGGACGAAACTGCGGCACGTGCAGGCAGGAGTACTGTTCGTGGCCCCACAACCAATGTTGTCACTGGTCTCAGATGCCTCAGAATTAGGAGGGGGAGCCCACCTTGGTGCACTCTGGCCCTAGGGCCTCTGGACCAAGGATGAGTTAGCTCTGCATATCAATGTCAGAGAACTCAGAGTGGTCTGACTGGCTTGCGAGGTATTTTTGCCCCACCTCTCCAACAAGGTTGTGCAGGTTCTCATGGACAAACACTGCTGCAATGTACTACATCAACAGGTGGAGGATGGGGGGACAGATCCTCAGCCCTTTGCCTGGAGGCCTTACGCTTGTGGGATCTCTGCATGAGCCACAACGTTCAGCTGGAGACGACACACCTTCCTGGACTCAAGAATGCATTAGCGGATCACCTAAGCAGATCCTTTTGCTCTCTCCACGAGTGGTTGCTTCACCCAGAGGTGGCCAACTGCATCTTCCAAAGGTGGGGAACTCCCCGAGTGGACCGCTTCATGACCAGGGAAAACAGGAAGTGCAATCAATTCTGCTCCCTCCTGTTGTTCAGTGGCGCTTCCCTGACCAACACCTTTCTCCTATCGTGGTCAGGCCGTCTCATGTATCCTTTTCCCCCTGATACCTCTAATACAAAGAGTCCTTGTGAAAATCAAGAGAGACAGCGCACGGGTCATCCTGGTAGCCCCAGCGTGGCCTCACCAACATTGGTTTGGAATGCTGTTAGAGCTCTCGGTGGCCCACCCCTGGTCACTCCCATTGCAGCCAGATCTTCTCTCAAGACCAGGGTCAGCTGCTTCACCGGGACCTGACTTCCCTGCACCTAACAGTGTGGATGCTTCATGGTTAAGCAGGGAAGAGCATCACTGCTCAGCCCAGGTTCACAGGATCCTATTGGAAAGCAGAAAACCTTCCACCAGGGCATCCTATGGCTGGCCAAAAAGTCTTACCAACAAAATTGCCTATACAGGTAATCTTGGACTATCTGCTACACCTGAAACAAGAAGGCTTGGGCTTCCCTTCCATCAAAGTACACCTAGCGGTGATATTGGCTTTTCATCCTCCAATACAAGATGTTTTCACATGAGATGGCAGCCAGATTCCTCAAAGGTCTGAAGAGGCTTTTCCCACTGCTTCGGGACCCGGTTCCCGAATGGGATCTGAACCTTGTCCTCTCTCAGCTCACAGGGCCGCCGTTTGAGCCACTGGCTTCCATCTCCCTCATGCACGTGTCCTGGAAAGTAGCATTCCTGGAGGCAATCATCTCTGCGAGGAGGGTCTCCGAGATTAAAGCCCTGACCTCAGAGCCTCCATACACAGTCTTTTACAAGGATGAGGTCCAGCTTCGCCCTCACCCCATGTTCCTGCCAAAGGTAGTTTCCCACTTTCATATTAACCTGGATATTTTTCTACTGGTCTTCTTTTCAAAACCTCACAGCTCCAGCGAAGAGAGGCGTCTCCATTCTCTTGATGTAAGGAGAGCTCTGGCCTTCTATATCAACAGCACCAGGCCTTTTTGCCACTCCATGCAGCTCTTCGTCACAATCGCTGACCAAATGAAGTGGTATCCGGTGTCATCCCAGAAAATCTCATAATGGATCATGGCCTGCATTTAAGCCTGCTACAAGCAGGCAAGGGCCATGCCCCCAGCATTCCTGTCAGTCCCCTCCACAAGGGCTCAAGCATCTTCGGCAGCCTTCTTGGCACCTGTACCCATACAAGGCATCTGCAGAGCTGCTACGTGGTCTTCAGTGCATACCTTCATGTCCTACTGTGCCATCACACAGCAAGCTCAGGACAATGCTGGGTTTGGCAGAGCGGTGTTACAATCATCACGTTCATGAACTCCTAATCCCTGGAGAGGGGCAGATCTGGTAAGTCACCTAATTCAGAATGGACATGAACAAGCACTCGAAGAAGAAAGAACGGTTACTTACCTCGTAACTGTTGTTCTTCGAGTTGTTACTCATGTCCATTCTACAATCCACCCTCCTTCCCCTCTGCTGGCATTCTGGCAAAAAGGAACTGAGAGGGAGGGGGGCCATCAGCGCTCTACACATGGGTGCATACATCTGCCACTGCAGAGGGCACTAGAGCTGGCCTACAGATACCACTAAGGGCACTAGAGCTGGCCTACAGATACCACTAAGGGAAAAATTTCCGGCACTGGTGCATGTGGCACCCACATACCTAATTCAGAATGGACATGAGCAACACATCTGAAGAGCAACAAGGTAAGTTAACCATTCTTTCCATGCTGAAGCTGATGGTATGTCTACACAGCAATGTAAACCTGGGGTTAGTGGGACTTGAGTCAGCTGACCCGTGTCAGAGAATCCTGGGCTTGAGTGTCTATACTGCATTTTAACCCTGGGTTAAGGATTTTCTGACCTGTGCTCGAACCTAGGGCTCTGGCTTCCACACTGCAGTGCACAGACCTGAGTCAAAGTAACTTTCCCCCAGAATGCCTAGCGCCCCCTTCCCCAGTGTTGATACTCTAGCCCTCTGAATGTGTTGCATTGTGGAAAAACTCTACTGCCCACCCTGTTTCCTAACTTTGACGGTGCTATTGATGGGACTTAGGTGCCCATAAGGAGCACACAAGTACATAAACTGCATAATTAGTTCCTTTGTTGGATGTCTCAGTAGAATGACTGCAGTTGGAAAAGGCTTTATCCTGAACTACCATTTAATCCTCAGAATTGGGCTCTCCACCGCGAGGCTGAGACACATTGGTAGGACAATGCTCACCTGTACCTGTTCTGAGGAAAATTAGGACGTCAGTCTCAGGGCTGTCAAACAATTAAAACAAAATTTGCAATTCTTAATTTTTAAAAGGGAATGTTCAACAAAGATGTTTTTATTTTGTTGGGTTTTTAAAATTTTTGTCTGTTTTGGGAGGGAAAAACCACACAGGACACCCCCTCCTGGCTGCTGCTGGCTGCAGAGCAGTGAAGTGCATCCCCATGGCTTGAGGTGCCGTGTCCTCCAGCACCCCTCTGGGATCCCTTATTCCTGCCCCTGCTGCACCCCAGGAGGGAGGGATAAGGGATCCCTGGGAGGCATTGGGAAGTTTTGGGGCTGGCTCCCACTCGCCACCCTCACAGTACATGCAGCCCAGGCACCCTTGCACATGCAGCCCCAGGGAGGGTCTGGGAGGCCCTGGAGCAAGGGCCAGAGAGCGGAGTGCGGACTGAGCTGCTGCCCTACAGGGAGGGGGAGCAGCAGAGCATGACCAGGGGAGGGATGACCCTCCCAAATCCCAGGAGCCACCTCCCACCTGTTAGCTTTGCTCCCTGCTCCAGGCAAGCTCCATGCAGCAGTGAAGAAGAGCTGGAGCAGGACAGGGTAGCACATTTGGCCAATCAGTAATGGTCCTACCAGCTGCTGCGCTGGCTGCCTGCAGCGCTGCTCGTCTGCCGTTGGGAACTCTGGGATACATCTGGAGGACTTCTGGGACCTGAGTCAAGCTGGGGCCGCATGCACCCTGGAAAGGAGTAGGGCTCGAACTCTCCAGCCATGCAAGGTCCTGGGATCCTAGGTCTGAGCCCTACGTTAGCATTGTTGATGTGTGGACATGGGAGGTTAGGCTTAAATCGAGGCTCAGGCCTGGGCTTGCTGTTTAGACATACCCTGAGAGGGCAGGCAGGTTGCAGTAACTAGGCCTCCCACACAATGCAGGGCAGCTTGATCAATCGTCCTTGTGTGCTACTGGAGTGGCTGGCAGGGAGAAACATACGGAGATTGAATAGTGTGTCCTCCTCATGCTCCTGGAAGTACTGGTTGAAGATTCAGGAGTGGATTTCCTCTTGCAGCAGCTGATGTGGCAAGGGCAGGCACAGCAGTTGCCTGTGTTAGCAGCTGGCTCAGTCCCAACCTCAGTGAGGACTAAAATTGTTAAGCAGAGCTGCCCTTAACATTTGGTGAAGGGTCTGCAAACTAACTTGTGCCACCACCTCTAGCTGTCAATTATTTCTTGCCATCATTCTCTGACTGATTTGCACAGGCCCTGCCTAAGGATTTTGGAGAGGGTTAGTGAAATGATTTTATGGATAACACCTAGGGTGACCAGATGTCCCAATTTTTATAGGGACAGTCTCGATATTCAGTGCTTTGTCTTATATAGGCACCTATTACCCCCCACTCCCTGTCCTGATTTTTCACACTTATCATCTGGTCACCCTAATAACACCCCAACTTTACTGATTCATTTTAGATAAATGTATTGGAGGTTTAGGGCTGGGGAATTCTTAGGTCCCCGCTACCCTTTTGATTAGAAGAAAAGCCCATCTGCTTGTTGTTTCAACATTAGCGACTGGCTTACTGTTTTCATGCTTTCAGGTTATCTTTGCATGGAAATGAGTTACAAACTTTCTTTTAAAAGTGAAAATCAAGATTCTCCATTATGGGTCCGGAGATCAGAAGTGTTCATTGTGAACTTTCACCTAGTCATTTGTGAAAATAAGGTCCTTGATGGTCTTAAATCCTGTAAAAATGCATTCTTAAGATTCTATGTTCTCTTTAGGTTAATGCATTGGACAATCTTGGTCAGACTTCTCTGCATAGAGCTGCACATTGTGGCCATCTGCAGACATGCAGATTGTTGTTGAGCTCTGGATGTGATCCCTCAATTGTGTCACTGCAGGGGTTCACAGCTTTACAAATGGGGAATGAAAGTGTGCAACAATTACTACAAGGTACTATTCTTTTTTTAGGAAATAAGTCCACTTTTTAAATGGTGTCATATTTTGTTTCATTTTCTGCATCAGCAGCCATTAAGGAATAGCACTGAGCTCAAGCAAAGAAGTATGCTTGAATCAGCTGCTAACTGCTGTTAAGTATATTTAGTAGATTTGCTACTTCCAGTCAGTTTGGAGAAACTGAAAAGAAATCTCTTAGGCTAAAAGTGAGGCTCAGTATTAGCTATTTGTGCTTTGCCTCTGTGACCAGAGGTAAGAGGGTATATACACAGCTTGGAGATTATTTTCAGTGAAAAAACATTAATAAATTTATAAGATAAACAAATAAGCTTTTGAGGACAATTGAAATTCATAAACTGAATAGGGAAGTTTGAGTGGTTCTGCAGTATTCCAAAGTTGATGACAATGCAAAGGGTGAATTAATACAATTTTGGAAATCTGTGAATTCATGGGTATAACTACAAGTTAAATTTTGGGGTTTATATGAAGAGACATACATCAAGAAATTCTAGTCAATGTATTTAAGAGCAGCCCTGGAAGTACTGTGTAGTAGTCTATTCTTAAATTCTCCAATAGCTGAATAAACTCTTAAAAATATAGACAATTACTTGTTTATAGCCTTATTTTCTTTTATGGAAGGCATCCCATTAGGTAATTCAGATGCAGATCGACAATTGCTGGAAGCTGCGAAGGCAGGAGATGTGGATACTGTAAAAGTAAGATTAAAACTGCATTTCTATTATTTTCTAGAGTGCATATTTTGTCGAACTATATTTATGTTGCTTGAGGGAGAGCCTCAAGTGTGTGTTGTCTGTTTCACAGAAATTCTGTACAATTCAGAGTGTGAATTGCAGAGATATTGAAGGGCGTCAGTCCACACCACTTCACTTTGCAGCAGGATATAACAGAGTGTCTGTAGTTGAATATCTTCTTCAGCACGGAGCAGATGTTCATGCAAAAGATAAAGGGTGAGTACTCTTCCCAGTACTTATTAGGCAAGTGCTTGAAAGATAATGTCTGTGTTTTGTGGTAGTTCTGAGCCCTTGAATTTTGCAGACTGATTTATGTTCTGTCTTGCCATAGACACTTCATATTCCTTTGGAAAATCCTTCCTATATAATGCTATAAGAAATTCTCACTCTCTAGTGCTATTAGGACTAAAATATACTCACTATATAGTCTGCAAGACCTGAATCATGTATTCAGGCCAGTCAAAACACATGCATGAGAAATAGTGATATATAATATTGAATATGCGTATTAAACATTAGCATAAGTATCATACAGTTATTCTTACTGATATAATTAAGGCCACTTCAGTTGACAAAAGAACTGATGAGCATTTCTTGGCATTGGATTGTTAAAGATTTAAAGCCATTGAAAAACATGTATTCACAAGGGAAACGTGTAATAACAAAAATAAATTAGTCTTACAGTACTTCTAAGTATATAGATGACTACCTACCTATTTTTCATATTTTAATGGCTTGCGAAATATGTGATTTGTTTTCAGAAAAGTTGTAGAATATTCATGGTGTAATAAAGCTTCTTTTGACAGAATGATGTAAATCTAAAATGTAGCCTGTATTAAGAGAACTTTGCTTGATCTTGTTTTCAGAGGTCTTGTCCCTTTGCACAATGCTTGTTCCTATGGTCACTATGAAGTAGCAGAACTGCTTGTTAAACACGGTGCAGTTGTAAATGTAGCTGATTTGTGGAAGTTCACTCCCTTACATGAAGCTGCAGCAAAAGGAAAATATGAGATCTGCAAACTTCTATTACAGGTACTCCTACATGTTGTTGGAGAAGAGGTTAATTGATGGAAATAAGTATATCATGTTTAATCTTAAAAGTGTGGCAGGACTTCTGTAAGAAACTGGATTTTATTTTCATGTTTCCAAGCAATGGTTATTAAACATATGAATTTTAAAACAAAGAAATACATTTTAAAGGTACACTGTCCTTCCTCTTACATTGTGTGGACTTTTATTCTTTTGAATACATGATAGTTTTTCTCTACATAAGATGAATGTGAATGGAAATAAATTACCAGTAGAATATATAAGCCATCTAAGAGCTAAAAATGCTTATTCTGATTATTTCCATTTTTGACAGTTGTTAAAATGAGATGAGTACTTAATTTCTTCTGGGCTTTTTATATGCTACAGCATGGTGCTGACCCTACAAAGAAGAACAGAGATGGAAATACTCCTTTGGATCTTGTTAAAGATGGTGATGCTGATATTCAAGACCTACTTAGAGGAGATGCAGCTTTGCTAGATGCTGCCAAAAAGGGTTGTTTGACCCGTGTAAAGAAGCTTTGTTCACCTGACAATGTAAATTGTCGTGACACACAAGGAAGACATTCAACACCACTACATTTAGCAGGTTAGTGCTGTTAAGTACTAAACAATTATTTGATTTGGTGAGATTCATTAGCGAAGAAATGTACTTCTGTGACAGGATAATAAACCTGAATGCATAGGAGACTCTGAGAGGTATGAAGTGGCTTTTTCTTAGTGTGATGGTCTCAGCTGAATGAGAACACTTCATGGAAATAAACGCAGTGTAGCAATAGCTCTGAGGGTTAGTCTACACTTAAAACTTACAGTGGCAAAGCTGTATCAGTACAGCTGTGCCACTGTAACAGTGCTTGGGTAGCTGTGTTACGTCGACAGGAGAGAGCTCTCCCACCAACATGATAAAACCACCTAAACGAGCGGCAGTGGCTATGTCAGCGGTGGGTGGGTTCAGGATTAAAGACTTTATATGCTTCTTTTTAATCGTCTTTCTTTTTTCGTTTCCAAACTACATAACCCTAATAGTCTTAATCATGGAGGCCTTACCTACCTCCATATAACAAGTAATATCTTTTGTTGCCATTATGGATAGTAGTTCACTAAAATTTAACAGTTATTTAAGGTGAGGATGTACCATTAAAGTTTGATGGCACAGTAATTTCTATATTATGGAGGCACTGGTTGCAAAGTATTGTTCTCAAAATTATATTGCATATGTTCATTGTTTTCAGTGGAATTGAGCCGATAGGCTGCCATCAGTTAAGATAGTCACCATTTCTATACAGTCTTTTCAGGAAGAAATTTAGGCTGCTTTTTACAAAAATAGTGAAACCTAGTTGACCTCAGTGAAGATGGTGGCGCTTTGTTCTGCCACAGATGCAGAGGAGAGCACTGTGAGGAGTAGGTGAATATGGGAGGGAAGACAAGGAGGAAAGAGTGTAGGGAAATAGAGACAGGAGGGAGAATGTAAGGAAGAGGAAACTGAGGAGATAGTGAGAGCAAATATGAAGGGAGCATATAGAAGACCTGTAACTATAGGGGAGCATGGAGGAAGAATGGTGAATGGGACAGGGAAGACTGGGGCGGGGGTAGGGAAACAGGACAGAGTGGCAGCTGGATAAGTGGAGTCTTCTCCAAGCAGCCAAAGGAAAGGCTTATACTTTTGTTTCTTTAAAGGTGACTTTTGAACTGGAAATAATCATACCCAATTTGGGTGTGGGTGACTTGCATCTAAAGGCTCAAAAATCAGAAGGCAAACAAATGTGATTTATTTCTAAATTATATTATTTTTGAATGTTTGTATTTGACAGTACTGTTTCTGTCACCCCTCCTCCCGCCTCCCCTATGCCTCACAGAGCAATCTCCATTTGTTGTCTTCTCAATGTCCCAGCCCCTAAACTTTACAGGATGAGGGGGAACTGGCAGGCAAACTCTTGATGAGCAAGGGCTCCAAGCTTCCTTATTGAGTCAGCCCTCTGCGTTTGATAAACTCCTCATGGTTTACCAGTACCACAGAGGATCTCCTGTGACAAGTTTATTGGCCCGAGATTGTTACAGGCTGCCATTCCAAGGGGTGAAGAGAAAAGCAGGGCTTGTGTGGATTTGCATGGGGATGTTACAGCTAACGCTTAAACATTCCTGTTATTAAAAAACTAGGAAGTTAATACAGGCACATTTTTAGATGTTTGCTATGTGCAAAATATCTGATACTTTTTTTAACCTTGATTTTGCATGCAGCTTAACAATATGTTGTCTCTTGGTAACAGAATAGGGTATATTCTGTTAGGTGACTTAACTTTTTTTTAAATCTTGCTTTTTTGGTTTGGTGTCAAGGTTACTACATACAACATACCTAACTATTAACCTGATCTTGTGAAATCTAGTGAGTTTCCAGTGAGACACACCAAATCAGGATTCTCACCTGTAGTGAAGAATTGCTACCTCCTTATTGACAAGCATCCTCCCTGGTTGCTTGGCCTCACTTCCCCAGTTTCTCCTTAAAACCAGGAGCCAGCAAGAAGAGACATCATGTAGCTGATACCCTGCCAGTACAGTGACTGTGCTAATATGGGGCCAGCAAAGCTGGCAGATAGCAAGAGGTTGTCAACTCCATGGGTTTCAGCAGAAGAGGTAGAGGAAGGTGGAAGGATTTCTGACAGAGGAACGGAAGCAGAATTTTCTTGTCCATTAGAATGAAGACACTTACCTGAAGTTTTCTATTTAATCACTCCCTCCATTAGAAATGTAACTCCTTGTAACTGGAGAGTTTAGAGTTTCCATCATTAGTGCTGATTTGAAATGCATTAATTTTCCTTTTGGAAAATCTTAATACTCAACGCCAAATGTCTAGGTGCAGACAAAAATTAACATCTTTATTTTCAAATGAAGATATTGACTTTCAGTATGTGCTCACGTAATCATTTGAAATATTAAAAATACATATATATAGCACTGGAGTACTCTTAGCAAATTGATTTTAAGTTGCATTTATTGTGGAACTGAATACATAGGATTCATTTGTTCCATAGTTGTAATAAATGGTTTCACACAGCAGAGCACAATTTGGCTATTTATTTGCAAACTTTTTCCCTTCAGATGTGATTTAAAAAAAAAAGTTGTATTTAACCATGATAATGGTTCTGCTGACAGTTTTTCTCTTCCTTCCTTCCTTAACTGCTTGTTAGCTGGTTACAACAATTTGGAGGTTGCAGAGTACATGTTACAGCATGGAGCTGATGTGAATGCACAGGATAAAGGAGGGCTAATTCCTCTACATAATGCAGCATCTTATGGGGTAAGTATCTCTAACTTAACTATCTTTTGGAAGAATTTGAAACTTCTGTAAAAAGTTGTGATATAATACTTTTATTGACATTAATGGTGTAGCCTGACAATCTCTAAAAAAAATCTTTTGTTGTTGTGTTAGATCACCTTATTTTGAATTATTTTAAAATTATAACTTCAGGTCAAATTCATCTGACCTTTGCTGAAAAGAAGGTTTTAAATGTGTAAAATCGCTGTTGAATCATTATGTTCAGAAAAGTCATTCAAAAACGTATTATAAAAACAAGCAGCCTGAAAGGTGTCCTGTAAGATTGCTTTTCACATGTGCATGCTGGTAGAATTTCACTAGTAAAGATTTCACTTACATTTCTGTAGGTGATGTCATGAGATTTCAACCATCTGTAAACCCAAAGCAGGAACTAGAGCCATTCTCTGTTTCAACGCAGCCTGGAATCATAATAGTTGCTTTCAGATTCAAGAATTTGAATTCCAGCCCCCCTTCAATTCAGAGCAGTTTGAGTTTAGGATTCTGGTTTGGTCTATTTCTATTTCATAGAATAAAATGACTTAATTTATACATAGGTTCGTTATAGTTCAGAAAGTCTGTTCCATTTTGTTAATGTTTATTTTTTATCTTCTTATAATTTAGATCCATTCTAGGAAAAGCCAGAGTGAGTTACAAAAAGGGTTGTTTAATAATTCTGAGAGTTATGGTATATTAAACTAACATCTCGGAATGTAACAGGGTATTTTATTTTCCAGCATGTAGATGTAGCAGCTTTACTTATAAAGTATAATGCGTGTGTGAATGCTACGGACAAATGGGCTTTCACGCCTTTGCATGAAGCAGCCCAGAAAGGAAGGACACAGCTTTGTGCCTTGTTGTTGGCACATGGAGCTGATCCTACTCTGAAAAACCAGGAAGGACAAACACCATTAGACCTGGTCACTGTAAGTGATGGGATCTTTTGAGAAATCTGTGCTTAGCTGCAGTTAGAGGTTTATATAAGACGTTTTTAGGTGCTTTTTTTCAAAGTACAAATTTGGGAGTTTGTGCCCAATTTATAAACTCTGGTGTCTTGGATGTATATGCAGGTTTGGTTATGAAAGCCAGTACACTTGCATCCATCTTCTTTCTCTGTTCTCTTGCACAAAATTGCTGCAGAGTTCTTCTAACTGCCTAATGAAGATAGAAAACAAACAGATTTGTTACAGAATTGACATTTATCTATTTCTGATTTTACTTTGGATACTTGATCTGCCTATTTTACTGGCTAATATAATATTTGACCACAAAAAACTGTTGTATAGGTGAAATTTAGTCTAACTGGATTATAACCTTCTCATTTTATAAAGTTTAATCTGTCTGTGTTTAAGGTTTTGTTTTAGGTTATTATAATATAGTCAAAAGCTGCACATTTTCAAAGTAATGCTGAATGGATCCTCTTGCTTCAAATTGAGATTTCTTGTTTGAAAAGTAAACTAGAAATGAGTTTTGTTTGAATTTGTGTTTGAAAAAAGTTACAAATATCAAAATGCTAATTTTTCATATAGAACATTTTTTAAAAAATCTTGCTTATGTGAAAGATTGCTTTTACATTGGTTAAAATGTTTGCATTATACTTATGCATTTGTTTGGTATGGCTTTGAGCTTAATTTTCTCAAATATTTAATTGTCTTTATTTCAGAAAATAACTTTGCATGGAAGTCTTCCTCCATTTTAATAAACTGTCTTTTGATATTTAGGCAGATGATGTTAATGCACTGTTGACAGCCGTTATGCCTCCTTCTGCCTTGCCATCATGCTATAAACCTCAGGTTATAAATGTATCTCAAGCCACAGGACCTACGCCTGATTCCCTGTCTTCCGTTCCATCCAGCCCATCCAATCTGTCTGCTGCCAGTAGCCTTGACAATTTATCTGGTAGCTTTTCTGAACTCCCTTCAGTTGTTGGTACAAATGGTGCAGAGGGTGCAATAGTTTTAGAGAAGAAGGAAGGTAAGACTTTCTTTTTTTCTAATTGTAGATGTGAATTAATGCCTCAACCAGTTTTTACCACACAGTTAAATAAAACATCATTTTGTTGAAAAATAATTTTCAGTATTTTTATCAAATTTAATGAGAGATTTGTGGGTATTCTTCAGCTCTTATTAGAATTTTCAATTTATGCATTATCTCCCTTTGCCTTCTGTTATTACCTTTGTTTCCAAGTATGGCTTGATAAGGAACAGATAGCCAAAAGAACAAAAAATTGTAACTCCTGGGCTTTTGGACAGCAGGAGTCTTTAGGCATTTTTTCCAGATAGACTCTTACTGGTAAATCAGGTTTTAAATAGAAATCAAATAGATAAATACTTATTGATGTGGTCATACACACAATGAAAAGCTGTCATAGGTTCAAAAAGATTTTCAAGGCTGCTGATTTATGAACAAGGTTGCTTTAATAACTTCTTTGTTGCATAAATATGCAGTATTAGTAGCTAAACACATATTTGTTTTGTACACCAATGACCATATCTTTTTATTTTTATTAAGAGGTCAGTGTGTTCTGGATGCCACCAGAAACAGTAATACATAATTGTGTCTTATTAGTAACTTAAATATTTATTTCTAATGCTACAAGAATTCTTAAGAGATTTGGTATTTTCCATATTGCAGCAGTGTAAGTATGCTACATACTGTATTATAGATAATATGAATGTGAAAGAAACTTATATATTCTTCTTCACATTCAGTTCCAGGTGTAGATTTTAGCATAAATCAATTTGTGAGGAATCTTGGACTTGAACATCTGATTGATATATTTGAGAGAGAGCAGGTGAGTAGCTTTTCACAAATATTGGGTTAGAAAACTCTAACAGTGGGTTCCTTTTTGAAGTGGGAGGGGAGATAGCAGTGCCAATTTGAGACCTAATGGGTAAGTTCCTGTTTCTGTTATCTTAACATAGGTGATGGAGCCAGTAGGAAGTCAACATCATGAGATTATGTATAGTAATTACAGGGGTGTAGACATCTGTTAGGTTGGTAATACATTTTGAAAGTGAAATTCCCCAGTCAGAGAAGTCACTCTTGCAAGTACCACTGGACTACTTCTTAAGTAGGGTCATCCAAAGTGATGAACAAAAAAATAGGGACAGTGACAGCAATTCTACTATGACTTGTAGCATATTCTATGCTGTTCAAAAGCAAAAGCTCATGCTGGGGAAGAGTAGACACCAAGCCAAGGATGAACTGTTACATTAAAACATTCAGAATGTGTCTCTTGTTACCATGAATCTAATTTTAATTTTATATACTTATAAAATATCTGCACTTGTTTTATGGTTTGCTTTATAAGAGGTTTTAAAACTTCCCGAAGTTGACTTCTGCTGCATAGTTCACAGTTCTTCAGGGACTGCGTATCTGCACACTACTTTGTTTTATAGCTTAACTTAATTGGCATACATTTTATTTCTGAGGTTATAGTTGATCCTTTTTAATGAAATATTTTTCATGAAATTGTTATTAAAATGTATACAGCAATCTAAACAAATTATATTGTGCTTTGCTGTAGATAACATTGGATGTATTGGTTGAAATGGGCCACAAAGAGTTAAAGGAAATTGGAATCAATGCTTATGGACATAGGCATAAAATCATTAAAGGAGTTGAGAGATTGATCTCTGGACAGCAAGGTATATTTTTATTGAATTACTGAAGTGACACTGCTTTAATATAGAGTTCATTTTTATAAACTTCACTAGTTTTGTTTCTAATCATCTCATGTTAGAAAGAGCTGATAATGCAATTCTTTATACAATAAAATGATGCTTACTGGCAATATATAATGCTACACTGTCTTTCAACTTGAAGCTCATGTGAGAAGCTTTCACTAGTGGTATAAATTATCATGAATACTAACATTCAATTGCCTGTAGTATTTGACAGCTTTATCATGGTTACTGTCCATGTTTACTTTCATTACTTGGAATTTAGATTTAGAGATCTCTGTCTGAAATCATTTTAGGGCAGGTACTATCTTTTTGTTCTGTTTGTACAGCGCCTAGCACAGTGGAGTACTGGGCCATGACTGGGGTTCCTATGTGCTACCCCAATGCAAATAACAAATAATAATTTACTTTCAGAGTGACGGGAGCTGTGTGCTTTTTCTCACAAGGATAAATGAAGTTTTAAAATATTTTTATTTAAAAAAAAGTTTGGAGGGGCTTCTGTTTAGGCCTCAGATGCCTGTATTTTAAGTCTTTCTGCTTCTGAGGCATGATTTTTCTATTAATGTTAGGTGACTGGCCTAATACTTTGTGGATCCTTTACTTGGTAGTCAGTTAGGGACTGACTGATGGAAATGCTTGAGAGTTGTCATTTAGAGGTCTCAGGTGATGCATAATCACTTGTGGGTATGAAGGGAGTTGGCTGATGCCCCTGGCCACCATTACTGCCATTAACGACCAAAATATTTAGCACCTGGAGGTTCTGTCTGTCTTTAGCTAGAAAGCTGAGACCGAGGAATGAGCATCCTGCATGATATCTTCTGAGAAGCAGAATTACAAAAGTGCTTCTAAATGCGTTTTAAAAACTAAAATTTTAAACTGCTTAAGCTCCCAAAACCATGGCAGAAATGAGACTTAAACTTTAAGTTAATATAACTTTAAAACCACAAATATTCTCCTTTTCTTGACCTTTAAGTCGCTAAGTGGCATCTTCCACATTTTCATTACTTTGAAATTTAGCTATGCCTGTGTTTTTAATATTCGTTCTCTATGTCTGAAATACATACATTCATTGTATTAATAGGTCTTAACCCATACCTGACTTTGAATACTTCTGGTAGTGGAACAATTCTCATAGATCTCTCTCCTGACGATAAGGAATTTCAGTCAGTGGAAGAGGAGGTATGTTTTGCTCCCTAGTGTCTCAAATTCTTTTTGGCATTGTCACTTAGGGGTAGACACATGAGTTCCAGTAGCCTATTAATATAAGACTGAAATATTGCTAAACATAATGGACTAAAGCTTGCATCGAAATACTTCTTCCATTTTCCTTTGTCAGTGCTGTTCCACTCTTAATATATAGATATATATTAAGCTGTGGACATGTCAAGCATGTTATGACCCATGCTTGACATGTCCACAGCTTAATATATGTCTACATTTGAAACTAGAGGTGTAATTTTCAGCTTGAGGAGACATACCTGCACTAACTCTAATTTAACTAGCATACTAAAAATTTAAGTGTAGCCACGGCAGCAGCCTGTGTATTGCTCCAAGACCTTGGTACATACTCAGGCAGCTAGCCACTTCTGTTGCTCGTACTGCTGTGGCTACATGCATGTTTTTAGAGCATTCGTTTAATCAGAGCTACCATATTTGTGGTTTCTTGAGCTAGAAATTACACTACCAACAAAGTGTAAGCGAAGAGACCCTTTATCTCTCCATATCCTATGAGTAACATACTTGAGATGTCTCCAGCTGAAGAGAATTTTTTTCTACAGCACGAAAACCTTCATTGTCATTTACCTACATATCAGACTTAGCTTCTAATCAATTCTTCCTTTACTTTCTGCCCAGTGTTTAAATAATTTCACAGCAGTGATTCTAAGTAGATGTAATCAGTTAGAGTGTAAATTAAGAACTAGTATCGTATGTTCCACAGAGTATTCAGAATCTATCAACTTTTGTAGACAAATCACGAAGTCTGTTCTATGTGGATCCAATGCTAATTTTTAGCTAATGTGTGTCTTCTGTTTTTTACAACAGAATCAACTGTTTTGATTATTATAAAGAATATTGGAGTATTTGTCCAAAACATACAGCCTTAAAGCTCTTTATTCTTCAGATGCAGAGTACAGTTCGAGAGCACAGAGATGGTGGGCATGCTGGTGGAGTCTTCAACAGATACAATATTTTGAAGGTACCATTCACATTTTTGTAGTTCTTAAATGATAGCTATGCTCTCAAACCTTTCATTGAAAGTAACTTTCAGTTACAATCAAGTACTTTTTGTAGTTTTATTTATTGAGCACCATTGTTTTATACATTACAAAATACGCTTTCTGCAGCCTAGCATCCATCATATATGGTATAGTCATTTCTTGTCTACAGTTTTGGGAGCAGTTCAGCTCTGTAAAACAGCCCTTCTAAAGACTGAAAATAATGTAGATATGTAATGCAGAACATGATGTCATATAGTTATAAAGCTTCAGTTGATCTCAAAAATTAAAAATTTTTCCCCTGACACTCTATGTAATTTAAAAATCGTCATCCTTTAAATCATTAAGATTTGACAAGGCTCATTGATACATCATATTACTTCTTTATTTATTTAAATATTTGTAATTGGTTCTATTTTGAGTGCTTGCTCATGTCCATTCCGTGTCAGGGGTTTGTGCACCACATGCACTGGTGCTGGAGATTTTTCCCTCAGTGGTATCCGTAGGACTAGCTCTAACGTCTTCTGGGGTCGCGTGCATATGTGCCAGTATAAGGGGTGCCGCTGGACCCCTCCCCATTTCAGTTCCTTCTTACTGCTCATGATGCTGATGGAACGTCCTCTTGGTTTGGCATACTGGGAAGGGGGTATTCACTGTCCTCAAGAGGGGACAAAAATGGCTCAGGAGATGAGATGACATCCGTGCAGGGCTGCTCGTCTTCACCAGGACTTGGGTTGGCAGCGGCCTCATTCCTTTGAATTCCCAGCCCAATCCTGGACCAGCTGCTGATGTCTGGGAGCAGCAGGGGCACCCAGCACCTTACGGTACCATCCTCACCCAAGGCATTCCAAGCAGCCAATGACCTCCTATCAATTCCTGTGCTGCTGATGCCTCAAGAAGAGAGACCCCCCTGCACTGGGACCACTTGCTGGTATCATTGACTGTGAGGCCATCCAGAGGCAAGCCTGCAATGGGTCCTCTGCAGAAATCTCCAACACTGACACATCACTTCCCAGCCCCGCACAAGTTTTCAATGCCTCACCAGCACCGGTCCCCAGAGCCACACTGCTGACAGTCAGACTCAAGACTCCAGTCTCTGGACCCATGATACCGGTCCTCAGAGTCGCGGCACCAATCTCCGGAATCTCGGCACCGGTTCCTGATACACCAGTATTGGTCGCCAGAATACACCACTGCTTTCGAGACATGTGCCACGCCCTACAGGTCCTCGATACCAAGACACCACTCCTCCTGGTACAGTGGGGAAGTGGAAGCAACATCAGCACTGCCTTAGTCACCAAGAGAGGGCTCCTTGGATTCAGAATTGGATTAAGTGGCGCTGCCCAGGAGGCAGACTGCCACTGCAGCAGCTGCAGGCTTCCCCATGGGGCTCCGTATAGGAGCTTGACCACAGAGGCAATGGCCCATGTCATGGCAGTTTTGGAAATGGTCACACATGCAGCATTCGCTTTCAAGGGCTTCAGAGAGGTGGTCAATGGGGCTCACTTGCCCAGCACCTAACTTAGACATGGAGTCAGACCAAGATGCTGAGGCTTCTACAGTAGTCCTAGATGGGGCCACTTCAGCGAGGGAGGAAGAGGTCACCCCTCTACCCTTGTTGGCATTCTCTTCCTCCTCTCCAGATGAGGCAGTAGCTTGGCCCCCTGCCACTATGCCACAGGATGACTTTAGAGCACACGAAGAGTTGCTCAAGTGAGTAGCCTCAAACCTGGGCTTAGAGGCAGAGGAGCTGAAGGAGCCTGCTGACGAGCTCTTTGACCTTTTGGCAGCAGCAACCCCATCTAAGGTGGCCCTCTCAGTCCACAAAGGGGTGGTGCAGCTAATCAAGTCCCTGTGGCAGACCCCAACCTCCCTGACCCCTAGATCTAAGCGGGCTAAGAGAAAATATTATGTACCCGCTAAGGGATTTGAATATTTGTACTCTCATCCCTCTCCAGGGTCGATGATGGTAAAAGCTGCCAATGAAAGAGACAGACAAGCAGGCGAATTTGACCCTCAAAAATAAAGAGGCAAAGAGACCAGACCTTTTTGGCAGAAAGGTTTACTCAACCACAAACCTACAACTACACAGATCGAACCAGAAATTTCTGTTGGGGAGATATAATGTCTGGCATTCCATGGCCATGTTCACGGACTCTCTGCCTCAGGGCTTCAAACAGGAGTTTGAGGTTATACTGGAGGAGGGCAAGAAAACAGCCTGAGCCTCCTTCCAGGCAGCCTCTGATGCGGTCGATTCAGCGTTTAGAACAATGGTGTCGGCTGCTCAATGAGAAGAGCCTCGTGGTGTCAGTCATCTGGCCTGTTCTCAGAAGTCCAACAGTCCATTCAGGACCTCCTATTTGACAGTGCAGAACAAATGGACACAATGCTGCACGGTTTAAAGGACTCCAGAGCCACACTGCTCTTTGGGTCTCTACACCTCGTCAACCCCTAGGTGACATTTTAGGCCCTAACAGCCTCAGAGATTTGGGGGCTGGTCCAGGAGCGAGCCCTACAGAAAGAAAAATAGGGGTTATAAGAGACATCAGGGTCAAGCTCCTGCTGCTGCCTCTCAGTTGGGCTCAAGCCACTACCCCTTGGGGACAGAGCAGACCTTTTGAAGGTGCGCCCAGAGGCGACCTACCAGCCTTTACCCAGGATCCAGCCTTCCCTTTATATTCGGTTCGTTTTGCACCCTTCTTCCCAGCCTGGACTGCTATAACATAGGACCAATAGGTGTTAAGTGATGTAGCTGTCTGGTACACCCTCCAGTTTGTATCACTCCTCCCTTCCCATTCCCTATCTCCATTCCTCTTCAGGGACCCGTCTCATGAGCAACTTCTTGTCCAGAAGATGCAAGCCCTCTTACAGGTGGACAAAATAGAGGAAGTTTCTCGAGATCAGAGAGGGAAAGGGTTTCACTCCTGCTACTTTCTGGTCCTTTCTGGACCTGTGTTGCCTCAACAAGTATCTCAAGAATTTGAAGTTTTGTTTGGTCTCTCTGGACTCAATCATCCCCTCTCCGGATCCTGGCAACTGGTATGCTGCCCTCGACTTAAAGGACACGTACTTCCATATTTCTATCTTTCGGGGCCACAGAATATTCTTACAGTTCGTGGTTGGGAAGAAGCACTACCAGTTCACAGTATTTCCCTTTGCCTATCAGCAGCGCTAAGAGTGTTCACAAAATGCATGGCAGTGGTCACGGCCTACCTCAGACGACGGGGCATACAGGTCTTCTCTTACCTCGATGACTGGCTCATCAAGAGTCACTCAAAAACTCAAGTCCAACACAGCACTGTTGTTGTATGTGCCGCCTGTCAAGCACTGGGCCTGTTGATAAATGAACAAAAGTCAGCATTGTTACCAATACAGAAGATGAAGTTCATCAGGGCAGTCCTCAACTCCACCCAAGCCAGTGTGCTTCTACCGAAGCCAGATTCTTGGCCATATTGGAGCTTATAGCCCATGTCACAGTTCACTCCCTCACCACGGCACGAGTATGCCTCAGGCTGTTAGGGCACATGGCAGCATGCACCTACATGGTCAGCACACGGTGTTACACCTCAGACCTCTGCAGATGTGGCTGGCATCGGTTTACTCCCCAGCCAGGTACCATTTGGACATGATCCTCACGATCCTTCCACCAATACTTATTTCCCTAGCATGATGGTCAAACCCTCATCATGTGTCAAAAGGGATCCCCTTTGTGGCACCACAGCTAATGCTGTCCCTGGTATTAAATGCTTCGGATTTAGGGTGGGGAGCCACCTTGGCGCACTCGGGACCCAAGGCCTTTGGTCCAAGGAGGAGCTGGCATTACATATAAATATCAGAGAGCTTAGGACAATCTGACTGGCCTACGAGGTATTCCTTCCCCAGCTGTTTGGCAAGGTAGCGCAAGTGATGATAGACAACACAGCTTTGATGTATTACATCAACAAGCAAGGGGGAGCGCGGTCTTCAGCCCTCTGCCAAGAGGCCCTCTGCCTATGGAACTTCTGTGTGAGGCATGCTATTCACCCAGAGGCCATAGACCTCCAAAGGGTCAGAAGCACATTGGCAGGTCCTTTTCCTCACTACGAGTGGTTCCTATTCCCAGAGATTGCCAAGATCATCTTCCAGAAGTGGGGAACTCTCCAAGTGGACCTCTTCACTATCCAGACAGAACAGAAAGTGTCATCGCTTCTCTTCCCTGCAAATGTTCGACAATGGCTCGCTTCCTGATGCCTTTCTCCCCCGTGGTCAGGGGATTTGATGTACACCTTCTCACCAATCCCTCTCATTCACAAGGTCCTCATAAAGATCAAAAGGGACAGAGCATAAGTTATCTTGATAGCTCCAGCGTGGCCTCACCAGCACTGGTTTGGCATGTTGCTAGATTTATCAATGACCCCGCCCTTAGGCCCTCCCAAACAGACCAGACCTGATCTCTCAAGACCACGGTCAACTGCTACATCCGAACCTAGCCTCCTTTCACCTGATGGCATGGATGCTGCATGGCTAAGTCTTGAGGAATGGGCCTGCTTCCCCCAAGTCCAACAAGTCCTTTTAGGAAGCAGAAAACCCTCCATTAGAGTCTCATACTTGACCAAGTGGAAGCATTTCACCTGCTGGGCATCTGAATGGAATCTTTCCCCAGTTAAGTCATCTGTTCAATCCATTTTGGAATATCTGTTCCACTTAAAACAAGAAGCTCTGGCAATACCATTAATAAAGATGCACCTGGCAGCCATATCGGCCTTTCATCCTCCTATTCAGGGCAGATCAGCCTTCTCACATGAGATGACAATCAGATTTCTCAAGGGTCTGGAGAGGCTCTTCCTACCGGTATGAGACCTGATTCCTCTGTGAGATCTCAACCTGGTTCTATCGAGGCTCATTGGGGCCCCTTTTGAGCCCTTGGTGTCTTGCTGTCTTCTACGCCTATTATGGAAAGTCACCTTCTCAGTGGCAATTACTTCAGCAAGACAAGTCTTGGAGACCAAGGCCCTGACTTCTGAACCCCTTTACCTGGTGTTCTATAAGGATACGGTCCAGCTGCACCCTCACCTAGCCTTTCTGCCAAAGTTGATATCACAGTTTCATGTCAACCAGGCTATTTTCTTGCCAGTCTTCCCGAAGCCCCACAACTCTAGTGAGGAAAGGCATCTTCATATGCAATATGTGAGATGAGCTCTGGCTTTCTACATTGACGGGACTAGGTCTTTCTGCAGGTCCACGCAGCTGTTCATTGCTATTGCTGAATGGATGAAAGGATTGCAGGTATCATCCCAGAGGATTTCATCCTGAGTCACTGACTGCATCTGAGCCTGCTATGAGCAGGTGAAGGTCATGCCTCTGGCTTTACTGACAGCTCATTCTACAAGAGCTCAAGTGTGTTGATGGCTTTCCTAGCTCAGGTCCTGATATAGGAGATCTGCAGAGCACGGCGTACCTTCGCATCCCACTGCACCATTATGCAACAGGCCTGGGATGATGCAGGCTTTGGCAGAGTGGTATTACAATTGACGCGTCCTTGAACTCCTGGCCCACCTCCAGAGGCACTGCTTGTGAGTCACTTAACAAAGAATGGATGTGAGCAAGCACTCGAAGAAGAAAGAATGGCTGCTGACCTTTCATAGCTGTTGTTCTTTGAGATGTGTTGCTCATATCCATTCCATGACCCATCCTCCTTCCTCTCTGTCAGAGTTCCAGCAAGAAGGAACTAAGAATAAAGGGGGGCTGGTGGAGCCCCTTATAATGATGCATATGCATGCGACCCCAGAGGGCGCTAGAGCCGGCCCTACAGATACAGATACCAGATAAATATACCAGATACAGATACCGGAAAAATCTCCAGCACTGGTGCATGTAGCATGCACACACTTGACATGGAGTGGACAAGAGCAACACATCTCGAAGAACAACAGTTATGAAAGGTCAGTAACCGTTCTTTATAGTAAAGTTAGACCTTAATATAGATTGTAATAATTTAAAACTTAATTTAATTTTAAATGGGTTTATTTTTAAAAAGAAAAATGTATTTTATTTTAAATTTGTTTTGAAAAAATAATCAGTTTTTATCCACCAGAGTTGAGGGAAGGGATTAGAATGAGACTGAGAGCAGAGAAGGAGTAGTGGTAGAGGGCCTTGAAGGTGGTAATAAGCAGCTTGAATTAATATGGAAAGAGTGAGGAAGCCAGTGAAGAAATCTGAAGAAGGGGGTTGGGAATTCTTTGAATGGAGAGAAAATTATTTTATCAAAGTTTGGATAGATCAGGGGTTGCAATCCAAAAATAACTTTGATCCAGTTTGTTGAAACTTTCCAAAAAGCTCTTTAGTTGTGACTGACTGATAAATGTCAGACTAAAAACTTTAGAGAGATCACTGAACAGTGGTTTAGAACAGACTAGCTTTTAACTTAGATTTATGGTGGTGATGATTTTACTCACTATATCATGTTAGAAGAGCAATTGGATTCCTTAAAATCTGGGGGAGATAAATCTCTTTTCTTTTCTAGAAACTTGACTTAAATGTTCCCATATTTGGAGTGGATCTATTGTGATATACCTATTATGCATCAAAATGTCTGTCAAATGATAAAACAAAAAATTGGAAGGTCTCGTCTTCAAAATAGAATTTGAATTCTGATTTAATTATTTCAGATTCAAAAAGTATGTAACAAAAAACTCTGGGAAAGATACACTCACAGGAGGAAAGAAGTTTCTGAAGAGAACCATAACCATGCTAATGAAAGGATGCTGTTTCATGGTGAGATCTTTGAAATCCAAATTTATTCCATTATCAATGCTGTGTTAATCTTATGGGGGAATAGTTTTTGTTGATACAAAAATTTTAGGTAAATATGCCATATATTTAACAACTGGAATTAAAATGTAAACCAGAATTAAGTTTTTCATAATTTTGATACAAGCCTGTTACCAGTATCACATATTATTGCAGAGGTGACTACTATAGCTGTATCTGTTCTAATTCTCATTTTGTTACCTTGTAACTTTGAGCCCTTTGCCTTTTTTCCTAAACTTTTCCTGCCTTGTCTTTGCCCAGAGGTATGGTGTTTTCAGTTTAGTTTGATCAAAAATAGAAAAACAGGTCAGCAGATTCAGTTTGCAGGGGTAGGAGTGAAGGTTTGTTGCAATTTGTTATACTAACTCTGAAAAATGGCACTTAAATTTGATATGTTAGCCCTTGTTCAGAAGTGTCTTCTTGAGCACCAGTGAAATTAAGTTTTGATATGACGGTTATAACTTGTTGAAAATTGTTCCCTGCAGGTGCACAGTACAGTTTGTACTGACGCACTAAGTGGCTGAGTTAGCTGCATAGGTAAGAAATTCAGCTGCACATTCATTGAAATAAAAACTGCACAGCTCCCTCCTGCAGACCTTATAATTTTGTGAGATAAGGTGGTCCAGTGGTCTCTGGTGTAAGCATCTTGGATTTTTTTTATTTAAAAAAAAACACTTCAGACTTACCAAAGTTCAGAATGTGAATTAAGATTGCATGTCCAACCTAAATTCTCCGCTTGTGGATATGCATTACGATAGTTACATGATTACAAACTTTCTCTAATACAATTTAATATTTTCTTCTGTAACCACAGATACACACATTTTTGTGGTATCTTGTATAGTTTATTCTTGTAAACTTTATTTTTAGACTCATAATGGTCTTCCATATTTTTGACAGATTTTTTTTTTTTTTTACGTAATTGTCTTCTCACAGGAATTCTAATTGTCAGCAGCCATGTAGTTTGCAATTATTTCCCAACTAGTAGCTCAGACAGCCTTAGCTATAACTCAGGGGATCAGAAAGAAACTACAACACTATCTTGGTGGCAAACTTATGATACTTCTTCGAGTGCCTGCTCATGTCCATTCCATTGTAGGTGTGTGTGCGCCCTTGTGCATGGTTACTGGAACTTTTTTCCCTTTAGCGGTACCCGTAAGGCCAGCTTCGGTGACCCCTGGAGCCCCGCACACATGCCACGGTATATGAGGCGCTGCCGGTCTTACACCCGCTCAGTTCCTTCTTTCCGCCTGTGATGGTTGCTGGAACTGCCTTGACTTGCAATCGCAAGTGCTCATTCCCTTTTGTTCTGACCTTAATTGTTTGTTTTGTTTAACTTAGTTAGGTAGATTAGGTCTTAAGTGTATCTTAATAGTGGTGGTTAGTCATCTTAGGATATGCTGGGACTTTGCGGGAGCGGGGCATGCCCTAGTCACTGGGCTTCAAGCCGTGTGCCTCCTGCAGGAAGGCCTTTCTGCCGAGTGACTCCCTGGGGGAGGCTCACCGCAAGGACAAGTGTAAAATTTGTAAGGCTTTCAGGCCTCAGACTCAAAAGGGCAGAGAGATCCGCTTGAAAGCCTTACTAATGGAGGCAGCACTCTGACTGGCCTCCGAACCAACCCGCTCTGCTTTGGTACCGAGTGTGATATCGGTAGAGAGAGCACTGTTGGCACTGGCCCCGCCTCAGCACCGGCCTTCTTCCTCTCCATCGAGAAAGAAGCAACGCAAGCAACATATGGAGCAGGATTGCTCCCCTGCATCGAAGAGAACAGGGTCGAGCATGGTGCCACACCCTAGCCAGACTGTGGAGGCTCACTCGTCGCCACAAGAGCCCATGTCTCCAACTAGAGAGCCACCCCCAACTCCTGGGAGTGGGAGGGCGCCTCTGCACCTGCTAGCACCATCAACACCAGAGGCATTTCAGGCGGCATGGACCTTGTTGGCCAAGAGAGAAGGGGCTGGTGTCGCAGGGGAAGCCCATGTTGGGACCCCCTGGTTGGCTCAGGCAATCCCTGGAGCGAGGAATGAGATCTCTGATGACCTGGTCGCCCCGGGTGGAGGGGCTGACTTGGTGCCACTCCCCTAGAAGTCGCTCCAGGTCGCGGTCACCGGAGCACCATGCATCGGTGGTGCAAGGAGCTGGCTCTCCTAAGACTCAGACCATTTCAGCTGTGGTTAGCCTCGGTTTATGCCCCGATCAGACATTCCCTAGACTGGGTGGTCACAGTTCCCCCTCACATCCTGGCCACACTAGACTAGTAGCTGAGCCCCTGGGCAGTGTTGAGGGGTGTACCGTTTGAACAGCTAGTCCCCTCACTTAGCCTGGTAGTGGATGCCTCAGACTTAGGGTTGGGGGCACATATCAGATCCAACCTCAGCACACAAGGGGTCTGGTTGAGAGGAAAGGTGCATGCATATCAATGTAAGAGAGTTACGGGCTATTCACCTAGCATGCGGAGTGTTCCTCCACCTTATCGCGGGCAAGGTGGTGCAGGTACTGACAGACAATACAGCGGCCATGTATTACATCAACAGAAGGGGGGGAGCCCGCTCCTCAGCCCTCTGCAAGGAGGCCATTTGTCTGTGGGACCTGGTGGTGAGGCACAATTTTCACATAATAGCCTCTCACCTCCCGGGAGTGAGGAACGACGAGGTGGACCACCTCAGCAGGTCGTTCTTACCCCACCACAACTGGTCACTGCATCCAGAGGTGGTCTGTCGCGCTGGTTAGATTGGGGTGGGCATTTAACATATGGGTTAACATCAATATGTCAAAATCATAATAATTCATGTGAGATATGCCATGTCAGGTACTGTTAGAAAGGTTGTAATATGCTAAGTAAGATGATAACACTTATGTTCATGTGTGATATGTGAAATGGAAGTTATAGATATATTTGATATATCTGTATTTCATGTGGTGCTGTCTGAGTAACAACTCAGACAGGATGGCTGCAGAACAATAGCCTGCTTAATGGCCCATTAAGATATCCCCAGGTGCAAGGGGCCCAGGGGGAGAAGCCGGAGATACACCTGATGAGGCACCAGGACTGGCCCATGTGGATCTGGACTTCATTTTAGTTCCTGTAAAACTCTACAACCTCATGGCCAGGGCCAGAGGGTATATAAAGCAGAGGCCTTGGGAATCCATTTTGTCTTCAGTCACCAGTCTTCAGCCAGGACTCAGCTTCAGGTACCAATTCATCTCTGGATCAGCTCATCTACAACTGAACTGAAGCTATGAAACAAAGGACCGAGACCCACCCAGAGATTGGGTGCACACCAGAGGAACTATACAGGCCTGCAACTCCACAATTCTTCTAGAAACCTGATGTATATATGTTACCCATCCCATGCCCAGGGCAGCCACCTGATAATACCAAGGTCAGGGCAGGCTGTAAAAAGAGAGCAGATTCTCCCAACACTGCTGGGTGATACTGAAGTCAGGCTTCTGGGGATTCAGAAGTGCAGTTTGTGGCTGGTTGGGAAGTCTGGCTTCTGTGCCACCCACTAGTGCTGGGAGAATCTGCTCTGCGTTTGCAGCCTGCCCTGACCTTGGCATTTTCAGGGGGCTACCCTGGGCACGAGATGGGTCACATGGGGTCTATGATTTTCCAACGGTGGGGCTATCACCAGGTGGACCTGTTCACGTCAGAATGGAACAAGAAATGACAGAAGTTCTGCTCCCTCTGCGGTCTGGAGGCCGGGTCACTGTTCAATGCCTTCCTGCTGCTGGGGAACCTCATATATACATTCCCACCCATTCCTCTCCTTCACAAAGCCTTGCTGAAAATCAAGAGGGACAAAGCGAATGTTTTCTTAGTTGCATTGGGCTAGCCATGCCAGCACTGGTTCAGCATGCTGCAGGACCTATCGATTGCCCCTCCGCTGGAGCTTCCGAGATGGCACGATCTCCTGTCCCAGGATCATGATTGCTTGCTGCACCCAGACCTGGTCTTCTTGCACCTCACAACGTGGAGACTCCATGGCCTCACACAGATGAGCAAGCTTGTTTGGCGCAAGTTCAGCAGATTCTGCTGTGTAGCAGAAAACCTTCCACGCAGATCGTGTATTGTGCTAAATGGAAGCAATTTACCTGTTGGGCAGAGTCCCATGGGATCTCGCCAGGGTTGTCGCTGATACAGGCGATCTTGGGGTACTTGTTGCAACTAAAACTCCAGGGGCTAGCTGTGGCCTCCCTGAAGGTCCATCTATAGGGGAAGTTCTTCCAAACTTGGTTAGATAATTGTTAGATTATGTCCTGAAGCATGTGCATCTCTTACAAATTTTGTATCTATCTAAGGTGATAGTTGATGTTTTCATTATTTTTATATATATATATATATATATATATATATATATATATATATATATAATGTTACCCTTCTTAAATCCTGCTAACCTCTTAGCCTCAGTGATACCTTGTGATGAACATAAGAACGGGCATACTGGGTCAGACAGATGGTCCATCTAGCCCAGTATCCTGTCTTTGGACAGTGGCCAATGCCAGGTGCTTCAGAGGGAATGAACAGAACAGGTAATCATCAAGTGATCCATCCTGTCGCCCATTCCCAGCATTCTGGTGATGGTTCCACAAGTAAATAATGAGTTTGTGTATTTTTTTAAAAAACCTGTTACTTTTCATTTTATATTTTTATGTCACGTCATCATCATCTTGATTACACAGAGAATAAATAAGAGCTTTTGATTTACTTTCAGTATAACATTTATTTTTTTACATAAGTCTCAACTCGTCATGCCCTGTCATGTTCATCTTCTCTGAACAAAACAGTCATAATAATCCTATAACTGTCTGTATATTTACATGTAATTTAATAAACCTTTTTAATAAACAGGTGCATCTTTGTGAAACTCAATATGTCAGGTCTCTCTAGAGATAAGTGCTGCAATGCAGAGCACTTTCAATTTGAATGGGCAACTTAAACCTAAATTTTATGACCAGTACCCAGCGCAAATAACTAAGCATTGTGGAGCTCTGTGGAGGCAGAATTGGTTGATTGTATTCAAATCAGCAGAGCCTGATGAAATTCATCCCGGGGGTACTTAAGGAACTTGTTGAAGCCATCTCAGAATCATTAGCAATTATCTTTGAGAACTCATGGAGGACTCTGGAGGACTGGAGAAGGGCATATATGGTACTTTTCTTTAAAAGGGGGATCAGCCTAGTCAGCCTAACTTCAATATTTGGGAAGATACTGGAACAAATCATTAATCAGTCAGTTTGTAGCACCTAGAGGATAAAAAGGTTATAAGGAATACCCAGCATGAAGTTGTCAAGAAAAAATCTGGCCAAACCAAGTTAATTTCTTTTCTTGACAGAGTTACTGGCATAGTGGATAGGGGAGAAGCAGTACACATGGTTTTTAGTAAGGCTTTTGACGTCGCACCACATGACATTCTCATAAGCAAACTAGGGAAATGTGGTCTAAATGAAATTACTAGTAGGTGGGTGCACAATTGGCTGAAAGACCATATTCAGAGTAGTTGTTGAGAGTTCACTGTCAAACTGGAAAGGTGTATCTAGTGGTGTCCTGCAAGGGCCAGTCTTCTGTCTAGTACTATTCAGTATTTTCAGTAATGACTTGGATAACGGAGTGGAGAGAGTGCTTGTAAAGTTGTCGGATGATACCAGGTTAGGAGGGGTTGCAAGCACTTTGGATGACAAGTTTAGAATTCAAAACAACCTTGACAAATTAGAGAGTTGGTCTGAAATCAGCATGATGAAATTCAGTAAAGACAAATGGGAAGTACTTGACTTAGGAAGGAAAAGTCAAATGCACAACTACAACATGGGAATTAATGGCTAGGTGGTAGTACTTTTGAATAGCATCAGGGAGTTATAGAGGATCACAAATTGAATAAGAGTCAACAATATGATGCAGTTGCAAAAAGGACTAATATCAGTCTGGCGTGTATAAAAAGGTGTGTCATGTAAGACATGGGAGGTAATTTGTTCCACTGTACTTGGCACTAGTGAGGCCTCAAGTGAAGTACTATGTCCAGTTCTGGGTGCCATACTTTAGGAAGTTTGTGGCCAGATAAGTCCAGAGGAGAGTAAAAGAAATGTTAAAGGTTTAGAAAACTTCACCTGTGAGGAAAAGTTAAAAAACTTGGGCATGTTTTATCTTGAGAAAAGAAGCCTGAGAAGGGACTTGAGATGTCTTCAAATATGTTATGGGCTGTTACAAAGAGGATGGTGATCAGTTGTTCTCCATGTCCACTAAAGGTAAGACAAGAAGTATTGGGCTTAATCTGCAGCAAGGGAGATTTAGATTAGATAGCAGGAAAAACTTTTTAATATAAGGGTTCTGGAATAGGCTTCCAGCTGAGGTTGAGGAATCCCTATTATTGAAGTTTTTAAAGAATAAGTTGGACAAACACCTGTCAGGGAAGATCTAGGTTTATTTGGTCTTGCCCCAGCACAGGGGGCTGGACTTGATGACTTCTCAAGGTCCCTTCCAGCCATACATTTATATGATTTTAAGAATCCTTCTCCTCATCCTCATCTGTTGAATGGGAGCAGACCTGCTTCACTGCTCCTACAGCCTGCTGAAGGCAGCTCTGCAGTTCTAGTGCACCCTCTGTGTTGGAAAGAAACAGGATATTTGGGTTTCTGTATACTGCCGCACAGTTTGGATTACAGGGGTATGAACAGCAGTGCACACCAAAGTGCTGCACTGTAAATCCCATGAGTAGTCTACACTAATATGAACTAGAAACCTTTTTTTGCATGCAGAGCGGTGCAGCACTCTGGTGTGCACTGCTGTTCTCCTAAAGTTGCTAACCATCCAGGATTATCCCAGAGTCTCCAGGAATTAAAGATGAATCTTTAATTAAAGATTGTCGTGTGATGAAACCTCCAGGCATACCTCCAACCAAAATGAGCAACCCTAATTGGCCCCCCATAGTCCAAACTGCAGGTCACCATATACATTGGCTGTATAGCATATGTCCAGGGAGACCTGTAGACTAAACTCTACAGAAAAGGTGTCTAGCACTTATGCAGCTTTCCCTGTAAAGGCGAGTTAGGATTTGTCCCTAATTGTCTAATATTTTGTGAATGTAACAGTGTACACTGCTGTAATACAGTGGATATTAAGTGTTTGCTGTGGCAGACTGGTACTGCATCACTTAATTGCTCTGACTTGCCGAAATTTGATCTATTTTGATAAAAGGTAACTTACAAATAACCACAAGATTTACCAGTAAGAGAGGATAGAACAATCAGTAGGCTCTTGAAATGATTTAGTAATTAATGAATACATAACAAGTATAGATGATGAATTTAATTGTTTTTCTTCTTAATTTACTTCTAGGTTCCCCGTTTGTGAATGCAATCATTCATAAAGGTTTTGATGAGAGACATGCTTACATAGGTGGAATGTTTGGAGCTGGGATTTATTTTGCTGAAAACTCTTCCAAAAGCAATCAGTATGTGTATGGAATTGGAGGTGGCACTGGATGCCCAGTTCACAAAGATAGATCTTGTTATGTTTGCCACAGGTAAGTCACAATACTTTGTACCTGAATTATTCATACCAAGAAATCCAATTTTTCAAGCATAGCCTGTGTTAGAGGCAGTCAAGTCCCCAGCAGAGTCTCTGAAGAAAGACTATAGCTCAGTAGAGATGTCAGTCCTATGCACTAATAGTAAAAGCAGATAGTGCTGCACTATGAGATTTGGTTGCCACCCTTTAAAGCTATAGTGCAAACTTAAAAGAACCAGAGAGGGTCAGTGGAGATAGTTAAAGACCTTGCAAGACTTACCTCCTTTCAGAGTCTAAAAACCAGAATTATGGTAGCCTGGATATGAAGAGAGAGGATATGCTAGAGATTTTAAAAAGCATGAAAGGTACACAAACAAATGTACCGAACAGTACACAAACAAGGATACTTCTAGAAGAGCGCTGTACTTGTATACTAAGTGACTCAATCTACCTCCAGTGCCTGATACAGGGTGAGGGAGGTGTCAGCTAGATGAGTCAAAATTATGATCATCCTGTATTTCTTTCAAGATGAGTTCAGTAATGTTTGCCCCTACCTTGTAGGTTCAGTCCTTGATCCTTAGTACTCTGAGGAGGGGCAAGGTAGATTTGTGGAACTTCCACTCCCACTAGTTTCTGGGTTCCTAAAAGCATTCTTATTGTGTGTGTCTGGTTTCTCCTTGGAGCCTCAATCTCTTGCTTCAGAAATTTAGTGTCTCCTTTTGAAACCTCTGAGCTCAGTAGACTTAAGCTTTCTCATTGTTCAGTGTTCCTGTTGGCTGTCACTTCAACCAGTAGGGGTGAGGAAATTGCATCCTTGTCCTACTGTTGTCCCACTGGCTTCCAAAGAGAGAGAAATTGGTAGTTGGAACTTGCCTCAGTTTCCTTCCTAAGTCTTGAGCTCCTTTTCATTTGAAGCAGGACAGGACCCTCCAAACTTCTTCGATAGTCCCAACCAAAGAAGAGAAAGGTATGGCACTCTTTAGATTTGAGGAGAACTCAAGCTGCCCTTCAACAAATGAGATAGGAAGGACTTTCTGCTTGCTTTGTGTGAAGGATTTCAAAAGGGGCATGAAGTGTCTTGAATGAGCATATCCAGACTGAATGGATCCGGTATCTAGTTGACCTACAAAACTGCTGAGACTCTTTGCCTGGACTTACTTCACTTGAGCAGTTGCTGCTTCCTGGACAGAACAAAAAGAAGTGTCATTTGAGCTATATAAGCTACCACCTTGACCAACCAAATTGTCATCTTGTCAGCAAATGTATTCCTGTTTAGAGTGTATTAAGAGCTATGCTGACATAGGAGCCATCATCCTTTGGGGAGAAAACAGGAATGGAAATTCAGTCTTCCTCTTCTTGGTTCCTCTCTGTTCCCCACTCTCCCTTCCCAAGTTAAGTGTAGGTCACTTGGCTATCCCTTCCACGAGAATGTGGGATACTGTTCTGCTTCTATATTCTGTGCTGTTGCTGGTTATGCCACAGAAAGCAAATGCCCAGGGAAGTAGAAATCAAGCATATGATTTCAACCACATCTGACATACTGACAAACTCCTATACATGGTAGATATAATTTGAGCCAGCTGTTTGCAGTTGGCCCTGATGATAGTTTGGATATGGCCTCCTTCTCTGAGACAGATACACACATTTTTGTGTTAGGAACTACTATATACTTTTATGTAGACTTCATCTGTTTTTATGGGTAACATGTACCTTGCCAAAAATAAAGAACTTAGGAGACAGTCTTTGAGTTCACTATTAAACGTTCTATTTCCACAAACTATTAATGTAACATGCATTGTGTGTGGTCAGAAAAATATCTGAAGGTTGGGGAAAGGAACCAGGAATGAAAAAGGGGCACATAAATACTATGTATAAAACTCAGGAATTTGTTGAATATGAAAAATGACTAAAGTGTTTTAAAGTTACAATGCTCTTTATGAATAAAGCTTTTGAATGACCAAGAAATGTTTTTCCTACTTTCCAAACATTTTTGGGTTGTAAAAGTTTTTCTTTACTATAGGCAGTTGCTGTTTTGCCGTGTAACATTGGGCAAGTCTTTCCTGCAGTTCAGTGCAATGAAAATGGCTCATTCTCCGCCAGGACATCATTCAGTTACTGGTCGACCTAGTGTAAATGGACTAGCTTTAGCAGAGTACGTCATTTACAGAGGAGAACAGGTAGTGGGTTTTTTTTGTTTACTTTTCAAATGCTTAATTTTAAAAAGCACAAATGCCATTTTTCACTGGTATGCCGTTGACACTGAGCCTCTTTCTTGGATTTATCAGGGTTTGCCTTTCCGTGTATATAAATAAAACCTAAGCTTTTAAAGTTGAGACTCAGAGGTCCTTGTTTAAGAAAAACTTCTGGCAGATAATATTTTGCTTTCCCTTCTCCATGACATAAATGTTGTACCTTTTCCTCAGATGGCAAGAAATCCTGAAAGATGTGTTCTGAATTTGCTGAGAAACTTAACATTACTGAATCATTTGCCTTTCAGGCTTATCCAGAATATTTGATTACTTACCAGATTATGAAACCTGAAGCCACCGTAGAAGCTTGAGGCAAATTGCTTTTGGAAATCAACAGCCCTGAACATGAAGATACCAATACCTAACATCTTCTAAATTACACTGAATTGCTGAAAATTTGTTTATTACACAGGCATTGTGGTAGAAAATGTGAACAAAATCTAACATTTTGACTTGATAAAGCTTTAATAATGTACAGTATGTTTTCTAAAACTTCCTCTTTTTCAGCACTTTAATAGATACCATTCCAGGTAAAACTGGGTTTGTCTGTACTAAATTATAAACAAAAATTAACTTGACTATGCTTTTTATACAATACTACGTTGAAAACTAGCAGAAACTGCAATGCTTTACATAGGAACTCATTTTACTAATAGTGTGTTCTTTAAAACATTAAATTTACACTGAATACAATTTCACTTGTAAAACTGTAAATAAGAGCTTTTGTACTAGCCTGGTATTTATTTACATTGGTTTGTAATATAAGTGTTTTAGAACTGCAACCTTGTACAAAATGTGTTTTTCCAAATATTGCATTGTTCATCCGTGTTTCATTGTACACAGTAAGTGGGAGAAGACTGTTTGTTTCCAGGGTTTGTCAGTTGGGAGGGGGAAGAATAAATTTGATTTTAATTAGCAAGTCTTGAATTATACAATGTTTGAACAATTACTTAAATGTTAGTTCTGTAGTTTTATTTATGAAATATGCATTCCTGAGAATCCTGGCCTATGAAAGTAGGACACTCCATTTGAATATTGAAGTATTTTCCCAGAATTTCACATTTCATGATAATTAAATTGTTTTCTAGAGTTTGCATTGAACTAGATCTATAGCTAACGAGTAGTCTTATTTCAATGTTATTAGATCCTGTGAATTATGGTTAATTAATTATTCTCCTTGAATGTAGGTGGCAATTTAACTTCAAGGAGGTATTTCTAGATAATTCCCTAACACTTCAAATTAACACATGGAAGTTGAATACATAATGTCTAATGAGAATGAACAAATTGATTTATTTTATGACAAATCATGGTTAGCCCAACCAGCTCGTGGGTGCACACACAATATAAACATTATAGAGTAGGCATCTTTAGATCATTCCTGTTTCTGTTTATGCTTCCTCCCTGTTCATGCTCAGGTGAGTAGCTACAGCAATAATAGAAAATTGCTGCTGTAGTGCTTTGTTCTGAGTGAAATTGATAGGATTTCAGGATCCTGGTCTCTTGCATTCAGCTGAATGGGTAAAATACTTGTGCGTGAGCATAGGGAGTTACTCTTCTACACAGCTATTGGCTACAGTTGTCCCAATAATATTTCTTGGGGGAGAAGGGAGCAAAGGAGATTAAATCACCTGTTCAAGGCACATCACAGATAAATGAATGCACTGCCCTCTTGTTCACACCATCATAGTTCATCTGCAGTCTCTATTTTACCCATTCTACAGTTTTTACCTACATATTTTTAAAAATATGTAAATAAAATGCAGACAAATTATAGTTGATACCATGGGCTTAATTTTAGGCAGAGTAGGAACATATTTTAATTGGTTATATTTCTGCATCTAGGACTCTGTCCCATAAAACAATTTTTTGCAGGTCATATGACCATAACATGGTTTTAAATGTAATAATTAGTCAAGACTGCTAAATTATCTTGCTGATATGGTGATAATGTAATTATTCTGTACATGAGTAAGTATACTGAATCTTACAAAATTATGTGTGGAATCTGAGTAATAAATAAGATCCTGAAATATAACTTGGAGAAAGCAATATTGACCATGAATAACAGGGGCTTTGATTTAAGGTACATTTTCCTTGCATGTTGCCCATTTCTTGGTTTAGTGTAATGCTGGAAATGGTGATCATGCAAAATCTCTTAAATGTGATTAAAACATTGATATTTTAGTTTTATTGCTAAAATATTTCATTTTTATATGAAGGGTTACTTAATGTCTTGTAAAATATTGTGTGGTAAGGTAGCATTTAAGTGGCACCACAATGTTGGTTTTGTCTGTTTTAGTTTTTGCATGGCATATCTTGCACTTTGAAGATGGAAATTGTAATGGTTTGATAGTCTTGACTTTTGAGGTGAAACTTTGGTTTGTTGTGCAATTAGTTCTGCTTTACTCATCTTGAAGTGTCTTATGTCTACTGTACCACATTCCATACTCATTTAACACTAAATAAATTTAAAATCACTGGTTTTCTGGTAGCATGATAGTAATTACAGGCATAATGTACGTGTATTGGTCAACCTTTCTGAGTACAAGAATGCATATTAACATTATAATAAACTTATAATTACAGTAGAACATAATGTAGTTCTGAATATGGAAAAGTTCTTAACATAAGTGAAAAGAGTGGAGTATTGAAATAATTTGCAGCTTGGTATTGAACAAAAATTTTGGTACGAAAGAGAGGAATTAAACTAATATTTTACTTTTAGAGTTCTGCACTTAACACTGTCAGCTGGTCAAAAAATGGACAAAGTTGAAAAGGAATAATCTGCCTAATTGAGGCAGTTTTGTAAAACCCGTAATAATTTCCAAATCCAGGAACATAAAACAGTTGCGTACCCTTTTAATTACTGTACAGGTGTTGGAGAGCACATTTTATCTAAATGAATAAAGTCAGGAGCATTGCTCGGGTCAGTTAGTATAACACTGAACATATATATTCCAGGAGCAGACACTATGTGGGTAGGTGCTTTCCAAACACAAAAAAGGGTTATTCTTATCAGGTGTGTAAAACAGATATGGCCACTAGAGGGCAAGAAAGTAAATCTTTACTGTAATGTTGATTTTTCCTAAGTGATTTAAGAGTAAAAGTCCCATTGATTTTTTCACTGGGACTTGTGCTCTTGAAAAACAGGTGCTTTTGAAAATCTCACCTAACATGTCTAACTTTTTAATAAATATATAAAATAACTCTATTTTGTGACACTCAGTTTACATATAACAGTAATTTTTAAATAAGTAGTTGTATAGTAACCTACCTGGAGTTAATGAAATAATATAGCGAAGTTTTTTCTGAAAGCTTTACAAAGTATTTCAAGTTTAATTCTTAGTTGAAGTTACAATAATTCAACAAATGATTTCTGCGGTATATAGCACTGATAAAACTAAGATTTAACCATATAAAGCATAATTAATGTATGTTACATAAGAGCTAGTTTCAGATAGGATTAGTGTTGCCTGGCCAGAACCATGAAAAAACAGTGATTTAAAGTAAATCGAAATAGGAGGGGGACCCTCACCATTTCTGTCAGGAAGGCTCCTCTCTCTTCAAATTTTCCAGAATCCTCATTTCAGTAGACCATGAAGAGGCAGAATGAGTGGGGAATGACCTCATAAGAGGAGGGGAAGCTCTCATAGAGTTTTTAGTTTTAATCCTTGCTCAGGCGCTCCAGATTGTTGTGCTGATGTCAAGTCAGAGGCCTCTATAGCTACAGACTCAACAACTTTATCTTGCTGCCTGATGGAAACTCCCTTCATGAAGTTACTGGGTAAGTAGCTTTCTGTGATAATGTCAAGACATGGACCTCTTTGAAGTTCCTGACTCAGCACCTGAAGCTTGCTGGGCAAATGTCAAGGTATCAAGACACTGTGGATACTGGCTCAACATCTCTAGTCTGTTGGGTTGATGTCAAGGCATAAGTTTCTTTGAAGTCTCTTGTTCAGAATCTTGAGCTGAGGCTGATATCAAGGCACAGGTTTAATAAGATTACTGGCACAACAGCAGTAGCTTGCTGGGTTGATATCAAGGATAAGTCCTCTCTGAGGTCACTAGCTCTAATTTGCATGGATGGTACTCACTATTCCTCTGCAAGCTCGAGATGCTGAGCCAATGTCAGACATAGGTCCTTGTGAGGTTGTGGTTATAGCTCTAGTAGCTGCCTGGGATGATGTCAGAGTCCTCTCCCTTGACACTTGTTAATACAGTAGCTCTAGCTTTTTCCTATGACTGTAAAGACAGAGTATTTATTATCCAGTCAGTGGCTCAATATGTCTAACTCACTAGACTGATCTCATGGTGCAGAGTTTTGTGAAGTGTGGTTCAACATCTCCAGCTTACTAAGCTTAGGTCAACAGTGCTCTGGTAACTTTTAACCCAAGCTTGTTTGGCTCTAGATGCTGCTGTATACAGAAAACTAAATTAAATTAAAAAGGAATTGGAATCCTTCATTTAAGTGTTCTAGTATAGTAAAATCAAGGTATGTTTAAGCTGTTAATTGGAACAGTCAGTAGACTTCTCAGTCATGTGCCCTGTCTTATTCTATGGGAAAAGCTTCCAACCACTAATGCTGAAATACTGTTCTCCAACATCTGCAGCTTCACCTCTCCAAATAATGGATTGTTTCTGCTCCTGTCAGCTATAAGACAGGACTAGACCCGTTAGTCAAGGAAGGGTCCTGCCTCAGGCAAATTCATAGATCATATGCTCTAGTTTGTAAATCTGTTTTATTTTTCTTCTCGGTGTTTGCTTGATGTGGTGAGATATTTCGTTTGTGTTGCCTAACAGTCTGTAGCTGTCAGCTTTCCCTCACTCAAAATGACAGATAGTTCATGGCACTTTAAAATGAAGTAGTGCACTAAATGCCTTTCATCAGTATTTTCTTCCTTAAGTGTGTCTTTTTGTTCTTCCTGAGGAGGCGGTGGTAACTAACTTAGAAGAGTTCTAGAGGCGTAGCCGTGTTAATCTGATTTTAGCAAAATAGCAAGAGTTCTGTGGCACCTTAAAGACTAACAGATTTATTTGGGCATAAGTTTTCATGGCAGAAACCCCACAAAGTGGGCCCACGAAGACTTAATGCCCAAATAAATGTGTTAGTCTTTAAGGTGCCACAGAACTCTTGCTGTTTAACTTAGAAGAGTGCTTCAAAAGGACAGCTGATCCTGTTCCTCTCACCTCTGGATGCTCCCTTCCCCCTCAAGAACTGTGTTGGGCCTAGACAGCAGTCCCTCCATTGCTGTAACTAGCTCCAGGGAACCTGACTGAGTTAAACAGCACTGATCCAACAGTAGTAGTGCCTGGATCCACTTCAGTAGCAGACATCTCCATTCAAGCCCTCATCTGTTTCTCTCTGCCCTTTCATTACAGTTAGTGACTCAGAGAGCCTGTTATAACCACCAGTGTTTGGACCAGTTCCTTGACCTTTTTGCTTTCCTATTAATTGTAGCAATTGTCTTCCTTCTGAGATCCCATCTCCTGGATATATGTTAGTAGTATGAGACATTATCCTTATCCTTGCAATGCTCCATCCTCTCCCTTTACTCCCTGCTGAGAAAAATTTAGCCCTCTTCCAAGAGATGAACTTCACTCGCTATCTCCATCTCACTGGAATTACTCTCTTCAAAGGAGTAACTCCTCAACCTTGACCTCAGTCCATCCCTCCTACCATGACATGTAGGTCCTTTGAAAGGATTATTAATCCTCTCAGAAAGGATCCCCAGAACTGAGTGTCTTGGGCAAAGTTTAGGTTCTCCACTGCTTTTCCCGGATCAAACAGAAGAGGAAGTGGGAGAGAGACCACTTTCTTCACACCCTGTAGAGTCTAGTTCTCTTTTTCGTAAGAAGGAAAGACCAAAGCCACTTAGACCAAAAATGAAAAAGCACAAGAAAATTATTACTTAAAAAAATAACACCTCCCTTACCTGAGGTTTCTGAAAATCTAATATGGATTTAATCTTTTGAAGATGAAGAGCTCTCAGATCCCAAATTGAGACCATGGAAGAAACCAGTATCTAAGCAGATCACTGGGAATCGGTAATGCTGCTCAGAATGATTTCTCTTAATATCAAATCTGATGAGGTTCCACCAGTGCAGGATGTGATGTAAAAGAAAGTGAGACTACCAAAAACATCTCTTCAAACTAAGAGTGGGAATAGCCTAATAAATATGGTTTTGTTCAGGTGCAGAAGTTTTACACAGTTCCTAACATTAAAGCAGACTGCCAATTTGTCTAAGATGCATGCAGTAGTGCCTCCCTGAATAATGGCTCAGGGAAGCAGTACTGCATCCATCTGAGGCACAACCGTCTTACCTTAGGGATGGCACTTTTCCAGAGTGAACCAAGATGAGAGGACAGCCTTTGGAAAAAGTACAGGACTACTTTCACTGCAATTCATGCTGCATGTCATACATCATCTGTATCCAGCTGCTTTGCACAGGCAGCCCTGCACCATGTTTGAAAATCTTGCTAACATAAGGACTTTAAATCTACCGTGTGCAAAATTTCTCCTTTGTCTCTACTGCATTTTCCAGCTATGCTGGAGGAAAATTAAGAATTGCTTAAACTGTGATTGAGGTTAAGGAAAATTAGTCCTTACTCTCCTGTAGCCACCAAATGAGGGACTTCAGACAGTCTTAAAAGAGTAACAAGCAACTCTTTTGGCATTTCACCTTTTCCTCTTCAAATGGATTTTGAAGAAGAGAAGATAGCTCTTTGAAGAAGAGAAGGGTCAATGGAATCAAGCCAAGAATGCAAGACCAATGAATGATTCCAAGACAATCCAATGCCAAGTCTCCTGAGGGGGCACGGGAATAGAATGATACATTTTTCTTTGTGTTGGACATTTTCCTCCTCTGCCCAAAAGGTAATGTGAAGTGGTTTTGCCAGGCTATGGCATCAAATTCTAGAGAACTGCTCATCCTAGATATTTTTCCAACCCAATTTCTTCCAATTATTTTAAAGAAGTAATTTCCTACTTATTAGCAATTGGAGCCAAAGAATATGTACCTAAACTGGAGCAATGAAAAGTCTATTTTATGTTCTTCCCAATCTCCAAATGTTCAGCTGGAAGTTCTGGATCTGAAACATTGGAACATATCTGGGAAGAGAATAAAATTCTCAGTGGAGAAATTGTCAGCTATGTTAGTAATTTCCAAGAGGGTCTTATTATCTACAGATGTAAGGGAAACCTGCCTCCATCTGTGTCACTGGAAATTCCTCTGATTCTCCTAGGGTTGGACCCATTTCAATATCAACCACTGCCCTTTGGCTTGGTTTCTTCCTGGGGCTACAACCAAACTAGTGGTAGTTCTGTGGGATGGTTTTGTGATGTGAACAAATGTCCACTGGGAACTGTTGAAAAACTCCTTTCAGTGTAGATCAAAGTCAGATTTGAACCCTGTTATGCAAAAGTGAAAGCCTGATGCGAACAACCTTTGTGTCACTTTACCCTCTTTAATTGGGTTCTTTAAAAGCCACTCCATAAACGCATGCTTTAAAGGCGCATGGCTCGAGAATGGACGTTTTCTGGTTCAAACTCAAAATCCTAGACTGCTAGTGTCATTTTAAACTGTCTCTGTGAATGGTAGAAGTGATGCATGTTTGAGAGGAAAATGTAAATTACTCTTTGCTTTAAAACAAGATAATTTCAGTCTAAACACTGAATGAAATAAAATAAATAAATCACACCATAACAGAACCAATTTGGTATATATTTAACTTTTAAATATAAAAGGTGTGTCTGCTTAACATAAAAAACTATGCTCCATTTGTATTTATAGTTGAGAATTAAATAAACTAATCCTCCAGTAGTCTGTACTATTAATTGTTAGGAAGCAAGATAGATTAATCTGCATACTAACAATTTGAAATGAATGTGAAATCTAGAGCTCAGTATAGTGAAGACAGCACAAGAGAGACCACCAGTTCTGACAATCAGTCATTCACATTTCCCACTGTTTTGCTCTATTGTAGCAAAATGTGAGAAGCTGCTCTCAAGTCCACAAATACAAAGCTCTTTATTAGTCTTTACTGAGGCATGATCCAGGCATCTATGCTGAAGTCGCTAGCCTGAAAGAAGTGCTACTTGATGGCATCTGGCAGCCTAGTTTCGCAGTGGATAGATTTATGAGCTGTGAAAGATGGTTAAATTAACATCCTAGGCATTCTTGATAGGATTAGACTTTCTGGGACATGCAGTTATTTGCATATTGCCCTGACTTACTACATTAGTATTGTGTCTTCATGGCTCATTTTAATACATGATTTCTGTTTCCAGTTGCTCCTTGCATTCTTACCGAGAGATCCCTTAGTATTCCAACAGAAATACTGATTTTTAGCCTGACATTTTCTAATTAAAATATTATTGTAAATTGAGAGCACTATCTATAGTTAGTAAACTATATTCTCATGCAGGGATGGATAGGCTTCAGTAGCTGCATGCTCCAAAAAGATTAAATGTAAAACTGCATAAACTGTAAAACTTGCTTACTAGAGTGGGGAAGGGACAGTTGCTAAGGGTTTGAATTAACTTTTTCCCTCAAGAATGGAGGAAGGGCAGGTTAAATGTAAAATATCTTTCTACATCACATAAAAATGATATTTCAAGTAATTAGCCAGAGTTTTCAAAATATTTAGTTTCATCATTTAAAGAAGTCTAAAGAAAAATGCCCTCTCCCCCAAAAGTACAAAAGTTTGCAGTTTCTCGGGCCAGATCATCTAGTTTTATCCTTGTCTGACACAGGCCACACCTCCCCAAAATAATTCCTAGAGCATATCTTTTAGAAAAACATCCAATCATGATTGAAAATGGTCAGTGATGGAGAATCTACAACACTTGGTAAATTGTACCAGTGGTTAATTACTCTATTTAAAATATTTCACCTTATTTCCAGTCTGATCTTATCTGGCTTCAACTTCCAGTCATTGGACCGTGTCATACTTTTCTCTGCTAGATTGAAAAGTCCATTATTAAAAATATTTGTTCTCCATGTAGGTGCTTAGAGACTAATCAAGTAACCCCTTAACCTTCTCTTGGTTAAAATAAATAGATTGAGCTCTTTCAGTCTAACACTATAAGGCATGTTTTCTAATCCTTTATTCATTCTCATGGCTCTTCTATGAACCCTTCCAATTTATCAACATCATTTTTTAATTGTGGACACCAGAACTGGACACAGTATTCCAGCAGCAGTTGCACCAGTGCCAAATATAGAGGTAAAATAACTTATCTACTCCAACGCAAGATTCCCATCTTTATGCATCCCAGGATCACATTAGCTGTCATGGTCACAACATCACACTGGGAGTTCATGTTCAGCTGATTATCCACCATGACCACAGCTTCCCAAGATAGTCACCCATCTTGTAATACATCTTGTATACATTTACAATTAGCCATATTAAAAAACCATATTGTTTGCTTGTGCCCAGTTTACCAAATAATCTAGATTACTCTGTACCAGTGAGCGGTCTTCATTATTTACCACTTCCCCAATTCTTGTCATCTGCCACCTTGTCAGTGATGATTTAATGTTGTCTTCCAGGTCATTGATAAAGCTGTTAAAGAGCGTGGGGCCAAGAACCAATTCCTGCAGGACCCCAATGGAAACAGATCCACTCAATGACGATTTCCTGTTTACAGTTATATTTTGAGACCTATCAGTTAGCCAGTTTTTAATCCATTTAATGTGTGCCTTGTTAATTTTATATTCTAGTTTTTTTTAATACTCCTAATGCATGAAAAAAATGCAAAAGCAGTCATCTGATGCTGTTAAAAGCAATATAGACTTGTAAACGCCTTGGTTGGATAAGATCTCAGAATTCAATCTGTCCATTATGCTCTGGTATTGGGTTTCTGCCCCGTATCTCCTACCTGTTGCTCTGGATCAAAGTAGTAGTAATCAGAATCCCAGAAGGTTATGTGATCTACCCTCCCCAAATGCAAAATGTGTAACTACATTTCACAATACATGTGGAAGGAATAAGCAGCTGCTGTTGAAGAACTTGATCCTGAGAGGTTGAGCAACTACTGAAACTGGGAATTACTAGGCCTCAGCACTTCTTGGGATTAGACCCCCAATATATTTAATGGACATTAATAATTGTAAGTTATAAAATCCATCTTAAGACATGAAGTTATTAGATGTTGGAATTTCCACTGGCATTTATTACTTTCAGAAGTTTTAGAATCTTTATAGGCCTACTGTCATATGAACTGATACATTTTCATGTTTAGCAGTACTTTGCAAGCTATGTTAAAGATGTATAATATGTGGGCCTCTAGCACTGCCTATTATTTAGGTTGCCTCTCACTTCCATTTAAGACCCTCTTTTTAGTTTATAGCTTTGCCAAACTTTAATCATTCAGGTTGAAATTTTCTGTGCCAAGGGTTTGCCTTGCTGCAGTTGCCTCGGGGTTGGGGAGTTACCCATTCATGTAAGGGCTGCAGATGCCTCTGGGGAGTTTGGCCCACTCGCATAGTGGGGAGAGGACTGCAGGTGTCTCTAGTCTTACCGCTCACTTGGTACTACAGGTGCCTCTTGGGGGTGGGTCTCGCCCTCTCACATAGGGAAAGGGCTGCAGGTGTCTCAGTGGGGTTCTCCCCTGCACACACAGGGCTTAGACCCTGTTTTGAGGGTTGGTTGGTTGAAATATTTTCCAGTTACCAGCTTTGCTTGAATTTGCCTTTTGTGTTTAATTTTTTTCTCAATTGTATAGTATACTCCCAATTCTCAGTTGACACACCCACATCTCGGTGACCTTCTTTCTATGGCCTTCCTCGGTCACTGACTTCGCCCTGATCTCGTTGGTTGGGGATAAGACACTCTTCAGAGCCTAACAGTGCTGTGTTTTCTTAACTGTATTGTTCACTACAGAGTAAGGTGTTCGCTTCCTTAAGGGACTGTGTGTGCAGCCTTCATGTCATCGGTGTCAATCTCATACCAGCTTCTACTTGAATTGATACTGAGGGGAGAAATGTGGCTTGTTTTAGGTTCTTAATTGTGGTTGAAGAGTGCGGAGAGGAAGACTGAGGGTATGTCTACACTGCAATCGGCATGGGATTGCAGCTTGTGTGGATGTACCTGAGCTAGCTTTAAAATAGCTAGCTCAAGTACTGGAGCAGCAAAGCTGTGGCAGCAATGGTTGTACAAGCCCACATGAAACCCTGGGTAATCAGCATGTGGCTAGCCCACACTGAAGCATGCACTGCTATGGCCTCACTGCTCTGGAACACCAGCTAGCTGGATTAAAACTAGTTTGAATATGTCTGCACAAGGTACAATCACACCCGATGCTTGCAGTCTAGACATAGCCTGTGATGTACTTCAACTTCGATCGTCTAATGATGTTGCAATATCTACATATAGAACAGAACAAGTCTGTGGTAATAGTGATGTTCCAGCATGAATTAAAAGGAAAGTGTTAAATATGAAGTTAAAAACTAACAGAGAGAGAGAGAGCATTTTTTTAGCGTTAAATATTTTGGAGTTGAAAAACTGGTTAGATATTCACCCTCAGTAATCAGTACATGGAAAGTTTGTCCACACTTCCCCTTTGGCCCATTTTTGTAGCCTCACCTCTATTAGGAGTGGAACTTAGGTGGAGCCTTCGCTCTCTTTTCAGCCCCAATAAAATGGAAAAGGAGACTTCCTCATCAGAAGTCCTAGATCTATGGCTGCAGCAACAAGGTTGTCTCGCCATGTTCCCAATGAAGGCTTGATATCTTAGCTAGAAGAAACTTCACTGTAGGTAAGAAAGTCTGAATAAATTGTTTAGGCTTGGTTACTTCCTGAAGGCTGTTTGCTACAGTAGAGTGTTAAAAATACCTAAGTTGTATCCAACTGAAGGGGCAGAAGCAGTTGCCCAAAAAACAAAACACGTATCTTATAAAATGAGGTAAGCTTTGCATGACTAATCTCCCCAGAGGCCTACCTAATGCATAACCTCAGCATAGGCAACGGGAGGTTCCACCCTAAATAAGCAGGTGAGCCAGGCACTGCAAAGTGAGTGGTGGTCCCAGGACAGTGATTGGGACACATCCCACTTCATTCTACAAAGATGCCTTAATTGAAAAATTAATGTCTGGGTTTGGGCCATGATTTCATTAATTTTAGATGATGTGATGAGGGGTGTTATAAAGCAGAAGAGATTTTTGAACATCTTCAGAGTTCAGGGCTGTTAGTCGTTCTGATAATTGTTTGGCTTATTATATTGAGAGGCCCTAATCTCAGAAAAGATAGGTTTGCACAGATGTAACTGACTAGCCATGGAGTAAACACAATGCACAAGAAAGAACAGAATCCATCTCATTTTCCTCTTAGCTGTGTTGGCTCTGCAAGACAAGGATTAAAAGAGGTATTAATGGAGTTTGTCCTTTCCAGTCCTCTTCAAGTGGCATTACATGTAATATGAGGCTTTCAGAGGAAGGATAAAAAATAGGAAATAGAGATCCCAAAAAGCCCCCACAAAAAAAAAAAAGGTTGCTGATTTCTTGTTTGTAATGCAGTTGTCAAGAGTCAATCCTATCTTCTGAATGATGTGCAGTGGCAATAAGCTGTTCAGCTTTTCCCCTTTCCACCAGAGGAGGCAGCATTTCAGTGTTGCTCTACTATGTATTTATGGCTCAAGCCTGAAGTTTTTACTCAGGAAAAACTTTCATATTATTGCCTGCCCCAAACTTTCAAAAATTATGAATCGGGTCTCCCCCTTCCTCCTTAAGCATGACCTAGCTTAAAAATAGGGTGATTTAAATATATATATATTGGTTTATTTTTGTTTGCCTTCTGGATTTTTAACCTTCAGGGTTCATGTTTTCAAACTTTTCTCCACATCCATGAGGGTTAGAAACTTACCATTTTTTAAAAAATGAATATTGAGTCTCACATAATCCTTCACATAATGCTTTCATTAAAGTAAAATTAAGGAATGAGTGAAGACTGCAGGGCTTGATCCATAGTTTGGGAACACTGTGGATGAAGGCACCACGTGATAAGTGCAAATTGCCAGTTGTTCTGAAATTCTTATATAACACATGAGCTGAGCCATCCAAACCACACTGCTGTCAGCTAATTCCCTAATGTGGCATCATGTGATAGTCTCGTCACATCAGTGGCAGCACTTTTTAGCTGCTGTGATTGAACCTGCAAACAAATTCCAAATCAATATTTAAGAGAGGGACTTGACTGCTTTTATGTAACAGATATATTTTATAGCCATAACTCCTATGTGTTAGTATTTTAGCTGTTATACCATTATATACTTCAAAAAGAAGAAGCTAGAACATTCTTTGGCCCAGATGCTCCCCTGCTTTAGGGCTGCTTTGTATTGAACTGCTGACACAAAGCAGCCCTACAGCAGGGTTGGGGGGAATCCCCTGGTGGTATAGATCTGGTATAACAGCTCTTAAAATAACCCACCCTTGAATCCTAAGCCCAGCCCAGGGCTGGCATAGAGACCTGAGTTTCTCTGGGCCCTGGTGATTCTTGGCTGTTTTAGCCCCTAAAGGTGTGTCTACACTAAAACATCTGCAGTGGACCTGCATCAGCTGACCCAGGCTTGTGGGACTGTAAAATTGAATTGCAGATGTTCGACTTCATTCTGGGGTCCCCGACTCCAGCTCAAGTCCAAACATCTACACTGCAATTTTACAGCCCTGCAATCCCAAACCAAGTCAGCTAGCACATGTATTTAACTGCAGTGTAAACCTACTCTGGCTACCAACACACTAAGGGTAAGTTAGATCAGCCTTGGACTGCTCTTACGCGCTCAGACCAGCATGGTACATAGCTGACCTGGGCCTTAGAGCTGTCGTCTTCGCATCCTGCCCCTCCTGAGTTGCGCTGTCTACTCCAAAGACAGACATAAGGTTTTGGACCATCTTATATTGATAGGAACCAAACTAATCTTCTAAAGTGCAAAGAAGTTTGTTTGCTGATATTTAATGTGACTGTGTGACTCCTGCACCATGAAGACTTAGCAAAGGTAAATGCAAAAAAACCCCAACAGTGAAATAAAGCATTTAAGGGCCCCTACAGTGAACTCTCAGAGGTTTACAGTGCTCCTAGAAGCTGTTAAAATATAGTCAGTATGTACATTTCTCCTCATGATGGTTCAAAGGAGAGTCCTCATTGGCCCCTCTATGGGTGGCATGACATCATGCCATATATTCAATAGGTTCTTCAGTTTGCCTAAATGTCTTCTGAGGGCTGCTGGAGAATAGAACCAAAAAGGGAAAAAATGTTCACGCTATGTGGTCTCAGATCCAATGAAAATGCAGATTGCTTCAGCTGGGGATAAAAGAACTTCAACAACAAAAAAAAGTGCTTGTAGTCTTGGAGCTACTATTAAAAGGGGAGATGAATCGCAAGAGACCATTTCATGCCAAGGTACATTAGAGAGTAGAATCTCAAAGAGCTATTAACCCTCAGTAAGAATTGTGTGGAAGTCCTTTGCTGTCAAGACAGAAGCATGCATATAAATTTAATACTGTTTGTCCTTGGGCAGAGACAAAAGATTACTTCTAAATCCTTAACATTTTGTCTCTACTAACTTGAAATTATATTCCACTGTGGTGCCGCCTTCTTAATCCTTTCCTGTCAACAGAATAGTAATGATAAATGTATAATTTTAAAGGTTTTGCTCTTAAAATTAAAAATAAAACATACACACTGAGTGCAGACTACGTACATTTCTTTTAGATCTTGTCTGCTTCATTGCAAATCATGCTGTTCAATGTGAGTCTTTTGGGAAGTGTATTATAGTTTTTTGTTTTTTTTTTTAAATCTTTGGATAAATTCTCATTGGATTTCCCTTTCCAAAGTTTCTCTAGAGTATCTGAGGTCTGATTTTTGTTTTGATGTATTTAATATAATTGTGGTTCCAAAGCTGAATGCTATATACAGTAAATGCTACTAGAAAAGCATAACTGCAAGATTCTGTGATCTCTTTAACTCAGACCTCATATTCTACAGACACTTTGGTGGCCCAAACCTTACTCATGCAAGTAAACCCACTGAGTTCACTATGACTACTCATATGAATAAGGAATATTTATATGAATATGATTTGCAGGATCAAGCCCTTTAAGAGTTTTCTAGTAAATTAACAACTATTCTGCCTTTCTAACTGCAAGTACAGCAAACCAGCATCAAGCAAAGTCCCTTTTATAATGTACACAGCAATATCCAGCATAGATGTGTATACAATTTCAGATTTTAAGGGTTAATAAAGTACACATCCATATTAGAGGGTTTAACCTTGTACTTGTTATGAAGCTGATATTATTTCTGTTGTATTTGTGCTGTATTAATTCTCTAGGAATCATGAGAATTTTCAGTGTTTCTCTTTGTAGTCATTCAAGACTGTGTGAGAGTCAAGTGGAATGTAATGTGACTGCGAGGCACGTGGTGTTCCAGAAGAAGGAGGAGGGTGGGACCTGTTCTGTGGGAAGGCTGTATTTTGATGAGTAAAATCACACCATAGTGATCAGGCCATTTCCTCTATTCAGAAAGCTGGAATGTGGGCTGAGTTAAGGATGGTGAAGCCTTCCCTCTCACGCCCTTTTCCCCCCTCCAAGGGGCATGCATCATTAACCTTCTGAATGCTTGAAATAAATAGAACAAAATATTTGCCTTGCACTGAGCGTAACAAAGACTGTACCAATTTAACAAAGCAAGCCACATACCAACCCATGTTAAGCCCTAAGAGGCTGAATTATTTCTAAAGCTGTGTAATATTTTATACATGATCGTACTTGATAGATCTCCTCCCTTAATGAAGCACTGTGGGGATCGAGGGAGTTAATCTAAACTCTGATACCTTCTGTTTAAAAGCCTCCCAACTGTAATTATGTTTATGGATTGAGCATGAAATCCTTAAAAATCCAAATTATTAGTGAAGTAATTTGTTTAAGGTGGTAGTGGAAATGGCGAAGTCTGTTGCTGAAATGCCTATTGTATTGTTTGGTTTTACTGTGAGTTTCAGTAAAAGGCTTACGGAGCAAGATAGGGCAATATTAGATAAGGATTATTTAATGAGAAGTCACTAAAGACTTAGGAGTCAGTAATCCAATTTGCTTTCAAATTGTTGCTGTCCTGTGCCCCTGCCTTTTTGTTCTGTTTGTTCAGGGCTTGATTTATGCACTCTGATTCACAATGCAGATATATGAAAAAAAAAGTTAAAATTTTTAAGGATACCCACTCAAACAGCTGGAGCTTGAACCCATGCAGAAAACTTAACTCACAACAAATCAGATGTGGAATAGTTTACATATGTAGTATTGTGTAGGCACATAGCCAAAAGAGATCTATCTGAATAGAGATCATTTGCCAAGACTCTGGCTTTTCACTTGTCCCAAGTAGTAAGTGTACAAAAGGATTTATGATGAGACTGAAATTCATAACAAGCTCTCATCTTCCCCCAGTGCTGCTGGAAAACAATTAAAACCACAGCTTATGTCTGTTTTAAAATCCTGACAACGAACCTTTGTTATAGCTTTCCTTAGGCTATATCTTCACTGATAGCAGCAAATTCGCTGCCGTCAGATCGACTTATCTGGATCGATTGAGCAGTCAGTGAAGACCCGCCCAGTCGATCCAGAAATCGACATATTAAGACCACCTCCTCAAGTGGCGCGTTCCATTTTCAATGTGCTGCAGAACAGAAGCACAGAAGTCGACGAGAGTTGCGCAAATTTTTTGCGTAGTTTGCGTAACTCCGGTCAACTGCTGCTGAATCGCTGAGGTAAGTGTAGACAAGCCCTTAGTCTCTCAATATCCCACATGCACACTTTCCAAGCTGTAGAATGATGTTCAGCTTGGGTGTAAATAGCAAAAAGACACTGACCACCAGTTGAACCATATAACTGTAGAATGTTTTCCCTAGTTAATATTGGTAATCAATTTATGCATTGAGCTGTGTTAGGTCTGGCGAGGAAATTACTAAGGATTCCATCGGTACAAATGGAGTCGTATTGCGGAGGAAAAAAACTCATTCAAGCCAATATCAACTAAACATATATGAGAAATATGGATCTGATTTCCCTTTTCTCTAACCAGTTTCTCACAGAGATCTGTGAAAATTAAAGAAATCTGTCCTGATTAAGGCCTCAGATCAACAAAGTATTTAAATGCATACTTAATTTTAACATTTAAGCCAATGGGACTTAAATGTTTTGCTAAATTGGGGCCCAACTTCTAGTACTTTAAGGCAGCAGCTGTCAACCTTTCCAGACTAGTGTACCCCTTTAAGGAGTACAATTTGTCTTGTGTACCCCCAAGTTTCACCTCACTTAAAAACTACTTGCTTACAAAATGGGACATAAAAATACAAAAGTGTCAGAGCATACTCCTACTGAAAAATTGCTTGCTTTCTCATTTTTACCATATAATTATAAAATAAATCAATTGGAATATAAATATTGTACGTACATTTCAGTGTATAGTATATACAGCAATATAAACAAGTTATTGTCTGTATGAAATTTTAGTTTTTACTGACTTCGCTAGTGCTTTTTATGTAGCCTGTTGTCAAACTAGGCAAATATTTAAATGAGTTGATGTACCCCGGAAGACTTCTGCATACCCCCAGGGGTAAGTGTACCCCTGGTTGACAACCACTGCTTTAAGGTTATACATAAGGATACACAATGATGGTAGTGAGACCTAAAGGTGGAGGTCAGAAACTGAGCACAATTCCAGATGCTCAGTACAGGTCAATCCTCTGCCCAAACAGATTTCAGTTTCAAAATGAGAGAGAAAGTATGAACAGTTGAAATGGTTTAGTGGAAGCTGCAGAAAAGGGTCCTGCAAAGAGCTCGTTTGTATAGATATCTGTATTTTCTATTTCATATAAAAATAGTGGGTAGTTCACACAGAGGGCAGGACCTGTAATGTATTGATGCAATCTACACATAACAATGGGCATGTATTGTATAAGATATATTGATTCAATTGCTGCAATTTCATATAGAGGAGATTTGACTTATCTGTGGCTTTCACTCTTTCATAATAATGCATAGTTGTACTATTCTGTTAGTTGCATTTAACAATTAACTGAGTAACATGATTTTAATGTGGGTTTTTTACTCACACTCCTCCATGTAGATTGAACAGAAGAGAGTATTCAGGCTTAACACTTAAGTGACCCTCCCAGACAGTGCACTTCCGAGCAGACTAAGGATTGCTCATTACACCTGTTCTTTGCACTAAAAAAGATTCAGAACATTTTAATGCCAGTGAATATGAAGAAATTGGTAGAAGAAATCAGAATTTTATCTCTTTTGGCAACGTTAAACAAATCTTCCACCAGACTTAACAGTGAACAGAATGAAGAAATCACAGGAAGAATCCTGGCAATTAAAGCAAACATTTAGTTTCTGAGACACTTAATAGGAGCTACACATTTACATTGTTCAACAACTAAATAGTGGCATCTTGCTGGGCATACCTTCCCAACACTACCCTCCCCCTTTTGCAGATGTTAGGCAATTTAAATCCTTAAGTATCCAGTGCAGGATCTAGAAAAGAATAATTCCTATTGTGGTCATTGTGCGCAAAAACAAAAGAACATACTGATCAAAGATTTGGGGTCTGCAGCCCAAACTTTGCATTTGATCAGCCAGCTCTGTTTCCAACTGTCAAACTACAAGCTGGTCTGGAACTGCTTCACCTTTTATGTGGAGCACTTGTTACCTAGCAACAGCTTTCAGCAGTCATTTACATTGTTTTACATTTCATGGCCAATGAAGTTTCTTGGGGAAACTTTCTCTAGTTTAGCCATTTCAAGGGTTTTTTTCAGCTGACTTCCACAAAATGCTGTCCCTAGCAATATAATCTTGCATTAGCACAGTTTTCATTTCTTAAAGCATCAACTTTTGTCCTTCCATATTAAAATACCAAAACATCATGCTCTTTCATTGCGTTGTTTCTATTCAGATAAATATCTTGAAATATATTGGAATGAAGTGAGCCTTGTTTATGCAGAAGACAGTGTTAGATGCGAAACTTTGGGCAAGTTTCTCAAACTCTGAAGGAGGCAGATGTAATAGGGATGGGAAATGGGAAAAGTCCAATTAAACAAATTTTGCCAAGTTATTATTAATAGCATATAATGACCTTTTGCATGAATGAGAGAGTTTTCCATGAACACAGAAGGCCAGATTTTTTTCCTTTCTTACCTCATGTGCAGTCGTCCTGTTTTCGGCAGAATTGCAGTGGACCCAAGGGCAGAATTTGGTATAGTTCAGCAATGTTCTTCACTTTAAGCTAGATGTGAATATTTCAGAAAACACTGTTCATATTTTACAGACTGGAGGCCATGTTGTTAAATTAAAAAAGTGGGAGTCAAGAGACCTGAGTTCTGGTTTTTTGCTCTGCCATAGACTTCCTTTATAACCTTGGGCAAACTGTTTGTTTGTTTAACCTCTCTGATTCATTTTCAATGGGGATAATACTAATCTATTTCCTAGGGGTATTGTGTTGCTTGATTTGTTAGTACTTCCAGTGGTCTTTGAGATCTTGGATGGAAGATGACTACAAGGGGAAAGTATTTCCCAGCCACATTTTCCTCTCACTAATGCTAATAATATGAACATTGGGGATAACTGAGAAAGCAGTATAAATTCTCCTTCAGGACCCAGAAATGATACTTCATACTTCTACTCTAGTATTTCAGTGCCTTATAAGCATTAATTAAGCCTTGCAACACCATGTGAGGAAGGTACATAGTCTTCATATCTGTTTCACAGATTGTGAAACTAAAACATAGAATGGTTAAGTGCGTTGCTCAAGTTTTTGCAGTCATTGGGTGGCATAGCTCGGAATAGAGCACAGCTCTCAATTCCCACTCCCACTAGAAAAGACTCCTGAAGTTCGTTGGCCATGAGTAGATGATGTGCAGGGAGTAAATTACGGGAGTTGTAGGCCTTCCCATGGGTAGGTAAATATCTTTAATTCTTTGAGTAGTGTCCCTTTGGGTGCTCCACGTCAGGATACCTATGTGCCTATGCATTCTGGATCAGAGATTTTTTTGCCAGAAGTGTCCATGGGTCCACACCTGCACCCTAGACCCCCTTGAGTTCCAGCATGAGGGCATGTGGGAGGGGCAGAATCACCACCACTCCAGTTCCTTCTCAACTGCCTGCAGCTTGAGACGGAGTATCATGGTGTCAGCAAGCTACAAGACTAACTAGTTTCTTTCTAACTAGTAACTCTCACTACAGTTTCTTTATTTTCTTAGTATTTTTTCTTTATTTTTGTTTAACCCAATTTGTGCTCTTAAAAAGGCCGTTTTTCCCATTCCCCTTTTTTTGACCAATTCAGGCCTTTAATCTGCTTCTTCAAGTGCAGGTTATGCCCAAGACTCCAGGCTTCAAACCCTGCCAGACCTGCCATAGGTCTTTCACCTTCAGTGACGGACATTCAAGCTGCTGCCGCTGTCTCCAGGAGTGTCTCATCCCCTCCAAATGGAAGATCAGTTCAGGGTTTAAGAAACTAAGGGAAACAGGCTTCAAACTCTTATCAAAGGAACACTCACTGAGACGCACGGGATCTGTGTCATCCTCCCCCTGTACGTTGGATCCTTAGAAAGCTCTGGCGGCCATATCTGTGACAATAAGCAAAAACCATGGGAGCCCTTCAGAACAATCTAAATCACTGAAGAAGAAGAAGGCCTCCTTCCCCAAAATGGAAGAAGAAAAAGGGAAAGACACCCTCTCAGTCTGGCTCTCAGGAGACCTCACATCCCATTACAGGAACAGCTTAGGCTCCTATCCCCTCCACTACCAAGTGCACAGCACTGGCTAAGAAGACCATGAAACAGTCAATAGCAACAACCACCACCCTTGGCTCCTTCCACACAGCAAGACCTTACGGGGAGCCAGAGCCACCTGTGGAAGAAGAAACATCACCTTCCCACGAATCCTCTTCCTAACCAGATGAGGCTGTCATGCCTTCTTACCATCTCATGCTGATTATTTCAAGTCCTTTCAGGACCTTATGAAGCAGTCAGTGGAGTCCCTACCTATCTCCTTGGAAGAGATACAGGAGCCTCGCACTCCTTGTTGGACATCCTTCACACATCTCCTCAGGGCAAAAACAACTTGTCCATCAATGATACTCTGCTGGCCCTGGTGCATTCTGTGTGGCAAACCCCTACTACTATACCGCCTACATGTAAACAGACAGACAGAAAGTACCACCTCCTATCCAGAGGATCGGAATATTTTTTCCCCCTCCTATTCCCAACTCTCTGACTGTGGAGGCATAGAACTGCAGAGCAGCAGAGGAACAGACATGAATGGAACATACATTGGTTCTGTTCTATGCTATTTGATGAACAAAAAAGACTGCACCTTCTGGAATGAAATAATCACTCCTCTGCTACTCTGCAGTTCAGAGTAGCCAATTAACAAGCCCTGAGGATGAAATACAACTTTATGAACTATTCAAAATGTTCATCCGTTATTGAATGCTAGTCGCAGGATCAGAAGGAACAATTTCAAGCCATCCTAATGGCCAGACAATTGCCAAGACATCTCTTCAGGACTCTCTAGATGCTGCTGACATAGCTGGTTGTTCCATGGCTCTGGCAGTATTCATGTGCGGCAGTCCTCCAGTCTGCCTTAAGAGGTACAAAACACCATCAAGGACCTTTCTTTCGCCAGGTTATTCAGCAGTGCCATGGATGGGCCCTTTCTCTCTCTCAAGGACTCTCGGATGATGCTACAGTCTCTGGGCTTCTATACACCTATGGCAAAGAGAAAATACAATAGGTTACTGACAGCTCAATAGTCTCGCCCAGTCCACTACAACCCCATGAGAATGGTCAAGCTCATCAGGAAGAACCCCAGGTTCTCTAAAAAAGGACGGTCCTGTACTGCGACCTTCAGTTGGTGACATCCTCGAAATGACCATTTTGACCCACTGGTCAAGGGTCTCAAAATCTGTCCTGCTCCAGATTTTACACTGCACATATCCCCCTTCCACCCATATGGGGTCTCTCTCTCCCATTTTCTACTTTCCTAGGAGCTCATCACCTCAGACAGATGGATCATGGAAGTGATAATTACAGGTTACTTCATCCAATTCAGCTCCCTTCCATCCTTTGCCCTTACTCTCCCTCTTCAGGGATCCGTCTCACAAAAGTCTGTTGAGACAAGAGGTACAACTTCACCTAACACTGGGGTCAACTGAACCTGTCCCACTGGATTTCATTGGGAAAGGTGAAAATATTATTACCTGGTCCCAAAGGAAAATGGGGGATAGAGACCATTTCTGGACTTCAGGACATTGAACATCTTTTTCTGTGCTCAATGGTTAAGAATGGTATCCCTCACAGTGATAATTCCCTCTCTGGATTTGGGAGATTGGTTTATCACCCTTGACCTCTAGGACACTTAATTCCATGGCCGTGCATCCTTTGCACAGACATTTCCTATGTTTTTGTGATGGGCAGAGACCACTATTGTATCCTACCTTTCAGCCTTTCCATTGCTCCAAGGGTCTTTGCCAAAGTTCTTTTGGCTGCCTCCGCCCATCTTCCTCAGATAGGAATAATAGTTTTTCCCTACCTGGACGATTGGCTCCTGAAAGATCCGGTTCCTTAAGCATGGACAGCAACCAGCAAGGCTATCTCTCTGTTCCACTCATTGGGCCTCCACCTCAATGCACAGAACAGTCTACTTTCACATCTATCCGATTAATAGACTTCATCAGAGCTACTCTGGACTCTCCTATTGGCAGAGCATTCTTGCCCAGGGGCAGATTCAACACTATGTCCAGCCTTGTGTCAACAATACAGCAAGAGCTTGCCTACAACTTCTGGGCCACATGGCAGCCTGTACAGTTGTGACACGCTTGGCAAGAGTACATGCACAGAATCTTCAGGCCTGTCTTAGACTTATCACCCCCTACATCTCCTATCAACACAGCCTATCAAAGCAGTTGTGAGTAAGCTGGGGGGGGGGGGAGGAGCGGGTTATTGATCCTCTAAAATGATGGAAGGATTCACAGAACGTGTGCATAGGAGTTCTGTTCTTACAGCTCTTTCCCACAAGAATCATCACTACAGATACTTTTCTGGAAGCATGGGGTACACACTTTCAAAACCTCACTGGGCAAGAGGTCCCCTCAACAGGAAATTCTCCATATCAATGTACTTGAGCTCAGAGTAGTTCGTTATGCTTACCAGCACTTCCCTTCCATATATCAAGGGCTTGTAAATCAGAATAATGCCGGACAACAGTGCAGTGATAATATCTATCAGCAAGGAGGCGCAAGATCCCTCTCCTAAGGCACTGAATCCATAAAAGTATGGAACTGGTGCATATCACATGCATACAGATGTCAGCAGTTTATCTACCATGACTACAGAACACTGTGGCAGATTCCCTCTGCAGATATTTCAGCATTCACCATGAGTGAGAACTGAACAACAAAGTATTCCAAGAGATATGTCTTACCTGAGGCCATCCACAGATAGATCTCTTTGCAGCTCCATCCAGTGTGAAGTGCAGATGATTCTGCTCAAGGGGAAAGCATGATTGCAGCTCGTTGAAAGTTACTCTAATATTCCTTGGCCTTGAGTACTGCGATGTGCTTACTTCCAGCTCCCCTGCTGCTCCAGGTTCTGAACAAATTGAAACAAGAAAAATTAGTATCAGTCCTCACAGCACCGTCATGGCCCAGGCAGGTGTGGTTCTCATGATTTTCATGTCTCTATGACCATCTCTCTACCTCCCCTGATAGCAAATCTTCTCACTCAGGAGTCAGGATCCACTACCCACCCACTCAGTGGCTACTGAATGGCTCTCTGGTGTAGAACAAGACTGTTCCCCAGAGATACAAAATAGTGCTGCTTCATAGCAAAAAACCTTCAATAAGGGAAAAGCTCACTTTCAGAAGTGGAAACGCTTCCAGACTTGGTGCAGTCACCAATGTATACTTCCTCTTGAGACTCGTCTAACACATCTTCTCAATTACATACTCAATTTAAAACCACAGGATTATCCCTGAGTTTAATTAAAGTTCACCTCATTACTATAACAACCTTTCACTTCCCCACGGTGAAGAGTTTTCAGTCTCCACCCACCAAACCATGACAAGGTCACTTCACCCTCTTTGCTCCAGTTAAAGAATCAAATGCACCTTTGGACCTCAACTTTAGTCCTAAATGCATCGAGGAAACCCCCATTTGAACCTCTAGCAAACTGTACCCTCCTCTGTCTCTCTCTTAAAATCTTGCTCCTCTTAGCCATCACCTCAGCTGAGAGGGTAAGAGAGCTTGGACCATTGATGACTGATCCACTGTACATGGTGTTCAATCGTGACAAAGTGACACCATGGCCCCACGCTTGCTTCCCCTAAGGTTTCCTCAGAATTCCACATCAACCAAGAGATTTACCAGTTGATGTCTTACCTGAAGCCTCACTCTTCAGGAGAAGAAAAGAGCCTTCATACACTGGATGTAAGAAGAGCTCTTACCTTTTACCTAGACATGACTAGGTCCTTTAGGGCTTCACCCAGACTTTTTAATCTCAATTGCAGAATGAATTAAAGGACAGGTAATTTCCAGTCAAAGATCATCCACATGGGCTGCTGGATGCATCTTAATTGGTTATAAAGCCTGAGGGGTTCGCCCTCTCTTGAGAATTATTGCTCACTCCACCAGGGTGCAAGCTGTTTCTGTTGCCCTGCTGAGAAATTCACCTATCCCAGACATCTGCAGAGCAGCCACCAGGTCTTTGTTACACACATTCTTCCAGCACCACGCTCTTGTGACTGCTGCTAGAGCTGATGTGGCTTTTAGGGACGTTGTTCTACAATTTGTACTGAATCCACCACCTCAGCACCCTCCTCCATCATGGAGGAACTGCTCAGTAGTCTCCTGAGGTGGAGCAACCCAGCAACACTACTCAAGAAGGAGCAGTTACTCACCTTGTACAGCAACTGGAGTTTTAGATGTTTCCCTATAGGTGCTCCACAATTCACCTTCCTTCTCCTCTGCCTTGCGAGTCTCTTATTGGACTTTCATAGTTGAGAACGAACAAGAGTGGTGGGTCCCTCCTGTTGTGTATTATGTGTCTTGTCTAATTGCCAAGGTTGCCGTAGCAACAACGCTTAGCTTGTTGCCATAGCAATAGAGTTAGAATATTAGGGGATAACTCAGCCAGTCCTGGCTGGTTTTAGTGTTAGTTCAATAAAGACACTTCCTGTGTTGCATCTCTCTCTGATCTGTGCTGATTTCTCTCTCTGAATACAAGCAATCAAAAGGAATTCAACATAACACCTCCCTCCCTATATGCCCTTATACCAGAGCCTGAAGGTATCTAGACTCATAGACACTACTGATGAAAAATCTCTGATCCAGAGTGCACAGGTGCGCACACACACCGTGACATGGAGCACCATAGGGAGACACATCTCAAAGAACACCAGTTGCTCTTCAGGATAAGTAACCTCTCCTTTTCAGAAACATTTGAAACTTTTAGAATCTGTTTGGTTTCTGTTAAAAGTCTTTTATCTTGAGACAAAAGGAATGTGAAGGAAATCCTGCAAAGCCATCTCATGTCCTTATCTAGAGTGATTTACACACTTCCATTTCTGGAAAATTTTCAAAGTTCATTATGTGCAGATGTAAATCACTCCTTTCAGCCAAAAGTGCCTCCTCTTTAAAGCTGATTCTGCCTCCTTTTTTGGCCTGCAAAAACTGAACTGTCTGGTTTGGAAGAGAAAAGTGTGAGCCTGTCAGAAAATGTTATTTAAGTAGACAAGTAAAAAGAAGAAATCTACACATCTTGGTACACAGTGATTTCAGTATGTAAATTCCTTAATTCTGTGTGGATTGACTTGGGAAGGAAGTGCCCAAATTGAAGACTGTATTCAACAAAATATTAAGGCCTGGTCTACACTTACCTTCAAATTTAGCAGCAGCTGATGGGAATTAGGCAAGCTACTCAGAGTAGCTTGCATATCTGCCGTTGACTTTGTAATTCCTCTTGTATGTGGCGTCTTTGCTGTGCTGCACCACGTGAGGGGGTGGTTTTAACACGTCAACTTCCGGATCGATTGAGTGGGTCTTCACTGACCACTCAATTGATCCAGATAGATCGATCTGACGGCGGTGAATTTGCCACCGTCAGTGAAGACATACCCTAAGAAACCAGAATCTTTCACCTTTGCAACCTATTCAGTGGATATTCAGCTATTCTGTTGAGCCATCTTTTATCTGGATCCACAGTTAGCTCCTGTGGATTGGAGATTGCTTAAGGACTGAATATTCTTATGTTATTGGCTCCCTTCATCCGCCGCGCCCCCCCCCCCCCCCCCCCCCCACACACACACTAGTTCCTGATTTTAATCGAGTCTTCAGAGCAGCTATTTTTCACTAGCTTTTCACTTAACAGCTGGAGATTAGCATTCAAATTTTGGTTTAGATCACAAGTGAAAATCTTAGAGATGTTTACAAATTACAGCATTGCATGCCAAATATAGTTTTTACTGTTGTGTTGCTTAGCTATATTTAATGTTGTATTCTAATTTCTTATCTTCTATGTTGTGGGATAATCTACTTATTACACACTACTGGGGTATTGTTTCAAGAACACATTAAAGGATTATTTCTGCTGCTTTCAACATAAGAATTTCCATACCCGATCAAACCAATGGTCCATATAGTTCAGTATCCTGACAGACAGTGGCTGGTATCAGATGTTCTGGAGCAACAGTTCCCAACCTGGGGTGCGGGAAAGTTTACAGGGGGCCCGAGAGGCTTCAGTAATATTGAGGTCATTTAGTCCTCTGTGCCAGCCGGGCACAGCAGCTTCAAGCCCCACACTGGCCGGAGCGGAGGAGCAGCCCCTCTAAGGGAGCAGCAGCCCTGAGCGCCACACTGGTCAGAGCGGAGGAGCAGCCCATCCAACCCCAAGCTGGCCAGATGCCTGAGCGGAGCAGCCCCTGGCAGTGCCCGCCCGCCTCCATTATCCTCAGTCCATGAGGGACGGGAAGAGGTGGGGCCACACCTGGCGTGCAGTGACAGCTGCAAGAGGGAAGGCTCAGTTTCTTACTCAGGTAAGAATAATTTATTATTTATGTAATTTAGTGGCATTATTATTATATGTTTTTATAGGTGAGCAAGACCTTTCACATCAGTAAGAGTGCCAGAAATGATCAAGTGTATAAAGAAATCACGAAGAAGTTTGTGACATTGGGCATCTACTGGACTGCCTGTCAGTTCAGAGACTGAGTAAAAGCAGAGTTTAGGGGCTATTATCCTGAAACTGCTTCACTCTGGGTGGACACCCCCTAGATATCAGTGAGGCTCAGGTGAATCTGCCTACATAGATGTGGTTGGAGGACCAGGACTTAAATGACTGATTTGTGTGTCTAAAATATCAAGCCCAGCTAATAAAACAGCCTACTTATATAATTCCACTTGTAAAGATGGGATAATGCACCATCCATGTGTGAAAAGCACTTCCCCTGCATTTAAACGTTCCTTTCTGCTAACAAACAACCCTCCCATTGACTTCATAACTGAGACTCAAATCTCAGTTTACTTTTAAGAATCCTTTTCACACCGATTTGAAACAGGCTCCCTGCCCTACTGCTGTTGGAAGTCAATCAGAATTTTGCCATGGACTTCATAATAGTGTAACAGCTTTTAAAGACCAAAAGCCGTATTCTTCCAACAATTTTATGTGAAATTCCCATGGGCTTTCATGGACATTCTCCATGCAGCATGAGACAATTCTGGTTTTCCTTTGATGGTTTGTATAAGATTGACATTTTGTTTACATTGTTGTTGTTTTTTTGGTTTTTTTTTTTTTTATAATGATGATGATCTGATTCAACACAAAACATCACACTTTGCCATTATAAGCACAAGTCTTTGATTTAAAAAAAAAAATTGCCACACTTTTTGAAGTGGAGAAGAGAGGCAGCTAATATTAATTAAAACCAACTCCCACAAACACTTAGGTACATGAGTAACTGTACACGATAGAAATCCTACTGAGTTCAATTCAGTGGGCCTATGCATGGGTATTGACAGCTGCAGGACTGGGCCCTAGATTTGTTTACAAAATTCAACACAATCACTGTATGGGCCCAATCCTGCAAACCTCTCTTCTCTCCCCCTTCCCCCCCCCCCTTTTTTTTTCTTGTAGGCAGTCCCATTTTGGTACTGAAGAAAAGCTAGTTGCATAGTTGAGGGTTTCCATGACTGAGCCTAATGACAGCCACACAAGTCAATGTGCAATCAATTAATTGAATGGGAAATGCATACACAACAGGAAATAGCATGAATGTGAGACTAAATATAAGTGAAGGACCAGTAGAAAACTCACAGAAAAGGATCAGAAAAAAGTAGATATGACTTTGTATTTTTAAAAAGTGAAATGCACCTAGAGAAAGTAGGTCCCCTTCAGTAAGTGTTTCTCTGCAGCGCCACAATGCAGGACCCAAGGAAAGGAGAACGCAATAGATTATGGTGACAGCTTCTATAATAGCCACATAAATGTTGACTGTTAGGTCTCTCTTTTCACAAGAAACTAGAAATAAGTTTTGTATGAATGGTGGGCTTCATTAGGGTGAAAGGTTTGCACAATATACTCAAAGGGGCTATAATTTCATGGTTGCTCCAGTGCTGCCTGGGCCTTCTGCTACTTCTGGAAACATTTAAGAATCTAACTTAATCCAATTTCCCCTCCATTCTTTAGGGAAATGTGAACAGTTAATTAAGGTAAGGTGCTGCTTCATCCACTCTTCAGTTGTTACTGCAGGACGGTTTTGTCATCCCAGCCCCAGGCAGGCTTCCTCAAATCAGAGATCTCACACACACACTGCTGTAAAAGAGTTGCATCTTTATTAATGTTGTGCCCATCATCTGCAGTACAGCTCAGTGGCAGACGTTTGCTCCCGCTGAAAAAGGGGAGGCCCCTTCCCAACGAATAAACGTGATTAAAAGAAAATATCCCGTGCTGGATCGTAGGCTGAGGGGCGCACGTTATCCCGTCCCAGCAGAAATCTCTGACACAACAGCACCCATGACATATGCCTTGGTGCTTGTTTAGTGTGGCAGGAGGGACTGGTCAGTCATGTTAGGCAATAACTCCCCCTTCCCCCAAAGGCTTTGCCAGAGCCCCCCCCTCCCCCGGGTTAGTAGCGGCTGCAGGGTTAGTACGACTGAGTGAAACATATCCTCCACCCCGGACCTGACAGTGCCCACGGCTGCACGCTCCCACCCCCAGCGGCACCCGCCCTCCTTCCCCTCCCCCCATCTCCCGCCTTCCTCCTCACCACAGCCCTGTGCCCTTAGCCCGCCCCCACTGCTACCCCCCTCCCCGCCCGCCTCAGCCGTTCCAGAAGTTCACGAAGAAGCTGCAGAGCGAGTGCCACTGCTCCGCACAGTAGGTCTCTGCCAGATCCTCGGCCAGCTCCGTGGGCGGCTCGGGGCTCCCCCCCGCCGTGGGCGGCCGCTCCTCGGGGGGCAGCGGGGAGCCGGGACCCCCTTTCCTTTTGCCCGCTTTGCCCCGATTTTCCAGGGCACCCAGGTGTGCCCCGCTGCTCATCGCCTTGGCGCCGGCGGCCTCAGGCTGCTGCAGCGTAGGCGCCTCATGGGCCTGGCCCCGGCCCTTGGCTCTGCCTCTGGCTGGGTCCCCGGCGGCCCCCGGCGCGCTGGGGCTAGGGGGCACCAGGCGCAGCTGCGCCTCGGGCGGCCCCTTCTTGCTGCTGCAGAGCCGGGCTTTGAGCGGGCTGCTGTCCTGGCAGGGGTGGCGCTTCCGGCGCAGCTTGCCCAGGATCTGCTTCCAGTACTGGCGGCCCTTGGCGGGGTAGGCGGCGCAGCGCTCCGGCTGGCCCCGGTACACGCACTGCAGCCCCTCGCTGCCGCCCCCTCCAGGCGCCCGGCAACTCAGCCGCAGCTCGGTGGCCTCCTCTCCTGGGACCAGCTGCCAGCTGCACACATGCTGCTCCCGGGTAGAGAACTGCCCGGATTGCGCCCGGCGTGCGGACTGCTCCGCTTTCTCCGCCGCCTCTCGGCCCTGCCCGCCGGCGGCGCCCCGCAGGCAGCTCAGGAGCAGGAGGCTCAGTGGAAGGGCTCGCGCGGCCCTCATTTCACTAGGTCAGCGGAGCTGCTGCGGCTGCCTTTTGTCATGCAGGGGCCTCGGGGTATCCGTGACGGAGCTGGGGGCCCTGGGCATCCCCCGAACCCTAGAGAGAGAGAGACAGACAGGCGCACACTTAGCAGGGGCATGCAGCAGAGCGGCACAGGCATGGCTAATTATCATTAATATGCACTTCTAATCAAGCACACGCGCCTCGGCAGCGGCCATGTCCCAAGGGGATAGGTCAGTCATAAATGATAACTAACTGTTGGGTCATGGTTTTTATTTATGGTGCACTTATAACGCCTTTATTAAGCATAACTAGAGGGTTGCTGAGATAGTTGCCTTCAATAATCGACATTAATACTTGTCATGAATATAGCTGTTTACTTCAAATCTCTCTACATATATTAATTTATTAGTGCTCCCTAAATCCCAATCAAATATAAAACCAAGGGATATCCTGCTCTTAGTCTTTGGCAGAAAGGGTCATTCAGAAACCTGCACTGTTAATTACAAAAGGCACCACCTCTCTTCACTCTGCACAGATGGGTAGTTTACCATAAATAGTTTCTGTTCCTGAGGTATTCACTTGTGGTTTTATTACACAAACTTGAAATTGATATATTGAAGATAGACAATGCCATCATTTGCAACAACAAAAATCTGCCTTTTTTTTTTTTTTGCTTTGACAGATTATGTTATGCAGATTGGTTCTTAGAACACATCAATGATAGACAAAGGGTTTTCTCTACAATAATGTTTTTCATTTTTATGATCTCTATTTTTCTTACATGGCTAAGACAAGTTAAAAACCTCTTCAGTGCATTCCAAACTTCTGTTTGCTATATTCCCCAGTGCAAAATAAATTATCCAAATTAGTTAAGTGTTAAAGTCTTAAAAAACAGTAAGATTTTTGTAAATATGGATACAAGGCCACTGGCAACATGCTGGGAAAACAAATCTCTTTCTAATTACAGCATCAAAGAAACTATGTGTCTAGAATTCACTAACAAACCCATCTCAAAACAAAACTATTTCTCTCAAAATCAGATCCTGTTTTCCTTTTTTTCTGGTTAAACTTACCGTGCACTGTGTGAGGTGGAGCAGTCTACTAGAAAAGGGTGTGCATCTGCTTGTAGGATTAGTCTGTGTTAGAAGGGTGTATGGAGCATGAATGTATTATCAATAGCACAGGAGGGGCTACCCCAGGCTATGCCCCTCCCCAGCCTGGTGCATGCAAACGTACACATACACCCACCCACAGAGAGAAAGAGAGAGTCCTTAAAACAGAACTTCTTTGACATAATATTTACATGATTCCATTCAATGATAAACCTATATGTTGCCTGGTTTATAAGGCAATGTGTTTAATTAATCAAATATTATTCACTTGTTTGGTATGGTAGTGTGTTATTGACTCTTGTTTTATTTGCTTTAAGGAAACTGCAAAATAATATTCCAGAATAATTACTCTGGAGTAGCTTCTTATGTGGACACTCTTATTTCAGAATAAGAATTTGGTGACTCAAAGTGGACTTTGAAAGTGGATTAAGCTAAATCAGAAGAAGGCCCTCTTATTCCAGAATAAGAATGTCCACACAGGGAGTTATTCTGGTACAACTATTATTGACCTTTACATCAAGGTGAATCCTGCCCATTTTAATTAAGTAAACATATCTTTTATGAACAGTCATTTATTTAATTTGACTGAAAGTGTCTGTCCCTCAAGATTTAAGCACTGGAATAGAATATAAAGTACTTACTCTGTGCAAAACAACTAATCTGGGCTGGGATCTATATAACAAATCAATCCTGAACCAATCATATTTGGAAAAAAAAAATACTCCACCCTTTCCAGAAGTAAGAGCAACTCCATTCCTCTCTATCCTCTTTGTATGACTGAGATATGAGGACTACTAGAATTTACATCAGCAACAATTTCTCTAGTCTCTAGATACTTTCCACCAGTCAAACATACAAGTTTCAAAATGTCATTTTCTCAAAATAAAATAATATGTAACATGCTAGCTCTGAATGTTTTTCCTACATTGCTTTTGCTATTTTTTAGTTTTGGTCTGTGACAGGGCTTTGTGAGTAGCTATAAACAGAGCCTTCTTTCCTCACTTAGAAGACACAAGACGTACTTAGAGTAGGAAGGCATTAGGTAGCATGAGTGAGTATGGAAGGTTAGGGTACATCTACATAGAGATAAAAGCCTGCAGTTAGCCCAGGTCAGCCTATTCAGCTCCCCAGACATAGGCTGTAGGATTGAAAAATTGCTGTATAGACATTTGGGCTAAGGCTGAATTCTGGGACCCTGTGAGAATAGAATTTTTAGGTCTGCAGCCTGAGTCCAAGTCAGCTGACTCAGGCCAGACAGAGCTGTGCTGAAGGGCTTTTATTTCTCTGTAAATATTCCTTTCGAGGGGATCATTTGCACCTGTAGGGAGTATGATGCGCTAATTAGCTCACCAGCTAGATAGCTTGGAGACTAAAAACAAGCAGTATAAAAGAGTGAACCAAGAGTGGGTTCCTGTGGTTGCTACAGTGTAGAATTATAGAATATTAGAGTTGGCAGGGACTGCAGGAGGTTATCCAGTCCAACTCCCTGATCAAAGCAGAACTAACCTCAGTTAAATCATCCTAGCCAGGGCTTTGTCAAGCTGCAGCTTAAAAGCCTCTAAAGATGGAGATTTCACTACCTCCCTAGGTAACCCATTCCAGTGCTTCACCACCCTCCTAGTGAAAAATGTTTTCCTAATATCTAACCTAGACCTCCACCACTGCAGCTTAAGACCATTGCTCCTTGTTCTGTCATCTGCTACTACTGAGAACAGCCTAGCTCCATCCTCCATGGGAACCCCCTTTCAGGTAGTTAAAGGCTGTTATCAAATCCCCCCCATAGTCTTCTCTTTTGCAGACTAAACAAACCAAGTTCCCTCAGTCTCTCCTCATAAATCTTGTGCTCCAGCTCGTTAATAATTTTTGTTGCCCTCCACTGGATTCTCTCCAACTAGTCCATATCCTTTTTGTAGTGGGAGGCCCAAAACTGGACACAATACTCCAAATGCAGCCTCATCAATGCCGAATAGAGAGGAATAATCGCTTCCCTCGAGTTGCTGGCAATGCTCCTATTAATGCAGTCCAATATGCTATTAGCCTTCTTGGCAACTAGGGCACACTGCTGACTCATATCCAGCTTCTTATCCACTGTAACCCCCAGATCCTTTTCTGCAGAACTGCTGCCTAGCCCGTCGGTCCCCGGTCTGTAGCTGTGCATGGGATTCTTCCATCCTAAAAGCAGGATTCTGCACTTGTCCTTGTTGAACCTGGAACTTAAGGTAAGAAAGAATGATAGTAAAGATACTTGATGAAGGTGCTGTGAGTGTGGTTTAATCACTTGAACGGCTTATTAACCAGGGTTTCTACAGCTGGAGGGAAAGCTTGCTTTTCTGCTCATAGTGTGTATGTGTGAATGGTGGTAGTAATGAGGTGCCCTAGTCATGGACTTGGCCCCAATTGTGCTGGAATGTACAAACAACAAAAAGACAGCTCCTTCCCCAAAGTATTTATGTTAATACTGATCTAATATTCTCTGTTCTCCCAGCTGGTATTTTCTTATATACTAGTCAGTTAGCAATAACCGTCATGGTTGAAAATGCGATTTATGGTATTGTTCCTGTATTTCTTGTGCATTCAAAATTCCAGTTACTTTCAGCTTACAGTTCTGTTTACTGCCATGGGAATTCAAGATATGCAAGCAATGTAGGGTCTGGGCCATTGTTTCTGGCTAACTAGCAAATAGCTATGGAATGAATTAAAGGAGTCTTACATTCCCATCTGTGTTGTAAATTCTGTCCAAAATGTATTAAATTTATAAGCATTTCCAAAGAGTTTGTCATAATATCCAAATGCTATACATGAGTTTCAGACAATCAGCGTGATCAGGTTAGAAGTGACAGGCAATTTTGCATCCTTCTCTTCAGTTAAAAGTTTAGTTGTTTTGGGGTGTGTTGCCAGACTTTCTTCTGCTTTAGTTGTTTAGTGAAGGCTTTGAAGCGCTGGAACCTTATCTTCTTGCTCTTCTGTGAAGTGCCTATTGTTGACACTGTACCACAAGTGCGTAAAATAGAATAGCACAGCATTTTCTGGAGATGTCAGTGGTATAGAACTCTCCTTGATCTCTTTTGGGAGAGTTCTCCTTGATGTTAGGCCTGCTGTTGAGGTGGCTTGTCTACCAACTCCCTTGAGTTCAAACCTGATTTCTGTTAATCATAATCCACCAAATTATAATCAGTACTGGGTGGTACCTAGAAAGAGTTAGTCTTTGAGATATCTGGGTCCTATTCCATTGAGGGTTTAGTAGATGAGTACCTGAAACTTGAGTTGGATCCAGTGGTAAGCAGAGAACCAGTGCAATTTGTGCAGACACAGTATCATGTGCCACCTTCTGCTAATCAAGATCAGGAGATAAGTGGCTGAATTACATGGCAGCTGTAAATTCTTTATGAAATATTTGTCGTGATCCCTGTAGAGTGAAGATAATTGCTCATCTTGGTTTTGCCTTTTTTGTAGCACACCCAAGCAATGACATTTTGAATTTAATACATGTCATTGAGCTCTTTGTGCTAATATATTACCACAAAAAAGAAAATACAACTGCAAAAAAAAAAATCACTAAAACACATGGTGAAATCTTTCACTGCAGGACTGAGATGCCTAAAAACTAATTCCTAATGAAGGGATTTAGTAGCTGTGTGCCATGCTACACGAATGCCAATGAGTGTGAGGAAAAGTAGGAAATGAGAGAAATTATATGAGTTACATGGAGAGCAATTGTCATGCCATTGCATGTGGTCAGATAAGTTTTATGCATGTGTTTGAATGAATGTGTATACAGACTTTAGTCATTGGAGCCCTCATAATTAGGTTGCTTTGAGTATTCACTTTCATAATTTGCTAGTTGAGCCATGTGATTGGTCACTTAAATCATATTGCATTTGTTCTGTTATCTGATTTGGATCATTGAAACATTCTGGTTTTAAATTGGAGGAACACCCCCCCCCCCTTTCATAAATATCCAGGAATAGATTGTGGCTTTTATGTGTGCATTCTCTGTTTGTAACAGTTTCATTAATCTTATGGGATTTTTTTGTAATAAAACAACTCTTTTTTTGTAAATAGTCATGATTGCTTTTTTTGGCGTCAATACTTGTAAGAAATTTTCTACTAGAATTCATGATGATTTTGTTTCCATGGACATAATTGGGAATGGTCCCATACTGGGGAACATTCACCCAAATATTTGCAAATAAACAGGGTTAAACCACTTGCTGATTCAAATCACTGCTATGCAAAAATATTTGTTGTTGGATTATCCCAGTTCTAGCTCAGTGGGAAAAATACAGCCTGCACTAAGACCACTTCCGAAAGCACCTGGAGATCTCCAATCTCAGTTCTGAGCAGTACCAATGCTTCTTAGTTTGAGATCAGCTTGAAGCTGCGTGGCTGCAGACATTTTACTAAAACTCCCACCAATTTCCTGTACTTTCCTGTAATCTCATACTTTTTAAATAGTTGCAAAACTACATAGTTCTTGTTCTTAGTTAAGACCCCTGAACCTAGAACTGTGCGGGGGAACTTCCCTTCAGGGGCATTATGGCCTATGCACCCCCACTCCTCTCGACAGTCCTGTGAGCTCAAGGAAGAAATTGATGGGCAGGATCCCCCAGAATTTGCAGGTATAGAAACACGCAGCTAGAGCAGAGTGGTGGGTGCTTTGGATGCTGATGTCAGTGCCTGAGGGCTGTTTTGGTTTTTACTCAGGACGTTCTTTACCCTTTGCTGCTTGGCTGTTTTGCTCAAACTCCCTCCCACCCCCTTCCTTGTATTGTCTGTTTCAGCCTCACTTAACCTCTCCTCCATGGACCCCCTTCTTCCATTCTCTTCTCCTTTTCCCTTTTACACCTCCCTTCAGTGTTCCCTCTCTTTTCCTTTGTCTCTTTAGCTAATCCCTCCCTACAAAATGCAACCTCAGAAATGAACAACCAAATTTTTTTGTTTAATATATTTGCCCAAAAGCTCCCTCAGAGCTCAGACTGTCTCTTTAACTACATTTGTACATTGCCTTGCAGGTGTGGGTCCTGGTCTTAGTTCAGGTTCTAAGCCACTATCAAAATACTAAGTAATAACAGAAGTTGTACCTCATTTAAAAAATACTGAAGCACTCTACAACAGTGATTCAAAGCACTGTAGTAACAGTATTCTAATGTTCTAATTCTAGTGTTTTGGACCAGCATAGTATTGTGTTGTATTAGTCCAAAACACTACAGTTCAGAATATGGTGTAACACAAGGGAGAGGCCAATTTTCTCATTTGGAAATGCTGGTTGCTCACCAGTTGCTTCTGAAAGAGCACCATTTCTTAGCACAAGAGAGACATCTAGTGTCAAGCACTAAAAATACAAGCACAAGTTAGAACCTGAAAGTAAACTCTACAGCAGCGGTTCTCAACCTTTTTTTCCCGAGTACCACTTGGGTCAGGTACAGTCAGTTCAAGTGGTACTTGACCTGACTGTACCTGACCCGAGTACCACTCGGGGAAAAAAAAGGGGTGGGGGGGACTTTCGGCGGCGGCGGGGTTTCACAGCGGAGGGGGGAATTGCAGCGGCGGTGGGTTACATGGGGGGAACAATGCCCTCCGCCGAAACCCTTCCACCGTTTGCACCTTTTCGGCGGCAGGGTTTTGCAAGAGCGAGTGGGTGGGCACTTCCGGCGGCGGATTCAGTGGCGTGGTACGGCTCATGTACCTTCTTCAGCGTACCACCGGTGATACGCGTACCACCGGTTGAGAACTGCTGCTCTACAGGCATGCAGGAGAGATGAGTTGAATAACTGTAGCTTGTGCATACACCAAAACACTTGTGTACTCCATAGCTATCAAGAATATTTTTCTATCCAAATCTTGCTGAATTGTGTTGTCCTAGTCTCTTGTGTTCCTCTCTTCCATTGACCTGTATCATCAGATTATATAACTTCACCTCCCTTCCTTTAAAGTCCATTTATAATTAAATCTGTGTGCAGCGCAGTAGCTCTGCTGCTGTAACTCTTGTAGTTGAGATATGACCTAAAACATTGCATTTGTTTTGCTTTATGCCTGCAGTTGAAGCAAGACTTAAATATGGCTAAGTTTGTGAAATGGTACATCTTTCAGTTGCCATCTTGTTCTCCAGAATCTAAAGTCACTTTTTAGAAAAAAGAAAGCTTATAGTAGGGGAGAAAAATCTTGACATAACCCAATGTAAACACATGCAGTAGAGCTTGCCTGCATCTGCAGAGAGCCAGGAACAAAAGCGTCAAGAGGAGTGAATTGCCCCATTCATCCCAATGGGATATGTCAAAGATCATTAACTAGCATTAGAGTTATCTACTTTCCTGACTCTTACATGCTTTGATGGCAAGAAATAAAGGATAAAGGCAATCAATCGACTGACCGCCAACTCATTTTGGCAGATCATGTTTGGGAAAGGATCACCATATTTTCTCTTTGTCCCAGTCTGATCTGTGGAGCCAAGATATCGCAGGAGAGGAGCAGAGTCCTGCAGTGCATTTGAGCTTCATCAAGCAGGAGCCATCCCACAGAGTCCAGTGGGGCATCCATGCTTTCTAGTAAACCTGTCCTACTGCCTCCCAGAACAATAGGTGGATGCAAGACTAGATGATTTCCCCCTGGATTTTAATGTCTGTCGCTCCATCTGCAGACATCACTGCATCAGTTACATTTGGATCACATTTTCAAGCTTTCCTTTACAACCATAACACCTAAAAACATAATGGGACTTGCTTACATAGGGGCACTCTGGAAAATTAATTTGAATTTTTCAAGTGGATAGTTAAATCACTTTAACCCTTGGGAGGGACTCTGATTCAGAAAGAAAGTGACTTTAGTTTAGGTTAAGCTTAATTTACAAAATGAGTTACTTCTTGAATTGAGCTAAACTGAATTAAGGGCACTTTAATTCTGAATCCGGGTTAAGGTGATTTAATGATTGATTTGAAATACACAGCTTTCATTAATTTGGATTAACTTTCCTGAGTATACCTGTGTAGCCAAGTCCCTAGTTAGTCATTTTTTAAAGACAGTTTGATTCTGACTTCATTACATGACTCTGGGAGCTGGAGCCCTATGCATGTGTGTCTGTGCCTATGCCTTAAGTCAATATGCCCAAGGGTATATCTGAATCCTGCTGAAGAGGCTTGCCCGGATGATATTTTCTACTTCTGTACACCCTAGTGTGAGTAGCATCTTACTTGTTTACTTGTGAATTTCACTAAACATTTAGAACAAAACAACAAAAATTGGTTCTGCCTAATTTTTCATGAAATATACTTTCCTTCTACAAGTTCTAAAAATGATGTCAGAAAAATGCATCTAAATGAGCCCTATTATGGTGCATATACACAAAGCAAGAATTTACTACCTTGAGGTAAACATCCATACATTTATTTCATACAGTGAAACCTGCACCAAGAGCCACCATTGATGGGCAACCCCTTATCTTGAGAGCATTGGAAACATCCACAAAATTTTCAATATCATTGTGCTTTGCCTTTAGTTAAAACCCACCTTGGATGGACAATTGTATTTTCCTGATCCGCTTATTGACTACTTAAGACCAATTAATTTCAATTATATTAATAACATGGCTTATTACCATAGATATCCTTTTGTCCGAAGTTTTGAAAGTACTTGCAACAGTGGGTAAATATTATCAGTTTCTTACATATGGAGAAACTGAACCTAAAGTGAGTGGTGTCAGTTGTCGAAGGTCACATTCATTTGCAGAAGTGAGAACAGGAATCAAGTCTCCCAAGCCTCTGCTCTAACCACTACATAAAGTTGCCTTCTCTATTTGTGCAAGTTTTCCACTTTAGAAAAACGCAGATCGTAGCTCTAGAGCAATCTTTCCTTATTAATGAAATACAGGCTTTATGTTTCTAATGAGTATTGTTCTAGCTAGTTCCTAAATCCATGGGCCAGGAAGCTATCTTCAGTTTCTAGGCAATTTCACCCACATAGTGGATATTGAACAATTGTAACAAAATGGAGTTTAGATTTAGACATCAGGGCCATATAAAAAAATATTGATCTTGCAGTTCCCAGTTGAACAAATCACTTTCTTTTTATGAATGCTTCTCTGAAATCACTGGAAAGAATATCTAGTTACTGTTTTAGCCCCCCAGCAACTATTGTTAACTGCAAGGTCAGCTTTGTTTAAAACATAAGGTAGCTACAATCTCCAGCCCTAAGCATGCAGGCAAGCAGGCAGTGTTAAGAATTCAGAAGCCTGGATAATTGTTTTTAAAGGTAACACATACCTAACATTGTAAGCATTGTGCTTAGTTTCATAATGACCTGATCATCTGTTAAATTAGCTCATTCTTCTTCCCCTGCCCCTTTCTGCAAAAACACATTCTAAGAGAACGGGGGTCACACTTAATGAATGCTTGTCTTTCAGGGAAATATACTGACTGTGATGAAGTGGAGAAGCTGCCTGCCAGCATGGAAGGGATTAAGCAGAGCCTTTGGGCCTAGCTAGGCCTGCCCTGTTACTACACCTGCAGCCAATGCCGGGCCTGGAGAAGTGGGGAGAAAAGAGCCAGGTCCAGTTCAGAGCTGACTGGCAAAGAGGCAGGAGCTAGCCTCTACCAGCCAAGACAGCCACCAGGGAGCACGTACTGTCCCCCAGCAAAGGGAAACTGTGGCGAAGATGTCTGAGTCTCCAGCAGTTGCTGTAACTGGGTGACTGCAGCCCAGAGACATTGCCTGAAGGAGCTTCGGACAGCTGTAGGCACTGCCCTGATCTATGGGAGGGTGCCATGGGAGACCAGCCACCACAGCAAATGACCATAGGGGCCACTCCTCCCCCCTAAACTGAAGAGAGTCTGGTAGGAAGTAGCCCAGGGCAGTGGCTTTAGACTCCCTGCTCATAGTGCCCCCTGTTCAGGGGTCAACTCACACAGGGGCCCCCGGGCAGGGACCTGGTGGAGTGGGAAAGCCTACATCCTCCTACCCCCACTGCCTGAAAGGCTGAGGCACCATGACTAGGGAAACAAGGGCCAGAAGTCAGGTGCACCAACCCACATGCTGCCTGGCCCTCTAAGCCCCCGTTACACTGACTTGATTAACCATTTTGTGCAGTATGGGACAAGCCAGGCTGGGTCTGGGCAGTTGTGCACCGTACAAAGGCAGGAGTCTCAAAATCCATGTAGGTGCAGATTTCTCAGCCTGCACCTTCCTGCAGAGGAAAAACACTTGCAATGCAAAAGGAGCTATAACCCTCTTAGAGGAAGCACCAGAAGTGAACCTCTAGGCCTCCATCCTGCAAGGTCCCCAGCACCCTCAACTCCCATTGATGACAGCGGGCACTGAGAGTGCCTGGCACAGAGCAAGATCAGGCCCCAAAGTTCCCTTGTAAAACCCACATTTTTATTTGGAAGTCTTTAAAAGTGTGTTTTTGTTTTTGTTTTTTATCCTGTTGTGCTAGAGGAAATCATCGTCTGGATGCAAAGATGTGTAGCCCTGCTATAGCACTGGAGAAAACAGATTTCATGAAACACTATTTCTCTTTCTGGCCTCATTTCAGCAACTGCTGTCAAAGACTGTTGGCAAAGACAGATGACAGTTAGAAATAGTTCTATAACACAAGGGATTGTTTGTAGATGAACATATGCTTCCTTGCTAAAGGATAGAAAAGTACATCAAACAACAGCTAAGGAAAATGCTCAGCACAGCTCAATAGGCTAAATGATTTACCTAGGCTTCTCTAGGACTCCCCTCCTTAAAAGTATTTTTATAAATCAATTATCTCTGCTCCTGAAGTGATTTAAATTTAGCAGTATGCTAATATTGAGATTAACAGCCCAACCTGTTAATGAATGCTTTCTTTGGATGCAGGTTCCAGGAAATAACCATCTCCCTGATTTGTTTGCTTTGATGGACATGTTCCCCTCTTTTTTTTTTTTTTTTTTTTTTAATATTTCCTGAATGTCTTGTCACTGGCTGAGGAGACTCCTCCATCTTATATTCTCCCATGCCATTACTGCCATGCTGGTGCTCAGGAAACTCTGCACTTAGAGGCTATTTTAATAGTCCCTTCTTTTCCTTTTTTCTTGCACTGTGCTTCCACTACTTTCTTTCTGGGTGACTTGCATGCACACAAACTCATGTTGCCATGTCCTCTGTATTCCCTGCTCCATAGTAAACTCGGTAACTTTTCTAAGTTTATATATTTTTTGGAAGTTCCTTTTCTAAAAATTTCACTTATTAGAGGGTCTCTTATGTATTCTTCTTCCTAATGTCCCTATGCTTTGTTCATATAAAGGTTACGACGCTTACTGTGGGCCTTTATGCCCTTTGATAAAAGCATGCACATATGAAGATTATATCTCCTTTTGGAATTAAATGTTCAAATGTTTTAAGAACAATGTCAGTTACTCATCTCTTTCCCTTGGGGCAGAACATAACATACTTTATGCAATGAGTAATAAAACTGAGAATATTAATGAGCTGACCTATGCTTCAACACTCCCTTTGCTAAGTTTTGTAGTGGCTTAGAATCTGCCCAAGTGTCCCTTCCACTAGGGTTATTGCATAGGTTGATCAAACTGAAAGTCTTATAGGAAGTTGAGCATTGGCTTTTTCATATTGATGCTGGTTCAGAATGAGTTTATTACATGACAGGATGTAAAATGGTTAAAAAAAAAAAAAAAAGTTAGTTTCTTCTGACACTGAACAAGGAACTTCATCCAAATAAGGGGGTTGGGGGAAGGGAATCCTTTCCAGCTTGTGCTGTCTGACTTCCTGCAACAGATTTAAATAAACAACCTACATCCTCACAGTTTTGTGGGGAATGCACACACAGTGTAACTCTGTGGCAATGAATGAAAACAGATGAATGTTGTGGAAACAAAATAGGCCCTTGTTGCAATTGATTTTTCTTATTTATTTTTAGGGATGGGCTTGAGCTAAACCCTGGATTGGAACATTCCCAAAATTTGGGATGTTCAAATTTTGTCCATTTCTTACTTATTTCTTGTGTAGCACTTGAGGAGAGAAGTATAGGACTGGAAGAGACTTCTAATCCAGTCCCCTGTACTCAAGGTAGGATTAAATACTATCTAGAGAAGACCATCCTTGGCAGGTCTTGTTTAACAAGATATAAATATTCAGCATCACCTTATTATTGTTTCAGCTTTAATATGAGAAGAACTGCTGAAGCTTAAAAGCTATTAAAATTCTGCAACAGATTCCACTATTAAAATGTTGCTGCAGATGGTTTTCAAATTGCGTGAAAGATGATTTATTCGAAAGACATCAAGCATAATATAAAGATGGCAAAAGATTGCTAACGTAAACCCATGTGCTACAGCTTGAACGCACCATTCACTATAGGCCATATCATTTTGCAAACTCAGTGAAAGGGCTCCGTTAAATTTGTTTGTAGTGTTGTAACTGGGGTGGTCCCAAGATATTGGAGAGAAAAGGTGGCTGAGGTAATGCCTTTTATTGGACCAACTTCTGCTGGTAAGAGACAAGCTTTCAGCTTAACCAGAACTCTTTACTGTTAAACTTGACTTATTTTAATTTCATAATTTAAAATTTGGGGGACACAATTTAAAAAAAAAAAGTTATTTGCAGATCTTTTCAAAATGCGGGAGAGAAAACCAAACACCCCATAATTGTATGGTAGCCAGGGCTGGATTAATGCAGGGGCTTTAGGGGCTGCAGTCCAGGGCCTCGGGCTAAGGGGGACCTGCAAAAATAAATCCCCGTCCCTCTCCCATGTGACGTGGGTCCAGCACCCTGGCTAGGAGCCGCTCCTGGCCCCAAGCAGCACTGCATGGTGGCTGCTCCCCATCCTAGCCCTGCGCCTTCTCCTACATGACATGGGCCCATCGTAAGTGAGTGCACCACTCAAAATCATCTCACGTGCCACATTTGGCATATGTGCCATAAATTGCTGACCCCTGTTCTACATGTTTTAAGACTGAAATGTAACCCAGAATGGCTTTGTTAATTAAAAGGCAAGTTTAGTATAGCGTTAATAGCCTGAATGCCATGATTATGATCATTTTGTTTTAAATTGGGAAAAAGACTTGTGTACAGGGGATCCACAAAAATCTAATAGCCCTGGGCCCACAGGAGAGTTAATCCGACCCTGGCAGCCAAATTGTAAAGATGGGATTGCTATCCTTGAAGAATAACTAGATTTTTCTAGGGTTGGAGTAGCAAATTTCAAAGCAATATTAAATTTCTGCCCTAAGATATCAGACCTATCAGTTTCAGTAAAATCCTTTCAAGTTTTACTATTATAGACCAAAATGACTAAGCTTGATGTGTGAAACAGACAGAAAACTGATCAGGAAGGTTATTTAAAAAAAAATATAATGAAATCTATTTATCCACAGAACAAACCCATCATGAACAGTGCGATAAGCCTCCTGTATGCTATCCCAGTGATGCACGTTGACCCTTACCAGGAGAGATCATGTCTTCAGCTGAGAAGGTACAGTCATCCAAACTATTTAGTGCCTAGCTTGTCTGCTGAGACTGCTAACAAGGTGACAGTTCTGGGGTTGGTGTTTTAATCCTGTAGACACCTGTCTACTGGGATGTACACTACTGAGACAAAAAGACCTTAAACTACAATTGTGAAAGATGCATATATAGCAGAATAAAACCTGAATGTTTTCCCCAAAGGAAGATTGTGGTGACTTCATAAAATGTTGTATTGTTTGGATTGTAGCTGCAGCTGGGGATTCCAAACAGAGATTAGGAGTCTATTGTACTAGGCAATGTACAAGCAAAGATAGTCCTGTCCCAGGAAGCTCACAATCTAGAACGATTGTTTGGTGCAAAAGCATCCATAATTTGTAAATATACAGGAGCTCTGGATGGAGTTGACTTTCTTTTCTTGTACTAAATCAGAGAAAACATGACATTATTATACCCTTAATATGTGAAGTTACAATATGCATAAGCACCATATAGAAAAGATGGTAGTAACGAAAAATCAAGGAAAGACACATTATCTAATTGGGAAACCGGAATCAGAGAGTAGAGTTGCAAACTTCTGTTTGTCTTGTATCATTCAATGAATAAAATAAGAACTTCCCTGTCCATTCAGTTTGCAAAAGGGTAGCATCCAGTTTGACACAAATGTAGACCTACTTGGCAAGTGTTTATCCCCACTTTTGCAAGCAATTCCTTTTAACAGTGATCCTTCATTTGCTTTAGGTGTGAAGAACTATAGAGCACCTATCCAAAAATTAGTGAGCTGTAAATACTCTGCTCTAAGTTGTAATCAGTGGAGTATTATCTTCCTTATCAGCTGACAGCCTGAAACAATGACTGTTAAGGTGTCAAAGAGAACTACCCTACCCCATCTTATCTCATTGGGCTTTAACACTAAAGCCTAGTGAAGACACTCTAAATGTCAGCACTGATTCTCTCATTTTCTTAGATGGGATCTGAGTTGGCACTGGAGTGCATTGAGCTCTTCAAATACCTATGTAGCATGACTACAAGGGATGCTAAACCTCACTTAGCGATCCCACATAGAACTGGATTCACCTGCTGCTCCAGTGACTCAGCCATGTTTGGAGAAACAAAGGTATTACCATGAAATATAAAATGAAATTACTCCAATCTCTTCTCTAGCCATATGTGTGTGAGACACAGATGTTAAGGAAACAGGACATTTAAGAGGCTTACTGCCTTCAAACAAATACTACAAGTGATTGCCATGCATTAGGTATTCTTTTCACATTACTAATGAGGAGGTAATTGCCTGAAGTTATAGCATAGGCGGAATGCTACCTAATACAATGTTCTTGAGTTTTCAGGACATGCAGGTCAGGTGAGGAGAGAAAGATTGCTGAAGCAAGTTTTGCAGGGACTGGTGTCAGGTGTCAGAGATGAGGGCATCCATGGCATATGTGGTTCCACAGTCTGGCTTTGTGGACAGGATGTGGTATGGCATGCTTCTCAAAGCTATGTGAAGATCACAAACTGTGACGGAAGATTGCTGGTCAGTGACTGTTGTGTGTTGTGTTTACTGTCCATTGTGATGTGACTCTATGGTGCTTTGCACTCTGACAAAATGTTTGTATATAGTGGCAAATGTGACCTTAGTGAAGCTAAGGATCTGGCCCTTTAGCTGCTGTAAATGTACCTCTAAGAAAATACATGGGGGAAATAAGCTCATCTCCCCAAAATACTCTATTATCTGTGGTGAAGAGTAGAACTACCAAGAGTCATGGCTGCAGCTTCTTGAGTGCCTTGTTCTTTTCCACAGAAGGATACATCACCTATGCATGACCTTAATTCTTCAGCTCCTTATGCAAAACTCCCATTGAATTCAATGGGAGTTTTGTGTGTTCAAGGGATTGTAAGATCGGGCTCAAAGAATGATCTGTGCAGCCAAATTGCTCTGCCAGGAAAAGTCAATAGCTGTTGAAGTGCCAAGAAAGAATAGATGCCTGATAACATCCATGTGGAAGTGATGAAAGAATTTTGAATGATTAAAAACCATATTAGTTTGAAAAAGTTAAGTTCACACTGGGGAAGATGTTCACACACATGCACACAGATTTTGTGGGTTTTTTATTTTATTTTTTGATATCTTAAAAAACCCCAAAAGCTATCTACCTGTGAAAGGACTCTAACTTTTCTTCTGCTTTTGCTATTTATCTAATAACTTTGTTTTTAAAGAAGGATTTTCTTCCTTACAGGCTCTTTCCTGATTCTGTAATGAGTAGGATCAGTCTTACATCAATTTGACAATAGAACATGTCACAATCCTGGTTTAGGACTTCACTTCAAAGATCATTCAAGAAAAAATAGATGATAAAATGGAAAACACTCACTTAAATAAATGCTTTCAAAATTAGCATGGGTAGTAAAGGGAATGCAGAAAATCAGAGAAAAGAAATGTGATATAAATTCTCATGTGAAAGGGCCCAAGCAAAAGGCCTCCCAGCATTCCCATCTCATGGAATAACTACAGCAGAGCACTTGGGGAGGCAGGTGCTGTAGGATAGTATCATATTTACAAATCCTCTTATTTTTGAAGGTCCACTTATCTGAGCAAAGGATTTCCTTTGCCCTGTAAGTCTCAATGTGAGTGAGATCAAAAGGCATGGAAAGTTGAGTTACTACTGCAGGTCAAGTACTTTCTGGGTTAAGATAATTGATTAGAAAAAAGAACTATCTAGCATTTTAATCTGAAGCCTGGCAGCACACTAAAGATAAATCACTGCTCAGTTGCTACTGTAATTTGTGAATCTGAAGGACATTTACAAGCTGAGCATTCTTACAGAATGAAAATTATGGAAATGAACTAGTATTATCAATTAAATCAGGGTTATGGTGTAGTTTAGCAGCTCTAACACTAACAGACATAATTTCTAATATAATCCAGAATATCAACAAGACTAAGTATAAATATAGTTTTGCTACTCCAGATATTCAAATTTTTTGAAAATCTGCCTCCCTTATTAACATATTTGTACCAGGACAATAATTCCCCCCCCCTCCCCCCCCCCCCAGGCTCTCCCTCTTTAACCTTGTGAATATATCATTGATATATTCATTACTATTCATCATTCTGCTCTTTGGTAGTTTACACATTCATTTCTTGATATTTTGTAGGACTAATAATTCTTTGCATGTCATGTGATGTTTTTCCATCTTTTTGTTTCTTAGGAATCTAAAGAGCTGGAGCATTAAAATTTGTTTTTGGTTTCCAGTTTGAAACTGGTTCTAAAAACAAAAGATCAAATCAGAATCTAAATAAAAAGGTCAAAGTATTACCAACTCTTAGCCCTCAATTCTAATATATATGACAATTATTTCATACAGTCTTGTCAACAGTTGTAAAAATACACCTGTGTGTACTGTAGCTGATCCTAGTATTAATTGATTGTTGTTATGCTGTGGCATTGCTGACCTAATTGAATGAGAATATGTTAATGACTTCATGAAGCACTTTGAGCTTGATTCTGCCTCATTTATACCAATTTTACACTGGTGCACCTCTATTGACTACAGTGAATTTATTCTTGGTTTACATCCTGTGAAAAGGGAAAGAAGCCTATTGTGTTAACACAGGTTGTAGCTGAGTGGAGTTTTTTCCTATTGCATGATGGAATTGTCCTCTAGTGTAGACTTTCTAATGGAAAGTCTAATCTGAAAGTTTATTTTAGAAGTACCAATTAAAGTTACCTTAACTTTCTAAATGACACTGGTGCTGATATAAATCAATGTCTGTTTCAATGGAATAATAAATGTTAATTCAGTAACTATTCCCTTTATATAGCCGAAACGTGCACATCCCAAGAACACTTGCATTTATTTCCTTTCACAGTCTGCTCTGTAATGATTTATGAATGCTATGTGTTGGCCTGGTTATCAGGGTGTTTTCTTTGACTATAATGATTTAACTCAGGAGTCTGTCTGGGAAAACAGGTAGGAGGGAAAAGAATAGCTCAAGATAGTCACTTCTCAGCAAACACTTAAGAGTTGAGAAGAAATGCCAGACTAATAGTTAACTTTGATTTTTGCCTCTGTCCGCAGCCAACCTACAAAACTGGTTAGAACCAAAACAGGAAAAGGCACATGAACTCTGGCAGGATTAAAAGGGACCCTCTCTTACGAGAGCCACTAGTTGTTGTTCAGTGGAACCAACTGGGGACACAAGGCATTGCTGGGAAAGTTAGACATTTGGTTTGCATAGGTTGCCATCAGGGAATGAGGGACAGGGTAAGACAGACCTGTGTTGACTGTTTCTTGTTATAAAATCCTTTTTTTTCCCCCTAAAATATTTTTTCCTACTGCTAAATAAACAACTGTGGGGAAGAAGGTTGTGTGGTCAGTGTATTCACCACTGGTCAGACTCCCAAAGGGAAGAACTGCAGTTGACCAAACTCAGACTTCTGGGTAAGCATGGTTGGTACACAGGGCCTAGTCTGAGACTGAGAATATTTCAGAATTCCACCCTAGGAGAGGCACAAGGCCTGACACCTGAAGGGCTGTACTCTGACAACCCAGAGGTTGCAGAAGTACAGCTAGTCTAGCAACCATGACACAGTCCAAACATGCAAACAACATTATTTATCTTTCTCAAATAGCCCTGCTACAGGAAAGTTTTAATTTTATTATTCATTCTGCATATGTCATGGTATTTTTAGGTACAAACTCCACACGTGATTGTACATCATTCACTTCATTGATCATCTACAATTCTCATTATTCTCCATGCTATGTGCTTAATTGTGGAAGGCTTTCCTCATTGTCTGTGGTAGGAGGTCTTGATTTTTAGGTATTTGGAATGAGTAGGAATGAGAATATCCATCTTCCTTTCTATTTGAAGATTACAAGATTTAGGCTAATAATCATGGGCAAGATCCTTGGGTATGATTGAGCTTAGCTCATTGCAAGGCACAAAGCAGGGTACAAAGGTAGCTGTATGCCCCCTTCTCACTCTTCTTGCTCGGGGGAATGGAGAGAACCATGTCAGCCTTCCCTGCAAATGAGAGCAGCCTCAAGTCTGCTTTGAAGTGTGCTCAGCTCCCATGGTCCTCAAAGACGAATTGAAGGGTGGTGGTGTAGCTTGCAGATGATGCTGAGAGAAATCACACACATTGTGCAGCATCCACCACACTGATTTCACACAAATTAAAATGGTTTTTCATAACTATAGGCCTGACCCAAAAGTCAGAAGTCAATTGAAAGACTTCCATGGATGGCAAAAGACTTTTTGGATCTGGTCCTCTTCTGTAATCCTTAATGTTAACTAGATCTTTAAAAAACCACTAAAGGCAGACTGATTTCTGCCCTCATGTATGTAATTTACATATTTTAATATATACCATCATTTCTGTGTTCCTTTCTTCTCCAAATTATTATGCCGATAGTCTCCAATGATTTACTTATGTCTTGTAATGAGAATAAATCACAAAATCCTCCATTTAGGAATCACAATACATACAGCAGCAAATCTTTGGGTTTTGTTTGCTCCTTTGAGTAGATCACTATAATGAGAGACTGGGAGGTGGGTGTCTCTACAGCTCCCCCACTGAACAAGGGCATAGAGTAGAGCCCTACTGGAGTAGGGAGGCCCTGCCCCTTAACAGATGCGAGGCATGTTTCCTGTGGTGGAAAAGTTTAAAAGGACACTGGTAGCCGGGAAAAAGGGGCATGAGGCTGCTGCTGAAAGCTGTGCCAGGAGTGTTATCAGCATTGTGAAGGCTGCTCTAGCAACAGGGAGATGGATTTCCTCCTCCCTGTCCCCCCCCCTCTTTTTGTGGGGGCGGCAGGAGATCAAGGAGAGTTGGTTAAGCCAATGACCAAGCCCCAAACTGAGGCACTCCAGACTGATAGGAAGTGACCCAGGGGAAACAGAACTTGGGGTAGCTCAATAACAGGACTGAACATTCTGATAAACCATAAGGCCCAGGGTGGGCATTTTGTTTGTGCTGGGCAGATCAAGGGGCACAATCACATTATTCTGGCCCATAAAATTTGAAATGAAGTTGGATTGTTTTTTTTTACAATGACAACACAGGAACTGTTCAAGGGCAAGAATAATAAAATATTCAAGAAATTGACATTTGAAAATTATCCACAAACTCTCTCCAACAGATGGAAAAAACTGGGCAACTGAAACTATGCAGAAGCAACCAGGGCTGCTTTTCAAACGTGACCTGGTAAAAGGACACCTCCTTCTAGATTTCCCAACAGAATGACTCTTTGATCTAAGGCTATACACACCAGTCTTGAGTCGTAGGCCCTCGTCTTTCCCAAAAAGGGCCTCATAAATCTCCGCTCGTCACCACCTTAAGCCACAATCTTGCAACTGGATCTCAGCAGGCAGTGTTTAAAATGGGAGGAGTTGCCAGGGATTGCAGATCTGGCAAAAATAAAAAAACAAGCGGGGGTCACTGAGAGGTGCACTTTAACGCACTGTCTTATCAAAGCTGCTTCTACCAGGATATGATAGACTTCTCTCCCCCACACCCTACGTTAAGCACTTTCAGTAGGAAGATCCTTGCTTCCATTTGGAGTTCCGTTGATTTCAATAGCAAGCTGCAAAGACATAAGGTCCAGCTCTACAGATTCAATTGCAGGATCAGGGACTTATTCAGTAAGACCATACATCGCTACATTTCCTATGCTTTCCAGGGTGATAATGAAAGATAGAACATAGTGTTAGTGACTTGCTGAAGGTCCCATAGGAAACTTGTTTCAGAGCTGTCTAATAACTGTAATGGTATCTTAACCGTGGGAGGAGGCAGAAGAGTTTTTATTACTTGTATTGTGGTAACACCTAAAGGGCCCAGCTCCATTCTGTTTGTCACTGTACAAACCTGTAACACAGTGCTTCTTGTTCAAGTTGTGTCAGTTCTCTCTGCTTAGCACATTACAGGATACATGCATACAGCCCCCCCTAACTTCAGTGGAGTTCCATGTGGCTGCAGGGGTCTGCCCAAATAAAGCTCACTGTGGGATTTGGACCTTAATTAGGCCAGCTGAAAGCGGTGATAATAGTGTTTGCCTGCTTTTGTGAAGCACTCTGAGATCTGCAGCTCAAAAAGCCCTGCATGAAGTACATGCAAACTAACATTACATTTTTTCAGAGGAGGTAAATGAGGCATATAACTGCTATGTAACCAGATTTGCCCGTCACCTGGGGGTATGCTCATTTATTAGGTTTACTTTCCTGGAGAGGGTGCGGGGGTTGTAATTCTATTAATGTACTGCTTGTGTCACTTTTGTTTTCATATGGAATTTTACTTCTCCCTTCTGCAAGTCCCCTCCCAATGGAGCTATGCTGCAGGACCTAAGTTTCCCAGGGCTGGGTTCCTCCAGCCCCAGACTCAAATAAACACCCACATTTACAGATTAACAGAGTGCATGTGAGCAGGCTGGGTCAAAACAGCACTTTTAAGCTGACACGCTTATATGCCTCTGTACTCAACAGGCTAGGTTACACAGCACTTTCCAGTTGCCACACTTATATGCCCATGGACTCTACAAGCGGGGCAGAGAAACACTGCCAGGCTGCCACTCTTGTATGCCACAGGTTGAGCACATCGCTGTCCCCCTCTCACTCTACAATTGTTCTAGTAGTAACCCCCTTGATGAGCAAACCCCATGGGATTTTTGGGTGCTCCAGGGATCTTTAGCTTAGGTAAGAGAATCATTGCTGCAGAGCAAAATAGGGAAGCCAAGAACACACAAGAGTAAATGAGGTTTGGAGAGTCTGGCAACCAGCTTTATTATAAAAGTTATTTTATTGCCAGGTATATAAAATTTATGGTACTCCTAGTAATAGCCATACAAGGAGAGAAAAACAACCAAACAGTTACAATATTACATTATTTCAATTGGGGTATTGGAGAAATTTAGCCCAAGTTTGATTACAAAGTCACGTTTAGAAAGTTATACCTGGACTAAGAGAGAGAGAGAGAGATCGAATTAGGTCTGAGGGGAAAACGTAGGCTTAACCAGAGAAGAGAGAGAGAGAAAGAGAGTTGGGGTCTCACCACTCAGTGCAGCTTCAACCAGTCGAAGGTTCCCAGGAGACAGGCTGTTCAGCTTAGGGTCTGGAGTGCTGGAGAGAGGCAGAGCCCCCAACACGATCAGTCAGGAAAAGGTGAAGTCCCAGTGGATCTGATGCAGCTTTTGGATTCAGGCATCAGAACAGAGTTTTGAACTTGGGTAGGGGTTTTTGTAGGGAAAAAAACATGGTTCAAGGGAGAACATTAGATTTGTTTATGGGTAAACGATGACTCAAGGGAGTATACCAGAGTTGTTTTGTTTAGGCTGGACAATAGGAACTGATCTTTCCTGGCTATGGGCAATGTTACTTTGTTACCTAGCAGCTCTGTGTTCTTGGGGAACCAGGGCGCAAAACCCCAACTCTCTCTCGCTGGCTCACCTGAATACTCCCTCCCCCCATACCACCCTGCAACCCATGCTTGAACCAGAAACCAAAGGCATTTCAATAGGAAAAGGCAGTGGAAAACCCTCCCATCAAGGGTGATACAACTCCACATGCCTCATCTACATCAAAGATGTAAAAAGGGGGCATACAAAAGCCTCATCTACATTGAAGATGGAAAACGCACTGAACTCTGGGATTGGAAAAGCAGGGAACACACTGAACTCTGGGATTGCTGAAGCAGGGAAGCACTGCATGTTGGGAAATCTCTGCTCTCTATGTAAATGAACTAACACCTGTGCACATCCAGCTCCACAGTTATCAGACCATTCTAGGTATTGATAAGCAAAACACTATATCCTGGTTGCATTGGGAGCTCTCTCTCAAGGGAAGATGCCCTTCCAGAAATGATCAGCTCCTTTTGTCCAGACATTGTTTATCCATAAACAAACCTGAGGCCTACAAAAATCCCCTATCAAAGCTAAAATCTCTGTTCTGATGCTTGGATCCAAACTCTGCATCAGTTCCACTGTAACCTGTCTTTTCTTCCTGACTGATCATGTTGGGGGCTCTGCCAGACAAAAAGCCCTCCAGACCTTGAACTGACAAGCCTGTTCCTGGGAACCTCTGAACTGCATGGAGTGGTGAGATCAACCCCCTCTTTTTCCCCGCAACACAACTTGTCTCTCTCCCCCTCTCTCTCTCTTAGTCCAGGTATAACTTTCTACTTTTGTAATCAAACCTGGGATAGCTCTCTCCAATACCCCAACTGTAATTGTGTAGTATTGTAAGCATTTGATTGTTTTTTTCTTCTTGTATGGTATTACTATTAGTATCATAAGTTTTATATGCCTAGCAATAAAATAACTGTTATAATCGAGCTGATTGCCACTTTCTATCTCCAAACTTTATTTTATTCCTCTGTGTCCTTGGTCCCTATCTTGCTCTGTAATAATGCTTCTCTTACCTAAGCCAAAGATCTCTGGAGTGCCCAAAAATCCTATGCGGTTCGCTCATCAAGGGGGTTACTGCTAGATCAATTGTGGTGTAAAGGGGCATATGAAGGGGACAGCCAGGAAGTGCTACTCTGCCTAACCTATGGAGTCCAGGGGCAAATAAGGGTGCGGCTCAAGTGCTGTTTGACCCAACCTGATTGAGTCCAGGGTCTGATAGAGGGGATTAGACGAAAAGTGCTGTTTGGATCCAGCCTGCTCAAGAAGTGTGCTCTATTCTGATGCGAGGCAAAGAGGCATATAAGGGTAGCCACTGAAAGTGTGGTGTCACCCAGCCTGCTGAGTTCAGGGATACATAAGGGGTTGGCTGACAGTGCTGATAGCCCGGTCCGCTCAGACGCACTCAGTTAATCTGAAATGTGTGTGTATCTGTGGGGGGTTTATTTGAATCTGATGCTGGAGGAACCCAGCCCTGAAAACCTGGTCCTGCAGGATAGCTCCATTGGGAGGTGGCTTGTAGCCATATGAACACACAAGTAACACAAGCAGTACATTAATAGAATCACACCCCTAGAATCACACCCCCCTTCCAGGAAGGTAACCCTAATAAATGAGCATTCCCCAAGGTGAAGGGCAAATCTGGTAACAACTTCGAGGAAGCTCACAATGCAATCAGGCAAATTCAGTGTTTTGGATATCAATAAGGATCTATGACTAGAATTGGTCTGATAACTGCTGAGCTGGGGGTGTGCAGGCGTGGGTTCATTAACATCTGGAGCAGAGATCTCCCATCATGCCCTGCTTCGCTGATCCTAGAGTTCAGTGTGGTTCCTACCTTGGAGCTTGGTTCTTCATTCGGTATGTTAATAGAGATGTTTCCTTGTTCCATCTTTGATGCAAATGAATCTTTCTATCTTCCATTTGGTGTGCTAATTAAGATGCCTCCTTCTTACATCTTTGATGTAGATGAGGCTAGGGGAGTTGCCTTAATCCTGTCACCCTTGTTCGGAGGGGTTTAGGTATGTCTCCCAGTCCCACTGACTTTTCATTGCTTTTGGTAAATCTGTCTCTGATCGGTTCTGGTTCAAGCAGAGGCAGGTGAGGGGGGGGGGGTCTCAGGTGAGTCAGACTGTAGGGAATTTGCACCCTGGTTCCCCAAGAACACAGAGCTGACAGATAATACCTACTGCCTTAAACATGCCTAGGCATACCTGCATTGTATGTGAAAAGTTGTTAAAACTGTAAACTGGGAATCAAGAGATTGAATCTGGCTTATTAGGTATACTCCTTAGCTACTGAACCAAAGCAATACTGTATGCACATAAACATACAGCAAGGAAAAAGACAAGAGGATTTTCCAAAGATCTTCATGGCCACATGGATTTACACCTGCAGCTCTGATTTCAAGTTTGGGGGCAGAGCAAAGAGTTTCTCTCTTCTGCCACTTGTAGGATAGCCATGGTACTAGAGTTGTTAACTACAGTAGTAACTTTTATTATTAGCTATAGTATGAAGCTGCAACAGCATAGGAAATGGGGCTAAAAATAAAAAACTTTGGGGTTCTAGTCCCAGTTTTGCTACTGATCTTCTATGTAACCTGGTAAATTAATTAATCTTTCTGCCTATGTTTCATTATTTATAAAATAGGGATAGTGAACCCTTTTCTTTATGAAATGCTCTGAGATTTATGGATTATAACTAATTATTAGGTGATAGTCACTTAACCATCTAAATCACTAACTTTTTACAAACATACAAATCTTTTCTGTGTTAGATCATTTAAACTAGTGTCTGAGGAATATCTATTAGAGCATGCAAGGCTTGTTATTCTGAGTATGATAAAATATATTTGCAAGAACATAAAATATTAGAAAGATTGTGGCTTATACTAAAGAAATGATCAGTCCTGTCTGAATCTTTGGTTTGCAGAGCTTGAAAGTAATGCACAAGCTAAATTAAATACAATGCAATCATATACAGAGCTTTAGTATTATGCAGCCTGTGTTAATTCACTCAACATAAACTGCATTTTTAAAGAGTTAAGAACTGACAAAAAACAATAAAGCAAATGCATTCATGAGCAACATTTGGAGCAATGAAAGTCAATCAAGTCATTAGGAAGGCACTCTGATGCCTACAATTTGGAGAGGAATAAAGCCTCTGACTGCTTTTATTTATTTATTTTTTTCCAGATTCAAGATCATTTGGATACAGTTTGCATTGAGTAATTTAATTTTTAATTATGCAATAGGTCCAATTATGACCTACAGAGCTACACCCAATCAATGCCCAAACCTTTGCATTTTCAGTCAGTCCTCTGCCCCTTGGCTTAGCTTCTGCTCAGGCCTTTCCAGGTAGGCCAGTGTTTTGGGAGGTAGCATCTATAGTTTCAGCCACCACTACACAAAGGGGCATTTAATTGCTCTTTCATTTAATCTGATTGAAGGGTGCTTACTATACCAATTGACTTTAACTAGGTCTATGATTAAAGGCAGTTATTAACACCTTCCAGCATAACATTATACAAGGACACAAACGTATATTAAAATCTATGTCTGTGTTTTAAAACATCAGAAGTGGCTAGTTTTCAGGTATTTTGGGTGAGTCTTTAGGGAGTGCTGTAGTTTGCAACCAGATGGAGGAGAGGCAAGGGGAGAACTGCTAGGCCTCTTCAAGGCCAGGAACTTCTCTGCCTGTCCAGGAGTCTTGCCCTGATGATGAAGCTTGTGCCACCCAGCTCTGCTAAGATAGAAGCAATAGGAGATAGGTGGCTCATAGCAATGGCAGTGGCCAGAATTGGGGAAGAAGAGGCAGAGGGCCCACAGCAATACTCTGAGGTCAGCATGTGAAGACGGTAAGATAAGAGAGTGGTTTTGGAGCTTCAGGGGGCATAGAGGAAAGGCTAGGAAGGGTGTCTTTGAGCAGCTGAGTTGGAGAAGGAAACTGAAGATAAACATGTAACCAGGACAAGAGCGAAACACAATCAGTCATTAAGATTCTAAGGGTTAAATCAGCATGTCTCAACATGGGGTGAACCCCCATCCGGGAGCAGCAGATTGGGTGGGGCAGAGGAGAGATGCAATTTGGCATGTGGAAAGCTTCTCTGGATCCACTCTTCCTTTTTTCTGTAAGTTTGTTTCTGCTGCTACAGGTAAAGTGGTGGGCTTTCCTTCCTTCCTCTGTTTTTAATGTGGCTTGCTATGGTAACAGGTTAGACATGCAACCCATGCTTCTGTTCTTTGCATCCATGGCTTTGGCTCAAATGTGGGTGGCACCAATGGAGTCTCAAGCAGCCTTCTGATAGGTGGAGGGGGAAAGGGGGAGATTAGATTTTTTTTTTTTTTTAAAGAGAACTCAAGCAGTAAATATCAGCATTGTTTTACCTCTCATGAAATGAAAACTTCAGGTACTGAGACAAATGAATAGAATGGGCATTCTAGTAATTTCACTTTTAGAACCCTGACATCTTTGTTGAAATACTATTTGGTAATTTCTTTTAGAAATGTGGCTGCAGTTTTAAGATATGGCCTCTGTTTGGAACTTAGGGATAGGGTGAATTTAGTGGGAGTCCCTGAAGTTATTAGGAAGTACTTGTAGTGTTGCATCAGGGGTGGATCACAAAAGTACACTTGATTTATTGCTGGGGGTTTTAAATTTAAACTAAGACTTACCAACCACTTAAATAGATTTTGTACACATGTTTTACAAAATGTCCACTTCCTGTCTGATGTGTTCTGTACCAAGTTTCACTCTGGAATTAACTTTTAAATTGAATTATAAACCTGTAACAACCAAACTTGATATTTTTATATAAAGCCAGGTACAACCTGAATAACATAGTAAGATCCAGTATAAGATAAAGTGTTCCTAGATAAACTGTAAACAAAACAAATAAAGGGTGACATTGAGATTGGTTTAGACCATCTGGTGTAACAGGATAAACTTGTTTCAGTCTTTGCGGTGGGATATGCACTGTAGCTGAAAACTATGCAGAGGAATCAAAAAGAAAGCAGGTTATCTTGTAATGAGATACACTTCTGTATTCATTCCACTTGCCTGGATTTTTATCTATGAGTGCTTGGTAGCCAAATTTCTCTTTACAAGATTTTAAAACTGATCTCATGGAGAGTAGTTTTGTATTTAAAAAGCCTGTTAAGTCCAGATTTCATTTTCCAGGAATGCACAAGTTTGAAGAATATCTGATTACACTGTCTAGCAGTTGGAATATAGAACTACAGTCAGGAAATGTGGATTCCATTCTTAGCGGTCAGTGATGTTATTTGTGACTTTAGGCAACTCGCTTAAACTTTGGTGCCTCAGTTTCCCACCTATAATAAAATAGGGATCATATAACTTACTACCTTTGTTGATTCTGGCCACTTTGTGATCAGTGTGGATACCAGTGAGACACGGTACGCCCGATTTGCAGATCAATAAGGTTTAATGTGCAAGGTTTTCTATAAATATACTAGTTAGATACAAAGCCTAAAATTAACTACAATATATCATATTCACTAAGCCTGGAGAGCTAAGCAGTCACTCAGAAGGCTGTATACAGGAATGGCTTTCTTCAGGAGCCCCGCCAGGGAGTCAGTGGCCGCTGGTCCAATCGGCAGCACCTCCCACAGAGTCATGTGTTGATGGAGCACCCCCCTTTGTCTAAGTGGTAACTACTTATACCCTTCCATAAACAACCTTCACCTAATTATCTCTCATTATCATATACGCTAATTACCTACATTGGGTTTCCACCCTTAACTACATTCCATTCTCACCATAACAACTGGGGTCATCAAAACAGCATCTGGTGATAGGAGGGGCGGAGTAAAAGTATGCCCCTCGGCAATAAAACAGTGTACCCCAGACGTTCAAGGATAACTTGTTGTTCCCATCACTGTTATCTATGTGCAGCTGCAAGCATACAGTATCTGTATTTTGTCTTATTATGTGCAGTGCTATGCAGAAACTGAGACATCTGTACTGTTATTCAGTCTCTGCCAACTGAAAGATGTCATGCTACAGGGGTCAGAATAGCTAAGCAAGCAACTGAATGCTATGCTAAGCCTGTAAGACAGAGGTCAAGCAACTCAAATTGTACTGGGCCTCCAACACCTTTCTAAATCATTTTAACATCCTCTATGAAAAGAGCTATATTATGTGAAAATTACTGGTTTTTACATCGATTGTTATGAACAAACAAGTGAAACATTTTTTTTTTTTTAAAGCGGGAATCTATTATGTGGTTACTATGTTATATTAGGAAACAGCTGAGTATTTATATATAAAATCTTAAACTTTGGTTAAGTAACTTGAAATGCTACTACTTTTTTCTTGTAAAGAGAAAACTTAAACTTTGGATGTGATTATCAGTTGTATCTCTAAATATTTTTCTCCTTGAACAATCTAGAATTTTCTTGCTTTTTGTTTGAAAATGGTTGTGCTTTTGAATAAATCTATTTAACCATGGTTAATGTAGATAACCAAATTACAAAGACATTTAGCATTGTACATTAAAATATATTTGTTTCTGTCCTTGGGAAAGGATTGCTATTTTAATAAACCAAAAGCTCAAAACAATTTTGTTGAGGACCAGATTTGAATGGCCTAAATGTATGAAAGCAGATCTCCAGCAATCCTTATTGTATGTAAAATTAAATAAATCACGTAATGATATTCACAAAGTTTCAGAGGTATTCAGAAATGAAACACTTAAATTTATTAGACAAAGGTGTATTTAGTGCAGGGGTGGGGAACCTTTTTTCTGTCAAGGGCCTGATGGTGGCCCTGGCGGCGGGGGAGAATTCGGCGGCGGCGCGGTTTCACGGCGGCGGCGGGGTTCCGTGGGGGGCGGGGGGCAGTGCCCGCTGCCGAAGTCCCCCCGCAGCCAAAAAGGGGCAAACGGCGGCAGGACATTCCCCACCCCTGATTTAGTGGAATGTTCTGAAAAGCTTATATTACAACGGTAATCTATTTGCCTCAGTCTAAAGCGTTAGCAGTGACATAACCCAGATCATAGCTTTCCAAGAAGCAGTAAGTATATAAAGGATTCTATTTTGCAAGCACTTATGATCAAGTGTAGTGCTTACTACTGCGAGTAGCCCCACCAATTCCTGGTATTAAGTACTACACTCACTCATTCTGAAGTGCTTATAGGACTGGATACTAAGAATAGCAAAGCCAGCAGCTGTGCCATTTTTCCTAGGACTTTGGTCATCATCAGCAGGTTAAACACCCATCTATACCTATAATTATGACTCCAGTCAAATCAAGCAAGACTTCATCAACCGACGGTTTGCCAACACTTTCTCTCAACTATGAGAATGTGACTTTCTCACAAGGACTACTCATTAATGTAGAACAGTTGTACCTCTAGACGTCCCAGAAAGAAAACATCCTTCAGGGATCCAAGCTGTAATTAGTTAGGTTTCATCCCACTAATGCAATGAATGAGTTTTGAAATTGTCCTGAAATCTCTTCAGAAATTTAAAATCTCAAAACACTATACGGTTAAGAGGTTTATTATAGATGTGGTTCAGGTCATGCCATGTGTCTAAAATCTTGTTCTTGAAAATTATGGGAGGGAAAGAAATCACATCCTCTAGCAGCTGATGAGTTTGGATGAAGAAGAAGACTGCTGCATAGATTGACAGATTTCAAGGCCAGAAGACCACTGTAATCTAATCTGATCATCTACATAACACAAAGCATAGAGCCTCACTTGGTAACGTCCATATCAAGCTAAGATCTTTTGTTTGAGCTATAGCATGTATTTTAAAAAGACACCCAACTTGATTTAAAGACTTCGAGTGCTGGAGAATCTACCATGTTCTTAGGTAAAATATTCCAGTGGTTTATTATCTTCACTATTCCATCTTATTTCTAGTCAATTTGTCTAGCTTCAGCTTCTAACTATTTTACTTTCGTAATGCCTTTTACTGCTAGATTAAAGAGCTGTCCATTTTATGAAGAAGCTATGAGCTGTGCCAAATAAACACACTTGGTGGAGGTGACAATGCCCTGGTAGAAGGGAAAAATTAAGTTACAAAGCAAAATTGTCTTGCCTAAGGTGCTACTCATTTCCTACATCTGTCTTGTTGAATCAGAGAGCAGAAGCAATTGAGGGTGCTTTCTGAGAAGCTACACCAGAGTAAGAATGGAATGGCATGAGGGCTAAAAGTTACTTTATAAACTTTCACTGCTTTAGTGACTCTGATGAAAGGTGTGCACATATCTCACCTTTGCCCCGTATTTCACAGAGAAGACATTTGAGGGGAAAAATGTAATTTCTTATTTTAGGCTTTGGGAGCAAGACCCCATTGCTAAAATGCAGAACTTAGTGATTTGATATTCCCACAGAGCTGACTTCCCCCTAGGGAAATCAGTGAAAGCTCAGGTCTTGCATAGGTTTATTTAAAAAAAAAAAAAGCCCAAAACTTAGATGTTGAATGCCTCCAGCAAATACATGTGGTAGAACCATTTTAGAGTTAAATGGATGACAATTGTAAAGATTCCTCCCTTCCCTTCCCCCCCCATGTCCCCAAAAACATGTAGCTACAAAATGTTGTTTAACCCTAACCTCAACATGAGGCAGCTGATATAATTGTTTTTGCAAACTCATGTTGCTGCACAACATTAAGTTGCAATACCAGTTTAGTTGGGCCAGTTCTCCTGGGATGGCACATAGGTGCCAGGAGCTTGCTTTCCCTTTATAACATCTCATCAGTAGCAGTGCTTCTCCATGAAGCCAGAGCCTTCTCAACACCAGAAATCTGAGAATTTCTGGGATGGCACTATAATAGGATGTCAGCTAAATTTCAACCACTTGTTACACTGTATATATATATGTCTTTGGCTGGTTGGGAAAACTAGTGCAAGCTGGGAATATTTTGATTGTATTGTTAGCTCTTCATCACTTAAGAAAAGGATGAAAAAATTAAGCTGGTTTCACTTTGAATTTCTTGCATATTTAGGGTAATAAAGGTCAATAAAGTGGTTATTGAGAAAGCTAAGCCTGAGACTTAAAAATAATGTTACATGGCACTGCTTGTGGGATGCAAACCTAACATTCCAATTAGCTCATAAACCATGACAGATCCAGTATGGGCCAGTACTGAAGACTAGAACAGCTGGAAGAAAGTGTGCTCTGCTCATTCCTTCTCCATGCCATGCTCATGCTCCTTCACTGAAAGGGACTGCAAGGGGTTGCAGCACAGGGCCATTCTGCCCTGTGCCACCACAGATGTCCCCTGTTCCTCCATGGGGAGATCTGTTAGCTTTCCATTTCCTGTATGCTGGCTCTGCTGGTGTACAGGAGCTGTAGGAAGCCGTAGAATTGGGGCCAGAAAATGACTTTTCTAGCAGGAAAATCTGAAGTCTCCAAATTCCTGGTCTTTCCCAGATGCTAAGATCTATATTAAAGAGAGGTGGTAATAACTAACTGGCCACTACTTGCAACTGAAAAATACAATGCTTCATGTGTGATTTCAGAAGTGTATCTATAAAATGAGGACAAAGAGAAAAATAATAATGAAATAACTGTTTATTATTATTATTATTGAAACTAGCCCAGCAGGTTTTATGACCTTGACGCTCTAGCACAGATTTGCAGCTCAAGGAAGTAAACAATAAGAGAACACAACATTCTATTTAAAAAGAGAGAGAGGGAAACAGTTCACTGTAAATATTCCCAAATTAAACTTTTTCTCTCCAAAACTCCCAGTAATAGAAGAAAGGATTAAAATGAAGGAAAAACTCTTGTGCAGCTGAGGCTTCCTCCCCTGTACTGAGCATGCTGCAGCCGGCTGTCTTTAAAGGCAGATTGTTCTGCCACACCAGAGTAAAAGAAACTTTTAGGGTGGAGATGTTAAAGGGAGGACTCCTCTGGCCAGGAGTTTCCAAGAGAATTGGATGTTTCCTCTTCCAGAAGGTAAGTTTAGCAGTACTACTTCGCTCTTATAACAGTTTCTTCTGTTATAGGAATCTGTTACACTTATAGGTTACTTCTGACACTTTTTCTAGAAAGGGAGAGTCATAACTTACAAAATTCTCCAAAGAAAAATGGTATGGCTTAAAGTCACAGACCAGAAGTAGCAACAAAGTTACTAGTAGACAAGACTTGCCAAGCAGTTCTGATTTGGCATTAGAGAAGGAAAGAAAAATAACTTTCTTCTTAAAGCAAATGATACTGACTGTAAGTACTAGCTACCTCCTTCCCAAACTACACAGGACTTTCCCAGTCCTTCCAACACAAACCAGAAGTATTCCCAAATCCTATTCCTGTTGTGCAAAGGATTTCCCCTCTAATCTCACTTTCAACACTCAATCCCCCTTTAAAAACAAACAACCCCCCGCAACCCTCTCTGGACAGTGTCATAGAGCTGCCTGGAAAACACCAGATATGATCCATCTCTTAGACCCTACTGCTCCCCATGCATACAGGTTTTCATATTTCTTTAATTTGCTGCTTTATTTAATTAGTGCCCATAGACCTTGTCATAGGAGTATTGCTTCCACTCAGAGCCTTCATTTGATCCTGCAAACCTTATTCATGCAATTAGTCCTTTTGCTCTGATGTCTTCTCTTGGGCTCTGCCCTCTCCTCTCCTGTGAAACTGCCCACTCACAAGATCACAAAAGTAATTTCTTTCTTTTCATATCTATGATCTGTTTTCTGTGCCCATTCTCCTTCATCTCTCTAGTGTTTTTGACATTGCTATGAACTTTTTGAGACCCTCTCTTTCTTGGACTTCTGTAGCTGTATCCTTTCTTCATTTTTTATGTTGCTGATGACTCCTTTAGCACTATCTTTGAAGGATCCTTTCCATCTTCCCTATCCCTTTTTGTTGGTGTTCCCCGGGGTTGGGTTTTCATTCCTCTACTTTTTTCTTCTCTGTGCTAACTTTTGGATGAGTCTCTCATAAGCAAATGAGACTCTACTTTTCTACCGTTGACTATGTTCACATCTCTTGTCTTTCTGATATGTTCTTATGGGCACTCTGCTGCTTCCTTAAAGAAAAATGTGACAGAAATTGAACATATCTGTCCTCCACAACTTTTTCCCTGCTTCCTTTCTCCACGTCTGTTGACAACTCAGTCATCCACCCCATCACTTAAATCTGCAGCCTAAGGATTGTTTGACTCACCCCTTTCCTTCTTTCACATACAGGCTGTTGCCAAATCTCATTGCTTTTCCTATATTATTTCTAAAATCCTCCTCTTTCTCTCTATTCCCCACTACCAAATGCCTGCTCGTGTCTCCTGTGCTACTATAACTTTCTCTCTGCCCTAACTTTCAACTAATTTCTTCTGTCTAGCCAAAATTCAACAGATAAACTATATCTCTTTCCACCATTCTGTCACCTCCACCTCAAGCCCCTTCATTAGACCTCTCTGCTGCAAAACTTTATAGTTCCTGCATAGCTCTGCTCCTGTCTACACTTCATCTTTTGGAGCTCTCCATGTTCCTTCCTGCTCTTCTCACATTCTTGTCCTTTGCCTCCTCATGTGACTCTTGTCTTCATGACTCTTTCCAAGCTTCTCCTTACACCTGGAATTATATCCCTTTTCTTGTGTGCCAAACATCCTTACTTTCTTCAGCTTTCTCTTCAAAATCCACCTCTTTTACTTTTCACTATTGACTTTTACTGCTATGCTGTTTCCTCCTCCTTTCTTACTCTAGTTGTCTATAAGAATATAAGAATATAAGAACTTAATACTTGCTTATTACAGATTTCCCACAAAAAAAAAAAAACCCTCTCACATGCAAGTGAAGGTTGCTAGACCCAAAGCAAATCATAAAAAGTGAGGAACTTAAGTTATTCAACACCCCTACTACACTACATTCACCAGTTCCCCTTCTCATCCTCAGTTATCTCCTTTCCACCAACCTCAGGCCAGATATCTCCAGTTCACCTTCAGATTGAACTACCAACAGGTAACCTTGAACTTTGTCCATGTTCACTGGTTATAGCTTCATGTGTTTTTTGATGACTGATAAAGTTGGTGTATGTCTAATAAAGTACATTACACATAACCGTGTTTGGTTTTCTATTCATGTGTATGTAAGGATGGTGACAGATTGCAAGATGATGTGATCTATGTAGTTGATCTAAGGTTGATGTTAATTCTTATGTGGAAGTTAAATCAGTTAAATCTCCATCTGGAGTGTGTGTGTCTGAGAGAGAGAAGAGTTAAGGCTTCAGGTGAAGTCAGTGGAATCTGCAAGTGCTCTGAAAATCAGCCTTGGGTTGGATGCCTAAAATCAGTAGCTGTTTTTGAATGTTTTGTCTATAAAGATTAACTCCTCTTCTCCCACCCCCCACCCAGTTTGGTATGTTAAGGAACCTCCATTAAATTATATAAGCAAATCTGAACATGATCTTGTCTTATGTTCCCTGTTAGGTTCCTGTATACCTACTGATCTAGTGAAATGAGTCTCATAGGTTAGTTAGTTATTGTTCTAAAAAAGAAAAAAATAGCCTTCACCACTTTTAAATATGCTGCCTTTTCATTATTACTGAATGTCCCCTTGCTTTTATATTATGAAAAAAGGCAAATAAGAGTCTCTGACAAGCAGCTGAAAGCAGCCACTTGGATTAGAAAAGTGGTGCCTGTCTTGGGGTCTTGAGACTCTAAACTGTGGCCCTCAAGAGCAACTGTGTTAAGAAAATTTGTAATTGTTGGTGAATTGAAAATGTGTTCTCTGACCTGTGCTTTTTAAAAATTGTCAGTGAGGGAGGATCCACTGCTTCTCTGCCAGACTACAGGAACCTGAGGGATAAGGCTGGATTAAGGTGTAGGCAGTATATAAATCTGATCATAGGTCCTTGGATTCATGTAGTTACTTCAAACTCTCCATTTTCATTTAAAATAGAAGACAAAAAGAAAGAATACTGGTAAGTTTCAACCCTCATGGTTGTGAACCAAGTATGACTGAGGTAGAGCTGTAGCTTCAGTCTGTAGACAGCTTTGAGAAACACCCCATTCATTCCAATGTCTTGTTAATAACAGGACCGACTGCTCTGGGGAGCTGTGCCAACACCATCCCAGCAGAAGACTCTGTCACAGGAAAAGTGTACAGAAGGGTTAGTCTACCCATCCAGGCAAAAACACCTCAGATTCTGGAGTAAGAACTGGGGTGAACCCCCACTACTTCTGAGGGGAGGGAAGTCGCTGCTGCTGTTCTTGGGAGAGGGAGAAAGGGATCCAATGCTGCTGTTTCTGCAGCATCTTGGGCATTCTGCCAATTCTGGTGGTGGTGAGGAAACAGCCTGGGAGCACAGCTATTTGGCAGGGAGGGCTCATGTTGTTGTAGCTCAAAGGCCCCAGTTTGCCTTAATCTGGTTTTCTCCAAGGAGGGTTTGGTATATGTTCCACTGGCTCTGCTTGACCCTAGGGAAGCATCTAGCAAAGAATGGTTCCCCTCTTCTCCCAGTGCCCCCCCAATCTGATTAGCCCAGGAAGGAGATGGGGAGAAGATAAGGTGAGAACCAACAATCAGTTATGACTACCTATTCTCTGCACCATGTAGGTTACAGCAGCCAGAGGGCTGTTCTAACTGCCCTGATTCTTTGTGATCTCCAAGGGACTAGAAATCTTGGGCGTATAGCACTGTATGGTGACTTGGGGGAGGGGAGGGCATAGGAGCTAGTTGTGCTGACACTAAGCCCATTGGGATCTCTCTTCACATTAAGGGAATCTCCAGCATTGGATTTACTGTGGTTTCTGCTCCTCCTGTGCCCTCCATGGTGCAAAAGGAGAAGAATCTCCCCCTAAGTATCAATTGTTGTCTTTTCTCCTTTTTGAAATAATACATTCAGGCATTAGGCTGAAAAGATTGAACACCATTGGTTTAGAAGGAGTCAAAAGGAGTTTATCACATCTAATGTGGTTGCTGCCTGGGAACCAAGATTAGGTTCCTGGGGTGTGCCTGCGTTTAGATAGAATCTCTGATTTATTGCACCACTCCACAAATATGAAACTGCCCCTAGAGCCCCTCTTGTGTAGGAGGTAATGTTATCATTTGTTTTAATTGAGCAAGCCTGAGTTCTAGGCAACATTAGCTATTAATTGCGCAGTAGTTGCTTTCACCGGCTTCTACTTCTCCCTCCTTGATAATGTGAAATCAAGGGGCATAATCATAGTGGAACTAAACGGTTCAAGTGGACACCAATAAAGTCTAATCTAGAGCATGCCTTGGGGTGATGCTGCTATTACCCCCTAGTAGTTACACCTGTGGCTGCGGGGATCTGATTTTAGATGAGATGGTTTCAGCTGGAATATGGAACTGGGAATGGCTGGGTTTAGATGGAATTTCGTCATGGAGTCTTTTCTCCTGTGCGTGAGGGAGTGTTAGATAGAATACGGTAAGGAGCACTGAGAGTAGGGAGGTCTTACATGGAGTATGGTAAAGGAGATCCGAGTTTCCCTTCCTATCGCGAGGATCCGATCTTGGTGGCATCTCTATGATACCGGATATTCCAGGGCTGCGAGGTGGGAGGGGTCTTAGCTTGCGCTGCCTCTCTATGGAGGAAGCCCTCGGCGGCTGGGGACTGCCACTGTTGTGCGCTTGCGTGAGCCGGGCTACCCCAGGCAGGCCGCCGTCCTGCGGTGACGGTCGGTGAGCGGAGCCAGCAGTAGCTGCGGCTGCTGGTGCAGAAAGTAGCGCCCGCCCGCCCCCGCCCCCCCCCTCGGTCCGCTGCGCCGGGGGGGCCCGCGCGCCCCCTCCTCTCCCAGCTGCGCCACTGGCATCCCTGGTCCGGCTGCGGGGCGGCAAATGGTTGGGCCGGACGATGCTGGAGCTCAGGGCAGCGCAGCCTTGTTTCCCGCGGGCCGGCAGGATGAAGCGGCGGCGGAGGAGGCGGCGGAGGAGGAGGAGGACGGGGAGCGGGATGGGAGCTGGAGCCTGAGCGGCGGCGGCTCAGGGCAGGAGCGGCTGCTACAGCTGTACCTGGCGGGGAAGGGCTGTAAGTGCTGCTCGGAGAGACCCCCCAACGGGGCCGCTTGTGTCCTGGGCCCCCACCGGAGAATGACCAACGGGGACGCCGGCTTCCTGCTGCCGCTGGAGGAACCGGCCGCGCGGACCGAGCCAGGGCTCGAGGAAGAGGAGGCAGAAGCGAGACTGCCCAATGGAGGGTTCCCCCTTTTCCTCCCCGCTCCCCAGCCGAAGCTGGGGTGCGGTGGGGGCCGGGCGAGCCCGCCGGCCGGGGCCGCCCTGGAAGAGTCTCTGAGGAGTTGCTGCCTGGGACCCGATCCGGAGGGTGACGCGGCAGCCGGTAGCCCCCCGCCGCCGCGCAGCGGGGCTGGGGCTGAGAGGCGGACAGAGGCCGCGGCCGGCGTTCGGACCCCCCGGGACGGAGGCGACGGAGCTGCTGTGGCCGGAGCCCTTTGCCCGGCGCCTGTGGGCTTCATAGACATTAACTTGAACTCTCGCAACACCTACGAGGTGAGCCGCCGCCGAAGCGCCCCGGAACAGCTGCCGCACGGGGGGACGCCGCCCCCTGCCCTGGCCCCCCCTCCTCAGGAGCCGACGGACAAAACCAAGAGAATCGCCATAGCCGGCAGTAGCAGCGGCATCGCCGACTTCATCACAAGGTGAGCCCCTCCGGCCTCGGAGCCCTGTGTTACCGGCGCGGGAGCGATACTGCCCTCCCTAGTTGGGGGGAGCGGGAAGGAGGCGGCACTGCCTCGGGTGCCTGGGAGAGCAGGAACAGCACTGAGCTGATTTCAGCTGGGTGGGCCCAGAGCCTCATGTGGAATGCACTTCAGAAAATAGTTGTTAATCCGTGCAAGACCCTCCCAAGGTGACTTGATGCAGAGCTGACCTACCTGTTTCACTAGACTACCTGAAACTAGCTTTAGGTCCTGTGACCTGGTCCCATTCTCTCTCTGCCCCCCGCCCCACCCCCGCCTCCCCAACTGCCTCACTCAACTTTTAAGTGCAAAGACAATTTAAATGTTAACAGTAATTTTCAGTGATGCTGATCACTTTAGCCGTTAATTCTAGCAATGGTAGGATTGTGTGCAGAGCCTGAGTACCTACCACCACTGCCATCTATCCCTGCCAGCAAGAAAGAGGCTGTGTGGTTGAGAGGGAGCCTAAGAAGACTGGGACCTGAGCTACACTACAAACACATACCTCGCTCAGGGATGTGGAAAATCTACACTCCTGAGTGACATAGTTATACTGATTTGGGTGACATAGCTACTGTGTCTCAGGGAAGTGGAGTATCTACGCCTATGGGAGAAGTTCTCTCATCAGTGTAGGCATTGTCTTCACTAAGTGTGACAGCAGCTGTTGCAACACTGTAAATGTAGACAAGCCATTTAGGACAGTTTTGGAACTCCAGACCATGAGTATATGTTGACTTCTAAACTGAAGACTGCTTCACACGACAGGTAGTTACTGTAGCAGGATGATCCATGTTAATTTGATAGCCGCAGGTCTTTGGAGAATATTTTGGAATGAAATAAACTTTTCTGGGTTGGAGAATTGCTGTCAAAATACTGTAACTGTTTTCTGAAAATTAGTGAGCTGAAATCAAGATTAATTGGGACTTAATTGGCCATGTGATTTAAAAAAATGGTGCGCTCATTCATAAGCAGAGCTTGGAAAAATGTACAAGCCACCAACTAGCTTGAATGTTAAACTTGTTTGGATTAAATGTGAAGGAAAGAGCTTTAAAAGGCAGAGCTGCGTAATTCAGGGGTCTCTCCAACATTAACCATGAATTATGCATCTCTGTGGACACAGGGTCTCTTTCTCTCCTCCACTTTGTTGCTTTCTTTCCCTATATTGTCTTCACTCTTTCCACTCTTCCTTATATCTATTTTTTCTCCAAAATCAGTCTGTGTATATACTTACCTCTATCTCTCACATCCAGTCAACTAACACAATCTTCTCACGCACAAGGTTTGGAAATCTTACAAGAAATCAGAGTAAACGCATTAGCCGAAGATTAATGTGAAAGATGAGTTTCACTCTGCAGAGATAATGCCCATGTGAGAAGCAGACTTTCTCCTGCTGCAGCTGCTGGGAAAGGGGAAGGGGCTTGGATTCCTACTGGATGCTGTCCCTGGATTCTGCTTTGGAGTTAGCTTCAAGCTAATAACTACCTGATAAATTTGGAGTTTGTCATCCCTTCTAAAGAGCCTCTTGACTGCTTTGAGGACTGATTGAGGGAAGTCTCTGCTGCCAGTTTTTTGTCTACTGCAGTTGGAGTGAGTGGTGCTTCTGCTTTCTTCCCTCTTTGCGTTGTCATTTTTGTCTCCAGTACTCTGTGCTGTCTTGCATCCTTTTTTTGAATACTCCAAATTAATAACTCCAGTTTTTGCTGTTGGTTGCTTTCCAAAGCTGTAGCAGAGTAATACTGAGTTGTCTTCTGGGAAGCCGTGAAAACTGACAAGGCTAAATTCAGGTCTATGCTACAAACTTTTGCCAGTATACTAATGTTGGTGGGGTGTGTGGGTGGGGTGGGGTGGGGTGGGGGGGTGACTTTTATTCCTCCCAGTACTACTTTTCTGATAAACTATCCTAGTGTAGATGCAGTAATATACTGGCATAAGTGTTTTTGCCATTACATCTTATTTTACTTTGGAACCTGTGTAAACTATGCTGGCAAAAGCACACTTTTCCTGATACAAACTGCATCTACACTAGGAGAGTTTGGTGGTATAGCTATACTGGCAAAACTTTTCTAGTGTAGATTAGGCCTAAGTTTCCATTTTGCTGCAGTTTGGAGAAGCAGTGGTAAAGGCATTGGAGTGGTCTGTCTGCAGACTTTCTGAGAAAACACAGCAACAATTTTAGAACTTGCCTATATGAAGCAGCAATTTGCACTACGGGGTTGTGATTTTTAAAGCATACTAACTAGTCTTTGTAGATCTTGGTGCTGAGTGGTAAGTTTCCTAGTACACTTTAACATAGTGCTCAAACACCACTACGTTAAAGTGCACTAGGGAACTTTTAGTGTGCCCCAGCAGGGTTTGCCGAGACCAGTTAGTGTGCTTTAGATGTCATATTCCTTGCTACTTTTTGTGTAGACGAGCTCTTATGCTCCTTTTGTGTTGTAGATTATCTTAGCAACTTTAAGGGCTAGAAGCTTAATTTTTTTTAAAAGTGTTTACGTGTTTCAGAAAGTGATAGCTTTGTTTTTAAGAGGAACCGGTCTGGAACTGTCAGAGTTGCTCTGAGTGAATCCTCAGTAGCAACAATGAGTTCTCTTGTGAATCTTCTGAATAGATCATTGTATTGCAATGAGCACAAAGTCATAAATGATGCTGGTACCAAACCTTTAAGTTACTATACTTGCAGACAATGCCAGTTATGCGTGCCTTGATTTCCACTGAAGGTGCTTTTTATGGAAGGGAGAATCACTTCTCTGTTCTGTTCTTCCTTTGTAGTTGTGTGTTAAAACTCTGACTCTTACCTCTTTCTAAAGTAAGAAAATGAAAGGGAATTCTCCACACTGGTGACTTGTCAGTTAAATGCTTTGCCCTGATGATGCTATTCTTTGTTTTATTTAAAATTAGTCTAAAACTTAGCTGCTTTTTTGTTTTTTGTAGAAGTCATTTAAATAAATGCGAGAGGGGCTGCTGCCCAGAGTAATGGACAAGAAATAAATGTTTCCTCCAGGCTTTTACCAAAAAGTTCAATAAAGAAGGCATGAAATTACTTACTGCCTTGTAGGCGTGACTACTTTTATATTAGTAACTTACAGCTGGGCACAGCTCTGCCCGTAATCACAGAATACTTCCTTACTTTCGATAATCAGGACCTAGACCAGGGGTGTCAATTATCTGGTCATAAGGGCCATTTAAGACCAACTTGTTCACTTGGCAGACTGCACTGTTTAAAAAAATAAATAAAAGGGCAGCAAAATGGCGCAGCTTTCACTTACTTACTTTCCATACCTGCTTAATGCTCCGGAGGCTGGGAGTGCTCAGGCTGGCAGTACTCTGGGGGTGTGGCGAACCGGTGCTCTGTGCTGGGGTGTGTGGGCGGTGCTCCGGGGGCTGGCAGCATTCTGGGAGCGGGGTGGACTGGTGCTGGGGCAAGCTGTCGCTAGGGCGCCGCGCAGCTGGCAGCACTCTGGGGGCTGGCAGCACTCTGGGAGTGCTTGGACTGGTGGCACTCTGGTGGCGGGATGGACTGGCCAGCCTGGGGGTGGGGTGGGGCAGACAGGCGCTTGGGGGTGGGGTGGGCTGGGCTGGTGCTGGGGTGCTGCAGGGGTGCTGCATGGCTGGCAGTGATCCAGGGGCTGTGGGCACTCGGGCCGGTAGCGCTTATGTGGCCCGTGGGCTGTATGTTTGATGCCCCTACTTATTGTCACAATATTAACTTAAACTGAAACCTTAAATACAGTATCAAATTTAATGCCCATATGGGGGAGAAATTTGATCATCTGATGTTTGTTCAGCCTTGAAATCAAAGTCCTATTCTGTGCCAAATACTATCAAATCTATTTGATATAGTGCTAAATTTTTTCTTGAAAATAAGTTTTTACTATTTTTCTTGTTCTATCTTTATTTCCATTTTTTCTCAGCATGTGGAATGGGCCTTCTGTAGGACAGCCAGAGTAATTCAGGAGTTTATTCGGGGCTTATGATCACTGGGCAGATCCACCTGTCTCCACCTTGAGTGTGTGTATCTGATGCTATGACCAAAGCTTCTTGAGAGCCACCTGCTTTCTCTTAGACCTAGCCTACACAACAGGGACTATACCGTTAGATGGCTATGTGTGTATAATCCTATAATGTAGATACAGCCTACAGTGACAGAAGGGTTTTTCCATTTCTATAGGAACATTGCTTCCCCAAGCAATGGTGGCTAGGTCAATGGAAAAACTACTCTTTCAACCTAATTATGTCTGCACTGGGAATTAAGTTGGCATAACTGCAATGCTTGGGTGTGGATTTTTCACACCCCTTGGTAACAGTTATGTTGACCTAAATATAAAGTGTAGACTGAGCCTTAATGTTGTGGTACATAATTAGTTTGAGACCTGGTCTACTCTTTTAATTTAGGTTGACACAGCTATGTCGCTCAGGTGTTTGAAGAATGCATACCCTGAGAGACTGTAGTATTCTGATGTCCCAGTGTAGAGCTCGAGGGTAGCTAGGCTCATGGAAGAAATTTTCTGTCAACCTAGCTACCATTGTGTGGGGGAAGCAGTGTTCCTATAGCAACAGAAAAACCCCTTCCATTAGTATAAGATGTCTACACCCTGTGGGATTATGCAGGCATAGCTATGGCACTTTAGCTATGCTGGTAGAGTTTGCATACTGTAGGCAAGGCTTGAGAGAGCAGCCTACTAGCCAGTGTGTCTCTTGTCTCATTGCTCAGATCATTTTTGAGCAATACTAGTGGAACCCTCTGCTCTAGCAGCATGAAGTCTCCCAGGGAGTAGGGGAAAACTGAAGGGGAATCTAAACAAATAATGCTCCTACTTCCCCCTTTCTGCCCCATTCACGCCACTGCCTCCCCCCCACCCCAACTCAAAGAAAAAACAACCATAAAACAGAAAGAGAAGGAAACTGGTGAAACAGGTGGAGATCAAGCAGCAGTAACTGTACCAGGGCATGAGGGCTCCAGCAAGAAGATTGGGAACCACTGTTTTGTTGGCTATGGCTTTTGTAGAGTATAGACGTTTTTAAAAGTACTACAACTATATAATATGTATGTGAGAACATGTATCTGTGGTGCACATAGCCATTGTTATTCCTTTCCTAAGCACAATTTTATAACCTCACTTTATATCCACCTGACATTTGTTGGTAAGATAGTTGACTGCCATTTCATTTTATTCTCAGGTTTTACAGCTTAATAACTTTGAAATATTTTGTCCTGTATCTCTTCTAATTTTTCCTCAATCTTTACATTGCTGCTATTTTGAATGGCACGTTTAATGTTAATTTTGCAGAAATGAAATAAATATAATGTAACATGGTTCAGTTTCTTGTTCCCAAAATTCAACTAAGTGAAGAGTTGTCCTTGCTGGTATAAACTGAACAGTTTGGTTTTCAATAAACAGTTACTGTGGTGATTACATAAAAATAGAACGAGACACTAAGTATTTTTTGTGACCGGCTCATAAGCAGCCTTGTGAACTTCACCATTAGTTGCCGAATGAATGTTTATATGGGTCATCAGAGTTAATGGCAGTTTCCTCTTCTTCCTGTCCCCTCAGCCCGTCCCAGCTAAAAAGACCCCTCCACTGAAAAAACCTTTCTGTAATTATCACTGAAAAAAATAGTGCGGGAAAAACATGGTTGTACTTGCAAATAAAATCTTTAAAGCAGTGATTCCTAGAGTGCAGTAGATGATGAGGCCAGGCTAGTTTGGTGGGGGCACAGGGCAAAGAAGAGGATCATTAGTGAAAAGCCACACATCTCCCACATCTCCTTTATCCCATTGTAAATGCTCAAGCAGCAGGCTGTACCTCAAAAACTGGTGGTCTTTCCATCTTGTTCCTACTGTTAACCTTAATAAGCAGGTGGGGAACTGCAAAGAGGTCAGTTGTCAGAAAAACAATATTCAGTAAAATTATCTTCTATAAGTAGATGATGTAAACACTACTGTTAGGTTTTTTTAATTATGCTTATTTTTTCTAGCTTCTGCTCATTCTAGTTCCTTTGCAGCTTCAGTTGTCTGTTTAGAAATTCTTAATGTCACAGTTGCTCTTATATTTCTCTCCATATGAGAGATTGATTTATGAACAAAGCCGTTCTCATACCAACTTGTTCACTTAAATTACAAATATTTGGCCTGAATTCTAGTTGCCTTGAGAATCAAGGTAAAAAGCTGCTGGACCCAAATTTTGTTGCAGTGATCATTGTCGTTAACTTCAAATAGCAACTTTTCCCTAGATTATAGCTGAGCTAAAATTGTGAAAACAAGACAATAAAGCGTGCATATTTTAAGTTGCACTGAAAAATAATTTGAAGGCTTTTTTTGGCATGTGTAATGTACAGTAAAAGCAGAATGTCCATTTATTCTGCCATTATTTCTTGGCCCTTCTGTCTAGTTCTAACAGACTTATGTGAACAAGTTACTAGAATTGCATTAATACAAAGTGGCTGCAGTAAATGTAACTCAAAAAGAAGAAAAATCCACCTGTAGTCAGTTGAAAAACTGATTTAAAAATCTAAGTTTGGAGGTTTTATTTTTGGACTTTTTCTGCCTTTGCTTTTGGTGGCATGTTATCAGTCAGTATTTTGAATTTTTTAATACTGTCCATTTCAAATATAAATGTTTTCTTCCCACCTGATCACCAAATATTTCTGTCAAATCATTAAATGTTAATGTAGTTATGCAGCTGCTGTGTAAAGTTCCAGAGGGGTAGCTGTGTTAGTCTGTATACAGCAAAAACCCTCCCCATTGTTGTTCCTTACCCTTAGGTAGGTAGGTAGGTGTGTGTGTGTGTGTGTGTGTGTGTGTGTGTGTGTACACTCCCTATCTGATTTCTATTTCTTGCATCTGATGAAGTGGGTTGCAGCCCACAAAAGCTTATGCCTGCAGAAATTAAATTTGTTAGTCTTTAAAGTGCTACAGGACTCTCGTTGTGTTAGCTGCTGTGTAGTGTATCTATATTTAAGACTACATCCAAAACTGTTATATGTCTGTACATTTCAGAGTGCGAATGGTGAGGATATTTGATTTATCTTCCTTCCCTTTAATTTTGTTTTTTGTACTTGTTAAATTCTTAGCAAAGCCAGAAAGACCATACATGATGTTCCTAATATTTCTCAGGTCAGAAATACCTCAGGTATTCTCAGGTAAGAAAAATTGTGGAGAGTAAGAGAAGAGAGACGGGATAGGCAGGTCATCTTTAGATATCATAAAGAAGAAGAAAAAAGGTCACAAACCCTTTTTTGCAGTCTGTCTTTAAGGCAGCAAAGTGAAATACTTCAAATGTGGGGAAAAGCCAAGATTATTTGCACATTCACATTGTTATTCTTTCTAGCTGTGTACATTATAATAGTTAATTAAATAGCTACCTGCATAGTTGGCTGTACTGATTGAATGTAGTACAGCAAGCAAGCCAAGGGCATGTAATGAATGTACTCTAACTTAAAAAAAACACCAAACACACCCAAAATATAACCCACTATGCTTCAGAATGAGGAGCACACAGCAAGACAGGTCTCATTCACTATGTATCCTTTCCTAATTCACTGCACACCATTCCACCTGTGTACTTAATTATGGAGGGAGTCGTATGTAAATAATGTGATTAGTTAGTTAGATTAGTGTAAGGAAGCCAATGGATATACTCAGAATTTACATACTTGTGCCTGAGAGCAGAGTTAGGCCTTCAGTGTACAGGTTGAACAGTAATGGATAAGGCATGGGTCATTCATTGTATATCGAGGATGATAAATAAATTGTGGCTGCTTCATGGACTGTAGCAGCCTGTTGATTGACCGAAGCAGGGATTGTCAAGAAAGACATGATTAAACCTTACCTTTCATTTCCTGACTCTTGCATCTTTAATATAAATTTAGCTATCTGTGTTGAAGCATTCTCTTCTGATTATCCTTAATCTCTGAAACGCTAAGGTTTGACAGCCTTTCAAGGAACAACTGGAAAGATAGCAATTTAGTTTTCTTTCTACCTGCCCATTTCAGATACTACCTCCTTTTCTTATACTACATCGGATTCCTTTCATCGAGAATGTGGTGATTTGGGAAATAACTATTGAATTGTATTATTGTGGGCAAGCGTGGAATAGGTTTGTTGTGTTGAAAGCAGATTGGTCTAAATTTAAAATCTTGTGTTTCTGTGTAGTGATGGGAAATGTCTGAGTACTCAGAGATGAAGTCTTACTCTGCAAACTGAGTAGCAAAAAATATTTGGAAATATGTGCTGTATACATTTGAGATTAGTCATTCTTCCAGTTTGTTTTAAGTATACCTATTGTAACTTTTATATTTAAAATGCAAAATCTTTTTGGAAATCATCATTGTGCTTAACTTTTGTTCATCCCTTCTCTGTCAAACTTCTCATTCTGAATCACAGCTCTACTAATTTGATAACATGAAGAACAAGAATTTCCTTATTCTGTTTCCTTTTAATTAAAGGTAGTAATTAAATCATGAGCCAGAAATTTACCTTTTGTAAAGTTTTCTGTTAATGTTGAGTCCAGTGAAAATAAACATGGATTGGACATCTTGTTCTGAGTTGGTCTTAAAATGCACTGATTTTTTTTTTCCCAAGTGTCTTAAATTAGTATGTTACACAGCCAACACTGACCTCCATGTAACTTTTTTATGGCTATTATTATGAAGACTGAAGTCAGTTACTTATTAGATTTCAGGTATATTTAGGTTAAAATACGCAGTTACATAATTTCTAATATTTGTCCCTTTGTGTATGAGTGTACTGTGTTAAAAGTTATAGCTTTATAGAAAGGTAGGGTGGGAAGAGACCTTGAAGTCATCTTGTCCTGCCCCCTCTTTGATCATGCCTGACAGGTATTTGTTCATCCCGTTCTTAAAAATCTGCAATGATGGGGATTCCACAACCTCTCTTGGAAGCCTATTCCAGAGTTTAACTTGTATAATTAGAAAGCTTTTCCCAATAGCTAACCTACATCTCCCTTGCTGCAGACTAAAACCATTATTTCTTGTCCAATCTTCAGTGGACATGGAGAACATGTCTCCCCATAGTCCTCTTTTCTCAGGACTTCTCTGAACTCCCTCCAATTTAGCCACACCTTTCCTAAAGTAAAGATGGGGTAATATATCCCAGAATTAGATATATTAATATATCCCCTCATGCACTCTCTCTGATCCTGAGCATGACTAGTAATTTGAGAGAGTATATGGGGTTGAACATGTATAAGTGACAAAATAACTCTTGGATTATGCCAAATAATGCAAATCTGCAATACTTGACAGGCAATGACGTTCTGGTCCCTGAGCTAAAGCTTGATTTCTGCACAAAATACTATCCAAGGACGCACCCTCTGCTGCTGTGTGAATGCTTACAAAACTGATGAATGTTTTTTTTAAACCTTGAGTCTTCTTTCTGTCAACCTGTAAGGCTAGTAGATGGTTATCTGGAAGATCTTATTTTTTTAAGTGATTCATTATTTATAGATTGTGTTACATTTGCTATGTTTATAAATTTTGCAACAGTGAGACATACTCCTTAAAAATATGTCAACAGCTTCAGCCAAATGCAAATATTTTATTGCTTTTACTTTTCTTTACTGTTTTTTCCTTTATTGTAATACTTTGTGTGAGAGACCATAAGGATGTAATAGAATCTGTTCTCAATTCACTATATTTTTTTCATTTTAAGCTGCTGTTTTGCTCCCAATAAAATAACTTTGTATTGGACCACAGAAACTGCAATCTCGTGTGTGGGTGTGAAGGAAAATGAAAGAGAAATCACAGGCTTGCATGACTTGAAGTTGTCTTGAGGGGTGTGTGTGTACATGGAAGGCACAGTAGAAGTGTATTCAATTATATTTTGAAAATGTAACTTAAGGAACCAAATGGTTCAAAACTTGAAAGTTATGTTGCCTGGCAGTAGTTTAGCTTTAGGAGACACTTCTATCCCCTAGTAAACTGCAGTCTGACTCTGCATTTCCTGGAAATATTGGCAGCTGAGTTTTTGTGGATGACTGACTGTAAACTAGGCAAGAATGCAAGCCTGCATAAAACAGGACATGGTTTAGTCTTGATAAATGGACCTGTGTCTGACTCAAGTTGTACTTTTGTACATTTCTGAGACGCAGTTTTAGCTAGTAAAAATGTGCAGTTCATGAATTTGGATACCTCATCTGGTGTTAAAAAATGAATATAAAAATACAAAATGGTATAATTAGATAGAATCCTCATCAATTTGAGTTATGGTGCTTACTAGATGAGGATTTCTCTAATCTTAACTTCGGTTGAATTTCTGACAGATAATGCATTAATTTTTGAGTGTAAACATGCAAAATTAGTGGCCCATAACTCTTCAAATAAGAGAGAAAATTGACTCCTGGTAGTAATTCTTATGGTGATCAACACGTAGCTGCTTTAGAAATGAATATAGGTTGACTAGCATAATGAAGCAGTGACCCATTTCAAAGTTTTATCTTAATTTTAAAATGCTTCTGAACATTGCTCGGTCAGTTTATAAATAAGCTTGTAAAGTTTCCAAATCGACCATGGGAGCTTCCTCATTTGAGATCCAAGGTACAGGCTGTAGAATTAGCAGAGCAGAGTAACCTAAATGATCATGATCACTTTCTTTAAATCATTAATGTAAATCAAGTTGAAGATTTGTAAAACTAGTTTAAAAAAAAATTAGAGCTTTAGATTAAAATGTATAATGAACTACATTATAGTTGCTTTTTAAATGCTACTACTTGATGGGGTATCTTCTTTGAATTTACAAAACTGCTATACACAAAAACAATATATTTGAAAATTAGAGCCCTGTTCCTGCATACACTTAAGCAGGTATGTAATTACGAATGAGAGTCAATTGGATCATTCATGTGAATAAAGTTATTCATGCACAAAAGTATTAGGAGCATCAATGGCTAAAATTGTATTTTTATTAAACTTTTCTTTTCATGGCACAATATTTTTGTCTGTTCACTGTTAAAAGTTTTGTGTTGAAGTTTTTAGACTTTTAAATATGCTAAAGGTTGTTGTGAATTTTTGACTGTTAAGTGATGTGGAAGTACAAGTGCCATTGATCTCAAGCTGCTGGAATATAGCTCAATCAAAGAAATTTTGCTTTTATGACTTGTGGAAGTTCAACATATTGGAATTGATGTTGGTTATAAATATAGTGTAGGTTATTTACTTACCAGTTTTGTGTTTGAATTTTGTGGTGGTCCCACAGTCATGATGTTAATGAAGCCCTGTACCACTGTTTCAGCAGAGGAGCATTTTAAGTATGAAGCCTCTTAGATTTTTTTTTTTAAAAGAACAGGGACTTTTCTAACTATTAGGAAAGTATTTAAAGAAACTAGTACAAAACATTCACTTTCCCACTTTAAGATTATAAAGTGGGAAGAAAGCAAATAACTTATGCTATATGTAAATCTGACTTAATTTAAATAATGATTTAAAATGTTAAAAACCAGCTTTAAAAAAAAATGTATTTTATCCACCCCAGAACTTAATGGATTCTGCAGATCAGCAGGGTTTTCACCCATGTAGTTGCACAAGGCTGTATTTTCTTCTTAGCTTGTTCATGAAGCTGGGAAGGGTGTATGTGAGGAAACTGATCTCTGCTTATCTGTAACATGTAGGTGAAGCCTAACTCTGTATATTCTTTACCTTTTGCTGCACATCCAGCCCAGAACTCATGAAGACATGGCTCACAATGGTCAAACTTTTGATAGGATGGAGTGCAGTCTCCTAGCCATTCTCTGGTGTAAGAAGGCTGCCGCTGACTCGATCTGTGGACACATTCTCTTAGTAGAGGATGCTGTGATGAGAGTGAAATGCTTGTACTACTTCTAATCACATCACCTCTAGCTTGTGTAGGTTAAGCTTCAGCTAGCTGTCTTTTTCATCTCTTCCAGACATTGGGATGGTTAATTTAAAGAAAATTACTTAAGTGGTTTGTTACTACACCTTCCCTTTATTGCCCCAGGCCAGTTCTTGTTGCTTCAAAATCACATTGTCTTGCAAGTTCCCTTGTTGTAGTTTGGAAGACTGACTCAAACAGGAGAAACTGACCAAGATGCTATTGTGAAAACCAAAAAAAATTTTTGGAGGTATTTTTTTAACTACAGAAGGTAAATTGTTTCCATGCAGAAATTTATTTTAAGTTGATGGTGTTTTAATATATTTAATTCTCTGGAAAAAAAAGGGGATGGAAAAAGTTAGGTGGCAAAATCTGAAGATGACAATTTAAGATTAGTGAGGGCTAAGTAGGATTTTGAGGAACTTCATAAGGTGATTAGGCAACAGTGGTGGATGAAATTCATTGTAGGCAAATGCAAGGTAATTCATGTTGGAAGGAATGATTAAAACTACTTGCACACACTGGGGAACAATGTTCAGTTCTTCAAGTGCTTGTTCATATCCATTCCATGTCAGGTGTGTGCGCACCACACGCACCAGTGCTGAAGATTTTTTGCTCAGTGGTATCCGTAGGGCTGGCTTTAGTGTCCTCTGCATTGGTTTGCATATGCGCCAGTATAAGGGTACTGCTGCCTCTTATCCTCCCCAGTTTCTTCTTTCCGTCAGTGGCTCTGCTGGAAGGTCCTTGCATCGGCAAGTCTATCAGTGGTCTCATCTGTAGATTTAGTGTACATAGCTTGTTAGATAGGTTTAGTTAGTCCTGTGGAGACATAGCCCCAGAGAGATGGGGGATACCCTGGTCCCCAGGCTTCAAACCATGTGCTTCATGTAAACATCTCATGCTCATAAACGATCCTCACCAGAGCTGCTTAAAGTGCCTGTGGGAGACCCACGTTCGAGATAAGTACAGGATTGAGAGAAACTTCAGACCCCACACTAAAAAGGACTGGGACATCAGGTTAAGAACACTCCTGATGGAGTCTGTTCTGAGACTGGATTCCAAGCCTGACCACTTGGACTCCATGCTGAGTACATTGGCATCTGGGTATCTGCCCAGAAGTGCCTTGCCGGCACCGAGCTCATCCCGGCACCAGTCACCATCTCTGGTGCTGAAGAAACGGCACAAAGCTGCACACTGGAAGGGCACTCCCCAGCCCCTAAGAAGGACAAACAGACTGGGAGACAAGCCGAGACCCGCGATGGGCCACTAGTCTTCCCCAGAACTCAGGTTGGCTATGGCTTCACCCATTAGAGCACCCAATCCTCTCCGGGACCTGCCTCCAACTCCTGACAGCAGTAGGGGTACCTGGCACCTCCATGGTGCTGTTCATGCCCGAGGCCTTTCAAGCCGCCAAGGACTTGCTCTCGCTCCTAGTGCTGCCTACTCCTCAGGAGCATAGACCTTCCTGCCGAGACCCCATGCTGGGGCAGCCGACCAAGAGTGTGGGCCCCGTTCTTTGATCCCTTTTTGGTCACCGGTTGCCAGAGTACCATCAACAATCCGTAGATGTTCAGCACCCATTGATAGAGTCCCAGCACTGCTCCCTGGTATCGGGACACCGCACCTATGGTGCTCTAAAGAGTTGGAAACAAGGTTGGCACTGCCATGGTCCCCAGAAGATGACCACTCGGATTCAGAGGGAGAGGAGATCTTGCCCACGGGTCAAGTGAACCCAGCCATGGCTGCAGGTTTCCCCCCAGGCCTACCACTGGGCTTGTGGCCACTGACACAGTGGCCCAGACCATGGTAGTTTTGGAACCTGTGGGGATTCCCTCCTGCCTCAGTGTCACGAGTGCAACGGTCGATCTCGGGAACATCTGAAAGATGCTTAACGACAGTGTCGTGTCTGCCCCCCGATTTTGGATGAGGAACCAGACCAAGCTGTGGGGTCTTCATGTAGTGTCTCTGGAAGAGACTGCTCTGGCTGCAGAAGAACAGTCTTCATCATCGCCTGATGAGTCAGTAGCTGGTCCTTCTGCCACCCGCTGGATGACTTCAGAGTGCACCAGGAGCTATTCAAGAGGGTAGCCCTTAGTCTGGGTTTGGAGGCGGAGGAGTTGAAGGAGCTCGCTGTTGCACTCTTCGATGTTTTGGCAGTAGCAGATCGTTCTAGAGTGGCCCTTCCTGTCCATGAGGCAGTTGTCAAGCTTGTCAAGGCTTTATGGCAAACCCCCTCATCCCTGCCCCCTACATCTAAAAGGGCTAAGAAAAAATATTCTGTGCCTGCTAAGAGGTTCGAGTATCTGTAATCTCACCTGTCCCGTGGTTGCTGGTGGTGTCAGCTGCAAACAAAAGAGGCAGCAGCAGTTACCTGTTCAAAGAAAAGGGAGAAACTAGATCCTTCTCCAGGAACTCCTTTTCTAAGCTCAGCAAAAGGGCCAGTCAAGCAAATGTCATTTTTCCCTGCTGTTTCTTGTATCTTTCAGGCTTATTTACCAGTCATATTTTGGCTTTGTTAAAACTTCATCTGCCAACTAATTTTGTAATTTAGTTACAAATGTGGTCAGCTCTAAACATAGTTAAAACTCTCGGAGTAGTGCCTGGCTAAATGATTCTCTTTTATCAGAACCCTTTGCTGGCACATGGCTTTCATCTCATAACTGGTTCAGCACATTGTTTTTTGGCATTTAACCAAGACATCTTATAACCATCCTTGTACATCCTCCCTTTAATCTCTATGTGGTAGGATATCCTGGAATACAGTGCCCCAGATGCTGCTTTGTGTGAATGACCTTCAGATGATATATCCCCTGCTGAAGCACTTTGGAGTAGTTACTGACAATTTCTGAGTGCACCGAGATACAAACAAGGTTAGGTAGTGTGGTAGGTACAGGTGCACAAACATGGTTCTGATACAGAAAAGATGCTGCGTGGACCCAAACTGTGCACTGTTTCTTGTTAATGATTGTGACTGTTTCTAATCTGTTATAAAACTGAATCTTAAAGTTCTAAGGTGGACAGTCTTTTTCCGTAGAAGACAGGGAGTGGTTGTAGTTTTTCACAAATAGATTGCATTTACTTCAGGGTGGATTGATTTAAATGGATCATGATTTAAATCACTAGGAGAAAATCGTTTACAATTGCTTTAAATCAAGTTAAATCAAGAAAAAAATTCACATTTCTTAAACAATGGTGCAAATCTGATCACTAAAACTTGTTAATTTACAACTCAATGTAGCATTTTACAACATCTAGGAGGGTATACTTTGTGTAATGTTTTAGATAACTTGGTTTTTATTAATTTAGGAAATAGTACATAATACTCATTACCTGTGTCAAGCTGCAGATGCAGCTGCAGTACGTTAGGAATGGTAAAATCTAAATCACACACACACAAACAATAGCACTTCTATTTTATGAAACTAAATCTTAATGTTACATAAATGTTTTACATTTGCAATCGCAGCAGTCTCTGAGTTGCCAGTGGATTGCTGTCCTTAAACTTTTTTTTAATTTTCAAATTTTATTAACAGACAAGTCATCACAACGCTAAACCTTAAAATTTTTACAACTAGCTCTCATCTTCCCCACTCCCACTGTCATTTTTATTCAGAGACTGAAACAGAAATATGAGTTTTCCTGCTTTTTCAAGTCCCAGTCGATTTCTTAGCTTTGAGTGAATAATACCAAATGATGAAAATATTCTCTGTACCTCCAGAGGAAGCTACTGCTGGGAAAAGTTGGCTTAGTAACTGAAGGAACTCTGTTTCAAGGGGCCTGGCTAATGATTTCCACCAATTCAGGAGTGTGACTTTGTTCAAAACACCATCAATAAACATGTACTGTTTAAATGGTTCCGCTTCAGCCCTGAAATTTATTATGACTGGCATAACTGAAGAGTGATTTTGAGATGCCCATGCCATGGCAGCAGCGTCATCTTCAGAAATTAGACATCTACCTTTATATCTGGGGTTGAGAATGTTCACAAGAAAATGAGGTGGAGTTAGTGCTTGATCTATTCGCTTCTTTATTGCCTGCAGTTTAACTTTCTGGTGAGGTATTTCTTTCTTCAATATTTCCTGAAGTGCCTTCCAAATTTCGACAGCATCAGCAACAGTTTCTTTGAAGTATGTTTAAGGCTATTGATATAGGCTTTAGTGTACTGAGCATATCCTCTACTTTCCTCTTTATAATTCTATCCAATTCAACAACAGTCTTATCCAGCCTGTATCTTTCTTTGCACGTGTGACTTTAATCTGCTGAGAAACTGAAAGCCCAGAACTTTCAAGAAGCAAGAGCCACCAGTAGTTAGGCTGGACAGACTAGAGCCATTAATTCATTTTTATGAGAATGTAAGTGTAGGTTTAGCATGTTTGTGATGAGATTTAATTGTAATTTATTTTTTAAATGAGAGAAATTTAGTATTTTATTGATTTTAAAAAAAAATTGATTTTATCCACCCTGATTTATTTATATACAGTACTTGTGTAGCATACCTTATATTTCTATAATGGCAAAGTGTAAAGGACCCTAATGTAAATTCAGGCAAGCTGGTAAGGAAATGTATTCAACTAAAATAAACAAAGCCCATCGATAAAACGAAGTATAAAGTTCTTATTCAAAGGTACACACATTATGGGAGTCCCACTCTGACTGAAACTTACTGAATTTAAGAGTGCAAGGTTTTGTAGCTAGCTGTACACTCAGTCAAAGAGTTAGTCAAAATACATTGTGCAAAGTAACTATATAATGTCAATAAGCTATTCACAATGCTAGTCTTTTATAGAGAGAATTAGCATTGTGCTGTATATTCGGAGCCCAACACATAAGCGCCTTGAGAAACTGAACCAAGGAGCTTGGAAAACTGGTTTAGTTTCGATCCTGAAATGGGTTAGGTTAAACGCTGATTTAAAAATATCTGAAATTGTATAGTAGTACCAACTCCAAAAATGTGATGCTGTGAAAATTTGTGCAGAGCACCCACATGTAGCTTGCCCTGTAACCATTCGAAACAGAAACTGGTCTAAATCTAGATATGGTTGCAGGCATATCTCTGACCAAATGTGCGTCAAGATGACCTTGAAGTTGTAGGCGTTCTAAAGAATAACTGACAATGCAGTCATCTGTCCATTTTTAAACTTAATTCTTTTATACACTGGCTGATGAAGGAAACTTTAGTTAGAGCTGTATGTGCATTCCTAGGTTTTCTTGTCCATTCACAAAAGTTGGAAGGGCCATTATCAAAGTTTGTAGAGAAGTCTTCTCAAAATGGGCATGGAAGACTTGAGAAAATATTAGATACAATAACCGAGAAGTGCTGATCCTACATTTTTCAGGGATCCAGGGTGAGTCAACACTATCATCTTAAATTTAGGGTAGGGTGGTTTGTTTTGTAGTGGAGGAAATCACTGTCCTCTAGAATAAAACTTCTTCATCAATTAATCAGTATTGAGTAGTTTAAGGTGCCTTACTATTCAGCAAAGCCACTTCTCAAATAGTAAGTAATAAGAGATGACAGTCATAACAAAGTGTTGCTACTATAGCACAGCAGCTTCCATCTGCTTGCTTTTAACTTTTTTGAATAACTGAGTATCAGGAAAGAGACAATTTGTTCGAAGTAAGATATCAAAGGCTTTTAGATTGTGCTTTCAAGAGAACTCCTTGTTAAAGATAGACCATGGCAATCTTACCATGTTGCCTACTTAAGAATTTCTTCCAAATTGGAAACTATTAAATAAAAAAAAAGTTAATTAACATAGCTAAACTTCCAATAGTAAAACTGTTCTATGGCGTTATTTTCTAATATTCTCATTAAATGTTCTGTTTTAATTAATTGTTCTGTGAAAGGTACAGTCTGCAACAGTTGTTGCTGTTTGAACCTTAACTCTTGCATTTCTTCTCTTGTTTCTAGGGCTGTGAACATTGTGTCACTGTTTGGACTACAGGGGTGTGTATCCCCCTGCACACCAGAGTGCTGCATTGTAACTCCCCCTGTGTGGATGCTGAAGGTGCAAAATACCAGGCTCTTAGTTTGTATTAATGAAAACTAGGAACCTGTTAGTTTGCATCTGCAAGATCCACTCGGGAGTTACAGTGCATCACTTCGGTGCACACTGCTATTCATACCTCCATAGTCTGAACTGTGGGGCAGTGTAGACAAGCCCTAAACTATGTGGACTGTGCTGACTTAATGTTGCATCAACAATGCTGTTTCATTTTCCTGTGTGTTTTTGCATTTTAAAAAATGTGTTCAATGAGTGAGCATGTAACCTTGTCTCTACTACACTGTGAAGCTCACACCATATTGAGGTAATTTGAGTGAAGCTGGCAGTATCTTTGCTGCTGCTGCTATTTTTGTCTGAAGATATATTTTTGACAGTCTGCATTACTCTGTCATTAACTTCACAATGGAAATTATTTTTTCTAGTTTTTAGACCTTTAAGAATGAACTGTTGCAAACACTAAGACCCTCTAAAATGACAGCATTGGCAATTCTTATCACCCATGAATTTCTCTTCTGTTCCTGCTGATAACCCATGTGGTTTTAATATTTGCTATGTTTCAGTGAAACATCTACCGTTTGTTGTGCAAATTCTTGTGGCAAACCTTGCCACTTCACAAGAATCCCTTGTTCAGGCAAGATAAGTGTGTAGAGATACCAGTGAATTGGTTTCACTGGACTCTGCTGAGAAAATTTAAGCATTTATTTGTAATACAGTAGTATCTAGGATGTGCTTATTGGGCATGTACTAAGTGACTGAGTTGTTTTCAGTCACTTTTTTTAATTTCCCATGTTCAGCTGTTTGTAGCCCTGATTTTAAACCCCCCCCCAAAACACACAAACAAACAAACCAAAAAACAACACCAAAAAAAACAACCACGTTGGAATATATCACAATGGGAAAAGAATGTGTTTTCCCTTCACACCTCTACTCTATAGTTGAAGAGATTTTTCCAAAAGAAATGTATCTATGGACAGATACATAATTGTTACTCTAGGAATGTGAATGGTTCAGAAAATTGAAATATGAAAACAGGAGCTGAAATCGTAACTGCTTTGTAACATTAATTATATTGGATATCACGGGGCATCTATATTTTGTATCCTATATAGTAAAATGAGGATACTTTTTCATACTCTTTAGCAGTTTATCTATTTTCCCACTTTCTTGTAGGCTTCCTTTTTGATTTTTCAGATCATTAAAGAGCTCCTGATGGAGACATAGTAGGGCTCTTACTGTTCTTCCCATCTTTCCTTCATATTGGGATTGCTTGCAGTTGTCCCTTTAATATTGCCTTCTTGAGAAACTGCCAGCACTCCTGAATTTGTCTTTCCCTTAGATTGTACTTCCATGAGATCTTACCCCTGTCAATTCTGAGTGTCTGCTGTTTTGAAGTCCATTATCCTTATTCTGTTGCTTATACTCCTTCCTTTCTTCAGAATCATGAAATCATCATTTCATGATCACCAAAGTTGCCTTCAACCTTCAGCTTCCTTACCAATTCCTCCCTCTTAGTTAGAATCCAGTTGAAAATGACTGTCCTCCTGTTACGTCCTCCACTTTCTGAAATAAAGTTGTCCTTCATACAGTCCAAAAACTTACTGGAAATTTTGTAGTTTGGTATAGTAGTTGTCAAACAATGGACAGGGTAGTAAGTCCCCCATTGCTACGAGGTCTTGTTTTGGATGTATCTTTTATTATTCTAGAAATGCCTCCACCACCGCCCGTTCCTGATGTGGTGGTTGATGATAGACTCTACCATGATGTCACTCCTGTCGTTCCCCCTCCCCTCTTTTATCTTTAGATAAAAATAATAGATTTTTCAACTGATCTGCCTCTTACTTCCTTTTGGACCTCATAACAAGTGTATATATTTGTGTGTAAAGTATAAGTGTATAATGCAGGACCTCCTCCCTTTTTACCCTGCCTGTCCTTCCTGAACAAGCTATATATATATTCTCCCCCCTCCCTCCCTCCCCCCCCGCCCCCATACGTGATAGCACTGAGTTGTTACAGGCTGAAATTTAATACTTGGAGACCACAAGTATTTGTTCTGAAATTAAAACTTCTTGGTATGCAGTGTTCTGTATTACAGCATATTTTTGAGAAATGTTGTCATGGGTTTGTTTAATCAAAGTGGAATTATGTACATTACAGTACCAATATCTGGGGTATTTTGGACTTGGAAGACTTTTTTTAATCACTTTCCAGCTGGTGTATTTAAAACAAAGATTTAAGTTCACCATCCTTGGCTCAACGATTAAATATTATTTAAAAAAAAAAAAAAACTATCACTGGAAAGTCATAAACTATATAAACAATATTCTGAACGTTAAAAAATAGGGGATGAGTCCTCCAATATCATACATCTGCTCTGATGTTAAATGCTACAGCCATCTATTTCTGTTGATTATTACGTTTGTAACTCTAAACATTAAAAAGAAAATTATCCAGTGTTGCATCAGCTCAAAGTAATTATTGAAAACAATCGGACATTTATTTCAATAGCATGTGACAATTTTCATTTTATACATTATTCACATTTTTTAAAGAATGAGAAAATAAAGATAGTATGCAGACAAGGGTTTGCTCTGCTGAACATTAAATCTCAGCCAATATGTATTGGGCTAAAACAAATTTAAAATTGATTGAGACAAACTTCAATATTGTAGATGCCTATAATTTGAAAAGGATTTTCTTTTTTTCCAGAAACTTTTTCACCAAAAGGTCAAAGGAACTCAAACCTGCTCTCCACAGTGCTCCTGGCTGGAAGTTATTTGGAAAAGTCCCTCCTAGAGAAAACTTTCAGAAAGATTCCAAAATAATTCAGCAGGTTAGTATATCACATAGGTTTAGGTGTGAAACTTCATTAATTTCTTTTTTGTTCCTTTAAAACTTAGTTGCATTTTTAGTAAATGGTTCCCATCATAGTTACCAATAACTGGCACCTTGCTTGGCAGTCAGAAGAACCTTTTGAGTTTTGTCTTTTATTTAAAGAAAAATAGTTAAATTTTTCCTTGTTTCTCAAGTAACTTTCCTAGTAGAGAATGCGTACCTCAGTTTACTCAATGGAACTTAATTCAGTACAGTATAAACAAAATTGTCTTCCATACTTGAGACCAGCAGAAAAATGTATGAAAACAATTCATATTCAATTGTTTCAACAGTACTAAAATATATTCTGATTTAAAGAACTAAGCATCTTCAGATGTCTACAAGCTTTCCCCCACATGCTAACTATGACTTATAATACAATATTAGTTTACTTAAAAGGTTTTGAGAGAGAGCTTGGTGACTGGATATATTAAGACAAAACATGGTATACCATTTCAAATCAGGTTAGAAATAAATGTCCACTCAGCCCTGGTCTTCATGAGGAGAAAAGGTGTACTAGCCTGAAGACAATGACTGTGTATCCACACTAGGAAAAAAGCTAAGAGTTTGTTTTTAATCATATGTTAGCTAACACATGGTAAAATTCTAGTGACAAGGCATTCTGGGTTCTCACAGATATGAATGGGTTGAGGTAAACCACTAGAGTATTTGTAAAACCACAAACTGTTTTTTCCACACTAGCAGATAAACATTAAGATAAAAATTAATCTTAAAGTATTTGTGTTCTTGGATGACTCAAACAGGAAGAAAGCATTCTGTAGGCATGTTTCTTTTGGCGTCTTAGTCTATCTCTTCTGCCCTCGCCACTGTAACGTGGTGAGTTTGACACTCTCCCACACGTACTTCAAACTGTACTTGCAAATAGTCTGTGGTTCCTTAAACTTAAATATCAATCAAGACAACTTTCTAATTATTTATCAGCATCTGGGCAAATAGAGTTAAGAAATAATCTCTTGGTCCGTGGTAAATAGAGGGTGTTCAGTATTGCACCCCATTTCTTTTTGAGCCGATACCTATTACCAGGGGCCATATTGCTAAGGAGCAAGAGGGGGAATTTGCTACTTCTCAGAGTACTTGTAACACTATATGCTCTATTATGTCGTCCACTTGTTGGCCCCCATCATCTTTCCTGACTTTGCAGGATATAACATAATCACATATAATGTTCTATATGCTGACACAACTTTCCTCACCCTTTAAATTTTTCCGAAGTAGGCCCATACCTATTACTTTTTATAAAGGTATATAACTCACTCAAGCACAGTTTACAAAATAGGCAGTTCTGCATATAATAAATACATGGAAATGTGGAATCTGTTTTACTTATAAATGACTAGCATACTAGCTTTATACAAGTAAAGGTAGTCATTTGTAGTAAGACCAGAAATAACCTTTTTAAAAAACCCCAAGTTTTATGTCCCATCCTTCTTTAACACTTATTTCTTTATCATAGCCACACCTCTGGCTACCAAATTGAATTTGTCATTTTAGTTGCTGTTTTTTGGTGACCAGCCATACGTTGTGATTATAAAATGTTTTTGTTTGCATTTTCTTTTCTAATCCTAAATATAACTTCTCTTCAGTCTCCTTGAAAAAGCTTAGTTAGTAAACAGATATTGCCTTCAGTTAAACTGTGCTATATATGTTTTATGCAGGACTTCTATATATTCCCTGGGAATCTTACTTCAGACTGCATGTCCAGTTTAATGAGATTTATTAAATGTCTTTGATGGTAATTAACCAGTTTTATTCAATTCTGGTTAATTACCCTCCATAATCCTATTTTTCTTTGTATTCAAGACTTTCATATAAAAAAGGCAACAACAGATTCCCCATTTAATTCACTCATTCATCAAAAATTGTAAGTCTAAAAAACAAAAAAATCTTGTGGTTTTGCTAGAGGCAGACCTTTAGTTTAACCTCCTCAGTGGGTATCTTGGTAGAAATAAAACCAGTTCATGTATCTCTTTGGTCTAAGTCCAGAAGCTTGTGCTTTCTGAAGGCATTTGGGTTCTAGGGAGAGATGGCCAAAAATCTCAGAGGTGATAAATTGGTCGTCATCTATCAGTTATATTGCATTATGTTTATCCCTGTATGTTGTTTTTAGCTTGTTTACTAGTCCTCTGCTAGTAAATAATGCCACTGATTTTTTTAAAATTGAGTAATTGATAGTAATGCAATATGAATGCTTGAAAGTACTGAACACCAGTGTGTCCCTGCAGTTCAAAGGCAGAATGGTGTGCTGACATAGTGAACTTGAGTTCCTTGCGCTGGTGGAGGCAGTAATGTGAGGCCGCCTTTACGCTACAGCAGCATAGCTATGGTTCTGCAGCTGTGCTGCTGTAATGTAGACACTTTCTATGTTGACTAAAGGGATTTTCCCATTGGTGCAGGTAATCCACCTCTCTGAGAGGCAGTAGCTAGGTCAGTGGAAGAATTCTTCCATTGCATCTACAATGAGGATTTGGTTGACCTAGTTGGGTTGCAAAGGCTGTGAAATTTTTCACAACCCTGAATGATATAGCTAGGTTTATCTAATTTCTGGGTGTAGACCAAGCCTGAGTGATGAGGAGAGCTTTTTTCCTCTTTCTATGGCTTCTCTTCTCTCTGACTTCTCTCTTCCCCCACATGCTTCCCTGCAAACAGTTGCGGTTCGCAGACTTGACAAGCTCTGGAGGGAGCTGTGTTCAGTCATCTTTTTTAGAAAGATTTACTGCAATAAGAGCACTTCGTGAAGCAGTGAAGTGAAAAATGGGAAGGTTTTCTGGAGCTTGAAGAACTCCCGATGAGATGGGAAATATTAGTCATAGAGTCCTGCAGTGCTTTGCTATGCGCTGAAAAATATGACTGTGGAATGAGCAAGCAATGCAATGCAAAAAAGTCACTTGTGCTGAAATCACCAAAGACTTTCTAACCACAGTGTGAGTTTAAACAAGTCTTGCTGGGACAAATGATAAACCAAACTCTATTTTAACATGTCACTTTTTTCTTAGATTAAGCAATGAAAGCGATATGTTTTTGTTTCTCAGATAATTTCATATGTACAGTATTTAAAAACATGCATCTTCAAATGTAGTTTTTCCTTTAATTTGAATGTTAATGTTGGCTTCCGTAATTATTGTGAAAAGAAGTGTTCTCTAAAAGTATTTGCTGATTAACACTCTTGGCTCTCTGTTTCCACTAAGTACTATATTGCTAAAAATCCAGAGGTTTCTGTTCTATCTTCTCCGGGATAGAGGTGGCAGACTACACAGTTTCCAGTCACCAGTTCCTCTATTTTGGTGTGAAGGAGCTTGGTTTGAGACAAATCACAGTCCATCAGATCAGCAATTTTACTTCCTTCTCCTACTCCCCCCTACTAATGAGATTTGAAAAATTACTCTCTACACATTTAGAAAGTACTGCAAAGAAATAGTTTCAAGAGTAAGACTATTGATTTTATTTTTTGAATATTTTTATGCAGCAAATTGCATGTTATCTTTTCCAAAAGATTACCACTCATTCACCTATAGACACCCCCATTCTTCTGGTTAGATTTTGCAGCTGTAAATGGATCAAAGGTTGAAAGTTCTTGGCAGACTAATTCTCTTAGCTTGCAGCTGTTGGCTGTCTCCGTTCTCATTGGATTTAAAACTGTGCAAGCAGGATGTGATTTTTTTTTTTGCTGGACATCTCCCACCAACTGTGCTTCCTTCCTCCCCTGTTTAATAAAGGGAGAAATAGAAACCTTTTAGGATTAAAAGTGCCAAAAATGTATTTGGCTGGTGTACTTTTTTATTTTGATGAACTGTGATTGCAAGTGTAATTGCCAATTTAAATAGGGGATAATGTGGATTCACAGAAATACTGACTAGTAAACTACACTTGCCTTCTCACTTAAAAATCATTGTCCTACACTTTGAAATAAAATGTAATTGGTTTTTACACCAAAAAGGCTAAAGCTGAAATGCATTTGCAGCATATAATGTATTCTCAGTTCGTACTGATTAACGTGGCAGATCTGTTTAAAACGAAGTAAAACTCATTTGCTTTCATTTTGTGGAAGTAATCTTATTAATTAGAAATGAGATATTTAAATCTGTTTTTGTGGTGAAAGGGACATAGTCAAGTGGAACATTGATTGAGGCATCATCAAAATTCAATTCTTGGTTTTTATCAATGAAAATATTTCCTTGAAGACCAACACAATCATTTTATCATAAAAGCAAAGCTTTAAAGTGATGTTTGAACCATGCTTGGGCTACAAAACAAAGATGGTACTTTTTCATTCTTTTCATGTTTCCCTGTCTTTCACAAATGCACATCTTCATATTCTAAACTCACCTGCATTATCTCTTCCTTTAGCCACATAAAGCCTTAAAGAGTCTTAGAATTTAGAAGAATTCTGCTTTTTTTATTCTAAGTCTGACACCATATTAAAAAGCAGTTGTATAGGAAATGAGTTCTCAAACAGTGCAGAAAAGAACAGCAGCCACTAGTTACACACCCTTTTTCTGTCTCTCTCATCTACATGACCCCAAGGGTAGTAGCATTAAGTAACTAATCTGACAAATACTAAATAGCACTTTTAGACTATTTTGTCATTGCCATACAACTAATATCTGAAAATACTCCTTGGGATTGTCAGCAGGTCTTTGAAAATGGATATTGCACATAAGAGCTCATAATCAAATGTGTAATGTCAGAGTTTCACTTGGCAAAAGTTGACTGTGTTGAAGTGCCTACCTGAACAAAATTCCCATTGACTTCAGTAGGGCTGGACTTTTGCCCCAGGTTTATTTTGTATGTTTTGCTTTTAAAGTAAGACACAAAATAGATTGGATCAGTATCCATGTACATGGAGCCTCTCAATCCACTACAATAATTCTACCCTCTAAATCTGTACTTGGCTTCAGTTCAGCCTACCCCCTTAGGGAAACTCTAAGGAAAATGGCATTGCTGCGTGCCCTGAAAGTCGTCCAATTCAGGCTCTTACGGATAAGTCTGAGGGAACTGGGAGTAAGTTCCAGTGTTGCAATCTAGTCACCAAAAACACTGCTGTAAGACCATTCCTTTTTAAATGAGGGAAGAGGGCTGTTAGCTCAAGGACATCAGCATCTGACACAGTCCACAGGAAGAGAGACCATCTCTATCTCAGATAGGCAACACTCCTAGCTATTTAGGAATTTATATAGATGAAAGCCAACACCTTAAATGTCAATCAGTTCCTTAGTGGAAGCCAGCGCAGATTGTAGAACATGGGTATTATGTGCTCCCTGCAAAAGATAACATTTTAATATCTCTTGTGTGTCCATGTTCCTAGTGAGAGACATGGGAGAAATTCCTGCAGCTTAGGGGTCAATTATTGATGTCAGTAAATCCCCACTTCTACTGTGAAGCTTTATTTTCTTTCCAGCGGCAGCAGAAGGCACAAATCCTTGCAACCAATCAACAAAATTCTTGGGTACTGCTTCAGATTCCCACTTTGTGGAGTTGTGCATCTTAACTAGTATTTTAAAACAGTATCATTTGCTCCAGACAACCTAGAAACTAAATGTATGTAGTGTAGCTGTAGTTGTCAGTCCCAGGATATTAGGGGAGACCTCACCCACCTTATCTTTTCAGAAGGTAATTAAAGCCGAGGGCATTGGCGCCCCATCCTCCCAGTTTCCCACTTTCTGCCTGTTGGCATCAACTGTGCAACTTCTATTCTCATTTTGCATGGGGCAGAATTAGGATTCTTTCGTAATATTTTGTTAGTTTTTCAGGTTTTTTATTGCTCTTGTGGTATCTTAAACATTTTTTGGCACATTGGCATTCATTTTGCCTGTGGAAGAATTTTTCCTTTGTGGTTCTTTTCTTCCCTTTCTCTGTTTTCTTCCTCCATTTCCCCCACTTCACTCTGAGGGGGAAAAAAGGACTGTCATGGCAGAAGAACATTTAGTGTTTGGTGTTTTGTTTGGTTTTTTTGGTAAAGAAAGCACAGCTGCCATTTTCAAATCTGAATGCCTAGGCTTTTTAGACACCTGAATATGCATTCCACAACACGTTTTTGAAAATCACTTTAGATTTCTACATATTAATTTAGGAGCCTAACTTTAGGCACCCAAGTTAGAAAACTTGGTCTAATTCCTTCAATAGTAAGATTCTTTTGCCTGACTCCCATGACAAATGTTTGGATGAGGGGCATCTGCCTGAGAAGTATGTCTTTTGTGTTTCTCCAGTAGAGCCCTGTAAGATAGGGTCACAAAAATTGCGTTGATTCTGAAGGCAGTGTCAGCCACTGGATCTGAGTAATTTATGACCTGGATCTCATCTCCTTAGTTTTACACCCCACATCTGACTAGACAGATCAGGGTTACAACAAAGGTATTGAAGTTTGTGGGAATGAAAATCCCTCTTGCTGGCTGCTATAAAATATATAGATTCAACTGTTGAGAACACAACATACAGGAATGTTTTTCTACCTCTGAGGCTCTAAAGAAATAACACTCTAAAGGAAAGATTGAGTCTCTGTGTTCATTCTTTATCACCTCTTCAAGGTCAGTTTAGTTGTTTGCACAGTCTAGCTTCTCTGGTAACACAAGAAAGTTTAAGATTTCATCACATCCGGGGGAGTTCAGCTGGCTTCATGGATCCAGTGTTCTGACTGGGTGCTTTGGCTGGGCCGCTTCAGACCCTTTTAAATGGCAGTGCAGGAGGAAATAGGCTCGGTTTCAAAGAAAATCCTTATTTTCTACTGTCTTGGTTCCAAAAATGTAGCAGATCCAGCCAAGGAAGGATTCTCCAAAACACTTTGCGGGAGGTTTTAATGCCTATTTGTTCTGCCAGTTTAAAGACTTCAACATGGATGTCCTGGGTCTTCTGTTCTGAGTTTATTCTACTCTCTTCTATGGTTTTGTGACCTTTGGACGGATGATCAGTAATTCCAAGTACCTTCATATCTACTGAAGCTGCCTCAGAGTCCATTCTCTAGGTCTACATCATTGTGGAGAGATGATGATTTTCCATGCTTAGGTGACTCATTTGAAACGTTTAATTATAGATATCGTGAGGAGAAATAGTTGTAAAGGAATAGTTCTATTAAGTTGTGTGTATACAGTTGCACATTAAATTATGCAATTTTTTTATACAAACTTGAAGTTTTTATCAATATCAAGGGCATGGATAACCTCTCAGATGAAAAGATTGAAAAGGCTGAGGTTGTTTACCTTAAACAAATGAGAGGACATTATACATTTTTTATTGAAAAGGTAGTCGGTACTTTTCTCCCTGTCTTATCACATGAAAACAAGTGTTCAGTGAAATGAAAAGGTGGAAATAAAAAATTCATGGACAGAAATGCTTTCTCATGTAATTAATCTCTGGCATTCACTACCACAGGAAGTCACTGAGGTCAAGAATTTAAGATTTGAAAAGGGATTGGACACTTACGGGCACATAAGGATGTAAAGAATATTCAGTTATAGTTTATAGCGACAAATTTTGGGAGGAATATATTAAATCTCATGCTTCAGGGCTGTTAAAAACAATCTCTGACTCTTAGAGACGCTCAGATTAGGTTTTTTGCTCCTTTCTCTGAATTATCAGGTATTGGGCTAGATGGACTTTGGATCTGACCCAGTATGGCAATTCCTGTGTTCCTACAGATCTCTACTAAAACATTTTCTGGAGGGGGCAGGAGAAACAATAATACAAAACCCTGAGTTTACAGTGTGTTAACGGACAATTTGATCATTGAACCTGAAAGACCGCTTCAGAATAAATGCTCAAGGACTGAAGAGTTACGTTTTTGGATTTGCCAATGTATCAATAAAAAATTTTGTGAAAAATGTTGTGAAGATAGGTTTTTTAGCAAATAAGGGTAATTTATATTCTATCTGTTTAGTGTTAGCTTTTTTGGAGATTGGTGGTTGTATTTTTCCCTTAATATCTAGGTTTATTTTGATAGACTTGTAGCTGAAACTTACATTAAACAGTGTAAGCAACAACTGAGTTTGATTCCCCACTTCCAGAAATTTGCGTTTGAATTAATTCATAGCCTCATCATAGGCCACCATAACCTGTCATTCAGGTGACATACTCGTTCTCTGTGAAAGATACTCTTCTTGAACATGATGGATTATTACTGATGCTAATTCCAAAGAGGTAGATCTTGTTCTGTCTATAGGCATTCTGATGCCATAGTGTCAAAAAGGAAAAAAGTGACAAGCGAAGCTTTAATATGTCTTTTCAAACTTAAGTTAGTAAGTAACTGTAGCTAACGTTTCTAGTAGAGAAACTCCTAGAGTGGCACCAGTCAGCTCAGCTCTTAAATACCTCTTAGTTATCATTTTTGTTGATATCTTAATCTTTTGTCTTTCTGTCTTTTACAATATGGGACACAAAACTGTGTGGTGTTGTACATGTTCTTGTCTACTTCATTAGAGGTTAATAGTTTAGCAGATGTGTATATCCCTACCATCCAGTAATGGAGGGAGTGTTCATAAACGTGGAGCAGACAATCTGCATCCTTGGCCACAGAGTTTGTTATGAAGTGCTTGAGGTTTTGATCCCAGTAAAGAAGAAATGTAAAAACTGGACTGGAGTGAAGGAGTATGAAAGGAGGAAGAAGAGCTGTCTCAGAATGAAAACACTACAACCCTTATTGCAACACATACAAAATGTGAGTCTTTGACAAGTGAGACCTCACATGTGCTACACCCTGGTATATTTGGGAAAGGTGAGGCAAGCCCCCATGGTAGGGGGACACCGCATCCTTGCCTCAAAGTAAAAGCATAGGAGTAGTTTGGGGAGAGTAGGGGGAGCATTGGGGGAGCATCCCCCAAACAGCAAGCCTTAGGCAGGTGTGGAGTGCTCCCCCCACAGTGCATTGGCCTGACTGGAGCTGCCTCTTCAAATATTAGAAGTCAAACTGTGCTTATGGTAAAAAGTACTTTAAGAGTAGAAAAAGGTTGTGCAAAAATGAGTTTTAGCATGCATATTTCAGTATTTGAATGACTTTTAAAAACATTTTACTAAGGCTTTACTTCTGTTTTTCTCATTAGGATGACAGTTCTGGCAGTGTTGCATCAGTATCTACTCTCAATGTGTTAAACACAGGGGTATGGAATTTAATATATTTTTCTAGTCACATTCTATGCCATGCATGGGACTGTTTAGCAATCATTAGAATGAACATCACATTTTCATGGTAGCATGAGTAGTTATGGCACTAAATCATCCAGTCATTAGATACCATTAACAAGAAGTAAATTTCACATTAATTGACCTCACGAATGTAATTTAAGAATTGATATAAAATTACCACTGCTTTTTTACTAATGTACCAATTAATTTGGATTTAAATAGCAGAACATGTACAGAAGGTTATAGTCAAATGAAGAGTTTTAGCACGTCAGTTTTTGCTGTTTGGCTTCACCTACCAGGACGCAAGGTGCAAAATAGAATTATGGTCCCTCTATAAAAGTCTCTGGCTGCTGTCTCTTATTGCATAATTTTTTGTTTCTATGTGCTTACTGCAAGCACCTGAGATCCAGCTGCTCCTGATGCAATAGCTGCCAGTCATACCCAATGCTATCTCAATTTCTTAGCAGTTTTGCCAGCATTTAATCCTTGATTTTGCAGCCATCAAATCATGCCAGGGCTGAAAATCTTCCTGTGGAAATCTTCCAGTGGGGTTTCTCTAAACTAGTCTCGTCTCTTGAGATCTTAGTTTTGGATGATGAGGATCTAGAGTTCACCATCTTGAAGATACATCATGACTCAGACTGCCCATCACCTGGAGCAAGAATCCATTTTCCACTTTTGCTTTGTTGGGGGTGAAAGTTCTAAAGGCTGAGCCTGAGACTCTTTTTCAAGAGCACCTCCCTCCCCATCCTAATAACTGAAGCACAAGAGCCCCTAAAGTTCCATTTTCAATAAAGCTTCCTTTGAATGAGAGTTTATGGGCAAGAGGCTTTATGATCCTGTCCCATGGCAGATTAATATGCAGTCTCTCAGAGACCCAGGTATAATCTCCATCCCTGGGATGAATGTCAATGTTAACTTACTTTCCTGTGTCAAAATCCACTTTGTTCCACTGACTTGATGGTTTTTCCACTGGATTCCGCTGAGAGGAAGGCATGGCAGTCACCTTTAGATTACCACACATGTGGCCTTCCTCTCTCTTGCCCTACAATTGAATGTAGTGTCTTCCTTAAATTCCTTCTCCTCAACCCACCCATGAGGCACAGTCTTTTGTAGATTCTGCTCAGTTCACCCTCTGTCTGTGGCAATAAAGGTTGCTTTACACATCTGTAGGTCCCTCTATCTCTTTTTCCAAACCCTCCCTCCCTGCTTTATTCTTCTAGGGTGTTACCACTTTTTTTTGGGTGAATTGTTTGGGTACCCACTTGAGCCAGTACCAACTTAGATGACTACATAAGGGAGTTGGTGCCATTTTTTTTTTCTCATTCTTCAGGTTTCCTAGGTGCCACTTGACCTTTTTGATCTCAGATTATCTCCTAGTCACAGTACCCAGAAGTCCTCTGCAAGAGAGCCATCATGTCATCTTCTCCAGAAGAACGATCTCAGTGTTTTCTGCACTTATCTTCTGGTTCATATATGCAATAGTGGACTGTCACACCTTCCTGTATCTTTGCTGTCTCAGATGGTCCCAGAGACAAACTTTTGTCTGGAGAGTCCTCGGTCTACTATTCAAGTAATTCAGTGGACTTCTGGGAATTCCTCCTCCTTTTCATGACTGCTGGCCTGCTTGCATTATCCCTACTTAGTCCTTGGGGATTTTTGTTTTTAGTATAGTGCCTGCTCTTTGGACTATACTTAGTCCATAGCGAGTTTATCTGTCAGTTCTGGTTACTAGCCTGTGCTAAGGAAGTGCTACAAGCATATCCCATCTGAAAGACCTCTTTATCTGCATCAACCTGGCTTCTCTCAAGACAGGGTTCTGATTTGCAAAGCCCCCAACAAGTCCTTAATCAACCAACGGAAGTCTCTCACCTGTCTTCCTCCCAGGAACTGCATCACTTGAGCATGGGTTGCCAAAGATTTTCTTTCTCAGAACACACTTCTGACACTTTCAGCCTCCCAGACTTAAGGTATATCCATGTCTTTCACCCAGTCGGTCTGACTTTGCCCCTCTCGGAACATTTTGTGACTTGTATGAACTTGCTCCTATGGGCAAAGGGACATGCATGTCCCTTTCAGTCCTTTCCTTGCTTGTGGTCAAATGGAAATAGCTTTTCTTTTGGGAAGAGCCCATCTGTTCCCCTTGCCTGATGGGCAGATTACCCTCATTTTATAGTGTATACCCCTTCTACCTCCTAACAGCCTTATCTGCATCACTTAGATACATGTTTCCTGGGCTGGGGAGGAGCCTACCTAGAACTTCACTCAGTTCAAGGCTTTTGGACCCTAGAAAAGTGGAAGCTGAGGTTTAATGTACTCCAAGCTTTTGTCCATCTTTTGGCTCTTCAGTATTTCTCAATACATGTTCTGGGTCAATGCAGTACATCTAGGAACAAAGAATGTAGGCCATAGTTACAGAAAGCGGGACTCTGACCTGGGAAGCAGCGATTAAAAAAAGATTAGTGAGTAGTAATGAATAATCATTTGAACATGAGCTCCCAGTGCAATGCTGTGGCTAAAAGGGCTAATGCAATCCTTGGATGTATAAATAACCTCTACTCCTACTCAAGATTCCCTTATTTTCCCTCTGTATTTGGGACTTGTGCAACTGCTGCTGGAATACTGTCTGGCTCTGGTGTCCACAATTCAAGAAGGTATTGATAAATTGGAGATGCTTCAGAGAAGAGCCATGAGAATGATTCAAGGATTAAAAAACATGTCTTAGTGAGAGACTCAAGTACCTTGATCTGTTTATCTTAATGAAGAGAAAGTTAAGGAGTGACTTGATTTATATCTGTAAGTACCAGCTTGGAGAACAAATATTTAATAATGGGCTCTTCAGTCTAGTAGAGAAAGATACAACATGATCCAGTGGCTGGGAGTTGAAGCTAGACAAAGTCAGATTGGAAATAAGGTGTAAATCTTTAACCATGAGGGTAATAAACCATTGGAATAGCTTACCAAGGATTGTGGTTGATTCCATCATTGGCCATTTTAAAATAAAGGTTGGATGTTTTTCTAAAAGATATACTCTAGGAATAGTTTTGTGGAAGTTCTCTAGCCTGTTATGCAGGAGGTCAGACTTGATGATCACAGTGGTGCCTTTTGCCCTGGGAATCTATTAATCCATCTGAGAAGATTGTACAATTATCAGCTCTCTAGACCTAGAGAGGAGTATCTGGATTCTTTTCTTTATGCAGTGGGCTTTTACCCTATTTTGTTGTAATACTCATTCTTGAAACTAAATTGATAGTGATCTATTAAGTTAATGTTAACGAAGCCCTTTGTCTATTTTTTCTTTTCATTCCAATTTATGTATTTTGAAATGCTAACACTTTGTCTTCAATCCCAAATGTGGATCAACTAATTGAAACTTTATACAAATCTATGAAACAGCTCAGTGGTATCATTCTACCTGGCTTAATTTGCTTGGTTAGCATTGTTCAACTTGGTTATGTAGTAAATATTCTGTAATATGACTCTGTAAATCTGTACAGATATAGCAATGCCCATTGTATGGTACGTTGGAGAAGTTATTCAGTAAGCAGTATCTATGAAAGTCTAGTTGGTGTGCCATTTGAAGACTACTTTCATTAAAATAAAATGTAAGCCGTCTTCAGTTATTTTGAGTGGTGCTATTTGCATCATTGCCACCTATAACTCTGACACACACACCATGAGTTTGATGCAAGTTTATGTCCCTTACCAGTTTTGTTAAAACTGGAATCCTGTTTGTACAATTTAAGTTGATAGACAGGAGTGAGTGGGGTCTCTTAAAGCTTCAAATGATCTAAAAGATATAATACCACCTAATTACTAGGCACTTGAGAATAGACTTTCAATTTCAGTCTCACTCACATATGTATTAGAGTTTTACAGTTAGTATAAATTCCAATTTCTCTTTCACTGCAGGTAGGCATTACACAAAATAATGGCTTTTTAAAAATTCATGTAGGAAAATATATTCCTAAGTGTGTGTTTTTTTTAAATAGAACTATTTCTTGTCTTGCAGTCATTCTTGTGGTGACAGTATCTTTGAAACTATGAAGTGTGGCATTCTTTCCAGTTGGGTCTCCAATCAGCCTTACAACTTTTTGTCAAGCTAAGACCCAAGAAGAACTATATGAACTAATTTAGACAATCATCTACCCTATAAGAATTTGTGTAGAGACCTATCTGTTGATTTTTAAGAAAAGCATGTGGTAGACTGAGTGCCAGTACCCACTGAGTCTCTGAAAGAGAGTCAAATTGAGGACTAATGATATAAAAATCAGAGGTATTTAGTTGAAAAATAACAGGAGAGAACCTAGAGAAAAGGCTAAATGCCTTACATAGCAACCTTGTTGGATTGTGTAGAGCTGTACTATTGCTTCAGTTACAACAAAGGGTGTGAATGACTTGATCTGCTCTAATCTTACCTGGAGTTATGGGAAAAATATTCTGACCACTTCTGACCCAGCCTTATAACTACATCTGAAGATGGAATCTGCCAGTGGGTATCCCATCTGGCTCTCTGGTCTCGGAGTTGTTCTCCCCATCACACAATTAGGAACCACCACTCCCCTGAAGTTTAAGCACCAGAGTACCATATTATAGTGCTTACAAAAGGGATCTGACTTCTAGTAAAATAAATAGATAAACTTAATGTATAAATCGATAACCTAGCAGTTTAAATTTTCATGTCATACCTGTGGGAAAGCTAGATCCATAACCACATAGTTCTAACAGACTCATTCAAATCACTGACTAGCCACTAAAATACTATTTTGTAACTTAGTATTCAAGTAGATAAAACTACTGCCAGCTTTTCTTGGGATCCAGCTAGAACAAACTTTATGGCAACAAGGTGTAGGTCACTGTTTGCAATGAAAATTGGTGAATTAGACAACTGTTTTAGCAGCATAATAATTGCCAGTTTCTAATATTATGGACCTAAGTTTGTATTTTAATATGCATTAATGATCTTTAAATTCTGATGAGATCTTACACAGTTTTGTAAAGGTCTTTCCAAGAACTTCCTGACATTTGTAGATTCTCTGAAATTCTCTGACTCTACTGTAGACCAAGCATTTGCTTATTTTGTAAAATTTCTTTTAAACTGTGGTATTAAGTCTGCCTCTTCTTATTCATGGAGAAGGAGGAGGAATGAGACTTTGGCAGGGTCCCTTATCACTTCAGTGGCTTTTTCTCAGTTACAACTACTTTCCCATCTTTCTGTTGATAACAGTGAATGGGCAGGCAATAGTGGAACAGGTAAACTTATATCAGGTGGACTAAAAGGGGAAATAGCATCCTATTCAGACTGGTGTCTGGTGGTGTTCACCTGCCTAGTTATATTTATCATACATTTCATTTTTATTTAGGTGGTGGACATGTGAGTTGATGTGGAATTCTTTGAGATGAAATAATTTGGCGTTTTCACCCCTCATTATGGATTTGTTAGAATTCTGACAGTCTCCCTGAAGATAATTGCCCTGATGTTCCTCCACCAAATATTAAAAATTATTACATCCATCCATTGCCAGTGTTGGTACACAGGGTAGAAACTAGTCTTTCATTCCTCTGTCATTTCTTGCTTCAGCTTCTATCTGTTGTATAATGCTGAGATTGACTGTTCTGTCCTCTCTGCTAAAGGTTCTTCTTAAGGCTTCTTTTGGGAACCCTCATTTCCTGATGCCAGTTGTTCACTTGATAGCTTCGTGTGGGAGTCTGCTTTGGCATTTGGAGTACGTGGCCCAAATACGTCCAGTGCTTCCTTCAGATTCTGATGATTTCTTGAATTTCTTAGTTGGTAATAAGTTTTTTCCAACCGTTGCCCAGAATCTTTTGCTGGTGCTTATTTTTGAAGGCTTCCATTTTTCTAACGATTTAGTAGATCTCCAGCTCTTGCAGCCGTATGCTAACACTGAAATTACATTTGAATCGAAAATTCTCACTTTTTTTTTTATTGTGGTGCTAAATATTTTTGGTTTCCATATTCTGATTAGTAATTATTCCGGATGCCTTTCCTATTCTTGATGTCACTTCCTTTTTGAGGTCTCTGTTGGCCAATATGATGCTTCCCAGGTAGGTGAATGGCTCTACTTTGTTGATTTTGCTTTCTAATGTGATATTACTGATTGATGTGTGGGTTCCAAGAATGTTTGTTTTTTTAGCATAACTAATTTTGAGCCCTGCTTGGTGTGCACTTTTTTTGCCAGGTTGTCTTTGTTTGTAACTTTTTTTGGGTATTTCACTCAGCAGGAGAAATCCTCTGCAAAATGTCTTGGCATTTTACATCATCCATGCTATACTAGTGTTTGTGTGGCTAGTACACTTCATTATCCAGTCTATGGCAATTCCAAACAACAGTGGAGATGAAATGCAGCCCTGTTTCATGCCACTGTCTGCTTTTAAACAGTATGCTGTCTGGTGGTTCACTCCTAGAAAGCATCTCACATCTATGTACATCTCATATCTTATGGCCTTGATGATGTTGACATCTTTAGCTGGAATTCCATAGGACTGAAGAATATTCCACGATGTATGTTGGTGCAGGTTGTCAAAATCCCATATGAAAATCAATGAAATTGATGATGAGGAAAGGTTGCCATTCTGTACATTGTTCTGTAATGGTCCTTAGTGTGAATATCTGATCTACACAATCTCTTGGGCCTGAATCCAGTCTCATCTTCTCTAATCTTTGCTTCCCCTGCTCCTTTCATCTTGGTTAGCATCACACATTAGAAGGCTTTTCCCTACATAAGAAAGTAACTCCTCTCCAGTTGTTAGTCAGATCTCTCTTTTGGAGTATGCTGACAATGAGTTCATGGTTTCCACTGGTCAGGGGGGTCTTTCCCCCAAACTTCAGTAAACTTTTCATTTTTAAGTGTGGGTTTTTTTACTGCCAGCATCAAACCTTTCTGGGGTTCTGGATTCTAGAGACTGGCTTTCACCAGTAACTTCCATTCAGCAGGAGGAGTTGGCAGCGTTCTCTACTGAGCAATCATTTTTACCAGAGTGGTAGCCTGGTTCCATTTCTATAACCAGTGAGGTGTTTTTATGAGGCTAGATGGCTAATTTGCACTTAATCCTCCCCACTTCATTCAGTTATGGTACCAGCAGCCACACTGAAGTGCAGCAGGAGGGACTATTAAAAATAAGTTTATTTTCTTTTTAAAAAATCAGCTTTTATTCTGTAACAGACTCAGCAGAGGACAGAAAACATCCTTTTTGTCCTTAAAAGTGGGTTAGTACATAACCAGTTGTCTATATCAGGTATTTAATAAAAAGTCTATCACTTGTATTGTATTTTATCTATTCAAAAGTTAGTTAATGGTACTTAAAAGCGTGTTGTCCAGCACCCCTTGACAACCAAAATCTGATCAAGTGAAATGTTGCTGTCCACCAGACAGGCTATTATGCTGCATTTAAAATTTCTGGAAGCATTAGCTTTGCTGCAGTTTCCATGTAATTGCTTGCTGTTAAATGAGTTTTGACCCAGCCTGTACTTGGAGGAAAGAAACACTGTACATATTTAATTTTTTATTTGTAGGCTTTTCTAAGGCACAAATTACTATACTATCTGAACACTTCAAGCATTAATAAACTTGTCTCTGAAACACTACTTTGTAAGGGGGAAATAGATGAGGAACAGAAACCAAGGAGAAATTAAATAGCGTGCACTGATTGCACAAGAAAGCTGTGTTGATCGAAACAAACTGAGTTCCAGTAAAGTGCCTTTTCATGAAGACTAATATACTGGTTGTACCATATTAAACACTTTCTAGACTCTTATGAAGGCTTTTTCCAAAATAATGGAGGAAAAATATTTTTAAGAGCCCTCAGTCTTTGCTGCTGTTCTATCAGGTCTTGATATGACATTCAATTTCTCTAACCCATGATGGAAAAAGACTTGAGCTCTGAGAGTTAATCACAGGTATCATGCAAAATACAGCCAGTAGATGACTGGGCTGACCTAGCTTTTTCCTTTTAATGATCTTTTAAGAGAATATGCTGTCAAGCTGACTAGAATGGCTCACGACTCTGAGTGCCACCCTCAGGACAGTCTTAAAAAACAGGACACAAACCCCAAACTGGTTGTATGTTCTTTAATTAGATTTCACTGACCAAGTATCAAGTGTGAACTCCTCAAGCCTATAACAGCTTTAATATGGAATCGCAGGCAAGCCTGCCTTTGTGATAGATGATCCCTTACACCAAAAATCACAATATTCAGGTTACTCCCAGTCCCAAGGGACCAATCATTTACTCCAGGTCAGTTGTACTTTAGATTTCTCACCAAAGGCAACGCTTGTAGCCAATTCTGTAACTAACTAAAAATTTATTAATCAAGAAGAAGAAATAAGTTATTTAGAAAGTTAAAGCACATAAACATACTAACACAAATGTATTACTGTCTTAGGTTTCAAAAGGTAATAGAAGCTGCTATAATGTGCGAGCTTTTGGGCTAACCTAAAGCTAAGCAGCTTGGGGATCCTTTACTTATGGTTAGAAATATTGTCTTCTCCAAATTCCAAGCAGGATAGTGATACAGTTCCTTCTGGTCAGACATTTTTACTTCCTTCCCCCAGAATTCAAACTGATGGAACAAGTGTCCATGCCTGTCTCCTCTTTGGGACAGGGGCAGTCAACAAATTTTTTCCTTTGTTTCACAGTGCCTGATTCTCTCTTCGAGTGATTGCTCATATGCATTCCAATGTAGGTGTGTGTGCGCCCCGTGCACAGATTCCCGGAACTTTTTTCCCTAGCAAGCCCCGCATGGCCAGCTCAGGCGCCCCCTGGAGTGCCGCGCTCATGTCGCGGTATAAAGGGCGCTGCTGGCTGCGCGGGTCCCCAGTTCCTTCTTTCCGCCTGTGACGGTTACTGGAACTATCGCCTCTTGCTGTGTGCAAGTAGCTCATTCCCTAGTTGTTTGACTGTTTTCAACGTTTCTTGTTATAGTAGTAGTTATAGAGTTCGTTAGTTTGTAGTTGTAGTGACAAGTTAGAACCCCGGACGGGGTCCTCTTCTGCTGGGAGTCATGCCGGGGTCCACAGGCTTTAAGAACTGCGTCTTGTGTACTAAAGCCTTTCCTATTAGTGACCCGCATGACCGCTGTCTCCGGTGCCTTGGAGAAGAACACCGTCGAGACAAATGTAAGATTTGTAAGTCCTTTAAGCCTCGGACCCAGAAAGAACGAGACGCGAGGCTAAAGGCGATTCTAATGGAGTCGGCGCTCCGTCCAGCTTCCGAGCCGTCCCGGTCTCCGTCGGCACCGAGTGTGTCGTCGGAGCGGAGCGCCCCCCCCCCCCCCCCACCGGCACCGCTTTCGGCACCGCCGCGGGCCTCTAAAGTGGCCAAGAAGACGGCACGGCCTTCGGCCGCACCCAAGATCTCCCTCCGGCCCGCGCAGGGTGGAGGAAGTACGGAGACGCCCCAGCCAAGCGCCGTTGAGATTACTCCGGCACCGGGGTCTCCACGCGGGCTGCCTCCCCCGACTCCTGGTAGTGGGGGAGTGCACCTGCAAGGGCCGTCGACGCCGGAGGCGTTTACTGCGGCACGAGCCCTCATGGCCTTGCCCACGCCTCCGTCCCCCCCTCGGTCGAGGGACAAGGGACCCACGTCTCGGGGCAAACCCGCGCTGGGTGGTCCCGGTGGTTGGAGACGCTCCCAATCTAAGTCTCCTGCCAGACGGTCACGGAGGGTGGAGAGCGTCGGCTCCCCTCCGAGCTCCGACTCTAGGTCGTCGAGCGACTCGGCACCGCGGCACCGTGGGCAGTCCCGAGTCCGTCGCCGGAGCCGCAGATCCAGCTCCGATTCGAGCGGGGACCGGGATTCGGGCTCACGATCTACGGTGCGGAGCCCGTCCCGGCACCGATCGAGGTCACTGTTGGTCGTTTCGAGAGGCAGCGACTCACATCTGGCGGCACCGCCGATCCCGGCACCGATGCCTGCTTCGGCACTGTTGCCGACTCCGGCACCGGTGCAACCGGCACCGGTGATGGCACCGGCACCGACCTCGGGACGGCTGGACTCCCTTCAGCGTCACCATCGTCGGCACCGCTCTCGGTCTCGAGGGGGCAAGCGGCATCGCAAGTCCTCTCGCCGCAGGGGCAGGTCGGGTGCGTCGTCGTCGTCCCCGTCCTCCTCTCATCGCCGGCACCGCAGACGTCGGCACCGGTCCACGTCGTCCTCATCGGACCGCTCCACGCGTCGGCGACATAAGCGACGCACGGGGGGCTCTGGTGACACTAGGGCGGTGCGGCTCCATCAGCCTTCCCTGCAGGCTGCGGGGTGGGCCCAGGGACCTTGGCAGTGGCCGTATTGGGGACCCTGGAATGCCTCTATGCCCCAGGGCTCGGTGTCACTGCATTCTGTGGTGGCCCCCCAGTCCCCCTGGCCCCTAAGGTTCATGAGCAGGGTTCGGAGGACTCGGACCCTGGGGAGGGACCCTCTTCCGCACCCCTACCCTTCTCTTCCTCATCGTCACCGGTTGAGGCAGCAGCAAGGGATCGTAAAGGGCCCCTGTTTGACTTCAGGGCCCACCAAGACCTCCTAAAGAGGGCTGCTGAGAACTTGGGCATGGAGTTTAAGCTCATGTCTGAGGAGGAGGACTCCCTCTTTGGGCCCTCGGGCTCTCTGGGACCCTCCCGGGCGACCTTGCCAGTGCATGACAATGTCATGAAGATAGCGAGGAAGCTGTGGCAGACCCCTTCCTCCCTGCCTTCCACCTCTAAGGGGGTGGAACGGAAATATTATGTCCCCAAGGAACCCTTTGAATTTCTATACAGCCACCCTGCGCCCAGTTCTCTGGTGGTCGATGCGGCCAACCAGAGGGACCGTCAGGGGGTCAGGGTAGCACCCCTAAGGACAAGGAGGGCCGTAAATTGGACTTGTTCGGGAGGAAGATCTACTCTACTGCGGCGCTGCAGTTTAGAGTAGCGAACCACCAGGCCTTGTTTGGGAAGTATAATAAGAACCTGTGGGCCTCGATGCAGAGGTTTGCTTCCCAGCTGCCCCCTGACCAGGAGGCGGATTTTTCCACGGTTCTGCATGAAGGATCTGCGGTGGCTACCGCTGCGCTGCAGGCGGCTAGCGACGCGGCTGACACAGCCAGTAGGGCAATGGCCTCGGCGGTGGTGATATGCCGCTGCTCGTGGCTTCAAGCCTCTGGCCTCACTCAAGAGGTTCAGCAGGCTATCCAGGACTTGCCGTTTGATGGCCTGGGTCTGTTTTCAGAAAAGACAGACGACAAGCTCCACGCTCTCAAGGACTCTCGGGCCACCCTGAAGTCTCTGGGGTTGTATACTCCTCAGGCCTCCAGGCAGCAGTCCAGACCGCAGGTCCAAGGGCAACCACCGGCCCCGCCCAGGCCGGCTCCTCGACCACCCCAGCAGAGGAGGGGTCGTGAGCGCTACCGTGGTCCCAGCAGGGGAGGCCGTCAGGGGTCCTCTGCGAGGGGCCAGCATGGGCCTGCAAAAGGGGGTAATCAGGCTAATAAACGTTTTTGACCCAGAGCAGGAGGGTAGTACTCTTCCTTCTCTCTGGGATCCTGGTCGGCCGTTTGGGGACAGGCTTCGCCCTTTTCTTTCAGAATGGGAAGCCATCACTACGGACCGCTGGGTCCTGGAGGTGATTGCTAAAGGGTATGCCCTCCAGCTTACAACCTCCCCTCCCAACTCCCCCCCAAGGCTGTCCCACATTGGGGATCCGGCCTCGGGTCAGCTCCTGGTGCAGGAGATTGGGTCGCTCCTCACGTTGGGGGCAGTGGAGGAAGTCCCACTGGCCGAAGAGGGCAGGGGCTTTTATTCTAAGTATTTCTTAATCCCCAAGGCGAAGGGAGGCCTTAGGCCCATTCTGGACCTCCGTGGCCTAAATAGATATATTACGCGAGTTAAGTTTCGTATGGTCTCTCTCGCCACTATCATTCCGGTCCTTGACCCAGGGGATTGGTATGCCGCCCTGGACTTGAAGGATGCATACTTTCACATCTCGATATTACCGGCCCATAGGCGGTTTTTGAGGTTTGTGGTAGCGGAACACCATTATCAGTTTCGGTCCCTACCCTTTGGGCTCTCCTCAGCACCCAGGGTTTTTACTAAGTGCATGGCTGTGGTAGTAGCCCACCTGCGCCGTAAAGGTGTTCAAGTCTTCCCTTACCTGGATGACTGGTTAATCAGGGGGAGGTCGAGTGCCCATGTGAGACATAGTCTGTTCCTCACACGCGACTTGTGTGCTAGACTGGGGCTGATTATCAATGAGCAAAAGTCCACACTCACTCCGGTTCAATGTATTGAGTTTATTGGAGCCAGGTTAGATGCAGTACAAGCCAGAGCCTTCCTGCCTCAAGCAAGATTTGAGGCGATGGCGGCCATAATATCGGATCTCCACTTGTCCCCCATGACGACAGCCAGGCACTGCCTGCAGCTGTTGGGACATATGGCGGCTTCTACATATGTAGTGAGACTGGCCCGATTGAGGCTTAGACCTCTCCAGGCGTGGTTGAATTCGGTGTATGTACCACACAGGCATTCTCTAACTAGAGTGGTCCTGGTTCCCCCACAGGTGCTGTCGTCCCTCGATTGGTGGAGGGACCCCAGGGAAGTGATGATGGGAGTCCCCTTCAGAGAGTTCACCCCATCTGTGACGCTCATCACAGACGCATCCGATCGGGGATGGGGAGCCCACATTTCTCACGATCAGGGCACCCAAGGGCTTTGGTCTCTGGAGGAGAGAGCTCTGCACATCAATGTGCGCGAGCTCAGAGCAGTCCGGTTGGCCTGCAGGGCCTTCCTCCCCTTCCTCAGGGGCAGAGTGGTCCAAGTCCTTACGGACAATACGGCAGCCATGTTCTACATGAACAGGCAGGGGGGGCACGCTCCTCGGCACTTTGCCAGGAAGCCATTCACCTCTGGAATTTCGCGGTGAGACACGGTTTTCATTTATCTGCCTCTCACCTCCCGGGGGTACGAAACAGCGAGGCGGACCGCCTCAGCAGAGTTTTTTCTCCCCGCCACGAATGGTCCTTACACCAGGACATAGTGGCTTCCCTTTTCCAATGGTGGGGTTCTCCCCGTCTGGACCTGTTCGCTACAGCGGAGAACAGGAAATGCCCGAGGGTTTTGCTCGCTCAGGGGTCGCGAGCCGGGTTCTCTGTCCGATGCCTTTTTGGTTCCCTGGACAGGGGAGTTAATGTATGCTTTTCCCCCTGTCCCGCTCCTGCCCCAAGTCCTCCTAAAGATCAAGAGGGACAGGGCGGACGTTATACTGATTGCTCCAGCGTGGCCGAGGCAGCATTGGTACAGCATGCTGCTCGACCTCTCCATCACCGAACCGATTCCGCTACCCAGACGGTGCGACCTGATCTCCCAGGACCATGGGAGATTGTTGCACCCCGACCTGACCTCCCTCCACCTTACCGCCTGGAGACTTTGTGGCTGACGGAGGGAGAGAGGGCCTGTTCTATGCAGGTTCAACAGGTCCTCCTGGGCAGCAGGAAGCCGTCCACGCAAGTAACATACAAAGCTAAGTGGCGGAGGTTTTCGGGGTGGGCAGAAGCGAGAGGGTTACACCCTAGCATCTCCCCTATTCAGGCCATCCTGGAGTACTTACTGCAGCTTAAACTGCAGGGCCTGCTTTGGCCTCCCTCAAGGTCCACCTGGCAGCCATCTTGGCCTTCCACCAACCCATGGAGGGCCGCTCCCTGTTTTCTCACCCTATGTTGGTGAGGTTCCTTAAGGGGGTGGAGAGGACTTTCCCTCAGGTGCGGGACCCGGTGCCACCCTGGGACCTCAACTTGGTCCTCAACGGGCTGATGGGTCACCCATTCAAGCCCTTGGCTACATGCTCCCTTCTACTCTTGTCACGGAAGGTGGCCTTCCTAGTGGCTATCACCTCGGCCAGAAGGGTCTCCGAACTGAGGGCGTTAACCTCGGAGCCCCCCTACACGGTTTTTTATAAGGATAAGGTCCGGCTGAGGCCTCACCCGGCTTTTATGCCTAAGGTGGTGTCTCAGTTCCACTGTAACCAGGACATTTTCCTTCCTGTGTTCTTTCCCAAACCCCATGGGTCGGAGGAGGAAAGGAGGGGACATTCGCTGGACGTCAGGCGAGCCTTGGCCTTCTATCTCAAGAGGACCAAGCCTTTCCGGAAGTCGACACAGCTCTTCGTGGCTGTGGCGGATAGGATGAAGGGCTTGCCTGTCTCCACCCAGCGCATCTCCAAGTGGATTACTGCCTGCATTAAAGCATGCTATGAGCAGGCAGGAGTACCCCTCCCAGGGCCGGTGAGAGCACACTCCACTAGGGCCCAGGCCTCTTCCGCAGCCTTTCTAGAGAGGGTTCCCCTGCAGGACATCTGCAGGGCAGCGACCTGGTCGTCAGTCCATACGTTCACGTCGCATTACGCCATCGTGGAACAGGCGAGGGAAGACGCAGGGTTCGGCAGAGCCGTGCTGTCTAGATCAGGTCACCGATAACTCCTACCCTCCTCCAAGGTACGGCTACTCAATCACCTACATTGGAATGCATATGAGCAATCACTCGAAGATAGAAAACAAGGTTACTTACCAGTAACTGTTGTTCTTCGAGATGTGTTGCTCATATCCATTCCAAACCCACCCCCGTCCCCGCTGTCGGAGTTGGCAGAAAGAAGGGACTGGGGACCCGCGCAGCCAGCAGCGCCCTTTATACCGCGACATGAGCGCGGCACTCCAGGGGGCGCCTGAGCTGGCCATGCGGGGCTTGCTAGGGAAAAAAGTTCCGGGAATCTGTGCACGGGGCGCGCACACACCTACATTGGAATGGATATGAGCAACACATCTCGAAGAACAACAGTTACTGGTAAGTAGCCTTGTTTTTGGTTTCAGCAGGCATTCTTGTGTGTAGGACCAGCACTTTACATTAGTTAATGCTTCTTTCTTGTTTGGTGAGTTACGCAATTAAAGGTTTACGAAGCAAACATTCATAACTTTTAGTATCTGTAGCCCATGGTATAAAGTGAGATCAATACATGTGGCATACCTACAAGCATTTTATTGCGTCTAAACACATTCATATCAATTTAACATCTATATTAACAATATTACCACACAGGTGAGCCGGACTAGTTTCCAGCTATGCAGTTATCAGCATTCACTGAGGCGTAGGGGTCTTGGCATGAGCTGGTAGTTGATTGCCAATGTCTCACATGCAGTCTTTTAAAATGATAAAACATTGCACAGTATGCAGAACTGATTACATTTTTATTGGGTTTTTGCCTATTCATGCGGCTTTGTTGAGTGCATGGTGATCTCAGATTTCCAGCTTTTCCTGGATTTTCCTGCTGTGGAAATTTTATCTTAACTGTTATGCTATTTACCTTGCTTCCATATACCAGATGTGCTTGCTTCCCTCTTTAATCGTTAAATATGAATGCAGAAGCAAAAAATATCTCAAGAAAATGCAGTTATAAGAATATTGGTTACAAATCTTAATTAACGTGATACAGTTTGGCCTTCTAATGGACATGTTGTATAAAACGATTGCCATTTAAAGGGCACATATGCTCATAATAACCTATTCAAAACAAAACTGTTAAGCAGAGAAACGTGTTAAAATGAGATTTTTAGCAGCTATATTATTTCTGGCTTGAAAACCATTTAAAGCTTAAATTAATTTTTCAACAGGAGTGTAATTCAAATCTATGCAATTATACAACCAAGTATAAACTGAAAAATTAGGACATTTTAAATCTTAACTTCTAAATATTTTCTTTTCTCCTTACTCACCACTTTCCCACAAAATAAAATAATTTCACATGCAACACTGTGGCTTATACTTAAAGCCTGACAAATTGCTCTAGTATAGAATTTATTACTAAAAGATCACATAAGCTGAGTCTATAGATCCATGCACAAGCAATTTTCAGCGAATCATTGTTTACTGTATATAGGAACGAAGTAAGTATTTATGCCCTTTTGCCTTGAAGTGTCTACATAATTGTGCCTTAATTTTTTTAATTTAACCTCAATTTTGCTAAATTTTGCTACTCCTGAGGTTGAGCTTCAGGTCAATCTTCTCCAGTCTCTGCTTCGAAGCCCGCAAGGTGTCATGATATTCTTCTCACCTCATTCTTTCACCAGGAAGGATAAGCCTGTAGGTAGTCTATAGACACATAATAATAATACACCCCCCCCCCCCCCACCCTCAACATCATCCTTAGATGGTGGGAAAACTGTTCTTTTCCTCTGTATCAAAATCAGATTGATAGTTTCTTCAACATTTTAAAACCCCAAATCATTAAGTTTTGTTAAATAATGTTTGAGTTAAACATACTTCTGTAAGGATAATAAATCAGCAAATGACTTCAGCACTAGCTGGAGTAAAAGTCCTTTTATAAAATTATCACAGTAAAAATGTTTACATACAAAGTTTGTTGTGTTTATAATATATTATCTGGCTAATGTTTTTGTTCTAAACCTTTCTTTCACAGTGACTTGAGTAAAGGTAGGGTATTACTTAGTCTTTAGTTTCCTCCTTTATCTCCCTTTTTGCCACAATTTGAGGATAAACGTTTTATAAGATTATACAAACTTGTACTAATCATACTAAGAACCTAATTGATGTCAAATCAGTGTTCCGTTGCTGAAATTCTGATGACTTCCAGGGAATTTATTCCTAATTTACACAGCTGTAAGATTGGAATCAGACTGTATAGAAAACACATGTTTATTGCACAAAAAAATTAGCCTATATTTCAAGTTCAATATTAGCATATTAAGTGATATCCTCGCTTTCTCTCCTTGGTTGGGTATAATGGCTTTATTCACTGTTACTAAGTAGACCTTTTTTTACTTTCATGAAAGATAACTTTTTTACTTAGTGTCCCAATGTTTGGGAACTGAGGCAGCATTATAATATAAGTCTACCTTATCTGTGTCAAACAGAATTGAACTAAAGTTGGTACTAGAAAATTTTTCTCTTGAATTGTAAACTTTTGGTTTTTGTGGCGTTGATTTATAACTGAAATTTTGTTCTGCACACTAATGTAGTCTGTCTAGTCATCTTAAGGAGTCTACAGCTTAAATAAAATGCAAGTTCTTCAAGTGATTGAAAGGTGTGTGGACATTGTTGGTGGCATGTGCCCCATGCGCATGACATCAAATTCTATAGAATTTCAGTTTGTTGGGAGCACATCTCTGCCCTGCACACCCTCTCGCATCCCATAGCAGAAGCTATAAAATAATGGGGAGATGTCATGGTGGCCTCAATCTGTGCTTAGTTCCTTTGTACCACTTGTGGCATGAGTTGGAATCTATGATGTCTGTGTTACTCTAGAGATACCAGTTGTTTTCCAGATTTGAAGTTTTAAAGTTCTTCTTGTTTTTTGATAGGCTTTCTTTGTTTTTTTGTTTTATCATAGTTTAAAGTAGTGATAGGGGGTTTATCCCCTTTTTGGAATCTCCTGTGTTTCAGGCCACCATACATGCTCTCCTGTACACACCTCAGAATGATGGATCCTAAGTCCCCCGACTTCAAAATCTGTCTATCCTGTGATACTGATGTTGCTTGCCAGATGCCTGCTTTGCCTTGGTGAGGGACGCATTTGTGCAGACTGCTCCATTTCAATATGCTCTTTTCGAAGAGGACCCAGAAGACCAGGGAAGCAAATCTAAAAATTTCCTCCTGAAGTGTTTGATGCAAGTGGCCTTTGACCCAGGATGGCCATTGGATAGAACCCTGGTATTGGGCCAGTTGTATGCAGTCCACTCCCCAACAAGGCACTATGCCAAGCTCCTGAATCACTTCTCATAAACCCTCAGTGTCAGCTGCACTGGTGCTGGCTCTGGAAAGAGACCACAAGGAATACCACTGCAAAGTACAGATCAGACACCAGTCCCTCTCCATGGAGCAGCAGTTGAAAGTTTCCTCCAAGACTCTGGAAGCAAGAGTTCTTAAGGTTGGGACCCATGTTGAGTTCTCTGTCCCCAAGCTGAAGTCAACACCAACTGTTAGTACCGTGTGCTTGCTTCTAAAAGATTAGGAGACTGATAACCAACTTCAGCCAGTGCTGCTGTCCATGAAAATCTTTTGAAGAATCTTCTTTCTTACATTAGTAGGCTTGTATCATATGATAGGGAGTGGCAACAGTTGAATTGTGCCAGAAAATTTGGGATGAAAGGTCTGTAGTCTCTGTCCCTGATTTTGGTTTTCTGCACTTCCTAATTAGCTTTGCTCAACTGATTATTACACATTTCTGCTCTTTTTATGTAAAAGAGTGTCAAGAATGAATCAGGAAATACCTAAACTGTACACCCTCTTCAAGCCTCAACTCTTCTCAGGTCTGAAATTTGATGGCTTCTGTCAGGACCCTAAACGTAAAGGTATGCAGACAGCTCTGATGCTCCTTTCCTCTTTCAACCACGTATAGCATTGTGGTAAGATGTGTCCTTACCACTGTTCTTTCTACCAGACCAGTGGTTCTCAACCTGAGGCCCAGTCAGCACACAGCTGTGGCCCATGTGACATCCTCAGGGCCATAAAGTAGTATTGGATGCAGTCCACATAACACATTCTGGGCCACATACGTGACCCACTATGGTAAATAGGTTGAGAGCCATTGTACCCAGATTGTTTTCGCTAATGATTTAGTTAAGATCTTATGAGCTAGGACACAAGATGGTGCATAAGAGAAGCTGTCTAGCTTCCTTGACCAAGGATATTTCAGATCCCTCTTCTTCCCCTCTCCCCTCTCATTGACATTTTGGGTTAGTTTTATACAAAAGTCCAGACTTCTGGCAGTTGATCACTTAATCTATTCTTCGAGTGCTTGCTTCTGTCTATTCCATATTAGGTGTGTGGGTGTCACGTGCACTGGTGCTGGAAATTTTTCCCCTACTGATAGCCATAGTGTTGGCTCTAGCACTCTCTGGGGTCATGCTTATGCATCGCTATATAGAGCGCTGCCGGCTTCCCTCCCTCTCAGTTCCTTCTTACCATCTGTGATGGTGGTGGAACATTCTCTTGCTACTGCAAGCTTGTCCAACTCTAGTAGTTTTTTCTCATAGTTTCATACTGTAAATAATTCAGTTACTTGTTGGTCAGTGTTACACTAAATATATCTAAATGCAGTAAGTTAACGAGCACGGCCCGGAGACGGGTCATGCCCTGGTCTGAGTTTTAAACCGTGTGCTTCGTGTAAGAAGCCTGTGACAGTTAATGACCAGCACTGGAGCTGCCTGAAGTGTTTGGGAGAGACTCATGGGGGAAAGGTGCAGAATCTGTAAAGGGTTCAAACTTTGCACCAAAAAAGATGGGGATATTAGACTGAAAGCGCTCCTAATGGAGTCCGCACTTAGACTGGCACTGGAACTGAGCTGGTCGGACTCATCACTGAGTACATCGGCTTTGGTGTGGAGTTGCCGCCCCCCTCCCCCTTGTATCCCCCGGTCGCAAGGGCAATGGCCTGTGCCATTGCAGTTTTTTGGAACCCACGGGGGTTTTCTTCTGTCATAGGTTCACAGGGTCAGTCACTCTCTGGAGCCTCAATACCAAGATTATCGGCAGCCACTCGCCCGGTACCGGACATGGAAGCAGAGTTAGACCAGGAAGATGTCTCCACAATAGCCCCAGAAGGGACTACCCTGGCCAGAAAGGATGACTCCAACCCTCCACCTTTGCCAGCATCATCCTCCTCCTCATTGGATGAGGTAGTGGCAGGACCCTCTGCCAGTGTTCTGCACAATGACTTCAGGGCTCACAAGGAGCTGCTCAAGTGAGTAGCCTCAAATCTGGACCTGAAGGCGGAGGAGTTGAAGGAGCTGCAGATGAGCTGTTTGACTTTCTGGCAGCTGCAGCCCCTGGTCCATGAGGGAGTGGTAAAGTTGGCGAAGGCTCTGTGGCAAACCCTGGCCTCTGTCTCCCACATCTAAGCAGGCAGAAAGAAAATATTATGTTCCCACAAAGGGGTTTGAAAACCTTTATAACCACCCCTCCCCAGGATCATTGGTGGCAACAGCAGCCATCGAAAGGGACAGGCTGGGGCCGGCAAGTTCCACCCCAAAAAATGAGGCAAAGAAGCTGGACCTTTTTGGGAGGAAAGTTTGACAGCAAGCCTGCAATAGCACATATTGAACCAACAGGCCCTGTTGGTTCAATATGATTTTTAATATCTGACAGTCATTGGACAAATTCACAGACTGCCTGCCACAAGCCTCCAAACAGGAGTTTGAGGCAATATTGGAGCAGGGGAAGTCGATGGCCAAGGCCTCCCTGTAAACAACCTCTGATGTAGCCAATTCTGTGGCCAGAAGGATGGCATTGGTATTGTCAGTGGGAAGGGCATCGTGGCTCCAGTTATCTGATGTGTCATCAGAAGTCCAAGAGTCATACAGGACCTTCCCTTTGATGGGACAGCCCTGTTTGAAGACCAAACGGATTGGAGGCTACACAGGCTAAGACTCCAGGCCTACTCTAAACTCTTTGGGTCTATACACGGAGTCGTGGGCCAGAAGGCATTTCAGACCCCAGCAGCCACAGAGGTTTGGGGGCCACTTGTGAGGAAAGAGAGAAAAACAAGGGTTATAAAAGACACCAGATGTCTTTCAAAGTGTGTTTCACTATTGTATACTCAAGTCTTTTGTAGACATGCAACAAAACTGAAGAATTCAAGTCATCTTCACTTTTCATAACTTTTTTGAATGTGTCCTGTATGAACGAAATATAGGCAAAGTCAATAACTTTTTTCATTCCTGTATATAAATAGTCAGTTGTGAAAATGTGTAAACAAAAAGCTTATTACACATAGTATGTGAAATTTAAGTGGAAACAATTTCTGGAACAGACTGCTGTGCTTGATCATGAAGGTACAACTGACTAATCAGTAGTTTATCACTTACCATTTTGCTACTTATTTCTAAATAAAATATTAATTCTGGTTAATAAGTTTTTGTAGGAAACAGATACAGATCCTTTTTGTTTAAGTAAATTCAGAATCAAACATTTCTTATTTTTACTTCCAAAATGGTTGGACAGAGTGCAGAAATATGTATAGGAATAAACTTAGTTTTTAAACTTATTCATATGAGTTTGGACAAGGTTTTTGGCTCAGCTTGAGAACAGGTCTATTTTAGCAGTTGGTTCCACTGTACTTAACCTTCTGTTCTCTTTCAAAACAAATACTCACCCCTTCATGTTCTGTTTTTGTTAAACTACAGCATGTGAAAGAAACTGAATTAAAGAGAAGCTAGTATTTAGTTTATTTGTGTTTTATGCATAAATAGAATGTTTAAGATAAAAATGTCATTTGGATTTGAGCTGAATGCTTTCAGTTAGAAAATCTAGAAAGGTAATCTGTATGAAAATGAGTCACCAGGTAACTTCAAGTCAATTAAGAGTGGGTATCTGAGGTTGGGTTGCCCTCCTGCCCTTAAATATACCTTGGCTAATCAGGAAGTCACTTACTTCATTCTCACTCATAAAGGGACAAGTCAAAACATGTACATCAATAAGAGATGGAATGATAAACATAAAACCTTGATACAATACTACTATGTGTTGTATAGTTAAATTTTGAACAAGAACACATCATTCTCATTCAATAGGATGTTGGGGAAAGGTAGAAATAAAAAACAAGAGCAACATCATACTGACAACAGCAGCAATTAAAGAGATAAAGGAAAATTTTGAAAAATGAGAAAGGGAACTAGAAGATTCATCTTTTAGTGCTTTTCATAATTCTTCATGACTGCTCCAATAGAATTTTTGTGCTGCAATTAAGGAAGCACGTTTACACTTGAGTTTTTATAGTTTAATTGCACACAAATATAAATTGATATTTAAAATATGATCATTGATACATTTCACAAATCAATATATCTAGCTACAATGGAACATTCTCAATCATTTTCACTTCCTAATGGTCCTGAAATAGCAACATCTGATTGGTAAAAATCATTTAAAGCTAGAATGTATTAGTTCCCTATTGATTCATTATGTAAATATGTCCAGTAGTTATAAGGAAGCTTAAAATTTGGAGTTCTTAATGTTTTCTTTTAATAACATTATTTAGGAATATGAAGCACGGACAGGAAGAACATGTAAACCTCCACCCCAGTCTACAAGACGTAAAAATTTTGAATTTGAACCACTTTCAACTACTGCTCTTATTTTGGAGGATCGACCATCGTAAGTACAGTAGTGAATTCTGCCATGAAGTAGATAATGACAAGATATACCTACATGCCTGTCTGCCTACCGACCTACCAAAGGTTAAATAAATTGTAAATAGGACTTTTCAGTATTCTTTCTCAAAGTACTATGCTGGTCAAACTGGAACAAAATTCTTATAAATTACTCAATCTGAGACATTAACTAAATGATGTGGGTGAAATACTGACCTCATTAAAATGAATGAGAGTTTTGCGCCATTGACTTCAGTTGAGCCAGAATTTCACACTATGTATTCATCCCATAATGCTGTCAGATAGTTGCCTCTGAGATTGATTCTCAGAACTCTTCAATTTGCAGAGTTCTTTGAGAGCTCTTAAGGATTTGCCTCCTCTCCTAAAACCCCATTTCCCACTGCTTTGTTCCTAAAATATTTAATTTGCTGGACCATCAAGAAGGGCGCAACACCTGTTGAGCACAGTCTGAGATCAGTCACCATGAAAGCCTAATTTTGGGTATAAAAATATAATGTAACTATGGCATATAGTAAAAGATGCTCTTGTTAGGAAATAAAAGATAAGTGCTCACCACTTAAATATGTTGGTTTCTAACTGTGGCAGGGTGGACTTGCTCCTATCTATTTTCGAGCCCACAAGTGACTTGGGAACTTGCTTCTGGTAAAACACCTCATGCAGTTTATTTACAGTGTTCTTTTCCACCACTTTTACAGACACAGGGCTTGTCTACACTTACCTCCGAGATTTGGCGGCAGTCGACTGGAGTTACACAAGCTACGCAAAAAACTTGTGTAATTGCCGTCAACTTCTCTGCTTCTGTTCTGCACGCCGTCTTCACTGCACTGCGCCAACGGGAACCATGTTCCCGTTGACACAGCGCTACGCCACTTGTATTAAGACCACCTTCTCATCGATTTCTGGATCGACTGAGTGGGTCTTCACTGACCACTCAGTCGATCCAGAGAAATCGATCTTACGGCGGCGAATTTGCCAGTCAGTGAAGACGCAGCCTAAGAAAATATCTGTAAGCTCTTCTTTGAGTGCTTGCTCATCTTGATTCCAAGCTAGGTGTGTGCGCGCCCACCTGCACCATTACCCAAAATTTTTGCCTTAGCAGTATCTGTAGAGCTGTTTCTGGATCCCCGTGCTCATGCATAGGTATATGAGGTGCTGCCAGCGCTGTGCCCGCTCAATTCCTTCTTCCCTCCCGTGACCATTACTGGAACTCTTTCTCTTGTGGTTGCAAATGCTTCATAGTTGCCATCATAGTTGTTGTAAAATAGTTTTTCTTTCTTGTATATAATTAAAAATTAGGTGTTAGGAGTCCCACTAGGAACATTCACCTTAGAACAGGGCATGCCCTGTTCCCTGGGCTTCAAACCATGTTCAAACTATGCTGCAAACCCTGCCCACTCAACGATACCCATGCTAGTTGTTTAAAATGCTTGGGGAGACACACCAAAGGGATAAGTGCAGGATATGTAAGGACTTCAGGCCATGAACCAAGACGGACAGAGACATTAGTCTGAAAGCCCTGTTGATGGAGGCAGCACTGAGATGGGCCTCAGAATCACCCTGCTCCGACTCTGTACCAAGTAGGTCAGCATTGGTGCAGAGCACATCACTGGCACCGGGCCCTTGTCAGCGCTGCTTCCAAAAAAGCAGCACTCAGACAGAGGTCGTTCCTCCCGCACCCCAAAAAGACAAGAAGGTGGCATTGGGCATAGGACCCTTGTTGGACTGGTTGCCAAAATCAGGGGGCAGGAGTTGACTTCTCCTCTTAGGGCTCTGAGCCTGCTGAGGGAACCAGGGGCGTTCCCTGACGCCACTAGAGCGGCACCGCTCCTGGGAAGTCTGGTGTCAATCTCCCTTCCCGCAGCACCATTCTTCGGCACCGCATTACAGCCAGGTGGATGCACCGTTGGCTCCATCTTGGTCCCCAAGAGAAGATCCATCCTCCGTGGACTCAGAAGGGGAATCTAGCCCCCAACCCCGTCAGCACCAACCCTCAGGGGCACAAATTTTTGATGGCAGGTTGGTCCCATAGTCAATAGCCGGTGCACTGGAACCTGTGGGGGATCCTCGTGGCATCAGGCCCCTACTCATACCAGTCATCCAGGAATCGGTCTGCGGCACCAACAGTAGAGTATCAAGACTCCGCTTCTGGCACCGAATCACAAAACTCGGCACCTGTAGCAACCGCCCTGAAAGAGGAAGAAATGCCATCCCCTCCCCGGCACTATCATCATCCTCATTGTTCCTGGACAAGGCAGTCACCAGCACGGGCACCTAATCCTGTTTGGATGACTTTCGGTTCCAAGAGGAACTCCTTGAAAGGGTTGACTCCAATTTAGGCCCAGAGGCTGAGGAGCTCAAGGAGCCCATGAACAACCTCTTTGATGTGCTAGCTGCTGCGGCTCTGGCTCGGGTCACATTGCATTACCAGTGCATGAAGGGGTGCTTAAAGTGGTCAAGGCCCTATGGCAGACCTGTCTTCCCTGCCACCAACATCAAAGAGGGCCGAAAATAAATATTACGTCCCAGCCAAGGAATTCAAGTACCTTTTCTCACCCCCCACCCCAAGGGTCCCTAGTGGTGGCGGCCACAAACAAACGAGATAAGCATGGTCAAACAAGCTCGACCCCAAAGAATAAAGACTTGAAGTTGGATCTGTTCGGAAGAAAGATTTATTCCACAGCCAGTCTTCAGTTCAGAATCTCCAACCTGCAAGCGCTGCTGGGGAGATATAATTATATCATCTGGGACTTCTTGACAAAGTTTAAGGATTTGTTGCCACACAAATCCAGACAGGAGTTTGCCTCTATCCTAGAGGAAGGCAAGGCTGTAGCCAGGGCTGCCCTGCAGACAGCGTTAAATGCAGCAGATTCGGTGGCAAGGTTGATGGCCTCTGCAGTGTCCATGTGCAGATGTTCCTGGCTGCAGTCTTCCAAGAAGGTGCAGCAATCTATACAAGACCTTTCTTTTGAGGGCAATGCCCTTTTTTCAGAACAAACTGATGCTAGGCTTCCCGGTCTTAAAGACTCTAGGGCCACCTTGCACTTGCTAGGCCTATACACACTGCAGGCCTCCTGGAGACAATTCCGCCCTTCACTGCAGGAGCCTAGATTCTCAGGACCTCCTTGTTTCTTTTCTCCTATAGGAGCTGTGAGAGACAAAGGCTTTAAGCTTCATTGCCCTGCTCTAACCTTCTCTGCAGCTCAGCCAGGCCCTTTGCACTATCCAAGTAGGCAATGTCAGCCATTTTGAGGATGCGCCTCAGGATGGTGCCCCAGTCTCACATAAGGATCCACCCTTGAATTTTGGATCCAAGGAAAGGATGATGGAGGCTAGGGAGACGATGCAGAACTTCAGCCTCTTGAGATCCTTGTTGAGGCGGCACAGGTCTAGGATAGGTCTGAGGCCCCCTTTTGTTTTGGGGATAAGAAAGTATCCGGAGAAAAAACCCCTTTCTTCAATATTCTTCCGTATGTGGCAGGCAGAGGGTCCAGATTCTAATGGGCAATACCACTGCAATATTCTATATCAACAAGAAAGGTGGAGACTGTTCATCAGCTTTGTGTCAAGAGGCTCTTCGTTTGTGGGACTTCACTGCACATCTTGCCACGAGTGGTCACTCCACCCAGAGATCGCCGGCATGATCTTCTGGAAGTGGGGGACTCCCCAAGTGGACTTTTTCACGTCCAGGCAGAACAAGAAGGTGCCACCAGTTCTGCTCGATCCATGGTCTCGACAAGGGTTCCCTTTCTGATGCCTGCCTTCTCCCATGGGCAGGAACACTCATGTATGATTTCCCGCCAATACCACTGACCCACAGGGTCCTGATAAAGATCAAGCACAGCAAGGCGAATGTGATCCTAATAGCTCCCGCATGGCCATGACTGGTTCAGCACGCTACTGGAGCTGTCAACTGCATCCCTGCTTTGAACTGCCACTATGGCCAGACCTCCTTTCCCAGAACCACAGCCATTTTCTACACCCAGGCCTACCATCCCTGCACTTGATGGCATGGTGGCTGAGTTGCTAAACACTGACGAGCGACCTTGCTCAACTCAGGTTCAGCAGGTCCTGAGGGGCAGCAGGAAACCCTCCACCAGAGTGACATATCTGGCCAAATGGAGGAGATTCTCTTGTTGGGCTTTAAGCCAGAAAATCTCACCTTTATTAGGCTTCAATTCAATCTATATTCAACGACTAGTTTCATCTTAAACCTCAAGGTCTAGCCCTCAGGATGAAGGTTCACCTGGTGGCCATTTTGGCCTTTCGTCCCCCTCCCTTTCCCCCCAGTCCAAGGTATATCAGTTTTTTTCCCCACGACATGACAATCAGATTCCTTAAAAACCTGAAAAGACTTTATCCTTGAGTCAGGGATCCTATACCTCCATTGGACCTGAACCTAAACCTAGTTCTATCAAGACTTATGGGTCCCCCCCTTCAAACCCCTGGCTACCTGCACTCTACTGTTCCTTTCATGTAAGCTAGCCTTCCTAGTGGTAATTACCTTGGTACAAAGGGACTCTGAAATCAGAGCACTCACTTTGGAGCCACCATATACAGTCTTTTATAAGGACAAGGTCCAGCTGTGACTCCCCTCTGACACCAAAGGTGGTGTCTCAGTTTCACATTAACCAGGGCATATGCCTCCCAGTGTTCTTCCCGAAACCACACAGATCTAATGAGGAACGTAAATGGCACACCCTGGATGTTAGATGGGCCTTGACCTTCTATATTATAAGGACTAAACCTTTCCGCAGGTCCACACAGCTCTTCGTTGCAGTGGCAGAAAGAATGAAAGATCTGCCGGGTTTTCTTCCAAAGGATCCCCTCGTGGTTAAGCTTCTGCATCAAGTTCTGATATGAGCAGGCAAAGGTTCCTCCACCAGAGATCATTATAGCCCACTCTGCGAGGGCGCAAGCCACATCAGCAGTCTTTCTGGCAGAGGTGCCGATCCAAGACATCTGGTCTTTGGTCCATACGTTTGCATCCCAGTACGCCATCATCCAGCAGGCCTGGGATGATGCCAGCTTCGGCACAGTAATGCTGCAGACGGGTTCGTAGTTCATGAGTGTGCCACCTCCAGCGATACGGCTGGTCAGTCACCTAGCATGGAAGGGACATGAGCAAGCACTTGAAGAAAAAACGGTTATTGACCTTTTGTAACTGTTCTTTGAGATGTATTGCTCATGTCCATTCCCCACCCTCCATCCCCACCATTGGAGTTAACGGCAAGAAGGAACTGAGAGGCCACAGGGCTGATGGCACCTCATATACCAGTGCATGAGCATGGGACTCCAGAGGGCTGGCCCTATGGATACTACTAAGGCAAAAACTTCCAGTAGCTGTGCACATGGGCGTGCACACACCTAGCATGGAATGGACATGAGCAACACATCTTGAAGAACAACTGTTATAAAATGGTTACTCATCTTTCATATTTCTCTTTCACCTGTTACAATATATGAAAGTCTTATTCAATTGCATGAAGTATAAAAGTTGGTGATGCGGTGTATGAAAGCAATGCTGATTCATGTAAGTGCTTTCTACCCCAGTCAACATCGCCATGTTTATATAGTCTTTATTCGTTAATACATACCTGCATATCAATGCTTCATTTGTATATATGAGTTGAATATATATCCGCCAAGAGCAATACAAGTTTAATCTTTCTATCCATTATAGCAAATCCTATTCAAAAGTCATATTAAAAGTTATATTTATTCAGTTGATAAAGAGTAGCCAAAATGAAATCTAGATTGAGCTAGATTCAGTTTTGTTACTGAATTCCGCACCCCACCCTCTACTCAGACTTTGAGATCTGATTTTTTAATTCTCCTTAGCAATAAAGGAATCAGAATCAGGAGATAATCAAACCCATGCTGCTTCTTGCCCAGCAAAAGGAGACTCAGCTTTCTGAAGCAGGAATGCAAGATACCATGTTAACCTTTGTAACGACTGTCTTTCCCAACACATTTACTCTGTCTCAACATTTATCTTAAGGCTCAGTATTTATCTTAAGGCAATCTTCAGACTATAATGTTTTTCAGTAATTTGGGTGTGCTAAAATATGATGAACCTTCCACCTCCCTTTGTGGAGGCTGAGATAATTTCTAATGTTCCCAAAAGACTAGGAAACCAGAGGTTGTTTCTAAACTACTGTGCTGTTACCATGTGGCACCACATTACACAAGCCAGCATTAACTTTGAAATACTAAATACAATAAGAAGTAGACATTTGAGAAGATAATTAAAGGAGCAATATATAATCCTCTCTGATTTTTTTTGTTCTGTATTCTTTGAGTTGTTGGAATTTTTCTATGCATTTCAAATAATTAAGACTCAGTTAATTCATCACTTGGCTGATTTAACTTTCATTATCAATTGGAAAAAAAAACTAACCTGCATTTATGCAATTCCACCTTAAACCTCTGGCAAACTTATACCACTATTTATTAGAGTATTTTAATTTCCCCAGACGTATGCAAGCTTAGTCACTGGTGTGAGGCAGTAGACTTCTAGTATTTTCTTTCGATATGTGAACAAAAACTCTCCAGGTCCATACACCTTAATGAAAATGAACCATGAAACAAAGTATAGAATGAGTGCTTTAATGTCATACAGAGCTTCTTGTATGTCATTAAAAGTTCCATAATAAGTTTGAGATTTCACTAAGTTAAAATAACTTTGTTCTAGATGAGCAAAAGTATTTTTTCTAGTAAAGGAATCCCTTACTTTCAAGCATGACCCAGTGAAATTAATTCTGCAGCTTCATGAAGGCCATTCTAGCAGATGTTTTCATAGCCTTGCCAGTGTGTATCTTTCTTTCTCTATATTTCAACAGGTATTGGTTGTACATGGAAGTATATAACTAGAAACAGCTTATTGGCAAGACCTAAAATATGTTGATATATGTAAGGCCTGTAGTTCATAGTGAAGTACCAAGTTTTACAATAATATAAAAATCTGTGTCTTAATGGAAGTTCTGGATTATTGCCTTGTAGAGATAATCTGGTTCTTAAGGGATATTTTTGTGCACATCACACACAAAATGCAATTACACTTGGTAGTGTTTGACAAACTTATTATCAATTTCAGCAAAGAGCAATGATTGGAATGGGCATGGAGTGCCTCTAACTTGGAGTTTGTTACTCAGCAACTGGGTTGAAAGGAAGGATGACTTTATTATTATGGAACTGGATTGGCACTCAGGAGATCTGGGTTCTGTTCCTGGCTCTGCCACAGTCTGATATCAAGTCACTTAGTCCCTTTACTAATTGTAAGGAGCATAAGAGCCAATACATTAAAAAAATACTTGTCTGCTAGATTGGTGAAACATTTGTTTATAAATATAGTGGACTTCATTTTCCATTATTGACATTTAGGCACATAATATAATCATAAAGCTCACCTTAAAAAGGAGAGAGAAATCAGTCTGTCTTGAAATGGTCCAGAATGTCTCATATATTGAATTCAGAAATCACTTGTTTTCAGAAATCTTCCTGCCAAATCCATAGAGGAGGCTTTACGTCACAGACAAGAATATGATGAAATGGTGGCAGAGGCAAAAAAACGAGGTATGTTAGAATTGTATTACTATGCTTATAGTTAGCTATCTTCTATAGCAAAAATGAGTGAATTGAGGACATATTTAGCTTCTAGGCCAGTATTTACATTAAAGACTACATTTCTGAACTAATACTATAGCTGTTGTGCTCCAAAACTCTCAGGCACACTCAGTTTAAAACCAGAACACCAGTCTCAACTTGTAGCCTTCTAAATTTCATCACTGCTGTGAATAAGTGGGTTCTTTATGCTGAATGTAGTCTCCAACTCCTAAAAGGACACCTGATTTAACGTTTCGTGCAGTATGATCAGTTGGAAACTTCCTAGATGCTTAAATCTTCCCAGCTGCTCCAGCACTGCTCTCATAATTGCTGTTACTTGGTTAGTTAGGGAGAGATCTTCAAAAGGGCATAAGCCCTTGTGAATGCCAAGGAACTTCAAAGAGCACGTGTATGCAAACCCCAGCTTGTCCATGTGCATATTGAAGACTTTACTTTTGCACCTCCTTTTATTTTTGATGTTGCTGTTAATATTGGATCATCTAAACAAACCTTTATTCTTCTAAGTATGTAAACCACAAAATAGTATCTAAAAGCCCCTGAGCTGCCTGTAAATTAGTCATATAGGTAGGTATGTGCATTGTCACAATAAACCAGAATTATTACTACTAATAACTTCCATTGCAGTAGCACTGAAAACTCCAAGTCAGAATTGGGGCTCTGTTGTCTTATGTGGAATCTCGTGTCCCAGTAGTTCCTTTTTAGTTGCATGTGAATGCAGTGTTTGCAGGATCAAGCACAAAGTTGGTGATATTTTACCACCTGAGAAATAGTAAGCTATGGTTATATATTTTTCCTACAATTGTAAATACAAGTGTAGCATCTTGTAGTATTATACACTATTATGGGTATGTCAGTCCATGGGAATAATTTGTATAGAAAATGCATAATGAATAACAAAAAGGCTCTTGCAGCATTTGAGTACTAAACAAAATGTACTTTAAAAAGGCTGTACATAAAAAAAAAATTGGAAGTGTTCACAAGGGATAGAGTTAAACTTGTGTGTACTTAACTTTGACAGTTCTGACTTGTCAGTGCTTAACCATGTAAGTTTTTAATGTCGCTTTTAATTTCCTAGACATTTTTTTTAAAAAGAAAAGATAGACATTATCAGGATGCCCTGGCCTATCCTATATTAAGGAGCCCCTCTTTTATGCTCATTAGGACCTGCAAAGCTTTACACTACAAAGATACATGGAGACCAAGGGTAGGGCTTCATTCCTTGCAGATCTAAAAGATGTGCAGTGAATAAGGCAATAGACTGCAGATTTTTGCCCCATTCACTGTATACCTTGCAAAAGGTGCACTGGATTAGATGAGGACTCCTGCAGACCTTGCTATTGTTAACTGTGCATGGCATGATTCACACTCGATGAAATGCATTGTTTCATTGTTCTAGTGCATGCTAGATAATGTGCTGCATAGTTTACCTTCAGCTTCAATAAAAAGTGGTTAAAAAAATGACACTTCAATGGAACATGTCAAATTATCAGTGCTTTTAACACACCTGAATCCAGATCAATTTTCAGAGTACCATTTCCTTCAGTACCACAACATATTCTCAGTGCCAGGCCAAACTTCAGTATTTTACAGTTAGTCATTTAGGTGCGAGAGCTTTTTCTCTTCTAAAAAGCAATGAGGAGGATAAAGGATCCTTTTTATCATAGTAAAATAATTTTGCTTTTTGTACAGTCAAGAATAGCTGAATGGTTTTGCTTAAACCTTTTTTTTTTTTTTTTTTTAAGTCATCTTCCTGGCAGAGACAAAGCCTGTTTAAAATTTAATCCCAATAGGTGAAAGTTGCAGAAAACAGAGTAACTAAAAGTGGGCTTAGAATGGAGATGTTTTTGGGTTTTAACTATGGCTGTCAAGCGATTAAAAAAATTAATCTCAATTAATCGTGCTGTTAAACAATAATAGAATACCATTTATTTAAATATTTTTGGATGTTTTCTATATTTTCAAAAATTGTTGGTTTTAATTACAACACAATAGAAAGGGTACGGTGCTCACTTTATTGTTTATTACAAATATTTGCATTGTAAAAAAACAAAAGAAATAGTATTTTAATTTACCTCATACAAGTACTATAGTACAATCTCTTTATCGTGATAGTTGAACTTACAAATGTAGAATTATGTAAAAAAAAAAAAAAAGCACTCAAAAATAAAACAATGTAAAACTTTAGATCCTACAAGTCCACTCAGTCCTACTTCTTGTTCAGCCACTCGCTAAGACAAACAAGTTTGTTTACATTTGCAGGAGATAATGCTGCCCACTTCTTGTTTACAATGTTACCTGAAAGTGAGGACAGGTATTTGCATGGCATTGTTGTAGCCAATGTCGCAAGATATTTACGTGCCGGATATGCTAAACTTCCGTATGCCTCTTTATGCTTCTACCACCATTCGAGCAGACATGCTTCCATGCTGATGATGGGTTCTGCTCGATAATAATCCAAAGCAGTGCGGACTGACACACGTTCATTTTCAACAGCTGAGTCAGATACCACCAACAGAAGTTTGATTTTCTTTTTTGGTGATTTGAGCTCTTTAGTTTCCGCATCAGTGTTGCTTTTTTAAGACTTCTGACAGCATGTTCCACACCTTGTTTCGCTCAGATTTTTGGAAGGCACTTGAGATCCTTAAACCTTGGGTCAAGTGTTGTAGCTGTTTTTAGAAATCTCACCTTGGTACCTTCTTTGCGTTGTGTCAAATCTGTAGTGAATGTGTTCTTAAATCGAACAACACATGCTGGGTCATCATCTGAAACTGCCATAACCTGAAATATATGGTAGAATATGGGGTAAAACTAAAGAGCAGGAGACCTACAATTTTCCCCCAAGAAGTTGTCTCAAATTTAACACATTTTTTTTAACGACCATCATTAGCATGGAAGCATTCTCAAGCATGTCCTCTGGAATCATGGCCAAAGATGAAGGGGCATATGAATGTTTAGCATATCTGGTATGTAAACATCTTGTGACACTGTCTACAACAATGCCATGCGAACGCCTGTTTTCACTTTCAGGTGACACTGTAAACAAGAAGCACGGGTCAGCATTATCTCATGTAAATATAAACAAACTTTTTTGTCTTAGTGATTGGCTGAACAAGAAATAGGACTGAGTGGACTTGTAGGCTCTAACGATTTACATTGTTTGGTTTTGGAGTGCAGTTATATAACAAAAGTTTACATTTATAAATTGCATTTTCATGATAGAGATTGCACTACAGTACTTGTATGAGGTGAATTGAAAAGTACTATTTCTTTTGTTTTTTGCAGTGTAAATATTTGTAATAAAAAGTAATCTAAAGTGAGCACTATATACTTTGTATTCTATGTTGTAATTGAAATCAATATATTTGATAATTTGGGAAAACATCCAAAAATATTTAACTTAAATTGGTGTTCTGTTATTGTTTAACAGTGTGATTAATCATGATTAATTTTGTAATCAAGTTAACTGCAATTGACAGCCCTAGTTTTAACCTTTAATGTTGTTGCTACAATTTACGGTAGTTTCATTGGGATTGATGGAATTCTCCAGTTGATGAGAAGTACTGTAAAGTCAGATGCTCAGGACATACAGATACAATAGAGGTAAAAAAACATGCTACTGGCAGAACATGGTGTAGAACTCATTTTACCAGACATTCTATATACAGCAATGCTAATAAAGCTAAAGGAGTGCTTCTGTTTGTATTAATTGTCATCAGATTTCTGTTGGTCCAAACTTACTGGCTCTATTTAATTAACTTGGAAATTTGTAATAACCTATAATCTTTGAGTAGATTATTTAAATCCTCTGGGGTTTCTCTGAAGATTAATTAAAATTCTGATATGCTAAACATCTTCTAAAACAGAAGAGTTTCCTGGGTTGTCAGAGACTTTGCTGTAAGAAGAGACAGCTTTTTGATTGTGTGTGTTCCCCAGTTTGCATTAAAATAATCTCAGAAGGAAACACTTTATAAAATTATACAGTACTATACAATAATCTAAAAATAGATTGTCACTCATGGATTGAGGAGAAATCTCACACCTTTAAAGTTCTTAAATTTTGAAAACCAGCAGTAGATGTTGGGCCCTATTCTTTATGAAGTATTTACACTGCTACTGGACTAACAATCGATTGTTTTCTGAATACAGTTGGACAAAGAGTTCTCTTGGGATTGTGATTTGCTGTTTGGGAATGCGCATGATGGCTGAAGAGGAAGTAGCAATGTTTCTAACACTGTTCCTTAATCATATCATCTAAAGAGAGACTGTCCTGTTTTAAAAAAAAAAAAAAAAAAAAAAACCCACACAATTTTTATGTGCTAACTTGTACCAACACAACTCTTCCACATTAAAGAATAAAAACAATATGTTAATGTGTTAAAGTGCAGCCATTTGATTATGTGGAATTGCACACACTACACATACTGAAAGGGAGTGTCTGTTTTGAAAAGTGACAGATAGTACCTCCTTACTAGGCAGATCTGCTCCTTGTGCATATGGGTCACATTCACTAACTTCAGTGACACAAATTGAGCTATTATTGTGCTTTTCCTCTCATTAGCTTAGCAGAGTCAAAACAACTTTATTACCAGGGTTCTTTTCTAGGTTCCAACAGAGAATAATGAAACCTATGATTAAATACAAAATTAAAGACCGTCAGATAGTTGCATATATGCAGTTGGGGGAATATTATTTTCCTGCAGAACCTTTGGACTAGGCTGGTACGTGGTGGTGTATTTTTACTGCCACTTCTTCTAAGCTGCCATCTTTTGCTCTAGAATCTCAGCTAGCTTTATTTATTTATTTATTTCAACTAAGCCTCTTTTATGGCTGTGAAGAGAACTTCAAAATGTGAACAGCATATAATTAATATAGCAATGTCTGGCTGAGTCTGAAACATTTCTGAGAGATATGAAGTGCCCTGTGTATCTCAGTGAGGTCTTTAACTCAGATGCCCACTGGTAATTTTCAGTGTCTACATTGTTACATGCTTTCATGAGCAATGGAATAGTTAAGAAGGGAGAGATGGGATAATAAGTCTGCACAGCGTACTGTAACACTTCTCATTGTGGCACCAGGGTAGCATTTGGAAGATACAATTGCTTCTCTTCTTACAACTCCTCCCCCCCCCACCCCGCCCCAAAACAAGAAGACGCCAAGGCTAAGAGCCCACAAGGAATCTGAAGCCGACTGTGGGAAGCTAACTCCAAAGAAGCCAGCAGAACCCAGGGGCCTATTCAAATCCCGCTGAAGGAGTCAGTGAAGCAGTGAGAGCAAGCATTGTATTTTGAACATTGACATATTCTGAGTGGTGCCTGTTTTTTGGCAACTAACACAGGACAAAATAGAGCTTGGAAGAGGAGCACCTCCCCTCACTAAATTGACAACAAAGGAGTTTGAATAGAGGGGGTGGACTAAACCTGTGAGGAATTTATAATCTCAAACAAGATCTTAACAGCTAAAACTAAAATCAGGTGTTGGAATATGAGAACCATGTGGGGCACTGGGAAACTGAGTCAGGTAGTTAGAGAAATGATCAGTTCAGTATTAGTATTCTAGCAGTGAGTGAAATGAGATGAACTGGATGTAGAAGACTCTGTTTAGACCGGATCACAGTACTCTGTTCAGGAGGAGAAGATATTCATATAGCAGAAGTTGGAGTACTCTTTGACAAAAAGACAACACAGGCTTTGAAGAAATGGCAACCAATTGACTTACGAATTATAACAGCATGTTTTTTTTACAAATCATGCTAAAGTAACTAACATCCAGTGTTACGTATCTACCTATGAATATGATGAACCAGTAAAAGATGCATTCTGCAGCAGGTTGCAAGATGTTCTAAACCAGGTCCATGATTGTGATGTTATTCTGGTTATGGGTGATATTAATGCCCAAACCACAACCTTGGACAGGAGCATTGCATTAGTAAGCACAGAATTGAGAGGCATACAGACGACAGTGAAAGATTTACTAAACTGCATAGTATGAATAACTTGTACATTGGGGGAACACTTCCCCTTATCTCAGAAAACACAAACTAACATGGAATTACCAAGAAACAATTGGATCGCATTGATGTCAGCAGACAGTGGAGAAGTGATCATTTTAGTGATGTCTGATGGGTAACTGCCATAACTGCACTTGGACCAGGAGGCTCAAGGAAAGAAGAGTGGATACAGGCATGCACATGGAAATTGACTGAAGAAAGAAAAGTTTAAGAGGCAAGCACAGGTGACATGATCAGAACAATTAATACATGCTGCATCAAGTTAAAGAAATTGTATTGGAAAGATGAGAGAATGGCTTGACAAAAAAACAGCTGAAAACACACCAGAGCTATTCTAAAAGCAACAGATGGAAGATATTTAATGAAAGTAGAACAAAAGGAACAATGGCGAGAATATTTGAATACAGTACTCATCCAACCATTCCAATTGATGGAGGTGAAGGTGAAGAATTAAATATCTCACTGCTAGAAATTTCAGAAGCAGAAATAGAGGAAGCAATTAAGCAGCGAGGGGGAAAAAAGGCAAAGTCCCTGGTCAAGATAAGATCACTGCTGAAATGCATAAAGCTGGGAATAGGTGGTGGTAATGGAAAAACATGAACTTTGTAATATAGTTTGGGGTAGAGAATTCTGCCCAAAGGAGTGGGAGACAGGTGTGATCTGTAAATTCCAAAAAAGGAAATTTACTGATGTTCAGCAACTGGTGGGGAATAATGTTACTTTCTGTGCTGGAAAAGTGTTCTGTAGTGTACTATTGGAAAAAAACCCAAAACTGGTCATAGATGGAAAAACTGCATCCTGAGTAAACAGGCTTTAGACAAAAAGATTGTGTATAGACCACATCTTCACCCTGAGAGGATTGATTGAGAAAAGCCTTGCTTACTGGAGAATAGTAATCTTGAACACTATAGATTTCACCAAAAATGTTGACTCCATTCATAGAGTTGCTATGGAAGACCTTGGAACAATATAGGCTTCCTATTAAGATAGTGACATGGATCAAAGTGCTATATGAAGGTTCAAAATGCTGTGTAGCTCCAAAGTGGAGAGACCGATTTGATATAGTACTGGAGTGCAACAGGGATGCATTTCATCACTTCTCTTCATTTTGATAGATTACATGAAGTGAAAAGCAACATGAAGGGAAGAACAAGAATTATATTCAGTAGAGAAAAACTTCAGGATCTCACCTTTTTTCAGATGACGACGTGTTCTATTGGACATGTGATGATGCTATGAAAAATACCACTACCAATGACAAATGTGAGGCCACCAAAGTAGGGTTAAGAATTAGCCAGAAGAAAACCAAAGTAGTGATCAGTGAAACAGGAGTTGGCTGTGATGGTGCATATGTGATTGATAGTGAAGAATACAGTGTGGTTAATAAGTTTGTATATCTTGGAAGTAGTTAGTGCTGATGGCCAACTCCATAAGGGAGTGGTAGGCAAGTGCAGCATTTTCAATGCTATCAGATGTCTGGAAAAGCAATAAGATTCTCACATGAACCAAAATCAAGTTCTGTGGTGCCATTGTGACACCCACATTATGTGCTTCTGAAACTTGGCAAATGCTAGAAATCTACAACGGGAAACTTAATCCATTCCACCAGAGATGCTTGTGAAGAATACTTGGTGTTTGCTTATGGGATAAAGTAATTAACACTGATGTGTGTCACGAAGGACTGGCCAGCAGACTGTAGAGACAATTATTTGAGAAAGAAGGTTGTAGTAGTCTAGACATCTTGTTGTAGAGATGTCAAACTGTATTCCTAGAAAAGCCCTTGATTGGATACCACCTGGGGGAAGACAGAAAAGAGGAAGGCAATAGATGATACATAAGAAAACCATTGAGAAAGATGCCACTGTCATGGAAACAAACTATAATGGCGCAAGAAACATGGCATTAGAAAGAATGGATTGCATTGTGTAACAAATCACGAGAAGCACTCACCCCACTTCCCAGTTTGACCCTTTGGGGTTGATGCATGAGAGGAAAAGACAGCTTGATTCTCAGACTCTAAGACTGATTTGCATGGTTGGCAATTGGAGAAAAACATTTTATGATAAACTGAGCACATTTGACATGGAAATAATTTATCTATAGTAAACATGGACCACTGCATTGCTCTTTTTATAATCACTTTTCAAAGCAGGACTACACTTTAAGCTAACTCTGAGGCTTGTAAGAAGGCCTATATATGTGTAAATCACTTGCCTTCTAGGGAAATTAGTTTATTTAAAGAACAAATTTGATATCTGCTTTCAATATCTAAAGAAGACATATGAAAAATACATTTGCATATGAACTCTTAGTGAAAGCTATCAGAATAGTTAACTATCCAATTCAGTGCTCCGACAGTATTATGCACTAAAACATTGTCTATTTAATAGAAATTAAAGAAGCACATAAAAGGAAAAGAATAATGAAAGAACGATTCAAGCAAGAAGAGAATATTGCTAGTGCTATGGTGATTTGGATCAATGAAATACTACCTAACTGGGAAGGCATGTGAGTAAACACGTTTTCTAGTGTAAGTCTAATGGAAATGTGGTTTATTTTCCCCTCTTAGAATTCAGAAGAACCACCCATTTCATGTTCTTCTTCCCTGCTCCTGACAAAGTTGGACTGATCCTCCTAGCCAAAGAAGGTTTATAGCCCACCATTAGTGCTTTAAATATGATAAGGAATCATTAGAACAACATGAGATGTTGCTTCCAGTGGGCTGCTAGCGTAGTTCTTTCATTGTGGTCTTACTCTTTGTCAGTCCAAGGGCATAAGCAGAGAGCTTCGAATTTTGACTAGGGTAGTAGCATGTTATGTTATTGCTAAACTGCTCACTGAGGTCAGGAAACAGAAATTGCTAAATTTCCTTTGTTTTTTTTTTTCCCTAGGCGTACTACCCGAAGAGTTCGAGAACTGTGGTGGCAGGGGTTACCCCCAAGTGTTCGTGGCAAAGTCTGGAGTCTAGCTATAGGAAATGAATTAAATATTACTCATGGTGCGTGTCATGTATACATACATGATCACATTTTTATGCAAAGTTCTTTAACTTCGTTTATCCAAACTAGTACCGATCCCCTCTTTCTTTTCCCTCTGTTTGCTGTCTCTGATATGGGGGATGATCCCTTTTACTGATCAGGTAAATCAGAAATTTTGCACTTTGCCACTGAATGGTTGTCAGCTTATATGAGGATTTTTTCTTTTAAAAAGGTCAGAATAGAGTGAGTTTAATAGTTTTTTAAATGAAGAAAAAAGTAAGGTTCAAAGAAAAGCATTGACACCTTAATGATGTGTTCACTTATTATAGAAATAATACTTCACAATCTCATAAGCGGAGTCCTCTGTGAGCTATGAAGATTTTTTGTTTCCATTCTAAACACCTCTTTTCATTGCTTTGTAACTGATGTATAAAAATATATTCTGCATCACACCTTTGAGTATAAAGGCATGTTTCCCCCTCCAAATATCCATCAAGGAAAGTTTACTTGTGGTTAAAAATCTAAGTTGAGAACTGAATTCAGGTATTTGTAATTTTTTGTGCAGGTAGGGGGAATGCTTAGATAATATATACTTAAATGACTGTGGTTATATGCGCTAATGACCTGCAGCTCTTTTAGAAAAGAATAAAAAGGCTGAGTTTTATGTTTAAAACTTGGTGGTCATTGCATATGTACACTAACTTTAGTCACAAGTTTTAAATGTTGAACTGCTTCAAAACTATTTTGGTGCATCAGGCACCTAGCCTAGGCTTTTAAATAAATACCTGTGTTTGCAAAAGCATAACATCCACCTAGGTATTGTTCTATTCCTTATATATTGTACATACTAGTAACAAGTACTCTGCCTGTTTTTTTTAAATAAAGTGCTCTCATGGGTCAGGTGCCATGGACTGTTAGTGAATAGCAAAGAAAACAGCAAACTAACTTTATCTAGCAAAAAGGCAGAAGAGCCCTTCTAAATTTTGATAAAGCAACTACACAGAGGAGAAGCTCTGATATGCAAATGCCAAAGCCAAAGCTTGGTAAAGAAGAGTCCAGACTCAACTCCCTGACAATTTTTTTTTTATTTGTAGTGACAAATAAATCTTCCAATTCCAAACACACTAAAAGGAGCAGTTTGGGTAGGCCAAGACAATTCTGCAGGTTTAAAAAGCAGTGTACAGTCAATCATTGATTGGTTGCAAATTCGCAAGTGCTTTATAATAATTATCGATTTTAATGGAAATGTCAAAGTAAATTTACTAGCTTTTCATTCTAAAAATCATAAATGAAGGATCTTGAGCTTTACATAAGACGTAAAGAAAATTTGGTGAGACTAAGGAAGTATGATGATACATGACATGGAACAGAGAATAATTGATCACCATCTTCATTATAATAGCCTTTAACATAGTTGAAGACTCTTATTAGGGCCCCCCTCAGTCGTCTTTTCTCAAGACTAAACATGCCCAATTTTTTAACCTTTCCTCATAGGACAGGTTCACTAAGCCCTTTATCATTTTTGTTGCTCTCCTCTGGACTCTTTCTAGTTTGTCCTCATCTTTCCCAGAACTGGACACAGTACTCTTCTGCTTGTATAAGTGGGTTTATTTCAATAAATGTGTAATGAAAACAAGGATTTGTTTCTATACCCTCTTCTGTAATTTGAATGTTCATCACCAAACAAAGGGTAATACAGTACATATGCTAGAACTCTATGTATGTACAACTATAATGTAGAGAAATTTTAGTAACCTCATCTAATGGATTTTCTCATTTTAAGATCCTAAATTTTAGATTTTTTTGGCGGGATGGGGAATTGAGAGCAGAACTAAAGAGCACTGTTTTGAAGATATTTCATTATGGTTTTGTGTGTTGGCTTTATTTTGCAGAACTCTATGAAATTTTCTTATCCAGAGCCAAGGAACGATGGAGAAGCTTCAGTGAGACACATTCAGAGAATGATTTAGAAGGTGTGTTCTTACAATGATACCAAACACTATTGGAGGGTTTTTTGTATAGTTTGACATATTGATGGGCAAATGTCTGAAGGCTCAAAGGTTCAGTTCAGATGAGAATTAAAACCTCCAGATTTTCAGTGCATCCAGGCCCAGATTCTTTGATATTACTTTCTTGTAGCATGTCACGGAGTGGATGTCCTCTAGTGCTCCCCATGCCAAGAGAGATGCCTGCAAAAAGACATGTTGCCATGAGCAGTTTTTTAATTTAATTTTCAAATGAATGTTTTTCCTTTGTTTTTTGAAAATCCAGGACCAGTGACAGTCTATCCAAAAGTCTAGTAGATCAAGCACAAAAAGAGCCAGAAGATCCTAAATTCTAGTACCATCTCTGCAATCGTCTAGCCTTGCTTGTGTGGTTCTCGTAGTATCTAAATGCTTCACAGACATAAATGAATGTGTCCTTATAAGAGCCCTGAGACAGAGGAAAGTATTAGCTACCATTTTACAGATGGGGAGCTGACAGATGAAGAAATTGTGATTTGCCTGAGGTCCCCCTCCTAGTTTGGTTCCTAATCGCAAGACCCTCTTGCCACTAAAATTGGGGTAGTAACACTTGCTTATATACAAATACCTGGTAATTTTAAATTCTCTGTATTTTCCAATTTTATCTATGGTATATATCATTGTCCCCAATTTCTTCAGTGCATATTGCAGAAATGGCTTACTTTTATTGTAGAAAAAATCATCAAGTATTTATTGATTGTACTGATATTTTACCTATAAAATGTGATTTCATGTAATTATTTTTAGGTTCTATTGTTTAAGTAGGGGTAATTTTTTTAGCGGTTACTAAAATCGTTACTGCAGTAACAATCATTTTGTATTTTCAAAACACACCAGATCAAAAATACAGCAATCATGTGAAAATGAAAAATATTTTTGTCCACATTTCTGCTTAGTCCATCCTGATTTCCAGAGTTTCTTTGCCAGTAAATTACTCAGGCTTTCCTCAGTCCACATCTGTGACTAATCTGAGGCAAACTGTTTTTAAAAATCTTTGTGTATATGAGCATGACACTAAGCCTGATTATCTTTGGCATATGTTTAAATGACTTGGATATCCTTTTTGCTTTTGCACCTCATTAACACCACCAGTTTGTTGTAAATTTTTTTACTATAGTATCACCTTTCAAGCAGAATGTTCGGTTGCTTATTTTGAGACCCTTAAAAAGGAAAAGTGGGGCTCTAGCTCCAGTTTAATGTATTCATATTGCATTTATGTTGCTTTTCTTATAAATGTCCAAGGAAAGTCCAAACCAAATGGGTTTGAAGTATGGTGTCTCTTCTCCTCCTCCTCCTCCCCCCCCTTCCTTCTGTATTTTCAGGAGCAAGATGTTAATGACTGGGTAGAGAAGTCCAGAAAATACCAGAGATTTTACCTTATGTATTTGGATTGGCCTTAAATTTTTGAGCAAAATATTCATCTTTTCTTTACATCTTTCCAAAAGTCTTGCTAATCTCATGTATTTTCAAGTTTTTCTTTATTCTTTTCCTCAAATAACTTTCTACCCTTTAAATATTGGCAGGTTTGGCTACTTCCCACTTTCTGTTGGTGTAGTATTTATTTCACTGAAGAGCATTTATTAATGGAAATCTAAGTTTTGACCTATTCTGAATTTTAAACAGATTTAATAGAAGAAAAGAAAATTTTAAGTGACTTTTTTGTAGTCCAGTAAGATTAAAAAAAAAAAACCCACCCTGTTAAGAGCCAACTTGGAATGAGTTACAGAAATTAATATTAATTTTCCATTTTACTTGATTTATTTAAAACTAACACTCCTGTTTTCATGGCAGTCTGGTTTCTGACTCTTGTCTTTAAGCACGCTGCCATATTAGTGCCATGATGACTTGATGTTAAACAGTTCTTGGTGGTTGCTGCTAACCAATTAAAAAAACGAGTTGTCAGTTCTTGAATTACTAGAATGACAGTAATGGGTTAGTAAAGTGGCTGTTAACTCTGGTTCTCCTTCATTACATTGCCTGCAGAGCCCCACTATAGAGGTTGTGTGACTCTAGCCATGTGACCCTACAACTGATTTTCAACAGGAGTCTGCAATTAAAGGGCCTAATACCAACATGGAGGTTGCAAGCTGGGTGGCTTGTGTTACCCTGATTTTTTTAATTGATCAGGCCATGTTCCAGGTATCAGTGGGCAGAAATCTATTGGGTTTTTGTTTTTGGTGAGAACTGGAGAAATCTTCATAGACTACCTGGCAGTGGTCAGTCCCTGGTACTGCTTTTAAAAAAAAAAAAAACAAAAAAAACCTAAGAGCAGTACCATGTACTTTCAGGGGTTGTAGGAACCCGTTCTTTGTCTTAAAGCTTGTCTATATGGCCTAACAGTGCAGACTGCAGGGGTGTAAATTGCAGCATGCACTACAGTGTTGTGCTGTAACTGGCTTGTGTTTACCCTACTAGTGTGAACTAAAGAGTACCTAATTAGTGTAAACCTAATCCTGGCACACTATTGCAAACTAGGTAACCTTTAGTTCATGCTAATGATCTTCATGGAGCAGTTACAGTGCAACACTTTATGTGCTTCAGCTCACACCCAGATAGTCCACCATGTGGGGCCACATGATCATCAATGTGGTACTGAAGGGGTTGTCTGTCGTCAGCTGTCATAGATTCACTTGTACCAGTAGCACTGGTTCAGTCTACCACTGACTACTGGGTACCGTGCCTCAGTATGGAGCCCTGTACTGCCAGGCTGTGTGCTTCAGTACTGACGTCAGTGGTACTGATTCCTATTGCTTCACAATCTGCTTTCATGATTCTTGTGGATATAATGATTATTCTGGAACTGGAGTCTCCTCTACTGGACTGTCCTCTGGTTTCCTCAGGTTCCAAGTCCCTTCAGTTACTGGAAACAAGGGAACCTGGTCATGCAGATATTTTCAGTATAATGAAACTAGGAGATCCCGGTCCCTAGTGAGGGACACTCATCAGTATGTAAAATCAGGGCGGACGAGATTATCTTCAACCCCATTGTAGAAGCTTTACTATTCTGATTCCTCATCCTCTTGTGTTAGTGGAAGATCTTGTCTGTGAGTTTTTTTTTCATCACATTCTCCAAGTTTAGCTCCAGAAATGGAGGTGAACAGGACTCCTCACCATAGGACTCCTTGAGGATCTCAAACATTGTGGCATCAGCTTTGTGGCATCACATGCCCACCTGCTTTATCTTACAGAAAGTGGCTGTGGCTTTCCAGATCCAGGTCAAGAAACAGATTGTGAGCTTCTAAAGAACCACTGAAGTCTATGCCTGCTTCAAGACCAGCTGGTCACACAAGAATTTTTACAGGTCTTCATTCTGGAGAGGATTAAGATCTGTTAGAAGAACATGATGCTCAGTCCATCCCTTTGACTATCTGCTCTTCATCTGCTGATGTTGTCATTCCTTCTACCCCTTTTACAATTGACTGTTTCGGAGCTTTTCAGAATTTGCTTAAGAGGATGGTAGAGACCTTAGATTCCTCTTGAGGTTGCTCAGAAACAGTTTCAAACTTTTTGACTTTTTACACTTAGTGTCTCAGGGCCATTTGGCCATGCTAATCAATGAGGATGTCCTTGAAGCTACTAGAGAACTGTGACAGACCCCTGCTTCAGTTGGGGCAACATCTAAGAATGGATGGCAAATTTCAAGTTCCTCTGAAAGGATTTGAATGTTTCTTTTCTGATCCAACCCTAATGTCTTTAGTTGTTACAGCTGCTCGCAAAAGGTCTAAACAATCTGGCATCCTTAAATCAACTCTGAGAGAGGAGCCCAAAAGGACGGATCTTTGTGGGAGAAAAGTGTAAAATTATTTGGCTGTCCTTCAGGTATGGATGAGTAATTATCAAGCTATTTTGGCTAAATATGACTTTTTACTGTGGGACAGGTCATGCAGCTGAGCAAGAAACTCCTTCAAGACATTTAGTTCTTCCCTAATATGGCCTCAGAAGGCCAATTGGTAGCAAAGATTACTCTACAGGTGTCTTTAGATGCTTCCTACTACAGCTAGAACAGTGGCTACAGCAGTAAGTATTCATAGAACTTCCTTGGCTGCAGTTGTTGGGAATTCCAAAAGACCAATCCACAATCAAGGACATAGCTTTTGAGGGCTCTGACCTTTTTACCTTGAAGACAGATGAGGCACACCATATGTTGAAAGAACAAAGAGTATCTCTTCATTTTCTTGGCCTATATGTCCTCACTGAAAGAGGAAGCAGCATAAACCTCCATCTTTCTCTTCACAGAACCTCCAGTGCCGTCATATCAGTACCATCCAAAAGCACCAGATGCTTGTAAGAGATGCTGCCTTATTGACAGGCACAGCCCATTTGTCATCAGGTTAGAGACTACAGATTTCATGGTAGGGACAAGATTTATGGAACAGATTGCAAGGATCTTTACCCCTTCCTCCCTTTGGTAATTCTCTCCTTTTTTTGCAGAACCATGGCTTGCAGTTATGACTGATGGATGGGTGTGGGATGTTGTTCAGCAAGGATATTCGATCCAGTTCAAGTCCACACCAATTCCACACCTCCATACACCCTTTCACCACAATCGACTGCAGGTGGAGATACTCTTCTCTTCAGCAGTATGTGACTGAGATGGTGCCTCCAAGATTCTGTGGCAAGGGGTCCTGTTCCCACTACTGTCTTGTTCCAAAAATTAGGAAAGATGGTGCCCATTTTTGATGTCAGACATCTCAAGGTCATTCATGGAGACAAATTTTCAAATAGTAACCCTCTCTTCCATAATTCCTTCCCGACATACTGTGAACTGGCTTGGAACTCTCAACTTATTTTCATATGGTGATTCACCTGCTCTCACACACTTTTTGCTCATTCATGTTCAATGGTCAACACTACTATGTCAGTGTTCTACCATTTTGATTTTTCAACAGCTCCAAGGGTATTTACCAAATACCTTTCAGTGATGATAGTTTACCTCAGGAGATGAAGCCTGCATGTATGTCAGCCTGGGATCAACCAGTTGTCGAAAGAGAACCTTCTCACCAGGTTGCCAAAGACATTTAATATGTTATCCAACTCTGTCAGCCTGAGCTTCAGGTCCAATCGGGGGGGGGGAGGGGGGGAAATGTAGTCCCTCCCACTCAGTAATAGAATTTATAGGAGCAAGATGGCCGCCTGATTTTGCCAGGGTATTTCTGTTTCAGAAATTTTGCATAACAACTCGTATTTTGAACTTCTACTCCCAGCCAAGACCTTGGTGAAAGTCCCCGTCAGTTTAGTGGTCACATGGCAGCATGTACTTACGTGACTCCATATGCAAGACTATGCCTTTGCCCCCTTTTGGGGGGTGGGGTAGGGGATTTAAGATCAGTTCGAGACACAATAAACCTTCAGCTGCTTCCTCCAAAGATGGTGGCATCTCTTCACTAGTCTCTTTCAGCCACCTCCCTATCAAAGACTCTATTATACCAGATTCATCCAAGCAAGGATAGGGTGTGCATATGGATAGATTTCAGATCTTGTGGGAATTGTGCTTAAACATGCTCATGTTGGAGCTGAGAGCAATTTGTGTAGCTTGCACACTGTTCCTGCCCATGCTCCAGAACATCAAAATCCAGATCCTAACTGAAACTACAACGGGGATGTATTCTATCAACATGCAAGATCTTCCCCTCTGTGTCAAGAAGTGATTTTCTTGTGGGAATGAAGCATTCTCCATTGTATCAACTTGTCTTCATCAGCGAGGAGTCCAGAATTATTTAACGGACCATTTGAGCAGAAAACACTCCATCTCCCACAAATGGGAATTTGAGTTCATTTTGAATTCAGTATTTTGGGATGGGGATTTCCTTTTGCTACAACTTTCAATAAGAAATGTACCATATGTTGCTTCCAGGGAAGGAATGAGTCGCAGGATCTCTGGTGGACTGGATCAGTGGGATCAAACCCTGCTGTGTGCCTCTTCTCTTCTTCTCTCCTCTCTCTCTCCCCCCCACCCCTTCCATTGATCCCCAGAATACTCATGAAAATTCACAAGGACAAGGCTCTGGTGATACTAATAACTCCTGCTTGGACTGGTAAATTTTGGTCTTTGTTCTGCCCACCTCATCTGCTTGTGATCTTCCCAGATACAATTTCACAAAACCATGGTCTAGTACTGTGCCCAAATGTTCTGTGCTTGACAGTGTGGAGACTAGCTGGTTGACTTCACTTGAGAAGAACTGCTTTTTGGCTGTTCAATGACTCTCTGATTCTGTGAGGCAGGCAGATGTTTATAGCTAAGTGGAGGCATTTTTCAGTATGGCCTAGCCAGTGATCCAGCTAGCCAGAGAACACTTGTATCTTGATTATTTTAGACTATTATCCTTGCAACATTATAGTTTCAGTCAGTTGTGTTAAAGTGCATTCCAGCTATTCCTAAATTTGTTAAAGATCTGACTCATTGGTTTCCATCAGTGCTTTCCTGCCTGGGACCTGAATGTGGTATTAATGTCTTTAATGTACATTCCTTTTGAGCGTTTCATATGTTCTTTGTATCACCTTTCTACAAAGACAGCATTTTTAGTAGCTGCTATTTCAGCTCATAGAGTTAGTAAGTTAAAGGTTTTGACAGCTGGACCTCCTTATATGGTTTTCCATAAGGGCAGAGTTACACTTACACCGCACCTGAAATTTCTGAAGGTTATTTCAGGCTTTTATTTAAATGAATTTATACAATCACCTGTATTTTTTCTCAAGCTCAACTCCCCAGCTGAAGCTACCTACATATCTATCATTCTATCTAGAACAGACCCTCTTTCAAAAATCTCAGCCTTTCCTGTAGTTTTTTGCAGTAAATCTAAGAGACCGGCTGTATCCACCTAGAGACTAGCAAAGTAGTTTTCTGATGGTATTAAGATCTTGTATACTATGATTAAGCATTTCCATCCTTCAGTTAGGGTGCACTCTACAAAGGCTCAGGCAACCTCTGTAGCATGCCTTAGTGGGGTTTTTGTCTTATAGGGGTAGAGGATTAGTGAGAGTGTGCAAGCCTCCAACAGACACTGCCGGTTAAAATATTCTAGTCTTGCATGGGGTGCACATACACATATGCCGAGATCCATGCGGACAAAGGCACCTCAAAGAACTCCAGTTATTGTAAGGTAAGTAAAAGGTTCTATGAGTGTGTTCCTAGGCATGCAACTCTTACAGTATAACTTTGTGGAGGAAGTGCATTCTGAGAACAAGAATTAACTCTCTCCTCCTGTTTTATACACTGACAACTTCCTGAAGTTATTTCTGTATATGTATGTGAGACTTCATCTGGGCTCATAAAGAAATGTCTATAAAATAGCTGCGTATTTTATCCATTTTCATGAGACTTTTTTTGTTTACTTGCAGATGCAGGTGTGTCTGTTGCTGACCGTGAGGCCAGCCTGGAACTAATTAAGCTGGATATATCACGCACATTTCCATCCTTTTATATTTTTCAGAAGGTGAGAGGTTTCAAAAATCTGTTTCATAAAGAGTCTATAGCTTTGTGAATTCATATTATGTACTGCATGTCAAGAGTTGAAGAACTTGTGGTGTCATTCGAATAAAGTAATTTGCACCATGTGTGTCCATTCAAAATAAGTGAAAGTAGTTGAAATGAGATTTTATAGCCCTTGACTGAAAGACACCATACAGGTTTTATGTAGTGGTGGTATTATTCTTGATATTAACACTATATTAAGAATTGGTTTTTATAATATAGATCCTGAAGCAAAATTAATGTGCATGTGTGTGGTTAAATTAGGCTTTCAGTGGTTATGAATAGTACAGTAATTTAGGGGCTCACCTTTGAATCTTAGTTTAAACCAATTAAATCAGTTATTTTATCTAAATTGAAGAAAGCTTTACAAAAGTACTCATGTTTTTCTCTCTCCCCAAGGGAGGTCCATATCATGATCTCTTGCATAGTGTCTTAGGAGCATATACATGTTACAGACCTGATGTGGGATATGTAAGTACATTGATATTTTTATTAGTTTAGATATTTATGTTGCAGCATATCAAAGCTTCTAGTTCTGTAAACTTTTATTGTGCTGTGCCACCACAGTTTTAAAAACATAGACTTGCACACATTTAGTTATGCAGTAGTTCCCACTTTTAATGAGCATATAGTTCAGATGTCTCTGTAAACTTACTTATGTTATGATCAACTATTGCAGGTATGGAAGTTCTGTAAAGAAAGTAGATTGTTGCTATTACAGTGCTCTTTTTTAAAATCCCCAAATACTGTTGTCATCTAGATGAGATGGAGGTGAAACGTATCAGCAGGTAGAAGCAGTAGGAGAAATTGGTAGGCACTTTGACTTCGCTGCTCCTAGATGTCCAGGCAGCAGAGGTATATAAGAAGTTAGCCAGGGGCATGAGAACAAATGGCATTGGCTAATGGGAATGTTCCAGTTGACTCAACTCTGTAGCTGGAATGCTGTCTCCTTTCCAACTTAATTAGCTGTGCCTGAATCCTTTTCCATGTGATTCACTTCCCCATGGCAGTTTTTCCTATCCCTTAATAATGAATTTGGGGCCATGCTCTGTCTTTGCTGAGTAAATGAGCTCTGCATCCAGCCTGTTGTCTTCCCTAAAGAGAGTGGGCATTCCAAATCTCAGAGCACCTTTGATCACCCAAGGCCTTCATGGAACCGCAGTGACAAACATCCATACCTTGCTTCTGCAAAATAAAGATGGTTTTCTTGGAGATATGTTATCACTGTTTTTGGCTACATGTTGTAAAGAGTTTTTTGTAAATTACTGATTTAATATTTTGCCTTTACTTAACCATATTATCTTGTATACATCTCAAAATTTTGTATAACTGGTTAATTACATATTGGAGATCATAAATATTTGCATTTACAAACATGTAAGATACTGTGCTATTTATTCTTTGTGTGCTAATTGCACTTCCCCGTTGAAGGTACAAGGGATGTCATTCATTGCTGCAGTACTCATTCTCAATCTGGAAGAGGCAGATGCTTTCATTGCCTTTGCAAACCTCCTAAACAAGCCATGCCAGCTGGCCTTTTTCCGTGTGGATCACAGCATGGTATGCTAACAGATTGTAAAGTATTAGAACTTGATTTTATTCTTTGACTCGGAACGTATTCTTATTATTAGTAACCTCTTAATCCTTAATTCTTTTGGATAGCAATTAATTTCTAAGTATGGTTAGAGTTAGACAATCAAGCTAGTATGATTAATTACCTAAAGACTTATTTCTAGAGAGAAATAAAAAAGCAGAATTTTTTGTTCTATGGACTTGTTTTAAGATCTTTAATTTTTGTGATACTTTCCTCTACAGATGCTGAAATATTTTGCAACATTTGAAGTATTCTTTGAAGAAAATCTCCCAAAACTATTTCTTCACTTCAAATCATATAGTCTTACTCCAGACATATACTTGATAGACTGGTAAGTTAATGGTCATAGCAAACCTGATTTAGCAACTGCCTGTGATTTCCCCATTTTGCTTCATGTATTTTTTTGCAGCAGAAGTACTGTATAGGTCAGGAGTTTGTGTGGCACCAAAACTACCTCCAAACCTTCTGGATCTAAGATTCTCCTGGAGAATTACCTTGCACAGCTGCACATGCCCTGGCAGCAGTGCCTAATTCCAAACATCAGTATATTGACCTGGAAATAACATGTACCCTCAAATAGCAAACAAGATGCAAGGAATTTAGCAGGCCTTTTTTGCTTGCTCCAGACCACATAGCTGAGATGGTTAGTTGTGACCTCGTCACGAAGGTGGAGGCTCAAGGGAGTGACATTTTGATCTAGATGTAGTGGTGGAGGAAGCAGTAAAGGGATACTGAATAAAAGTGAGAGGAGATTCTGAAGGGAAAATTAAACTAGAGGCAGAATAAAAGAGAGACTTAGAAATAACGAACGTGTAAAAGTACTTAATGTTCAAGTTGGAGGGAATATACTAAAAATCAGGAGAGAAAAAGGTGAAGAATGGAAATAAGTTAGTACTCTAAAAAAGTTGGCGAAATACCATAATACATATTTACATATACATTTAACAGATTCACATTTTAAAAACACTTTCAATTGAGTTAATTCATGATGGGTAACTAGAAGAACATTAATTGGTAGTTCTATTATATCAAATATATTAAAATTTATCTGAAAGAAAATACTAAAATTTGCTACTTTCATACATCTACAAAAGAGAGTTTTTGATTGCCATCCCTATAAACACAAATGTTGCTTGATTTTTTTTTTTTTGTGTCCTAATCAAGTTTCCCTGAGTTTTTAATTGATTTCAGTATTCTCCTTTTACGATTCTAAAATTTGGTGGTGTGTATCGAAGAGCTGTCTTGCTTCATCCCAAAATGATTGATTGAGTAATGAAGTGACCCCAAATGTATGCCATGGATTGTACATGTTGCCAGTGTCTGTCCTGTCACCCAAGTAAATGTCATGCCATCATCTCCCCAGAATAACAAAATGTTGCTCTGTCTCTAGAAAATGAAATCCTTCAGAAACTGCTAACCATCCTGTAATTTGAATGTCATATTTGCCTGTCAAAACAGCTAAAATTTGTTTTGTGAACATGTCCATATGACATCTCAAGCCTTTTCCAACCACCTTGACAAAAATACTACTGAAGCCTAAACCAAAACAAATTTAAAGGGCAAAGCCCTGTTTGTGTGCTGTTCAATGTCCCCTACTCCACGCTGTCTTTTTGGAGACACCTGAATTGCTCTTTGGAGGAGGAGGAGGGAGAGGGAGGCCCTCAAATGAAGTATTCCCTGTAGCATGGGAAGAAGGAGATAGCAGACAGGGTCTTAGATTGGGAATTCAAATTCTAGGGGACCATCTAAAACTCTGCTAATTTTTAAATTTGCAAGTATTTGACACAGGATAAAACTATAAAACATTTAGCTTTTGAACGTGTCAGTGATAATTTGTCATTTGATGGCTTTCAGTAACCTAGAGAAGGGAGAGGGCATGGGATCTGACCATGTTTCTGAAGTAAAACAATAGCACTAACCAGTTACCTTTTATAAAATTATAGGATCTTCACACTCTACAGCAAGTCACTACCACTTGATCTGGCCTGCCGCGTTTGGGATGTCTTTTGTAGAGATGGAGAAGAGTTTTTGTTTCGAACAGGATTAGGAATCCTTCGATTATATGAAGATGTCCTCCTACAGATGGACTTCATTCATATAGCACAGTTTCTAACCAAATTGCCTGAAGACATCACATCAGAAAAGCTTTTTAGTTGCATTGCAGCTATTCAGATGCAGAATAGTAACAAAAAATGGGCCCAGGTGAGTGAAAATAATAATGTGGTTAAATGTTAATAATACACGTTTCTCAAAATAGACAATGGCCTGTATAATGTCAAAATGTGTAGGGTAACTCCATTATAGATCCTACTTTCTGCTGGAAGTCTGATTTTTAAGAAGAAATACTGTATCCAACCATATGTTTGGATTGCTCTCTCTTCACGGGAAGTATGTACTACTTGTCTGTTTGAAAAGCTGCTCAGGTGTCATTCATGGAGGAGAGATGGCTTACTACTTTCTCCATTGGAAGATAAGATCAGTAATGGAAGTTGCTTGTTCCATGGTCATGGAGCTTAGAAGGGAACCATAATAAAATAGTTGCCCTAAAATTAATAGGCTGGGGCATCCTTAGGACCCTGTATAAGACTAACTTTCCAGTCCAGTGCAAAAACAGTAGGGAAAAACCTATAGTTGAGTTTTGGGTCCAGAAAACATTTATTGTAAACCATTAAATTTTATTTATTATATGAAATACTTTCTAACTGGGAAATTGACTAAGATGTAGGATTTAAAGTAAACTATATAGGGCCCTTTTCAGCAAAATACCTTGCTTCCATTCAGTGCAGCTTTGAATTTTTGTGGCATTTGAATCTCTTGTGGGTTTCTGCAGCTCAGGAGCTGGTCACATTTTCTATATGTGCCCAGAATATCTTTCATTAGAAGTTTTAGGAAAAATACTTTAAGATCCAACATTCAACAAATGTTCGCACTATTGCTGCTGAAGTCCATATCAGACTACAAAAGTACAAAAACCCTGGTTGGGATGAAAGAGAAGCCAAACACATTTTTGCTGCATCATGTCCTTTTGCACACTGAGCAATAAAGAACAGGTACTTGATTAAGTGAAGTGGTACCAAATGGGCTACTTGGTAGTGCTTTGCCATGTCGAATGTCTGAGTTCAGTTGTTTACTTCTGAAGGAAGCTGGAGCACTCCTTAGGATAGAATAGTGGCCAGTAAGGATTAGTAATAACTGGCTCCCAGTCCCTTAATCAATCTCTCTTCTTGTGGGGTTGGCACTTGTAGCACTGGGCCTAAGGATTAGACATGAGGGAAATTCATGGATCATCAGGTTTATGATAAATATAAATAATCCTTGTTGAGAAAAATATCAGTATTATGGTCTCTTTATAAGGGTAGCCTATGTTATGATGAATATTAATTAAATATTAAAATACTAATTTTTTTAACCTGCAACTCATTTTAACCTGTATTTTAACACTAATTTATAGGTGTTTGCCTCACTAATGAAGGACAATAAAGAAGGGGACAAGAACCATAGCCCAGGACTGAAAAGCTAATCTCCAAATTTAAAGATCTATTGACAATGTAGAAAACCACTTGATTAAAAAGGAAATGTTGCATCATTTTTCTGCGTGAAAACCACTCTAGAGAAAAGCTTAAGAAACATGGAGAGACAGTATTTGACTGAGTACAGTGGCAGAAACTGATGAAATCTTCACCCTGTTGCCAGTATTAAAGAGCTTTTTGTGGGAAGATTTATTTTCACAGAGAGCAGAATACTAAAACTTGTGAAACTGAGAAAGTGGGTAATACATATTTAATATTTTAAAAAAATCCACTTAATGCAATAAATATTTGTAATAACTTTTGTTGGTACTTAAAAAATTTTTGAGGCATACATTTTTTTTACAGATACCACAAAGGCACTTTTTTGGGGAGTGAGGGAAATGTTAAATATTAAATAAGGCCCAAGAACTGCTATCTGAACCAAACACTCTGGTACAAATATTACCTCCACAATTAATCAAGTAAGAAATATTGTGGACCAAATGGGTTTGTTTAGATATGTTTGTGCCAGATAATATAAAGTGTTGAGGTATGTCTCATTTAGCTCACTTAAATTGTAGCTTCATTCTTCAGTTTAGGCAAATTTAACTCAGGAACTGTGGAAATATTGTGCCCAATCCTGCTACAAATGAAGTCATAGCAAAAGTCCAGTTGACTTAAATGGTGGCAAGATCAGGCCCATTATTTGTAGTGTATTGTAAAGGTGTCTGTACACTCCAAATTAAGGTGTAATGGTAGCATGGTAGGCATACCTGTCTACAGTTCTTAATCTAGCTAGCATGGGTAACAATTGTAGTGAAGACGTAGTGGCATGGGTCAGTGCAGGTTAGCCAACTAAGTATGTATTCAGGGTCCCCAGGCTTGTATTGGGATGACTAGCCTGTGCCACATTTTCAGTCATGTTACCGACACTAGCTAGGATTAAAACTAGCACAGGTATGCCTACCTGTGCTATAATTACACCTTATTTACAGCGTAGATGTACCCTCACAAACAGATGGTTTCAATCATTTGTTTTCTGAAGTATTAGGTGTGCAGCTTACATTAAAGGAAAATTAAGTGGATGTTCCATGAATGGTTATTTGCCACCAGAAGTTTTTTATCTTGCTTAACCATTACTAATAAAGAAATGGTTCACTTATGCTTGATGGCAAACACTAATTAAACAAGCTATTGATGATGGTCTTTGTTTGTTTTAAGGAGCTTTGATTCTAAAAATTTCAGTCCACACAAAAATGCTGAAAAAATGCAGACAGGATAATTTTTGAATCTTTTATGATGTGCAATACTGAAAAATCCAAAAAGCACATTGTTTGGCAATACTTTGATTTTTTTAACGGTATGAGAAATAAGATCATATAGTACATGTCATACAAGTAGATATTTTCAAAATTTCCTAATCTCTAAAATATGTAAAACATAACTTCCGATCGTAGGGGTTAGAAACTGAAAACAGATAATACTGCAAGTAGCTAACACTTGCTTTTTCGGAGTCCATTTTTGATAGTATTTAATGTAAATAAATTGCTTACCTGTGATTTTGTAATTGGTCCCTCTATGTGGAAATGAAGTCAGATTTATCATTACATATTTTTAAATTTGGCAGGTTTTTTCAGTTGTCCAGTGTTAAAAGCTAAGTCTGCATAACTTGTTCTGGTTAAAGATTTGAATTAGTGTGATGTAACTTTTTATGTTGCTATCTGGTTTAAAACTACATTTAAATATACTACTCATAACATACAATTTAAAGTTTAAAATGTCTGAGATTTTTTCTTATGTATTCACTACTTTAATTGGATCCGATTTGTCTTCTGTTTTTGTTTTGTTGTACAGTTTTCTTATTTTTCAAATACAAACATGTATATAAAATTGTAAATAGAAGGGATCTAGCCTTCATTTAAGACCACTAGTAATAATTCCTGTGTAAATAAAACTTATAAGCAGAACAAGTATTTGAGCCTTTTTTTCCCTATGGGAGCATCTTCAACTGCATACAGCTGAAAACTCTTGCCAAAAAACTTCTTGGCAAATTTTTCAACGTGATAAAGAATTGTATCTAAAAAATTTTCTTATAATGAGGGAAATTGAAACAATGTAATCATTCATATACTATATTGCTGATCAGCCCAGCCCAGCTAATAGCTAATCCCTCTTGCTGAATTTCTCATTTAATGTATGTACAGCACCCAGCACAGTGGGTACTTTAGGTACTTCTATCAGTTCCGGTTTGCTAGGGTGCTAGGCTGAGGGTGTGGTGATTATCCCCATGGAAATGTTCCCTCTTGTGTTCCTGTCTCTGGGTCATTGATGGCGGCAGAGTCAAAGGCGTATTTTGCTGTCTTGCTGATAGGCATGTTAGCTTTGTTGCAAGGGATCGGCAGGGCTGCTGCTGAAGCTGTTGGTACGCGTGTCTGAGGGCGGAGAGGGGCCACGAACTTAACGCGGGATGCAGCTGCAGCCCCAGCTCGCGGGTAGGGCAGGGGTGTGGCTGTGCCATGGAGCAAGGCTAGAGTCGGGCCCAGCGGTCGCGGCTGTGGGTGGCGCCTAGCTCCAGCTGGGGCGGGGCACACAGGGCCAGGGGTGGGCGGTGCTCGGCCAGACACACCCCGCGGGGTCACCACCTCGGCCGCCAGAGGCTGCTGTTGAGGCGCTTAGCCCCGCCCCCCCGCGCTTCCGGGCCTGCGCGCGCAGCGCAGCAGACAAGCATCGCTGGGCCGGGCCCAGGCTGTCGAGTGCGGCGCGAGCGGCCACGTGTGTGTTGTCCGGACCGGGACCGTTGGAACCGGAGCCTCCACAATGAAGCCGGTGAGAGGCTCTGGCCCTGCTGGGACCGCAGCTGGCGGCTCGGGGCTGGGAGAGGGAGCGAGGCTGTGGGAGCCCGGCCGTGGGGAGGGCGGCTGGGGCTGGGGGCAGGGCCCTGTGAGGGGAGCATGGGGCTGGGGGTGACTCGGTGCCGGGGGACGGAGCCGGGCCGTGGGGGGAGGAGGGGCGCGGCGTGGCACGAGTGGGGTGGGGCGTGTGATGCCCTTTCGGGGACGCTGTTGTCGCTAGCGCCAGGGTCACGGGCGACTCGTGCTCCCCGCCCCCCCCCCCCCTCTTCCTCCTCCTCCTTCCCCGGCCGCTGCGGCCCGCGCAGCCTCTCCAAGGCGGGCCCGGGAGTTGAGCGCAGAGAGCCGGTTGCTGGGCTGCTAGCCCCGCAGGTCCGGTCCGGTCCGGTCCGGTCGGCGTTGAAGAGGGAGGGTGCTGGGATGGGATAAAGGCCGCCTGTGGTGTCTGCCTCGTGTGGAAAGCGCTCAGGTGACGAGGCAGCGCGGGCTCAGTTTCTCCTCTGTCTTCTTGGCTCTCTTCGGGAGGAGGGCAGGCACCTTGTGAAATGTTCACTTCATCCCCCCTGCAGTTCGCTAGGAGCAGATCCGTGATAACTCATGGCAATTGGCTTCAAAGGCAGCAGATAACTCATAACGTTAACTGGGACGTTGTTGTTTGTACAACCATTGCAACGAGGACCCCGTTGTGCTACATGCTGTACAGCTTATCCTAGGAACAGATCACAGAAATATCAGTAGGGTCAAATTTCTGTATCCATCTCTGAAACCAGAATAATGGGGGCAGAGGTAGTCTGAATTTCACATGCTGCTGAAGCTGTCCCATCTCCACTTCCCTAATAATCCTTCCTAAACAAGCAGAGGCTAAAATTGTGCTATAAGAATCTGTATTTAAACTGCATTGTTTTCTGTGCTAGATAGTTATAGAACTAAGATTGTTCAGAAATGTTTTTGTGAAATCTATGGCCCATTTGTTATTCTTCTTAATGTAGTTAATTACACTAATTAGGAATTGGGAAAACTGAAACCTAAGCACATACATTTTTGCTTACAAGAAATTTGTTATCCAGCACTGGTGTCAGTGAATGTTAGCATATCTGGTTTAAATCTTTCACTTAAAAAAAATAGCACTACATTTAACAAAAATAAACATGTCAGTTAACGGAAGCTTTCTGTTGGTTTCCAGAGAAAAAATAAAAAACGAGTTCCAAGCTTTCGCAAGTTGCTGAAAACTAGTAAAGTAAAACTTGACAACAAATTAAAGAATAAACAGTTTAAGCAGCAGAGCATTGCTAAGAAATATCGAAAAGAACAAAGGAAACTGAGGCAAGCTGTCAAAGATGTTACATCCAGAACACCTGTTCCATTGGAGGAATACAAGAAAAAACATGCAGGTGAGTGTTCACTTGTGTCAGGTAGCGAATTTAGCAAGATTTCTGATCTATTTAGTGTAGATGGGGGACTAGAAATAAGCATGATATTGTAATTTACATCTAGTGAAACCAGAACTGAACCCGATAGTTATAAATTGTTCTTTACTCTGGTACTGCCATTATTGAATGTGTACTGATGCTTGAATCTCGACTTTCCTTCTGAAGATTATTAGCAGTCAGTTCTTTGCCACTGCATCAAAGGGTTACTTGCATTGAGTGCAATGAGAAAATTGTAATAATGCTTACATTATTCTTTACATAAGAGTTTGTAGTATACAGTGCTTTACAAAATGAACAGCAGGAAAAATATGACATCAGTGTTTCCCATTATAAAGACAAACTCATGCTTTAATATTCACATAATCACTTGTTTTTATTCCTGAGTTCTCTGAATTTTCTTTTCATATCCTCAGAAGTGCCTGCATAGATTACTCTCTGGACTATGTTGAGTAATAGGTTTGGGGACTGCACTGATCACCTTCTTGTCTCCTGTTCCAAACTGGCTCCTGAGCCTGTTATTTTTTCTGTCATTTTTGTACATTCTCATAGATTTTGAGTCTGAATTCCTAACTATTCCGTCTTTTTAGAACAAGCCCACATATCACTTAAGACTGTCAAAATTGTTCATATAGATTCCTTGATGATGGAGCTTGCACATGGTGTGATGCAGGCTGCATATGTACTAGTTTTTAATCTTTTTCTTTAAGAAGTGAACAAAAAAACCTTTCTAACAGTAGAAATATGGAAAGGAAATAATGAATTGGGCATGTCTGCCCCAAAATAAGTCCTCCTAGATGGGACCAGTCTTTGAAGTCAGGTTTATTTGGCCTACTAAGATTGATTGGGTCCTTTTTAACTATCTAGATAACGATTGTGGAGCTAGGAAGACTTAAGGCCCTGATTCTGCAAACACTTATGAATGTGATTGACTTTAGTCATAGGAGTAGTCCTGTTATTATTGTTAAAGGGTTTACTCACAGGAATGAAGTTTAGCACGTGTGTTTGTAGGATTGGAGCTGGAGTGTGGAGCTGAGCTGAACAGGAAAGGTGCATGTTCAAATGAAGTGGCTCACAAGTCTGCCCTTTGTCCTCTGATACAGCTGAAAGAAAGGAGGAAGAGGAGGAAGAGGAAGCTCTTCCACTTGATATGATGGATGAAGACGACCTGAAATTAATGGAAGATTTGGCTCAAAAAGCATCATTTGTAACAAGAGACCTTTCTTCTAGGTAAACATTCCTATGTACCCTTAAAGTACATAAACTGTAATGAGCAATGGAGAGATGTAAATAGTCGTGTCCCCCAGGGGTCTGTACTGGGATCAGTACTGTTCAGCAAAAAAGGGGTAAACAGTGAGGTGGCAAAATTTGCAGATGATGCAAAACTTCTCAAAATAGTTAAGTCCAAAGCAGCCTGCGAAGAGTTAAAAAGGGAGCTCACAAAACTGGGTGACTGGGCAACAAAATGGCAGATGAAATTCATGTTGATAAATGCAAAGTAATGCACATGAGAAAACAATTCCAGCTATACATATAAAATGATTGGGTCTTATTAGCTGTTACCACTCAAGAAAGAGATCTTGGAGTCATTGTGGATAGTTCTCTGTGTGTAGCGGCAGTCAAAAAAGCTAATAGAATGTTGGGAATCATTAGGAAAGGGATAGATAATTAGAGAAAATATCATATTGCCTCTGTAAATCCATGGTTCAACCACATCTTGAATACTGCCTGCAGATCTGGTCGCCCAGTCTTAAAAAAGATATATTGGAATTGGAAAAGGTACAGAAAAGGACAACAAAAATTATTAGGGGTATGGAACAACTTCCATATGAGGAGAAATTAATAAGACTGAGGCTTTTCAGCTGGGAAAAGGGACAACTAAAGGGGTATATGATAGAGGTCTATAAAATCATGACCTAGTGTGGAGAAAGTAAATAAGGAAGTGTTATTTACTCATACAAGAACATGGGGTCACCAAATGAAATTAATAGGCATCAGGTTTAAAACTAACAAAAGGAAGTATTTCTTCACACAACGCACACTCAACCTGTGGAACTCTTTGCCAGAGGATGTTGCGAAGGCCAAGAGTATAACGGTTCAAAAAAGAACTAGATAAGTTCCTGGAAGATGGGTCCATCAGTGGCTATTAGCCAGGATGGCAGGGTTGCAAAACCGTGCACTGAATTGTCCCTAGCCTGTCTTTGCCAGAAGCTGGGAATGGGTGACAAGGGATGGATCACTTGCTGCTTGCCTGTTACTGTTCATTCCCTCTGAAGCACCTGACAGTGGCCGCTGTCAGAAGACAGGATACTGGGCCAGATGGACCATTGGTCTGACCCAGTATGGCTGTTCTTATGAGGTTAATAACACTTCCGTTTTAGGCTTTACTTGTTCTAGTCACACATTCTCTATTAACACATTCTCCAACACTACTATAACTAACTTCTAATGTTGGGAAATTACTTTCTTCTAAGATACCTTGTCTGCACAATTTTCACTAATGTCTCAGCTCGCAAGTGTGAGGCAGATGGAATCCCCAAAGCTCAAGAAGTTTTTTGGTCCTATTAGGCCCTGGTAACCAATCTCCTACTAGTGGCCACTGTCCTTTGAACATGTGAATCAGTTCCTGATTGAACTGCATATAAAGGCTTTCCCTGCAATGTTAAGCCATTTACCAGAACAGTTTGGTTGAAAAAATCATGCCTCAAATGCAGTGACAATACACTTTGTATGCATATGGAACATGATGGAGAACAAAAAAGTACCTGCAACCTCTGCAGGATTGTGCGGGGAGAGGGGGAAAGAGAGAATGGCTGGGTGAGTGAAAATCCTGGAAGGTGGTATCTCCAGAGAAATAGAATTACAAGGTAATTTTTCCATTCCCTGAAATATGATCTGTGTAAGATTTTCAGTCCTACAGAGATGCAGAATTATAGGGTCTTTTCTTTCTTTATTAACAATATCCTTTGACAACCCGTAGGAGATTCTATGACCATGGGAGCTGTGAAGTTAATAGTATGTTCTAATTTCCAGTATAAACTCAATTTTTCTGGTTAATAAGTTATACAAAAATTGCTACAGGTTGAAATTTGACATAGTATCAGCTCAGAGGGCTTTCTTTTTTAAAAAAAATATTTGGAATTAATTTTGACTTTTAAAAGGAGGAAGAAACTTTCTGCTTCCAACACATATTTATGCTAATCTTAAATCAGATGAGTTTGTTAAGCTTATAAACTATTAATCAGTAATGTAGACCAGTTTTTGAAATATACTAAAAAATAATTTTTGATATACAGAGTTACAGCTCTCCTGCATTGTGTCATGCTGTGTAAAATGCTGTAGCCAGTCTACAAGTTCTGAACTCAGATACAATTTTATTTTTAAACAATTGGAAACTGAGTGTGTGTTACAGAACAGCTGAAATACATTTTGCAAAAATCTAAATGTGTGTATATTCATTGGAGGACATTGTACAAGCTGTAGCTCTTTTAGTTTGACCTAGTTCCTTTTCGTTTTAAAAAGACATATTTTTAAATTGTTCAGATAAATATTGAAAATTAGCCTCTGCCAAATTTTTGTTACTTTCATATTGGTTTCTAAACCATGGAATGTAGCATTTTCCAATTTAAAAAAACTCCCTATTCTGCCTTTTATTCTGATCAGTTGTGAAAAATTCATAGAAACGTCTGCATGGTAGCCACTATGGCCAAGATCCACAGAGGGACTTAGGCACCTAAGTTCCAGTTATAGACATTACTACAACCCACAAAATCCTCAGTCAGCTGCCACCTAACCCTGTAGGCACCTACATTCACCTGGTACCTAAATATTTGCTATAAAAGTTTGCTTGGGGCTTTAATTTCTACCTCTGGGCCTGCCTGCTGCTGCCACACTGTAGATGCCCATCTCCTGCTTAACCCCCGGTGCAATCCACAAACTGGGGGAAAGGTGCCTATTTTTCCTATTGAGGCTTAATTCAGTGCTGTGAGCACATCTACTGGATCAGGCCTCATTCAAAATCTGGCCAGAGGCAGAAGTGGTTGTGCCTCCCTTACAGTTTTTTAGCCCAATGGTTATCTAAAGTACTTGGGCCAAAGAAAGCGTGTGAGAGACAGTAGCCTAGTGGTTAGGGCACCCACCTGGGAAATGTAAGGTCTAGTCCCGCTGCTCTAGTTACTCTTGAATTTTTTATTGAAAGTGGAACAGCTTTAACAGGAAAGAGTGAGGGAGCCCTACATCGATATATCCCATAGTCTAGTGGGCAGCTCCTGTTCAAATTCTTCCTCCTCATCAGGCAGAGGGGGTAATTGAATCCAGGTGTCCCACATCCCAGGCGAGTACTCTAACCACTAGGCTAAAATTTATAAGGGAGGTGATAGTGGCACCACAACTTCTGATTGTTTGGCATGGAATTAGGCACTTGTCTAATTCCCTCCCACAAGAAACAGCTTGACTCCAGAAGAAGGATTCTTGGCTGTGGATCACAAACACATATAGGCACCTTCTTGCAGTTCTGACTTAGGCCATATCTACACTACTACTTACGATGGCAAAACTTATGTTGCTCCGGGTGTGAAAAAAACACTCCCCTGAGCGAAATGAGTTTTGCTAGCATAAGAATTTCTCCCATTAACATAGTTGCCGCAGGTCGTTGAGGTGGTTTTATTATACTGACGACAGCTCTCTCCCATCAGCATAGAGCGACTACACGAGCGATCTTACAGCAGCACAGCTACATGGGTACAGCTGTGCTGCTGTACATTTGCTGGCGTGGACATGGCCTTAGTTGCCTAACTGAGGGGGGCAGGCCTTTCATTGGCATCTTCATTGTCTAGTGTAGGTAACTTCCCGCCTCGCTTGCTGGCTTTTGTAGATTGCATTCTCAGGTGCCTATCTCTTCCCATGCATTCCCTAGGCTTTGAGGATCCTGCTGCTGTTCCAGTGATTTTCTGGGTGCCTAAAAATTAGGCATTGCGACGCCTAAGTCGCTTGTAAGTCTGGGCCTGCCGGACCATATGATGGTTACTTCTTATTCACAAAACAAAGATCTGTGTAGTCACATAAAAACATATACTGGTTAGGAGTCTGAACTGAATGAAAACACACCAAGTTATGACAGCCTGTTAAAGGAGATGGTGTTGCACTTAGAGAAATAAAGTTAACAAAATCTTGTTTAGGGAATAAGGCAATATGTCACATTTATTGTGAATGCAGAGAATTCTTAAAAGGAAAGAAAAGTAATTCATTTACTATCCCTAGCTAAAACTGATCATTACCCACTCATATACACACACACACACACACACACACACACCTTTCTGCCAATGAGATATAATTACCAACCTCAGTTGCTGGTGCTAATCCACTGGCCAGGTGGCCTAGACCCAGGGAAGGGAGCTGGGTCTTGTCAGTGCGCACCGATGCTCCTGGAGGATGATTGCAGAACCAAACCCAAAGCTATGATTTTTCACTCATCTTTTTATATGTTTTTGTCCATAGATCCTGTCGTGTCACATCAGTTAATGGCAGATGTGACTGATCTTTTCCTTGATGGGGCTTTTGTCCTCCTCTTTCTTGGGTGGGTTCTTAGGCAGGGCTTGTTCCCATTGTTCTTCAGCCATCAAGGTGGGGCTGGCAGTTTGGTCATCGAGACAGGCTGGCCACCGGGACTGATCTCATCACATGCACCCACATTCACACCTTTAGATGAAATTGCACTCACCTAACTTTAAACAAAGTTTCAGTAGAAGTACAAAGATGGAATACAAAGTTTAAGGTGGGGTTTCAGTTACAAAATGGGGTCACTTTAGTTACAATGTCAAAATGGAGTTCCTTTAGTTACAATGTATTAAAAGGAGTTACTATATATGTATATGTATATGTGTATATATGTATATATATATATATATGTATATGTGTATATATGTGTGTGTATATCGGTGGAGCGCTTTATGAATGAACACTGTCTCATTTATAAAATCCCATTCATAAAATTCGGTTCCTTCAATCTTATGCAGAGCAACTTGTGAAGTTATACAAAGTCACATTGGTAGACAATTTCATTAATAATAAAAGGTGACTTCATTACGGGTATACAGAGTCATACCGGTAAATACCATTCTTTAAAAGGGCAATTTCATTCTTCAGCCCTACAATGGCACACCATACTAACTAGGACACTGATCTGTTTGCTATGGCAGATCTTATGACAGTGAGGCCTTTTTCCACTGCTCTCCTCTTCACGGCCTGCAAATGTTTGGCGCAAGACATCTTGACTGATAGTAACCACACTAAAGAGGTTTTCACAGTTTTTCTAATGGGCATTTCATCATTCCGTTAGCTTGGGGGCTAGTGTAATAATGCTGACATTCACAAAATAACTTGACTGACTTATTTTTACTTCTAGTTTTCAAGTAAAGTGTTTGGATATGAGTTTTATAGTTCATTTTTTTACTAGGTTAAATAAACTACCATTCTGTTTTTAATTGGTTTCATATCTAAGTTTACATAGTACATTGGTGGTGAATGGGCGGGTGGATTTTTTGTTTATTTTTATTCATAGAATAGTGAATAACTGGAGAGGAAACTGAAACTGACACTTTGCGTAAACTCACTCAGATGTTCTGGTTCATGATGAACTGCCTGACTTCTTTTTTTTTTTTAAGATGTAGGAGTTTTATTTTGACAGCGTACTTTGAATTTACAGTTAATGTCTAATTTGTTGATTAATTGAACTGTCTTGCACTGTACAGTGAACCTGTTCATGCCAGGAAACGAAAAGAGGAAAGTGTGATTGACAGATATGAGAAAATGCCAAGGCGCATGCAGACCGAGCCAGAAAAAGAACTTATTCACCTGCTTCCTATCAAAGACAAAAGCGGCATTATTCCACAAACAATGGAAAAGCCAGGTAAGAAACAGCTGCTTGGAGTCAACATAGCAGCCAAGCAAGAGGGTATTAATTTTTTTAAACTCCAGTGTGTAGTGTTAGGTTTGTAATATACATTCTATTCTTACAGTTGTCAGTGTTGCACAGAACGAAGAGGAGGAGGATACAGAAGAAATGGAGGTGGTAGACGGTAATAAAACATTCTTATTTTTATACTTAGGCAACTGAAAAGTGATATTCTATTTAATAGGAAAAGTCATTCATCATAGAGTATGTTCTGGAACACACAGCTCAATTCGGTGAAGCCTCATTTTACCCACACGATTTGGCAAGGAGTCCTGTCTTGCTTCCTTCTCACCTGCTAGAATTCCAGGACGTCCAGGAACAAAAATTCTGTTGCCAGTTTCAGAATTATTGTATTTAATATCCTTTTGATGTGTTGAATTGATGCTCAGGCAAAGCCCTTTGGAACTGTTATGCCTCTTGCACAAGTGAGAGAAGAAACCTCATTCTTAGTTCAAGAGTCTGTGCCTTGCCTGATTCATGTTTATTAATCAAAAATAAAAAGTCTTAAGATGAAGTTAAGGCTGCAGATATGTACCAGTATTTTGACTGCATATTACCTTTCAAAAAAATTTTTAACTTGAACATTCAAACATGAGAAATCCAGAAAACTTCGAATTCAGTTTGCACTTCCACAGCAAGCCACAGAGTCTCACTCAAATGATGAGACAATCCTAACGCTGTCTTAGTCGAGGCTAGAGCTGATTGGGAAAATGGCAATTTATTGACTTCAGAACAAAACCAAATTTCAAAATATCAAAAATTCCTGCAAACTAGAAATCCTGAGTTTCTTGGCCTTTTTTTATCAGGGCAGTAAAAGCCAAAACACACACTTGAGTAAATTAAGCAGTCATCAGGAAATGCAAGTAAAGTGGTTGTAATGTCGAAGTATGATTTAGTTGTGATAAATTTACATCAAAATACTCTGTTGCAAATTCTCTTTCCAGTGAAATTGCCAACATTTGGCTTATACATTGGGTTTGTAAGCTGTCATTGTACATACAGTAAACCCCTTTCAAATTCAAAGCGGACTTGCACTCTGCTTCTTTTTACAAGAGTTAGAAACTCAGCCGGGGGAGTATAGTGTGTTACTGACTACCAAACTGTATACACACATTTTGGAGGTATCTTACGTTTTTAAAGGCATTTTGAAAATACTCTGTTACCTATAACTTAGAGTATGTCTGCACTTCAATCTGAGACATACCCATCTAGCTCTGATCAAGCTGGCACACTAAAAACAGAGTGTAACCATGGTGTTGGGAAAGGCTAGCCGTCGCAGGTACTTACATAGTATCTTGGACAGACATGTACTCAGATACTTAACCCCTCTTGCTATTTATGCTGCTGCAGTTGAACTCTGTTTTTAGATGCCAGTTCATTCAGAGCTAATACAGATATATCTCCTTCAGCTGGGAATTATACCCCAGTTTGATGTGCAGACATACCCTTAGATTAGAAGGTGTACAGGAGAGGGTATCCTTTCCTGGGGAGAAGTGGGTCAAGTAGGAGGATTGTGGCGGGCAGCACACCAGGAAGCATTCCTCCTTCCCTTCCTGTGGATCACTTGAGGGGAGCCCCATTCTTACACAGTGTTTGGACAGCAATTCTTCTGAATAAGTAGAGTCCAGCAAATTCGCAGATATCTGCTTGATACCTGCGGACCATTTCTTGCCGATGTCGGGTCACATGTGGATCTCAAATGTGGGGAAGTAGCTGTCTGCAGCTCATAACCTTTGAGGCTGCTTCTCCGCCTTTGAGATCCGGGGGTGGGGGCTGGCTGCCCATCAGTTGTTCAGCGGGGGCCCTAGTGGCTAGCTGTCCAGGGCTCCCTCCACTGGCCCGCCAATCAGCTGTTCAGCCAGGCTCCCCCTGCTGGCTGCTGATCAGCTGTTTGGCAACTGCCTGGAGGGGTTGGCCCCTGAACAGCTGGTCAGTGGCAGCTGCATCAGGGCTACCCTCCAAACAGTTGATTGGGAGGCCAAGAGTTGCGGGTGCAGATGCCATAGAAGAGAGAGATTGTGGATGGTGGGTTGGATGTAAATTGATTCTTGCAGATTGGATGCGGATTCACATTTTTGTATCTGTGCTGGGCTTTATGAATAAGTTCAGCAGCCTCCTGATAAACATTAGAAGATTCATTTGAAAGTTGCCTTCCAACACCTCCACTCAAATGGTAGGAGGCTTGTGGGGGCCCCCATGAGCTTTAGGAGTCTGAGGGCCTAAACCCCCACCATGCTGCAAGCCTTAACATACAGTTCTGGGCCAAGCCAACGCCAGCTCTTCTGACAAGCCTTAGGTTCTACCTGACTATCTAAAACTGACTCAGTGGCTGCCTAAAAGCCTAAATGGAGTTTGAAGGTTGATGACACTGTTTGCTTGTTGGAACTGCTGAATCTAATTGGGCCTCCTAGTGGGTGGTTGTGAGGGACCCTGGCTACTCTGGTAAGCCTGTAGATATTGGGGTAAGCCCCCAGTGAGCCTACTAAAGTTGCGAGGATTGAGAGGGCAACAACATTTTAAGTTCTTCAGCCACTGATTGGGGCTGTTTAGTCTCTCCAGAGCTCGGGGTGATGGAGTAATGTTGACTCTTAAGGTTTACAAGGACATGTGGAATGCACCCTGTTTTCCTGTTCGTCTTCTCCAGCTTCCTTCACTCTTATGTCCCTTTCTTCTATCCTATCAGATCACCCAACTTGCTCTGCTGATACCCTTCATGCCCCCGTTCTCTCAGTCCTACAAGCTCTCAGTCCCACAAGCTCTCCCCAGCCTACATATCTCCCCTCCACATATACGCACGCGCACACACCTTGCAAGCCCTTCCTAAGATCCATTAGAAGTGAGCACCTTAAAAGGTCCACAGGTGTATGTGTGAGAATAGGATGAGGGGGATCAGGGAGGCACCATCCCTTTTGCCCCTATTAAAATAACTGAGTCCAATAATCATAACTTTTAACGTCTCCCACTTTCAGTTTTCAAGCTACAAAATTCTGCCAAAAAAGCATTAGAAGTTTCTTACTGTTGAGAACACCTTTTTTGTTACTCAAACTTTAATTTAGAAATTACCTTCTGATTAACTTCAGTTTTGTCAGAAAATGTCTCCTTTTTCTATTGAGAAGGTTCCATAGGGATGGATTTACACTTTGAAATAACTTAAAAAAATAAATAAATTAAAGTTCAGAACTCCAGTTGTTGTTGGTCATTCTATTTTAAGTTTATTGGAGCCAACCAGCCATTTGGTTGTTATAAATTAAAAACTTAATAACTTTTAAAATTACTTTAATTAATTAGTCTTTGGTTTCTGTGCATTAGAGCTCAGCTAGAGATGAATCTGTAAAGCTGTGTTTTATTACTGTCCTTTTTTATTTATTTAATCTTGTGAACACTTCAATTTCTTAGGATACTGCAATTCAAAATACCTGTGTCCAATTCACTTGAAATTTAACAGAAAAATTGTATCTCAAGCCCAGACCTACCCCACCAAATTTGAGGTCATTATTCCTTTGTTTGTGTATTTTGGATTGGAAGAAGTGAAAAGGGTATTGTAATTTGCATAAGCCATCACATGGTCTTTAAAAACCTCTTGGGTTGCTTTTGAATGCTATACTGTTGAATTTAACATTATGATATTGTATCTACAAAGTAACAATTTGAAATAAAATGAATAGAACTGGATTTTACAGTATGCTACTTAAGTGGTTTCTAACATACAGTAAAGAGTGGGGACTAACACGGAAAGGCTAACTATTAAACTTTATTGTGTTAGCATCTAGTGAAGACCCCCAGCCTGTGTTCACTACAGAGGAACTGCTAATTCAAAGGCAAAGGAAACTGCAGGAGAAGAAGATACACATTGCAGCCTTAGCAGCTGCCATTCTGTCTGACCCAGAAAATAACGTGAGTAACATTAGATTTGTGTGTGGTACAGGAAATCAGTTAATTACAAAAATCTGAAGTTATCAAGGAATGGCAAAGTCTGCAACACCCAGGGAAAAACAAAAAGCAGCAAAGACAGCACGGCAAAGGGGCCATGGTTGTTAGCAATGGCTCTGCAGACAATGTAAATCCGCTCGACTGTATTTGATACCATCCATACTCAGCAGTAGTTGGACTCTCTATGAATGCTGTTGGTGTTATTTATGGCAGTGATTCTCAACCCCCTGGGGGTATGCAGAGGTCTTCCATGGGGCGTGGTGGATACATCAACTGATTTAGATATTTGCAGTTTTACAACAGGCTACATAAAAAGCACTAGCAAAGTCAGTACAAACTAAAATTTCACATAGACAGTGACTTGTTTATACCGCTCTATATACTGTACACTGAAATGCAAGTACAGTGTTTATATTCCCATTGATTTATTTTATAATTATATGGTAAAAATGAGAAAGTAAGCAAATTTTCAATAGTAGTGTGCTGTGACACTTCTGTATTTTTATGTCTGATTTTGTAAGCAAGTAGTTTTTAAGTGAGATGAAACTCGGGGGTATGCAAGACAAATCAGACTCCTGAAAGGGGTACAGTAGTCTGGAAAGGTTGAGTGCCACTGATTTAATGGTTGGGAGTGAGGATTCTGTACATCTCCCATCTCACCAAGTCTCTTCATTCCTGTGGGCATAACCTTTTACTTGGGCTCTGCTTGCAGGCTCATGATTGAACTTGCACTTTTCAATGTTTCAGTGTGCACTAATATTTTTCTATCATCTGCTTAAAGTTGCATTGACTTGCTAGCTGCAACATTCCTGAACTATTAATTTCATTAGATTCTTTGAGGTTTGTTGACTCATTCCCTGGCATTCAATAGTGTGTGCGCTAATCTCTTAGTGTAATATCACTTTATTATATTAGTTCTATTTCCAAATACGATAGTTTTTGGCTGCCACCCTTTACTTAAAGTATAGTGCATGTGTAAATTTGTTTCTCTTTGGTATATAACCTTTATTTATCCTGCATCGAATGTTTTCTTGAACAGATAAAAAAGCTGAAAGAGTTGCGTGCCATGCTAATGGAACAGGACCCCAACGTGGCTGTGATTGTTCGGAAGCTGGTGATGGTTTCTCTGATGGAAATATTCAAAGATATTACTCCTTCTTACAAAATTCGCCCTCTGACTGAAACAGAAAAACATACAAAGGTGAAGCTGAAGGTTTCTTTATAAAATAGTGTGAATAGTTTGTTGTTGTTTTTAATAGACTGCCCCTGAGCTAAAACAGATGCTTAACAGAAGTCTAGTTTTTGAACAAATTTAATAAATCCCATTTTAACAACAAGTGTTTATGGGGTATGTCTGCACTCCAGCATAAGCCAGGTTTGAGCCCGGACTCAAGCCTAATCCCCTTTGCGTCTACTGCAGTTATGCTAACCCAGAGCTTAGACCCAGCGTTCCAGGACCCTGCAGGGCTGGAGAGTCCGAGCTTGAGGTAAGCCAAGACCCAAGGTCTGAGCCCTATTGCTTTGTAGAGTAGACGCAGCCCCGCTTGACTCATGTCCCGAAAGTCAGCTGGAAGTATCCCACAATTCCATGGGACAATTTCCTTAGTCCTCTCTATCCTAACAATCTGCAATCCACTCTCTTGAAAATGGAAGCCACCACCTTCCCTTCGCGAATAGCAGCTGCTCAGTCAGTGTTAATCCTTTCTCTTCTGATTACCGATCTGCAAGCACACTATCAAGGAGTCTCCTGTGTTTGCAATGGAGAGCAAATTGATCAAGCCTTTTGCAAAGCAGGCTGCTTCAAACTTCCTGTGTCGTGCAGGATGTGCAGTAAAGTTTCTAAGTGCCCCATGGTCCTAGGGCTAGAGTGTGGCCACATTTGGGGATTGGAAGAAGGGCACTAGGGATTCTGGGATATGGTTACTTTGACTTGGGTCTGCACACTGCAGTGTGGACTCCAGAGCCCTAGGTTTGAGCATGAGTTAGAAAAGTCTTAACATAGGGTTAAAATACAGTGTTGATGTTCAAGCCCAGGGTTCCCTAATGTGGGTCAGCTGATTCGAGTCCCACTAATCCTAATTTTACATTACAGTGTAGACATATCCATAGAGACTCTGGACCTGTTAATGAGATTCTAGCCATTGTGTGAAGAAAGTCTATGTAGATTTATCTAATTAACAATAAAATTTACAGCTTTAATTTAAAATGCTAGTGATAAATTGAAAGAAATAAAATATTACTCAGAGAACGTCAAAACACCATTTGTAAAATGTTTGATATATCTAATTTTTTACCCTTTTTATTAGTTTTAAACTTGTAAATTCAGTCATCAGAAAGTTTTGGGTTAAGGGCTGTGTAATACATAGGTAATTTTCAGTAGCACAATAAACCTTGGATCAAAACAGTACTCAGTGTCAGGCAGAGAGAAATGAACAGAAAGAAAAGCCAATAAATGTCATAAAGAATACAATTACTCATGTATTTTAGGGCTTGTATACACAGGAACATACAGGAAAATTAATCTTAATTAACTAACAATGTTAATTTGAAGTGAATTAGTTAAACTGCATTAAAATCCCTGTGTGGATGCTTTGATTTAGGATTAAAGTGGCCTTAATTCAGTTTATTTTAACTCATTTTGGAAGTGAATTAAAGTTAAGGGAACTTTAATGCTAAATGAGGATGTTCAATGGGTTTTAACGCGATTTAACTAATCCACTTCAAATTCATATCTTTAGTTAATTCAGATTAATTTTCCTGGATGTCCTTGTATAAGCACCCTTGGGTCAGATCTTTGAATGTATGTTTAATTTTTTGATTAAATAAATGCAAAATACATTATTCCCCTGGATGTTTTAGAAGGTGTTTAGCAATTGAGATGGCACAACTCAGGCTCCTGGCTTTAAACTTGTTTTTCATAAAGGCAGTCCTAGTATCAAATCCCACTTTTAAATATCTGTTAATGAAATAGATGTGGTGGGTGGAAAAAATCTCCAGGAACCAAACTTGTACAGAAAAATTAATTTTAATATATACCTTGGAAAGCTATGGTAAAAACTAAACTTCATCTGATTAAAAAAAAAAAATCAAACCAAAAAACCCCCCCAAAATACAAAATCTTGGATTGGCAGTATTAGTTAACTGAAATACTTAGGTCTTTAAAAATAGTTGGTCTGTATTATGTTTACAGGTTAGAAAAGAAACTCAGAAACTAAGGGAGTTTGAAGAAGGCCTTGTGAGCCAGTACAAGTTTTACTTGGAAAATCTGGAACAAACAATTAAAGGTATAGTGTGGATTTCCCTCATCTCTTCGTTAAGTACATTCCTTAGATACAAGGTCATGATCCTGCCATCAGTTACACATGCATAGTCCCATTGAACTGAAAGGGCCTACTCATGTGCACAAAGTTACTCACCTGTGTAAGTGTTTGCAGGATCACATCATAAATGTTTGTCCTTGGTATGAATATTGCTGTCTGAATCTAACGTTTTCTGATAGTTACTTCATAGAAATCTGTACTTGAGGTTTATTTTACTAAAACATCAGGAAAGTTGCCAGAAAAATACTAAAAAATATTGCAGTAGCTTATCTAAGTTTTTTGCACAATAATAACAAAAAATAATATTTTTATTCAGATTGGAAGCAAAGGAAGCTGAAGAAAAGTAATGTGATTTCATTAAAAGCATATAAAGGTCTGGCGGAGATTGCAGTCAGGTGTCTGTGTGAGCTGCTTGTGGTGCTGCCTCACTTCAATTTCCACAATAACATTATTGTCCTGATTGTACCTCTCATGAATGACACATCAAAACTGGTGGGTATCATTCTAATTATTTGTTATGATTTTAAGAAGAGTTCTTGTATATGAAAAATGCTTCTAATTTTTCAAAATTCATTCCAAAGCAACCATAGTGTGCCTCTCTTTTCAACACTTTGCTTTACAGGCTTTCTCTTTGTACTTGATGACTTTATTGAAAATGGACATTCACACCATTGTAAATGTTGACATAGAAACTTAGTTGTGGCTGAGTAACTATTGGCATGAACTTGTCTCTTTTTAATATCATTTTCTCAGAATAAACATTTCAATTAACTTCGCAGATTTCTGAAATGTGTTGTGAAGCAGTAAAGAAGCTCTTTAAACAAGACAAACTGGGCTCTGTTTCTCTGGGTGTCGTTAAGGTAATTTCTGGCCTAGTAAAGAGCAGAAATTATGATGTTAGACCTGAGGTAAGTTTCTTTCTGTTGTACTTTAGAATTTTCTTTTGACAATGGTAAAAATAGTGAAAGGCTAAATATTTAGCAAGGCCATGCAGTATTTCATCACCTTTCCTGAGCATAGAACAAGCTTAGGGCGTCTTGACTTCCCTTAAAAAAGGAGACAAGGGGTATAGTCTGTTTGATTCTCCTTCCCAATCTTCTGATACCTTGAAATTTTGTTTTCAGTCCGAATTGGGACAAAAGGTCAAAACATCAAAGGTTTTTACAAACAAAAAAGAGTAAAAAAAAAAATAAAAAATGATTAGGAAATGTCAGTTCAACATTAAACTGCATCTGTCTATGATTCTGCAGTGCTTTGTGCCTTCATTCCTCTCTGTGTTCTGGTCTTCCTGACTGGTCTGTGTCTCTCTTGATGCAGTGCAGCCATGTGACTTCCATGATGCGCCTCATGGCTCAGTCACAGAGGAGACCACAGTGCATCATGTGAGATGTAGTCCAGACAAAGAGCCCTAGCCCATAAGAGAGAATGGAGGCATAAGGCACATTAGCAACAACTTCTGTAAGGCGTTGCAGCACTATAGGTATATGCAATTTAATGTTTGTTTGATTCAAAACATAATATTTTGGTTTGATTCAACAAATGAAAATATTTTTATTTGGATCGAACCTACCTAAAACGAAATGTTTTGTTCCAATGTTTCCAACACAAAATCAGAAGATTTTTGAAAAATTAAAATTTTCTAGCACAAAATTTTGATTTTATGTTAACTGCATTTTCCGTCAAAAATCATTGCAATGGAAAATTCCTGACCAGCTTTCCCAGCTGTGCAGTTAGGACTTTTTGTTAATATTTTTACATTAATAAATAAAACATTGGGGTGCTAGCCTGAGCCATTATATGAAATGGTTAAGACGGAGCTCAGATTAGGAGCCAAAGGTGCAGGAGAGTAGAACTGGCTGGGCAAAGAGATTAGGATTAGGAAACCACAGAGGTATCCTTGCATGGGGTGAGGACGGGGAGCGGCTGGGCAAGGAGATTGGAACTGGGATGAGGAGTTTGGGAAGGCGGACACTGGAACACAGAGCTGGGGGGAGGGAAAGGGAGAGAAAATATTTTGGCACAGGGATGGATGGAAGAGGTCAGATTTGGGGGGAAATGAGCAGAAAGGGTTTATGCTCAGTACAGCATACCCTCCAGAGCCTGGAATGGAATTCCTGCTTCTCTGTCCTCAAATATGTGTGAAACTCACTTTTTTCAGTTGGCTTTTTTAGAAGACTAGGAAATTATATACAAAAAACCCCCAAAACCTACATTAAAAGGACATGAAGGTTGCAAAGTCAAGCACTCAAAATTAGGAAATGCCTTGTGCATATGCCTCATATACAGTTCTTTAATTAAATACTATCTTAATCACATACTATCTTTTCCGCAGCAACAGGGCCACACATTCAACAATCACAAAACAAAATATTGCATAGCTGCTTATTAATTTGCCACAGTCCATCCTGTGCTCTGAATAAGGTAAGGGTCCTAGGGAAAAGATCGTGCTTGATTTTGCAATTTTCATGTCCTTTTAATGAAATTTTTTGGATATAATTTCCTAGGTTTCTAAAAAAAAAGCAAACAGAAAAAAGTAGTTTCACAGATATTTGAGGAGAAATGCTCAGACTTAGGAATTCCGTTCACAGCAAACTTCTTCCTTTATATACATTTACACATTACATTGCATTTACTGTACATTGTATTCCATGTTTTGGGTTTGGTTACTTTGTAGGAACCAATCCCTGTACAGCATTCTCTGTTCATGTACCACTTTACTCTTTACCTCATCTTTATGTTCCAGATTTATCTTGTCAGTTGTTACCTTGTTCTTTGTAGATGGATCCCTAGTGTTCCCCCTTATTTTAGCTAATACAGATTTTTTGTTTCCAGCCTGCCAATCCATTTACCTCCCTAATCCTGTTTCCCAAGAAATGAGGCCTCACCCACGTCCAATTACTAAAATCAAGCCAGGCCTACAATTCCTTATTTATTTCACACTTCTAACCCTGCTCTGAAGACAGAATTATTAATTTTCTAATAGGCTTTTCAGTGGCACCCAGAAAATGAGGAACACACAATTAGTGACCACATGTAAAAAGTCTGGTTTATGTGGCTTGACTAGTATCACAGAGGAACTCTGTGGTGGAGGCAGGGGTAGAATCCTTTTTCTTCAGGGTAACGTTCAACTGCCTGAATCCTGAAACCATCCTTTCTCTTCCTGCAGTCCTCTGCCTATTCACTACATACTTTCCAATTTCTGCAACAGATGAGGCAGGCGTGCTACAGACAACAGTCTCTTTCACTACATAATCTGATTCATTTCCAGAGTATTGAGCATGCTGTGCATTGACTGAGGTGGGGTAGTGTTGAAAAAGTAGTAATTAAAGATTGTATCATAATGTATCTGCACAAAGAGAGCAAGTTAAGGTTGAACAGAAACCTTATTTCCGGCATTTCTTAACTTTGGCGGCATGACTTTGCAACATTAATGTTCGTTCAACATAGTGTTTTGTGTTTACATAAAGTATTGAGTAACAGCTCATGGCCCCTGTTTAGAGAACATGGGTCATTCTCACTTAGTCAGTACTGATGCAGTTCCTTCTGTGCATGGAATATTATACCAAAGCTTGTTTTTTATTTTCTGGTGATAGGTAGCTGTTTGTTTATGTAATTGTATTTTTGAAATTGTCAGAAGTGCCTAGATTTCAGAAGAGGAGCTATTTTACTTTCACAAATCTAAATAAATAATTGGGGAGATGGTGGTGAGGTGACATAGCTTGACATAGAATCATATAAATGTAGAGCTGGAAGGAACCTCAACGTCATTAAGTCCAGCCTCCTGTGCTGAGGCAGGACCAAATAAATCTAGGCCATCCCTGGTAGGTTTTTATCAAACCTGTTTTTAAAAACCTCCAATGATGTGGGTACCACAACATCCCTTGGAAGCCTATTCCAGACCTTAACTACTCCTATATATGTATATATAATTCCCCGGGTCCTCTTTGTTCCCCTTTTTAAAGAAAGGTACTATATTTGCCCTTCTCCAGTCTTTTGGGACCTCACCAGTCCTTCATGAGTTCTTGAAGATAATTGCTGAGGGTTCTGAGATTGCTTCAGCTAGTTCCTGAAGTACCCTATGATGACTTTCATCAGGCCCTGCCAACTTGAGTACATCTAACTTACCTAAATAGTCTTTAACCTGTTCTTTCCCTATTTTGGCTTGCATTCCTTCCCCTTTGTTAATATTAATTTTGTTGAGCATCTGGTCACCATTAAACTTTTTAGTGAAGACTGAAGCAAAAACAGGCATTAAACACTTCAACCTTCTTGATGTCATCTGTTGTTAGCTCTCCTACCCTGCTAAATAGAAAAACCTTCACTTTACTTCAACTATCTCACTCTCCTAATTTATTTAAAGAACCTTTTCTTATTGCCTTTTGCTAGGTGCAGCTAATTTTTGTTGCCTTTTTGATTTTGTCTCTTCGTGCTTGTGCTGTTCTTTTGTACTCTTTAGTTGTTCATCCATGTTTCCTCTTTTTGTAGACTTCCTTTTTGATTTTGAGGTAATTAAATAGCTCCTAATGGAGCCATATTGGACTCTTACTATTCTTTCTTTCTTTCCTTTGCATCGGGATAGTTTGCAGTTGTGCCTTTAATACTGTCTCTCTGATAAACTGCCAACTCTCCTGAACTACTTTATCACTTAGATTTTGTTTTCAGGAGACTTTACCTACTGGTTCTCTGAGTTGTCTACTTATTTGAAGTTCATTGTCCTTATTCTGCTACTCTTACTCCTTCATTTCCTTAGAATCATGAAATCTATCATTTCATGATCACTTTCAGCCAAATTGCTTTCCACCTTCAGATTCACTATCAATTCCTCCATGTTGGTCAGAATCAAGTCTAAAATGGCTGTCCCCTGGGTACTTCCTCCACTTTCTGAAACAAAAATTTGTCCCCAATGAATTCCAAAAACTTACTGGAAATTTTGCCATATTACTTTTCCAGAATGTGCCTGGTAAAGTCATTCATTATTACCAAATCTTGTGTTTTGGTTAGAATTAATTACTCTAGTCTCATTTAGTTAAAAATATTGGTTCATTCATTCATTATGGGCTGCTGAGTCTAGGAATTATCCCATATTTGACCATTCCATCAGAAGTCACCAAAAAATCATCTTGAGCAATTTACAAAAAATATCATTTCCATGGGGAAGTCACATTGGGTATGAGGCCTTCACTTTGGAGACATTAAGGTATACTCAGGTTACAGGTTCTGTTCGCTGGACTTAAGCCAAGAAAATTGGTTAAGCTGAACAAGTATGTTGCAGGCCCCAAAGTTTATAGTTACAGTCACTGAAGGTTTTGGGAAGACTGCTGTAAATTAGTATTTTATGAAAATACAATGTGTATGTTTTCTAATTAATTATGCAAAACCGTATGAAGTCTCTCCAGTGTTATGAGGCAAAAGCTCAGCCAACACACCCAACCTTGAAGTGCCAGATGTTGATTATCTGCTGTTTTGTTGTAAGTTTTCTGCATATGACATTGTTAGACTTCAGGTATTAAATATTTTATGGTTTCTCAATTTTAGGTACTAAAAATACTCCTTCACCTAAGAATTAAAGAAATAGAAGTAAAAAAAGACACAGAAGACATTACTGCAAAGAAAAAGTTCATGTCCTATAAGGAGAAAAGGAAAAATCTTTCAAGGATGCAAAGAAAGGTATGATTGAAATATGATTGCTCTGTTACCTTAATTATCTCTTGGTGCTGGTAATTTGCATTGCATTAGCACTGCGTATGGAGCATTTTGGGGCACATCAAGGAATTTATTTGATCTTCCTAATTCTTTCCTTTTCCTTGTATTTATTATAATCATTAGCAAAACTTTAGAAGTATGAATTGGTTCTGTTTATCAATTGCTGGGAAGGGTATGTTTAGAAAACCAGTTACCCTCCGGGTACTCTTCTGCCACCATTAAGACAACTTCATTCCACCATGGAATTCTCAAACGATCAGCAGAGCATTGAACACTGTTATTCCAGACACCTCTGGACTTTGGGCCTCTAGGCTTAGTGGAAAGTGGAATTTTTTAATTTGCCAGAATATTTAATGTCTTTAAAATGATTATATTTTCAGTGGAAGAAAGCAGAAGAGAAGCTGGAACGAGAACTCCTGGAAACAGAAGCCTCAGAGAGTAAAGAAAAAAAACTGAAGCTGGTAGGAAATTATAGAAAATATTTTTCTGCCTTTGCATGTATTCTTGCAAGCATTTAAAACTAGTTGTCCATAGTCTATTTTGTAATCCAATTTGATGACTTTTCTTTGTCACACTAGCTCAGTAGATAATGATATTGTACTAACAGGCTCGTGGTATGGGGCATGGAAGACAGCTTCTCAGGCAGAAAATTTATTGAATGTGATGCGGTGGGAGCTGGGGAGGGTTTATTTCTTGCAACTAACAGACTTAACTATGTTGAGGAGACTGAAATTACAAAACACAAGTAGAAAAAGAAAGAAAAATGATATCTGTAATTTGTAAGTGACTGACTAGGTTACAGTCTACAGCAGAGGGCTCTGATCTGGTGGAATTAGTTGAATATGTACTAGTTGAATATGAATATCCTTCGTGTGTGTCCGAAAAATTCTGCTACTAGAAGCCCTATCAGTGTTTATTATGGTGTCAGTTTTCATGACAATTGTGTAGTACTTACCTCAAGATGAGAGGTGCTCTGACAGCCTGACACTGCCTTTTTAAAACAGGTTCTCTTTAAATATGTACAACAGTTCAGTATCAGTTTGTTGGCATTTGTTTCCTTTTATTTATATTTAAGAAAGTCTTTTCAATTCTTTCTCTGAATGAGATGTTGCATCAAAATGGAATTTAAAAGCATGATTTATGTTGTTTGTTCAAATTTAGAAATATCGCCATTAATTTTAGTTTACTACAGAATCTAAAATCCACCTGCTGTTTCCTTAATGTGTGACTTTATTCTCTGTGATAGGAATTTTTGGACAACTGTATTTGTAATAGAATTTTTAGGGTTAGTGAGTTCAAAATTCAAAAAAGGAAAAGGAAAAGGAAAGTTTTGAGTTTAGTTTAAATGAATCAGCAATACCTATTTTCCTTGTATACTGATATGATTTTATGTACTTTTTCCCACAGCACACAGAGACTCTGAATATTGTATTTTTAACTTACTTCAGAATACTGAAGAAAGTACAGAAATCCCCTCTTTTGCCTACAGTTCTGGAAGGTCTTGCAAAGTAAGAGCTATGAGTCTATATTTGTCTATATATTTAGAAAAAACATGAGTCACTAAAAAGACATTTTGAGAATCTTTTGTATGAGCAGTTGAACTACATGAATATATGAATAAAAGACACAAAAATTAATCAGTTTGTATATCTGAGCATTTCTAACGTATTTCATTTTAGTATCTAATTGTCAATATTCGATTTACATGACAAAAATCCTTCAAATCATGAGGTGGCTACATATTTATTCTGGTTTGTTAATAAAGAAATTGAAAGTCATTCTTTGCTCTGTGCAGTAGCTTTAATGGAAGTTGAGATGTGTCTCATGGCTTTGAATTATCAAGGTGTGTGTATATAGAGTAGATTTAAGAGGGCAATTGATGAAAGTAGAGGATGGAGATGTAATCTTCGGTAGGTCCCAGAATGCTTTGAATGATCTTGCAGAGAAAATTGTCTATGGTTACAGAAAAATAAAAATCTCTCTGATTCTAGGTTTGCTCATCTCATAAATGTAGAATTTTTTGATGACCTGTTGGTTGTTTTGCATTCTCTCATTGCATCTGGGGTAAGTTGATCTTTTTCCTAATGAGGTAATTTCTTAAGACATTTTCTTAAAATAAAGCTTTATCTATTGTGTATCAGCATTCTTTTGTATTCCCAGGATCTAAGCTATCGGGAGAGCCTTCATTGTATTCTCACTGCTTTTCATATTCTGTCTGGCCAAGGTAAATTCTCTAAAAATTAAACTTTATAATTTGACTTTAGCTGATCGGTTACTGAAGTAAACTTACTTATTTGGGATTATTTTTTTAAATAGGTGATGTTCTTAACATTGACCCTTTGAAATTCTACACTCATCTTTACAGGACACTATTTAGACTACATGCAGGTAAGTTCAGCATTTTATTTGAACATCTGAATGTATAGACTGTTGATTTTACATGATAGTCTTAAAAGTGCTAATTCTAAGATACTTTGTTACCAGTTTCTGTAAAAAGATGACAATTTGTTTTAACTGGTTGGTTCTTCTCTCAGGTTAGTATATATTATTACATTACATGGTACCAATTTCAAAAAGTGTCAGATTTCATTAGGGGCCAGTGAGTGACCTCGGATCAGCATCTAACCCAGGCCTGGGTAACTTTAAGGTAGCACAGGTCCACAAAATTCACTAAAATGCTCTGGTGGGCTGTCGGTTGTGACTGGAGGGAGTGTCAGAGAGCATGCCTACCTCTCACTTATTTCACAGCAAGGGCTCCTGTCCTGTGGAGCTAGGGCTGGGCCTGGCTTTCTGCTCCATTGGCTCTTGCCACAGTATCACATGATGTGTATTCATGCAGGCAGGGCCCTCCCATTGTGACACCCTCCTCCCACTCCTTCCTGGCCCTTGTACTGCTGCGTTACCTGCTTGAGCTGGGCTGTGGCAGGCCAAATAAAATGATCTAGCAGACTGCAAGCTGCTGAGCAGGGCTGCCAGTGGCCCATCCCTGATCTAACCTCTCCTTCAAGAAAAATGTCTTTTGACTTCATATTACTTCATTCTTTGCAAAGGCAATTGAAATCTCTTATTGATCTTTTGTAAATTTCCAACAATAATTCTCTTGCTATATGCTTTAACACTTTATGGAAAGGTGCCTATTAAAGTAAGGATTCATTTAGTTAAAATAGGTTTCATTAACTTGTATAGAGTAAGGAGGAGCTCGTGAATTAACTACATGTACATTATTCTTATTGTGTGTGCATTCACAACATTGGATAAGCACACTTTTAAAATGATAAATAATTGATAGAATGATCAGTGTAATTCGGATAAAAAAAATCTTTGTGAATTTAAACATCCTTTTTGAAATAAATATATTGTTAAAAGAAGCACAGATGTATTGAGTATATGTATTTGAGTCTGCTCAAAGCAGGAATAGTTTTATAAAATTGGATGCATGTTTTTGTCTCTATCATGTTAATTACCACTGGTTGTTGAACTATTTATGCTTTAGTACAATATTCTGGGGCTGTAATCAACATCCGTCACAGAGTATTTTTTTTTTCTTGTGTGGAAGGTCTCTTATTGCCTTTAAATGGGTTTTTACATATTCTGTTTTTTGAGGTGCTACAAATGATGACATGGTGATAGTGCTTCAGTGCCTGGATGTAATGCTTACCAAACGTAGGAAACAGGTTTCCCAGCAACGAGCCCTTGCTTTCATAAAGCGACTTTCCACGCTTGCTCTCCATGTCCTTCCAAATTCCAGTGTTGGGATCTTGGCAACCAACAGAATATTGATGCAAGTAAGTTCTTAGTCACTTGCTGGAATGGAAAATTTTTTACAGTATTTGATTACCTCCTTTCTGCTAGCAGTGTCTCTTGTGGGAGACACTGGGCTGCAGAGTTTGCTAGTCCATGAATTGTTTTGTAGTATTTATATTTTTTTTATTTTACTAAAGAATATTTTGAAGTATTTTAAACATGAAAACAGGATTTCCTTAAATACTACTGAATGTTTGGTTACACTCCTGAACTTGCATTGCCATGTTATATGCATTAAACGTCTGTATGTGAGATAATCCCTTTTTCTGTGTCATGGTATCAGACATTCCCAAAAGCAGACCTCCTGCTAGACAATGAAGCTCAAGGTAGTGGACTTTATCTCCCAGAACTGGATGAGCCAGAATGTTGCAATGCTCAGAACACAGCTCTGTGGGAATTGCATGCGTTACGGGTGAGTTACCAATTGGGTAATTCTGGGGAACTGGCTAAATGTTTATATACTTAACTAAAATACAGAGCTCAATCAGTGCTTTAATCTCTAGATTAGGTGAATGAAATACCCTTTTCTAACTTCTGCTAACACAATATTTTCAGTTTGTTTCAACAGTATTTCCAGGTTGGTTGATGTGATGATGGCTGATGAAATCTTGTGTTCACCTTTTCTTTATACTTATGCTAGGAGATCTCATGCTTTGTGGCTAGGGTAGACCAAGTGCGTTGCACCCACCAGGTCTCCTTGCATCCCTCCATTCTCTCCTACAATTTCCCTATGTTGCACCCTCTTCCAGGGATTCCCTGCAACTCCCCCAAACTCTTCCCTGAGCTCTGTTGTCCCCATCCATCCCCCGCCTTAGACCAGGGGCTCTTTGTGTGTCTCATATCCCCCTCCCCATGTACCATGGCAGGAGCTCTGTTTGCCCTTATTTCCTCCTGTCCCTCCCTCCTCCCCCCCCCCCCCATTCCAGGTCCCTGCCTCTACTCCTTCCTCCAGTGCCATCCCTGTTTTGCCCACTACCCATCTGCTCTACACCTTGCCCCCCAGTTCTATTTGTGTCTCTACTTTCCCCACTGTCTCATCCTTGCTTCTCTCCTCCCTACGCCTCTCAAAATCCTCCCTGAAAGGTTTTCTTCTTTCTGTTAAGAATTGAAGCTCCCCACACAGCAAGTTAATTTGCTGCCTCTGATATGTGTAGGTGGCAGCAGGGGACGCAGTAGAGAGATTCCTCTGCCTACAGCACCAGGCAGTCTGGGGTACTGCTTTTCCTGTGTTTCAGTCTTTTCCTGTCTTCTGATTTGCCTCAGAATCAATAGGGTTGTGCCCACCAAGGCTTAGAACATTTCCTTTAATTTTGGAATTGATTGGGATATTGCATTGTGAAGTTATTATGTTGCAGACAAACAGAAATGATATGGAATTGAATGTTAGACCTTGCTTCACTTCACCAATTAAACTAATTAAAAACAAGTGAAGTGGCTTTAAATTATTATATTGAGATTGTCCATGCTTCAGCTGGGTAGTTAAAGATAGAGTAAGGATAATCTTAACATTAACCTATTTGATAAATTGTTTCAGTGGAGCTGGTAACCTAATGGAGACTTTGTGGCCCTTATGTTTATCAATAATGCGTTTTTCATACATCCCGCTCATTCCAGAAAATATATTTAAGACCTATCTCTGCAAAAATGTGTATGGAAAATGCTGATCCTAAGGGAAAAACATTTGTCTATAACGTTGGCTAGAACTATCTACTGGAAGAAAAAGAGTTAAGATTAACTATAGTGAAACTGTCATCCAAACTATCATAGTGATGAGTGGTTTTATGAATGTGTAACATAGGGTGTATAAGCTTTAGAACACTGGCTAATCCTTAGGTAGTCAGCTCTCAGAGAAGTTTGCTGAAAGTTTTCTGTCCAATGTATAAATACAGTATTATTATTGGTGAAGTACATAAATAAGTACATGCCATCTTATACCAATTCCCTTCTTCCTTTCAGAGACACTATCATCCGACAGTGCAGAAATTTGCAGATCACCTTGTTGCTGGAGCTCCAGCTGAAGGTTCAGAAGCTCTCAAACCTGATTTGAGCCGAAGGTGAGATATATGATAGTTATGTTTTGAAAATAGTGCACTGGCAAAGTAGAAATTATTTGTTCTGTGTTATAAGATTCCCCAGTGAGTAATTTTCCATATGACGCAAGAAAATTACTTTTGAAGTACAAAAATATGATGGTTCTTTTGTAAGTACCAAAAGCGGGCAACTTTCTCTAAGGGCTTGTTTCCTGGCCATGCAGAGGATCAAAGTCCTGCAAATACAGTATACTCTGCCCTCATAGGATCAAAAAGCACTTTGTGTTGCTCAGTAGCAGCCCGTGATCTTAGTAAGGAGCAGCATTGCAGTCTAATGAAACCAATTATGGTGTAGAGTCCTGGAGTATGTACGGATAAGAATTGGTGTGAAGGCAGACGATGACTATTTGGAATTTTGTCAGACATGCATAGCAATCGTCTCTGTGATCAGGACTCTAATTTCCCTCAATTTCATCTTTGTTCATGCCTTAGCTATGTAGTTAATCTCAGTGTAATAATTTAAAGCCACTTTACTTGCTTTTAATTTCTCTAGGGGTCCTGGTTCTCCATTTCTGATTCATATCACTTTTCCCATTGGTATTCTGTATTACTGGGTATTCCTCCCTTGCAGGACTGAAGTGATGATTTGAGGAATAGGTTACTTTGAGTTCATAGAGTAGTGAAATGAGACTCATTTTATGGATACATACGTTATACTGTTTCTTTTAATTGTATAAAACTAATCTTGTATTATAGGTCTGGTACAGAACTTTTTGAGACATATAGTATGAAAGGAATGACTTTTAATCCTCCTGTTGCATCACTTACACCTAGAAAAAAGGTACTATCTCTTTCAACGTCCCTTTTTAAACACACATTTTCACAAATAGATACTGGAGCTCCTGGCTCACTGCTCAGCACCAAGGGGTTAAAGCACTTGTTTTGACTCTATGCCTAGTGTACTTTCCCAGCTAAGTCCTCTTTACTGGTGTGAGATATTGTTGACTGCTGACTGTGAAAGAAGAGAAACTATGAATAGATCCATCTCCCATAGTACCAGCATCTGCAGTAACATGAATGTAGTGTCTGCTATTTTTCTGATCTTCCACACGCTCTTGTGGCTCAGTGCACGTTTGCTTCTATAGCCTTTGTGTAAAAGCCTCTCGTCTTAGTGTCTGGAGTCAGCAGGATGGCCAAGTTCCCAGAGCCCTGATTCAGCCTGCCAAGAGGGGAGAGGCCCCCATCAGTGCCAGTGTGTAACTGAAAAGTGTAAATATAAAAGGGGAGCATGTCACAGAGCTTCACTTTGAAACTTGCTCCAACTGACAGCTCCCATTACATGTCACGAGTGCTCTCCCCTTTATAAAATGAGAATTTATCCCCATTTCCTCTTTTGAAAATGTAGTAACTTCTGAATTGCAATGGAGTTTCCTACTGAATCTACTAATGTCAGCAAAGTCCTTTGAGAGCACAGAATTTCCCTTATTAAATAAGTAACTGGCTCCTCTGAAAATGGCTTGTAAATTTGCCTGTCCCCTTTGTGTATCACAATAGCAGCATGTCTGGCAGAGCAGCACTGAGATTGGCAGAAGGAAGTAGAACTGTCTAGTACTTGAGTGAAAGTGCCTAGCATGTAATACCATTGAAAATAATTAACCAAAAAAATCAGTAACTTTACATTGTTTTACATTAAAGTGACTTACATCTGTTAAATTTAATTTGGGTCTTGCTTATGACTCTTAGCTCCTCTAACAAACTCTGACAATTCTCTGGTCCAGTCACTTCTCCTCTGGAGTCTGTCTGCCATAGTCCTTTGCAACATACTCAGTGGGACAGCGAACTTCTGTGCGTGCCCTTTGACAGAAATTCATGAGTGGAAATTCAGGCTCCTTTTTGCTTTCTGTGCCTCTCCTTAGAGCAAGGGTTCTCAAACTTTTTTTGCTGTGCTGACCCCCCCACAAAAGTGAAGACCCCCTTCTCCCCATACTATGCCATCCTTCCCAGCATGAACGGGCTGACAGCTCGTGACCTCCCCATAATAACCTCGTGACCCTCTGAGGGATCATGACCCTCAGTTTGAGAACCCCTGCCTTAGAGGCTGTAGGACTGCTCTCTTTGAGAGGCAGTCAGAGTGTGGGTGTTTCACACTATAGTTTTTTTAAAAACAGAGAGAGGGAATCAAAATAGTTTGTATGATGTTCCTTATCTGAATACTTGGCCAAAGGCCAGTGTGTGGCAAGCTCCCCTTAGCTTAATTACAAAGAAGAAAGGAAAATCATGCATATATAGAAAGCAAGTCCTTTTTCTGACTACCCTGGTCAGACCTCTTCCTGCCATATCAATAGGGATCAGTGAACATGTGCTGTCTTTGCCCTCAGGAGAGGGTCTAGGGAAGGGAAGGTGAAGTAAAATTATCACTACTACTTAGAGATACTAATGGAAACCCTATGTTGACCTTATTTAGATAGTTGTATAAATGATGTAAAATATCTAACATTTTGATACTTTCCAGGATAAATTTTTACAACGGGATTCATTTCTGAATGAAGATTTAAAGGAATTGATTCAGACACATCTCAATGAGGCTGCTGTTCACAGACCCTTGGATTTTGCTAAACACTTAAAGGAATCATCCCTCTCATAAGTATTACAACCCAGTGTAATTGACGTCTGAATTGGGGGGGGAAATAGCAGAAAGAAATTGTTGCCATCGTCTTTACAGGACTTCAGATAAACCCTTGCTATGGAAAGATAAAAATGTATAATGCATTGCTGATGCACACAAAATAACAGCAGCGTTCTGCAGTTAACCAGAACCCTTTGGGTAACTAAGCAGACTGCATTCTCACGGGAGCCATGCTGACCTGTAACGAAAGTAACTCCTGGAAATATAAAAGTCTGAAGGCAGGTGACTTTAAAATTGCTTGAGACATGTACATTATTGCAATATTTTTTGTTTACATAAATATATATTATTTTGCAAGAAATTCATTGGGTTATGTTTGTTTACAACTGAATGCATAGGATTGAGTTTTCTGATGCTTATTTTAAGACAGCTGGGGACTCTGCATCCCAAGAGCAATAACTTGAACTGTTTCTCTCTTCTGACTTGCCCTATTCATTAATCTCTCTCTTTTAAAGATTTTCTTTCATTGAAATCCTCTTGGTACTTACTGGTCCATTGAAGGTATTTCAGAACTGGGCATTGTAATAGGCTAAATTCCAGTGTTATCTATGGTATTTTGGATGTCACTGAATGAGACATTCTGCAATATCTTCAGTGAATCAGCAGTGTTAAAGAGATTCAGGGTAAAGATTTAAAACATTTTTTTGTCTTCTGCGTACCCTTTCACTCCCCCCCAGCCTTTGGTTGGTTGGTTTAGAAGAAGTTGCATTTTAATGCCATTTTCATGTTGCCTTTGTAGATAAATTGCATGAAATAATCTAGAAGTGAGAATTCCAACATTCACTTTACATCTGATTTGTGTAGAACTGATTTGGTATGTGGTATGCTATGCAACTGAGGCTTCAGTTGCGCAAGGTTATTTGTATCACTGTAGCGCCTAGGAGTCCTAGGCATGGACCAGGATCCTATTATGCTAAGCGCTGTACAAACACAGAACAAAAAGATGGTCCCTTCCTCGGGGCTTTTTTCACATGACTAGTAACTGGCAACACTTCAGAAATGTTTCCTTTATTGCAGGACAGATGAAGCCCTTGGGTGCTACCATTATACAAATGATAAACTATATATAATTACTGTGAAATCTATTTTATTAAATTTAATACCACCATGCTATCAATTTTCAATCAAAATAGGTTAAATAGTCCTAAGACATAAATGTACACAAATCTCACTTTTAAAATAGGGTACTGGTGAGTCCCTATACGTTTTAAAATCTGTGTTTTCATTATCTGAACTGTAAAAAGAACCTATTGAATCCTTTTGGCTTTATACAAATAGTATCCCACATAGTCTTCTCTGTCTCTAGGTAATTTACATGATCCCACATCTCCATAGCATTTGAGTATTTCTGTTCTGAAATGACTATGCAGGGAAAGTGTGATTTAAATTTTGTAAACTTCAGAAAGTGCCAGCAGTTTTGGAAGTTCAGCGAAGAACTAAAGATCCACTTCTCAAACCATTTATTTTTCCAACATATACAAATATAAATTTACTTTTCAAGTCAGCAGAAAGAAAGTAGTCCAGGTGGAAAGTCAGTTTTAAAATACATAGTTTTTAAATTATGTAAAATTTATAAAAACTGGCACATACTGATAGTACATTGACAACATTTGACACACTAAAGCAGCAGAATGAAGACAACTGCACAACTAATAAATTCGTTCGAAATACCCTATATATAGATATTGGAGAGAGAAATTTTTACTGCTGTGATTTTTGTTTGTTTGTTTGTGTTTGTTACCCCTGTCAAATGTGTAGCACAGTAGCAGTTAGAAATAGAAAACACTTCACCATCATTACATCTAATGGGCTATCATAAAAAGGAATTTGAATTTTACAATGGGCTAGCAACAACAAAGTGATAAATAATAATCGGCTGAAGCTAAATTCCATTATGAATCTGTAGACTCAATTTTGAAGTAAAAAACCACTGACAAGTTCTCTTTTATAAAGCCAAAGTGAGTTTAAAGAGAATGTGATCTTAATGTTGGGATACTTCTCTGTTAAAATCTTTTATTCTTGATAACTTGAAAGTGGTCTCTAGAGGCTGATTGCTATTTTCAGGACATGGACCTTTTCACCAAATAATATTAGTAATAATACAACTAAAAACAAATGTGATGCGTGTTTTTAAAATGTGACTGTACTTTTGTATCTATTTTTAAAGTATTTTTTTTAAAAACACTTCCTTAAAACTCTAGAGCATACCATCCTATACAACAATCCAATTTCAGAAAACTGAATAACGTTGCAACACAGCCAAGACTTACGGCTTCCAAAGTCAATTCCATACAAGCACTGATACCAGCATTCACTATACATAGAAACAAATACAGACAGACATAGGTAGAAAGATTAAAAAAAATAGTGTAGAATAAAATGTTTTCTTTACAAAACAGGTAATGGGAAGTGGATTGCCCCTGGTGAATCCTGCTACCTACCTTTTGCAGGTTTATATTATATACTGTGCTGTGGTAAATTATTTCCTATGAATAGTTTGTAGTAATAAAAATGTTTCCTTATCAAATCCAGGTCCACAGATCCATATGATGGCATCAGCCTGAACTGCAGAGGGAGGCAGAACCACAGCTGTCCATCTATCAAGCCCATTAATATGTATCTGTGGACTTGTATTCTTTAAGAAAGGAAACCTTGGGTAAGCAGGATACATTTTCCTATTAACCAAACAGCTTGGTATTAAATCTGTGGTGTTTTAATAAGTTACTAGAAAAGAAAGCTGTTTAACACAGGAGTAATATCTCTATATAATTTCATTTTGGGCATTTTTAGGCTAATGAAAATGAAAGGATTATGAGCTTCCCTCTACTTTCATCTGTGACCAAAACCACATGAATGCAATTAACCAATGCAGAAATGCAGCAAGTTAACCCGTTGTTGACTAATCATCCGGCTCCCCATTTTTTTAAAGCTTAAATAAATTGATGTACATTAATGAAAAAAAAAATCCTAAATCGGTATAATCAATCTTGCAAAATTCTGGCATACCCACTTCCCTAAAATGAATTTATTTATTTTTTTAAACGGAACATGCAAAATGCTAGGTTTTCTCATTACCACTATGCTTGTACAGCAGCATAAGTAGATTTTTTCCTGGGGCTGGTAAGTATTCATGACAATGGGGCAAGGCTAAGATAACTATCAAAGAGAAAATGTTCTTACTGATAAACCGTATTAGAGAAAGAGTGCATGCTAGTCCAGGAATAATGCCAATGTGTTGCTTTTTAAATGGTTGCCGGACTTTACCTGCTTTATATGTTGTAATCTAGGGTGCTGAGGGAAACGTATCTACATTTTATTTCAAATCTAGTAGTAAATGAGAAGTAAAAATGTTTGGCCTTCACAAACAAGAGTTCTCCAGCAGCTAGATCTGCATTAGATTTACAAATGCTTCTCCCAAATCTGTCGTGCTCAAACTTGGCAGGAACCAACCATCTTACTTTCAGCACTACTGGAAATAGGGCGAATCCATTTACCAAAGGGTAAATTTTTTATTTTAAAAAATATTTTCATGTGTCTAAATGAATTTTACAAATGATACAGGGAAAATCTCTAAGCAGTGGCAGTTTCACATTATCTATAAAGTAATGCAACTAAATATTATAAAGAACTAAAACACTAAAATCAAAAAAGATCAGACCTTCATCCAAGCTCTATCCAGAAGAGACATGAAAGAGATACAGTAGTTAAACACTACACACTATCAATGCTTGAGGAAGGGGTAATGTTAAATTACATGTAGTTTTTATATACACATTTCACTTAGTATCAGTTCTGCATTATGTGCCATGGAGACTGAATTTCCTGTATCTCTCAAACTCAGTGGGACTGGTTACTTTAGAATTAGACATGGAAGGACTAGATAGAAGAACAGCATAGGGACTTTCAAACAGCTATTTTTGCTTACCATAAATAGGAGACTTAAGCAGTTCTGAAAATTTTACCCTAAAATCTGAAGTAATTTAGGGGCCTAAATCCCATTTTCAGAAATGACGTAGGCACCTCAAGTTGCAGATAGATGACTAGTAGGATTTTCATAAGAGACTAACACAGCTTAGGCCCTTCTGTCCCGTAAAGTCAATGGCTCCTACATGCCTAACTCACTTTTCAAAATTATACCAATGTAAATCTAAAAACCATGTGTTTAGACACGTGACCCAGCACTGCTTGAAAATATTGCTCATTTCTCAGAATTCAAAACAGAATCAGGCTTAGCTGGTAAAGAGAGGTGAATAAGTGTGTAAGTTCATGGCTTCAGTATTTTGACTGATCAGGGAAGACTACTGAGTGTATGCCTCAGTGAATGAGTTTTGAATGTGCAGTTTAATTATTTTTCTAACGTTGGAATCAGCCTGAAGAGGGCACTTCCTGCACACACAAGGGTGATAACTGCTTTCTAACATTACTTGACAGAATGCAGTTTCTGCACACTTAAAAATCAATTTAGGACTTTGCTGTCTTTAGTTTTATATTTATTTCTTGGACTCAGCAGCTATAAAGCCTTGTCTAGATTGTAATTTTGTGAAAATCTAGATCTTTCTGTACTCTCTCATTCCTTTGAAACAGCAGTTTTTTTGTGCTTGAGGCCATTTTCGGGGGGGTGGAGAATCTCTAGCACAGAGAATTAATACTCTGTACATTAGCTAATCAGATTGCTTGAATCATCCCTCTACATTTCATTCGGCTTCAGACTGTTTAGTGGAGCCTTGCTTCTCTGACTGTCCTTTGAACTTAGTTAACTGATTTTACCATTTCTTGATTTATTCATCTACAACAATCCCTGCACCAGACGTATCGTTTGAAGTGTAGACAAAGCTTATTCTGAGCAATTTAGGCACCAGAAAAGGTTCTTACGTATGGACATCAGAAGGATGGCTGACTTCAGCAATTTTTTCAGTTGTGCCCTTACTTTGTATAAGTCAGCATGAACTGCTTTTACTAACACTTAGCATGTTTTGACTCACACTGAAGAAAATGATACAGCTATAACTAACACTTCTTAAAAATATCAGGAGACCATGATTTCAAACATATACAAAACTTTACAGCAGTGCTTCTACATAAACAAAAAGTAAAGGTTTATACTGGAAAATAAATTGAGTAGTCTGGGTTCTTTATACACTGGGTTTAAGAGGAAATTATTTTCTCATTTTTAAAAAATAGTTAGAGGATTATAGTATTTTCCATTCTCTAACAAACACTGTAATGTTGAGAAATTTACTATGAATTCACAATTGAATCTTTAAGCTATTACATTTTTCAAAATACCATTATATTTTGGTCAGTTTTAAATAGTTACTTTTTCTGAATGTTTCTTTTCAACAGAAAATGACTATTTTTCCCCTAACCAAAAAAGATGAAGAATCAGCAATTTTTTAAAAGTAAGATATGATAAATATATTACACAGTGGCACACATACCTTGGAACATGAAAATAAATAAGCATTCTTATTTTAAACACAAGCCTGGAAAACTAGAATTTGAATGAAAAAATGTTCCTTTTGAAATATCACTATCAATTAGGTGTATTTAGTTATTTGTGAAAGTAGATAAAACCATAAATAACTATGGTGAGCATTTTGAGTATATCACCAAAATTAAATCTGTGATGCCAAGAAAGTTACAGTATATGTAAATCTTTTTACAATCACCTAACAGTGTTTAATAGGAACTTTAACTAAAGGTGCATTTTCGTATCGGACACAGAACAGTTTAGTGCTAATTCTCTTCCCTTAAGGCAATTAGTTAAAATATCTTTTGTTTATTAAAAAAGACATGTTTCTGTTTAGAAAGTACAATTTAAGAAGTCTGCTTAATCTTCCTGTTCAGATTTTGCAGATGTGAAGATATTTGGGAAGAATGCTGGCAGGCATCTTTCCAAACATTGGAAACTGTAACATCCCACTTAGCATTACCAGAACTGTATCTGTCACCAAGAAGTACAGTCTGGATTAAGCCAAGATAGTGCTGAATAGTTTAGGCTTCAGCAGTTTCCTTCATTGAGAATGCAGAAAGATATCGTAATTCAGGAATCGGTGATAGTGGTTCCAGTTATCAAGTAAATGGAAACCTATGTGGAAAAAGAGGGACTGTGACAATCTATCACCCTCTGTTTGTCAGCCTCAGTTTGGCTTTTTGCCTTTGCCATTTTTGGGCCTTTAAAATCACCTGGAAGGGGGAAAGATTATAATGATAGCATTTAAATTCAAATACAAGAACATAAATGGGTGCTGTATACCATGAAATACATTTTTCAAGGAATTTTGTAAACAAAATATTATTGGCAGCCTTATTACTTGAGTTTTGATGAAGTGACACTATATGTATATGGCATTTTGATCATTGAGAATGAGTGGAAAGGAAATATGGAAACTTTATCACTGCTACATGTGATATGGAATTACTAAGAATTATTTCCTTCTTAACTAGCTGTGACCTCTCCGAATAAATCTTTTAGTGTAGGCCAGTGGACAAGTAATCAAACAACAAACTACAGTATTCTTAATTTAAAAAAGTAATAGTAATGCGTCTGCTACTATCTTCTGTCCTATACATAAATGGTAGAGCCTCACCTTGAATTCTGCATTTGGTTTGTCACTTTAGCTCAAGCAAGCCAGAAGAAATTTAAAAGATTCAGAAAGAGACAACAGCAATACTTGTGGCCCAGCTTCTGTACAGAGATTTAAAAAACTCATTTATGTGTAGGTTGGAAAGAGGACTAAGAGATCACAGATCCATATTTTTTTAGTTTAATATTATTATATAAATAAATATTTAGCACAGTAAAGTTCAGCTGGCTTCTCTTATTTACTGTGTCCCAAATTACAAGACAAGGGCACTTCTTAATTAAAAGGGCATGCATGGAAATACCTTTTAGCACACAACATAACCCGTGGAACTCTCTCTCATGGTGTACGATGAAGCCAAGTTGCATACTAAGAGTCTTTTAAAAGGTCTGGCCATTGTCAGGTTACCTCACATGATGGAGCCTAGGACTATGCAGACATAGTAGGCAAGTAAAACTCCTATGTTCCTAGCAATTTTCATGCCATTTGGATTTGTATTTATCTCCAGGCTGGCTGTCATAGGGGAACTAGATAGGACTGCCAGTGTATAGTTTGTGCAAGTACAGAGTAATAACCTAAAAGCATAGAGGGTTTTCATGAACCGTTCTGGCTGCTTATTGTATTTCACTATGGTTTCCCAACCATACTTCTGAAAAAGATTATAAACTGTGCCTTGAAAAATCAACAGCACGCGTGTCTGCTTTGGAAACTGAGCACGTCGTACCTGCATAGAACATACTGTTGGCAATTATGGATGTTATTCCATATGGTCACTAAAGGTCAAACTGCCTGTAGATTTTTCATCTTTAGTCTGGGTATTGTCTGGTGAGCTCTGCAAAGGTGATGATGTAAAGCCCCGATACTGTTTACTTGACTTGGTTAATTTCTTAAGTTCATTGGCAAATGAAATGCCTTTTCTTTTATCATCTCGTGCTGCCTGTAAAAAAATAAAACAAACACAAAACCACAGGTTTGGATTTCATGTGAGAGCAAGTAGTATTTTTCAAATCTTCCCTAGATCAGGTTCACAAAACCAGTGTCCCAACTATCTTGCATCAAAAATGATTTTAAAATTGCTGAACTAGAATGCTGTTTAATGTGGCCTTAAGCCTTAGCAAGTCTGCTGCCTAGATACTCATGACTGATGCAATATAAATATGTAGATAAAGTCTATTCAGGATTTGACTGTGCTTACAAAGTACTTTCTATAATGCAATCCAGAAGAAGCAACAGCTGTTTTGGGGAAAAGGCGCTGCCATAGACTCTGCCAATCGGTAGGAGTATTAAATTGTTCAATTCTGCAATTAATATGTAATTTCTCTTTGCTACTTCACAACTATAAAGAGCTCCAGACACAGCAGTACTGCTGCTTTTCTGCTGGCTGGGAATAAAGGGAAACAAAATGCCAACAGTTCACATGGATCTGCGCACCTATTATTTGAAATTACTTAGCCCATGGTAGGACAGCTGGGAGATGGGGGATGCAGATTTACAGGAATTAGAACAGGAGAACAAAGACAGATGGTCCTGAAAGGTTAAGATTGCTAGGTGTTGTAACAGAATCTGTACGGTGCAAAGAAGGGTCAAGGCTGCCTGCTGACAGAGGTTTTCCTTAATGTAACTGATGGGTTTTAACAAGGCCCTTTGTTTTAATTTTCTGAGTGTTTTAAAAAGGTGAAAATTGGTACAAAAATTAATTTAACTGTTTTCTGGGTAATATTGGGGGATAGGAGGACAGAAAAACAAAACAGTGTGTAGAGAAGAGAGTACTTTTGACCTGGCTTCCCACTTTGGATGGAGGGAAGGCAATTCAGTAACATGACCTCTACCCCCTTGGGGCGTGGTCAGTGCAGTAACCTGAGTCACCCAGGTTACCAAGCCCCTAATGTAATGGCTTGGATTTTTCTTTACATAATCAGTATTTTCATGTACCTGAGCAGTCCAAACTTCGGGGAAAATAGGTTAAAAACCCATTAAATAGCTTTTGTAAAAATCGGGAATTTTTCAGTTGAAAAACCAAAAACAAAAGGTTTAGGTTTTACTGTGGCAGATGTTCTGACACTAAGTACCCCTGTATTTACACTCTGCACCAGGGGTGTCAAACTGATGGTGACGGGCCAAATTCACATAAACTGCACTTCACAGAGGCCATGCAATACCCTCCGCCGAAAAATTCGGGCCATCTTCCCCTTTTCGGCAGCAGGGTTCTGCGGAGGAAGGTATTGCCGCTTTAAGACTCTCTTAAAGTGGCAATGCCCTCCGCCAACAAATCTCTTAAAGTAGCAATGCCATACGCAGAGAAATGCGTCAGCACGACTCACTCACACTGGCCGAATGCGGGCCGGATCAAAAAGGTTCGCGGGCCGTATGTTTGACACCCCTGCTCTACACACTACTGTAAAAAGTTTTGCACAAAATATGCCTTTGAGGTATCATTTGAAAACTAACTCATCATTAATATTCTTGCATGATGTATATATGTGGTATGTATTAGAAGTTATGGATGTATGCTAGAATTATGAGTGAAGTGTGTTTAAACAGGTGTGCTTTAGGTGTATTTGATTCTCTGTCCAGCCCAATCTTCAGACAAAGACAATGAAGGTCCATTTTTACATACTAGGTAAACAAAGCTATTAAGCTAACACATGAAGGAAGAAGCAGCATGGAGTGTTATTCATACCAAACTTCGTTACCTTCCTCACAGGTTGAATAAAGTTTATTTTGTGCAGTAAGCTTCAGAATACATTGCTATTAAGGTCGGGGGAGAGAGGGCTGAACCTCAAGTGATAAGCAACTGAATCAACTGATTATATACTTTTATAATACAGTAATATTGTATACAATGTGAGGTCTTTTCTGAAAGCTAAGGACACACCGGTGATTAATATAATTGTGAAATGTATGTATTAACAAACACTATCTGAGGAAATATGAATACTTAATTATATCACATTTTAAAGTCTTTGGCCAAGCGGGGAGACATAGGTTCCCTCCCAGACAGAAGAAAAGGTAGCTATTTATCTGTCTTCTATGGAAATGATGATTATATGTGGAATCAAAACAATGGAAGCTCCATTTACATACAGCAGGATGGGAAACCTACGAAAAGGGAAGAAAAGCATGAAGTCATCCTGCTTCTTAAAACAAAGTCATTGAGCTTTGGAAGATATAAGTGAAGAAAGAAGCCATTTTTGGCATCCATCATTAGACAGACACAAGGGAACAGAGCTCTAGCAAGATGAGTCTTTCAAGCAAAGTGGTTGAAGTCTCTGGAAACTGAATATAGGTAAGAAATCTGCTTAGCAAAATCTTTCAACCCAGGAAGACAAGGGATGCCAACTCCTTGTGCTTCTGTGGAAGATCCTTACTGAGGGAAAGTCAGTCATGGCTGGGAAGAAGGAAAATTGGTAAGAGAAACCATCTTGAAGCCTACACCTTGCTAGATTGTTTTTAGATGCTTGTTTTCACTTTTATTTGCTTGCAACCCTTTCTAATTTTATTCCTTTTACTTACATCACAAGTGCTGTTCTGTTAATAAATTTGTTTTATTTTTACTGTAAGCCAACTCAGTGCTGTGTTTAAATGGAGGTGTGTAATTACTGCAGTTAATAAGCTGTAGTGTGCTTGTCTTAAGAAGAACAAATGAACCATATTGTTTCTCTGAACTGTCCAGGAGAGGGCTGGACATTGCAGAGCAATGGTTTTGGGGAAATTCAAGAGTGGGTGTGTTGGGGGTCACCTTGCTGTTTGTAACCAAGTCAGGTGGAAACCATCATGGGATTGTAAACATGCTGTTGTGGTCAGAGCTGCTGAAACAGGGCTGTCTAGCACACACACATTTCAGGATGAGTTGTAGGCTGGTTGTGAGTGTCCCTGGCTGGGAGCTACAGCAGCAAAGTACCGTAAGACACACAAGGTTGCAGAGCAACTGGTGACAGTCTCTCACTCATTACCCCTCAAAACCCCTGCTCAGCTGCCACCTCATCATCAGGTGTCTGAGTTTCCACTGACAGATGTGCAGAGCCACTTAAACCCAGATGCCTGGTGCCTAGCTCACACCTAAGCCTGGCAGGATTCTCAGACTGCACATCACCCCCATCTCTCTCACCTGCTCCAGTAGGTGTGCTCAGAGGCTACCAGAGCAGGGCCCCTCCGTCTCCCTTAATAGCCAATAAGCCAGTGGTTAGAGTGCTCACCAGGATGTGGGAGACCCCAGTTGAAATCCCCACTGTACTTAATGTAGAATAGGGACTTGAACCCAGGTCCCCAATCTCCAAGATGAGTGCCCTCACCACGCAGGTATTCTGGGCTTGGTCTCTTGGTGAAGTTGTTCTACTGTATAAAATATTCATTGGGCCTGAGAGATTGAGAATGACTCTATAGCCCAGTGATTTGGGCTTTCCTAGGAGACCCATGTTCCAGTCCCTGCTCTAATGAATCTCAGAAGATTATGGTTGGATGGGACCTCAGGAGGTCATCTAGACCAACCCCAACTAAATTTTTTTACAAAATATTTTTTACATATTTTATACGAAGTGGAACAGCTTCAACAGGAAAGACTGAGACCCCTCACCCAGAATATCCTACAGCTCAGTAACTGGGGCACTCATCTCTGAGGGGGAGACCTGGTTTCACAGGCAGAGTGGGGATTTGAACTGGCTGTAAATGCTGGGCTGTTTGGTATAAGGGTGTGGTCCCCAACTTTTTCTGAGAAAGGGTTGACCTGATTTAAGTGCCTAACTCCAGGACAAGATTCACAGCTGTGAATCGAGAGTTGGGCACCTCCCCTGCAACCCAGAGTTAGGTGCGTACGCTTTTTTGTGGACTTACTGGCTAGTTTTTCAGCTCCCTGTTCAGTTTTCTGGCTTCTGTGAATTCCATTCTTAGGTGCATGTATCTCCCTGTGCATTGTATAGGAAGTCAGGGGGCACCTAATTCTGGACTGAGGATTCCCCTGGATGGCAGGGGGGCACATAGGCTCAGCATTACAGAGTCTTGTCTTTAAGTGCTCTTTGTGGATCTAGCCCTCATCCTCTAGCAGGATCAGACCTGAACTTAGCTCACCAGTAGTAGGCGTTTGTATGTATATATATATATATATATATATACACATATGTACAAAAGAGTGTAGTTCCACTTGAGTGCTTTACTGTGAAAGCATGGCACAGCAGGAATTTACTGTTTATGTTGCAAAGAAGCTTTATGCTACATCCAACCTAAAATGTTCCTCTGGTTCTTACAGTGCATCCAGTCTCACCACCTTGTCCCTGTCGTTTAGAATGGTCAGAGATCTGGCATTTTGGAGTATGTGTATTTTTTATTCTGATTATTTGACCATATCTGGTACAAAAATGAAGTTTATTTAACATTTAAAAAAAAAAAAAACACTGTCTGACCCTTTATCAAGAAACATGTTTTCATTTGCCATTCCAAATAATTGCTCTTACACCATTTTTAAAACCTACAAAATGGTTTTCAATCTCTTACCTGAACCTGTTCTTTAAGTTTAAGGATAAACTTCCCTGCTCCCTTCCACTTGCTCTGAGCCTGAAATACGCACTCTTGATCAGAAAGAATCCTCTGCAATGGTTTAGATGTTGAAGACTTCTTGTTCGCTAGCTCTTTTGTCACCTCCTCCAAGAGGACATAGTCATTTGGGTTGGGATTACTCAGAATGCTGTACGAATATCTGGCTTTGCAAAGAGTCTGTTAAAAGATTTTTTTAAAAGGTACATTAAAGACATAATACCCAATGTGGTTACCGAGCAAGTACTTAGTCCAAATTGGCAGAAGCAAAGGGCTTGTGCTGAGGCTCTATCCCAAAAACTCAGTTAACATTCTAGTATGAACCCACCTCTAGGAATGGATGAGGGATTTACTGAGTGGAGACAGGAAAAACAAAAAAAGGCTTTCTACCTGTTGTATGACATCCTGTGCTGTGCTAAAGCGGGGAGCTTTGATGACAGTTCGAGGCTGCTCTGGGGAAACTTCATGCACTTGAACAAAGAAACTATCATCTTCAGAACTAATATTTGCATCTTCTTTTTCTTCTTGAAAAAAGTTTTTTTCGTTCAAATTCTGTAGAAAAGAGAACGAAAACAAAAAATACATTTAGTTGAGAAAAGTGACCTAAAGGTTGGATTTTTAAAAGATTCTTATGTAACACAATGGGAATGTTAATGCACTTTCGCAGCCTAGAACAGACTGCCACCTATGTGGATTTGTGCTAAATTGCACAGGTGTTTTGATGGGGACTAGTGTCCCATGGAGACTAAGACAAAATCTTCACACTAGTTTTTAGTTATGATTTAAGATGGATTTTGACCAACGTTTTCAGAAGTGAAGGGTTCATGCGTTAACTCAGTGAACCTACCTCACACAAAACTCAGACTAATGCTCTCAACTGCATAAGCATATAATTATTCCCCCAAGCAAATTTGCACCTAGTATCTTTTGCTCTGTGAAGTAAATGCACCAAAATAAGATTGGGTGGGAGGCTAGGCTAAAAGATGTGCAATAAAAAATGTATTAAACCAAGCTGCAAAAGAAGCAATGTAGAAACAGGAAGGGGTTAAAAAAAATAGTTCTCTGCAAATTTACCAAATAAAATTTGCACTGACAAAACTTTTCATTCTAAAGGTTCCCAAGAGCTTTGCCACTTAAACACACACATAATTGATGAGTTAATTTATCTAAACATACAAATAGATATATATGGTTTTGTTTACACACACGAGTTAAAACTAAATAAGTGCCACTGACTTGAATTTGCCAACAAGAGTTTCAGGTGTTCAGTACCCCTGAAAACCAGGTCATTTCACTAGGTGTCTTTCTATTTCTGACTTTTCTCTCTCCATCTGAACCCATATCTGGGCACATATTTGAGGACACCTCGTGGATGTCCTGCCAGCAACTAAAACTGACTGGAATCCTACCTCTCTTCCCCCATTCTCTGTCACTGACTATAACTTCATCATCCTCTCAGTTGCTGAGTTCCTGTATCTAAAGGTAATTTTCAATGTAGATAAGAGAGAGCCTTGCTGTCTCCATATTATACTCTTGCTAATAATTGCAACCTTGTGTTCTGACAGCTATCTTCCTTCCTTCATTCCTTATATTTGACAGCCCTTCATATTAAATCACTATTAAAATTCTAAGTAGGGACTATTTTTTTTGTACAGTGCTCAGTACAACCTGATTCTGTTTTATAAATACTAAATAATGATGATGTACTGCATTTCAGAGCTCAACAGGGCTGTGTATCTGTCTGCACAGATAAACTAAATGGTAGGTGCATAAAACATGACAGTGCTCAGCTGGCCTCTGTTAATGCTATACATGCCAATAAGATTAACTTCCAGTTAGCAAACCAAATGTCATGCTCTTTTTGTCCCTCTTCTATTAATTACTTTTAGCTATGTATGTAAACGACAGTTTTTCCAGAATAAACTTACTTCCTCTTGCGTTTTAAAGATAATTCTTCCAACATATCCTTCTTCTGGGAACCAGCTGTTCAAAATCTGTACTAACCCTTCCTCAGGACCAATCACTCTTTGGAATGGCGGTTTCCTGCACTCAGTTTTTTCTTTAGATATAAAACATTTTTCCTCCATCAGAAAATAATCTGGAGCACATGATTCAGTGCTTTTTGTGGTAGCCAAAATCTGAGACACAACCACAACACATATAGAACTATTAGAATGCTAGACATAAACAGTGCATATTTAGCAGCTATGGATGAATGTGTATACAACAAGTTTTTATGATCAGTGATTTATTTCTAATGTGCTACTCATAACTAATGTACAGTTCCCTTTAGATTACCCAGCCAGTTCAACTATTCCAGACAAGGCAATACTATTTGAATTGTCCAGTTTGGCTGGTCAGACAATTCATAATCCCAGGATAGTTACAGTATTGTCCCACTGCTGAAATAACAACCTCTGTTGAGTTAACCACTTTTAGATTTTTCTACTCCTGAACTAAGCCAGTTAACTTTTATTTCTAGGCTGTTAAAAGAATTACACAGAAAAATTTGCCCTTGTTACAAGGGCAACAAGCCTAACCCAAAAAGATTTCTCATCTTTGTTTGCCCACACCTTAGAGAGAATATGTGGTCCAAACCAGTTCTTCAGCACCAGAGAAAAACCTTTGTCATTATCGAGCTTTAACTTCATGTTCAGCTCTTGCTCACATGCAATTCAAAGTATACAGTATTTTGGGGCCACTTAATAGCTTAGGGTACCTCCAGACAGAGGAAGGGATTTGAAGGTCAGACTGGACATTCTCATAAAATTATTTCTGACTAGATGAGAAATACCTCAGGAATTGTCTTGTGGTATTTGGCTTTTCTGCTCCTGGCTGGATCCAGGGAGTGCGATGGAAAAGTGTTACATTTAACCAAAACTTTTCAAATCGTCACAAAAACTGAATTTCGCACAAAGCTTCAGATGGTTCCTTATTTTAGCTGATCCCTAATTACAATGCTCTTCAGAGAGGTGCAGGAAAAATTGGTCTTATGGTGACAACAGCAGTCAATTGGCACGATTGCATTAGTATTTTCAGGATGCTGCACTTTCTGCCCCATAGCCGGACATTGCGATGTCATCACCCTTGACATAAGTCACCACTGCTTCATTAAAGTGTGGGGCAGCCCTTTACTGCCTTTGCCATACAGTTATCAGACTCAGTGGTAGCGGGGAAGGCGGTGTGAACTATACAGGGACAACACATGTCAAAGAACCACAGTTACTGTAGGGTAAATGTTTCTTCAAGTGCTTGTCCCTTGGGTGGGTGAATGCTAGGTATCTGCCTAAACTGTGCTTGTAGGACAGCCCTACCAACATTAGCATCAGCTCTGGATGCTTCCACAAGCGAGTAATGCTGGGAAAAATGTACGTATGTACTGAAGCCCACGTAGCTGCTCTAGGACTAAGACCAATTCTCAACTAAGCACTAGTTATGTGAGCTGTGACTCTGGGAATCAAATTAACCAATTCATAACAAAGCTTGATAAGGCAGAAAACCAGTTAGAAGGTCTGTGTTGAATGGCCTGTTCTTTAACCCTGTCGCCATAGACTATGAATAATCTGGGGTTACTCTAAATTGCTTAACTATACAAAGAACAGCTAGGGTACCTCATCCTTATTTGAATGTGTTTTTTGGAATACCTACAGCCTGGTGGCTAACCTGATTTAAATGAAAAATCTGCTGACGTTTTATTAAAAACTGGGTGAGGTCTCAGTGCCACCCTGTCCTTATGAAAAAAAATGCATATGGGGGGCCCAATGTCATCAGGGCTTGTAGCTTCCTATCCCTTCTGGCTCATGTTATTGCTACCAAGAAGGCGCTTTTAAGGGAAAGATGAAACTAAGGGTTCAAAGGTTGGGGCCCACTACCCCCTGTAAAGACAGTATTTAGATGCCAGGGCTTGAGTGGTTTGCTAACTTGTGGGTAAGCCCTCATAGCACCCTTTAAGAAACTGGCCACAATGCAGTGAGAGAACATAAAATACCTCTGTTGGCGGGTGGCTAGCTGCTAAATGAACCCTCAGTGAACTCATAGATAAGGCGTTAGTCCAGTACAGTGGTACGCAGACCTCAGTAGTTCAGGAGCCAAATTAGCGATCAACATTACCCAAAAAAGCCCCAGTAGTGTGCATTCATTGTTTCACTTACTATTTATATATTATTCTCATATCATATTCAACTACAAATGGTTAAAAGCATCTTGATTGGTTAATATCATGTGCTTCAAAGAGCCACAGGAGACACATTAACGAGCCACTTGTGGCTCATAAGCCTCAGTTTGAGTATCACTGCCCCCTGTAGCTGGACTCTGAGCTCAAGATGGTGGTAAATGGTGGTGTGCCCACCTCATGAATCTCTTCTATTTAGCAGCTTAAGTGTGTGTGGTAGAGTCTTTTCTACTGCGGGTCATGTTGTTTTGTACTTCAAAGTCAGCCAGCTTCTGTGCTATGAGGTGTAGGAATGTGGTTTGGCCCTGTCTCCACAATATTATGTCTGGTTGGAAAGGTAAGTGTATCAGAGGTTTGATAGAGAAATTCCTTAGGACCAAGTACTAGAATTGCCTTGGCCAGTTAGAGCTACTATGATTGTTCAGACTGAGTCCTGCTTGAGCTTTCTACACATCTTGAGGATTAATGGAATTGGAAGGTAAGTGTACATGAAGCCCAAAGACCACAGAATTAGGAATACATCAGACGAATCCCCAACTCTGGCCCCTTCTAGGGCTGAAGGGCCATCACTTCTTTTTGTAAGGCCCAGCAGGTCTAGAACCTGCACCTCCAGAGTTTTTAGGCAGCAGATATCACCATGCTGCCACCCAGCAGGAGTTGTAACCAGCTGGTGCTCCATTATCCATGATCTGCTGTGGATACAGCTCATGGGAAGTCCCAGCTCCAGAGGTCTGACAGGCAGCAGCCTCATGGCTCCCCAGCCAATATAATGATGACAGGACTTTTGGTAGAATGTTGGCTAATATACAGACTTCAACCATTCTTGTGTGACTCAGCATACCAGACTTCACCATCGTTGCACACAGGTAACTGAGCAGGTTGTGTGGCTTGGCAGACTGAGGCAAGTTCTCATTGATATACTGCTGTGAGCTTGTGTGTGAATAGGCAGGGCTAGCATTGTTTGAAATCTGTCAGTGGTATATAAGCCATTGCTGTTGCAAACTCCAGAATAGCTCCTATGAATTCTAATTTTTGTGCTGGAGTCAGTGATGACTTTGTTTACTTTCAGGCCTAAAGGGATAACTGGTAGAGTTTGCTGAACTGACTGTTACTACTGGAGAGATAACCCATACCTGCTCATAGTGGGGGGGGCACAACTTAAAGGTCCAGCCACCCCCAGAACAGCTCAAGTCATGACCCTACCCTCAGTCGCCCCTCCCTGCCTAAGATGCAGCTTGCCACTCGTTGGCTCCAGAAACTATGGCAGGGCCGCACCATATGACCAAGTAGAGCTGGCAAACCCTGGCAGAAATCGGGGGGGTACATGACCCCGTGTACCTTCTGCCCCTCCCCCCCGACACAATACCTCTGCCTGCTCATGTGATTTCCCACACATGGGCCGGTTATCTACATATAGGAAAACTTGGAGTCTCAGCTTTCTGAAGTTAGTTGCCACTACTGCTAAGCATTTTATGAATACCCTGGGTGCTGCTGACAGGGCAAATGATAATATTCTGTAGTGGTAGGGGCAACTGCCCACTTCATATCAGATATCGTCTGTGGGGAGAAAAAATAGCTATATGAAAACAAATGTCTTGGAAGTCAAGAGCAAATTGCTCAGATTTAAGGACAAAATTATAGAGCCCAAGGTCTCCATCCTGAATTTCAGCTTGTAGATGGTGTTACGCTGTCTCAGATCCAAAACGGGTCATCAACCACTTTTCGGGAATCAGAAAATAATGAGGAACTTCTTCCACTGCTCTGAAAGTTAGAAGCAACTGCACCTCTTGATGTAGCTTGCTGTCAGAAGAGGGTTCCCTGAACAGGGAAAGGAAGGGTGGATAGAAATTGGGGAAGGTGTGGAACTGGATGGAATAGTTCTCTACTATTTCCAGGTCCCATCTGTCCATGTTCAGAACCTATAGAAATTAAACAATTCCCCAGCAAAGGAATAGTCTAGCCAAGCTGTCAAATTTGCTGTCCTGATGTCTATGGAGGTTAATAAGACTACATGGAGATGGATTCAGATGACTTCCTTCTGGAAAATTTTGACATTTTCTAGGCAGTTTTGGTTCTCTATTGAGGGTAAAAGGCTTGCCTCTGTTGTGACTGAGGCTTAAAATGCATACACTTTGGGGAAGGAGTGTAGATCCTTACTAATCTCAGTGTGGTAGCAGTCCTTTATAAAACATATGTCCTCATCTGTTTTTGCATTAAAAAGTTCACATCCCTCAAATGAGAGATCCATAGCTGTTATTTCTCTAGGGATACCTGAACAGTGGAGCCAAGAGGATTTCCTCTTGAGGTCACCATAGTGTATCTGCCGCATCAAGGGATATGCATGCTACAACCTGACCCTTGGCACAGATGGACAAATTCTTTTGAGACAGCTTGTCTGTAAATTTGGCCATGATATTCTAATTAATAAAATCATATTTTGCCAACAGAGCTTGGTATTTGGCGATTCTCATTTGGAAATGCTGAGGCTTGAGGCTGAATAATGCTTCCATCCAAATAAATCTAACTTCTTTGGTTCCCTGCCTTTCAGTGTTGATTTATGGTGACTCAGATGTGATCTTCCATTTACCACTGCAACCTTTAATGAACCAGTTCTGGGGTGTGTACAAAACTGCTCAAATTCCTGTGAGAGAACCTGGTAGAGGCGGTCCACTCTCTTCAGTGTTGATACTACAGAGCCAGGAGTCTGCCAGAGCAGCTTTGCTGGATCTAAAAGTTCCTCATTAATAAGCACTGCAAGACATTCAGTTACCAAGGTACTACCACAAATTTGTGTGATTTTTTTTTAAGACCACTTCAGCTGGACTTTCCAGTGTGTTAGTTACTCTCCTTAATTCTCCTTGGAATGTCTTGTAGTCATCTGGGTTGGAAGTGGCTGACTCAAGAACTATCACCTCAGCTGGGGATGATCAGGCTGGCACAGGATAGTCCTCTGCCTTGCAACTTCCCTTACAAGCTTTGACCTATCTGTTCCACGAGCAATGGAGCAGTTTGGGCTGGTTGTAATGCCCCCTTGTGAGGCTGCAGAGAGGGGGACTTAGCCCTTGACTGGGATGCTGACACTGACATTCTCACATGATGCATTTCCCATTGAGCCCAGCTGTAGATAGGCCTGGCCTGACATGAGTAATTAAACACATGGGGGGAGGCCTCATTCTTTAAGGTAGGATTGAGAAGTAAGTGAATCATCAGCCTGAAAACAGGGTGTTTGTGCTAAATAAGATAAGTAAATAGGTCAGTAGGCTAGAAAGACAGAATGTCTGAGCCAGCTAAAATAAGAGGGACAACATCCAGGGATCCATTTGCTATGAACAAGATAGCAGTGGCAAGAGAAGTTAGAAGTCAAGGGTGGACAATGCGTGGACAGAGTATGCTGTACAGGGATTGGTTCCTGCAAGTAACCAAACCAATCAAAAAATGTGTAATGCAATGTATAGTAAATGCAATTCGATGTGTAAATGTATAAAAAGGGATAGGGTTTCTATGAACTGGAGCCATGAAGTACCCCGCAACCACTCCCCTGTGTTTGAGGCTGATCAACTCATTGTAGCATAGCTGTATGCCAAATAAAGATAACATGAGTGATGAAATCTAGAGTCAAATTGAGTCCTTAGGAAGCCGAGTGGAAAGACAGAATCTCAATACCAGTAAGAGTAGGGCTGTTGGTAGGTGTAGGGGAAAAGGTCACCAAGGGGGAGAGTACCACTGAGTACTATCCCTTCTTGAACTCCTGTGTCTGTGGTAACAAGAATCAGCCATTGACTCTATGCCAGATGTGAGCTGGCCTGAATACCTACAATGTGCTGATGAAACCTCACTACTGCCCTCAGAACTTGAGGAGGAAAATGAATACTCCTCTTCAAGAGAAGCTGTACCAGCTAGTGCTCTGGCTAGTACTGCAGATGTACTCGATACATTGTCGGAACAGCTGGTGGAGGTTAGTAGTTTACTACTTCTAGTAGTTGGAAGTCTGGTACCAATGAGACCATTAGGTCCTTTGATACCATATTGGTTTTCAGTACTGTATATGTCAGTGCCAAAGATAATTAAGCAGATGGCGTCCATACCGGGATAGACAGTAACTCCCTGTCACCTGAGGTTTTACTGGACAAGGAGGCTGAGTTTTTAGAAACTGGAACTGCCATGGGGCAGCAGGTGAACTTTTAGCTGATGAGTGTTCAGAGGTTTCTGCCCCAGTATCCTGCGGGCTGAGGAAGGATGCACAGACCTCTCCAAAAGAAATGTTTTTAAAGGAGATTCTCTAGCTCTCGGAGTTCTTTTAGAAAATTATTTACAGACGGCACATTTCTTTGTCACGCGCCCCTCTCCCAGACACAAGCAGCATCTGGTATGCTCATTATTTATGAGGCATTACAGCCTTGAATGAAAGGCCAGTTTTGAAGCCTGGACATTTGTCTTCACTCTGAGTGACTGATCCCAGTACCAATGTCAGGAGTACCTCACAAGCAAACAAAAATAGTTTTCCTGAAGGGAAAAAAAAGGGTGCGGGGAGGGGAGAGAAAGGAAATCAAATTACTAACATTCAAGCTAAAGGCCAGATCCTCAAGACATTTAGGTGCCTAACCCTCATTGGCTTCAATTGGAGTTAGATGGCTTTTGGGCTTAATTAAGAATTCATTAAATACTTAACAATTTACAATTATTTACATAGGAAAGAATAGGCCGCACAGTGCTCGAAGAGCTCAGCTCAGATACTATAAATTCTGACTTGGCGCAGTCTATTCTACGTCGGTGCAGCTGCACCGCTGTAGCACATCTGGTGAAGACACTCTAAGAGAGCTCTCTGGTCAGTTTAATAACTCCACCTCTGTGAGTGGCGCTGTGTACACGTGGGGTTACAGTTGGTATAACTACATCACTCAGGGATATGAATTTTTCACACCCAAGTGATGTAGTTATATCGAAGTAGGTATGTAGTGTAGACTAAGCCTCAGTCACAGGTGGTGAGAAGGAACTGAGTGGAGGTTGGGGTCAACCTCACCCCTCCTGTCTTTGGTTGGAGGCACAAGGGCATTCAGGGCTTAGACACAGCCCCAATGGAAACTGACCAAAAGAATCTGGACCTAAGTGCATTAAGTGCACGTGCCTCAAGAGTGAACATGTATGGACAATAAATCAAAGAAAATTCTTTAAGCTACCTATGTGCTTCCCAATTTGGGGGCTGTGCAGCTCCTAAAAAAGAGTTAGTTGGTAAATTAGAGGTTTCAGGGCTGCTCCAATATAAGTTGGCAAATGCACTATAGTTCCTCTACCCAACCTCAAGATTCCACTACAGTGACTACCTAAACCAGCTTTAGGCAGCTTTGTGCCACAACAACCCAGAGGGACAAGGGCATTGGTCTTTTAAATAGTTCACAAACTGTATGCTAAGATCAGGTCAAAGTGATTTAAAAAAGCTTATATCAAACTTCTAAAATTCTGGTTATTTTAAATTTTTTATTGATTATATTATATAAATATTAATTTCCAAAGACCCCAAATTAATATATTCATTAAAACCTAATTATACTGTAAATTTAAGTAGGTATCAAATAGTAATATAACAAGAACGCCTCGAGGTAAAATGTCATGTTTAATAACTACTGATGGTCCTGACCTCAGTTTTGCATTTCATCAGAAAGACAGCATCCTCAACAGCAAACTACACTCAAACACCAGACTGCATGTTTGGTTCAGCACTGATTCAAGAAGGGCAGTAGCTACAGAATCACCAATCACCACAGACCCCTGTTTTCAATGGTCATTAAAACCATGAGAGGAACTCTGATACTGAATATATACAAAACAATAAAAGAAACTCTTAGGGTATGATAAAATATTTGAAAGTAATGATTTGTTATGAGAACTTTTTGTTGTGTGGACTTTCTGATTTGTCATTAAATTAACCATATGCAGCTCTTTCTCATAATAAAATGTACACTCCTATAATTTTTTGTCATATTGATTAATTCAAACTGCAGGACTACCAAAAAAAAAAACAACTAAATTTTATATATATATTTTTGTTACTCAATTGCATTTCAAAGAATAAAAATCAATACCTAGAACTGTTCAATTAATTCCTTAGCAAACAGATTTATAATACAATCTCTTATTCTTTAAAGTGGAAGAATATATTTGTTAATGCATCAGTTTTATGAAATGTAGTGATCCCAAATAAATGAAGGAAGGTCAGATACTGCCTGGCACATAGCTGGTTGCTATGGATTCTTGTGACTTTCTATATAGGGCAAGTGGACATACTTACTTGATGAAGAAGCTGTGCTGCTGTAGTCCCTCCATTTATAGTGAAAACTGTAAAGGGCTCAGGACCTGGAATTCCATGTATCGTGACCTTGTACAATGTTGAAACTCTCCTCTCTCCTGTATTAAACAACTGTTTAAACAACAATTTAGAATTTTTTCAGATATATAGGCATATTATTTATAGGTTACACAGAAAATAAATAGACAATCTATAAGTATCTACACACTCTTCAATCTAACAAACAAAGGTATAAAAAGATCCGATAGCTGGAAGTTGAAGCTAGAAAAATTCAAACTGGAAATCAGGCACAAATGTTTAACAGTAAGGGTAACTAACCATAGGACCACCTCACCCACTGATCTGCTAGATTCTCCATCACTGGATATCTGCTAACCACAAGTTATTAGGTTCAATGCAGTAATTGTTGGGTGAAGTTCTATGGCTTATGAATAAGGTTAGACAAGTTGATTACAATGGCCCCTTCTAGCCTTAAAATCTATGAGTATGTGTATATAACATACTTCCTCTTAGTATGTTTGTGGGTTATTATTTAGCGTTTGTTCTGCTGATGCCTGGGTTTGGTGGGAAGAATGTTTTGTTTGACATATCAGATACATTAGGCATCAGCAATGGGATTAATAATGCATTTTCAAATAAATAAAAAATTAAAAAGTTTAACACTCTGTGCTGCTTTATATAGATTATACCCCTGGTGAGGCCCCTTTTCCTCATAAAGTTCTGTCATCTTCCCATTCTTTTCACCCACCTTGTTTTGCTAATATTCTGGGATGAACACAGCTACAACAAACAACCATCTCATTGTGTCAAAGACAAAAGCAACTTACATCCTTTTGGTCTCAACTGAACTGCTAATGATATATTTATAAGGAAACAGACACTACTGGACAATTTTGCTCCCCACTGCATGACTCATAGTGAATATGACTCAACCACACCCAAAGATGTTGCTCAGTGATACTGAGGGTATGTCTATACTGCCGCAGCAGCAGGCATTGATGCAGCGGGTCTGGTCTACACTGGTGCTCACCAGTCTACTCAATTAGTCCACCTCCCCGAAAGGCGGAAAGCAGTGTCAAAAGGAAGGCGTCTCCCATCGATGCAGTGCTGTACGTGAACATTAGTATGTCGATGGAAGATATGCAAGCTATGTTATGTAGCCTGCGTATCTCCTGTCGACTGCCGCTGCCAGTGTAGACCAGCCCTCAGACTGACGCTCACAAGCCGCAAGTGGCTCTTTAATGTGTCTCCTGCAGCTGTATGAAGCACATGCTATTAAAATGCTGTGTGATTTAATAATTAACCAATCTGAGTTATTAACCAATCAAGATGCTTTTACTGTGTTATTAACCAATTAAATTATCAACTTGCACTAAATTATTAACTTATTTGCTGTGAGAATTATATATATATATGAACTATATATTTCCTCTGTCATATTGTTTAAATATGAACAGTACTATAGTAAAGGAAACAATGAATTCACACTACTGTGGCTCTTTTGAATAATGTTGATCGCTAATTTGGCTCCTGAACCACTAAGGTCTGAGTATCGCTGATCTAGATGATTAAACTTTTTGGCATTTAACTGAATATAACCTTAAAATTATTGCTACTTAAAGATACAACATAAGGAGAAATCTATAGATATGCCCTAAAGGCCAGATTTTCAAAGGTATTTAGACACCTAAAGATGCAGAGAGACACCTAGTGTGTTTTTCAGAATCACCTTGGCAGAGCTAACTGCCACTTTAAGTGGAAAAGTCCAACATTTAGGTGCCAAGGAGATCTCCAAAACCCCTGTTCAGCTGCCACCTAGTCCTGTAGGTGTCTGAGTTTCTGCTGGTGAAGTCTCCTAGATGGCTTAAGTTCCCACCACTGGACATGCACAAAACTGTTTAAGCCCTGACTAGAGCTGAACGAATAACTGATATCTTGAAACTTTCAATAGTTTAAACCAAAATAAAATAAATCATTTCCAATAAAAAAAGTACCCTAAAACAATTTTAAAAAAATCAAACTAACTTTGAGGAGGCTCATTTTGTTTTCAGCGTGTTTCCCAATCCAAAATGAAATTTTTCTGGTGTTTTGTTTTGGAATGTTTGTTTTTTTTGGTTTTTTGTTTGTTTTCTTTAGTTTGAATGAATATAGCTAAATTTCTACATAAAACAGCGTTTCAAAAGGGTCAAACCAAATCATTTTGATCAATTAAAAAAAAATCAATTTTTTCTGACAAATTATTTTCTGAATTCGACCTGAATTTTTTAATAGTTTCAGTGGCCCCAAAATGCATTTTTGTGGGGCAAATTTACTATTTACCAGCTCTAGTTCTGAAGCCATTTTGCTGCTTGGAACTGTAGCTCATGCCTAATCCCCATGGGTTTTTCAAACTAGGCATGCCCTGAGCTATCTCCCTAACAGGCTCTGAGCCAGCAGGTTTACTTGGAGTATGCATTCCAGACTGGGCCACACAAAGACAGCTTGAGGTAACCAGATCAGGAGTTTTGGTGCTGGTTGGCAGTGTGTCCTCAAGGATACCTAATAGCTAGGGCACTGACCTTGGCTGTGGAAGAACTGTTTTCAAATCCCCACTCTGTTTGATTTAGAGCAGGGACCTGAGCCCAGGTCTCCCACATCCCAAGTGACTGCCCAAACCACCAGGCTCTGAAGTATTGTAGGGGTGGGTCATTCTCCACCTCTCCTGTTAAAGCTACTCCATTTTATATAAACAATTCACTGGGATAGAGTGAGAAGTTGACTCTATACCCTGGGGGTTACCTGGGACATGGAAGACAAGTTCAAGTCCCTGATCCAAATCAGACAGAGCAGGATTTTGAAGAGAGGCCTCCCTCATCCCAAGTGACCACTCACCTATTGCCTATAGTAGTGTGGAAAGTCTATTTCTCTCTCTCTTTTTCTTTCAGCATTTCCTAATAACTGGCTTAGGCAGCTCCTTGCTCAGCTTGCTGGCTTCTGTGAATCCCCCTAAGGATTGTATATGGCACTTAACTTGAGGATTTCACTGGATGGTAGGGGGCCTAGAATTTAAGAATTGCAACACTCAAGGCTTGTCTACGTGAACTTCTAGTTCCGGGCAGGCTGGAGTGTGAATCTACCCTGCTGACACGCATCACCAGTTTATTAATGTGACCTAGATCAAAGCACATTAAAGCACTTCAGCAGGATCCACAGGGACAGTTAGTCCATGGCAGGCTAGTGTGGGATAGATTCACATCCTAGCTTGCCAAAGACATGCCCAGAGTATTTTAAAATGTAGTCCTAACTATCTAGGTGCTGTAACATGCAGTGTCGTAGCTGTGTTGGTCCCAGGATATGAGGGAGACAAAGTGGATGAGATAATATCTTTTATTGGACCACCTTCTGTTGATGAAAGATACACAGACAAGTTGTGTAGCTCGAAAGCTTGTCTCCACCAACAGAAAGTGGTCCAATAAAAGATATTATCTCACCCACTTGTCTCTCCTATGTACTGTAACAGTTTACTAGTCATTAGGAACACAGGAAAAAATAAATTTGACATTCACATAAAATAAATTACCAGAGAGGTAGGCACAATATTCCCAGAGGGATTTTCTTCCATCCTCCGACTGTTTATGAATAAACTTGAAATTTCTAAAGCTTCATTGTGCAGGTTTCGTAGCTGGAGATGTCTATACCCTAAAACAATATGTAATTGGGGCAGAGAAAACTTGTCAAGCACCTTATGTTAAAGTGGGATACATGATTTATAAAGTTGAAAACTCGAGCATCTAAGATTTTGCCATGCCTGAATTATTTAAGCATTGTAATGGTTTGAATTAAAACTCCTGTTTGCGCAACAATACAGGCATGCTCCTATGAGGTGTTGAGTACCTCAGGAGATGGAGCACCCTTAACTCCGACTGAAGTCATTCCTTCTTTTGTATACTAAACACATTCATTCAGCAAAGCAACAAAATGAATTACAATGATTAAAACAGCATAGAAATATTTATGTTTATCCTGGACAATGAATGTAATGGATCAGATCTAGAGACAACTGGTGCCTGCTGGGAGTGGGGAGAGGGAGGACACAATTTAAAGGTTCACTCCCCAAAGGCTTGAGTCACGACCCCGCAGGCACACATCTCTCTTATCCTGAGCAGCCCCTCCCTGCAGCTCCCAGGTGTTAGCTCCATGGGAAGAGGCAGCAGCAAACACCTGAAAACTGCAGGGAGGGGCCACTGCTTTAGCTCTGTGGAGAGAGGGAGCAGCAAAAGCAGCAGTTCCCAGCTGTTTGCTGCTGCCTCTCCCTATGGCAGCAGCTCCCAGCTTGCCAGCTCCAGCAGCTACTGTGCAGGGAGGAGACTGGGCCTCACCATGTGACCGAGCTGGGCCAGCAAACCCTGGCATATGGGAGGGGGCACATGACCCCATGTGTTGTCCCCCCCACATCACCTTTGACCAGATCGTCCAGTATGTTAAAACTACTCTGTGCTACCACAGCTGCACAGACTAGAGACCAATTTGACCACCCTCTTGAGGAGTCCCTGGTGTAGAGAAAATCCTGGGTGACAATTACACTTTGCCCCCTGACCTCTTCCAGCTATTGGTGCAGGGAGCATAGCTATGGAAAATGGGGAATGCACAGGGAATCTTTCTGCCCTGATGATCACCAGTTGCTGGAATGGCCTTTGGGGGCAAAGGGTAGCCAGCATGGTATAACTAGAACAGCACTGATAATGATCTAATTGACATCTGAGTCAGATGGTCCCAGAATTGAATACATCCCACCAAGCGGTGCTGAACACTTTCAGCCATGTTTCAGGATCTAGGCACTGTGTACAAAGTTAGTGCAAATTGTATTTTACCTCTTTTTAAAGCCTTTAGTGGAATGATTCTTTGAGCAGTTACAGCTGAGCTGTTGTTTTCAACAACTGCAAATCTAAGAAAGACCAGATCCTCAAAGTGAACCCGGTAGAGAAATTGTTCATTCCACATGGGGTTGAGAGTATTGCGATGAATGGGTTTAGTGCGGAAATGGCAGCTATCCAGAGACATCCCAAGTACGTCAACTTCAATGCATGGACTTCCTGTGCTGTTGCTAGGACAAACATTCTGTCCAGACACAATCTGAAGCAGAGAACACAAAGTAACCAATTAGTGGGTCAGGGATTTTTATGCTACATTTTCAAATTAAATAAAATGTATCATACTCCAAAGAACAATTTGCTAACATTCAGATATAATTGCAACCCTGCTTCAGTATTCTGAATTGCCAACAGAGTAATTTCAGAAGCAAAGCTTAAAACAAATGCAATTGCTAGTTTATCTTCCCTCTGAAAAATAGAACACAGATCATGAATGTAACAATTCAAAGTATTTGAAGTTTAATCCAAAAATAATGTATTTGTAGTTGGAACCTACATAAGGAGGGTCAAATTTTCCCTTCAGTTATCACAGTAATTGCACTGACTCCAATGGAGCTCCAATTGGGATAATTCTCTTAATTATCCCCACGAAGGGACTAATATCAAAACATCCAAATATCTGACAGAACATCCTTTAAATAATATGTCCTCATTATATTTTATTATTTTAAAAAAGATTTAAGGGTTTTCCCCTGCACCCCTCCTGATGTTTATAACCAAGGCTTTTCAGCAAGGGAGAAATGAAGTCCTGCAAATAACTAAGCATATGTGTAACTTTATTCAAGTGAGTAGCCCCAATATAATTTATTCAACTTTATTCAAGTGAGTAGCCCCAAGATCGGGGCCTAGCTAACTGACATTACAGTAGTGTTACAGAGCAGCTGGGCCCTGCGAATAAAACAAGCACAGCTCCCCTTTGTCAGAGCAGGTCAGCTGAATTGAACCGATTAAAAAGGGGCAGGGCTTCATCTGGGGCTATAAAAGCTTGTCACAGGACAAAATGGTGGAATTGTGGGAACATAAGAACATATGAATGGCCATGGGTCAGGCCAATGATCCATCTTGCTGAGTATCCTGTGTTCTGACAGTGGCTGGTGTCAGATATTTCAGAGGGAATGAACAGACCAGGGGAATTCTTGAGTAATTCATCCCCTGATGTCAGAGAACTATCCATGATGACTCCGAGATCTCTTTCTTGAATGGTATCAGCCAATTTAGACCCCATCATTTTTTATGTATAGTTGGGATTATGCTTTCCAATGTGTATTACTGTGCACTTATCAACACTGAATTTTATCTGCTATTTTATGCCCAGTTGCCTGTGCCTGGGTAGAGGAGCCATGGAGGAATAGAGGCAACTCCTATGGTGGGTCCCTGGAGTAAGGGGCCAAGTGTCCAGGCAGCTTAAGAGAGGGCTAGATGTGTGTGGGGAAAGACATAGAAAATTACAATAAGATCATAGAAGCGACATGAGGGAAATCAGTAGAGGAATCAGCGCAACATCTTACATGTCTTACACAAATGCAAGGAGTAAAGGGAATAAACAGGAAGAACAAGAAGCATTAGTACATAAGCTAAATTATGACTTAATTGTCATCAAAGTCTTGGTGGGATAAGTCTCATGACTTCAATATAGGTAGAGGGATATCACTTGTTCAGGAAGGGCAGATAAATGGAGGATGTGTTGCAATATACATCAAAAAACATATATACTTGTTCTGTGGTCCAGAAGGAGGTGAGAGGCAGACCACTTGGGTAAAGACAGAAGGGGAAAAATATGGGGGAAGTCATGATAGGGTCTACTATAGACCAGCAAATCAAGAACAGGAGGTTGTAATGGGGCATGCACCCACATTGGCCCAGCAAGAGCTGGGTGGGGCCAGATGGGTCCAAACTAGCAATTAGCTGCAAGCCAGGGAGCTAATGAAGGAGGAACAGGGTCACCTGGGCAGGAACAAGCCGGGTCTGTAGAAAGCCAGGTAGCTGGCTAGAGAGTAGGGCAGCAGCTAGGGAAGGGCAGTCAATTCCCGGAAAGGGGAAGAAGTATTTGAGGTTGCAGGAAGGCAGGCTGCACAGACTCCCTGAGATGAGGGAGTGAGAAGCTGGTGAATCCAGAGACAAGGAAATCCAGTTAGGAAGGAAAAAGCCCAGGGAAACAGCAGCAAAGTCAAAGACAGTATATGCCTATGCTGCATGTTATAGGGTCCTGTGCTGGAACCTAGTTTAGAGGGTGGGCCATTGGGTAGCGGCTCAGGGCACAGGAGATGCCCACGAAAGCTAGTCCAGAAAGACTGTGTTCCCCAGAAAGGGAAGGACATAGTGACCTGTTCAGAAGGCCAAGCCATGGACTGGAAATGGCAGCATCAAGAGTGAGAGAGGCCGCATACAGAGAGAAGATAATGGCAGAGAGACCTCTGAGGAGGGTGCAGCACAAGACGGAACTAATCCTCAGAGTGACCAGCAAGAAGTGCCAGCAGTGGGAAGGGAACCCATCACAGAGGAGAATGAGGCACTTCTAGAACAAACAGATATATCCAAAACACAAGACCAGGTAGTAATGAGGGATTCACTACCCAAACATATGTTGGAAAAGAAATATGGCAAAACAAAAAATTTCCAGTAAGTTTTTGGAATATATTGGGACAACCTTTCAATTCAGAAAATGGAGGAAGTAACCAGCGGGACAGCCATTTTGGACTTGATTCTGACTAATAAGGAGGAAATGGTTGAGAATCCGAGGGTTGAAGGCAACTTGGGTGAAAGTGATGATGAAATCATATATTTTGTGATTCTAAGGAAAGGAAGTAGTGAAAGAAGCAGAATAAGGACAATGCACTTCAAAAAAAGCAGACTAACAAACTCAGAGAACTGGTAGGTAAGGTCCCCTGGGAACAAAATCTAAGGCATATAGGAGTTCTCAAGAGCTGGCAATTTCTCAAGAAGACCATATTAAAAGCACAACTGAAAACTATCCTGATGTGAAGGAAAGGATAGAAAGAATAGTAAAAGGCCAATATGGCTCCATCAAGAGTTATTTAATGGCCCGAAAATCAAAAAGGAATTCTACAAAAAGCATGAATTGCTAAGGATGAGTACAAAAGAATAGCACAGGCATGCAGGGATAAAATCAGAAAGGCTAAGGCACAAAATGAGAAACATCTAGCAAGGGACATAAAAGGTAGTAAGTACTGGTTATTTAAATACAATAGGCAGAAGAGAAAGATTAAGGAAAGTGTATGTTCTCTGCTTAGCAGGAAAGAAGAGCTAATAGCAGATGACATCAAGAAGGCTGAGGTGTTTAGTGCCTATTTTGTTCAGTCTTCACTAAAAAGGTTAATGGTGATTTAGATACTCAACACAATTAATATTAACAACAAGGGGGAAGGACACAAGACAAAATAGGGAAAGAACAGGTTAAAGAATATTTAGATAAATTAGATGTATTCAAGATAGCAGGGCCTGAAGAAATTCATCCTAGGGTACTTGAGAAAGTAGCTGAAGCAATCATGGAACTGTTAGCAATTATCTTTGAGAACTCCTGGAGAAGGGCAAACATAGTACCTATCTTTGATAAGGGGAACAAAGAGGACCTGGGAATTTATAGCCCAGTTAGCCTAACTTCAATACATGAAAAGATACTGGAACAAATTATTTAAACAATCAATTTGTAAGTACCTAGAGAATAATAAGGTAATATGGACTAGCCAACATGGATTTGTCAAGAAGAAAGCATGCCAAACCAACTTAATTTCCTTCTTTGACAGGATGACTGGCCTCCTGGATATATCTTGATTTTAGTAAGACTTTTGAGACAGTGACACATGACATTCTCATAAGCAAACTAGGGAAATATGATCTAGATAAAATTATTATAAGATGGGTGCACAGCTGGTTGAAATACTGTATTCAGAGTAGTTATCAATGGTTCACTGTCAAACTGGGAGGGTGTATCTAGTGGGGTCTTGCACTATTCAATATTTTCATTAATGATTTGGATAATGGAGTGGAGAGGATGCTTATAACATTTGCAAATGACAACAAACTGGCAAGGGTTGGAAGCTCTTTGGAGGACGGAATTATAATTCAAAATGACCGTGACAAATTGGAGAGCTGGTCTGAATTCAACAAAATGACATTCAATAAAGACAAGTACAAAGTATTTCCTTTAGGAAGGAAAAATCAAAGGCACAGCTACAAAATGGGGAATGATTGGGTAGATGGTAGCACTGCTGAAAAGGATCTGGGAGTTTTAGTGGATCACAAATGAATAGGAGTCATTACTGTGATACAATTGTGAAAAAGTCTAATACGCTGGGGTGTGTTAACAAGAGTGTTGTATGTAAGATCCAGGAGGTGATTATCCCACTCTACTGGGCGCTGCTTAGACCTCAGATGGAGTACAGTGTCCAGTTCTGGGTACCGCACTTTAATTGGAGAAATTGGTAATAGTCTAGAAAAGAGCAACAAAAAATGACAAAAGGTTTAGAAAACTTGATCTATGTGGAAAGGTTAAAAACCTGGGCATGTTTAGTCTTGAGAAAAGGGGCAATATGAGGGGGCAACATGATTAAAGTGTTCAAATATGTTAAGAGCTGTTATAAAGAAGACTGTGATTAACTGTTCTCCAAGTCCACTGAAGGTAGGACAAGAAACAACAAGCTTCATCTGCAGCAAGGGAGATTTAGTTTAGATATTAGGAAAAACTTCCTAACTGTAAGGGTAGTTAAGCTCTGGAAAAGGCTTCCAAGGGAGGCTGTGGAATCCTCACCATTGGAGGTTTTTAACAACAGACTTGACAAACACCTGTCCGGGATGGTCCAAGTTTACTTGGTTCTGCTTCAGCACCTAGGACTAGACTTGATGACTTCAAATCCCCTTTCAGCCCTACATTTCTGTGATTCCTTAATTGCCTTAGGGGTGCTGTTCCAAAAAATTAACAGAACTTGCTGAATAAGGACTGGTTGAAAAGGGAGCTGGCTGGGACTGAGAAGCTGTAAGGAGCATGATTACCAGAGACTCTTGGGAGGTAGAGGTAGGCTGTATAAGGAGCTTACGGAACTTAATTGATGGGGAAGGAGAAGCTAGGGAGAGTTCCCTCTCCCTGGGATGGGCCTCAAAGAAGGTACAGTGTTTGGGATTGTCTGTAGCTGGAAAGCATAGGGCTATTTCCTCGGTGGAGCCAAGAGAGGAGAGGAACCCCAACCTAGGGTCTACGAGTACCAGGGAACGAAAGACAAGCCCATGAGGAGCAGAAGGCTTGTTTAAGTTATACTTGGACTCCCAGGAGTCAGTCAGTATTTTGACAGGGGGAGGAACTGAAGTTGAGCCCAGGAGGGGCCAAGGACCTTTTTGTTTAGAATTGAGCCCAGGAGGTGTGAAAAACCTTTGCTGTTGAGCTGAACTCCAGAAGAGGACTGAACTGTTGTGTGGCTTGGGCGAAAGGCTGAGCCACAGAAGACTCAATGAGAGAGTCCAGAAATGAGACTGGCTGGGACTGGTCATCACAGCCAAGAAGGTGGCCACCAGAGGGGTGTGAGAGGTGCAGTCCCACGCATCACCATGTCTGGGTAATTGGGGCACCCTAAAAGTAAACACTCACGTCAACATGGGGAAACAGTGAAAGCCTCTATAAACAGTGCTGTCAATGCACAAATAAACAAACTAGAGACTTTTCCCTCCCGTAACTTCTTTTAGTCACAATGATCTCAGTTATTACACGTCATTATTATAGAAATGTGACTGTAAAGTTGATGGGATCCTTTTAGGACTGCAGTTACACAACATCCAGTTGGAATATTTAGCTTTTAATAATTCCCTTAAAATGTACTTACTGTTAAAGAATATATAGCTGGCTCCATATTAGACGGATCTCGGTCTAATGGAGAAAAGTGCTGGTACATTGCACAGTTCTTGTCCCACAGAACAGGGGGTTTCAAAACATACCCACAACCACCATTCGCTTCAAACATTGCTGCATTAAGATGCAGAGGAAGATCTGCAAAAGTAAAGCAGTCACAGCTGAAAAATAGTGACAATACAACAGAAAGACAGCAAAATGTAGATTTTTTTAAAATTACTGTTAAAATTGAATTGACAGTATGAAACTAATATTAAATTTCTGGGGACAGCTTTAATTTACATACCCAAGTTGCCCAAAGAGTTTATACTTAAAAAAAAAAAAAAAGTATTTTCCAGTTTCACCCATTTTCTAGCTTTTGCTCTACAGTAGAAACTCAGAATTACGAACACCAAAGTTATGAACTGACCGGCCAATCACCCATCTCATTTGGAACCAGAAGTATGCAATCAGGCAGTGCAGGAGCAGAGACCCAAAAAATTTAAAAAAAAAGTAAATACTGTACAATACAGTACTGTGTTAAACATAAATTACTAAAAAAACAAAAGGGAAGTTTAAAAAGATTTGACAAGGTAAGGAAACTATTTCTGTGCTTGTTTCATTTAAATTAAGATGGTTAAAAGTAGCATTTTTCTTCTGCATAGTAAAGTTTCAAAGCTATATTAAATCAATGTTCAGTTGAAAGCTTTTGAAAGAACGACCATCACATTTTGTTCAGTTATGAGCAACCTCCATTCCATTTCCGAGGTGTTCGTAACTCTGAGGTTCTACATTATTTAGGACCTGGTTATACCCACTTATCATACCTAGCAAGTTTCCTGAGTTTTGCCCAAAAATCTAGGATAAAAAAAAACCTGATTGTGTAATTTGAAGACAGCTGAATGGAGCAACTTTTTATGCAAACCCAAAAGGCGAGGGAGCATAAGTAGGGATAGAATATAGCCCAAAGATTGGGTACTGATGCAGTGTTGGTTAAAGACTCCGTTGCAGAGGAGTCAGTTCTAGGATAAGGTAATTCAGTGCCTTTGTATACTTAAAAAGTTATTATAAATGATATTATGGCTATGGCACTGTAAAAGTGCTGGATTCCAGCTAATGGAATCTGTGGATGCAATGTTTTAGACAGTTCCACATTGTCAGAGATGCAGAAAGCCTACCAAATTAGGCACAGAATTCCAGTATTCTGGGAGCACTAATTCACATAGGGCTAGATAGCTATTAGCCTTAACATGGTTGTACAGCAGAGTAAGGATAGGTAAAGCCCCACCACACACCTCAAATGGCCACATGTAATTTTACCCAGATCATGTGTCTCCCTCCTGGGTATGGTGCGGGGTGTGATATTCCCTACTGCAAGCAAGTGGGTGAGGACTGTTGGTTGGTTGGGCACGTGTTGGAAAGGAAAATGTGCCCTTTCAAGGGTTTACATAAATTACCTCCCTTGGAACAAGAGGGGAGCATGGAATGAATTGTGCATGGTACAGTCACAATTTCTCCCAGAGCTATTTCAGGAGTGGTGCCCTTATGCAACATCTTTTATGCATGCTGTGCCAATGTACACAATCTAATTTCTATTCTTTACGATTTACCACCCAAGTATATATTTACTCAAAACTTCACATCCACCACAATACAAGTTACTGTGTATTTTTTCCTTCTGTAACTGTTCTCAATCTTGTTCAAGTACAGGATCTTTGCCAAATAGCCCACCATCTGTTTAATAAATCCACCAACAGAGATGATGATAAGTAAACGAATATATGGTAAATAGAGATTCATAATTAAGGAAGCACTTATTTTATAATGTTTAATATGTACATAAATATACATTACTAGAGGAATTATTCTATCCATACCATCAGTTTGGTAGTTAACAGCCACTAGCTGTATTCCATGGAGCCAGAATATCAGCGGATGGGGATTTGAAGAGTCAATGCGTGTGGCAGCAGGATATGTTCTCAACAGCTGACAGGTGGTATGCTCAATCAGTTTTTGAGAATACCGTCTGCACAGACGTTTGGCAGCATTCTCATTCAGTGAAGAGATATGATAACATTTAGGTGTCCTTATGATAGCACTGAGAGAAGTTGTAGGGTTGAAAGGAGGAGAACAAAGTTCTTCCCAGGTTTGCCGAGCACCCTCAAAAGGACCTGGAAAATAAATATTAATCTCAAATTATAGCTGCAGATCTTGAGACCTCAAGCATCAGTATTTTCCTGTGATGTGTAGGTATGTATTTTGGATAGGATAAAAATAAATGATCTCTAGAAACCACACTGGTCACATAGGTATAACATTTCTTTCTTCATATGCAGTAATTAAATGCTAATTGATACTGTAACTAGGCATATTTGAGTATCATTTTCTTGAATTTTATAAGTAAATATTTAATGTGGTATTTAATGTGTGCGAATATTTTAAGTCTGAAATGAATCTTGACTCTTAATCCATATCTGGAAACCTTTATAATATTGTTAATATGCTGCTTGGAATACAGAGATCGTTTAAATGGAAAGAAAATAAAATTTCTTTAAGATTACTATTTCACTTTCAAACTTTACTATAAAGCCTGCAGTAAAAGATGGAAAGCCAGATTCTCTGATGATTTATATCCCTTGCAGCCTCACTGAAGTTTGCCCAAAGACTATGGGACAGTTTTTCAAGGCATAAAACAGCAATTAGGTGCTTAACTGTCATTTGCACCTTTGAACATTTCCTCCCATATCTTTTAAGATATAAACTTGATCTAAGATACATCTTTAAACTACTAGATACAAATATTTTAGTTTTGAATCAACCAATCATTCTCATCAGTAATTTTAAACTGACTGCCTTTATACTTCCAGCAGATTAATCCTATACTAACATTCCATACTCTAAAGTTAATTCTTTATAATGGCGTTATTGTAATAGCTGCACTGCTAATGAAAACTGATTCCAAAATTCAAGCGCAGCATGCACACAGTAAATTGTTTGATCTTTAACAACTTGATCTGGTGTATGTGTTGAACTACAGAGTCATTCCATGTGCTTGGTGAAAGAAGATGCTGACTTTACCTTTTCCAGATGCTTTGGCAAGTGTTGCTGGCTCCCCGGGGCTTAGTCTGCCAGGATTGTTGCCAAAAATGGACTTCCTGCTTTTTCTTTCCTTTCCTCTGCTAGAGCCAGATGGATTTAGTGTTGACAGGCCTGTTCCCATAAAAGTAAAATAAATAAGCCAAAACATATGACCAAGAGGGCATGACATTTTCCATCATTTTTCACTTTACTCTTTGAGGGACTAATACTAAAGAAGTACACAGGACAACTAGCATATTATTCCCAGTAACTGAGTCTAACTATATTTACAATCATCAAGAAGATGATATACAATGTAACACAGAAAAAAAATCTTTGTGACATAACTGTTGCCTGAGATTTATTTTTGGCTGGAGAGCGGGAAGTGATTATAAGTCTCATATTACAGAACAGCCCCAATGAATCTCAAGACAAATTCTACAACAAACAATCACAATAAACTCAAACCTAAAAAATAATGTTACCCATCACATATCCAATCTGTTTTTCTGGTAAATCAAAACATACAAGTATAGGATATCATGGTACATTGCCTGACATTCTATAGCTATGTGTTCAAATGAACCTGACAAAAATGACTTCAAGTTTGCTGTAAGGACAATCCCAAAGAATCATAGGGTATATACTAGTAGACCCATGAGTCTTTTCCAGTCCATCTTTGTATTAAGTATATTAAAACTACTATTTATAACTCATATTTCAACCATGGGCAATATTTATAAGTGGGGAAAATCTTTTAATTACTTAATGACGATGACCTGTTTTGAGATACTCAGATGAAAGGCATTGTAATAAAATATTATTATTCCATATACATATATTCAAACAAAACAATCATTAAGGACATGATCAATGAATTCCATTTCCACTGATTTAAATTCCTTTCCATTGACTTCAGTGGCATTTGGGCAGATCTCACTAAAATACAAAGTAAAAATACATCAAGGAGTTCTTTTGACATCAGCACAAGACATGAAGTAAGGTGAAGAATGCTATTGGAACTCCACAACATTTGTAATTTACATTTTTCTTATTTTTATTAAAATTTGAAACAATAATTATTGCAGAAAGAAATGTAAATTGAAAATTTAAGTTACAATAGAAGAAAATACTGAATTTACATTGCAAATTAATATTTTAACTACTCATTTGAAGCTTAGTAGAAGTTGGATTCTGCCCCATTGAACTCAACCTATTGCAGTTAAGTAGCTAGGCCTCAATCCTTCAGATGCTTTTGCACATATTTAATGAAGTTAAGCACATCATTTCAATTATGCTACTCATGGCTCCCAGGGTCCACGGTCCTGCCATGCTGGGGTTTCCAGGCTTCCTGACAGAGCTGGAAGCCCGAGCTCTACTGCTTGGCTCCCAGCTCCACAGCAGGGAGACTGGGAAACCTGAGAACCTCAGCTTGAGCCAGGGCTCTCTGCTATGGAGCCAAAAAGTCCTGGAAGTCCCCAGGGTTTTCAGATTTCCAGACCATCTGGCTCTCTGTGCAGCCCCCTTAGGAATTGGCCTGCATGGGGAGCCAGCTGGCCCAGAAGTCTAGAAGCCCTGGGTCCCCTTGCCTAGGAAAGTTCACATGTTGGGACTGCCCAGGGGCCACAGACCCTGGGACCCCAACAACTGTTCACTGGCAGCAGTGAAACTGACAAGAATGTCAATTCAGTCAGCAGCTGCAGTAGTCCCAGGGATCATGTCTTGTTTCCAAAAAAAATTTTTTTTTTTGAGATGTCCAGTTTGTGGGAGATTTCAAAATATCAAAAATTTCCCACAAACCGGAAATCCCTAGTTTTGGTCAATTGGACCTACTATTAACAAAGGGACAAAATGAAGGAAATAAAGACAATATTTTTAAAAAGGAAGGTGCTATAACAATAAGTACTTCTATTCTAATCTCCTCTGTATTGGCTAGTATGAATTGGGAGAATTATCTGTGTTAAACATAGCTATCTATATGAGAATAATAAACAGATGCAAAATAAAACTTCACATGATTTAGAAAGAACATGAAGCAATTGATGACTCATAGCTGATTTCTGGCTTTTCAACATGTATTTGGCCACATTCTGGACCTTGATATAGCCCCTTTTCTCTGCTCCAGCAGCACAAAGCATCTGTAAGACTGGTGTCATTTGTTATATGGTTAATTTCCAGGTGATATAGTGGCTGCAGAGCCACCAGTTCTATGTCACCTCTTCTTCTGATTCCCTGCTTCCACTCATGTCCCAAATGGTCCTTTGGTGGCCATTTGTAGTCAGAAGCAAACTAGAGCAGTGCGAAAGCTGCTCTAATTTGTACTCGGGGCCTGCCCAGCCCATGGCCAGGAGTATAAAAGGTGGTACAAAATAGATATCACCTGAAGCCTAGAACTGGGACCACTGGGTGGGTTAATCTTTTTTGGTGTTGGGTCCTTTCCACATTGGAGGATTAAGTAAATTCTCAAAGAAGAAAAATTTTTGTTTTATGTTTCAAGACGTGGAGACAGTCACTGAGGAAACAGACTAACCTCTTACCTAAATTATCTGAGGTTAATGCAAAATACCAGGGGAAGATGAGTCTTAGCCACGTGTGATGGCTCAGGAGCAAGCTGCATCTGTGATCTGTCCCCCAGTCTCGCCTGTAGGCACTCTTTTCAAGCGACAAGCTTCTACCTGCTGCACTCTTCCCATAGCAGCACTCTGTGTTTCACTCCATTTTAGATCAACAGGCAATAACACTCCTTATACCTATTGTAGTGGGATAGTTACAGGGCCTCTTTAGTGCACCCTTCAGGTGCCAAGTTTCTCTGCCTTCCCTTCTCTCTGGGTGAAAAACTCCATGGCTTTATCACTCCTAGACTGGATCCTTGGGTAGCAACCCCTCAGATGACAGACATAGCTGTAATTGGTACCTGCAAGACACTTCTTTCTGGGACTCTGTGACCACCAGCTGATTAAGGTGACTCAACACAGCTTCTTCCAAAGAGACATACTATCCATTTAAAGAATTACATAGCAAGCAGAGAAAAAAGTTAAAACCACAAAAGAGCTGCCTACCTGGATCCCGTCTACAGTTCATCACCTCTCTCAAAGCATAAGTGAACCCAACTGCCTCAGACACATCCCACAGAGCTCTGCTGTATGCTCAGTCTCTCTCTCTCTCTCTCAGAATCTCCCCCGTGGCAGCTACAGACAACTCAGTCTCCCTTCCTCCCTAGGTGGGGATTTTTCAGAGGAGCATTGTCCATTTATCTTAAACTCTGGCTTTGGCAAAATAGCAATATAACATTTGGCTGTCGCCTAGGAAGAGCATCTTCCTCATTTAAAAACTCAGCCATCACCCCCCTTGAAGTTGTTTATCCAGAGCTGTTTTAGCTCTGAACATGGTGTTTCCTTGCTTTTCCTAACAACCCCTTTTAATTCAGCTCTACGTAGTCAGAAAGAATAGTAACAAGCAGGTAAAAGAAGGTAACATTTATAATATTCATAAATGTAATATTGAAATACTGTGTCCAGTTCCAGTCATCAGAGCTTATTGCTCTAAAACCATAGCTACTATCTGGTGGTATAATTTATCTCGAATAGTTCCTTGGGAATACAGGATGTTGATGGGGCAGGATGTTGACAGCATCAGGCAGTATTCAGGTGCTTGCCTAAGTTTTCACATTCACATCTGAAGTAATTCCTTAGCTTCCAATTGGTTATATGGTCACCAGTTCTGGTGTCCACAATTCAAGAAGGATGTTGATAAATTGAAGAGGATTCAGGGAAGAGCCACCAGAATGATTAAAGAATTAAAAACATGCCTTATAGTGAAAGACTCAAGGAGCTCAATCGATGTAGATAATGAACAGAAGGTTAAGGTGTGGCAATCACAATTTAGAAGAACCTACAGAACAGAAATTTGATAATAGAGGGCTCTTTAGTCTATCAGACAAAGGAACAAAAAGACAACTTCCATGGCTGGAAGTTGAAGCTATTCAAATTCAGACTAGAAATAAGGTGCAATTTTTTAACAGAGAGTGTAATTAACCACAATTACCTAAGTGTTAGAACAATTTTCTAAGGTTTGCTGAGGATTCTCCATCACTGAAAATGTTATAATCAAAAATGGATTTTTTTCCTAAAAGATAAGTTCTAGTTTAAACAGGAATGAATTCAAGGAAATCCTCTGGCCTGCGTTATATAGGAGGCCAGACTAGAGATGATCACAGTGGTCCCTTCTGACCTTATGATCTATGACTGGCTTCCTCAGAAAGAGCCAAATCATAAGTGCAAAACAGAAAACAAGTAAAAGGGGCCAGAGGAAAGAAGTCTTCTCTTTTGACTATCCAACAACAGCAGAGCCAACTTGCAGCCACTGCTGCTACTTCAGACTATACTACCCTCACCCAACTTTTGTGTCCTTTCCCCTCTCCAGAAGAAACTGGTCTGTAGCTCCACCAGCCTTCTCCTCATTGCTCCACTGCTCTAACCCCAATATCCTCTACTTGCTGTGGCCTGTGAAATTTTCCAGCCTCCTGTCTCCTTCTTGTACAGTGGAATCACACCAGTTGCACTGTGGTCAGGGCTTCTATGTCCACAAAGAGAGGGGCAGAATTTTTCCCAAAGAGGGGGCATATAAAAGTTAACTTGGGAAAGTAGTCTTTGGAGGTTCTAGGGTGCTAGGCCTATAAAAGCGGTCCTCCCTGTGAAAGGAACTGATTTTCTTATTTGTCCTAATTATGTTTTGAGTTAAAACAAAAGAGAAATGTAATTATGGAAAGCAAGTATTTGTTTTCTAATTTAATTTTAGGGACATTTCAGAAAGTTAGAAATTTTTAGTATTAAAATGTTTTGAGGAATTTAAACTGTATAAAAGATGGAAAATATTACTCTTTGCTCAGAAGAAAAGGTTTGACTTGAAGAACTGGAATTACTTCATTGCAGATTTTATTAAGAGGACAGCTAAATTAAAAATCACACATCTTATTTTTTTACCTTGCTGTTGTTACAAGTAACACCTAATATTCATAAAACTAAGAGATTAGAAAAATGTTTTTCCTCTAATTTTTCAATTTGTTTACCTTGACTTTGTGTAAATTAATTTAGATTACATTTCTTTTTGTATTAAATCCTAATGTGCGATCCTTGACAATATTTCTGTAGAGAACCATTCAATTAAAGAAGCTGAATTCTCATTTCAATAAACTAAAAATGTGAATAATAAACAGTAGTCACAATTTAAAAAATGAATTAGTGTACAGAATGTACAGTGTATTAGCCAAAATATGCTCATCCTCAGTGTTCTACATTGAGCAAATGAAAACAAGTAAATTCAATTTCAGTTCATCCACCTCCTACTGTTTTCCAATCCCTATCTCTTCACCTCTACAGAATGAGGTCCTTCCTACTTCACTGTCCTCCTACAAATCACTGTTACATGTCTATCATGAGCCATTTTCTTCTTGCCATCCATCCACCTTACCTTGACTGCTGGCCTGCTCTCCAGATGTTCTCTACTCTTGGGTCCATGCCAGTCTCCCTTTGGCCTCATTCCCAACATGACCTCTCTCTCTCCATTCCCCAGCTGGTTCTTAGCCCAATTATTCAGTCATGGGGGATGTAGATAATAATGTAAGGGATGCTGGTGAGAGGGAAGGCTTCTGGTAGTGGTCAGATAAGCTAAGTTGGAACTTATTCTTAAAGACTCCTGACTTTTTCCACCTCCCAGAAGTAGGAAACTCTTCCCCAGACCTGAAACAGCAGCTCCTTAGGTGAAATTCTAATGAAAATCCTGATGGAATAGCTTGTTCTCAGCTGTCATTCAGATAGGAACAGTCAGTTCACTATGGTTTAAAGATTGGAGTGCTTTTTCCCCCAATGACAAATGCAGCACATGGAATCATCAACCATTATGCAGAATCCCTAACCACAGAAAGGTATGTTCCCCACATACTGCAATTTCAATTAGATCACTGTAATGTTTCAAAGAATTAGAAAATATAAAGCAATAAGTATGGGCAGAAAGAAAAGCATACTTACCAGGGAATTTCACAGCTTGGCAATAGATGACAAGATCTGAGAGCTCTGGTGCAATCTGCCGACTTTCCTTCTTATTTTGTGGAAGATAAAATTCTTCACCCAGTTCCATGTCATAAACCTATGTGACAATTCAAGTGATGTACAATACAGAAGGCTTTGAAAATGAAAATATTCTAGCATACCTCTATATACCTGTGGTGTGATTTTATCACATTCAGCACATATGGTTCTATATTCTCACATAATGGATTTATGCATGCATCTATTTTTCCCATCAGTGATCTTATATTAGTATTACTTGTATGGCAGTAGTACTCAAAAGAACACAACCAGGCCCCCTTTTTCTACAATCACATAGAAAGACATGGTCCCTGTTCAAAAGAGATTACAATTTATGCAGTAAGAGGAGTGTTAGTTGCATAATATTTAACAACGAAAATAACATCTTAAATATTCAATCAGAAATCAGTAACAGGGTAAGTGTTTGAGTTCCCTTAACAACTTCTCAGAGAGTTACCATCAATAGCAGTTACGAGTCTAGATGCTTTTGAAAATACCAATAGGCAGCTTTCTGCATCATTAGATGCCTCAACAGCTTTACAAATCTGACCCTAAATTACTTCTGAGTAGTAGCAGGAGTGAGGTTTAAGCAGGGAATGTGAAGATAAGCAGCTAATTTGCATTCAGCAAGAATATTCAATGAAGACTAGTGCAAAATACTACACTTAGGAAGGAAATACTAAATACACAACTACAAAATGGGGAATAAATGGCTAGATGCTAGTGATGCTGAAAAGAATGTGAGGGTTATATTGAATCACAAACTGAATAGAAATCACTGTGATGCAGTTGCAAAGAAATCTAATATTCTGGGTTGTATTAACTGCAGTGTCCTATGTAAGACATGGGAAGTAATTATCCCACTCTACTCTGCATTGATGAGGCCTAAGCTGGAGTACTGTCCTCAGTTCTGGGAGCCAGACTTCAGGAAAGATGTGGACAAATTAGAGAGAGTGTTCAGAGAAGAGCATCAAAAATGACAAAAGGTTTAGAACCTGACCACTAAGCAAAGGTTAAAAAAACTGGGCATGTGTAGTCTTAAGAAAAGATTGAAGAGGGGACCTGATAACAGTCTTTAAATACGTTAAGTGCTGTTATAAAGAGGACTGTGATCAATTGTTCTCCATGTCCAATGAAGGTAGGACTAGAAGAATTAATATGTAGCAAGGGAGATTTAGGCTAGATATTAGGAAAAACTTTCTAACTGTAAGGGTAGTTAAGCTCTGGAACAGGCTTCCAGTGGAGGTTGGGGAGCTTCCATCATTGGAGGTTTTTAAGAAAAGTTTAGACATATACCTGTCAGGGGTGGTCCCACCTCAGCACTAGGGGTAGAACTTGATAACTTCTCAAGGTCCCTTCCAACACTACATTTATATGATTCTGACAATGATACTTAAGCCTATGTCTCCTCAAATAAATTCATTCTCCACCCAGACCCTCCACATCATTCTCCACACTACTGTTTTTTGGGTTTTTTTTATCCTGCACTTTTGAAAGCAGGAAATCAAGCATATGGAAGGCTTAACACTTACTACCAGTCAATATGAAGGTTCATATCTAGACCACATATTCCAAAGAACTCAACACCCAATCTGGTCACTTATTTAGGTGACTAAATAAATGGGAGCTCAGCTCTTGAAAATATGGCCACTAGTACTTTACCTTACTTGTGCTCCCATGAAGCCTCTGATCACACTTGTGCTGGAGTGCAGCAGCTTTGCAATCCCTGTTCAACATGACACAAGTAGTTGCAGTACTCCTTAAGAAATCACCTTTCAAGACCCTGAAGGGAGATTTTCCATCCTACACTTCATTTTTAACCCCTTCTCATACGTTTATCCATAGATAGGGAGCTTCAGTCAGTGTAAAGCAGAAGTGTGTGATAACTTCTGTTCATCAAGACAAAATTACTTTAAAATCAGTTTCTCCTTTTACTTTTTGTGAATTTGACTAAAAGCAAAATGCAATTCTGTCATTTGACTGAAAAGTTGTACCACATACTATGTGCGTAGTTGGGCTGATGTTCAAGCTGAACTTGCTGCAATAATCTGGGAGTTGAGTCTCTCTGTGTGCATGGGAATAGCTCACATTAACAATGACTGGATTTATGCACACTCATTAAAGAGAGACCTACACTATCTGTTACAATCTGAATCTCATCAATCAAGAGCCATGAGACTTTGTCACAAGTGGAAAAAACTTCAGAGAGAAAGATAGTACAATGGACGAAAGAAAATTCCATAGAAGGTCATCTTTAAATGAGTGAAAATTTATTTCAGATTCATATATTTTTGTTTTTTGTTCATTTTAAATAATAATGAGAATATTTTTTCACATGCTCTGGATGGAAAACAAGAAGGGTGGGAAACTGTGTGGGATAGAATACAGCTGCCTGACAGTGAATGTGCAAGGAGAGATGTCTGGAGACTTTAGCGAAATCTCACAAAAAAGAAAATTGATCAAAAAGGGCTGTTAAAAATGGGAGGAACCAGCTGAAATAGTCAGAAAAAAATAAATATAATTTTAGGAATAAAGTTAATTTTTGGCTTAAAAGAAGACAGTGCAAATATACATGCATCAGCACCATTTTTCTTCTAGTGAGCACCCACCTGGTTGCCTTGAGGTAGAGGGAGCAGTGTTAATCACCTCTCTGAGGCACTGTTTTACAAAGAGTATTGTGACATGAGCAAGCAAAATGGTAGTAGTGGGATTGTTAATGTGACAGATTAATGCAGAAATGGACACTTCTTATGTTGAGCCAGCTTATAAACAGCTAATATACAGGTGCACTTTTTAAAATGGACTTATTTTCGAGTTCATGGAGTCCCATTTAAAAGAAGTCTGGTGATTTTATCAGGTTTTTTGCCCCCCCCCCCACATGTTTATTTTTTAAAACCAATTTTTGAAAAGTTATTAATTGGTTTTGTTTTCACTTTAGATTGAAAGAGAAAGATACACACAGAAGTTCCCTATATTCCATACCTTGCAAGAGTACACTAAGTCTGGATTGCTCTATGTATTTCATAATAGTAATATATGTATGAAACACATTATCATCAAATTATTACTGATTAACAACACAAAACTCACATAAACCTGGATCATTAATAAAAAAAGATTGTGCAGATTTGTTCTAAATAAATGTATATTATCTTGATTTAAAACAGTATAAGATACACCTTTGAGGAAAAAGTCTAAAAAGAATTTTTCTTTAAACTCTACAAACAATCGCTCTAAGTATTTATAGTGATAAATTTATTGGCTTTCTTAAATGCATGTAGACCGTGGGTCATATTTTGTCTTTGTTCCATGCACAGAACTTCTATTGAACTAAATGGAAAAGGTAAAGACTGAGTCAATATACAGTGCACCCTAGCCTGGAAAAATGTTTTGATCAGCCCAGCATTTTGTATATATCAAAAAGAGTGTGTGTCAAAAAAGAATTCACAGTGAAGTACAATAATATCTGCTAAGTTGTTTGGGTTTGGAAAAAAAGTAATCCTCAAATCTGATAAACAGTGTGTCCCCTATGGAATTACGAAAGTCATGCAGACAAAGCATAAGCTTTACAAGCTGAAGTTAAGTACTCTGCAAAGCCATATGGTATTTGTAAACAACTATTGCTTTTTATATAAAACCTCAATTTACTTTCATAAAAATCAGTGACAGCACAACACTTATGGAGCATAATCACAGAAAACTAAGACTTGAATAATTTTGATAGTGAGAGGGACAGTCTCTTAAAAAGAGCAAGGGCAGGGAAGCTTAAACTGCATCAACAGAATTTGAAACAAGAGTGAATTACTATAATTGTGAATGGACACTGTACTTCATTGCTAGATATGAGCCAGACTAAGAATTTACTCTCAGTTCATAATAAGGGGCAGAACGTAGCTGTGTTGGCTAGGAGCCAACTAAGTATATTTCCTTAAACTGAAAACGGGACACGCAGGGCTGGCCCAAGACTTACCCCACCCAAATATTCCTCCACACCCCCAATTGAGCCAAGGAGCAGAGAGGGTGAAGAGGAATGTGTATGGACTGGGATCTGGGCAGCAAAGCAGGGTGTAAGTACTTTTAATCTCGGAGCCAGGAGGTGAGGCTATTGGACTATTGGCAATGCAGCGAACACATGGCAATAATACCAGAATCCCTGCCATCGCCAGCCAGGTGGCGGAGAGACAACAGGGATATTAGCTGCTCAACACACTGCTTTCACTGATGGTTTTTGCCTCAAGTCAGGGCCTCTAAAGAAAGGAATCCCTTCCCTAATTCACTGTATTTCACAATCCCTGTCACTCTCTGTTGCCAGGCAGGGGAGCAAGAAACTGACAGACCCCAGATCTGAATCCTCAATTACTGAGGGGCTTTGGAAGAAAGACCCACACACCTGAGGTGTTAGGGGCATCTGAGAACTATTCAGAGCTCTGAGAAATCACAAGTGCCATCCCTTACCCAGGCTCCTTGCCCCTCACTAACAATATGCTCCACAGCCTCAACAGGGCAGCCCCAGGCTGAAGAGCCACTGGAGGCTGAACTCCCATCTCCTTTCCACCAGAATTGTTATTATTATGGTGGAAGGCACAAGATGGCTCTGCTTGCTACACAGGTTGACAGGCTCTTTTTCTAAGCATGCAAGTAAATGTTCAGTCTCTGGAAGACAAGCATGTCACTGACAGTTCAGTGATGCAGTTATCCTGGGAGAGAAGGTGTGGCAGACAGCAGAGTTTGTACTGCTTTATTCTCTGTATACACAGGCAATTCTTGGCCCAGAGTAGCTTCCTGAGAACCAGGCATTGTTGTGTGCTGAGATTTCTGGAGGACGGGGTTGTCTGTGTGCTATTTGCCTCTGTTCTAGGACTGGTGTATTTGTATAAATAAAGCAAATTACATTTAGATTTAATCTAAACTCTGTTTCCTGATTTCTCCTTCACGAGAAAGCCAACCTACAAGATCCAGGCCATCTCTTGCTCAGCAGCGAGGCAACACTGGCATCAGGAGGATAATATAATAATCAAGGCATTGTTAATTATTATTTTAACAGTGCACATAAGAGTGTGAGGTTCCCACCTCCCAACACAGATAAATGATGCACTCCCTGCCCTCTAGAGAAGAGAAAATAATCACAAAACTGTCCCTCTGAAAGAAGAAGGGGGGAGGAGCACCAACGAATTTATGCAATTATTCAGTGAGGCAGGTGCTGCCATAAAGGAAACCCCTGTGCAAGCCCCCTTGGCAGAGAGGGGGATCTGTGATGTGTTTGGCACTGGAAATCCACCCTCACAGCACTGGAGGGATCTACCTAGAGCTGATGCAGGAAATGGAGCAGAGTAGATTTGGGAGCTGGGAATCTCTCTCTTCAGTTATTTGCCCTGCACGCTTTTTTCCAATGACTCTCTCTCTCCTCTTTCCCTCTCTAACCCCTTCCCCACTTGCTGGGAGACTTGATCCATGTCCCATTCCCAGGGGCATTTTTTCTGTAGCTGTATCAGCTTGAGAGCCAGTGAGGTCAGCAGCTCTGGGAGTCACAGACACAGGAGGAGCAGAGATTGGCTGAGGAAGGATCATTTGTGCAGAATCACTTTCCTGCCCATCCCCAGCACTTTTCCCAAGCTCTCCCTCAATTACCAGGAGTTCCTGGCTCAGCAGATGGTGTCTGCAGAGCCTGCGGCTGACCTAGCAGACTTGGCTCACTGGGCAGCAGCCGCTGCTCTCCCTTGCAGCTAAAGAGTGGGGGCTACTGCCTGGGGGGACAGCTCTGGAGGCCATGTTGCCTGCCAGCAGCAATGGAGAAGATTACTTCTCCGCTGCTACTGGTGGACAGCGCTGCCTGCACAAGTCAGGGACAAATGCCCTGTTTTGGCAAAAAAGTAGGGCTGGCCGGGACGGAGCTGAAAGAAAAAGGGGACTGTCCTGGACAAAACAGGATGTATGGTCACTCTACAATTAAGGAACCATTGTGACAGAGTCAGAGTATGCTTCCTGACTCCATTTTTGCTCCAGGGTGGTGTTGCATGGCTCTCTCCTGCAGGTGGAGTGGGGGAAACAGGCTGTAGCAGGACACAGCCTCACTGAGAACACAACAGGGCCTCTACTGTTTAGATTATGTTTTTGAAACCTTACCTTTTACCAACTTTAGCAATCTTTTTCATATTTTAGAGTTCTTTATTAGGACACTTTGCCACCACATGCTAATATGAGTCAATAATATATTCTCACCTACAATACAACCAACCAAGACTGTGTAGATTATCCAGATGGAATTTAACAAGAACCTTCCATTAAAGTTGCCTCTTTTGTTTTATACTATTTTTCTCTGCTATTAAGGGTGGGGGCTTGATCGAATGCCAATTAAAGCCGGTGGAAAGACTCCATTGACTTTGCTGAGCATTGGCTCACAGCCTACAAACTTGTTTGCCTATTTTTATTGCTGTTACATACTGGTCTAATGAGTTCAATGTTTTGTCCACAATAACCTCTGAATCCTTTTCTTAACCTGGATGTTGGATATTGTTGCATTTACCTTGTCTTCTGTAGCATGATTCCCTGTTTACAGTTATTTGTCTACCTTAAAGTGCATTTGCCATGAGCAATCCAAATCCTTTTGAAGTTGCATCCATGTCAAAGGGATGAGGGGAAGGGAAAAAAGGTACTACCTTTCCTTTATTGTTGTAAGTAATGCAATCAGTCTTCTTTATTCTCTTGGCAGCTTCTTCATTATATTCAAATTGCAGTTTATCACTGGATGACTTATTCTCAGGTCGGTCTTCCAGAATGTTATCTAGAAAATCAATTGATTTTAGATAAACAATATGCAGGCCAAGAATTAACTGCAAAGTTTATCTCAACTAAAAGGTGTTTTGGATAAAGCACCTACTCTTACATGTCTGAATAATCAGATGGCAAAAATAAGGTATATACTGGGTAAAGTATTTCTCCTTCATTGGTAATATTCTATTTTAAAGAATAAGGATGTCTTGTGAGCCACTGTGACTCTTTGTTATGTGTGTCTCTTCTATGAAACCTTCTACCCTGTCTTTTTTGTTCAGTAGATATTAAAACCAGAACATCATTTAATAAATATGAGTTAAAATATTTTCAGATCCTCTTTTGGCAAATCAAGAAGCAAAGAATCAATGGCTTGCCATCTAAAGTATTTAAGAGGTGATATTCTTGAATATTCAAGAATTGTAGAAGTTTATAAGTTTAGTCAGTGATCAGTAATTTTGAAAGATATCTTTACATTTCAGATTTTGATTCTCATGCTGTCCCCACTCCACATACACACACTGCTTGAGACATTCCTCTCCATGAAAAAGGAATGCTTCCTGTACGTACTAGAGACTTACCCTGATTGGTCCCTCAAAATAGAGTGATTTATAAGAATAGAAAAATTGTCATAATGGAAAACATTTTTTGTTTACTCTGTATCTCTGTGTGTGTGTGTGTGTGTGTGTGTGTGTGTGTGTGTGTGTGTGTGTGTGTGTGTGTGTGTGTGTGTGTGTGTGTGTGTGTGTGTGTGTGTGTGTGTGTGTGTGTAAATAAATAAAACTTCCTAAACAGTCTCAGAAGCTTATTAAATATAAATGTTTCAACCACAGTATCTTTATGAATAACCAGTGTTTCACATGCAGCTTTCCAATGATCCCTGACCAGTAAATAATGTATAACAACACTGTGATTGCATTTTCAATTAATACAGAGTAGGTATCATATATTTACATGAGACACTTTTAACAAGTCGGAGACACAGTGCTGAAATTCATGCAGTTAAAATGCTCAACCAAATGGGCCTTTACCTTCCTGGCTGTTAGAAGCAGGAGAAGCATTAAGGACATCAGCTACAGGAAAACAAAGTCGGAAAGGGGATAAGAGTAAAGGAAATTAAGAAATACAGCCAGAAAAATGAAAATTAAGTGTCAATTTTAAAACTATGAGCATTATGCAAAACTACAGTATTGCTTAAGGAAAATAAAACTGAAATCTTCTAAAGTTTTCAGATGACTAATATTTAGATTAGTTCTGCCAAATATTATAATAGTTAAAAACAAACAAACAACAGTCTAACCATTATATTAAAGCAGTAAACCATGCCACAGGTTACTTTTTGTACTGCACTGTACACAATTGTTTGTTGACTTTAGATTTTAAACCATCTCCTAACTGGAACATGTTTCAAGTTTTACTTACAATGGACAACTTGCAATTTCTTCCTGGCCAATATGTAAGAAACATCTGCACTTGAACAGCATATTTTCACTTATGTCATCTGAAGATTCTTCCACATAGGGAGAATCCTGAGGTAGCCAATTAAGCAATCTTTCTAGCTATCTTGTGTTGCTGGAACAGCACAAAGCAGCTGGAGCAGGCACCAGAATCTGACCCATTTTCATATTTATCTTAAATACAGTACTTGTAGCTTAAATACAATAAGGAAAATCAGAAGTAGTTAAGTCTCATTAAATTTTATTTTGTGAATTTCATCATCACCAACAACAGAGAAACAATAAAATAAATTTCATTTGTGAAAGGTTCTGCTGTGCCACTTAAACACAAGTCTGACACTACAGGGAGTGCTGAACCTTGTGCCTTTCCTAAATTTGGTCACCTGTGTAAAGGCCAGGCACCATCTGGCCTTAAATTTCAATAATGAAATATTTTATTTCTTTGCTGTCTATGTCCCTGGGTGGTATGAATTTGGCAACTAGCTGTGATGTACCTTGTTTGACATGCCACATTTTCTGATAGTTTCAGAAATTGATAATTAACATCACTTTGGAATGTCTTGGGCCAATTCATTCCTAGTTTAACTTCACTGACTTCAGGAACAGGTTGTAACTGTAAGATCTGACCTGAGCAAGGCCTCTTTGTTGTGGCAATGCTCCATGAGCAGTCGAGGCGGAACAGAGTCAAAATTTCCTTCACAGTTTCCCCACTGCTCTGGTGAGGGAGTAAACGGTGCCCGACCTGTACCCAGTGCAAAGTATGCCACCAGACACCCCGGTACATGTATGCTATCATGAGGCCTGGGGCGACGAGCCAAGACATAGGGCTGGGGATATAGTGTCTCTGCAGAGTCTGCTGCCCTTTCTGTGCTGCTATTCATGAAGCTTGTGGCTGGGGCAAGACAGTAAGGGAATGGCTTATGGCCCCTTACCTCCTCATACCACTGCACAAGCCGGGCCACACTTCAGCCCTTAGTAAAAAGGAATTAATATAAAGAATGCACGAACTCTGGAGGTGTTAAAACCCTCAAAGGAAAACAGACATTTATGTAAAATATAGTACAGTTTCATTCATTTATATACACTATTACCTTTATGTAATTTCAAATGAATATAAGTTATCATTTATAATTATAATGAATTTAAGTGATACTAGATTATACAGCAGGGGTGGGGAACGTCCGGCCCGCGGACCATATAAGGCCCGTGAAATCATTTGATCCGGCCCGCGGGCCCATTCGGCGGCAGGGGGGAATTCGGCGGGAATTCGGCGGGGGGGAGGCAGGGGAGGGGAATTCGGCGGTGGCGCGGTTCCGTGTGGGGGCAGTGCCTGCCGCCAAAACCCTGCCGCCGTTTGCCACTTTTCGGCGGTGGGGGGGAATTCGGTGGCGGACACTTATCAGGCCCTTGGCACAAAATAGGTTCCCCACCCCTGTTATACAGTAACATATACTTAAAATGTGGAATAACCTAATTTTCTCATGCAAATGCCTCACTACGTCATGTCTGATCTATTCTAACTGAAGCAAATTTAAACAGTTTAAAGTTAGTAGTAAGTATGAAGAAACTTCATAAACCAAGAATTCTCTAAGTACAGCACTGTAATAACTATATTTCTTACCATCAGAGAGAGATTCATAGTCATAGTCATATTCATCCTCTTCATCCTCCTCTTCTTCATTATTAGTGGTGGGATTACCAGCATGGCCACCATTACTGGCCTGGGCTTGCATGTATGCCAGCTGGTGAGCCTACAGCATTAAAGTAATTTTTTAAAGCACTCAAATATTAAAACAGCCAAAAAGTTCTATTTATAATATTCATATGATATCTGTTCAGTTTCCTGTTTATAAAGGAAGAAAAACAGCCATTCTAAGGACTTGTCTACATGGGAAAGTTATACGAGTAAAAAATGAAACGTGAATTTAAACATCTATAGTTACACAGATATAAATCCCCATGTGGTCACTGTTAGTCCAAAATAAGAGTACTTTTTTCTGGTTTCATTTATGTTGCTTTGGAAGCAGTTTAAACAAAGCAAAAAAAAAAAAAATCCAAAAAACACTCTTATTCTGGAATGTGTGTCCACACAAGGAATTAGTGGTTTAACTATAATGGTTTAACTGATTAAATTTTCCCGTGTACAGAAGCTCCAAAACTCTGAGGGACATAAACTAGTCCTGCCTCCCTAAATGGTTTGTTTAGTGTTAACTATGGTTCTATCTTCGAGTGATTGCTCATATCCATTCCCATTTAGGTGTGTGTGCACTCCGTGCACAGTTTCCCGGAACTTTTTTGCCCTTAGCAGTCCCGGTAGGGTCGGCTCAGGCGCCCCCTGGAGTCCCGCGCCCATGTCGCGGTACATAGGGCACTGCCAACCCCACCAGCCCCCAGTTCCTTCTTTCCGCCCATTGACAGTTGTTGGAACTTTGTCTCTTGCTTGCAAGTCGCAAACCCTTAGCTCTTGTTCTACAAATCGTTTTCAGTTAGTTAGATAGTTTGGAAAACCCTCAGGGGTTCTCTCTGCGTTGGGCCATGCCTGGCTCAACAGGTTTCAAGCCTTGCACCGAATGTGCTAAGCCGGTGCCTGTGAGTGATCCTCACTCACGCTGCCTCCGATGCCTCGGGGAGCAGCACCGCAGGGACAGATGTAAAATCTGCAGTGCCTTCAAGCCGCGGACCCAGAAGGAGAGAGAGGCGCGGCTGAAGGCAATATTGATGGAGTCCGCTCTACGTCTGGACTCCGAGCCAGCGCGGTCATCTGCGGCACCGAGTGTCTCCTCGGTGCGGAGCGCTCCGCCGGCACCAACATCATCATCCAAGGGGCCGGCACCGAAGCGCCGCAAGGAGACAGCGTGCCGGGACTCCTCTGCACCGCCGACCCGGCACCGGGGGAGTCCGGAGATGCCCCAGCCACGTGCCGTCGAGGCTTCTCTGGCACCGGCATCTCCATGTGAGGAGCCCTCCCCAACTCCCCGGAGTGGGGCAGAGCCCTTGCAGGGGCCGTCGACGCCGGAGGCGTTCGCCGTGGCACGCGCCCTCATGGGCCTGCCCACGCCTCCATCCCACCCTCGGCTGAGGTTGGGACTTGTGTCTCGGGGTAAGCCCGTAATGGGTGGACCCGGTGGGTGGAGGAGACAGGAGTCGAAGTCTCCCCCCAAACAGTCGCGGAGGGTTGAGAGTACGGGCTCCCTTCCCAGCTCCGGCACCGAGTCCAGCTCCTCGACGCCACGGGACCGTGGACGGTCGAGGAGCTCTCGAGGGACAACGACACCATCATCCCTCGACAGCCCGGCTCGGCACCGCAGCACCCGGTGCCATGAGTCTTTTTCTGCTGAGTAGATATACTCTCAGTAGGGAAACTCCACGTTCTAGGTCTTTCTGCTGGAGTCTGCTCACTCTCATGGTAAGACTATATTACTTTTATCAAATATACTACGTTGTGTTTATTAGAATACTACAAAGTATCACAATTAAAACTAAAATACACGTGTAAAAAGAAATAAAGTATTTTTGTGATTATATATTTATTTTATATATTAATATTCTGTAGATATATAATCCACAAAAGGTTTCCCAGCCATTAGTGTGCATTAATCTGGTTCTGTTGTCCACATTAAAATGGTAAAATTTTAACTACTATTGCTTTTTTCCAAACCACAATTTACATCTCAAAATGTTTGTTAGGGAAATAATTTACCTTTTGTTTTAAAATATCCACTGGAGTTTGATGGGCTTTCAGCTTTTTGTTTTTAAGCAGCACTTTTCTTCCAAGTTGGTCCGGTGAAGGGAGCATTGGATCATCAGAGAAGTCACTCTCAAATAAAAACTTAGTTACCAGTTTATCTTCAAATACATTCTGAAATATTGAGATTACAAGAGATATCAAAACATAATCCCTAGCCATGCACGTTGAATAATATAATATACTATGACTTACCTTAAAAATGTCAGCCATCTTGCGTTGCTGAGGCAATGAACAGTGGTTCTCTATAGATATAATGATTGGCATATCAGAGCTGATAAAGGCATTGCGATCAATAGCTTCAATGACGTCCTATAAGAACCAAAGTGTAAATGTTATAAAAGTTAGAGTTCTCTAATTTAAAAACCATAAATATTTATAGCTGATTATTTCTGAGTTTTGATTCCATGATTCAAAATACAATATGACTTTATACTGTCTGCTGCTAACTCATGTATGATTATCTGCACTGCATCGGGGATTGTGCTTCTCAGCACAGGTAGACAGACACATGCTAACTTTAGTTGAGCCAGCACAGTAAAAATAGCAGTGTAGCTGGGGTTGCATGGGTGGTGGTTTGGCCTAGTCATCTGAGTACATACCTGGAGTCCAGGTGTGTTTGTACTCACGTGGCTAGCCCAACCTGCCGCCCATGCTACCCCTGGCTACTCTGCTATTTTTAGTGAGCTAGCTTGAGCAATGCCAGTGTGTGTCTGTCTATTCACACTGGGAAGCACGCTCCCATTTGTACAGTGTAGATATACTCGCAGGCTGGAGCCTGTGCTTTAGGAGTCTAGGACCTTGTGAGGTGGGAGGGTCCCAGAGCTCAGGCTGCAGCCCAAACTGAAACACATTGCAGTTAAACAGCCCCTTTAGCCTGAGCCCCACAACAAGCTCACCTCAGCTGGCACAGGCCTGCCGTGGGTGTCTAACTGCAGTGCAGACATACCTTTAGTGAGTTTTTTTTGTTTTAGAAGCATAATTATTGCTTCATTAAACTGGCATCTTCATACACGTGAACAATTTATTAAAATTCTTTAATTAATTTCTATTTTCTGCATCAAATTGTCAATATACCTTAAAAGGGATCTTAGTAGTGAGTGTATGTCCATGATAAATGATGGGCATGCCATCATCACCATCCCAGCAGTCTAATTCCACACTCCTACAGCCTTGTAAGAGAACCTGTAACACAAATGAATAACAGATTCCATATGAACAGCAACTGTACAAAAACAAAGAGAAAAGAAGGACAGCAGTGCTAAATGGCAGCTTGGGGAAGTAGCTGGAGGAGGCTGTCCATGAAAGCTACTTTATTGTGGTGCGAAAGGAAATCATGGAAGCTAGTGTCCAAGAAGTTGGATTCAACAGATTGACAGAGAACTGGAAAGGGAAGAAATTAGAAACCAAGAATTAAACAGAAAGGTTCCCATTAGAAACAGAGCAAAGTTCAGAAGCTACCAGCACTGCTGCTGGAGGCAGAGAGAATGGGAATTTGGTTGCTGTAGTGGGGTCAGCTGCCTTCCATGCAGTCCCTCATGTCCAAGGGTACCTCTATGATGCCCTGTTAACAATTTCTCCCTCAAAAGTCTTCTTAAACATACTCTACATAGGGCTTTCTGGCCCATTCATCACCCTTCTAACAGGTTCGAGTTTATTCACATAAATAAATCTCCAAAATAAAACTCGAAGTCTGAAACAACAGCCCATCAGTTTTACCCTTGTCCAGTCACTCCCAGGCTTTTTCTGCCTGTAGTCTCAGGGTACAACTACACAGGAAAGAAAAAAACAAAAAAAACTAAACCACCACCACTGTAGCAAGTTTCAGAGCCCAGGTCAACTGACCTGGTCTTGTGTTATAGAGCAAAAAATCACAGTGTAGGTATTCGGGCTCGGGCTGGAGCCCATGGTCTGAGACCCTTCATCCTCCCTGGGGTTTCAGTTGAACCAGGTTCCGCAACTCACTGCCATGAGTCTTTTTCTGCTGAGTAGATATACTCTCAGTAGGGAAACTCCACGTTCTAGGTCTTTCTGCTGGAGTCTGCTCACTCTCAGCCAGCCTATTAGCTCCCAGCCTGCTCGCTCACTCACTCCAAGTCACCCTATTACCAGGTCTTCCTGCCTAGAGCCTTTCCTGCTTAAGTAGGCCACCCCCAGACCCTACTTGGCTGGAACCTTACCTCTCTGGCTTCCAAATTCCACAGGTATCAGGGTAATAACTGCAAAACCCTGCCTGCCTGCCATTCCCTACACTTCCCCCATCTCTGCAGCCATTCGCTGCCCTTCGTAAGAATCACCTGATCCAACCCAGGTTTGCCTCTTAAGTAATCAGGGCTGGAGAGCCTGGGGGCCCTCAGGCTCTCCAGCCCATAAGGCCAAGACACCCTATCACAATTGCAAAATGTGGCTCTGAAAGGGCCACGGGCTTATGCGGGGAGAGAAATATTTACACATTCCTGCCTGCAGAAACAAGTGGATAAGTGACACAGATGTTTTCTCCAGGATGGAGGAAGGCAACTGCAAGAGCGCTTTCTGGGCTACAACTTTTTATTGCAAATAAAGCTTTCTGGAATCAACATAACTTCAGATAAAGTACATATACGATTACGATTAGGATTCACTTGTCCTGTTCAAAGCCTTAGACAGTTGAAGGGACACAGGGCTGCAATAGTATTTCCATCTCATAATGGACTATTATTTTAGCCTATCGGCTGCTGGAAGAGTGCCTGTAGTTCTTCCACATCACTTTGGGTGTTAGGGACAATGGATCCCTATCCTACCTCCCCTCTTGCACTCCACACTGTCATCCTGTGTGAGGCTGGTCACAGAAACCTACTCCACAGTACCACTATGCAGCCACTTTACTCAGGGCTTCCTCACACACAGTCCACATCTCCACCCCCCAAACGTATACACAAAGGGCTGAAGGACCTTGTGTGAGCCTCTCACACTTGAATGGATTTCTCTTTAACAAGGTGAATAATAAAAATCCTAGTTACACGAAGTTTGATGTTTTCTGTAACATTTGTTGAATACACATATCAAAAATATTGATCCAAAACTCATAGAGAAATCAGTCTTTCCAGGTTTGTCATCAATCAGACACAGGGTCTGATAAACAGTATAGTATTCCTAGAAGCATATCGTCAAGAGTGATGTTTTCATTAGAAATTTGTCTTTTCAGTACAATGTACAATTTCTGAATGGTGTTTTTGACATTTAAATGAACTAACATATTAGATCAGTCTTTCCTGTGGGAAAGTCTAATTTTAGTAAGTTAGGTCAGAATGACTTGTGTCTAAATGCTGTGAACCTCAAACTAAACCCATTTTTTTGCCTTAGAAAAAGCATTTGAGCACAACTGTGCACACAGGCAACTTTCCCACACATCATGTTTTCCTACATTTTACAAGCAGGGGCTTAGAACATTTGGGGTTTCAAAGCAAAAAGGCCATGTTTCCTGTGACTTATTAGTTAAACAAACAAGTTCATGCTGAAAACTATGCAATGATCTAACTCCGTATACCTGGCTGTAAAGCTCTACTGAGGATTCTCCTTTAAGCTGATGGCCTGTGAGGTACGTATTGTGTGAAGATGCAATATAATAATATGACAGTGGTAGTTGTAACTCTTCAACATTCTCTTGTGACTCATCATTTTTTGAGGCAAAATTGTCTTTATCCATCAAAAACCTAAAAGTGCAGAAATGATAGTTTGTGACGAATATTTAGCAAAATGCACACAAATAACATCACATGTATGTTAACTTCATGCTAATTACCTTGCAAATCCTTCAAATGACAGTAGCCCCTGCTGGCACATATTGACACTGGGTTCAAACTTCTGTAAGAAGCAGTAAGAGAATGACAGAATTTTGATCACAGGAAATATGTATCACATGCTTTAGGTAAAAGGCTTTAATTTAGTTTTTACAATGTAATTTGTATATCAAACTAATGAGCTGATATTTGAAAACCGTATTTATGTAGTCTGAATATAATTCAGAAGTGTCTTCTCTATACTGATAGTAGTATAGAAGTTATCAAAGTCACTAAATAAATATATAAAATTAATAATGTAGCAGAGTTTACAAATGTAGAATGTGGATCTAGATTATTGTTTAAAATCATGCATTCTCTTCTTACCTGCTATGCTTATATATAATATTCAGTGCCATCATCTAAAAGGAAAACAACTATTTGCATTTACCAGTGTTCAACAACACATCAACTTGTATAAAAAAAATTGTAACAGAATTATGACGTGTCACTGTGAAGTTCCCCTAGAAGTCCTGATTTTTGAACCCTGCTGTAAATGTATATTGCACACACTTGCCTGACATTTGAACTGTTCAAAATGTTTTGACCGTTTTGTTACTCAATAGAGTACAGACTTAATTTTGAATTACATTAGACAAATATAAAAAGGACTCAAATTTACATTATGATAGCTAATCATTATATTTTTATAACACATAATGGATACAAAACTAAACTCAGATCATTTTGTCCATATCCAGTGAAGGTAAAACACATTTTAGATATGAAACACTGATTTCATAGACTATTGGGTACAGTGTATTTAGAGCAGTTTCATGCAAACTGAGGGAATAGCTTTGGCTCCAAAGGAGGAAATCCAGTCTCCACATAGGTGACATAGCAGGTACTATTCTGGAGACTGGACAGAGAAAGAATACGGGCAGGGAAAAAAAATGGAGAAAACAAAAATCCCTATAGAATGAATAGATGCACTGCAAAATGTTTGTATTACAGACCTGGATAATACTGAGGATTTCATCATAGGTGCAGTGTTCTCCTTGGCAATTCACTAAGAAGTCACTGAGTTGCTGAATGCCCACTCCAAATATTCCCAGTGATGTGCTTTCTACGCCAGTACCATTCGTTACAATACTAGCAGCAGCAATGGCATCAGATATCTGTCTCTGGTTTTCTGATAGTTGCTGTCTACTCCTAATGAACAAACCCAGATCTGAGACATTCCTGGTCAATAAATCTAAAAGATAAAATAAGAACATAAATATTTGAAGAATTTCATTTTATCACCTGGAGATGTTTAATTAAATTAGACGAGCATTATACTGCATTATTCTATTGTTCATATTACACTGAATTATTCAAAGGAACCAAAAGGAAAAATATCAGAGTTTTCAATCACTATGGATCAAATCCTGAAATTCTTTGCCAAGACTTAGTCATACAAGATTCCTATTAACATCAGCAGGACTCTTTCTTTAATATGAGTTGAGCGAGTTCTTCAGGATTTGGCCCTATATTATTGACTTGACCATACATGAAGTTTTCATTCTGAAACATGTATTTCATGTATATAATCTTCAAAGGTAGTTCCTCTCATTTTTGGAAAGAATTTTTTTATATGAAGTTTAATGACAATTTCAGGAAAGAAAAATAATGCACTTTTGGTAAATCTTATGTGAAATAAAATTTTCTGAATTTGTTAAACTTCTTAAAATTAGTTAAGCCAATAGTGTATGGATGGAATGTGATGAGCTGTTGGTATGGAGTCTAAGCGGGGGAAGCTAATGATCCAACCAGCGGATCAAATTCAGTGATGAATCCTGGTCACGTGCCACCTGAGGCACATTGTGCATACACTAAGAAGGACTGACCCTTTAGTTAAGGTTGTAAATCACGGTCAATTGTAAGCCTGATTCTGCCCCCACTTCAGTAGGATTTGTTTTAAAATGCCAATAATTAAAATCATTCAGTTCTCTAAAGTTTTATTTTCTTGAGGAAATGAAATTTAACAAACCTAAATCAGACTGGAGTCCACTGGTGTTCTCATCAATTTTCAGATTAGTATAAAGTGGAGTAGAATCAGAACCTGATCGATTGCAGGGTACAGCATAGACATCAAAGAGGTCTTTAAGATCCTTGCGGCTTCGAACACTAGGATACAGAAGAAAGTTCACTTCGTGCTTTTTTTAAGTAGATTTTTACCAACTTTAATGTGATGAATGCAATTAGTCAAATAGATTTTACCTGAAAGACTTGAAGAGCTCTACAAACTCAACAAAACTCATATTACTATCAGAAACCATGAAGTTCTGAAATCCCTTCAATCCTCCTTTAACTCGGCCATGCCAGCTACTGCTGCTCCAAGTACTAAAACAAAATGAGATTGCTGTTATTTTCTTACATTTAACTTCCACTGATTGTGAAATATTAGGCAGCATTGCACTAAAGGTCTATTCTAGGCTTTCTTTAATATATTATTATCAATATTTGAAAGAAGGAAACAAAAACAATACTTCATAGTAGATGCAATCAGAGTTTGTACTTTGATTCTGTATTTCATACCGGTCACTCATGCCCCTAAAGAACACTGCAAACTTTGCCAAAGTAAATAAAAAAGAAATTCTACTCAAAACTTTTCCATGCATGGAAGCATCCAATGTGTTCTCATTTTTCCACTTAACAAAATAATCCTACTATTACTGTAGCGTGAAGTCTAAAAGTTTATGAGGATCATGAGCAGTTTGCTTTTAGTATTTTCCCAGCAAGACAATTAAAATGGGAAATATGCTGAAAACGTACAGAATTCCTTAAGGGATAATGCTAGCATAATAAATAAATGATTCCGACTGGATTATGTTCAGGAAATAAATGTGTCACACATTTGGACATCTCCAACCACTGGGTGCACAAGTGAGGCAGGGAGATGCCCAGTAGAGGGCCCCCTGTAGGCTGATCCAGCAGGCAACACCTCCCCCTCCCTCCGGGGGCTTTAGCCTCCTTGTATTTCCCCAGTCACATGGAATTGAGGGAACAGAGCAGAACTTTCTAGGGATGGAGCCAGTCCACAGAAGCAGCCAAGAAGATCAGCAATGTCACAGAGAGAAGCTAAGCCATGGTTGCCCCACTTTTCCATTCAAGCCTAGTCTCTAGTAAAGAAGAATTACCATTTGGAGCATCCTCGTCCTCAAAGGAACAAGGTCTCAGAGGCTTCTCTCCTTCACCCACACAGATTAAGGGATGTGAAAGCAGAGCAGAACTCCTGAGTGTGAATTGAGGAACGATCACAATACTAAAATTTAGTGATTGCTTAGTTGTAAGTGATCGTGACTTGATTGTATTTTATTATGTACAAACAGAATCAAAACCAGTAACGTATAAACATATAAACAAATAAACATACAAACAAACATTATGTATAAAGCTGGTGCTTTAAAAAGGCCAGTTTCACAAGCTGAAAACAATTATGAACCAAATCAGCTGGGAGAAAGAATTCAAACAGAAAAATGTGAATGTCAATTGGGAACCGTTTAAGAGCATATTACTAGATGCCTAAAACCCAGAATCTAACAACTGAGAAAGAATGCTACATTGATTAAAAAACTACCTGGCTTAGAGGGAATGTGAAAACAGCTATACAAAAATAATAATAAAATATCCCAATATATAACAAATGGAAAAAATGGGAAGTTGCTAGCAATTAATACAGATTAGAAGTTAGGCGTTGAAGAAAATTGATAAAGGAAGCAAAAGGACATAAGGAGATATCTATGGTCAAAAAAAGGCAGAAGTGTTTAATAAATATTTCCATTCTGTATCTGTGAAAAATTCACATGCTATATTGCTATCATATGATGATGATAAAATATTTTCCATTCCAACAGTAACTCAAGAGGATGTTGAACAGCAGTTACTAAAGTTAGATATTTTTAACTCAGCTGGTCCACATAACTTACATCCAAGAATCTTAAAATAGCTGGCCAAGAAGTTCTCTGGGCTGTAACTGATGATTTTCAATTAGTCTTGGAACCGTGGGGAAGTTCCAGAGGACTGGAAGAAAATTAATGTTGTTCCAATATTTTAAAAGGGTAAACAGGATTACCTGATTAAGTACAGGCCTGTCACCTTTAAATCAATCCCGGGCAAAATTATGGAATGGTTGAGATGGGTCTTGATGAATAAAGAATTAAAGAAGGGTAATATAATTAATATCAATCAACCTGGGCTTATGGGAAATATGATGTCAAACTAACTAGACATCTCTTTTTGATGAGATTACAAGTTTGATTGATGATGGTAATAATGTTGATGTAATATACTTTAGTCTTTTGTAAGGTATTTGATTTGCTCCCTCTCAACATTTTAATTAGGAAACTAGAACAATACAAAATCAGTATGGCACACATTCAATGGATTAAAATTGGCTAACTGATATGTTTCAAAATTGAATTGTAAATGGGAAATCATCACTGAGTGGGAAAATTTCTAGTTGGGTTCCACAGAGATCACTTCTTGGCCCAATACTATTTAACATTTTTACCAATAGAGAAAATATAAAATCATTACTAATAAAGTTTGCGGAGGCCACAGAGATTGGGGTAGAGCTAAATAATGAAGAGGACAGTCACTGGTACAAAGTAATCTGGATCTCTAGGTAAGATGGGCTCAAGCAAACCATATGTGCTTGAATAAGGCCAACTGTAAATGTACATATACAGAAACCAAGAATGCAAGCCATATTTATAGGATAGGGACTCTTATTACGGAAGCAGTGATCTGAAAAGACTTGGGAATCATAATGGATAATCAGCTGAACATGAGCTTCCAGGTCAACATTGTGGCCAAAAGAGCTAATGTGATCCTTGGAGGTATAAACAGGAGAACATTGAGTAGGAGTAGAAAGGTTATATTACCTCTGTAGTTAGCACTGGTGCAACCACTACTGGAATACTGTGTCCAGTTCTGGTGTCCACAATTCCAGAAGAATGTCGAAAAAGTGGGGAGGATTTAGAGAATAGCCACAAGAATGAATAAAGGCTTGGAAAACATGCCTTATGGTGAAAGACTCAAAGAGCTCACTCTATTTATCTTATCCAAAAGAATGTTAAGAGGTGACCTGATCACAGTCTATACGTACCTACATGGGGAAGAAAAATTTGAGAAGAGAGAGCTCTACAATCTAGCTGAAAAAGATAAAACAAGATCCCATGGATGAAAGTTGAAACTAGAAAAAAATCAGACTAGAAATAAGGCATATTTTAACAGTGAAGGTAATTACCACTGGAATAATTTACAAAAGATCATGAGGTATTCTCCATCACAGACAATTTTAAAATCAAGACTGGATGTTTCTCTAAAACAGGAGTACATTCAGAGATATCCTATGGCCTTTGTTATGCAGCAGGTCAAACTAGACAATCAAAATGGTCCCTTCTAGTCTTATGATCTATTAACCTATATATCTATGAATCCTGCCACCAACAGCAGCAGGGACTTCCTCAGCAGCAGACTAAAACAGCAGTAATAGAGCAGAAAGAGACCAATCTGGGCTCCTCTGACCCACCTGGCTTGACTTTCTCCTATCCCTTTCCCTTACTGTTCTTCCATTGCCAATTTAACTGACTGTCTTTTCCCTGCTTCTATCCATTCTTTTTTCCTTCTCCATTACTATCTCTTTTCCCCCATTCCACTTCTTGTATTTACTCAGTCCTTTTGTGCCATTCCCCCCTAGTTTCAATCCTGCTCACACAATAATGTAAGTAAATTTTAAAAAATTAATAAATTTTAAAACAGAAAAAAAATGACATCAACCAGATATATTCCCAGTATCATCTGGATCATTTTGCTTGATGTTGTAAACCTTGCCCCACCCTTTGTCTGTCTTTTGGTCCTTTTACATCATAAACTCTTCTGAGCAGGGACTGCGTCTTCCTACTGTTTATACAGCACCTAGCACAACCTACCTGCATATCAGGGCCACAATGCTTCAGGTTTACAAAGCACTTTACAGACATTAGTTAATCCTCACAAACGCTCTATAACTGTAATATTTTATATATATATATATATTACAATATAGTATTATATTGTATAATTGTAATTGTAAGTATTGGTATCATGATTGGGGCCATTCAGTGTGTTGCAGAATAAGTCACTAATATTAACTTGTACTAGATAACTTCTGGGCTTTTATAAATCTAGAAAAAGCAAACGATAAAGTGGACGGAAGGATGCTCATCCAATGCTGAAGAAATATGGAATGTTTGAGGATTTAATAACTATGGTGAATGCCCTATATAGATTACCTAAAACAGAGATCTGAATATGTTTTGGAATGACAAGTCCTTCTGCAGTGAAAATCGTACTGCACTAGGGGTCGTCCCTAAGTTTGCTGTTGTTTATCATATTGCTGGACTATGTCAGCAGGAAGATCCCAATCAGAAAGGCGAGAAGCTGCTATATGCAGACGATACAGCAATAAGGGCATCCTCAGAAGAAGATCTACAGGAAATAGTAAGCCAGTAATATGACCAACTAAGATGGCATGGGATGAAAATAAGTGTGACTAAGATTGATGTCATCTGGGTGCCACAGGGAAACTGGACATAGAGATTAATGGAGTGAAACTAAACCCAGACTGACCAGTTCGAGTACCTTGGTGGCTGAGTCATGGAAGATGGCAAGCTTGACCCTGAGGTACAGTACAGAAAGGGGAGTTCTGGAAGAGTGTGGAATAACATCTCAGGGGCACTGTATGACAAATGTATGCCCCTGAGACTGAAAACACAATTAACCAGAACAATGCTGTACTCCACAATGCTGTGTGGTGCAGAAGCATGCACTACAAAGAAATGGCAGGTTCAAAATGCCTAAAAGTGTTTGAGATGAGATGTATTCATGCCATAAAAGGAATTACATGCAGACAGAGATTCTGAAATGAAAGTATTAGGATGGAAGTCAAAATTCTTGATGTGGATTACAAAATCCAGGAAGCACAACTTTGCTGGTTTGGACACATGCAGAGGATGAATGAAGGGGACCTGGTGAAGACAGCATGGGAGAAGGAGGCAGTAAAAAAGAGACCATGAGGAAAGCTGAGGAAGTGAGAGATGGATTGCATCAAACACGGTAAGCCGTAGTGCAACCTCGGACAAAGGAAGATGGCTGATGCTGGAACGATGACCCGACCCCAGTTGATGGGGTATCGGGAAGATGAAGAAGAAGAAGAACTAATAATTTATACTGGATTATTGTTATTTTATTTCTCTATATTCTGAGTTACTGGCTCACAATATATGCTGTAAGGACAGAAAAGCAAAGTCAGCCACAGTCCGAGAAGATGGATTTCAGCTCCACTGAATACAATCTTAATTTGGCCCATCATATGCATTTGGTTCTTTGCTACTATCTGACTCAACACTCCACAATTTTCAAGTATATAACTTTGAAACTATCTAGTCCATCATAGAATTTCAGATGTCCATAGGAATTGAGGGCACTAAAAGACTTGCTATGAGGGTATAAAATATATTTGGTCAGATTCCTCCTAATTTACCCAAGATGAGTCCATGGACTTTGCAAAGATGCAAGTGAAAGCAGAATTTGGCCTGTTATGTCTCCGAAAAAATCCACCCACCTGCTTTGGTTAGTAATTTTCATTTTGTTTGGCACTACTATACCAAGTACTGACATGGTGTGTAACTTCTTGACTGTCATTCATAACATTTTTGTCAGACAATAACTAAGAAAGACACAGCAAAAGTCTCCAGGCTCCCGAACATAGAATGAAACATCAATGGGAATTAAGGCTGCTCAGAGCTCCATGGGACTGGACCCCTAAATAGCTATTTCTCCCATAATATGTTCTTGGAAAGTACCTATAATAGAGAAACTTATTCTTTAAAATGTATAACAGTGATACTTAATAGCAGATCCTCCTCACACTGTTTCCTTTTGTTTTAAATGTCTTCATTCCATTTTGAACTTTCAGCCTGAATGGAGTCATCAAAATAACTAACTGGTCAGGTACTGTTATTTGTGATGTTCACGTTAAACACGGTCCAGAAATAAAAGCAGAATTAGAAGTCTGTATCCTCCATCTTAAAAATTCAGGTATCTTCATATGTGATGCTAGCAGTAAAATTGGCAGGCTCATGGTAACTGTGAGCATAACATGGTATTTACAGTACTTCAGAGGAAAAAACACAAGTGAAGCTGGATACACCTTATTGTAATATTGCCATTTCTCATCATGTTGTATAACAATATATACTGCGTATATCTATTTCCCTTAGCATGTGAAATGCATCCATGTATATGGAAACTGGCAAACACATTTCAGAACAAGTAAGGGATCTAAAGGATAAAAGTAAAATCCTCACCCCTGCTCTGATTCCTTTATGAGAGGCAAAAAAGTCAGAGCAGGATAAAGGAGTCCTAAAAGCCCTTATTCTGCTTGCAGGGAGATTTCCCTAATGCAGATACTGATATAATGCTTCCTCCCAAGGACCCCCTCATGACCTCGGGCATAAATGGCATGCTGGGGACAGGAATGGCAGAGGAGGTGTATCAGGGCAGAGCTGTAGCAAACAGCAACCCACAGAACGACAAAGGCAAAGGCTGCCGTAACTTAGGACCCCAGGGCTGTCTAAGTTACACTGGGGGCCTCTAGCTCCTGCAGTAGATCAGGATCAGGAGGACCTACAGTCCCCTGGCTCCCTTCTTGAGCTGCGAGTTTTGTGCTGAGCCTCTTAGAGTATGTCTATATAGCAATTTAAGCCTAGGCTCAAGGCAAACCCCCTTGCATCCACACAGTGAAAGTGCTAACCTAGGGCTCAGACCCAGGTCCTAGGACCTTGCAGGGCTGCAGGGTCTGAGCCCATGTTAAGCTGGGACCTACACTCTGAGCCCTATTCCTTTTCTGTGTGCACGTGGCCCCAACTTGACTCAGGTCCCAGAAATTCTCCAGATATATCCCAGAGTTCCTGTTCCCAGAGGAGCAGTGCTGCAGGAAGACAGCATAGCGGCCAGAAGAGCCATTACTGCCTGGTTCCTTCTTCTCTTTTGGTGACGGTGGCTCCTCCTTGCTGCTGTGCAGAGTTTGCCCGGAGCAGGGAGCAAAGCTGACAGGTGGAATTGTTGGGGATCATCTCTCCGTGGCTGGGATAAGCCAGGAGCTCTACCATGCCCCTTCCTGGCAGGGCAGCCACTTGGTCCCTGCTCTGCTATCTGGACCTTGCTCCTGGCCCCTTCACCTGCCCTCCTTGACACTGTGTGTGCAGGGGCACCTGGATCACATGCATTGTCAGGGCAGTGAGTGGGAGCCAGCACCAAAACTTCCCCACAGCCTCCCGCAGCAGCAGTGGCGGCAGCTCCGACTCCTCACTGCGGTGAAGTTTTGGGGATGGCTCCCATTTGCTCCCCGGCCATGGTGAGACAGGCACTCTGCCACGCCCCATCCCTGCAAGGCAGTCACTTGACATCTGCTCCGTTCTCCAGCCCTTGATCCTCTGTGCCCTCCCTTAGACTGTGTGAGCAGGGGCATCTGAGCATAATATAGTGTGAGGGCAGTGAGTGGAAGCCAGCCCCAACTTTCCTGCAGTCTCCCAGGGATCCCTTATCCCTACCTCCTCGGGCACAGCAGGAGAAGGGATAAGGGATCCTCAGGATATACTTCCTTTGACTGAAGCAAAAAAGAAACCCAGCTTAAATGAGAAAAAGGAATTAAAAACATGTTGATGGCATTTTGCCAGCTGGGTAGCAACATCTGATTGGCATTCTGACGTTTCAGTGGCAGCTAATCCAGCTCTAAGCTGAATTGATTTTCAGGTTTAAAACATAGTTCCCATAACCACACAGAGCCAGGATTTTGGCAGTCATGAAGCAGATAGAAGGAGGACTAGGAAATGGGGCTGAATGACTTAGTTACATGACTTTTCCATACCCCCTTGGGTCACTGTGGCTTTGATACTTTATTTGGAAAAGAACCCCAGCTTTTATATCCATGTTAAATTTCTATTTAATATGTTTGAACCAACCCTCCCCCCTGCCTCGAGCACTTTGGTCAAGTAATTAGTAATAAGAATACTGGACAGGAAAAAGTAAAATAAGAATACTATTCAGAGAAAGTAAGGTTTTCTTTAGCCCAGGAGAGTGAGCTATCGGAGATGGTTCTCAACCCTATAAAGATAATACACAGGATCAAATCATGCTTGCCTCATTCATGTGAGTATTCCTGTTGAAGGAAATAAGACTTATATCTGAGCAAGGAGTGAAACCAGGACTCCAGCATTTGGCCCTATACAAAGTTAAGGGATCCATGGGAGGTGATGGAGCACACTGCACCCCACGCCTTGGGGACGCACTTCACCACTCTGTAGCCGGCAGCAGCCAGGCAGGGATGCATGTGTGTTTTAACTCTGAAACCAACATTTTATGTCACACTTCAAAACAAACAGACAAAAATAAATAAAAAAACAAACAGACAAAATCATCATCATGGAACATCCCATTTTAACAGTTAATAGTTTGACAGATGAAGAGATTGATGCCCTAATTATCCTCAGAACAAGTGCACATGGGCATTTTCTACCAAAATGACTCAGCTTAGAGATGGAGAGCCCAATTCTCAAATTTGATGGTATTTCAGTATAGAGCCTTCGCAAACTGCAGCCATTCTACTGAAACGGCCACCAAAGGAGCTAATTAAGCAGTTTATGTATTTATGTGCTTCTTATGGGCACCTAAGTCCTATCAATAGCACCACCACAGTTAGGAAACGGTGGGAAGTAGTGTTTTCCCACAGTGCATCACGTTCCTAGGGCTAAAGTGTCAACATGAGGGGGTGGGTGGTAGGCAATTTGGGATATGTTTACTTTGACTTTGACCAGAGGCCTAGGTTCAAGCATGAGTCAGAAAATCCTTAACCTAGGATTAAAATGACATGGGTCAGCTGATTTGAGTCTCACTGACCCTAGGCTTACATTGTTGTGTAGACATAGCCTTAGAGGCACAGCACAGAATCTCACCCAAAATATTGAGAAGTGTTGAACACCTACTTGAGTCACTAAAGTCAGCAGGAGTTATGAGTTCTTAGCACCTCTCAGGATTTAGCCCAAAGTGAGTATGGAACTGTGGAATGCTACAATACAAAAAGTCTGCAGTCAACAGTGCCAAATTAATGCCAAATTAGAATATTACAGAGTTTCAGGTGCTCTACACAGAGAGAACATCAACTATTTTGGCTAATGAAATTAAACGTAATATAGGTTTTCAAAATTTGGAAGCAACTACTGTGGCATCAATTTGTGATGCTTTTTTAATTTACTGTGAACTAAATTTGTTATAGCCTTTTTGAAAAATGTAACATGAAAACCAGGTAGTGGAGATGAATCTTATTGTGATGTATACATCCCTTGATTTTGCATGATGGAGTGAAGAACTGCACACTGTATGTAAAGAGAACAAAAAGGGCCTGAGAAAGTGGCATTCGAGGCAAAAGCAGCCAGCTTTGCACTATAGATACCAGCAATGATTTTTTCATGCTGTTTACTGTTGTCTTTCCCTCCTTCCCTATCGTCCCTACCTACACTATTCATTGTGTTATCTGTCTAATTTAGACTGGAAGGTCGCCATGGCAGGGACTTTGTTGTCTTGTGTGTCTGTAAAGTGCCATGCATGCCTATGATACGATAAAATAAATAATAAATAATAATAATGAATGAATGCATGGTAGCACACCATGCCACTTCACACTCACAAGCATGATCTGCTGCACTCAGTATAGGACTGAAAAGTAATGCAGGTAAAAAAGGAGGGAGGGTCTGTGGGAAAGGCAAGGTTTCCAAAAATATCCCTATGATTTGCTTGGAAAACAGTGCAATTTCCACCAGAAATCCTAGTGCAGATTTAAGCTCCTTGAGGCTGAACTAACTTGTGCAAAGCACCTATCCAACTGTTTACACAGCTGAAATACTACAGTTGATGACAGTTACACACATGGGGCATCTGTGACCCAAGTCTGTGCAGATGATCTGGAATATCTAAGAGCTGGAAAAGGTAAGCTCCAGACTTATATGCATCTAGGATAGCACTTCAATCATTACTTATAACATGAACAATCAGATTTTTTTAAAAGTAAAGTACTGATTTTGACCTTACCTAGACTGACTCTTGCTTGAAGATGACATTATAGGAGAGGAGACTGGTCTGACTGGTGAAGATGCCCCAGGTGCTAAGCTAGGAGATCCAGATGCAGTCAGAGAATGAGTTCTTCTAGATGGCAGAGTGTTAGAGGTAGAGGCACTAATCACAATATTCTGATCTATGAAAGAAAACAAAATTTTATAACACTAGCATCATTTCTGTACATCACTGAATGAAACTGAGTAAAACCCTGAAGAGTTTCTAAATTTGTTCTGTACCACTCAAAAATATATCTTGAACAATATTTTTATGAATATTAGGTGTTGTTAGCACTATAAAGTTAATAATTATAGTGTTTATTATAAAAATTCATTGAAAAAGCAATCATAGACAACAGTACACATTAATGTAAAACACTATCACACCACAAGTATGTGTGTCTGGCTTAACTTCCTATTAATGAACAAAGAACTATTATTATTTTTGTATAGAATAAAGCAGATTGAAACTTTTGCTCACTGTAACATTTCACCCATCAATAGCTATGTCAAAATCATTTAAAAAACCCCACTGAATGGACCTATTATTATATCTACCTGATTCTTCTTGTTCATCAATGTCTTGAGGATCTGAACCACTTCTATTACGATATTCTTTATAACTCTTTGTCTTACGAGTTACCATCTCATCATCAGTAGCATCTCCACTTTCACCCTGGAAACAATGAACATTGTCATAAACATCTTTAAAATGTTACTTATTTCATCCTATATTATTTTTTCTGAATGATAAAAATTGGGCATGAATTAGTTATTCTACATTAAACACTTAAGACGTCTCTAAATGCTGATAGTTGCCACCATCACTCTAGAAAGAAAAGAGGTAATTTAAGTGTCATGAAAGTTACACAAAGGGGTGTGGGAACTCTGTCAGCTCAGTATGACATCACACAGAACACCATAATGCCCTTGATTTTCTAGAGCGCTCCGGTTGGCTTTGCATTATTCCACTGGCACAAAACAATCCTAAAGCAGGTGCATCTGGCTCCTTGAGGAAACTTTAGGTAGCGTAGAGCTGCCATAACTGTTCCTACATGACCCCTCTCCTGGCCACTTGTGCAAAGGATGTATGTCCAGGAAAAAGAACATGTGGCTGGGCAACTCCTGTGCTCAGCTGATTTTTGACTGCTGAAACAGCCCTGAAGGGCTGCTGACCAGAAAGCACAAGATACAACTGCTTCAAACTTGAGGCAGCGCAGGGTTGTGGTGGTGTTTTGTGTACACAGAGATGAGAATGGGGTTCCAGTTATTCAGGAAAGGATGCTGTTACTTTGCATATGATTATTATGATTTAACATTTATAAGAAGGTACCAGCTAAAGGTCTCAACCAATCTGCACCCCATTGTTCTACATGCTGTCCCCCAAAATCTTGGGCCTCCCTGTGTATGAGGAAAAATTAGCCACTTCTAAATAAATAATAAACCAAGGAACTGCCATTGAAGTTAACATAGTTTTAAAGTTATAACCACTGTATTATTATATACCGTTCTTTTCTCTGGTTCGGAATACATAGTTAGCTATACATAAACTGTATTATAAATAGCTTAAATTAGCTAGGTAACAGGATTAGTACATAAATAGCAAAATAGTTTACCCTCATGAGTACTTTCTTCTTTTTCTTGGCTGTGCTTATTCCCAGAGTGTTGTTTCTCTGCACACTGGGTTTCTCAGTGCTTTTGGTCAGGGCCCCTGTACTTGTGTTCCTGGCACTCCAGCGTCTGCCTCCAAACAGTTCAACAGCCTGAGCCAAAGTTGGGCCTTCAAACCTGCCATCCTCCTACAAAAATGTTCAGTATTACAAAAAAAAAAAAAAAAGGACTAGGTACAGTATTGAAGAAGGACTCAACCTTTTATTTTCTGAAACAGTAGTGAAGACATCCACTATAAATCAATGAAACATGGAACATCAAAAGCAAAGCAACTTTTACTTATGGCTTCTACTTATAGTAAAAGTATTGCTGTTTGTTTTGTTGTACTTATTGGTCAAATGTTTTGCTTTTTTACCCCACCCCCCACTGATCAATATTTCAGCCTCTGTGTAGGTATGGGGACTGCTTCCTGTTTAACCAAATGCTAACCTTAGAGGCCCAATTAGCATATCAGTTTCACTTTTTATTTTATGATTTATTAAGATCTGCTTAATACAAAAAGATATGATTTTAGTGTATCAAAAAAAACTTTGATTAAATGCAATATTAAAGGCCAGATTCTCCATTTCATTACACCAATTTTATACTAGTGTCATTCTGTTGACTTTAGTGGAGTTATGCTGGCATAAAACTAATATAACGATAGAGAATCAGGTTTTGTATCTTTAACCTTTATCTGCCTAAAACAGATATGAATATGCATATTGTTGGTATCTTAGAAACTTTTACTTATTTATACACTAGATGATTACGTTGTACCTTACCTGATAAAGGCTGACATACTGTTTCCGTAGCCATTGCAATCTCTGATCAGGGAATTTCCTCATTTTTCTTACAGCTTTTGTTAATTCCAGCAATCCATCATACAGCATTTTGGCGGTATATTTTGGAGCCACAAAGTGCAGCAACTTATTATCAGTAGTTTGAAGTCCATATAGTAGTGATACTCCGTTCTCTTCAAGGGACATACTACAAAGTTTATTTTGAACACACACAGTGTGCATATCAATGCCAGGGTGTCCCATGTACACAGCCTTTGCTGAAAACAAATCCAAGAAACCTTCCACCAGTCCATTTAATCCAGTATTGCCAAGAAATTGAAATTTACCAAGCTCAGTAGTGCTACCTAGCACACCCAGTTTTACTTTAATATTTGCAGGGCAAACTGTGGTGGGTTTTATCCATGTCAAAGTACTATTATCAGGCTGAAGCTGAAGAAAACAGCGTGCTGAGAGATGCATCTCCTGGTCATAATGTATGACAGTTGCCCCTTGTAGCATGAACTGATGGATATCAGCTCTGATTGATAACACATACCAGGGAATAAGTTCTATTCCATGACTGAATGCCTTTTGCTGCTCTTCGGTTGTATTTGTTTCCCACTCTTTTGACTGCTCAGATATGTCACTTTCTGAATCTGAGAGATCTCCAATTATAAACCTGCATGTGAAGTAGGATACAATACTTAAGTTATCAAGTATTTGTGTATGCAGTGTACACACAGTGGAACACCTCATAAACATGGATAGAGTATATCAAAACATGTGTAACTACAGAACTATCTTTAAAACCTGTTCTACTATGGTTTAAATTCAGCAGAAGATTAACATCATAGTGTTTAGACGTACACATGCATCTGTGCTTAAAGACTTTTACAATATTGCATTATATGGTATATAAAATGTATCAATGTATTATTGTAATTTTGGACAAATTCTTATTAATTAACAGATGTTGTTAGGATTGATAACAGTACTGGAGACAAAACAAAAATGTCTGATGACAATTTTTTCAGGTTTCCCGCCCAACATCACAGCTACAAAAACATAAATGCACATTTAAAGAGTTATTAATAATGAACAGCTTTCACGGGAGATCTAAAACCAAAGTGATTCCAGCTTCTAAATCCAAGGCATACAATAGCTTTGGTTGCAATACATCCAAATCTCATATATGGACACTGGCAGGACAGCCTAGTGGATTGAAGTTATGGCTAAGAATCAGGAACTCCTTTATTATATTTCTACTTTTCAGTGATTCACTCTGTGGCCTTGAGCAAGTTACTTATCCTCTCTGCCTTAGGCTACATCTACACTTAGGAGCCAGGGGTGTGATTTCCACCTCACTCAGACATACTAACATTAGCACTCATCAAGCTACTGCACTGAAAATAGTAGTGTGGCCGGGTTAGGACAAGCAGGGGCAAGCCATTCCAAGTACCACAGGTTCAGGAGGGTTTGTATTTGACATGGCTAGCCCATGCCATCTCATATTGTTGCCCGTGCCACTGCAGCTACATCACAATTTTTAGCATGCTAACTTGATAGTTAGCATGAATTTGCTATGTGAGCTGGGAATCACACCCCTAGCACATAGCATAGACATACCCTTAATGTTATCATCTGTAAAATAGTGACAACAACACATACCTTGCCCAGAAGAGTGTTGAGAGAATTAATTAGTGAATATTTCTATTTTGAACATGTAAAATGTTATATAAATAACATATATTTATCAATCACAAAGTTTGTAGCTACCAATCCAAATATATTGAATACCTTTACTGTTTTTAGAAAGAGCAGCTATGAAGCAGAAAGATCGAAATTAACAAATATGGTTTATGAGAACAGAATGCACTTATCCAAAATCTCCTCCCTACAGGAGCTTCTTCCACCAAATTAAAACATATATGTGCTGCAGTACTGACTGTGAAAAGAACCATAGACCAGATCCTCAGCTAGTATACATTGCTGTTGACTTCAATGCATCTCACCCCATATCAGTGCACTTAAGTATTTGTCACGACCATATAAGAATAAATTTTTCAAATTGAAAAAAAGCAGCCAACTGTACAAATATCCTGGAAAACAGGATTTCAGGATTTAACAACATAGAGGACTTGCAAAGAGTGGCCCAGGATAGACAGGGAGGGCAGAGCCTTTTTCATGCCCTAAGCAACATTTGACATCACAGGAAGGATTCAGATTCAAATTCAGATTTATATGAAGTAGCCACGCAAAGCACACACAAAAGTAATTTCTGACAGTAGCTAGCACAAGCAATATAGCTTAGGAAGTGCTGAGAACAAACTTACAGAACTCGGTTTGACTCAGAGGCTTTCTTTGCATGTGTTGTACTGAGATGCATTAGGAATGAAAAACAGATAAAAGGAAATGTTAGAATAGAAAGTAGTTTTAGGAAGGAAACAGCAAGGGATGCAATAAATAGAAAGGAAAATCCTGTGGATTTTCATGCTTATTCTAAAGAGAAATTATTATGCTTTAAAAGTGTTGATTTATACACATACAATATGGCTTGTGTCTCAGATTTGACAGATTAGAAGGATTATGTGGCAAAATGTAGAACGTCTTCATGAGTTATTTGATTAACAAACCTTGAAAGAGTACATGTACTATAGCAAGCTTCTAAGGTCAGTTCTTCCCACTCACAATCAATGTAGATTTCTAACAAATCAAAATGAAATTCCAGTTCTTTCATTTGGAGTGGGTAGGTGAATGTGACTAACAGCCATATCACTTTCAAGAACATCTAATTACAAGTAGATTATGTAATTTCCCCTTTTCCAATGACACCCATTTTATATGGACACCCACTTTTATATACTGTTGTATATGAAAACATTAAACCACAGTAAAATTAGGAGGAGCTTCTGTCTCAATTTATTCTGGTCTACCTTGATTTTGACAATATTTAAATGACAAAAGTTTGAAATAATTTGAAATATATAAACTTTTTAAATTTGAAAAATAACCCTATTCTCTCTGTCAGAGGAATGAGATGTGAGGGAAATGACAAGTAATTGTATTTGGTTTGGCAATTTTCTGTCTTCCTACCTACCTGAACTTGCTTTATCACTGAAAAAAGGAAACCCTAATAAATATGTTCACATATGTTCACGTATACTTGGCATGTCAGGAAATTCCTAATGAATAGCCACGTCACTGATCACAGAGTGCTAAACATCCCATCTACTAGTAAGAGTGGGAAAATTGATAAAACATATTCCCTGACTTTGTTATATGCCCCTCATATTCTTCATATCAAGCTAAGTGACCTATTTTTGTGGATGCATGGCCTCGAATTCTATATATAATTCAGGAAAAAGCAATTAATGGAAAATCTTCATTTTCATTTTGAAATATGGCACTGGAGGAAAAAAGTGATATTATTTCTCCCAATCATCAAAATATTACAATTTTACGTATCACCCTTACAAATCAAGCTTTCTACTCCTATACAGTTTTTCATTTAAATAAATAACAATAATTAAAATACTTTTTAACTTTACTAAGTAACCAAATATTAAAATAGGCAGAAGTGCATAAGTTAATGATCTCACATATTACACGCAAAATACTACTCTCATCTCACAGAGAAAGCTGTCAGCAGTGCACAATATTTTAAAACAAACCTGCTTTTCCAGCCTCTTCACAAAAAGAGAGCAATTTGGTACTGCCTCATCCTCCTCTGCTGCAAGCTTCTCTCTGTCCCTCACACAGTTCTCAGCGTGCACAAGGAGGAAAAAACAGGCAAATGCAAAGGGAAAAAGATGCCAAGCACTGACTGCTCTCAGCCAGGTGGGCCTGGCTACAGAGCAGTGAACTCTTTGGGGAAGCAGATGGGACTGACTGGTACTGCTCAAGGAAGAACACATTCATTGAATTTAATTTCGGTATATTGAGCATATGCTCCTAAGCAATGATTAGTAAACACTTACAGGAGAAGGCCCCTTCCCCTATATTGTTTTGCCATTCCTAGAAGCATTTGACTTTGCTTCAATAAGTGAAATGTTGTTTTCCCAAGTTTCTTTTCATTTGACTTGTGAATTAAATGCTAATTTTAAAATGTTAGATGTTAGTTAAGGAAAATAATTTCTGTAAGAAAGCACTTAAGTTGTAAGAAACTCTAAAGATTTTCTACAGCACTCTTCTACAATCAAGAGAGGATCTAATGGACAGTGAAGTCGGACAGTCTTTCTTGGCATCAGCTGCTACTTCGTTGCTCACAAAGAACTAATGCCAGATGTTAATAATTCTATTAGAAAACATTCTTTCAGGAAACAAAGATTATTTGTTTAAAATGAAATTTACAATTGCATGTAAATGAAATAAGCACAGGAAGCTGGTAGTTCCTTCTCAGATGGTCACTTATTGGACTTTATGTATAGGTGGCTGAACCAGTTTGGCTATCTCTAAACATGTGGGTATTTTACTAACTGTCATCTGGTCCAGACTACTTTATCTAATACCCGCAGGGAGGTAGGGAGCATGCTACTGAGATATTTTAAATTTATTAGATTCGACTAAAGCTCTTAGTAAAAACAAATGTTCCTCTCTTTATAACATAAACACACTTGTCCTTCGTAATGGCTGTGTGATGGGCATAGAACCATCATCTCACTCAACTGCATTTTTCTCCTGTTTCTGTGTGGTATAGCTGTGGCTATTATAAATGCACTGTGGGAGACTTATCTCAATTTGGAAGCTAGATACATAAAACCAATTTCATTCCCCTTTAAAATATTTTTCCTCTTTAAATTCAATAAGAAAAACAACTTGAAAAAGAAAGCAACACTTTGGAAGATCAAAAAATATAGCAGGCTTTGGACTTACCACTATTCCTATGTGACCGATACTGTACTGTATATTAGCATGATATTTATCTACTACTGGACCTCTCACTGCACAAGTGGAACTAGGATCTGAGGGCTGAACACTGAGCTTTCCCACGTCATAATTAAACAAACAAATGCTAAATAACTCAGCTGATTCAGTGTGAAAATTCAAAACGTTTAATAGCTTTCAAAGATTCTTTCTGAGATAATTTATGAACCTCAAATGCACATATTATTAAAAAGTAGCAGGTTTACAAACAATAACAAATAACCTTTAATTCTAACCCACAGGATATAATGTTCTGAGCTCTGATTATTTACAGAGATGCCATGGTGTTATTCCTGGCGTGACTGATCAAAATCATAACTATAACTCTGGGTTTCTAAAGCTCTATAGATAAGATTAAAGGGATTTGCCTAGAAGTAATTACATCACAACAGAAGATAAAACTATTGAGAGAGATTCCAAGAATCTGAGCATCCTGATATCAAGCATAACTCTGGGAAAACATTTGAAATTGGAAGGGGCAAAATTCAAGGATGCATAAATTAAAGTTTCATGTTGTTACCATAACTGAGACTCAGACAAATAAAAGATGAAAAATCTTGAAATACACACAGAAATATAATATAGTAACCTTCAAAATGTAAAACCTACTGGTATCGGTTTCTATCCTTCAAAGAGTTTTTTCTTGAATTGCCTCCTTCACTAAAATTGTCTTCTTCTTCGGATTCCAAACTGCGGTTACAACTCCGAATGGTTTGAAAGATATTGTTTGCTGTTGATTCTTTTTCAGTATTATTTAAACCATCTAAGCCTACTCGTTGTAAGAAATTATCTTGACCATTGTAATCTGAAACAAACTAAAATACCCCAAATAGTTAATACAATGAACTGTTAGAATAGCGAATAGTTATGTAAACTGACAGAAACAGAGTTAACCTGAGATTTTCAAAGGGGCCTTGGAACAAGGGGCACCAATCTCCCACTGATTTTCAATGGGAGTTGGGCACCTAATTCTGGTCTGTTAGTAGGGCTTCTAGACTTTACAATAATATAAATAAACAAATAAATAATAATATTTCTTTAGATGCTTTAATCTTTACACTTGAAGGATGCTTTATTTGAAAGGAAATAAATAAAAACTGCAAGGAAAGAGTTATTTACCGTACAATAACCATGATTCTTCAAGATGTTGTAGTCAGCATGGATCCATCAGGACCACGCATGAGGCATATTTTTTTTTTAAAGTGAAGGTAATTACCAAAGATTGTGGTAGATTCTCTATCACTGGCCATTTTACAATTATGATCAGATTCTTTTTAAAAAGATATGCTCTATTTCAAATAGAATTATTTTGAGAAAGTTTTATGGCCTGTGTTATGCAGGAGGTCAGACAAGATGATCACAATGGTTCCTTCTGGCCTTGGAATCCATGAATTTTCTATGTCCATCTATGAGAGGCATGAAGCCATCACAGGAAGGGGACACATTCAATCTAGTGGGTTTTGAGCCCGTCATAACTACACATTAGCATAAAGCATCTCACTCCGCTGTACAGGGGGGGTCTCTCCCACGTCAGTTCTTACTGCTTGCTCTCTTTCTTTTTTTCATAAATACCCAAGAAAAACATCTAAGAACAAGGACCTAATTAAAAGGAGACGTGCAGAAGGGTTTCTTCACTGAAACAGGGTTCTGAAACAAGAAGCAGGTTGAACGAATTCCAGATCTGTCTCTCTGCCACAAGCAGTAAGAGGGAACTGAGAGAGGGTCAGGGCGTCTCTGCCCTTTATGCCTTTGCATAGGAGCATGAGGTAGCACAGGATGTTGCTATTCAAATGATTCCAGGCTCGCATGCATCAGCACCACCTATCTTAGGATCCACACTGACACATACTTGATGAAAAATTGCTTCTTTTCATATGTTAAGGGCCTGATACACTAACTCTTCTTCTTCTTCACCTCCATTCTCACTGAGTTAAGTGGAAGTTAAGAGCACCACCCTTCAAAGGAAATACTTAGCACCTTGGAGAATAAGGTTCTTTGGCATAAAGATTCATTGTTCATTGCAACTATAGTTGCAAAATATTTTTTTGTCATTCCTATGTGTAAACAATCCACTTTAAATTAATTTTTAAAAATTTATGAGTTATTTTTATGTAATTGGATTGAGAGAGATCCTTCTTTTTGATACCATGGATTATACTTTGATTTAGAGAAGGCCACAAAAAGTTTCATCAACTGCACTGAACAAAAGGGGTTCAATCAACTGTTATCTTTAAAAACTGTTAAATAATTTTACAATCATCTACAATTTGACAAGGAGCCGTTTTCACCGTATATAGGTATGAGCATTTAACCCTATAGAACACTTGTTCTCAACCAGGTTCTCAATCAGAGGTATGTGTACCCCTGGGGACACACAGAGTTCTTCCAGGGAGACATCAACTTATCTAGATATCTGCCTAGTTTTACAACAGACTATAGAAAAGGCACTACAAGGCAGTACAAACTAAAATTTCATACAGACAGTGACTTGTTTATACTGCTCTATATATTATACCCTGAAATGCAAGCACAATATTTATATTCCAGTTGATTTATTTTATGATTATAAGGTAAAATGAAAGAAAGTAAGCAATTTTTCAGTAATAGTGTGCTGTGACACTTACGAATTTTTATGTCTGATTTTGTAAGCAAATAGCTTTTAAGTGATGTTGAACTTGGGGTATGCAAGACAAATCAGACTCCTGCAATGGGTACTGTAGTCTGGGAAGATTGAAAGCCACTGCTTTAGAATATCAATGACATCTCTTAATAATTTACCTCTAATGTTTCATCCCGAGAATTATATTGTGGGCAAAGTCTGATGAGGCTTGCTGCTCCATCTAGAACTTCACAAAGCTCCTTTAAAAATACACCACAGAAAGGAACTACTTTACAGCCTGGAATATTCAGAGCACGATTCACCACTTTCCGGTATTCAGAGGATGATTCATGTTGTGCCATAGCATCCTTCAGACTTCGCATGGTTTCAATATCTGACTGATCCATGAACTGCCACATTTTTAAAACTTTTCTAGACCTATTTCAAATAGACAACAAAACATTTTGCAGAAAATAAAAAAAAAACCATTGTTTACATTAAAGTTCAACACCAGAAGTTGATCTCTTCTATTAAAGAAAATTAGTTTTACTTTCATTAGCATTATTCAGAAATGAATGAGACAAATTAGGTTGGGTATTCCTAGAACAGCTCAGGCTAACAGCAATTTTTTCCTTTTGAATAATTGAACATCAAAATGAATGAGCAAAGCTGAGTAATGAAATCTAGATACTGCTGGAGCTACAGCTGGGATTTTCAACAGAGCCTAAGGGAGTTAGGCACAACAATTTGGGGAAAAAAAGAGGAATCTTTTATATTTTTCTTGTTATCTGCCTCAAAAATAGAGTATTGGGAAGGAATCAGAGATAGTTAAAGGAACAATGTCAAAATAAACCTACTTATACATAACATTTCTTCTGCTGTATTAGTAATCCTTTAGATAAGCAAGAGTGAAATAATTTTTAAAACTAATTTTATTTTAAATCATTGATGTTGATTATTTAATTTTTTGCATTTCACTCAGATTGGACAATGGAAATAAACTATAAAATAAACAAATTTCATTTTTGTTTCTAGTTAGTTTCACTTTCCAGCTCTCATGCACTAGCATGATGCTGCAATGTTTGTTGTAAATGCTGAAAGGAATGTTTAAATCCAAACAAAAATGGTTTTAGGACTGCACAAGAGAAGGCACTTCCTTCATCCCCAGAGGAGCATGTCTGGACAGAGCTATGGCAATTCCACTCATCCTCACCTTGCACTCCAGCAGTGCTACAGAACAGCTAACTACAAAATGTCCCTCTCCCCACATTATCTCCTTGTCCACACCACTCACTGCATAATGCCGGCAGACCCTGTTGCTGTGGCACTTCTCTTCCTTTCCTCCCCTTTTCTCATGCAGCGCACTCACAGGAGGTATAATTAAGTTCTTACTATAGTTTCAACTTCCCCCTGAATAGGCTGGCTTGTTGTACAACAACCATCCACAGCCTTTTCAGGCTTACATGGCCTGGGAGGCCGTGGATGTGTTCTGCTGGACAAGGCCTCTTGTGTTTGAGTGCTTTGAATATGTTTCATATATTAAATATGTAAGCTAACAGCACAATGAGTGTGCTTATTAAACCACAAAAAGCTGCAGTAAAAACATATTAAAGGTTTGCTATGCAAACACAAAATACAAGGAAAGTCAGAGTTAAGAGACGGGAACTTTATACTTAACTATTCCTAGTACAGAATAATTCACTATATATACCGCATGTAAAATCACCTATTGTTCTGAGAGCCCAGCAGCAGTTAGCATAGGTAAAATGGAGTGGGCAAAGGAAGGAGCATTATTTGAGGTTTCTTTTTTGACTACCTTTGTTATCGAAATTCAAACCCTAAAATTATAGTAGTTCTAGTGGGATACAGATAGTTAAAATAGAACTGCTTTTACAGTCTTCTTTTCTTGTTTAAAACAGCGATTTGAAAAATGTTATGTACATGTTTTCAATTTAACATATTTAGCATGTACCATAGATGATGTCTCCAGAGCATTCTGAGAAAATGTCTGTCTTTCACTATGTTTAATTTTTCCAGAATAATTATGAGAAATTCAAAAGATGAAATGATGTGACTTAGCAACAGGATACTGTTGAATAGAGTGATTGATTCAATGCCACATGTTCCTTAGAGAAGAGTTGTGCCTAACAGAAGCTGTAGTTTAATCTCTATCTCTGAAACTTCCTCATGTAAAAATGAGTTGCCAGTACCTGAGCCCTGCCAAGAATTCCATTACAGCATTGTAGTTTCCCATGTTCCAGCAGCATTTTGCCACATGTACTAAATATGAGAAGACTTCTCGTTTCTCCTCCATAGAACCTGCAGTAAGGATCAGCCATGTAACCCAAGAGCTCACCTAATAAAACAAAATGTACATTACAAGAAATCAGCCATGGCTATATTATTGGGAACATTCAGACACATTTAATGCAATAGAATGAATATATTTCAATCTTAAATTGTCTCTATCAGAGGAGAAATAAGATATTTCATCAAATTATATATGTACCCACACACAATAAAATCACACAAAAATATTCACCACATACATTATATATACTGGGTCTATATACATATTACATGAAAAGTATTTGAATCTCAAAATGCTTTGTAAAATTATTTATTTTAAACCAAAAAGGCTGAACAATAGCCGATGTTCTGTATACATTTAGGATATTAAAAAAGGCCTATTTAGACTAAGACTAAGATTTTCAAAGTTGCCTAAAGGATTTACAAGACTGATTCCCATTAAAATCAATGGGAACTGGCACCCAAATCTACTAGGGGTTTTGAAAATTTTAGGCTTAAATGAGAAAACCCATTTTATTCAATGTGTGCAACAGGTCAGCAGCAGCAGTTTATAAAATAGAGAATATTTTTTGCTTGAGTTGACTCAGCTGGCATTTGTATATATTTTTTCTTGATATACAAATTTTTTCACTGCAATATACTCTAAATACGTTTAATATTTAGCTACTATGCTATTTGTTATGTAAGAAATGAAGCAGAAAAGCTCACTTTCCAAATTTGACCATTCTGTCAAGTTCTGTTTGGTAATTAATGTCGCATAAGAGATCAACTAACTATATGATTCTGTTCATACTTAAAATCTGATCAGGCAATGATATTTATCATCCTGAAAATTTGCAGTTTACTTTCCCACAACAGCCACAAAAAATAGATCTATTTCACATGGAAACCTAAATTTAAACCAACTGTTCCTTTTTACAGTAGGATTCCCTAGGGATTGATTTTTGCCATTGCAGAAACACTTTTAATCATAAAATAGTAAATGTGATCCGTTCACTGACATTGAGTTCTATTCTTCTTTTGGTCTTGAAGAATTCATGCGTTTACAGCCATTACCACAGTGATGAGAGCTTCACATAACATTTGAAAACACTTGATTCCCCCAATGAAAAAAAATCTGTATTTAATGTCCTACTGATATATTTAAAGATACAAATCAAACGTGAAATTAACTGAAAATGTGTTGAACTAATTGAAAACAATTTATGAAAACACATAGAGGTTATATACATCACTATATTTTCCTGAGCGTATACAAACACAGTATCCTCTACCCCTCATTCTTGACTATGAGAACAGCAAATACAGTAAGAGCAAGAACAAGAAGATTATTCTTTACTTTTCAATCTTTCTGATGCCCAATTTAATCAAGTGCAACAAAGTTGAGTTCTACTGATTTCTTAATGTTGAAATGTATTAACATTCTATATTATTAATGAAAGATTGTGTTTAAATAATGTTAGGGTCAACAGAAACCAGCTCAATTCAGGAAATTGAAAGTTACAGCTTTGCCCTCAATTCAACTGTTAAAAGAAAACAGAAAGAAGAAAGAAAGGGTGCCAGCCACAATTAGCTTTTGTTCGTTCGTGTCACATTTTCAGCATTATTCAAATGTATTTTTATATTTCTTTCTTTAAATAAGTTAATAAGAGGAAAGTAGGTCAATGAGGTGCAAAAATTTTTTCTATATATTGCCAGTGTTTTAAAACTGCATCTAAGGACTTGCATAAACAGTGTATTAGTTCACAACAGTGATCTATAAACTCCAGTGCACACTAGCATGTGGTCCATGTTAATGTAGTCCCAAACTGTACTACATTAACGTACACTAAGGAACTTTTATTGGGTGTCAGTAAGGTCCCGTATGGGTAAGTTAGTAAACAACAGACTAGTGCACACAAGAATCTATACTCCTCTGGTGCAGGCTAATGCATGTTGTACAGAAGTCCTAATTTACTCAAGAGGCAGAAACAGTTCTGTATTTCAAGTATTTTTTTAAAAAGGGCTGTAAATAGATGGTGAAATTCTGTGCTGTGCCTCTAAGAGGTGCCGCACAGAACTCACAGTTGGAGAGAAGGCTATGATGGTTTTAAGCCATGCCTGACTCTGGGCAGCTCAGGGAGCTGTATAATTTAGACAGCCCCTCAAAGCTATCGAATTTACAGCAGCCTATTCATGCCTAACGGCAGCAGCACTGCCCAGAATCTTTGCAGCGGTAGGTGCTGCTGCTCTGCTCTTGGAACACCCTACCTGTCCCAACCCCCACTGCCAGCTTGTCTCCTACCTCAGGTTTCTTCCACAATTCCTGTGCATGGGGAATTCTCTCCCAGCTGGATCTGAAACGGTTAGCACCTAATTACACCACTCATGCCCTTTTACCCAGCATAATCAGGGGTGACATTCTCACCCAGTGCATGTATTTATAAAAACACTAGGAGATTAAGGCCTCAGTTTTCCTCTTTGGGGAAAAAAACAGAAAAGAGAAATTTGAATTACTAAAAGTATGTGCATTTCTGTGTACTACATGAACAGCACAGCTGCTGATGTATACTGATCTTTGCTATTAACTATCATTATTGTCTAGTATATTTCTGTAGTGCAGATCTTATAGATATCTAGGTTAATAATCCATACCATTATGGATTTATATATATTTGATTTATTTATGCACAAAGGGCCTGATCTGAAGCTTGCTAAAGTCAATGGAAAAACTCCTATTGACTTCAATGGGTGGTGGATCAGGTCCATTTTTTTGTCTAACATGTGCCTCATTCTAGTGGTCCAGTCCAAAATGGGTATTGAGTTACTCCTTAACCAGATAAAACAAAGACCAGAACAGTAATGGGGAACATTACATGAAATAAACAATGTTTGAGTGATACAGCAAATAGCATAGCTAACATTTATTTGACCTGAAAGCAGAATGTACACAATGAATGCCCCAATTTCATATCATGCTGCAATTACAAATTTTGTATAGTACCTGACTAATATGTATTGCAAAATTACGCAATTAGAGTTACAACATTTCATGGTACATCCTGTAATAAGTAATTTAATAAAGTGTAAAGCATATGACCAGATAGAATTTGGCTGTGAGATGGCAGTTGCTCAGTTGAAGTGCAACATGTCTTTCATTTCACTGAGATACGTGCCACATGTCCTTTCCATAAAATGCTGCAATCTTTGTTCATATTATTTAAAAGCATTCAATTCTCTTTCATTAACTGTTTAAAAACACCAGGTAACAAACAAATAAGAACAGGAAAATTTGTCTCTGCCTATCTGAAAATTTCCTTCCTTTGAATACTTCAGTTTGTTTACATCTCAGGGACAGAACCAGACCTTATTAGTCACTGGCAGCAGGGGAATGCCTCAACTCCTGAAGTTCCCTCCAGCTGAGATAACTTCCCTACACAGCCAGGATAATTCACATTTACTTTCCTAAGTTACAGATTGCGCTAAATATACTTTGGGGAAAAAGCACAGCAATTTCTCTGACTGCAGAGCATGACTCTATCTAATGACAAAAAACCTAAATCCTTTAATATCAGTTTCCATCTCTATTCTGAATGATCCATTTGTCTCCAAGGTGGGCTGGATCTGTGAACCTTATTACTTGAAAAAAGGAAATTTTCAGGTAAACATGGACAATTTTTCCTGTTCTTTGTACAAAGGACCATAGCTCTGTTACAATGTCAGTTTCATAGCATTATGACTCTAAGGTAGAAGCAAGATCATCTTTTAAATGTTAACACATCCAAAATGAGATAGATCATATATAAATATCTCCTCCATCATCTCCTGAGCACTGAGGCACACAGAAGACTTCTGCCAAAAGACAGGAAATGACAATAGCTAAGATAGGTGACCAATGTGCAGAATCTGGTGAATCTATGTCCTGATGGCATTTGGCTATCTAGAATTCTCAGTACAGGATTATCAGTGCTCCAAAAGACTGGACTTTGATTCTTAACCGAAGGAGGAATATATCTTGAATTTACTTAGGAAATGAATGCTTAGACAGTTAAGCAGATTACCTGTCTGAATTAAAGGTACAATAATGGGTCTCATTAGAGGAAGCTCACAATTTAAAATAAAAATTCATCTAATTGGCGATGGTAGTCATTAGAAGGCATACTCTAATGGATAGGAAGTATAATGGCACCTGCTGCAGAGGTTCAATCTAGGTAACAGTGTAAGGAGCAAAATGAGGTTCCAAGGTCATAATCTATGACCTTGCGAAATTGGAATAACGTTGATGCGCTAAGGAGCATTTAATGTTGGGATGTGTACAAAAGTTTCTTTTCTTGAACAGGCTGAGAACATTACACTGCACACACCTTTTTATTTTGACACTCTTATATGTGCACAATAAAGCCCTCCTGGAGAAACTCAAGGCTCTTCACTGATTTAACATAGTAATTAAGCTATTTTGCATCATCCCATAGAATAGACTTTATTTGTTGACTTCTCCTTTGGGCCCATGTGAACAAGAATCACTTCATCCATGTATTCATTTTAAATTTTTCTGGTCCCACATGGATTATTTTTTATTTTATTTTATTTTATTTTACTATCAAAACTTCTCAGTGAGATACTGATAACTGAACATCCAATCTGGCCTGAAAATCATAGTCTCTTCACCAAAAAAAGCATAAACTGGGTAACTGTTGTTCTCCTGTTTGCATCTGTTGTATTGTCCTGGGGAGCAGAACATATAGCGGGGACCTTGCACAGCTTTGCGAGAGGTCATTCACTGCTTTACATCCTGGATCCTGAAATGCAGAGAAACCACAGGGCACCTTATTTACTGTTTCCAGATGCAAAGAAGTCAATCACCAGTCCTCCAAATTGATTTATGATAAGGTTTATATTTCTAGGTGAAGGAGCCACACTGCTAATCTGACTTCCGCCATGTAAATCTTTGTGTTCTTCTCCACTTTGTCGGGCAGTACACATAGAGAAAGGAAACTTTGCTCTCTGAGGTAGGGCTGGTCATGTTTTTCTCGGTTACTATGAAAACCCATTAGACATGTAAACTGCCATGGCTGGAACAAGTCTGTCATCTATGGAAGGAAAAGAACTCCAAGACCTTAAAGAATCACTATGTTCCAGCTCATGGATGCTGTGGTCTTTTTTTTCTGGGTACACATTCCCTGAACTGAACTGGGAAAATTCTTTAAAATACAAAATAAAACAACATCTGATTTTCTGAATTCACCAGTTGTGGGAGCAGAGAATATAAAATTAGAGATAGATCACTGCCAGAGGATGAGGTACAATGATACGTGAAGGGAATATCTGGAATTATTAAATAGGTATCATATTAATTTTGGATCACTGAATCATGCCTGTGTATAAGATCAGAATTCCCAATAGGTTCTAGTAAGAATTGGATTTTTTATTTCTGTGACATCACTTATTTTTCTGTATGGCCATCTTCATCTTCTGGTAACATTCTTCTGGGAGAAGACCTTGTACCCGATAGTATTCATCCTCAGCCCAGGCATATAAGTCATTTCCCTGGCACTATTGTCCTGGTACTACAGGAACAATATCACTCTGTAGGTTTGCTTCAGCTTTCTTTCTGTACAGAACCCTAATCAGAAAAATTGTCTGGGAAGAGATAAATGAATCTCCTTCTTCCCTAAAGTGAATGTTATTGCTGCCATGATGCTGGAGAGAGACCTTGGGAGCACATGTAAGATCAAATGGCAATGATCAAAGTTAGGAAAAGACAAAGTCTGCGATCCATCTGCAAAACATAAAAATTGTCTGAGGATGGTAAAATGGGAATGCTTCGAAGATAAGCCTCCTTTAGGAACTTATTTAGATGTCAGACAGGGCCCTGCTCTGTTTTTCCTAATTCTCTGAGGCTAGAAAGCTGATGGGGAGTGCATTGTAATGCTTCAGACTAAGTATATGATGGATGATTTCATTCATGCTGTGGCCTTTCCATCGGTTGCTGAGACTGGGAATGAGAGAAAGCAGTTCCTCTGTTTCTTGCACAGCTCCTTAAGGTACCTCCTCTGGACAATGTCCAGTGACCTCATCTGATCAAACCTCTTTTGCTCCCAAATTGACAAAGCCTGGAACAAATCAGGACTCTAATTCCAGACAAGGCTGCTGGGAGACCTGCAGATAGCTCTGAGACAACACAGGGCAGCTACCGACCCCGCACTTGTTCTAAATACTACTTGCCAAGGGATATTTTCTTCTGTTGTACTTTATGGACTACTTCTACTTGCCATATGATCTGTATTCCTTTCTCTAGTGTCTGGCAGGAGCCAAGATTGTAAATTGAGTTTTTTGATTACTCTGAATAGCCTCAGTTCCCCATAAAGCTTCCAATTGTATTACTAAAACAGCTTGGAAACTGATTTGTCTGAGCATCTGTTCCTAAGGACCAAAGCCCCATATACCTGCATGCAACAGATTTGAATCCTCCTTTTTGTTTTTTTAAATATATTTTACTATTTGATTCTCCTACACTAATTGGACTGTCAGGCTTCCTCCCCAAAGGAGGAAGAATTACCATTGTAACTGTTTTTGTACAGTGTGTACAGTCTTTTCTGCATTGATATGCCCTGCTGCATTCCATGAAGTTGAGCAGGGAAACCCAGGGCTGAGGATTATCTCCCATGCTGCACTCTGTGAAGGTGATCAGGGGAACCGAGCATCAGGGATTATCTGTCCTGTTGCACTCCATGAATGTGAGCTGGGGAAACAGCATTAATTTTATTATTCATTTATTTCCCCATTGGGAGTTTGTCCCCATAATCCTGTCCAGACACACAAGTGAATTTGAGCTCACAGATTGCTCTGGAAATATTGAAGTGGCTTGTGATTCCCCTGTCCTCATGGAAGGTGGGCTTATTTGTCTCCCCTTCTCCACTTGGGCCACTTCTAGGCCTCTCAAGGAAGGTACTGGTTCAAGGATGGGCCCCCCAGACACTCTACTGCATGGGATCCACATGGGCCAGATAGGTCTGTCTTTCCCCTGGAGACCTCAGCTTGGCAGATGAGTAGGGATCCCTGAGGGGGAAGAGCCTTGTTATACAGGTGGCAGCAGAGGAAGGGAGCTGAAATGTGTATAAAATCACATATAGCCTGATAGCTACTCATCCATTAACAACACCTCACAGGAGGCTCAAATATATTATTAATTGAAATGTGTATGGAATAAATAAGGCTCAGAAATGCACTCCTGAAATGTTTTAAATAGAAATGTGAACTGACTGTATAGACCTAATCCATCTAAATTCCACACATCCCATTTAGGAGATCTTAAAGCATAAACATGTTAGCTCCACATAACTGGTCTAATGTGTTTTTGGAGGCTGAAGAATCTGTGGCACTTGTGAGAGCCCTCAAAAATGCGGAGATTATTCCACTGTTGATGATATACATACCTAAGATCAGAACCAAGCTCTAAGGGTTCAATAAGGGTACTCAGAGCAAATATTGAGACTTCTTCCCCCAAGTTCCTGCATCAGCAATGGATTTAGGTTCAGGGCACGTGGCCCTCCATATGCATGTCTTACATCTCAATTCTATTTCCCCTGTCACATAGTTGTGCTTACATAACCCTCATTATAATACCCCTTCTCCCCACAACAGGAGTCATCACACCAACTCTATAATTAGATTTTCACTGCATTGCTGAATGTTGATTAGTTGAAAAAGGATGAGAAATGTATGATCACTGGATCAGTATAATAGGATACACATAAATCATAAATTGAAACATAAGCCACTCAAGTTGATTATTAGCACTGCCCTTTCATTCAAGTGGGTAAAAATTAATGGGTCCCTCAATATCCCTCCACACTAATTTAATATTAGGTTATAATTAAACAAAATGAAACCAAATTGTTAATTGGTTAAGCTATACATAATATGGCATGTGGCATTGCACAGAGGAGAGCTGAGAAGCTTTGTGTCAAATTTCAGCCATACTGGAAAGAATATAAAGTCTCAACAGGAATTTTTCACAAAGGTACAAGAGCCCTCTTTAAATTCAACTCTGAGCACAACAGGATCTTTGTCAGTTGTCCTGGCAACTTAAATAGTAGCTTAGCAATGAACTCAAACACAGCAGTGCACAAAGAGCTCTAAGGTTTGGGTTTCTTTGAAACGTTAATTGTTTGTGCTGTAAGCTGATTAAAGGTTTGTGTGGTAATAGTACGATTCTCTTTTGTTTTAATATTTGCTATATCTATTTTAGATGTTATGGTATTGACTAATAAATATATTTTTATTGGATGATTTTAAATTACACTAAAATCTGCTTGGTTTTTCAAATACTTTTTATTAGATTGTTACACTTATCTTGTTTTGCTGATGTAGCTTTCCGTATATAAATAGCTATTTTCAAATAGTTTTAAAGTTTAATATTGCCCACTGTAGGAAGCCGCTGTGGCCTCCCACGGAACCAGAGCCTGAGGAAGGACACGAGCGCTCTGATTGGCCCATCTCACGCCCTGCCCCGGAGTCTGCCCGGCAACAAGGGACCCGGGCCGTGATAGGACCACCCGGCCAGGCCAATTGGCAGCCGCGGAGCGGAGCCCCAACAGGAAGGGGAAGTACAAAAGCCTGGCCCCTGAGCTCAGTAGGGCCCAGACTGCTGCCAGAGGCAGATGTGCTGCCCCGCCAGCAGAGGCCTAGGCCAGAACCTAACCGCCGCCGATGAACCCTGGCCCCACCTGGGCCCGGGGATTGGATAGGGCCCTTGAGAAGCTGGACTAGGCAACCCGGCCAGGATGACTGGGCCGAGTTACCCCGACCCCGAGCCTGGGGCTGTGCTCTGGAACCGCCAGACTGGGCCGAGACCCCAGAGCAGCCTGAGTGGCGGGTACTCCCGGAGGCTGGGCCGGATTTGGAGGAACTGCCGGCCGCCGAGCCCCTCCCTGCAGCGGGGCTGGACTTGGAGGAGCTGCCCGAGGCTGAGCCGCTCCCCACATCCAATGACCTTGAGGAGCTGCCCCCTGAAGAGGAGCTTCCCGCCTTACCCCCAGTCGATGAGGAAGGACTGACGGCGCTACCCCTGGTGGACCACCTTCGTGGCACGGAGGAGGCAGGTACTAGGGTCAGTGGGGAGGAAGTAGCCCAGGGACAACCACGGCCTGTCCACATTCTAGTTGGTGTGTTGCGGCGGGAGCCCCGCTGACACAGTGGCAGCCGCTTCTGCCACTGCTAGGGCCCTGGGCTGGGACGCAGTGGAGATGGGTGGGCCTGCGTCCCCCTCCCCTTCCCCTTTTCCCTAGCCACTCCAGGAGAATTGCTCTCCTGACCCCGCCTGAAGCCCTTGCCGCCTCTGCTCACCCTGCCTGGGGGTTGGAGCACTAGACTCCTTGTTCGCTCACCCTGCCTCACCCTGTCTGAGGGCCTGAGCGGTAGACTGAGTGTTCACCCTGCACACGGGTGACTGGCTAAGACTGCTCACTTGCCGAACGCGAGCTGTTCCCGTCCGTAGGAAGCCGCTGCGGCCTCCCACGGAGACAGAACGCTTACACCCACATTTTAGAAAGGCAAAATTATATGACAACATTAAACACAAATATATTGTGAATTTTTTAAGTCCATGAGGATCATTCAATATATCACCTTTTTTAAGCCAAAGTTTCTGCAATAGTTAAGACAAATGTAGGTGAAGCCAGGAATAAATCAATCATGAAAGATTGCTTTGGTAGCCAAAGACCTTTATTTACAATGAACAAAGTTGCCCATTTTCAAGACTTGAAATTGAAGGACTGCCCCGGTGATTTCTACTCCAATTTTCAGAATTCCCTTCGTATTTTTATTTTTTTAAACATATGTAAATATATAGCTTCAAAAGCTCCTGTAACTAGATTCACAAAGAAAACATTTAAAACAGAGTTATGGTTGACAATACGTTACCTTTCTGAAAAAATTATAGTATTCTATTTGTTAAAAAAACAAGACAATCCCTCTCCACTGCCACTCTCCCCAAAAAACCCACAACTCTATATAATTGGCAAATTTTCATTTATTAACACAACTCCTATGTTCCTATCAACCTCCATCTACCGTGTAAAGGTATTTTTGTAAATTGTCTGGATGATTTAAGGGCAGACCTGTGATGTGGACACTGCACTAGAGAAAGGGCTCCCAATTTTGACAGCAAGTGGTGCACAGCTGATAACCAACTGCCTTCACAGATATAATACAAAGGTTTGAGCAAACACAGGAAAAAGAGATGTACATTGTATGTCTTGACCCTCTCAGGTTATGTCACCTTACTTGGATTGATAGTCTTTAATTACTTGTGTTTCACAGGACCTCTGCCTTAGGTACTGGCACAGGATGGAGTGTGAATGAGGCACAGTGTTCCAGGAATAAATAGAATGTTCTCTTGTGTTTAAGGCACATTAGGACCCAGAAGAGCTGGGTGCTATTTTGGGTCCTGCCATAGACTTCCTGTGTGATACTAAACTATCTAAATGCATACACACCAGAGGTCAAATTAAGGCAACTTTATTTTTCACATTTTCTAGCTTTTCAAGTTTAATTTTCTTTCAATATAATTTTTTTGACTGGGAGAACCGAGGGAAACTGGCAATATTACTTTCATAAATTTGACTTTTGAATGTGTTAGGAGTCTGTGTTTCAACTCACATTCTCTCATCACAGAAGCCCTCTGCCCATGAAATAAATAGCACCAGAACCCTTATGGTTATTTATAAATTAGCACTTTATCAATCATTATTTATTATCCTATGTGTAATAAAAGGCAACTGCCAGACTGTTTCCACAGTCAGAGTCCCAGTATGCTGGACTTAATGTAGAAAGTTAAGTTTTAGAGTAAGATTCCTCAGGCCACCTGTGCATCTACAGTGAAAATATCTAACAAAGGTCAGAAACAAAATAATGACTGAAAACAAATACATATTCTTAAAAAATAACAATATTAATTAAGCTGCCTTCAAAATATATAGGATCTGATCCACAGCAGGTTTAAATGGCCACAGCCACTACACCAGCTTAAGGCATTCAGAATAAAATCCTTTAAATATTGCACCAGAGTACGTATTCTGCAATTCTGTTTGAATTCCTATGTAGGTCTTTAAAATTCAGACTTTGAAATAATAATGCATCCAATCACAGCCAGAAAATGGTTCATGGTCAAGCCGAGTGGCATCCTGGTCTGGCCAACATAAATGATATATTTTCAGCACAATACACGTTACAAAAATGTAAGTTATGCCTTTAAGCAAATATTATATGAAACCAGCAGATGCTTATAGTAGTTATTGAAATATTTATGGAGTCAGTCTCCACGAAATCTGTCTACAGGTTGATTTATTTATTTAAACTTGATAATGTATCTAGCTCTGTAGACTAATAAAGAACTGATAGCATGGTATATCTTTCACATGGTTCAGTACAGTATCTTAATTCACACTGAGCATCATTTGACACATTTGTGGAGCAATGTCACCTTTTCTTAATCTTTCATCTTATCATTTGTATGTCAAATTACAAATGTGTACATGACTTTTTTTTTTTTTTTAAATCCCACATAAACAGATGCTCATGGCAACTAGGGATGAATAACTTTCATGACTGAGAAAATGAGTGCCTGTATGAGAGAGAGAGTGTCAGCTAGTGAGCATGTGCATGAATAACCACCGGAAAGAGGTCCCATATTTAGGGCACTAACACAGGAGCTAGGAGACCTGTGTTCAATTCCCTGCTCTATCACAGACTGTGTGACCTCTGGGAGATCACTTCATCTTAGTTCCCTCTCTATAAAATGCAGTTATAAAAGTGACTCACATGTGCCTTTGTATGAGAGTTAACCCAGACCTGCCTGTCATATAATCAGGTAGAGGGAAAGTGTCTGTGAGGTAACTATTTAATGGCAAGGACATGATTTTTCCCTCCCAGGACTCCGGCAATTAGGATCTACTGTTTTGATTGCCTTGCTTTTTGTTTAGAATTCTGTGAGAATCAATAAAAGACAAAAGAAACTGAAACTGCCACTTGGGAGAGCGTTAATTCATTTTCTGTCTTGTGGTTCTGCTTATCAACCTACAGTGGATAGCAGTATTCACTTTTCCCTATCTCACACGGGTGTTGTGAGGATACACACATAAAAGACTTTGAGACACTCAGACATTTTGGTATTGGGAACCCTATAAATATCTAAGTTAGATATAGTTGAATGATTATGTCCCCCTCTCCACCAAAGAGGATATCAAATTTTTCTCCAATATTAAGAAGTTATTGGATCAAATTATTGTCCTCTCATCTGACATAGGACAAAATCTTTGATATATGAAGAATTAAAAGGTAGGTATATGTGAACCTAACACAGAGATATCAGTAAAAACACAAGTTCTTTTTTGCCTGAAAGTGAACATACTGGCAGCTGAAGAGAGGAAATAATTTGTAGAACCATGAAGTCAAAAGAATCCTCCAAAAAATGTATATATCAGTCATGTTGAACTGTTACCAGCATGATATAGTTATACAGCTCATACAATTTTTCAAACTTCAGGGCAGCCTGATTTGAATTAATTCATTCAATTTCATAGCCAGAGTGAACATACATTTAAAAAGAACATAACAAATATTTATCTCCTAATAATATATCCATTTCTCAGCTGCTTTGTTTAACAATTAAACTACAATGACAGTTAAGGGATCAGAGCTATGTGTTGGTGAGAAAATTCAAATCCAGAGTACATACAGCTGCCTACCACATATGGGTACATTTGGCACCTGAAGAAATTATATATTATTTGTATTAAGAGTAAAATGTAGAGACTCCAAGTGAGATAGGAACTCCATTGTATTAAGCAATGCACATAGTGCAAGACAGTCCTTGCCCTAAAGAGCTCACACTCTAAATAGAAAAGTGAGATGGATGAAAGCACAGAGAGATGAAGTGGCTTGCTCAAGGTCACACAGCAAGTTTACTAGCAGAACTAGGACAAGAACTTAGTTCTTTTGACTCTGAGGCCAGTGCCCTATTCACAGAACCACACTGTATTCCCCCTAATGTGGTTGTGTTTGTGTGACACATTTCAAAGAGTGATGTGCTGCAGAAGACATTACCGAGCTCTTTTTTTATTAAAGAATTTTTAACCCTTTTACAACACATACTAATTTAACTTTTTAAAAATACATATTACTTCATCTATTATAAGTGGTGTTGTCTGCATCAGTGAGGTATAATATATACAGTTGCTAGTAAACTAAAAGATGAATAAATTTACAGGTTTATCACAGGATAAATTACAGCACATGCCTCTCCTTCAATCTAATATACAAAAATAAAGGGTGCATATGCTTTTGTAATAAAGTGCAGCTGAATTAATGGTAATTTTATTGGAGTAGGAACGACACATTTTTATACTGACAGAGTAATTAAGTATATTTGAAGAGTCTCAAACCGAGACTAGAGGTGATTTTTTCATTTTAATCCAAAGGACAAATGTAACATCTATAAACCTGTGTGCAACAAATCTGTTCAACTGTTAATGTATTTCCTAAATCTGATCTACAAATTAAAACCCTAATCATGACAAAACAAGAATCTTCATCAAGATAACGTACTATTTGGTGACAAAATAGAAAAATCTCATTCCACTGTTTGAAATAGGATTCATGGTTCACAGAATGAAATCAAACAAAGTAATTCTTCACATCCAGCAACCGCAATTTTATCACTTCTCTTTGAAGTCAAAATACTGCTGAGATAAATTATTTTTCCAAACTTGAAGGACAAGATTCACCAGTTAAGCTGTTTCATGCATCTAGTGACATATAGATGTAAATTTGGTATACCCAGCTGGCTGAACAGGGGTTATTGATACTTGGTATTGCCAGGGCAGCACAAAGCTGCGAGGGCATAGTGATGAATCTAACGATGTACAGTATTTAACACAGAGTTGTTTGAACTTTGAATAAGTTCTTCTAAAGATTCCTCATCAAGATCATTCAGTATACGTGTATTACTTATACTACATAATTCTCAGCTATGGATTTTTTAAAATGATTGGATATTTGTCTTTTGTTGCACACAGATGGGTTTACTTTACATGCTTAGATGAAATGGAATAACTCTACAAAGACCACTTACCATTTTAAATCTGATTAAACACTATTCCAAACAAGGAGTGGAAACAGTTTAATATTTGTACAAACAATCTTTCTAAAAGTATTATGCAAACCCATTTAGGCATTGTGAAAAAATGCTGATTGAAGATAGGGCAATATTTATTTACATTCCATTATTACAGTAAAATAATAGTTTTAGGTCATGTGTCTGATTTGATACATTTTAAATTTGTGTTTTGAATGACAATGAAGAAAACCTGAAACATTATGCCATTAAAATGATCAATGTTATTTAAATTATACAAATAATTAGACTTTTGTTAGAAATCAGAATATTCTATCTTGAATAAATTAGTGACAAATCAAATCTAATGCATGACCATAGTATCACAGTAGCAGAATAAGAGATATAGTTCATTCTTCACTTGTTTTCAGGCATTTTTAATCTTTCAAAAAAGTCACCTTTTATGCTGATATTTTTCATTCTTGCTTTCTGCCCATAAGTTTAGTTACATTCAATGTAGATGTTTCTGAGTTACCTGCACTGAGTTTTGTTTTAAGATGTCACACTTTACTTGCACCTCAGTGTGGAATACATTACAAGCCTTTAGTTTGAAAAATACTGGGTGAAAAATAAAGAAATTTATAAGTAACTGAAAATAGATTAAGAAAATAGATAATTTTCTTTATCAATTTAAGCACGCACCTAGGTGAAGAATTCTAAATCACTCACCCTGCTCCACAGAGGTGTACATACACAACTGAGAGCAAGAGTGGGGTGCATCAAGGAATAAGGGGATTTTAACACCTCTCTCTCTCTCTCTCTCTCTCCTGGCCAAGAGAAGAGGAACTGGGGTAGATCCACTGGATGAGTCCTCATTGCTCCCACTTTGCTTGAGTGAGAAAGAGAGAAGCCTGAAGAAATGTTCCAGGGAGGACTGAAGATCCCTCATTTCTTGCACACTCTTCCCACACCCCCTCCAGCTCCTTTCTTTGCAGTGCAGTGGAGGGGAATGAAGATTTCCATATGTACACCTTATTGACTCCTCTACACAATCAGCCTTTAATGGATCTTCTCTGTTCCCTCCCATATGCTCATAAAGAGAAAGTGAAGATTTTCCCCAGTGGTTTCCTGTTTTTCCCTTTCTCTCCATTTCCTAATCTGATCTCTTCCCCTAGCCTTCACCGAAAGGAAGCAAAAATTATATTTCACCATCTCTGTGTGCCCCTCCCTCCAGATAGAAAAAAGAAGTGATCCTCCAAAGTATCAGAACTGGTAGATTATTGAGGGAGGCGCATATTCAGCTACATATACCAATTTATGTTTCAGTATGTGGTATTAAAATGGTGATGCTAAATTATTGACTATCATAGCTAATATATAGACTTCTAAATCAATCTATAGTCTTCTAAAAAAATATTGGATTTTTTTACTTGTCAAAAGTATATTAGAAAAATAATATAAAGGGGGGAAATGTAAGATTTAGGAGATGGTTAATTGAAGGAAAAAAGGAATAAAATTATAACTTTATCAGTCTTCGGCCAGAGATAGAAGCCCTTACCCAAATCCAGTACACATCACCCTCAACTTTGTTCTCAAATGCTGAGATGTGTATACCACACTGCCTCTAAGTATATGCAAACTGATTTCTAGATATTAACAGAAATCTTAAATATTCAAAGAAATGAATGGTTATGTATGTGGAAATTAATATACCTCGTCACTTTAATTTTAGTGTGCAATTTAACCCATCTTTACATTCTTCATCATACATTTCAATAAAAATAAGTCTGGAGCTCCAGTTACAGGCAGGGCTATCATAACAAAAGACATTGATCAGATATCACACCCAGCTGCATGGATTATGGCTGTACATAGAACAATTACGAAATAATATCAAAGATGCAGTAGTTAAGAAGCAGTCCTTCAGATTTTACTGTTCTCCAATACATGTGTCAACATTCCCTTTCAGCTCTTACACGTCTGGGTTACAGCATTACAGATATATTTGCCTTACACTTTTTTAATTCAACTGGACACTTATATAACTTGAAAGCTCCATGAAAATGTATTAGAATAGGTTAAATCTTTAGCTACATCTCACCTACCATTCAATAGTCCTCCAAACCAAAGAGCTAACCATATTCATTCTATGTAAAGAGATCATATTTTAGATTAAAAAAAAATAGTCTTCATAAGAGAGCACAGAATGTGTATATATATCTTCTGTTACAGGCTGCAGCAACTCTGAGAATAATAAAATGGCAGCTGTCCCAGCTGACAGACTGAGGGCCAGATTCTCAGCTGCTGTAAATGGGCATAGCTCATTGACTTAATGGAACTATGCTGATTAACACCTGCTGAGAGTCTGCCTGGAATTAGTAAAAAATGTAATAGTGTCGGACCCAGAGAACAAAGGTAAGATACAGTGGTATGTTCCATAGTTGTAGTTGGTTCTAGGTTCCTATAATCACCAAGATTTCAATCATTCCTCAACTTTCTCAAAAACAAAACAACATTCCTGAAATGTCAAGTTATGTCTCATTCCAAGTTTGAATTTTTTTAGGAAACTTCGGGGGGAAATCATAAAAGGAGTTTAAGTTAGGCTGCCTCATTCTGTGTTATACTGTTCCCCATTTTAACCACCCTGGAAATGAAAAAAAGGGCTATAAAGCTAGTGGATCCAGGTACTCTGAAGCATACTCAGTCTCTAGTATATAGTGGAGAGAAGGCAGCATGGCCAAAGTGCCACTGAATTCTAGCCATTCTCAGCAGCCAAACAGTTTCTTGGAGCATAGGCAACCTGAGACTGCCTTAAATTTTGTCAGGGGCTCAGTCCTGCATAGGAGAGGCACTCTTACTTTTGTGCTAAGAACAGCACTGCTAATGTTTTTTGACTTATCAGATCTTGGCCTTTAAACTCCAAATTTGTTTATGTTTGGTTATCCTTACTGAGGAAAAGTGTTTTTTAGTGTTTTACTGGGGGAAACACAGCAGGCTAATGGGAGCACTACAAAGATTACATGATATGAAGACCTTGGACAGGATAGGCAGGGAAGGAGTTAGCTAGAGACATATTAGAGCAGGAATATAATGAAGAGCCACAGAAAGGCTCTCTCTTTCCCCCATCTTCTCCATAAACAAGCCAGGAAACAGGCCCGAGCCCAGGCCTAAGGAGCAACGAGTAACTGGAAAACTGACCATCTTGTAATACTGCTTATAAGTGACTTTGTAAGCTAAGTGCAGCATTTCCCATTTCTGTCTGAAACAAAGTATACTTTGTTTGCAGTGTTGTTCCTTTTACAGGGTTGTGTTTGATTTAAAGTGGAATGATGCAATATTGTCTCATTTCCTTGATTTTACCCCTTTCCTATGACCTAAGGCTGTGGCCAAAACCATGGCCATACAGAATTATTTTCATGTTTACACAGTGCAATGCTTAAAATTATTTTTTTAAATGTTTGTAAATATAAATGGACTTGCTGCTGACTTCAAGCTGTACTGCTGCAGCTATTGTGCTGAGCCAGAGATGGAAGGGAATGGATGGGAGATAGGAAATATAGGGGGGCAAGAATCTGTGAAGGGGAGGATATGGAAAAGGGAGCAAGGGGGGCCAGGAAGGACATGGAGTGAAGGGCACAAGACTACTGGTGGGAGTCACATGGAAATATGGCATTGAACAACGATCATTGATACCTGGCAGAGGCAGGGGGAAAGGGCATGTGTAGGGAATAGAGGAGACTGACAGATCATGAAGTGGGGGAAAGAAAGTGGATGTGGAAGATGGGAGAAGCACAGTGAGCAACAGGGAGACACAATGTCTTTTCTCCATATAAGCACACTTACAGAGTTCTAAATCCCACCACCCCTAGATCCCACCAACGTGCAACTCTCCTCCCTCAGCCATGTCTATGTACACTGTCTATGTACCTGCAAAGTCTGCAAGAGCAGAGCCTCACTTTAGATAATATCTGTCAAAGCAGGGCTCCCCTCCTAAAGATTTTAAACACCAACCCAATTTAAATGTTTGGTGCTCATTTAAGAAACTGCTGGTGCTCACAAACAAAAAGTCATAAAAAGGAGTTAAGATTGAAAGAGTATTTCCCTGGGATTACATTATATTTTCTTTACAAAAATTATCCTCCTTAAAAAAATACCTTAGAAGACTAGAAATGAACAGTGGAGGGATCCAGCCATTTTTCCTTCATCATGAACAGGTCACTTAACTTTGTATTATACTAGTAACCACAACACACTATGCACTGCCCATATATGAAAGACCAACTAGTCCTCATACCACAAAACATCACAATCTTGAAAGACTAGTGACATGCAAAGTTGTGAATGAGAGAAAAACACAAGTGCAACAAGTTATTCCATTTGCATTTGTTGACTTTCAGGTTTACTCTGTCTCCTCCTGAATGCAAGTAGGAGTATCCGGAAGTACTGGCTGCTGGCAAGAATAATACAAAAGCAGTATTTTTTACTTTTCTCAGCAACAAGTTTTGACAATATTCTTTTTTTTTTTTACATATATGAATTCCCTTTTATCACATGGAGAAAGATTTTTTTCTTATAATAAAAAAATATACAAGATGCTCTCTTGAATACATTCCTTTAATTATAATCATCTTCACAGTGAACAGAATTAAAATCTTGATAGATTTAACAATCAATAATCCCTAGACAATAAATCTTGCAGTTATTAAATTAGTCTCCGTTACACCAGAAATACTCTGGATTTGTACCAGTGTTACTGACAACAGACTCTGGCCTTTTGTTATCACAGTGGGGGTCTGAACAAACCCATTGGCTTCTTTCGGTACATACACACCTTACCAGCCTCTTCTGAAGTCTGTGTGGACATGTCTGTACTGCTATTTTTAGTGTGCTAGCTAGATTAAAGCTAGTGTGGGTACACCAACCCAAGCAGCAAATCACACCTTCAACTCCAGTGTAGGCATACCCCCATTAGACTTACAAAGTCATGATATCCAAGAACTTGATGAACTTCAGAAAATCATTAAGGACCCACAAACAATGCCCAGGGTACATAAAAAGCTAAGAATTATCTTTCTCACACCACTCAGATCATCATTCTGAAAATTTGCAAACGTAAAACATATGAAGTAAACATACAAAGGAATACCATAAGGAAAACAGGCAATGAGCCATGTAAATTGTATGAAAACATCACACACAAACGTCTATTATAATTTCAAAAGGAAAACATTCCAAATCCAGGGATTTTTTCCCCTGCACATTTAGTTATATCATCTACACCAGACCGAGGAATGCGTTGACATTAGACTATTGAATGCTGTACCTGAAACTGGAATGATTCACCATACCTGCCCCAGAAGAAAGTAAAATAACATATCAGTGGGAGAACATATCTCACTGCAGGATGGATATTTGTTCTTTTAGACTCTTTGGAGCACCCAGACTAGCGCCCGCTTTCTCCTCCGTTTTTCCCCTCCTATTGTCTGCCACACTCGTGTCTTTTTTCAGATGAGGTTGTCAACTATTTGGATCAGCAACCATGTCCACTTGTGTGCTTGTATGACATCTAGTATAATGGGAACCTAATCCTAATTGGGGACTTTGGGCACTAACCTCAACACAAATTACTGATTACACTATTAATGATTATTATTATTATTATTGGACGTTTCTTATCCCTAGACTTTTAGAGGACCAAACACCATTCAACAGCAGGTGTAGAAGCAGATACATGTTACTATAATTCTAATCCCACTACTAAATTGCAAATTACACAACTTTTAATTATGCTTTATAACGGGAAAGAATGTCTACCTTTACCCTGATTCATTGCATCACTCTCACACAGCCTTATGCTTAACCTGGTTCTACAATATCTGAGGGATACACAACATAACTACATTATAGTTTTAAAATCTATTAATAGAACCTCTTACACCTGTGTAGATCAAGAGTTACTGAAGTAAATTAAGTTATAATGGTGTAAAACTGGTACAAGTGAGAGGACAATCCATAATATTCCACAAATTTCTCTGACATAGTAATTGAGGTATTAATGCCATAATACATGTTTTAAGGATTCTGAAAGACTTTCCTTTCACAGTCAGAAACTTAAAGTGACGTCAATACCTATGTTAAACCCTTAAATTGCTTAAAATTTGGAGATTTACAATTTTTAAAAATACAGTTAATGTTTTTCTTTGTTTTTAAAGAAGGACTCTTTCTTCCCATTGCATGGAAACACAAACTGCCGTATAAGAGGCTAGAATTTGGGAACAAATTTAGGACACTGCCACATAATGTGCATGCACTTTTTTTAAAGAGCTATTTGGCCAACATTTATTGAAAATTTGAACCTATATGAGTCCATAAAGTTTCAAGCAACATTCCATCTAAAAATTATTTACAAAAGTGACAGAAACTTAAAACTAGTGGCTACATAATACAAAGTGCTTAGAAATAACACAAGTACATAGATAAAATAAATAGAGTTTCAAGCCAAACAGGTCAAAGGACCACAAATGTTTTCCACTTTGCTGAGATCATCACAAACCTCAGCCAACTGGGCAAGTAGAGAGACAGAGAAAAAAGAAAGAACAGAACTGTTTTATGTAAACTTACTCCCTAGTTTTTCTGTCATGTATGAAGAATCTCAGAAAAATAAATTAAGCAGCACTAATTTTTTCTTTTTCCCTTTACTATTCTTTTAGAAATATAGTCTAATATACTTTCATTAATTGCATATACATGACGGACATAAGAAATGAAAAGGGCATAGAAAATACAGGGCCCTGACAATAATTGAGAATACAATTTGCTACAATAGAAAAATAATCCAAATTTGGAGCAATATGAAGTATATAAGGAAATGCTGGGACATATTCTATGCTCCTTTGTTTCTCAACTGAGCAGTGTGCATCATAGGATTGTTTTCACTGTGAGTTACGTGGATGCAAAGTGTAAACCAGGTGGGTTCATATTTTTTTTTAAATCTCTTGTTTCTGCTGTCTCTGCCCTATGCTTCCTTTCTGAGCAGGCTAACGCCATTTTAAAATTCCTATCACCATGGAACCAGAAATGAACCATGCCTCTATAGTGTCAAGCTCAAATACACAGACGCTGCATGGACTGTAATTCAAACCCAGGCCGATACACTAGGATCCAGGAGCAAATGGGCAAATTCTGGCTCCACACCAGCCTTTAAAGAGAGAAGGAGTCATCCTGGGAACTCGAAACCAGAGCAGGGAAGGGCATACATATGAACGGAGAAGTCAATAACAGTCAACCTGCAAAACATGATGGGACAGCTGGTGGAAGCATGTCAAAAGTGGTGCACAGTAACTGTTTACAAGAATAATAGACTGCACTAATTCAATTTCCAGCAAACCTAGTCCACTTGGCAAGAGGACTGCAGAGTTTGCAGCAAATGGGCAGTCAGTGATTGTGCTATATAGATGTGACCATTTTCAAATCAGATTAACTTGGTTTGTTCTGCTTTAAAATGCCCATGTAGACAAACCCTATGTCAGTTACCATGGCTTTATGGTTCTGTCTTTTTTTTCCTGACTCTGATGGAATTTCTTGCTTTGTTTTCAGTCTGCTCTTTTTATCAGATTTACTGCAACAAAGCAGCTGATGATAGGGTGCCCTTGAACAAATGGGTCTGTTCTCCATATGTGACCTGCAACCTCACTGGCTACAGCATAGCAGATTACACTCCTTCATAAGAACCACTTGATCTGAGACTTTCCTTTTCATCTGCTCTGTGTCAATTCTGGAAAAATTAGGATTTTAAAACCTCCATGTATTAAGCCACCATTCTCACTCAGTCCTGTTTCTCTTTTATCAGCCAGGATGACTATCATACTGTAATCTTCTGTTGTCCTCTGCACTACAATATCTTATCAAAGAAGTTCTATAGCATTACTGAGTGTACAACATGTACATTTTCATCTTAGAGATCCAGAATTTCAGACAGGAGTTCTCCTATGAATCTGAACAGATCCATACTGTCTTCACTCACTGGAAATTAATCTCAACTGTTTTGTCTTCCCTGGTTCTCCAACATTTTGAAGTTTTCTTTTTAAAGACCAGAACACATTCACCCCCCCCATGTCGACAAGTTTTTTAGTTCTTTCATTCTTTTTTATATTTTAAGTTAGTTTGATCAACTATTTCTTCAACATGATGGTCCTGTCTTTCTGTATTAGCATTATTAGTAGTCTGTACTTCAGTAGTAATGTTCACCATTGCTGTTACTTTCTATATTAACTCCAGTGAGTTTGACCTTATCAGAAAGCTGAAAAAAACATTGCAGAGGCTACACAAACCCTTGAGATCCTATGAGACTGGGCCATATTGTTACATGAATATCCACCTGGAAGGTCCATCAGAGATAGTAAATTCCCCAGAGGAACTGCAAGTTTACCATATGATAGGATTATATTTGAAACCTGCATTTCCTAGTGAATCTGTCTAGGGCCTTTAGCTCTAGAACTGTCCATAATACCAAATCTTCTAGAGTACAGTGAAAAAGATGGAATACAGATCAGGGTACCTGTGTTTCTGGGAGCAGTTCTGTTACTCTTTATATGTCAGAGATTATTCACTATTAGCCTTTTTTCCCCACATATTTATGAAAAAGCTGATTGGGTGAACCAAGGACAGCAGTCATCATGGCTGATACCAGGGACTGAACTGGGGACTTCTAGACGTAAAAGCAACTTGAGCTAAGGAAGCAGGTTCTTTATAGTTGTGGATTGCAACAGATTCTCATCATGTAGTTCACTCCAGCAAGGAAGTGTCTCCAGGGTGATGATATATACCACCTGCATCACCTCCAATACCCATATGATCATGCTTCCTTAAACAGAGGCAGGCTTCCCTTAACCAGGCTCAGCTCATCAAGAGAATTATTTGCTAGTCATGTATTTGTTCTATTATTTGTGAAGTTCTGGCCAGTAATTTCAATCTATGCTCTCTTTCTCTAGTACCTCTATGCCACGACTGAAGTCTGTATTGAAGGCTCTTTTATTATTCTATTTTTCTTTTTATGAGACTGTTAGAGGTAGTTTCTCTCTAATCTCAGTGCTATTATTTTCACAAAAGCTTCTCCTAAATCTCTGAAAAAAACCCCAATAAGCACTTAAATAACCACTTTTGACAGACAAAGGTATCTTCTAACTGCAGTAAGAAGTACTTGTTCTAGTCATGAATATAAGTGAGTCTACTGAAGCAACATAAAGAAATGCTGAAACTATGGCAACTATGGCAATCTTAGAAAAACTTTTTTCTAAGATTTGATCACTAGATCTATTATTATATCTATACTTGATCCAACTGCATTGAAATAGCATCAGGTTTCCCCTCATTCATAATCCCTATGCGGTCCAGAGTTAAAACACACCATTTCATAATCCCTGGGAAAACAGCTATACAAGTGTTCTCACTTTTGTGGACATCCCTGAAGAAAATCTGAGTAATTTAATTTATCCTTACAAATACTCTGAGAAATCAGGAATCCACCTGCTGCTCTAGTCCAATCAGAAGTGGTGCCCAACTTCTGAATGATGTTGTTGCTCATAAGGATCTCTCCTAGCCACTCATATCTTTATACTGATCACCTTTCTTTATGGAAAGACCTCAAGACACCCTGCAATGCTTCTTCCAACTGAATGAAATACATTCTACCTCAGCACTCTTCTGACTAGAAACAAAACTAGCATTTTTCCCTTTATGTATTACATAATAGGGAAGCAGAGCTTTTACTATATGTTTTTTTATTTAGAGCTTTTTTTTAACCATTCTTTGCATTTTCAAAAGCCTGTATGACAAGAGCTCCATGCTGTGATCTCATAACAAGAGCAGATGACAAAATATAAAGGTATACTGCTACACAAGCAGATCAAATAAACTTAAGTGCTACAAATCAAACAGAAATTATAGGCTCACTGCTCAGAATTCATATTTCAACAAAAAGATATCTAATAAAACATTAGACTAGGCAAGATTTCCCACTACTGTCATCCTGTCTTCTTGAGGAGGAAGAACTTTCTGGACAGCATTCTGCGGGATAGTCTTTAGAGTGCATAATTGTTAATGCTGAAATTTCAACTGCTTACAATATCCTATGGAAATTAATAACAACCCTATAGCTGGTAAGATAGTAAAAGAGAACGCATATTCCCTTCTGTTCACTATTTTTAGACAATATGCTCAGTAATATGTATGTCAACAAATAAGAACAGAGTGGGGGAAAAGAGTCTGCAATTACTTATGCAACAATTAGCTGCATAAATTATACTGGGTTATCCATGTGCACATGCTGCATACAGCAGCTGATTTCTGATTCTGCCCCGTCCTCCTGATTACCCTTCATAAATCATTCCCATTCTCTAAGGGGTTGGTCATAGATCACAGATTTTTTCCCTTTCCATAACCCTTATATTGCCTCTTATAAATTATTAACATGCTTTTGCTCTCCTCTAAGCCCAAATATTGCAGTTCAAGTCTGAAGCTTGAACCAGTGGTAACAAGAACGATTTAAGGAAATTAAAACAAATAAAAAGCTATCAGTAAATTACTGTATTGCGTTGTCTGTTTCCTCTAGTGACGAGGAAACAATTTAAACAATTTATTTAAATAAACAGTAAGCAAAAGTTTCATAATAGCAATTGCACTTAATGTGATTCATATACAAAGGAAACGTGTTGTTTCCACTCTCTATGGATTGATCATGCACCATGAAGTCAATGGAAATTTGGGGCCCTGATCATGAATGAGGCCTCTTGGTGTTACTGTAATATAAATATTAAATAATAGTAACAACATTTATTTCAATGGGAGCAGGATTTGTTCCTATATGATTACACCTAACAGGCACATTTTTTGCGATGTTACTTAAGACCAATCCTGCAGTCCTTATTCGGTGAAAACTTCTTTAAATGTGTTAGGATTTGGCTGAATTTCCTTTTTATCATGAAACAGCAATTACTGAATAGTATAACTGCAATTATATTTATCAAAATTTTTTTTACTAAAAGCACATCACTACATGAAAGATAATTGAATGCAATAGTTTCTATTGAAAAGAAGAACAATGGTATGAAATAATCTTCTCCCATTATGTATCAAAAGCTTGTCATTTTGAAAATCATTTTGGCTCCCAGAGTATAAATACACTCCAGTATCCTTCTAGGCATGTCAGAAAATCAGCAAGTGTTCATTGTCTTTTGCCAACAAAAGTATGAGTCTCTGTGAAGGAATTTTCTTGCAAATTTATAAACAAAGCCATTTAGAAAGTCCACTTTTGTGGGTAAGATATGACACTGATATATATTCAACTGCACTGTAAAATAAAGTAGATACTAAAATACTGATTTATTAGGGGCAGCAAATATTTCACAGCAACTCCATTAAAATACATAACATTTTTTCAGTTAAAAATATCTATTACAAATTACACTTAGAAGTAATACACTGTCCTAATGATTAAGTAGTATACACACCAGATATGCAAGAATTAAATTTAAAACGGTCTGAGGAATTTATCTTGGAGTAGTGCCAAAAAAGTACAGTTAGGTTGAAGGAACAGCGACAGTTGAAAAGTCCGACATATCACAACCCACTGGGGTTATAAAATAATGTAACATACTTTACCAATGCATATCTTGAATTCTCAGCTTCACACTGACATACAATGCTCCTTGCCATCCTCCACAAATCACAAGATCAGAATTTAAAAATTTCATCATTGCTATTAAATCAATGGTGTGCTCCCCAATCCTGGTGCTGTTATGATCTCAGGTAGAGCAATGCAAACAACATATTTTTTTCAGTTATCTGGCAATTCCAAAAAATTGGGAGGGGGGAATTAGTTTTGGGTCAACCAAAAAATGAAGTTTTATAGAACTTTCAGTGAATTGGGGAAAGAAAGAAAAAAAGGAAACATTTAGTTTCAGATTGGACTGAAAAACTATAGGAAATGTAAAGGAAACAAAAAGACATTGCAAAACAAAAAATCAAAATGTTTCATTTAAAAAATGTCAAAATGAAATGTTTTGATTTTTTCAGATTCTCCTTCCAAACTGAACAATTCAGGGAAATAGACACAAGTCTGCAAACCATTTGGCGTAAAAAAATTTTTTTTTTCAACAAAAAAAAGTTTTGGCCATCCCAGGTGCAAGTTACAGCAATATGAAGGCTTTCCTAGTTTGCTCCAGCTAAATCTAACTGCAAAATACCCCGAGGGCTACTCTGGCAGCTGTAGATTGCCGGGGCACAAGAGAGTTCTGTCCATTCCCCTTTCTTTCCAGCTACACTCCTTATGCAGGTGATATAAGAGAGGTACCATAGGTAGAGAGAATCCTCTACAGGTTGGAGCGGATGGCTTTAAGGCTTCTTCGCACTCCCGAGAAACACAAAGCAGGCCCACCGCAGTGGAGGATTGGGAAATATTTCAGAAACTGCTGTAGCTAAAGATCATTTACATAATTTAGAAGCTGTATTCTACAGCTTTCTGTAGCATTCTGAAGATGGTATTTACCAGTTTTCTATCACTAGATGTTCTTATTTTAGAACTGAATTGGGGAAAATCAAAGGAATGACAGGATATTAAGTACCTGTATCCTGTGACCTGCCAGGAATACAAAAACTTTTGAAGAAAATGGTCAGTTCCCAATTCTTATTTACTGGAAACCAGACAGTTCATTAGGGGTTAAATACATGGCCTGATCCACACACTTATTTCTGTCTTCTCATTGAATTTTAGGATTTCATTTAAGAATACGAAATATGGCTAGGCATAACAGAGTAAGCAAAGGGTAGAATTGAGATTAAACTGTATTTTTGGCTTTTGTATATTAAAGACAGCCCTATTAAGTTAACTCTGTATATTGTATTGCATTTTTAAAAATAACTATTCTATTTTTAATGTATTTTATGGAGCTGAATCCTGAGGTCTTTACTAAGTTTTCCCTTGGTCAAATTTCCATTACAGTCAAAGGGAGTCTACCTGAATAAAAACTGAGGAGGAAAAAAAGAAAAAAAACATATTAAGGATCTGAAGATATGGTTCATTAAAGTATCCAGGTAAATCACATTTCTTGTATAATAACATCCCAGACTCAAAAAGGAATTAACTTTCTCCAGATTACAGTTAAATCATTATGTGAGTAGTAAGTGGAATCCAGAAACTCCTAGTCTATAATCCTTCCATGCTGACTACTAAGAAGATCATGCTTTGTCCACAAAAAATACCCTCCAGCTTCTGAGCAGAGTAATAAATTGACTGAGAATACATGCCAAAATGCCAATATAAACATACTACAAGAGAAAAGGTCTTGATTTTAAGGTTTTTTTTTTGTTTTTTTTTCTTGTTTACGTTTCTAATTTGGGAGAAAAGCCTGGGTTGAAATTTTCAAAGCTGACTGGGCAAGTTAGTCTCATAACTTCTATTAATTTCAACAGAAGTTGTGTGGCTCCCTTTAATTTCAGCATTCATTTTTAAAAATTATTGTTAGGGTATCCCTTAGATACAAGGAAAAAAACTGATCCAGAAACTGCATCAAGCCACTTAGGAAGTAATTAAAATATCTTGTCTTACCTCATTAAATCTTGTCACAAGATCTTCAATAACATTGTGTTCACCATTTTGGGAGGAAAGAATAGTTGCAGATATGGAAGCTTTAATGCATGGAAGTTTGCTCTGACATTCAGCATTACCCAAATCCCTGGTTAAGAAGCAGAGGTAGTCAATGGGCAAGACCTTTCGATAGAGATCCTGTTCCTGTTCAGTCAGGATACTAGCAACCTCCTCTGGGAACTGAATGAGGTGCTGAAGTTCTACTAGCTCTTTACTGATACCAGCTACATTGGAGGGGAGCGCATTTGAACCAGCCATAGATGTGCACGGTTGACGTTCTAAAACAAAACAAATAAAACATTATTATATAGCTTCTTTCCTTCATATATTGCACTAGACTGTGCACAAACATGCTAAGACTGATGTTTTGTTGTTGTTGTACATTGTTTATTTACTTAACACAGGATTTCATATTTTACATTTAAATAACCTAATAAGTTGTTCTAATGGTGATTCTTCTCCTATATATCTACAAAACACTACCATCTACAGTTAATTAGGCAGGTGAAGACCTGGGATTTTTGGGGCCACTGAGACTATTAATTTAGGCAAAATGTGACTGCTTTTATTGTTACTGTGTTCCCCAACCTTTAGCTGCTGTCTGCTCATTCATCTGTTAAGTCTTGTCATTATTATAAATAAAGTGCTCTCTAGAATAGGGACTTTTATTTTGTCTGTACATCACCTAGCACAAAGGGGCCGTAGTCATTAACCATTGCAATACGAATAATATATAACAATAAATCAATACCTATGTGATAATTTTTCTCACTTTTTCCTCTCACTAATAACACTGCTTAGAAGTTATTATTCATTTGCATTCATTGTACTTTTTCATATAAGAAAATGTCCTTATGTCACTGCAAAGGAGATTCACAATAGTTTTATAATATACGAACAGCAATGTTTCTTGAAACTGTGTCAAATACTTGACTGGAATGATGATTGTGAAGTTGTCTCCTGAGACCCCCACCATTTATGTGCATTTTGTAGCTAACACAAACAGAACGCCATGAATCATTAAGGCAAACAGACAACATTGCACGCTTCTTTTAGAAAAAGCTCATTGATGAGGAAAAACATACCAGAGCATAGCAACAATATTTGTTATGTTCTACTGGAGATGAATGGGACTCAGCAGGGATAATTACCAGAAAAAAGGGTATTTTTATTTTTAACCAAAGAAAACGACAGGACCAGCTATTCTGGGCCACAGCAAAGCTGCTCAAGATGGAAGAGAGATTTACTTGATGTAAATGGAAGCTCTTGCTAGTAAAGTTCAGTATAAACAAGTGGGTTTTCCTCAAATTTGCCTTGGCCTATGGTACTATATGAATACAAAAAACACTATTTGGACTTGTAGATAATATCCTACTGATGAACAACTGTTCAAACTGAATTAATTCATACATTTATTTTCTGGCCTCTTGTCAGATTATTTTTTCTCAGAAAAAATTAAGACTCTCTCTCTCAAGAGCTGATGTTATATATCTGTGTCTGTTTAGAAACAAGAAGAAACACTCCTGAGTTTGTGGCATGTCCAGAAATGATTGTTCCTGAATAATAATACCTAGATCTTACATATGACTTTTTATCAACAGATCTCAAAGTACTTTCCAACATAGAGGTGAAATGATTTATCCAAGGTCACCCAGCAAGCCAGTGGAAGAGCTAGGAATAGAACTCAGGTTTCTTTTGTTGGGCTCTATCATTTTTGTGGCTAAAGTACTTCCATGCAATTTATTTGGGATTTCCTAAATATGAAAACTAGGGAATTTACTTAAAAGGACACTACCAAGGTATTTTTCATAAATTTAAAAAAATGCCTGTGTTAACTATCTGTTACCATTTGTATCACTATTCTATGCCTGCATATTGTATTAATGACAGGATCTATAGAATCTCTTTGATTATTGTCTACCAAACATAAGATAAATTATATCACTGTTTTATATATTATATTTTTATAAACTTGAAATTAACATCTGTTTATTTATGGTATTGCTTTCATCATGCACCAGACAGAAACTTGTTATGGTATGGTTGGTTATATAACTACTGGACTGCTGGCATCAACTTTTTTTTGTGGATTTCAGGATTGGCTTTGAAAAATATTGTTTAAAATATATAGAATTTGTAGAAAGACAGAAAGGAAATAAGCATCCCAAACTGCGACACAGTTGTAAACAGCATTAATCTTGGTTACAATTTTAGTGTCCAACCGTGCTGTTCTTACTCAGGCAAAATCATATTGCATCCAATGTGAAATTTGACTAAGTAAGGACTGCAGTATGGAGCCCTTATTGTCCAAACTCAAATTCAACAACTCAAATTTGACACCTCAAAAAAAATGAAATGCAGAATCATAATAAAGCAGGATTCTCAGGGAAAAGCAACTGTACTAATAAAAGAAGTATGACTTAGAAACAATGAACCTCATGCAGAGATGAAAATTGCCTTTCAACAATGTTTGATGAGTTTAAAAATGAGAACATGAAGTTAATGTCTTACCTTTATATAGTTTATTTTTTATACTAACATCTATTTTAAGCAAAATACTGCCTCAGATATACTAAAAACAGTAAATAAAAGAGAAAAATTAAGAAATGTACAACTCCTAAAAAAGTGTCCACTCTCTAGAATGATGCTTGTGAAAGATTTTGGGATTGTGGCAAATTGTGTGTTCTAAACAGAACATGTGGATTGCAATAGATTTGATAATGAAAGTAGTTATTTGATTTAGCATAGCACCTCGTAACTCAAATCCTCAAATAGAGAGTTGCCTTTTTTTAAAACAAGCTTTGCTTCCACTAAATTAGGCTATTCTGAATAACATGATATAAAATCCATAAAGGTCGGCTTCTCAACTGTTATCCAAAGGTAACACGTACAGCAGATAAAATGACTGAACACCTATCCTTAGCACCTCACACTAAGACCCCATCTAGTCCAGCATCACCCGGCAGTCATGGTAAAAAGAACGCAATAAAGAAAACAATTGTAACTAGTTACACCATAGATTTCACCCAAGTTTTTTATGTGCTTTACATTTCAGCCTGGAGATTCATGAAAACAAACATTATGTTACAATGAAAAGGTATCAGCAAACTGTGGTGAAACCCTGATCAATGGCAAAACTCCGATTGACTGCAACAGGCTAGTTTACACTGTGGGTCTTTTAATTGCAAGACTGGGAGCAATATTTTCTTCATACTTAGTTTTGTTACGAGCCAGGGAAAAGCTGCTTCCTAACAATGTACATTATCAGGAATATTGTAAGAATATTGTCCAGACTATTCATGGCACACACTAAAAACACAGAAAGCATTCTGTTCAGAAAAATAAGTTTTATATGTAACTTGTGATTGCTAAACAGAACAAATAGGGCTTCAAATAGAGAATGGTATAACCAGGAAAGTGTTTTCTGCTGTCTCTAGAGTGTGAAATCACCCAGTCCCTTAGTAATCAAATAAAAAAGCTTGTTATTTTCCTGTTCCCCTTAAATATAATTAAAATACTTCACTCTGCTTTTTAAAATGAACTTGAATCCACCGTTAATCAAGTTCAAATATAAAAACCTGGTTGTAGGCAAAAATATCAAAGGGCCTGATCCTGCCCTCACTGAACTCAATGGGAAGTTTGTCACAGTTATCACAAACAGCAGGTTCAGACTAAACTCCTTTGAATACTCTACTAAAATTGATAGGTCCTATCTTCTTTCCAAAACTACATTTTACTAAAATAATCAAAGATTCAGAGGCCCAGAACATTCTCTCTCCTTGGGACACAAGTTTCTTTTTCCAAATCTAGTGATTTGGGGCACCACTGTAAACTAAGCACCAGAATGTATAACAAAGTATGACCAGCCATACCTTATAACTACATGAGATTTGGATTAATAAAGTAGAAGTACAGCATGACCTGAGAATCACTTAAGCAGAAGGCTAAGGGGGATGGTCAGAAGCCTGGATTAAGGGAGAGATTCCTGGATCAGGATTTGGAAGGAAAAAATGAGAAAGAAAAAAAAAGAGGAAGAGAAAAAAGGATTAATTTAATCAATGGACCCTGAACTTTAAATCAGGTGCAGATAACCAATAAAGCTGAGGCTCTAGTAATCCCCTGCAGAGTTTCACAGGAAACACTTTACTTCTATATGTAACACTCAAGAAGGGCAGTACATTTCTCAGGAACAGCAATATAATATTATTTCATTCAGTTCATGTACCATTACAACTATTACTTCCAAAGTCAGCAGTCTTCTTAATAGTGGTGCTGGCTATTAACTGTGCTTCAGTATATTACATTTAGATACATAAAAATCTCATGTCGCTTATATCAACGATTGTTCTCAACACTCCAAACTGTTCTGCAATTTTGATCTGATGCACTGTGTATTTGCTATATTTCATAGTTGGGTATCATCTGCAAATTTGATCTCTGTTGAATTTACACTGTCTTTCAGATCAGTAGTTTGTTTAAATACAAGTAGAAAGCAAAAAAAACAAAGAGTGAACAAGTAAAGCAATCAGTGTTTATGATGCTAATCTACTGAACCTCACATCACAACCAAAAACACTGCAGATGTATACTGATGTACATTCATGCTGCTTTGCTCTCAGACCGAATCTGATTTGGGAGGCTTGCAAAGGGCAGCAGCCAAACTGATATTTTATTGAATTAGGTTCTTGTGGGCCAAACAATATTGGCTCAGGCTTTTAGTGGCTTTGACCAGCATATTGGATGTCAGCAGATAGCAAAACATGGAGTGCTAGTAACCATGACAACAAGTCACAAACAATTATATATTTTTAAAATCAATGTTTATTTTAAGGATAGGCAATGAGTTCTTTTTAAATATGACTCTTTGAACACTGCTCTCTTCTTTACATCAGTTACTGCAACCATATTTTTGACCCATCTCCATAAAAAGGGCTTAATATATGTAAGAGTAAATTAATGTTATTACTTGTAAGACAACCTGCCCATGCTACTTTTGACTTAAAACTGACTGCAAAAATGACCCATATATCATGATTTGGATAGGTCAAAGTGTATCCGATTTACAAAGAAAACACATATGGGCATGGGAAAGCATTCTGTTTTGACCATAAAAGGTGTGCATAAATGCTCTCATGAGATATAACCTGTGCACAGGCTGAAAAATATCCATTCCCTTACATTTACAAGCAGCGTTAGCAGTAACCAAGATAAAGATTCTATTCCTGTATTAATGCTAAAAGAAAGTATTATTCTGACTACTAATAACCATTGTTATGAGGCTGTCCATATGTTTTTCGGTGGTGCCATAGGATGGCTGTAACACAGATGAACAATGGTCCATGCAGTTTGGTAAGCTTTCCCCAAAAATTATCAGAGCAGAGCATAAAATGTCTCTGTTAGACCTAATTGACAATACTTACCACAGGGGAAATTCTTTATTGTCCCTTGCCCCTTTGATGATTCAGCTATTAAAATGCCAGCTTGAAATTTGGGATGTACAGTTTCATCCTAGGGGTTAATATGCTTTCCAACTATTTTTTAAAAAAGTTTGAACCTCAGTTATAAAAAAAATCTTTATTTTATACAATGTTCTTCATATCCCAGTTGTAGACAGGGTGGTAAAAGTAAGGAAAAAAACTAAAAATCACTTTAAAAAAATGTAATTATCTATTTTTAATTTGTATCTGTTTCATGTAAATTAGATTTTTTTATTTATATATTTCTAGTTCTGTACTGTCTTTCCATTTTATAGTCTTAAATTGTTATATAGTTCTGTACTTAGTTCGTTTCCTAATTGTTAATTCAGATTTTACATAGTTTTTTCTACTAAGAAGCTTCATATTTAAAACGCTCATCTATGATAAAAATACAAGTCCAGGGTTTCGCTAACATCTTTACTATGAGACCACAAATTCCAACACAAATGCCTATACAATCTCACAGCCCCACCTTCCAATATATTAAACTTCCATAAGTGACAAAAGCCAAAATGCTTCAACCAAGCTATACTCCTCTATTAGTCTACAGTCTGAATTCAATGGGATTTGTGCTTCTAAGTCACTTAGGGTATGTCTACCCTCCAGGCTTTTCTAGAGCTCTGATCCAGGTTTTAGCCCAATCCCCCCAACCAGCCTCAAACAAAACTCTTATGCCCAGGATTATATATGCTTTGAACCCAGGCTTGCTTGCATGGCTGGGGTTATGGGGTAAACCCCAAGTTTAAGGCAGGCTCTGATGCACCCACTTTGCTTTGAGGATGCAACTAAAGTCCAAGCACTGGAGTTCTGCTTTTGATAGTCCTCCAGTTCCATCCCACAATTTCTGAGGCCTGCATGTTCCAACCCTTTTGCCAACTCACTCTCACTTGCCTCCTATATACCAGAAGCTACCTGCTAGTTTATATACACCTGGTTGGCATTTAATCTTTCACTCCATGAAGCCTGCTGTAATTCTGCAGTACTCAGCTCACCCTGCTGAACAGCTGCAGAATATGCCATCCCAGAGTGCTGCTAGCTGGTCATAGCACACCAAGGTTCTAATTAACTTCTAGTGCTAGTACAGTAAGAAGCATGATTTTGCAAGAAGCATTCAAAATCTGCACTGGCATGAAAACATCTCAAAGAGGCTGGCGGAGGTGGGGATCAAGCAGAAGGCCATCCAATGTGGGGAGCACATTGAAAACCTAAAGTGTGCCTACTGTAAGATAAAGAAGTTCAGCAACACCCCATCTACCTGCCCCTACTACAAAAAGTTTAACTGGATACTCACCATCACCCAAGCACAGAGCCCTCAGCCCTGCATGACAGGCTCTTGAACCGAGATGGTATGATTTTTAGACCAGAGGCAGAGGGGATGTCAGTGAGGCCAACTCTAGTGATGTTTTGCAAGTGATGGGATTTTGGCTGGGACGCCAAGCCCCTGCCAACCTAGGAGATGCCCGCAATGAGCCTTGTGGTAGGAAGTGACCCAGGGAATATAGTAGAAGCCAATACTTGAACCCTTAAATGGGAATATCCTGGTTTCACTGGGCTCTGGGTAGGAACCCAGTGGAGTAGGGTGGGCCCAGGTTCCCCTCTCCTCTCCCCAACTGCTATTGCCTGCTCCAGCCAGGAGGCTGAGGAGCCACAGACTGTTTGTTTGCTGGCCCCTGCCACGGGCCTTGAGTTCCCCTAATCGAAATCACTTGATCTAACAGGGAATCCTGACAATTGTGTGACAGGGCGTACCTGGCCAACAGGGGCGGCCCCACTCAACACATAGGGCTCCCTGTGACATATGCAATTAGCAATTAATTCGTATTACGTTTAAACTGATTATTTAAAAAAACAAAGCTGGGATTACAGGTTTAGCAACCATGAGTGAATATTTCAGCATTACAGCTTTCTTTGTAACTCTCTCACACCAGTAGACTGATAGAGTTATACCATTACTAACATTAGAGCATTGTCACAGACAACCAGGATTATAAATCCCAGCAGTTGTATTAAGTAAAAAGAATCCCTTGGCAATATTTGGTGTCCTGATGTTCTCCATTTATGGCATGTTGTCTGATAGGGGGTAGGGTGTGAAAGGTTCTGTTGTTAAAAGGCTTCTATATTTTAGTTCAGCAACTTATTAATGTGTACCCAAATTTTCCTCCACTCCTGGCTTGTGATGCTTGAGAATTTTTCATACAGGAGAAACTCAAGATTGTCGGTGAGCTTTCCAGTCAGAGTTTTCCTGCCTTTACCCCTTTAATTTTCAAGCCCCTTCCATTCCTTGATATGCTTCTTCGCAATGATAGATGGAATTCTACTCCTAGCCTAGAAAAGTTGCTCCCTACTCAGGGAGCTCCAGCGGATTAACATCCTCTAGGGTTTTCCCATCCTGAAATCCTGTGAAAACCAATATTGGTATCAGGACCCTGGTCTGATTGCCCTACTACCCCAGCCCCCCAAACCAGGTCCAAAAAAGTATTAATTTTTTAAAATTAATTAAATCTGAAATTCTTACCATAGTGTGTTTGTGAGCTGGCAACCTGGCTAGCAGTAGCTTCTGAACAGGCCAATGTACGTAGATGAAATAAAGATATACCATGTTGATAAAAGTATTAACCTGTGGCTTTGACATGACACAAAATGTAAGAGGGAGGATTTTTTTTTGTTTCTTTCCATGGACAAAAAAATATATGCTCTTTCATTTCTTTGCTTGACCAAGGCAGAGGCCCAGGCCTCTTCAGGAGGTGACAGGGGAGGAAAAGACTCAGGGATGACCCACTGTATGAAATACAAATGACTCTGTGTGCAGGTCAGACAAACTCCTGGACTATCAGAGAGGAAACAAGGAGGACTCGGAGAAGGAGAAGAGAATGATTATGCAGTACCTAAAGCACTACCGGAAGATGAAGGAGCAAGACCAAGAGCAGCAAAAGGAGTTGTCTGAGTGACTGTTCATCCTGATAGCCACCTGACTGGAGCCCTCAGCTTCTGCACTGACACCAACTTTAGCACCATCATTAGTGCCCATGGACTATCCTTCACAATATCACGTCATGCAGCTATTGCAGCCACTGGACACGAGGGGTTGGGTGGGTTCTGAGACATTCCATGAACTGGATTGGGCAGACGTTCCTCATTCATTCTATCCCTGTATAACTGTGTATAACCTGTACATGCAGGAAAAAGCAGAACAGGTACATGTCTGACATCCAATTCCACTATCAGTGAGACTGTACAGCTTGCACTCCATGGCACAGTTTTGCATTTTTCTGCCTTTTTAAAAAAACATTTAATTGCAGCTTGTTTACAGGCAGCTGCGATGTCTGCAATGGTTTCCAGAATAAATTTGGTTATATTTTTAATTTTTTGTTTGTTAATAAATTAGTTTGGCTGTACAATACATTGGTGTGTGAGTGCTTGGGAAAGAAAGAAGAGTCAGCAAGTTGTATCCAAAGCTTTTGATAAAGTATTAAAAACTCCTTTATAATCACTGTGATCGTTTTTGCTCATGGGGAGTGTTGCTTAATGGTCAGGGGCTCAGGTCCTTTGACCTACGGAGGTGTTTTGGTAGGGAAGCCCTGGCCCTCTCACTCCACCAGACTCATGCCCAGGGTCCTGTGGGGCAAAAAAGTTCCAATCCCCAGGAGTGCCTTAAGGCTCCCCTCCTTGGGCCATTTCCTACCATCCCACTATTGTCCAAAGCTTGCAGTGTGTACTAGAAAAACACGGAGAGGGGTCAGCTCAACACTTGACACCTCTTCGTGACTGGGTGCGGCATAGGAGCTCTCTTCCTCTTGAGGTGGTGGCTGCCTCCTCTCATACCTTGGCTCTCTGGCCAGATCAGTTCCAAGTCTCTGCCTTCAAGGATAGAAGTTGATAAAGTACAGGTAGGAACGGAAGAGAAAGAGTCAAATGAAAGAGTCCCATTCAATTACATCACATGAAGGCAGGCAACTAAAAAGTGACAAATTTTATAAGTGCTTGTATACAAATGCTAGAAGTCTAAATACTAAGAGGGTGAACTTGAGTACCTGGTATTAAATGAGGATATTAATATAATAGGCAACATAGAAACTTAGTGGAATGATGACAATCAGCAGCACACAGTAACACCAGGGTACAAAATATACAAAAATGACAGATTGTGAATGATACGTTGTCCTGGTGTGGGAGCGGGACTATATGTGAAAGAAAGCAAAGAATCAAATATAGTAAAAATCTTAAATAAATCAAACTGTACCATAGAATTACTATGAATAGAAATTTCATGCTTGAATAATAATTGCATAGCAATAGGAATATACTACCACCACCTGACCAGGATGGTAACAGTGACTGTGAAATGCTCAGGGAGATTAGAGAGGCTATAAAAATAGAAAACTCAATAATAATGGGGTATTTTAACTATCCCCATATTGACTGGGTAACATGTCACATCAGGACAGGATGCAAAGATAAAGTTTCTAGACACCATAAATGACTGTTTCTTGGAGCAGCTAGTCCTGAAACCAACAAATGGAGAGGCATATCCTCCATAATAATATGGAAGGGGATACCAAAGAAGCCCACCACAGTAACAATTAACTTCAGAAAGAGGAACTACACAAAAATGAGGAAGCTAGTTAGATGGAAATTAAATTGAACAGTCACAAGAATGAAATACCTCAATGGAAACTTTTTTAAAACACTGTAATAGAGGCTCAAATTAAGTATATACTCTAAATTAAAAAAAAAAAAGTAAGAGGGCCAAAAAATGCCATCATGACTAAACAAAAAAGGCAGTCAGAGGCAAAAAGACTTCCTTTAAAAATTGAGAGTCAAATCCTACTGAGGAAAATAGACAGGAGTATAGACTCTGGCAAGTCAAGTATAATTAAGTAGGCCAAAAAAGAATTTGAAGAATAATTAGTAAAAGATTAAAAAACTAACAGGAAAAATTTTTTAAGTACATCAGAACCTGGAAGTCTGCCAAACAATCGGAAGGGCCACCAGACAATCAAGGTGCTAAAGGAGCACTCAAAAAACACAAGGTCATTGCAGAGAAGCTAACTAAATTCTTTCCATCCATCTTCTCTACAGAGAATGTGAGGGAGATTCCCACACGTAAACCATTCTTTTTAGGTAACAAATCTGAGGAACTGTCCCAGATTGAGGGGTCAAAATTTTTGGGAACAAATAGATAAATTAAACAGTAATATATCACCAGCACTAGATGGTATTCACCTAGAGTTCTGAAGGAACTCAAATGTGAAATTACAGAACTACTAACCATGATACGTAACATATCACTTAAATCAGCTCTTGTACCAGATTACTGATGAAAGCTAATGTGATACCAAATTTTTAAAAAGGCTCCAGTGGTGATCCTGGCAATTACTGGCCAGTAAATCTAACTACGGTACCAGCAAACTGGTTGAAACTATAGTAAAGAAAACAGTTACCAGACACATAGATAAACATGATTTGTTGGGAAAGAGTCAACATGACTTTTGTAAAGGGAAATAATGCCTCACCAATCTATTAGAATTCTTTGAGAGAGTCAACAAACATGTGGACAAGGGTGATCCAGTAGATATAGTGTACTTGGACTTTCAGAAATCCTTTGATATGGTCCCTCACTAAAGGCTCTTAAGCAAACTAAGCAGTCATGGGATAAGAGGGAAGATCCTCTCATGCATCAGTAACTGGTTAAAAGACAGGAAGCAAAGGGTAGGAATAAATGGTAAGTCTTCAAAATGGAGAGATGTAAATAGTGGTGTCCTCCAGGGATCTGTACCAGGACCCGTGCTGTTCAACATATTCATAAATGATCTGGAAAAGGGGGAAACAGTGAGGTGGCAGAGTTTGCAGATGATACAAAATTATTCAGGATAATTAAGTCAAAAGATGACTGTAAAGAGTTACAAAGGGATCTCACAAAACTGGGTGACTGGGCAACAAAATGGCACATAAAATTCAATGTTGATAAATGCAAAGTAATGTACACTGGTAAACACAATTCCAACTATATATACAAAATGATGGCATCTAGATTAGCTGTTACCACTCAAGAAAGAGATCTTGGTGTCATTGTGGGTAGTTCTTTGAAAACATTTGTTCAATGTGCAGCAGCAGCCAAAAAAGCTAACAGAATGTTAGGAACCATTAGGAAAGGGATAGATAACAAGACAGTAAATATCACAATACCACTATATAAATCCATGGTACACCCACATCTTGAATACTGTGTGCAGTTCTGGTTGTTCCATCTCAAAAAAGATACATTAGAAATGGAAAAGATACAGAGAAGGGTAAAAAAAATTATTAAGAATATCTAACATCTTCCACATGGGGAGAGAAGTGTTATTTATCCCTTCACATAACACAAGAACCAGGGGTCATCTAATGAAATTAATAGACAGCAGGTTTAAAACAACCAAAAGGAAGTACTTCTTCACACAATGCATAGTTAACTTGTGGAACTCATTGCAAAGAGATGTTGTGAAGGCCAAAAGTATAACTGGGTTTAAAAAATAATTAGATAAGCTCTTGGAGGATAGGTCCATCAATGGCTATTAGCAAAGATGATCAGGGATGCAACACCATGTTCTGGGTGTCCCTAAGCCTCTGACTGTCAGATTGTGGGACTAGATGACAGGGGGTAGATCACTTGATAATGGTCCTGTTCTGTTCATTCCCTTTAACCATCTGGCATTTGCCATTGTCAGAAGAAAGATACTGGGCTAGATGGACCATTGGTCTGACCCAGTATGGCCATTCTTATGCCTCAATAATACAGATGACTTTGGCAACGACATCCAAAAGGTTTTGCCATCAGCCTGCCTAACGCACACTCCAATTATCCTGAAATTGCTAAGTGTTTAATTAGACTTTGTCCTGCCAGGTGCTTTCTGGCTAGGTATTATTTAATACGCCATAGCAGTAGAGGGTAAGCAGGATATTCCAAAACAGCCGTTCTCAACCAGGAGTCAGTTTCAGGAGGCCGTGGGGCCTACAACTAAAGCCCCAAGCCTAGCACCCCGATGGGGCTGAAGCTAGGAGCAGAGCCACGGGACCAAGGCCCTGAGCTCCCCCCCGTCCCAACGCAGTGGCTGAAGCTAGTTTTTATAGGGGGTGGGAGGGGTCCAGAAAGAAAAAGGTTGAGATCTAAAGTAACAGTGATATTGTTATTTGGAGGAGGGAATAAGGTTGCCTAAGCAACTTGACATCACGTAACTTGCTGGTACATCTCATGTCGGTGTTCTGCTTTTGTGCCAACCAAGTCCTGCAAAATGTTTTGAGTAGTATCATTTGCGGTTGTCACATTCATGTGCTCCTTATGGCAGGCAAACAATGAGCTCATGTGTGCCATCAAGGCCCCAGCACAGTTTGGGAAGCCCATTCTTTCAAAGCCAGGTATTATTTCAAGCATATTGGAAAAGCTCAGCACGCACGGATAAATCACATTATTTACTGCCTTACAAAATTCCACTACCATAGCACCAACTGCTGACTTGTCAACATCACACTGGTTAGCCATGAACCTGTAGCAGTGTGGGGTAGCCAGCCTTCAAGTGGCAATAGCAACCTCCTTTCTGACTGGCATGGCTTCCCTCAATTGTATATCCTGGTGCTGTAAAGTTGGGTCAAGATCCTCACACAGCTCCATGAAGGTCTGCTTCTTCATGCAGATGTTTTTGAGCCATTGCTGATCATCTCAGGTCTGCATGATGATGTGATCTCACCATGCTGTACTAGTGGACCTACACCATAAGCACTAGTCTACATATGAGGAACCTGCATATATAGCATGAAAACAGGTGTCTCCACTCTGCGATGTCAACATCCACAATTGTAGTTCTGGCTATGAGAAGCTCAGAAATTCAACACATGAATAAGCAAGGCTTAACCAATAGCTGCTATAGCACAGTATCTGAAACTATGGCCTGATTCATCTCAGGCAAAATAAATGCAATTTTAGTGGAAAATTATGACATAGATGGTGAATATTGGAATTCCTTCATTTCTTGGGTCTGAATATCAAACATAATCTTGACTGATAAAAGATGCTACAGGAGCTTGCAAATAAGCTAAAGATGGTAAATCTGCTGCAAGAGGTATTTCAATTTTCATTTTTGTTGATTATTGGAACAGGGAATGAATCAATACAAGTAGCATCCAGTAAAAACCACACCACTTGATTAAATGTTCCTAATCTGAGCCCCATAACTCAACAATGAAGCAGTTTAAAAGTGTTTAAGGCAACTTAAAAAGGTTTGATCAATGGAGAGGTCTCCACATCATTCTATCCTGCTTCCCGCAATGCTCTGAGTAATGTACAATCACACCACCTTTCTGTTTTGGGATCTGTTCTCTATACAAATACATCTGAAGAAAAATATTTACGAAAAAACATACCTAAGATACAACCATCTTGAGAAAATAAAATGGACTGATGTGTTTTCATTCTCCTTATTGCAGTGTGTGTTCTACCTAAGAGCTATGGTCAGTAATCTACATCCTTCTCTGATATAAAGACAACTTGCTCCCCCTTGACTTGTTCATAAATGGCTGACAGGCTTCATTCTCCTCTCCGTGTTTCCTTTTAGTATGCTTTTTGTTACTGACTTTACTGGACACTCCATCTTTTCTGTGATGAGGACGTGTTAAAATGAAGACATTTCTGACAGTATTAACTACATTTTATTTTGTTGTGTAAAGAATTTCTGTGTCTCAGGTTAGCATAAAAAGTAAAAATTGTATCTATATTTAAAAGGATAATATACATTTAAAGCTGCATGGCTTTCAAATAGCACAACAGAAATGTTAAACTCGGTATACTAATGTGTCAGCTAAAGAGTCTCGGAAGCATTTTTTAACAGTGTGATAGTGATTTTATATTATTTATGCCTGAGATGTTTGATATAATTATTATTCAGTCTGAATGCCAGTAACGTACAAGAGTAAGAACATAATCTCCAACAGTTTAGAGCTGTAAAGTGTTGCTATATACAGTAAGAGATTATAAAACATTTTAGAAACTAATAAATGGTTCATATGAAAAATGAACTATATGCTGCTGAAAAGAAATATTTCTTAGGATGTAATATAAGATTCTGCTCTAGGTTCCAATTTTACTATGATGAGAGAAAATGTTCCACAGCACTGTGGTATAGCATGAAAAGGCTCTCACTTACAAGATTCAATAAATGAATTGAGGACACACATGATTAACAAGATGCCAGTGAAATGAAGGTGAAAAAAGAGAAAAGTGATGAATTAGAAAAAAGTTATTTTTTAAAACAGTGAAGAAACAAAGATGTTTTTAACTGAAGAATAACAGACATTTTGGCATATTTTGCCTTAATTAATAAATTATTTACTATTAAAGAGATTGGTATATGAATACTTTTATGACATGCTAAAAGAATATTCATTGATGCATGATTGAAAAGACAAATGGCAGATCTCAATTTGATAAACACATCATACAGATAACTTAAAACTAGAGAAATGACAGCAATTTCATTTAGGAACACAACATAGTACTTTAGATTCAGCTTCTGCATTTGCAATATCATCTTGCTTCTGTTTTATATATAAATGGCACAAAACTACAGAATAAATTTTAGACATATTAATATTAGAGTCTTCCTCCTTTATTCCAAGATAATCACAGATACAATTTGTATGATTTAGATTAAAAGAAATGAAGGTAATTTATACACTTATATTTATTCACAGAAACCAAATACAGTATCTTGAACTAATTGCCAAGGTTATTCAAGGCTAATAGCAATGTAGATATTTAACAGTTACTAGAAAGGGAATTCAGAGTTACACATGAATAGTTCCATTGAGTTAAGTCATGTATGTTTGCAGAGGTCTGTGTTTGGAATCAGAGTGAAAATGCATTCTGGCTCAAAGTATTTTTTCTGTCAACTGATAAACTGGTTTTGGAATATTACAGTCTGGGAAAGAGAGGCATGGTGAAAAGAGTGCAAAAGGAGATGGAGATAAGGTGAACATCACTTTTCTGGAGATGGAAGCACGTTTTGTTATTTCTTCTACAAATCATGGACTAAATCCTGGGAGTACTCTCAAGTCATGGAAAGGTTATAATATGAGTCAGCAAATACCTATAACTTAGTAAAGGTTTTGTTCATTTTGTTTTTTCCTCATAAACATAAATAAGTATTCTGCAATGTCATGCAAGTAGTCAGAAGAGCCATGCAAATTGAACTGGAAACCTGTGAGTGATAGGACAAGGAGCATTTGCTAATCAGGGTGGGGTAGGCTAGTTGGAGAGTAGCTCCATTATACCACACAGCATTCATGACCCAAAGAAATCAATGCAGAAAAGAACAGGCCACACTTCTGGAATATCTTCATTTTTGGGTGGCCACACCCTATTTTCCAGATACAGCTCTCTCCTCCAACACTGGGTGACTAACTGGTGTCTGTTTCAGTGTGCATTACTGCAAATTTCCAAAGCATGCCAAGTTAGTTTTTCCCCTCTCCCACTTACAACTGTTTTTGAGAGGACCAGTCCATACAATCCTTACTCAGATAGGGTTGGACTGTAACTCAACAATCCCGCCGGAGGAAGGGGGAAGCACGTAGCTACGGAAAATCACAGTCTGGTTCCAACTTGCTACAGGAGGGAAGTAATCTGTTCAAGTCCTTTTACTGACAGAGATTACTTCCCCCTCAGCAGTGGCTCCAGTGCACTGACTAATGTGTTAGAGGAGGCAGAGACACATTCTCCCACCCAGCTCAGCAAGCTCCTAGTCACTCCTGACCCTGGGTTCTTCCTGAACTGCAACCTGAACCAAGTTTCAGCATGCCAGAACATCATTTTGGTATTGAACACCACCACTAGCTAAATTTATCGAGTACATAGTGACACTGCAAATGAAAGAGGATTTGTTCTCATGCAACAGCCAAGTTCCTTGGTTTTAAAATATTTTAAGGCATGCTTGTTATAAATTTTAATAGGTGGGTTTTATGCCTATATCTAGTTACATCAATTAGCAGTAAACATCCTAAATAATAATAATAATAGCAGTCTTTCCTCATCAAGGTGGCTTTTCCTATATGAGCGGGATAAAAGAAGTTCTAGGAAGCTACAAGAAATCTGTGTTATTTTCTCAAAGATTAACATATCATTTTACAACTTCCTATCACAGTAGCTCATGTTCGTTATGTTATATAAGTCTTATATCATGTCAATATTTCTTTTTAAAAAGTATTGCTATTGGCCAGCTATTCTTAGCAAGCTCTTTGGAATCACAAAGCAGTGCCAGGGGCTCAATTTACAGGAAGCAGGGGCTCAATTTATACAGAGACACACAAACATAATTCAGTAAAACCTGAATACTGATAAGAATAGTGCGACTGAACAATGGTGGTAGCTAAGTTTGTCCTCTCTCTAGCTAGTGTACAGAGATATACACATGGAGAGAACATGTCAAGCTCATGGTTTCTGTACAGTATGACCACTTGACTTCAATGGAGTTATGCCCAATTAATGATACAAGCTGAGGATCTGGCCCTCTAAGTTTAATAACTATGAGGCAATGAAACAAGCAACAAAGAAAAGATGTAAAAATCATCAGAATTTGAGACAGGTTAGGATAGATTAGTCCCACATCTATTAAGGATTATTAGATGTAATATAATCAATCCTGATATGATACAGGAGGATGGACTAGGCTGAAGTTTTTCACCCTTTAATAACCAAAACAACAACACACACTGGGTGAAATCCTGGGAAAGTTTTACCATTGACTTCAGAGGGGTCAGGATTTCACTCAACAAATTTTAGTTCCCACAAACAAATACTTCAGAATCCTTTACAGTTTCTGGGGATAAGGAGGAGATAGACTGGGATCGAGAACCAAGTACTAAAAGCTGTCTATCCAGGACAAAGACAGCACATTCATAGAATCAAATACTTTTCTTGTAAGTACAGCCAATCGTCCCCACACCCAGAGAGAGAGAGAGAGAGAGAGAGAGAGAGAGAGGCAGTATATGGCCAGTATTAAAAAAGTGTTATTCTCTGGAAATATGTATTTAATCAAAACAATTTATCTAATGTAAAAGTAACTCATTAAGTATTTCTATGGTACATTAAATTAAACTATATTGTATCTATTTTAAAGGTCTCTTCCAAAAGAAAGTCATAGCATATCAAACTAGAAAATATAATCTTTTTTTCCCCAGTCCAAAAATGAAATTTTTAAAATTCTGATATTTCACCTGAGTATTTGTGGATATTATTCTGCAAATAGCCATTATTCCATTTAGTTAAATGTCTGCATGATTTCAAATATACAATATAACAGCACTTACTCTACAGCCTTGAAAATGTTCTATTCTGAAACAATAATTAATTGTTAGGCTGGAAAAATATCATTAGTATTCTCATTAGTATCATCATAATAAAGGGTTGGCAAATATACTTTGCCCATTAGCTGATAAATTTTCATAAATTCTGCAAAATGACTGTAGATGGAGGGTGAAATTTACCCCTTTGCAGAGGAGGCAAGACATAGATCCCACTTAAACCTGATTTTGAGTCCCAACTGGTTAAACCTTACTTTCATTGGATCAGCAATGCTCAATAGAATATGTATAGGTTTGTTAGCTGCTTCAGATATACCACAGACCCATGTACTCATAGGTGACCAAAGTTGGTGGAATTGGAACCAGGGACTAACTGTTTTGTATACCCTTGAATTCAGATCAAGTATCAGTTTCAAATTTCACTTTTTGTTTATTTATTCCAAAGTTACAAGCCAATATGTTGTAGAAACTTGATTTGCAAATTTATTAAGAGATACAACCAGGAACATAGTAAGAAATGGAGTTCTTTGCTGGAAAGGAAGGAGAGTCTTTTGGGTAAGGACCTGGATTGGAGATCTGAGTTCAGCTGCTGGCCACAGATTTCCTTTGTGACCTTGGGCAATTACTTAGTTTTTCTATGTCTCAGTTCTTCCTCTTTAAATTGGGATAATACTTTCTTAGTATAAGTTATTTATGGGATTCACTTCAGTTAGTTCACCACTTACTAACACTTCCATATGGGACATACAGTTTTCATTAGCCTTGTAAATACTCACAGCTCCTTGCAAAGGCAACTCGATTTATTGCAATACGCATGGCTTGACCTGGTTATCAGTTATGCCACAAATAAACTGATCTCTAATTAGACTGTAGCCTGCTGAAATTCAAAGTCAATGGTCACACCCAAATGTTGTTTTCTTGAAAAGAATATGCATCTATCTTAAGTGACAATCTTGCATTCTGTAACATACTGCTGAGTTCAGGAGAGGGCTAGAAGAGGATCAACAGCCCACCCAGAACAAAGCTAATACATAGCCCATTGAAGGCACACTTTGATCAAATTTGGAAAGAACTATGTAGTCAGTGTTGAAAGATTGTTTTGTTTCCTTTAGAGTTATTTTGTTAACTTTGGAAGGAATGGACTTGTGTGACTAAGCCACCTCAGTGATCCAACAGGGCTGAGAGGTGGAAGAGCACCCAGGGAGACAGCAAGTTGGTCAGAGTGGGAAACTAGGGAAGAGCAGGCAAATGTCTCTGGAAGTCAAATGACCCTGTGACCCCCAACTTGCAGTTCACCTGTGTAGCTACATCACAGTAAAAACTATAGAGCCTTGTCTCTACTAAGATTTTACACCAAAACAGCTACTTAGAATTAGTTATCTCTCTGTAAAAACAAACTTCTTTTTTGGCAATGAATACGTAGCCTTAGGCCATGTCTACACTATGTCTACCCCACAGTGTACACATGGACTACAGTGATGCAGAGGTTATTTATCTGTACATCAACTTGAGTTCTTTGAGATATTTTGTTCCCACAGGTGTTCCACTGTAGGGATGCATGCATGTGTACCTCTGCACTCTTGACTGGAAACTGCAAAGCAGTGTCCAAGGGCTCACACCTGTGCAGAATATCTCCCTATGGTCCCATATAAAGGCATACAGGGAGGAGCAGACCTGCTGCCAATCAATACCTTCTCAACCGCAAACCCAAAGATTCTGCAGCAGAGAGGAAAGAGGACAGGAGGTGGGACAAAACATCTTGAAGAACTCAAGTTACTGTACAGATAAGTAACCTCTCTTTCTTCTTTACGTATATAGCCCTGCGGGTGCTCCACCAGAGGAGACTCCCAAGCAGTAACTTAACTTGACTTGCAACTGAAGAGCCATCCATGAATAGCTCTTCTACTCAGGATGTCTAAGCATTTGGACTCATTGTCAGAAGGAGAAGGTCTGGTGCAAGCTTGGTGTTTCTTTCATTAATTGCAGCTATAACCAGGGAATGGGGGGTGGGATAGGAAAAGAAGTACTCCATTCCTTTAGCTGGAATATAATATTCTTTTATCTGCCTTCTTGTAGGTGGCAGGAATAGTGGCAGGTTTTTGCCATAAAGCATGTGCAGGCAACATTAGAGCCTCATTAATTGGTAGGACAATCTTTCCCTGAGAAGTCTGATATTTACAATGTCCACCAGGGAGTGCTGGGAATCCTGGACCTTGTTGAATAGGACCTGGAGAGATTCTGCCATCCATTTCATTAGGCCCTGGAAGGCCCTGAAGTCATCAGCATAAGAGAGGAGTGGTAGCATTACCACCTCATCTGGGGACTTGGCTGATGGGGGTGAAGTTTCCTCACTCTGTGTCTCCCATTCATCTTGCATCTCTCTTGGTGCTCAGGGAGCATATGGTACTGGAGGATGGTCTATCAGAGAATGATGCAGTATTGACAAGTGATGAGGTTTTTTTTTCTGCCTAGTACACTATAAAACTGCTCACCAAGATGTCCCCTGGGGTTTCAGGAAGCCCACTGAGAGGTGAATAAGGGAAGAGTCCCCATGAATATTCATAATCTCAAGGTCTATGGGATCTAGCAGGTTCCGGAAAGTCCTCTTCATTATAAGGACTCAGAGAAATATGATGGTATGGTACTGAAGCAGATCCCTGTACCCTCAGAGTCAGAAGCAGTATCCTCCTCCAGGCAGAAGTGGTGGTGGATGGGCAGGGTTTCAAAAGTACAACTTCTGATTCTTATCCAATGCAGAGAGGTTCTGGCTGTCAGAGATGTATCAGAGAAGGGGTCTTGTGGAGTCACAAGATTTACAATCACTGAATTGACTCCTTGCCTTTAACAGATTATTTCAGAAATGGTGACTGAAATTTTTAATTACTAAAATGAAGCTTACTTGCTATCACCAAATAATCAAACCCATAGTTAGTGCCCTTTCTAAAGTAATTACCACACATTTAATAGTGGTTTCTATTAGTCTGAAGACTTAACATGAAACAGTATTCTTTTCCGGAAGTATAGGAGTAAGGGCATATCTAGACATACAGCACTGCAGCTGTGCCACTGCAGCACGGCTAGTGAAGATGCTCTATGTCAACAAGACAGCTCTCTCCCGTTGGCATAATAAAACCACCGCTGCAAACGGCAGAAGCTATGTTGGTAGGAAAAGCTCTCCAGCCAAAATAATGCTGTGAACACAAGCATTTATGTTGGTGTAACTTATGTCGCTCAGGGGGTAGTTTATTCACACCATTGAGTGACATAAATTATGTTGACATAAGCTGTAGTGCAGACATAGTCTAAGGCCTTGTCTACAGTAGCACTTATGCCAGCAAAACTTTTGTCACTCAGGGATGTGTTTTTTCGTAAGTTTTGCCAGCAGAAGCACTTGTGTGTACAGTGCTATGTTGGCGGGAGAGTGCCTCCCACTGACATAGTTACCGCCACTAGTTTAGATGGTTTTATTATGTGGGTGGGAGAGCTCTCTCCCATTGACATAATACAGCTACACAAGCACTCAGACAAGTGCTGTGCCGTTGTAAGTTTTAAGTGTAGACTAGCCCTAAGAGTGAAGACTTTTCATCCTTTTACTCCCCTTTGCTGTAGTCTGCTACAAATAGTGCATTGTCCATCAGAAACTGAATTGCCTGGCCAGCCAGGTTGGGAAGGAACGCCTCACAAGCCAGTCTTACTGCATTGAGTTCCCTTACATTTATATGAAGGGCGCAATCTTCCTGCGTCCAGAGACCCTGAGTGCTGAGGTCGTTGAGATGGGCTCCCCACCCTAGCTCTGAAGTGTTGGAAACCAGCGTCACTCAGGGGGAAACCCCACAAAGGGTATTCCCCGCAACACTGAGCAATGGTCTGTCTACCATGAGAGGGATGCCAGGACCTTCTGTGGAACTGTGACTGCGTGATCCAGACTGTGCCTGCTGGGCACATAGACCAATGCTAACTACACCTGCATGGGACGAAATCGAACATGTTTTACTATATACACGCATGCTGCCATGTGACCTAGCAGTCTGAGGCATGAGCAAGCAGTCATGATCGGATAAGAATGCATATCTATAATAATGTCCGACATTACTTGAAACTGGGACTCCGGAAGGAAGGCTCTGGCCTGTGTTGAGTCAAGAACTGCCCCGATGAATTCTATCCATTGGATAGGGGACAGAATTGATTTTTGCTCTTTCACGAGCAGGTCCAGGTCTCAACAGGTGGATCTCACTACATTGAGGCTGTGTATCTGCCTTGATGAGCCAGTCGTTGAGGTAAGGATAAATTTGTACCCCTTGACACTTTAAGTATGCGGCCACTACCACCATACATTTTGTGAAAACTCTCAGGATGGACAAGAGGCTGAAGGATAGTATTGGAAACTGATAGTGGCAACCACCTAACATGAAGCGAAGGAATCTCCTGTGACCTCGGAAAATTGAGATATGAAAGTATGCATCCTTAAGTTGAGGGCGGCGTACCAATCCCCTGGATCCTGAGATGGGATGATGGAGGCTAGGGAGACCATGCAAAATTTCAACTTCTTGAGGTATCTGTTGAGGTGATGCATGTCCAGGATAGGTCTGATGCCTCCCTTGACCTTTGATATGAAGAAGTAACAGGAGTAGAATCCCTTCCCCCTCATGTCTTGAGGAGCTTCTTCCACAGCTCCTCCCTGAACAAGTGTTTTTACCTCCTGAATGAGGAGTTGTTCATGAGAAGGGTCCCTGAAGAGAGATGGGGAGGGAGGGTTGGAGGGGTGAACTGAAGAGAACAGCAGGATGCAGCCCTCTGTGATGGTATTGACAACCCATTGGTCCAAGGTGATGTGGGCCCATGCAGAGAGGAAGGGCAATAAATTATTTAAAAATAAAGCGGGGGAGGGAGAGATCCTGGGCACGCCCTCAAAATGCCTGCTGCAAGCCGCCTTGATGGCATGTGGGTTCTGATTGGGCAGCCAAGAAGGAGGAGGTGGGACAGTGGTGCTTAAACCCTTTGTCCTTTTCCCTCCTCCTGTAGGTTCCCTGCCGCGGCTGGCCAGAGAATCTAGGAGGCTGTGATGGCCGGAATTGTTTCTGGATCCCTGTGATGTGTACAGGCTGAGGGAACGCAGTGTGATCCTTGCGTCTTTTAAGCCATGAATCCCAGCATCTGTGAGCTCCGAAAACAGAGCGTTCCCTTCAAACAGGAGGACCTGTATGGACTGCTCCACTTCCTCCGACAGCCCGGAGGATTGCACCCATGAACACTGACGCATGGCCACTGCCAAAGCCATTGATCTAGCTGTAGAATCAGCAGCATCTAGCACTATTTGGAGGGAGGCTCTGGCCACTGACTTGCCCTCTTCCAGGAAAGTTGTGAACTCCTGCCTAGCATTCTGGGGTTGGGAGTCCTTGAACTTGGCTACCGAGTCCTAGATGTTGTAGTTATATCTCCCTAGCAACACTTCCTGGTTGGAGATTCTGAGCTGTAGGCTGGTCATGGGATAAACTTTCCTCCCAAACATATCTAGCTTTTTGGAAGTCGAGCTCACCTGTCCTTGCCTGGCCTGCTTGTTAGCTGCAGCTACCACCAGAGACTCAGGAGGAGGGTGGGAAAACAGGTACTCAGAGCCCTTAGCAGGAACATAATACTTTTTCTCGCCTCTTTTGGAAATAGGTGGCAGGGAGGATGGGGTCTGCCAGAGGGCTCTGACCATCTTTAACCCTTTGTGGACCGGCAGGGCAAGTCTGGACAGAGCCGTGGCGGCTAGGATGTCAAAAAGGCCATCTGAGGGTTCCGCAAGCTCCTCAGCCTCCAATCCTAGGTTGGAAGCCACTCTTTTGAGTAGCTCTTGGTGAGCCCTGAAATTGTTTGTCTGCAGTGGTGGGGCTGGGCCAACTACAGCCTCATCCAGGGATGGGGAAGGTGACAGGAGCTTCAGTGTGGGGGAGCTAAATCTCCTCTTCCTCCAGGGGAGCTAGTTTCACTTTCAGGTCCTGCTGCTCAGTGTTGGTGTCAGATCCTGAGTCAGGCTCCCACAATGGGTTAGTCGGTGCCGTTGACCATTTCCCTGATGCAGTGACAGAGGACTGGAACGAATAAGGCCCTGGGGCTATTGAGATCCCTCATGGATTCCAATATGGCCACTGGGCTGGTCATTGTCCTCGGGGCCAGGCCCCCATGAGTGGACCCCTTCAACTGTTGGGGCTCTTCTCGACTTATGTCTTTGGGTCCAGTAACTGGACTGTCCTTCCGAGTTTGAAAGAACTATTCCTCTCCCGGAGACCATGGCAGCGCTGGCGTTGGTTCCTCTTGGTGGCTGCAGTGTGGTATTGGGGAACAGTGCTAGGGAGGGTGGTGACCTTTGGTAGGATTCCCCTGAACAGTGCTACATTTGAGAGGAGTGGCTCCTGTATGGCAACGTTCAGCTATGCCGTGGGCTTGCAATGCCGGGAACCAGATATCCGGCAACCGATGCCGTGCTGGTGAATGGTGCCATGGGGGCAACACCCAGTGCTGAGGGCATGGCAATTGATGGCATGTTCCCGGTGAGCCTCTTCTCCATGCTGGGGACCGTGGTGCTGGAGACCAGGGTTGAGACGGCAGAAATCTTTGCCACAGTCCCAGAGGTTGTGGTCGTGGTGTCATGGACCAGTGCCTGGATGGAGAATGGCGGGTCAACTACCCAATGCAGCAGTCCCATGGCTGGTTTGCCCCTAGAGACAGATCCCTTCCTTGACTCCACTGTGGAGGATAAGGCCAGCAGAGTAGGAGGCACTTGTAGGGCCATGAAGTCTCTGGCTGCCTGAAAGGTCTCCAGCATTGATGGCACCATTAGGCAGAGGGGCCCCCTTCCGCTCCCTGGAGTCAGAGGTGGCTCCATTGGGGGACTTCTGGCCCTAGGCAGGGATGTTGCCTCTAGCTGCTTTGGGTTCAGTGATTGGCCCGATGTGGGTCCTTTGCCCTTTACCTTCCTATCTTTTTTTGCTGCAAGGGTGGCCCCATTGTTTCTTCTATTGCTTTTTCAGCACCAGCGATGATGAGCAGTGTCACAAAGAGCTCAGTGCCAGTTGGGCACTCTTCATCGACACTGAAGTGCTCAGTGCTAAGTCCGAGTGGGAGGGCTCTGAGGCTGGTCTGAGTGCTGCCTCCATTAACAGGGCTTTCAGGCAAATATCTCTGTGCTTTTGTGTCTGAGGATTGAAGCCCTTGCAGATCTTTCACCTGTCCCTCATGTGCATTTTCCAGACACTTCAAACACTTCTTGCAAAGGTCGTTGAGTGGGAAGAGCTTGTGGCACCCAGAGCGTGGTTTGAGGCCCGGGAAAGAGGACCACTAGTTTAAACCTACAACTAACTTAAAAAATTGAACAATAACAATTTCTAAAAAAGCCACTTAGGACTAGCAAAAACCACTAGGCAGGTTGCAGGCACAAAAGAGAAAAACTGTTCCAACTATTACGGGTGGAAAGAAGGAACTGAGGGGTTCAGGGCCAGTGGCACCTCACATATTGCAGCATGAGCACAGGGCTCCACAGGGCCCCAAAGCCAGCCCTCCGGCACTAAGGCAAAAAAGTCTCCAACAGCCGTGCATGTGGGCGCACACACACCTAGCATGGAATCGACATAAACAAACACTTGAAGAAGAACTGGAAGTATTACTACATAAGCTAATTTGGACTTAATTGACATCACAGAGACTTGGTGAGATAAATTTAATGACTGGAATGTTGGGATAGAGTGATACAGCTTGTTCAGGAAGGACAGGCAAGAAAACAAGGAATGTGATGTTGCGTTATACATCAAGAATATATACACCTGTTTTGAGGTCCAGAAGGAGGTCAGAGGCAGGCCAGTTGAAAGTCTCTGGCTAAAGATAAAAGGGGAAAAACAGGGATGATGTCAAAATAGGGGGTCTATTATAGACCTTCAAATCAGGGAGAGTAGGTGGTTGAGGCATTTCTAGAACAAACAACAGAAATATCCAAAACACAAGACCTGGTTATAAGGGGGAATTTTAATTACCCAGAAATCTGTTGGAAAAGCAATTTTGGCAAAACACAAAATTTTCAATAAGTTCTTGGAATGTATTGGGGACAGCTTTTTGTTTAAAAAAAGTAGAGGAAGTAATCAGGTGGATAGTCCTTTTAGACTTGATTCTGACCGACAGGGAGGAATTGGTAGTGAATCTACAGATGGAAAGCAATTTGGGTGAAAGTGATCATGAAATGATAATTTTATAATTCTAAGAAAAGGAAGACGTGAGAACAGCAGAAGAAGGACAAACGGACTTCACAAAAGCAGACTTTAACAAACTCAGAGAACTGGTAGGTAAGGTCCCAAGGGAAGAAAAACTAAGTGATGAAGGAGTACAGGAGAGCTGACAGTTTCTCAATAAGACAATATTAAAAGGCACAAATGCAAACTATCGCAACATGAAGGAAAGGTCCCAAAAACGGTAAGCGGCCAACAAGGCTCTATCAAGACTCTTTAATAACCTGAAAATCAAAAAGGAATCCTAGAAAAAGCAGAAATATGGACAAATTGCTAAGGAGGCGTACAAAAGAATAGTACAAGCATGTAGGGACAAAATGAGAAAGGCTAAGGCACAAAATAAGATATGCCTAACAAGGCACATAAAAGGCAATAGGAAAAGATCCTTTAGATACATTAGTAGCAAGAGAAAGAGAAAGGAAAAGTAGGTCCTCTACTCAGGAGGGAAGGAGAGCTAAAAATGGATGACATCAAGAAGGCTGAGGTATTTAATGACTATTTTACTTCAGTCTTCACCAGAAAGGCTAATGGTGACCAGAAACTCAAACAAAATTAATATTAACAACAAGGGGGAAGGAATTCAAGCCAAAATAGGGAAAGAACAGATTAAAGAATATTTAGGTAAGTAAGATGATTCAAGGTGACACAGTGCCGGAAGAAATTCATCTAGAATACTTGAGGAACTAGCTGAAGCAATCTTGGAACCATTAGTAATTATCTTCAAGGACTCCAGGAGGATGGCTGAGTCACAGAGGACTTGAGAAGGGCAAACATAGTACCTATCTTTGAAAAGGGGAACAAAGAGAACCCAGGGACTTATAACCCATCAGCCTAACTTCGATATATGGAAAGATACTGGAACAAATTATTAAATAATCAATTTATAAGCACCTAGAGGATAACTGGGTTATACAGAATAGCCAGCAGGGATTTGTAAAGAAGACAACATGTCAGATAAGGAAATTTGGTTGCTTTGGCAAGGTTACTGACCTATTAGATAGGAAGGAAACAGTAGAAATGATATATCTTGATTTCAAGTAAGGATTTTGACTTAGTCCCACCTGACATTCTCATAAGCACACTAGGGAAATGTGGTCTAAATTAAATTACCATGAAGTAGGCAAACTGGTTTAAAGACCATACTCAAAGAGCAGTTATCAATGGTTCACTGCCAAACTGGGAGGTTTTATCTAGTGGGGTCCTACAGAAGTCAGTCCTGAGTTGGGTACTAGTCAATATTCTCATTAATGACTTGGACAATTGAGTGGAAATATATTTATAAAAATTTGTGGATGACACCAAGCGGGGAGGGGTTGCAAGCACTTTGGAGGACAGGATTAAAATTAAAAATTACCTTGATAAATTAGAAAATTGGTCTGAGTTCAACAAGATGAAATTCAATAAAAACAAGTACAAAGTACTTCACTAAGAAGGAAAAATCAAATGCACATCTACAAAATGGGGAATAACTGGCTAGGCAGTAGTACTGCTGAAAATGATCTGGAGCACTATAGTGAATCAGAAATTGAATAGGAGTTTGCAGTGTGATGCATCTGCGAAAAAGGCTAGTATCATTCTGGGGTTTATTAACAGGAGCGTTGTATATAGACATGGGAGGTAATTGTCCTGCTCAACTTGGCACTGGTGAGGCCTCAGCTGGACTACTACGTCCAATTCTGGATGCCACCCTTAAGGAAAGATATGGAAAAATTGGAGAGGTCTCCAGAGGAGAGCAACAAAAATGACAAAAGGTTTAGAAAACCTCACCTATGAGGAGAGGTTGAAAGAACTGGGCATATTTAGCCTAGACAGAAGAAAACTTATGGGAGACTTGATAGTCTTCAAATATTTTAAGGGCTGTTATAAAGAGGATGGTAATTGATTATTCTCCATTCCACTGGAGGTAGGACAAGAAGTAATGGGCTTAATCTGCAGTACGAGAGATTTAGGTGAGATATTAGGAAAAACGTCCTAACTGTATGGATAATTAAGTTTTGGAATAGGCTTCAAAGGGAGGTTGTGGAATCCCCATCACTGGAGGTTTTTAAGAACACGCTGGAAATATCTCTCAGGGACAGTCTAGGTTTATTTGGTCCTGGCTCAGAGCAGGGAGCTGGATTTGATGACTTTTTTTGAGGTTGCTTCCAGCCTTACATTTCTATGATGCTCTTTGACTTGCAGAAGTCTCTCAATTTGGGTTCCAGCTCCATAGATGGGTAGGGGACAGCATTACCCATATTCTGCCAGAAACTCCCCTCAAAACTTCTACAGGGCAACAGCTCACAAGACAAAGCATGTAGTTCAATGGTTCTACTCATGTACATTATTTTTTTCCGGACTGGGGCCTAGTGTACAAAGAATTACAGACTCTCACAAAGCCAAATGTTGTTGCTTTTGAAAAATGACTAGAAGAAAAAGGATTTACATGAACAAGTTATCTGAGTTACCTTTCAAAAATTTGGGCACATATATGATACAGCCCTACTTAAATACCCATTCAAGTTTCACAAGGAATATTAGGCAAAATCCCTGTGTAAAAGACAGTGAATAAGTTTAGACCATGTCTTCTCTAGACGTAATAGTAACACACACATTAAAAAAAAGTTCCCAACTTTCTTTGCTAGTACTATATTTTTCCTCCTGATTAATGCCATTTTGGGAAGGAGAGACATACAGAAGTACTGTAACAGACTAATCACACAGAAGACAGGTTTGAACTAAAATAAAGCAACTTTTCATTTCATGCACATGCATTGGCATGTGCACAAATTATTCACTGAATTTAATTTAAAATGATGAGTGCAAATATTTGCAATATCCTTCAGTCCCCTGCCTACCAAATATTCTATAAAAATTAACAAGTAATTCAATTAAAAAAAATCCTTCTTTTTTCTTGGGACAATGAGAGAGCAGGTACTTTGTCCTCAGTAGCCTCACAGAAAAAATAAATTAAGAAAGGGGGAAGAGCTACTATAGTAGCATCATATCTAAACCCCTTCCAGAAGCAGATCTACACCCTTTGATTTGGCAAAGAAAGACAAAGGATCTATATTAAAATCTTTACATTCCAATTTGTACGAAATCAGGTATATAAAAATCTAATAGCTCCATACTGGAACCAGGCCTTAAACTGTGCAACTCCCATTATTCTTCAAATTAATTTCAAGAAACTTCTGAAGCACTCAGAACAACAACAAAAGAATTGAAAATCGATGTTTAGACTTAGATATTTATATAAGTAGAACACCACAACGTTCACAGTTTGGGTGTAAGAAAATATATTGATGGTTCATTTACTATGTAATTATTAAAATTTAGAACAAAACTGCATTTTTTATACATGTAACTTTTTACAGAACATAGTATACCAACAAAGAATCTGTAGTTAAAATAATCCAATGCTTTAAAAATAAAAAAAAAATTGCATTAGCAGAAAGTGTTCACCTCCCTTCATTTTAGAAAAAAGCTAGTATAGTTATACCAAATCTGCCATTGAAGTCAATGGAAGTTACTTCTATGAGGGCTGAGTTGGGCATTGTAACTTTAAATTTATTTTTGGTTACTTAAAGTATTTTTCTCAACTTTTATTTATACTTTAAAAATAACTACAATTGTTTGATATTGTCAGAATTAGAGATCTAGGTTCAAATTCATCTGTCATTCGTATACTGTCCGTCTCAGAGCCTTGCACATTTTCTGTAATCTAACAGCTCTGTCATGTAATTAATGTGAATGTTGATTTTGTTATTCAAATAGTGGTATCATGTACTGTATATCTGTTCAATGGAAAATGGGTGCATCAAGAAAAAATCAACTAGCGGGGTGGACAACATAATTTCTCTTCCTGAAAGCAAGCAAACCGAAAAAAACAAATGTGGAATTTAAAATTGAACCCTTATTTCAGAATCCCTTATCACAACCCCAGGAACATTACATTTTTATTAGTAAATCCTATTATGTTGCCATTAATATAGACGTGACTCAAATCAGGGCTTTTATGTTTTATACTGTAAATCATTAAAAATGAAAATGTAGCTACTGATAGCAATTGTAATTTTCTTACTGCAATGGGATATTATCTCTTTGAATGGTATATGTTTGACCTATCCTTTAACTAACAGCCGATTTTGGGTAGCATAATCATTATCATATTACAAATACCCCTGATTTATGTTTCAAAGAATCCTATTAAATATGTTTAAATTACTCACATACCGGTATTTGCTCTTTTAATAGTGAAAGAGAAGAGTTATTCCAGGATTATATATGAAATTAGTAACAAAATACACATTTTGCATATTATACTCTTAGGTACTTTAGATAGGAAAAGGGAAAATTATCGACAACACTATTGCAGCCACAAAGAACAACTTGCAGCAAATCATAATAGGTATAATTCAAAAGATCGAAACCTGGTTATTGTATAAGACACCAAAGCAGAAATTAATTCACATACTCCAAAATGTTTACTTAAATCATGACATCTGTATTATTTGTGAACTATAAGACAATCACCTGCTTAGTTTTCTTCAAAAGCTGTTTATAGCTGAAATATTTATATTTGCTCCAGTATTTTATGTAACCTTGCCATTATAAAGTAAGAAATAAAAGCATGTCCCACAAATATATTTCACCATCAACCTAAATTAATTGCAATGAGAAGAAAATTAATACAAATTATACCTACCAAGCCCAGAAAGATTTCTATTCCTTTTCATTTCAAACATAAATTAAACTACAAAATACATATTTACAAGTCTGAGAGGCCTTTGCATTCAACATTGTCCCTCTGCTTTATTTTCCACTAGCAACAGTGTAAGTGTCCTCAAAGCATGTTATTAAATAGTAGACACTGATGAGCTGACCAGATTAAAAAGCAACTCATTACTTCTATCTCTGTAATATTTGTCTTGCTTTATAAAGACATCAGGTCCTTGTTTTACAGCCCATAAAAATATAAATCTTACCAGCTAAAGTATCTTTTATTGTATCTTTGTTTCTTTCTAAAATGCCCGAAGAACAGGTACTTCAATGCCACAAAAAGATAGCACACAGCACTTGTCCACACTGTCAGGCAGCAGCTGCTCAGTTTAAAGCTACAAACTGTGGCAAAATACATAACTGACATGCTTTGTGTAAGCCATGAAGAAGACATGTATTTGGCTCGCTTGCTGAAAGGTCAGGTTACCCACCTCCCCAGATAAAAGTTGAAATACTTGGACTTGAACGGGAGGAAGCTGGGCACTTGAAGTCTAGCAGACATCCTGCTAAGACTGAGCTTTTGATTTTGATAACATAATTATAAACAAAATCAATTTTAATTTGGTTAAATTTTTGTATTTATATATATTATATAGGAAATAAGTTTGTCTAACCACAGCATTGCGCACAAGTGAAATTTATTTTTATCAGTGCTGTTTAAGTAGGCAAAAGGTAATTGTTATAGAGCCCACCCCAGCACAGAGCCCTCAAGAAGCAAAGCACGGCAATATAGGCAAGTCCTGCCTCAGCTACACCTTCTTGAGAGCCCCGAGCTGACTTAGTTACCTACTTTTTTGCCACAGACCAGAGAGGCAGCCATCTCACCCACCCAGAAAAGAAATAATGTCCCTCTTAGAATCTCATTTAAGCCCTTTTTCTGGACATCAATTGATTAATATAAGTGCATCCATTCACAGGTTCCTCAAAGTGAAACAGTTCACAAACCCCAAAGTAAAACAAGTTAAAAAGGTGTTCACCAGTTCCACTGTCCTTATCCCAGGCTCCCCCTGCCTCCAGCTCATCTACTTAAGAGGCAACAATCCTTATTCCATGATACCTGTGTCCCTATTTCAGGGCCTCTACCATGCTGGCCGTTCTCCAAGCATCTTACAACTCTTCCACCACAGCCCTCCCCTCCACGCTTCTGCAAGGAGGCACCCCACAGTGTTCCTTTCCCCATGCGTCCTTTGTCTCTGAGTCCTATTACTCATACTCCCCCAGAATCACCCTCTTCTCCTGGGTTTGACCTGCTCCTGGCAGAGCCAGATCTTCCCCTTTACTGAGAGCCTTCTGCTAAGTAGGGTTTCCCAGCTCTGGCCAGTCTTGTCCCACCAACTCTCTTCAGTTATTTCTCTGTGCCAGTTCTTCCCTCCCTTCCCCACCAGCAGCACCCAACCTGTGCTCTCTCGGGGGGCTGCTCATACAGTTCACTCTAGGGAACCCACACCAGCTCTCAGCTGCTCCTTCCTGTCTCTGCTTCCTCTATGTCTGAAGCTGCCTGGGTTTCCACAGGCACTAAATGCCTTCTATCAGGCCCCATTCGGAGGCAGCCAATTAGTCACAAGTGAACTGAACCCATTTTCTCTTAAAAGGTACCAGTCACCCTATGGAAGTAATAAACTGAATTAGTTTGCTTTAGGAAACTTTGTTCTAAGCACTACCAAATTTGTAGGTTAGGGTTTTTGAGGTTTTTTTATTACAAGACATCCTGCCTGAAACAGCCAGTACATACCCCATCCCAGTTTTTACTAATAAAGTGATATGGCATCAGCTTAGCTATAGGGACAAATAGCTAGAGGGAAAGCAAGGATCCAAGGCAGTTCCAGGCATTTGTATAGCTTAGAAAGAGGGGGGGAAGGGGTGGGGGGAAACATCCTGAATCTTTCATCAAGTCTGATTTACTGAAAAAAATACTAATTGAGATACTTATAAAGAGATAGCCACCTCTTGGGCTGCATCTACATTAGCAAATTACACAGATATTGTAATTCTCCATTGGTCATAGCTATAGTAGCACTTTTATCCCTGTTTCATCTCACCCTAACCTGAGCTTTGTCTACACTCCAACTTTTACTACTGCTACAAGCAGCAGAATTACACAAGTGGAAATTCAAGTCTATAAAGTTAGCTAGGATAGGGAAGACTTAAGGAAAGAAAGCCACCACAAGAAACCTCTCTCAATTTCTCCTGGAAGCTCCAGATAACTACTTGGTTAGATCTGGACCTAAAATATTATACTTAAGTGTGATTTGTTTATATGCTATGTACACTTTTTGTCCTCTTTTGACTTTTTTCGTGTGGAACTGGAAATACAGCCTGGCAATAACAACACAATGTTTTGTTTTCTCTGACCTAAAACATGAATTTGCTGTTGCTTCAATGCTACAATTTATGGCTATTAAATTTATATCCCTGAGGAATTAATATGAAATATTATAATACAAGATTCATCATGGAGATAAAGGAGAGATAAAACTATTAAAATGAAAAATTAACAAAAATATGAATTTTTGTTCATTATTTCTCAATCAATAGAAAATATAAAAATAACTCATCATAGAAAACATTTTGAGTGATCACAGGATAATGGGTAAAACAACATTAAATATATTTTGAAAGCAAATGTCTGTTTGAAAAAGTCTAAAAAGAAATTTTGTATTTTCTTGTTTTAATAAGAAAATTATATAGGATATGTTCGAATTGAACCAAAACCACATATTAGTATTCCACATATTTTATCTGGTCATAAATAAAATAGCTTTTTACTGTAAATGTACTGTTGATTTCTTTCTCATTTGTTTGCTGGAACCAAAACTTCAAGGGAATCTTTAGTGATGACTCAGTGTCTTGAGGTCTTTGGGTTTTTTTTCGCTTCTGACTGACAAGCTAACATAAACATACCAGGCAAGTTCCATTCTACACTATAAATGTTCCCATGGACATTACTTTTACAAGGCTCATTCAAATGAGTTTTCAGGCTTTTAAAATAATAAACAATTTAAACATACTCTAAAGGATTAACTGTGTGCACTAAAAATTCCATTTAATTTTTTTCAGACAAATTAATCTTCATAGAATGTACAAACTTTCATTTTAAAATTAACTTCAGCATTTGCACACAGTATGGATCTCTTAGCCATGGTCCACACTCATATCAGCAAATCCTTTATTTCACAGCTAACAGAGGGAATCTAATAAGGCCAGATTCATGCCCTGGGTTAAGCCACCTTCTGCTGGTTGAAACAGTGGCTACAGGCCCAACCAACAGAAAATCTGCCCGAAGCAGTAGCGGGCTCAGCTAAAAAAATACAGCACCTGCTCTGCCTGAGCCTTGGCAATAATCTGTGCCAGGAGCGTGCACAAGGGAGGACAAGCAGGGGCATGGGCCCCCCTCAGTAGTCATCTCTGATACTGCCCTCAGCTTTTCCCCAGCCCCCTACCCGAAGATTCCCTCCCCCGAGACCATCCTCTCCCTTTCTGCCAGGGTGGGAGTCAGGCTGCACGTGGCTGAAGGGATGCGCCTGGGAAAAGCATTGCAACTAGCACTTCTGGTGAGCTCCACTAGATGGTACCCGGAGCAGGGAAGCTAGGCTGGAAGCACAGCTCTGCCAGAGGAGGTGTGGGGAAACCTGCTGAGTCCTGTTCCTTCCTCACCCAGTCCAGTAAGTGAGGAGCCTGCCTGGGGTGTGCAGAAGGGAGCTCAGGACAATGGTGGGGGAGGCAGCAGGGCCCAGGCACAGTGAGGGGATAGGTGGGGAGCCTGGGGGGGCAGTGGGGGCCTGGTAGGTGGGGGAGGAAGCAGGAGCCAGTGGTCACTGGATGTAGGGCAGTGTTTAAAATGCCTCTCCAAAAGTAGTTGCATTTAAATCCCTGTGCATGCCCCTGCCCTGTGCAGTTTGAACAATGGCACCCAGAAGACTTTAATTTATGTCATCTCCTGAAGAACCACCACTCGAAGGGGCCCCTATAAAACCCCAGCTGTAATTTAAAGCTGTTCTCCCAACAGAATTCCTGTGAAATGGTGACAGAGAGGGTACTACCACTGACCTTTCCTGGGGGGTTAAGTATTTCCCTCTGACACAGCTTTCCCTGTGCATATAGGGATGAAACAAGTCTATAGTCTATAAAGTGGTAACAATGTCCATTCCCATGCCAGTACTAACTTTGCATTACTGTGTCAGGATGCCATTTGGCAAATGGAAACCATTTAAATCCTAATAGTATATACACAGTTTTTGTACCACTTTAATTAAAAACCATTTATAGTTAAAGTATAAATGATTTAGAACAAATATATTTAAAGCAGTACAGCTCCTTAATGTGGACACAGTTATACTGGTATAAAGACACTTAGCTCACTTCCATCCACACAGCAACCTACTAAGGTTTGAGGTTTTCTTTGTCTAAGCATTGCAACTTTCAGATGCTTTGAGCATGGTGTCAAGGGAGGGTAGCAAAGTTTAAAAGCTGAAGACCACTAACAGCATGTAAAATTATGCTGAAATTTCTTTTTACAGCCTAGAGCTCAAAGGAATGTCTACTTAAGCTAAATCCAGATCTCCTTTTTTGTTCATTTTTTACTTTTACTTTTCTGTTTAATATTGTGCTCTTTACTTTGATGCCTTCATTTTGATCTTTGCACAGAGTCAACAGCACAGCAGCTGCCACCAGTAAAGCAGCAGAGGTTTTTTATGGAAGCACTGCAGAGAGTAGCTGATGAGCCTGCCTTCTTCCTGAAGCCTGGCTAGCATCAGTTGATTCTTAGCCTTTACACGTGTATCAAGCTCTTTGCTGAAGCAAAAACTTTTACTATTATTTTAATTATTATTTTAAATATTATTTGTTAAGCAATAGCAATGTGCTTGGAAGTTAGAGGACACAAATATACAGACAGTCCCAACACTAACGAGCTCACACTCTACAAGTGGACAGAAAAGAAAACACACTGAGAGACCTAAGGAAGAGAGTAAAAAGAAATGAGAAAAGGAAAAGGACAAAAGGAAAGGAAAATAAATATGCTGAATAATTCTGGGCTACAGTGGCACTTGCATCTCTTTTAATGTAATGATGGCTTGAACAAACATCTGATGTTTGTCAGTGTTTGGGGGCTTCACAAAAGAAAAATATACAGAGGGATTTGAATAAAAAGAGACTGGGTTGCACAGTTGTAGTCAACTTCCTTTTGCAGCCACTTCCATTCAAAAACCCTATAACTCCTTTGCTTTTTGCTGACCCTTTAATGCCTTTTGTCCTCTAATCTATAGGGCAACAAAAGGTGAGGGTATTTGTGGATGATAGATGGCTACCAACTTATGGCAGACCCCAGAAGAAAGCATTGGGCTCAGTTCCTCAGTTCCAAAAGAAAGAAGTAGAGAATGCAGTATTTGGGCCAACTGAATGTTGGGGGAGTGCAGGGGAGTGCAGGGGCAGGCAAATCATATCTGCTTTTTGATTATGACATCACCTCGACTGTTGGAGGCCACTGCCAGCTTATTACAGATCATAACGGTCACAAAATAGCCAAAAACCATCTGAGTGACATGCCTCTTTCTTCAGTATTATACATGCAATAAACCATAAAAAGCTGCACATATGGGATAAACAATTTCCTGTTTTATTGTTATTTCTCTCTCACATATGATGAGAAAGAAAATTACCACTCATTTGCTCCTTCCTGAAATCTGAAATTTCAAAATACAATACTAAACGAAGTATTACTGAGTTTATTCATGCCTTCAGCAATTTCTTTTTTTGTGAAATTTTAAAGTGCTGTTCTAAGCAGCAAGGATACAGTTTCTCTTTAAATTATATGCACCATGTGAGAACAGGATCATCCCTGCCTCAAACTACCAACCAACTTTATTAGAACTCAACTCTGCCAAGGATTATTCCCAATTCACTTTTCTTCTTAAGCGTTTAGCATCTGTACAATAACAAAGAGATCTATGAATACATACATGTCATTGCATCTGCCTAATGGTTCCATATCTGTGGATTAGTCATTTATTAGTTAATTCACCAAAGGGGAACCATAACTTTTCCACCCAAACCTATCTTAATTTCAGTAAGTTTTACAACAGTAAAATCAAAACCTGTGGTATGTTAGGATGCAAATGCCATTTTTTAGGCAAACAATGTCCCTTTTTAGCCTCATTTATCCCAACAGATATGAAAATCAATGAGAACAGGATCAAAATTGTACCTATGGTGCACAACCTCTTTAACCTTATTCGGACTATGCAGCCATCCAAAGGAACAATATTTCCATGTTACTGATGAAATAAACTTTAATTTCCCTTCCTGAATCTCATGGTAGCTCTAAAGATGTATCATTTAGACATCCGATAATATATTAGGTTGCTGACAAATCCTATGGCCATTTCCACTAGTTTAGACACAACAACCAACTCCTTTGAGTAATAAAGAGTTAATACCAGTTACTGGAATCACAGCTGACACAAAATGTTCCCACCAGAGACACGTGAGTCATGGGTCTAGAAGAGCCACATATAAAAGGGTAGCAATTTATTTTTCAAGTTGTAAAACACCATACACATGTTCAGAAATAGCAAGCCTTTAGGTAAAACTTAGACCATTAGCTTGCTGAGTCACAGCAGGGAATTTAGAGCAGCTGAAACAACCAAGATATTTGACATTTCCAGATTCTTAAGTTATTAAAAAGTATTTCAGTATTCTTCAATTATTTTATGGATTTAGTCAATGATTAAATGAGTTAGGAATTAAATTCTCTGTCATATGTATCTTGAGTTGCAGCAGGTGCTCGGCTTAACTTACTAGAACAGTAGTATCACTGCATTACTGACAAAGTGATATGCACCTGTAGAAAAAGGAAAAAATACAACCTTTAAAGCATAATTTATATGCTTAATTGCATTTTCCTGAACAACTAACAAGTGTTCATAACAAACAGGCTGCTAGTCACCAATTGTACCACTATAGTTAACGAGTTACGCTTTTCACTGGAAATCATAGAATCAGAGTTGGAAGGGACCTCAGGAGGTCATCTAGTCCAACCCCCTGCTCAAAGCAGGACTAACCTCAGCTAAACCATCCCAGTGAGGGTTTTGTCAACCCGCAGCTTAAAAACCTCTAAAGATGGAGATTCCACCACTTCTCTAGGTAACCCATTCCAGTGCTTCACCACCCTCTTAGTGACAAACCTTTTCCTAATGTCCAACTTAGATCTCCCCCACTGCAATTTGAGACCGCTGCTCCTTGTTCTGTCATCTGCCACCACTGAGAACAGCCTAGCTCCATCCTCCCTGGACCCCCCTTTCAAGTAGTTAAAGGCTGCTATCAAATCTCCCCTCATTCTTCTCTTCTGCAAACTAAACAAGCCTAGTTCCCTCAGCCTCTCCTCATAAGTCTTGTGCTCCAGCCCCCTAATAATTTTTGTTGCCCTCCACTGGACTCTCTCCAACTTGTCCACATCCTTTTTGTAGTGGGGGGCCCAAAACTGGACACAATACTCCAAATGCAGCCTCACCAATGCCAAATAGAGGGGAATAATCACTTCCCGTGACCTGCTAGCAATGCCCCTCCTAATGCAGCCCAATATGCTATTAGCCTTCTTGACAACCAGGGCACACTGCTGACTCATATCCAGCTTCTTATCCACTGTAACCCTCAGGTCCTTTTCTGCAGAACTACTGCCTAGCTTATTGGTCCCCAGTCTGTAGCTGTGTATGGGATTCTTCCGTCCAAAGTGCAGGACTCTGCACTTGTCCTTGTTGAACCTCATCAGATTTCTTTTGGCCCAATCCTCCAGTTTGTTTAGGTCCTTCTGTATCCTGTCCCTACCTTCTGGGGTATCTACCACTCCCCCTAGCTTAGTGTCATCTGCAAACTTGCTGAGGGTGCAATCTACTCCATCCTCTAGATCATTAATGAAGATGTTGAACAAAACCGGCTGCAGCACTGACCCCTATGTTCTAGCATTCAGTCTCTGTCAGACATTACAAATTGTTTAAAAAATTGATATGACTTATACATGCATATTAACTTTTAAAAAATTAAATACTGACTTTTTATCATCTTAAAGAACGAATTGTATATGTATCCAATGTTATAGTTAAAAAGAAGTTTGCAAGAATTTATCCCACTTGAGTAGGTAGTTTAATAACTTCTGTAGTTTTGTAATATAAGGGCTTGTCTACACTACCGGTTATGTCGGTATAACTTATGTCACTTGGGGTGTGAATAAGCCATCCCCCTGAGTGACATAAGTAACACCAATCTAAGCGCCAATATAGACAGCGTTATGTCGGCGGGAGACCTTCTCCCATCAACATAGCTACTACTTCTCACGGAGGTGGTTTTATTATGCCAATGGGAGACCTCTCTCCCATTGGTATAGAGCAGTGCTCCCCAGACTATTTCTGTCATGACCTCCTTACCCATAATGTAATCTGTCTGCAATCCCCAGAAGCCGTGGTCAGGAACTGGGAGTGGAGCCGCAGCCAGAGCCAGAACCATGATCGGGAGCCAGGGCTGGAGCCAGATCTACAGCCAGGAGGGGGCCGCAATCTGGGCCAGGCTGGAGTTGCAGCTGGGGCCAGAGCTGCAGCTGCTGTTGCAGCCAGGAGCAGAGCCACGGTCAGGAGCCAGGGGCTGAGGCTGGAGCCAGAGCTGTAGCTGGGGCCATGGCTGGGGCTAGGAGCCGAGGCTAGGGCCAGAGCCGCAGCTGGGAACAGGGCAGGGACCAGAGGGGGGAGGCTGGGTGACGCTCCTTCTACACCCCCGGGTCCCACTGTGCCCCCCCCAAACATTCCTTTGCGTGCCCCACAGTTTGGAGATCACTGGTATAGAGCATCTTTCCCAGATGTGCTACTGTAGCACAGCTGCATCGGTGCAACTGTGCTGGTGTAGCGCTTCTGTTATAGACTAGCCCTAAGAAAAACAAAAACAGAAAAGAGAAAGGTTGTCTCAGGATATTGAGAATAATTACATCTTATAACAACATGCTTTTCACTTCTGTATTGCCTTTCAAAGTGATTTAAGCTTACCACAACCTTTGTTATGCATATTTGTAAATTGATGTATACGAAATCACTTCATCACTGTAATTCAACCACCCGGAAGATGACAAACAGAAGCCGATTAATAGACAACACCATTGCACAACAATTTAGGGCAGGAAACAAAGAAGAAAACTGATTCAGATCAATATGTAGAGAGAATTTAGATATGGAGAACATAATTACCTTTAAGAAAGTAGTATAAAAGATACTAGGCTATGATAAAACTTTAGTTCTCCCAACATCCAGAGGTTGCCTTTTTTCCCTAGTTGTGACTTTGCTTTAGGGAAAAAATTGGATAATTAAATCTCTGAGACAGAAACTAGAAAGCACCTTGGGCATAAATGACAGGACTCTATGATTTTGTAAAACAAGGTAGTGGGCAGTTTACAAGATAGTACAAACAATTTTGCTGAACCTTGGACAGATAAAACAGATACTATTGCTAAATGCTGGTTTTAGTATAAGGACCTTGATGGTGCATGAATTCAAAGGGTCCAAAAGAGGCTTCCTATAGATGTCTGAAAACTAAATTTAGACCCCATGAAGTAAATAAGGATGAAAAGAGTAGTCAGATTAATGAAACTGCCCAGAAAATCCATATTTTAAAAGATTTAACTCAACCTGATTTATTCTTAGAAGCCCCTGAGAACTGGACCCTAAGCGTAACTGGAACTACAGAGACTCTTGAGAAAAATCCAGAGTATCTTCTAGCAAAATAAAACAAAAACATACTTCCTAGAGTAAAATCAAGACATTACTGTCCCTAGAATTTAAGGAGAACACTTATCACTTTTCTCTAAAGCCAAGAAATTTTGGGGTCAGATTGTAATGGGTAATGGGCAGGTGTGCAAGGAGGAAGACTACAATACTTCCCACTTTCCTCTGGTCCATTAGCTGCCCACACAGAAGCCAAATAGCTGTCCTGAGTACGCTAACCTCTGACTGCTCTTTGTTAATGTCTCCCTGGGCACAAGTCACTGCAAAAGGAGCAGGAAGGATGTGAAGCCATAATCCTGTCCCTCCTTCCCACCAATGGCAGCAGCTGGCTGGCCGTGGTGGATACTATATACTATCCCCTCCTAACATGAGACACAGTGGCTGCACCCCTCAGAATGTCTGGAAGGTACTAGTCACTCATTGGGGTGGGCAAGTCCACACCATCTGCAACGCGACCTATCCCTAAATAGGCATGATCTGCCCTTTAACTTTCTTTCATTACACTAAATTAGAGATAACATTTTTGGCTCTGGGTGAAGAACAGAACCTTAGAATAGCAGGTCGATTTCACTCAGAAGGGGAACAAGATATCTAACATTCATAGGTACTAGATTTGCATACCAAGTCCTACAATGCCAGTCTGGAGTCACAAGGGATAGCTATGGCTCATTTTTTTTCCTTACTTTATGACACTGTTCAGAACTCTGTTCAGAACTAGTATTGGAGAGAAACACTATATCTTTCATAATATAGATCTGCAAAGTTATTTCTGTATGTATATTTATATAGACCCATGTAACAAATTAGTAATTTTCCTAAGCACCAACTTCTGCTTTTTTTATTATAAACAGTTTTAATAGGGAAAAAACTGTTACTACAGGTAACAGAAAGCATATCAAATGTTTCCAGGACAAAAGGAATCTCTCTCTGGGGTTTAAGCATCTTCTGCAAAAATGGCACATACATCCTCTCAAAAGTCTAACAAAAAAGACAGTTTTCAGAATCTCCACTTGTGGCTTTGAGCGGACATTTCCCTAGGAGTAAAATAGTGTTGGATTCTTCTTTCCACAGTTCAGCATGAGAGTGCTAATGTGGGGAACTCCGCTCTGGTTTCCAAGTTCTCTGGGATTTGTGAACATTTTCAAAGAAAGATAAACACAGGTCTTCTGGAATGTAGTCTGGTCAAGGGGATATCCTCCAGGCACAAAACCAAAAGCTCTAAGAAATAATTTCTCTTTTTCAGCTACGTTGAGGATTGATTGGTAAAGATTTGTTTCAGTAAACCAAATCACTTTCCCTTCTGAAGCCCTTTCCCAGAGCGGAGCTGAAATGCATTCCAAATAAGTAATGACTACCAATACTTCATCATAATTGAACATAACTTCTAGCTATATAATGGGGTGAAAACCTCAGAACAGAAACTGAACCTAAATTATTTTGGCTTGTCTTTATAAACCAAATGTCCATATACATAATTGGCCATTCTCTCTCTCTGGAGGCCTGCCACCACTACAATCATCATTTTGTCAAGGTCTTCAGTGCTGGAACAGGCATGAAAGGCAAGGAAGAAGAGTGGGCATAGCCATGATCTCCTAGGAACATTATATATAGCTAATGCCAATATGTGAATGAGAGCTGGAGAGATGCAATGATACTAAAAAATACTAATGAAAAAGAAATCTCCTAAGGGGTTGGCCATATGTACGTATCTGGAAATGACACTATTTTAAATACTGAGTTCACCATTTATGATGAAGAAAATCTTATTTCTAGCACCAGCACCCTTCATCTTTGGGTATTATGAATTGAAATCAATTTCTTGCTGCCACATGGGAACTAGAATCACTGCTCCTAGAAATGAAAGTTCACTAGAACGTCTGAACGTTTCTGAATAAAGGTCTTCTGGGATGTAGACTGGTCTGGAAGAAATGGCAAGAATAATATCTCCATCTTTGATGAGGAAGTGGCGTCCACCATTTGTAACTTGTGTCCACAATCTGTGGGTTGAGTTGGAGCCCCAGCAGGTGATAGATGAGCAAATAACAGCAGTGTTTAGGAATGGTTTTACTATCTGCATATGGCTGGGAGACATGATTGTTTCTTTTGGATGTTGATCCTTCCAGCCCTGCATTTCTATGAGTCTATGTCTTTAGCGTCACAAGACTGAATTTAGTGCAATGTACTCTACATGAGGCTTCACCTTAGGTAAATCCAGAAACGTAAGATGGTGCAGAATGCAGCAGCCTGCCTATTAAGTTGTGCTTCTCAGTGGCAATTCATGTCACTAGTGCTCCATGATCTACACTGGCTACCTATAGGTTTCTGGATTGAATTTAAGGCATTGGTTTTAACAGAAAAAGCCCTAATGGCTTGAGATTTTTCTGCCTGAGAGATTGCATCTCTCCTCATGCCATGCCACCTCATCAGCAGAGATGCTCAAGCTGAATCCCTCTCAATTCTTAACAAAAGGGGCTAATGCTAGACTATTCTCTAAGACATGCCCTCTCCTCTAAAACAAGTTTCCCATCTTCATCCTCACTCCAGGGCATGCTGCAACATGCATCTATTCATGATGATTATATTTAAGGATGGATAGATAGTTTTGTGTTCTGTTGGCAGTTTCATTTTGTTTTGGTAATTTATAGGCTTTGGATTTGTACCCCTTTATATTTTTGTACAAATATGAGGAAAATAAATATGTTCAGCAGATGAGGCATTCAGATGAAATAAGAAGCACCATAGATCTATGACCTAATAAATGAAATACATTTGATGAAGTTTCCCTGGACAGGAAGAGAAGATACTGAATAAGTCCATTCACTGGCTTTTGTAATAAAAGTCTTGTTCAGTAATGATGCCAATTCTAGATGAAGAACAGTGATGGATGTTAAAGTAAAAAGGGGACTGGCAGAAAAGCGAACTGCTCTCTTGTCTCCTCTACTGTCTTCTGAAATAATTGCATTTTACAAGTAAAAAATTAAAGAAATTCTTGGACAAGCAAACTAAATCTCTTAGGATGAGCAGTATCTGGATTACTAACTGTATCTGCCATGGTACAAGTAAGATGGAATGAGTTGTTATATTCCTGGAATTTTCATCCTTACCACTACTAGATGGGAAAGTTGATATTCAGTAGTACGGAAAAGTCGTGCCTTGCAACTGCATATGTCAAATATAACACCTAAAATATAAAAAGTGGCCATTGCTGTGACCACTAGGAAAGAAGTAAAACAGGATTTACATCATGGCTGTAAAGCAGGGAAGAGTACCATAAGGAATCAAGGCAACAAAGGACTACTAGCAAGAATTCCAACATGCTCTCCCTCCCAGCAGCCAGGAACTCTTTCTGCTCTCCAACAATAGCTCTTTTACTTTACCACTCAAAATCCCTTAGCTAAAGCAAACTCTCTTGTGACAGATGCCTGTTTAATAATGACATTTTACTAGTAGTAAATTGTTTGTCTCCATTGTACCTTTAAACAAAGTCTTTATAAATAGTATAAAACTAGTAGCCTTCTTGTTATGGTCAATATTTTGAGAATTAAACATGCATTGCCCCATCAAAGTCAGTTTTGATCCATTCAACTTTTAAATGGAAATTTTAGAATAAGATATATGTACAATACTCCTGCTCTCATGAATATTAGGGAAGAAATTTAGAATTACCTAGGCAATCCATATTCTCCTATCAAAGAATGAATAGTATCTGTTAATGCTTAAGAAAACATTTGTACACGTGATGAAGCAGAAAAACTGCACTCTGGCATGGAAGGGGCTAGAGAGCGCCTTTGGGTCCAGTTAGCCCTGCCCCGTTATACCAGCAGCCAATGCCAGGCCTGAAGGGGAAGGAAAAGGAGGGAAAGAGGGGAAGTAACACTAGCCTGCCAGCCAAGGTAGTCACCAGGAAATAAGTATCGTCTTCCTGGATAAAGGAGACTGTGGAGGAGATTTAGGAGCAACCAGCCTAAGAGATAAGTGGGTGACTGTAGCAGACACCTTGTGCGGTTCCAACCCTGCCAAACCTATGGTTGCCCCTCCCAGAAGAACATGGACCACAGCAAGATACTGCCAAAGGTGTATGAAGGGATGCCACTAGAGACAAGCCATCACAGCAACATAAATCATAGGGGCCATGCCCCAAACTGAAGGGACAGAAGTAGGACAGCCCAGGGCAGTGGACATAGACTCCCCGCAGGGAGGTCCCCTATTCAGGGGTTGACTCACATAGGGCCCTCGACTAGGACCCGATGGAATGTGAGGGCCTAAGGTCCACCTATCCCACTACCTTAAAGACTCAGGTACTTCAAACAGGGAAGCAAAGGGCCGGATGTCAACTATTCCAACCACTAGGCCACCCGACTCTCCAAGGCCCCTGTTATAGTACAGTACCTACATAAATCCACTAATACAGTTAAATGAAAAATACACTAATATATACATGTTTAAAATTAAGGTACTAAACTTTTTCATCACCACAGCATGATTTAAACAAGGATGATGGAATTTTGCCCATGTGATGTATAAATATTTTGACAACAGACCTGTTAACTTTCAGTAACAAACAAGTTTATGGATCATTTGACACAGAGACTGAAATGTATCTTGAAAGTCTATCCAAAATTGTGACAACTTTCAAAGAGATCTCTAACTCATATCTCATTATGTGCTACTACCATATACGAATATATGTAAACATACGGTACTGTAAATACAGTGCCATACTATATATCCTTATCTACCACCTTTTATACAGCATATCCCAAAACACTTTGCAATCCCTAAAAGCAGCCCAAAGTGTAATTCCCTGTTGAGCTAGATAAAGCACACAAAATGAATATTTCACTAAACAAATGAATGTACCAGTCCATAACGATTAACTATTCTCTTCAACTGTTGCCATCTATAATGCAATTTTGATCAAAACCTGTAGGTAACAAGATTTAGATAGCTACTACAGAACAAAGAGATGTTTAAACTTAAATATATTTTTTACTGAAATCTAGCAACTAGACGATTTTAGATTTTCCATATTTACATGTATATAACATTGGCAACTACTTTTCAAGAAACTTTCAAATAAATATATATAATACTCTGTTTCTGTAAACATTTTCTAGTCCTATTTATGGCACCACTACTGTTGTACTATGATTACACTATCACTCTCCAATTCTTCCTCTTATTCCATCCCAATCCATTCACCGAATCACTGCTTTAATTTCCTTCTTTTGCACTCATGCCTTCTTCCATGAGGCCCCTTATACCTGGAGCCTCCTTTCTGACTCTGTTCCTACTATAACTTTTTGCTTTCTCCTACAAGTCCCTCTTCAAAACACACTTCTTCACGAAAGGTTTAAAAAAACTCTTCTTCTATAATAAAATAATAATAATAATAAATGAAACCCTCAAGACTTGTGCATTAGTCACCGAAGCTGCAAGTTCTTATTGCTGACACTCCTCTAGTCTTACTCCACCCTCTGCTTGCCACCTACTCCTTTTATTTTTTCCTATTTTATGGCCCTAATGTATAATCTGATCTGCATGAACAGATAACTGCACTCGTGCACAGTCTCATTAACTTTAATGGGACTCCATGCAGGCTCAAAGATCCAATCACACTGATCAGATGGCAGAAGTGAGCCCTGGATGTAAACTCTTCTGAGCAGGAACTGTATCATTACTTGAAAGAGAAAAAGGATGATCTTCTGATTAAGGAATTGGATTGCGACTTAAATCTTGATTCTGTTCCAGTTCTGTCACAGACTCTCCTGTGTGACTTTGGGCTAGTCACAGTTGCTGTGTGCTTCAATTCCCCAGTTGTATAATGAAGAAAAACACTCCCCTTTCTTATCGGGGTACCCTGAGGACAAATACACTAATGTATCTGACGTGCTCAGATACTACAGAGATGAGGGCATAGGAAAAACCAGTAACTGAATAATGAACTATCATAGCATATGTGCAAAATAATAACAACAAAACTATGAAATATAGTATAGACGCTTGTCTAAAGTAATTAGTCCATTCAATTCATAAACAGGAGCTCTTATCTAAATATTTGACATTACTCTACAAAGAAACATTTGTCTTCCTGACAACCATGGCATAAACTTAAATTATTGGGATGGTGATTGAAACATTTCTAAAGAGAAACAAATATTGATGCATTCATGCCTTCCTCTGTGAAATGGAATATTTCAGTTTTACAAGCATTTTTACTTTCTCACCAAACTGACACAGATCCTTTCACTTCTTCACAGACTGAATTGTACAGGAAAGCCTCTGAAAGTATGAGAGCTTTCTCCTATCTCTGCCAGTTCCACAGAGGGGAATATAAAATATTGTGCATAGTGCAGCATTTTATAATACAAAGATTTTTTGTATTTAATATATTTGTGTGAAGGTTCAAAACAACAGAATCTTCCTTTATTACCTTTAAGCATCGTTCTTCCAGTTGACCCTCCAAAGATGTTTAGAAGACCACTTCTTGCTCCCAGTGATGTAGTTGCTTCTAATAGAGCACCAGTGATAAAGTTAGAGAGTGATGTCCTTTGTAAAGTGGCACGGTACTCAGAGCAAACACATGGTTTTAGAAAAAAGACATTTTTGCATCTGCAATCTGCATCTAGTGTTGGAAGCTCTCTCAGAGGATGGAAACAATATTCAGAAGCATCTTCTGGCCCCTCTTCCTCCTTCACTGCATTGTAGATCTGTGAAGAACATAAAAGCAATTGCTTAGGACAATACATTGAACCTGCTGAAAAAAGATCAGTAGGAGGTCTTGTAACAGCAAACACTCTACCAGCTAGAACATTGGAATCCAAACGTGATTTGTAAAGATTTTGAGTGGGGATCTTAAACTAGCTATTTAAATAAGATTGTTTTCCAACAGGATACTTAAAAACTACTATTTCAGAGTGTCCCAATCAAAACAGGCTTTAATGATCATCATATTACTAAAATATGCCATAAAGAGAAACTTAGTCAACATTTAAATGAAAGATTATTAATGACACCTTTATAAGATCAGACATTTTTTGAGTAATGAATAACGTCCTATTGATTTCCATGACAGTAAAAATAGTTTTATTAAGAGGTTTTTTTTGGTTTGGAGATTTTTTTAATCCATAAAAACAATCTTTCAAAATACTCTGGTGTCATGGTCATTATCTACATCCAGCAAATGCATAGATTCTCTGTCTAATATTGGGTTAGTTCTTTTTTTTCCAATACTCATGCTCCAACACTAATGAAGTTCATTCTGTGGCTTAGCAACCAAGTAATTTTGTTTAAAAGAACCTAATGATCGAAGCAAAAAATTTCCAGCAATCTTTTTCAGTAACATACAAGGAAAAACTTGATTTTTCACATTCTTACATGGCTAACTTGCTTATTAATGTTAATAATCTGTTTTAAAGATTTACTTTTTGAAATTAAATAATTTGAATTAGTGAACCAAAAGTTAATGTAGCAAAAGGTCAGCTAAATAGTTTACAGTATGGATACTGAGATAGGTTGCAAAGGCCTTTCCCGAAAATATGCAGTCGTGAAAGCAATTTACACTTTTGGAGTTAAATCATTATTCTCACTTCATTCAGTAAATCTACTCTACCTGAAATACAGTAGAACCTCAACAATATGAACACCTCGGGAATGGAGGTTGTTCATAACTCTGAAATGTTTGTAACGCTGAACAAAACATTATAGCACAGTACCCTGCAGTCAGTGTCTTCCAGCAGAGGCTGGGAGAGATCTCTGCAAAGGTGGCACCTGGAAGCAATGCCTGGTTTGCAAGCAGCTCCCTGCCTTATTCCTGTTTCTTGCCTTTGGGCTGAACTGGGGGAGCCTGCCCTGCACCTTTGTCACTACAAGCCCCAGCCCTCAGCTGCCTCTCCACAAGGCTCGCCCTGCTCAGTGCACTGCTTGCCATGCTCCAGAGGCAGCACATGGCAGGGGGTTGGTGCCAGCCACCTGCCAGCATCCCTCCTTCCCCTACCCCTTGCACTCCCAGAGGTGCTGGCAGGATCCAGGAGTGCAGCCACAGGCAAAGCTTGGGCCACATCGGTGCACAGGCTGTGGCCCTTTAAAACCCCTCCAGAGCGCAGCTGATTCCCACTCTAGCTCGAGGCCAGGCTTTGGCTGCAGCCTTCAGTTCCTTGCAGCATGAGCTGCTTGGGTTGCAGTAGCTTTCTTTCCCGGTCTCAGAGGGGGGACTGGGTGTGTGTGAAAACACACAGGATGTGTGTGGGGTGGGAGGGGGTGAAACAGCGTCCTTGGTTTACAGCAGAGGTTCTCAAACTGGGGTGTGCCCCCCCCCCCCCCCCCGGGGGGCGCAGAGTGTATTCTGAGGGGGGCATGAGAAACTTTAGGGGAAAAAACAAAAAACAAAAACTTACTGCTCACATTTTACCCACTGCCATGAATAACCAGCCAAGCTGATCCCTTCAGACGGATCAGGTCCTCAGCTGGCGCTGTGCATTACACTTGAGATGGCACTGTGCATTTGGACGGATTTCTGTTAAGCTTGCATAGCATTATACATAGTTGTTGCCATCCTTACTTTAGTTCGTTTGCTACGATGTGGTGTGCACATTTAATTGCGAGCATCGATCACCAGGGCATTTTTGCTTTTGCTCTTATTACAATGGATCATGAATCAAAATAAGTTTGAGAAGCACTGGTTTACAGGAACAGCACAGACCCTGGACTGTTTCTGCTCTGCACAGTATTTGCTTGCTTTCTTTCTTTTTTAATCCCCTCTGCTGCTGCCTGATTGCTTACAGTACTTCTGGTTTCACAGGGTGTTTGGTTGACCGATCAGTTCGTAACTCTGGTGTTTGTATCTTTGAGATTCTACTGTAATTACTTCCGATTTTAACATTTAAGCAGTTTTAAAACCAATGAATTAATCTTATAAATGCTGTAGATTAAGAAAGGAATTTTACAAGATGAGAAACTGACTGCATTTGCTTTGCTTTTTTAAGTTATTTTATTAACTCCAATCTCCATCCGCTCAGCAAGGTTCACTGTTACAGTATTGCCAGAGATGGTGACATGAAAGGAAAGAGGAAAGGGAACACATTATAAAGAAATGGGAAATCTAGATACAGAGCAGCAGAAGATTGGCTACTCAAGAAAAACTGCGAGGGAAAGTATCAACAAAATGTACAAACACAAACATTTGTCTATAAATATGGCATCCAAAGTTGTATTAATGTTACTAGAATAATTTTTATAAATGCAATGGATTTTCCCTCATATACTATTTAAGACAATGAGACAAATTCTGCTGCACTCTGAAATCAGAACTGAAGTGCATTGGAGGGAGATATTCAAAGTTACAGATGGCTGTTGTGCACCTAACTCCATTGAAACTAGGTGGCATTACGAGATAAGCACTTATCTGTCATTGTGCAATGGAAAATCTTCCTCCTACAAATTACTCGATTTCCATAATACTCTTAACCCTAGTTGAACAGATGAGAGAGTCCTGAGCCCAGATCACCTTGTAAAGGTGCATATTACTGAGATATCTGGATTCAGACCGTTAGTTCAGCCCTTCAAAAATCTTGTACTGTAGTTCCATCAGATCTTGCTAGCTAATAAGACTATTTCAGTGCTTAGACATGAGACTACCAAAAATCCCTAGGTGGTTGAAAGTAGTGCTAGTGATTCAAGAACTCTTTAACCAATGCCCTGGAGATTCTATCTTCTGGATAAGATGTGAAACTAAGTGTATGTCTACACTGACGGTGGCAAAGCCGCCGCCGTCAGATCGACCTATCTGGATAGACTGAGCGGTCAGTGAAGATCCGCTCAGTCGATCCAGAAGTCGACGCAGTTAAACCACCCCTCAAGTGTGTAGCTTGCGTAACTCCCGTCGACTGCTGCCGAATCGCCCAGTAAGTGTAGACCAGAGCTTTGATACTTTGTTCCATTAGAGCTGGGAGTGTTAGCCATGGTGCTGTGGCCAAAGTCTAATTTATGTATGTATTTCAATTTGATACAAAATTTCCCATTCAGGGGAAAACGTACAATCTTTATAAAAGCAATAAAAAATAAGGTCCTAGGTCCCAAAAACAAGGACTCTCTGAAATTACCATAGCTCAGACTGTAAAGCTCTACCAATCAATTACTCATCACCCCTCCTCAAATGCATAAAACAGATGAGCCTTGCAGCACAACCTGAAGGTCAACAAATCCAGACTCTGGAACCCCAACAGGAGAAGCAAATTCCAAAAGTCAAGAGTCCCTCACTGAAAACAGTTTACATTCAGTTCTATCACAATTAAATAGGGCAATGTTAATTCAGGAAGTTCAGTCAAGTTGTCCTTGTTCTCTAACAAAAGCTTTCATTTTAATCAGACTAGAGAGAGTCTTCTCAGTTCAAGAACCCCATCCCTTAATCTTTTTCACCAGTTTTCTAACTATCTGCAAGTTTTGGTGTAAGGCTTTCAGTTCATGCTTGTTCAACTTAGCTTTCCTATTCACAACCACTTCCTATTACGTTTTTTTTTTTTTTTTTTTAATTAATTGACTATGTTATCATTGTTAGCCAAATGGCTGCTTCTCTCCCAGGTATATTGGCCTGAACTCTACTTATGTTCATATTATATATATATATAAAAATATAATGAAAGTTAAAATAATATATAAACAAACATCCATAAAACACTGGAATACTCAGTGAAAAGTGTTATAGACATGCACAGTAACATTATGATGCTAGCACAAGCAGGGATCCCCCAGTTACATGCTTAATAATTTTTTCTAAATGATCTTTGGAAGTGATTTGCTTTTGGTCAACTGCCCTTCCCCCCTACCTCCTTCAGTAGTGTGTTTTAATCCCAATGCCTACACACACATATTTAAAATTAGAATTTTTCTGTCATTTCAAGTTAAATTCTGTCTGTAAATGTGTGCATGAGGCTTCACTTTACTTCAGTGGCAGTCAGCACTCCATTTTGTCCTTTCTATATTATATCAATGAGAGATAAACAATAACCATTAGCGGTTTACTTTCATATGATCATTTATTTTACCATACAGCAATATGAACACACTTTTACTATAATACAACTACATTCAACCTACAGTTAAAGGCATGGTTGAAACATGCTTAAAGCTGTAAACATAATTTGAACAGATGCATAAAAAGACACAAATTAATGTAGTAATATTTTTGATACCTGGTACTAATCCTGCAGTTTTCACTCAGACAAAACATTCACAGAAGGTAACGGAAGTTTTGTTTGAGCCAGTGATGCAGAATTTGGCCCCCAATTAATGATTGGAGTTCATTTTGAGCCATAATATTTGGGACTCAAATACAATGTGTTGTTTTTTAATAAAAATATTTTAATCTTAAATTTAGAAATTTGTTTATTAACATAACAACTTTGAGGAAAACATTTCAATGTTATTTAGGTTATAATACATAACTTACTATTATTATAATTGATAATTTAATATCACATTTAATAATGTAATTCAATTACTTCTGGACAGAAAACTCTCATATTTGTTAATACAGAATATAAACCACACAAATGATCTCCATGGATTTCATCTTTTCCAAGGTGAGTCACTTCTGAAGCTCTTAATTCTATTAGAAATACAGCATCTGTGACTCATAACACAATGTTGAGGCAACCTGACCTCTAAGAGCTTTTTCCTTCTAAAATTAGAAAACAATGAATGAGGTCTTTAGGCATTTGATGTCAACAGGATGAATCAAACTTAGCCTAATACTAGATAACAAATATAGGTGTCCAGTGAGAATTTGATTTGTGGCATTAATGTAATAGTATACTGAAATAAAGGCATAAGACCATGTCAGTTTTCCATAATTAACATGTTTAAGCTTGCTTCTTAACTTTTTCTAACATTCTGCATAAAGCATTAAGGTTTTAATTGGGGCATTTTATTTTATTTTATTTTAGAATACAACTGTTTTATAAATTATGCACTGTCTATACAGGCATGAAGTTAGTTCAAGGAAAGCAAGAATGAACTCTAAACAAGAACACGGTCCTTATTTTTACCAATGAAGAAAAATTTGCTCTCAGAGGAGGTATTTCCTCCAGTAAATGACTGCAGGGAAACCCAGGGTCAGTGTATACCACATATTTCCACAGGGTGTACCAAGAAATGCTGAACACTTGGCCAATGGAAACGTATGACTTCCATAGTCATAATGTCTCTCTTCATGCTGTTCAGGAGAAAAGGATGTTCTCTCTCAGAGCATTCTACACCAGTGGTTCCCAAACTTTTCTCTGCTGTGGCACACCTTGATACCTTTACCTTTAATTATTTTGAGGCACACCACCATGTAGTCTCCAAATGAACTCATGAATATTCATGCTCCAATTCAGAACTCTTCAAGTAGTTTTTCAAAAAATTTCACGGCACACCTGCTCAGGCCTGACAGCACACCATTATGCTGTGGCACACTGGTTGGGAAACACTGTTCTACACTGCACCATATAGACCTATATATATAACAGTTAAAAACATATTAAAAGAACGTTAAGGTTGCAAAGTCAAGCTCTCCAAAACTAGGAAATGCCGGAGTTAATGTTGCTCATGCCACGTCAGTCCAGCCCCCTTAAATATATGCATTATGATACAGTCCTTAATTACATGATCACATACTATTTTTTCCACAGGATCTTTGCCTCATTCAGTGCACAGGATGGACTGTGCTCACTGACTGGGTACCGTAGATATGTAATTATTTTAATCCTCATCATTCAATGCATGGCCCCATGCTTTATTTACTACATACCATCCAAGCACTGCACTGAATACAGAACTATTAATTATTATTAGTTGGTGGTGGTATCCTCATTTTACCCCTGGGGAACTGAGACACAGATTGAACCTAAAATTATCAAAACTATCAACAAATTTTGAATGCCCAGTATGAGAAACCATGGGTTTTCAGAGTACTGTACATAACATTTTATAGCACTTTATATGTTGATTGCAGAGCTCTCATTATCCTCAGTTTTATTAGTGATTGCTTAGAGCTTCTGGAAAGCACAATCCAAGTGTCTCAAGTTGGATACCGAGAAAATGAAGAACACATAGTGACCAGCTGTGAAAATTTTGGTTTCTATTTTTTGCCTAGGATCACAAAGAATGAAATTCAACTGCCCATACCATGAGACCATCCTTTCTTTTCCTGCAGTTCCCTGCCTCATTCACCTCATACTTTCTAACTTCTGTAACAATTTAAGCAGGGGTCTTAAAGACAAGTCTTCTTCACTACTCCACCTTGATTTATCCTCAAAGCAGTCCAGCCTGTGCACTGAATAAGGCAGGGATCCTATGGAAAAAATAGTGTGATCATGCAATTAAAGACTACCCATAATTCATACGCACAAGGAGGCCAAATTAACATTGTACAGGGTACCTTAATGCTGGCATTTCCAAACTTTTGAGCTTTTAACTTTGTAACCTTGGTATTTCTTTAATATAGTCTTTTAAAAAATGTTATTTCCCAAGGTTTTTAAAAAATTAAAAATTGAAAAGAAATAAGTCTCCATGTTGAATCATACTGACCCCTCCAGGGCTTGTATGTTAAGATCCCCAACACAGTCCTCTACCACTTGAGCTAAGAGTAGCTGGTAGCCGTAGAAGTTTTATCTTCTCTGTACAGCTGCCATAAGAAAAGGATGGAGACACACTCTTTGGCAGTGGTTTCACAATTATTTTCTAGAAAGCCAAGGAATATTGAGACTCCGGAAAAATAAGGATACTATATGGGAGCGTGCTCTTGCAGACACAGGCACTTTTTCCCCCCAACATGGGCAAAATAACATACTTTTCTTAACACTGTTCTCAGAAATAGTTAAATTGTTTTAGCTAAAACATTAAAAGAAACAAAACAAAACAAAATAAAAAAACCCTTGAGGCTCATACACAACATCGCAAATTTCAGCCCAACTAGTTTAAGTTTGGCAAACTTACAAGCAACCAAAACCATGGTGTTATAATGGAGAGCACCATACAACTTTAACTAATGGTGTCACTAATTGTGACGCCTGTAATAATATCCTCAATTCTCACTGGTATAAATATTACACAGGTAATTACTTTGTGAATATACCATAAGTTTACAGATAGATTTTAAATGTGACCTTGTCTAATTTTGTCTGTTTCAATTGATGGTTTAAACAAGTTTATTGGCATTTATTAATCATAAATTATATAGCCATTACTCTCATAGCAAATATATCAGTAGACACTGAAACCTCTCCAAGGCGATCTTTCTGAAGATTTGACTCTGAAGATATAACATGTTCTTCTCTTGGCAATTCAGTAACCATTCAGGTGTAACTTGTATATAGCATTTAAATTAAGAGAAAAATGCTAGATCCTACACTGGGATCTAGGATTTTGTTATGATTAGTTAATTATATTCAGTTAGGGACAAAATCAGAAAGGCTGAGGCACGAAACAATTACACTTAGCAAGGGACATAAAAGACAACAAGAAGAGGTTCTATAAATAAATTAGGAGCATGAGAAAATGGAAGGAAAGTGGAAGCCCACTACAAAGCCGTGAAGGAGAGCTAATAACAAAAGACATCAAGAAGGCAGAGGTGTTTAATGCCTATTTTGCTTCAGTCTTCACTAAAAAGAATAATGGTGACCAGATACCTAACACAATTAATACCAGCAACAAGAGGAAAGGGACACAACCCAAAATAGGGAAAGAACAAGTTAAAAATATTCAGATAAGTTAGATGTACTCAAGTTGGCAGGGCCTGATGAAATTGACTCTAGGGTACTTGAGGAACTAGCTTGAAGCAATTTTGGAACTGTTAGCATTTTTCTTCGAGAATTCACAGAGAACACATGTGGTACCAGAGGACTGGAAAAAGTAAACATAGCGCCAATCTTTAAAAGGAGGAACAAAGAGAACCTGGCCAATTATAGACCAGTCAGCCTAACTTCAATACCTGGAAAGTTACCTGGAAGAAATTATTAAACAATACATTTTTCAGCACCTAGATGATAATAGGGTTATAATAACCAGCATGGATTTGTCAAAAAGAAATCATAGCAAACTAACCTAATTTCCTTCTTTGACATAGTTACTAGCCTAGAGGATGGGGGAAAGCTGGAGATATATCTTAATTTTAGTAAGGCTTTTTACACAGTCCCATAACACATTCTCACAAGCAAACTACAGTAATGTGGTCTAGATGAAATTACTGTAAAGTGGGTATATAGCTAGTTGAAAGAACATATTTAAAGAGTAGTTCTCAATGGTTTGCTATCAAACTAGAGGGGGATATCTAGTGGCATCCCACAGTGGTCTGTCTTGGGTCCAATACTGATCAATATTTTCATTAATGACTTAGATAACTGAGTGGAGAATATGCTAATAAAATTTGTGAATGACACAATATTGGGTGGGGCTGCAAACACGTCGAAAGTCCAGATTAGAATTCAAAATGACCTTAACAAATTGAAGAATTGGTCTGAAATTAATAGGGTGAAATTCAGTTATGACACATGCAAACAACTTTACTTAGGAAGGAAAAAATCAGATGCACAAATAAAAAACTGGGAATAACTCAGTAGGCAGTAATTCTGCTGAAAAGGATCTGGGGCTACAGTGGATCACAAATTGAATACAAGTAAAAAATGTGATGCAACTGCAAAAAAGGCTAATATAATTCCAGAGTGTATTAACAGGAGAGTTGTATGTAAGACACAGGATGTAATTGTTCTGCTCTGCTTGGCAATGGTGAGGCCTCAGCTGGAGTACTTATCCAGTTCCGGGCACCAGACTTTAAGAAAGATGTGACACGTTGGACAAAGAGGAGAGCAACAACAATTAAAAAAAAAAAACACTTGTCCTATGAGGAAAGGTGAAAAAAACTGGGCATCTTTTGTCTTTGAAAAACAAGACTTAGGTGGGCATCTCATAACAGTCTTCAAATATGTTAAGGGCTGTTATAAAGAGGATAGTGATGGATTGTTATCCTTGCCACTGAAGGTAGGACAAGAAGTAACAGGCTTAATCTGCAGCAAGGGAGTTTTAGATTAGATATCGGGGAAAAATTCTAACCATAAGGATAGTTAAGCACTGGAATAGTCTTCCAAGGAAGCTTGAGGATTCTCCGTTATTGGAGGTTTTTAAGAACAGGTTGGACAAAAACTTGTCAGGGATAGTCTAGGTGTAGTTGGCCTGCCTCAGCACAGGGGGCTGGACTTTCGAGATCCCTTCCAGCCCTACATTTCTAAGATATTATAATTAATGCTTCATACAAAACCTCAAGACCTAATATTGTTGATTTTTTTTGCAGTCTCTGTCCACATATCCACCACTGACAATCTCATTTAAACTCTCACATTGCCTTGGAAATACAAATCACATTTTGAAAATAAATTATCTGTAGTAGCTGTGAAAGGTAGAAAAAAGGCATTTAGAATGCTCAAACTTTTCAGATCGAATCTAATAAACTTCAGGGTTTGTCAAATTTTAGATTTTAAAAAGAGCAAGTTTCCCACTAACTGTTGTATATTGATCCTTCTTGAACTGAAACAATGTCTTCTGTTGGTTACTTACAAACATTTAGGTGTATTTCAGATATAACTACACTACAGCAATTTATTGATGTACACCACATTTACTGGTAAGTGACTGTCTCTAGAATACCTTAGCAGGAGGCATAGTCTTTCTAGCTTGTTTTGAAATATATTTAGTTAGTGAAAATAATTTCAATTTCCAAATACTGTGGTTACCTTCCCAAAATATGTTTAAAAATTGGGTTCTGCGATTTATAAAGGCATGTGCTGTTGCCTACACTGAACTGAAGTTTCTTTTAGCTGCCAAAGCAAAGAAACCGTTTGTTGACAGAAATAGGCGACAGTGTTTTGTTGGAGAGATTATATATAGAATAATGGTGCTAATCCCTATTGTATAAAGTAGACTTCAGGGCACTTGCTGTCTCCAAAGAATCTGCACTTCATATAACATTTTCAAATACTGTCTGTTTTGATATGTTAAAGCACTGAATGTGTAACTTCTGCTTTATATAGATGAGCTTGTGAAAAAATACAAACTGATACTGTACATAATTATAATTACAGTCAACTGCAAATAACTGCAATCAGATTAATTTTTTACCTACTAAAGGCTAATTTACCTTTTATGAGTGCTTACAAATTTAAATTTATTGTAGTAAAATTTCTCTTTACCAGACTAGTCTATGCACACTTAAAACACAAAAATTATAGTAAGGAGCCACTGAAGTATTACTTGGGAACTTGGTAAAACCATCTGCAAAGAATCATGTATTTATTTTGTAACATTTGAAAATGTGCCAAGAATTACAAGCAACATCTCACTCAAACTAGTGATATAATTCTGCACTTTTTTTTTCAGTAAACAGTGTACTATACACAGATACCCAAACCTTCTTTATTCCATAGTTTCTGTAGAGATCCAAACGGTAATAAAAATAACTTGGTCAAGACCTAATTTAAAGCTATGGGCTCTGAATACAGTAAAGTCTACATGGTTCAGGTTACTTCAGGCACACGTAAATACTTACAATTGCTGGAGGACTGGAGAGAATTTATCTGAGATGCAAACATGAATATGCATAACTTTACTCATATGAGTAGCCTCATTGGTTTATGCATGTGTATTTGTAGGACCAGACCATTAGTTAATATTATGAAAATGTTTATTCATTTTGTTTATGTAATCAATTTCTATGTTTATTGTAGATATGTTGCTTTATTATTCAGTGTAAATAAATTTCCCTTTTATTTTAACTAAATGACTGCTTCCCATAAAAGGGGCCATTAAAGAAAGGGGCACAAAAGGAGATAAATGCCAGAAATATGCAGATGACACCCAGCTGCCTCCTTCACATCGAATGCATACAGCACCATTTCCCAGACATATTAGTACCTAAGCAAGACCAGCACTCACAAAAAGAACAGCAGACTTGAAGGTAATGACAGTGAAGACAGAAAGGGTGCTGGTAGAAAGAGAACACAAAAATATCACGCTCAGCTGAGGGCATCCATTCTTGCATTGTCAAGATGTACACAGTCTAGATGCCCTTCTAGCCTCTTTACTACTACTGGATATCCAAATAACAGCAGCAACCAAAACCACATTCTTTTAACTATCTAACTACGGTCCATTCTGACAGATGTGAACTTAGTCAAGACCAGGGCTTGAATTCAGCCAGAGCCACCCAGAGTGGAGCTCTGGTAAATACTTTCAAAACTGTGGGGCAGAATCATAGGGCTGCAAGGGATCTCAAGAGGTCTTCTAGTCTAGTCCCCTACACTCAAGGCAGGACCAAGTATTATCGAGACCATCTAGAAGCTTCAACTCCCCATGCCTCCCATGGGACAAAAGCCCCGAGTCCCGGGAAATATTCTATGGGAATTTAAGCTCTGGCCAACACCATTCATGATCTTTATCTAGGCTTGACTACTGTAATTGGAAATTAATATGATGGGCTAGAAGAGGCTCCAGCAGTTACAAAATGTGGCAGTCTATGTACTAAAATAATGTTTGACAAGAACACATCACCACAGTGCTCTAGAAACCTCACCCAGTGCTTCCCACAGGATCTCAATATCAAATTGAGGGTCTTCAAAGCTTTTTATTGCCTGAGACTGAAGTATCTCACATACATTACTTCCCATGCATACGGACAGCAATATATGGGCCAAAGGGTGCTGCTATACTATGAAACACTGAATTCATTTTGGATTACTTAGATCAGTGGTTCCCAACCTTCTTGAATGTGCGGACCCCTTTTCATCCTCCAAACATTTTGCAGACTGCCACATGCTACTAGTTTTATTTGAAATTGTACATTTCCTTGGTGAGGACGTTGTTATGTTTCTTTTCCACGGGCCCCCCCCCGTAGTAGCCTTGCGGACCATCAGGGGTCCGCGGACAACAGGTTGGGAATCGCTGACTTAGATCATCAGTGCAGATTTCAGCCCAGATTTGACTGCAGCAATGAGTACTGAGAAGCATATATAAGGATGGATAAAATTGTGTGTGTCATAACTAATATTTCTCTGGATTAAATTAAAAAAAAAAAAACCACAATAAGCATTTTACTACAATCCTTTGGGTTTTTTACATGACATACCCAAAAGGAAAAGGGTTGAAAGTGGTGTCTGTATTCTGCATGCTACTGAACATGTATTACTGCTTTATACAATGTTCTTGTATTTGTTTTTGTTTTTTTTAAAACCTCTGGGTGGAGTCCTTCATGATTAATAGAGAGACTATAGAAAAACTTCTAATACAAAATTATGCAAATTTTTAAAGGACAACTGGCCCCCAACACAAAAATTAAAATTTATATTAGAAAACACCATTAAATTTAGGCAGGAATTCCATCCATATAGTCCCACAAATAAATCCATATTTGGGAAATAACTGGAAACAATATGACTTAATAAAATATCTAATCAATCATTACATCTCTACTAAAAAAAACCCCCAACACTCAGCCTTGCTTCTAAAAAGTTAAAATGGCATTGCAAGTCAGCATGTTGATAATCTTTCAGCCATAAAACTTCTTCACAGTAATAACAAACATTACTATAATTACAAATTCATTTTAACTTGGATTTGAAAATACTGTGTATTTTTCTCTTAAATTTAATTTTTCTATTTAATCGGTTATAAAATGATAAGGATGATTCTTTCCTTGTTCCAGATATATTACTGTAGGTTTGCAGCATAAGAAAAGCAGCATCTTAAATACTCTTGAAGTTCTTGGCACTATGGGATACCACTGATGTTTTTCGAAGATGAAGCATGACTTCCTGAGCACTGCTGTATTCCAAATACTGGATACAGAAGCTCTCAAGGATATTTGTTTGGCTTATTTTAAACTTCCATGTGACTCCCTATGTTCATTAAAATAGTTTAGCTATTTCTCTTTCATATTTTCTCTTTATCTCAGGTATTTAGTTTAGGACATTAGGGAATGCAATTATTTTGCCAAATATCTCACAGCTGTTCATTGTGTAAAGTCCAGAACATTTTGAAACAAGACCAGGTCAAAGATTAACTCTGTATCCTAATATAGGATACTTTTCTATAACTTCATCACCACAAAGGTATAGCATAACAAACTGTAAGGTAAAACTGAAAGCAAGTATAGATATGTTTCTTAATACTACATGGTGCTTGCTTACTGGTATGGCCAAAACATGAAGGTTCATTCCTATAAAATTTTACAAAAATCTAGATTATTTGACATATACCTCAAAGTGCTCAAAATGAAATTTTGTAACATAGTAATGATGAGCTCAATCTGTCATGTATATTTTAAGTTAGACTTGTTGGTTGAATGATAACAGTATTATTCTGGCTGTAACATGACTATCATGAAATTATAACAGGCAATCTGTGTATAGTAAAATCCTATGCCCAGCACCAGTGTGACATTCCTATTATATATAAATACTTGATTTGTTATCAATTTTTTAACCAAGTTTTAAATGAGCAAAAGCAAAAATGCGAGATAACCAGGATCATTCAGATTGTAGCCCTCCCTAATAAATTTCTTGAAAAATCATTTAAAACCATTTTGATAACATGAAAACATCACAGAACACAATAATAACTGTTAAGTGTTAATAACTGATCTGCATGGGAACCTTTCCATTTTGTAGGAAAGTCTCATTTTGCAGTTTGTCTCATTCCAAATAGGAATTAAAACAAATAATTTAATAAACTCCCATAAAACAAAATTTCACAATTAAATTTGTTTTGATAAAAATCTAAATGTTGTGTTCTGACATTTTAACAATTATAGTAGAAAATAAAATACATTTCAAAACAAAGTCATTTCAAAATGAAAAATCAAAACATTCCATTTAAAAAATGTTCAAACATAATGATCTGACTATCTAAATGCTTAATTTTTTTCATCCCCCCCCAAAACACACACCAAAATTTCATTAAAATCAACATATTTTCATGTGAAGTTTTGCTTTTGACAAAACAGCATTTTCCATTGAAAACATGTTCAATCAGAAAATTTTTGATGAGCTCTTTTCATAACAATAGTATCTTACATTTCATCTTGAAGCAATTTTCAAGCTCATATAGCCAAGAATTGCTTCTCTCATCACTAAACTCAGTCACCTCTGGAGTAGAACATTACATGTCTAATAGTACACCCCAATAGCGGTTTGGGTAGGAAGCGAAGGCTACAGGAAAATAATTTTGGGTGGAATTTAGACAAAGGAAGTAAAATTATCAGGATGAGAAGTTGACCAAGCCTACAAGGTTGTAATTCTTATGCTTCCAAGAAGTGCCATGAGACCCTGATGACCAGATGTAATCAAGACCTTGGTTTTATGCCTTGTCCAAAAAATGGCATCTCCAACATCACCTCTTGCAGAACTTTTTCAGTAATGACTTGAAAGAAAGAGTACCGTCTGCTGATAAATCTACATCGTTTTCCGAAGGATCCTGTATTTTCCTAGAGTTCATCAAATACTGATCCATTCCATCCCTACTATTTAGCTTATGAAATCTGTCAAGAGCACAGCTAGAGGCAGTAGAGCTGCATGGTAGAATTAACAAAATTCTTTGTAAAGTTATTTTGTCCTACCTTCTTTTTCCCTTGGTTTTTTAAAAAAATATATCAAACCTTATAAGGAACTGGTGACCAGAGCCAGTAGAAAACTGAAAAATTGTTGCTATTTCATACCAAAAAATGATAGAATGCTGCTATGTTTTTAGGACAATATACACAAAAATAATTGCAAAATTGTGATTACTTTAAAATTGGAAATGAGGAAATTTCTAATTAATGCTCCACAAACTGTTCCACATTCTCACACACCATGTCCCTTTAACTTCAAAATGGCATGTCTCCATCACTTCAAATGTTTCCCAAAATATCTCTGCTTGACTGACAGTAAACATGAAAAATTACAGGAAAGAAGGGTGTGTGGTTTTTTTTTCAGAAGGTTAGATGGGGAATCAAAAATAGGTTTATAATAAAAACTGCTTCACTAACAGCTTTAGATTCATTCCAGTGGCTTCATAACAACTCACATAGTGACACTGAGTTGCTAATGACCTGGAATTAGAGATGACTGAACAATGGGGCTTCAAATGGGAGTCACAGGTGCTCAGTCACCACTGAAAATCAGGCCATAAAAAACCTGTTATGTTGATTTTGTTTCCAGCGTACATTGTAAAACTGTAAGGTCAACACAAATGTACAAAAGCTGCTGGCAAATTTGACTCATATATTCATCCAAGATCCGCAAAATTCTATAGATAAATAATCCTATATCTCAAGCTTTAAAAAATTGGGCAATAAAAATATCTACTACTCTTCAAAAGTTGACTGCACACTGATCTTTCCACGGTACTCTTTACTACTCTCAATTCCAGCAGCTAAATAAATAGAACACTTTGCTTATCCTCTTTGCTACTGAGAAGTCATATTGAAATTGCTAGAGATGGGAAAGTAGGAACTAAAAAAAATTCCAAAAATGAAAAAGGCCAAGGGGGTGTGAAAAGCAGAGTCTGGAATCATATGAAATTTCTTCCTGTCCCAGCAATTAGGGCATGGTCTTGCAAGATACTGAACACACTGGCCCAATCCAGCAAATCATTTAAGCATGATCTTAACTTTAAGCATGTGAGTAGTTTGACTTCTTAAGTGCTTTGCTGGATTGAGGCTTGAGTGCTCAGTATCGTGCAAGATTGAGCCAATATTGGCTTATCCCCTAAAGCATAAGCATTTACATCCCTTATATTTTTATGCTCTTTTATGTAACTTGATGTTTTCATTATCCATATAAATGTCTAATCCTTTTCTGAGTCCAAAAGCTTAGCAGGATTCAATGATATCTTGTTCCATAGTGCGATTATGAACTGTGTAAAAAAATTCCATGTTACCAACTTTAGATGTATTTCCTTTCAATTTAATTGTATGCCCCTTGTTCTTCCATTATGAAAAAGGATAAATAAGAACTCCTGATTTGTCTTTTCTGTTAAATCTATTTTTTATACAACTCCGTCATGTCTCTTTCTGTCTAAATTAATCAGCCTCAGTCTTTTCAATCTCTCCTCATACAGAAATCTCATTTCTCTTAGTATTTTATTGCTAGTTTCTGGACCACTTCTATTTTTGCTATACATTTTCAACATGGAGACACCAGAACTGAACACAGTATTCCAAATGAGGTGTGCCATCTCTTTACACTATACCATTTTCAGCATTATGTCCCATCCCATTCTTTAGGCATACTACCTTTTGACTACAACTGCTTACTGAGCAAAGGTTTGCATTGAGATCTCTACAATTGCAATGGGTAGAGGTAGATGTAGGAATATGGTGATGGGTCTTAAACATTGATAGTTTCTTTCCTTTCTTTTTTTAGGGAGGGAGAGCAAGGAGCTACTGACTAATGTTGTCTGAGTGGTGATTGCAGCAATTGTTTATTTTAAAATTGCATATTTAAAAATATCATTAGGCATGTCCAAGAGAGAGACACTTTTTAATTATTTGCACACAAATTGGAATGACTAAATCAATTAATTTAAATAAATTACCCCAAATATTTGTTACATGGTTAACGTTACTCTAGAGCTCAATGATGTGTATTATTTAAAATATATATCACTTAAGTCCTATATGAGATTTAATACGTGGATATTCTTTTGAAAGCTATTCTTAACATGAGTGGTCTAACAGTAATTAAGAGACTAAACAGGCTATTTATGTTTATTGTGTTTTGTTAGCTTGTTTTGCTTAATATCATCAAAGTAGACCCCACCAGTGTGGGGATAAAACAATGCACTCAGAATCAGAGGCAGCTTGGGTGAAAGTGATCACGAAATGATGAGTTCATGATTCTCAGGAAAGGTAAAAGGGAAAACAGCAGAATAGGAAAAGAGGGAAGGTAAAAGGGAAAACAGCAGAATAAAGATAATGAACTTCAAGAAGGCAGACTTTAGTAAACCTAGAGAATTGGTAGGTAAGATCCCATGGGAAGCAAGTCTAAGGGGAAAAAAAAGAGTTCAAGAAAATTGGCAGTCTTTAAAGAGACATTATTAAGGGCATTAAAGCGAACTATACCAATGCTTAGGAAAGATAGGAAGCATGGTAATAAGCATGCTGATGGTGGTGGTGGGTGTAAGGAAAGGGACTCCCACACGCACTTGTTTTGCTTTCACCCACCAAATAATGGATTCCATGATCCTGGCAGGGATTGTGAACCTGGTATTCATGTTGTCTTTGTCTGGTGAGTAAACAGACCGAAGCCAAGCTTTTAGGCAACAGAGGTAGAGGCTGGCAAATAGAATTATGTAGGTACATGAGGCCATATGGCCTAGTAAGGAAAGGCAGACCTTAACTTTGGTCTGAGGTTGATTTGTCTTATCAAGTTGCTCATTACTTGGAATCTTTCCCTTGGGAGGTAGGTTCTTGCTATCATTAAGTCTAGGGCCTCTCCTATGATCTTTATGGGAGTCAAAGTGGATTTTTCTATGTTGACAGAGATTCCCAAAGACCATAGTATACAAAGTAGGAATAGGGTCACTTATTGAATTCTCTCATTGGATCTGCCCCTCAGCCGCTAGTCATCAAGATATGGAAAGATGGTGGCAGGATTGGGCACGACTGCATGTCGTGGAATGACATAGGCATTTATTGCTCTTAAGTCCTGAACAAATCTGTACACAGGATTTCCTTGGTCATCTAGCTTAGGTTTTTTAACTGGAAGAACCGGAGTGTTACAAGGCGAAATACAAGGCTTTAAAATTCCTTGTTCCAGGTAAGCATTATGGGGGGAGCAGTGTAAGTTGGGATCGATATGGTTCTCAAATGTCCCATCAAAAGAAGTCCCTAGGTGGAGAATGGGTCTGAGCTATGGCCACAGATGTGGAGGAAGCTGCATACCTGGCTCTCTGTATCCTCTGGTGTTTTCATAGTGGTTCATAAGACCACTGACAGAATGGCTGAGGGGTGATCTCGGTCTGTACACATCTTTGTGGGGTTTTCTCTTCGGAGCCAGGGTACAAATCCCCAGAGAGCAGAGGGTTATTGTAGAGTCTTTGAGCAAGTAAAAGGACTTGTCAGTCATTTCACTGTCCAAATTAACCTGGTCAAAGGACAGATCCTCAATGGTATTTTGTATCTTTCTGGGGAACCCAAAGAATGAAGCCAAGAGCCAAACTTTATGATGATTCCTGTAGCTATCATTCTAGAAGTAGTATCAGCAATAGTTTCTACAGGGAAGTTTTGGCTACCAGCTTGCCATTGTCACTGAGGAGTTGAAATTGGGCCCTGTCCTTCTAAAGGCGTTTGTCCATGAAGTCTAAGAATGTGGCACTGTTGGTAAAATCAAATTTTGCTATCATAGTAATTCTAAACTGAAGAGATGCAGAAGAAAACAATTTCCCTCACTAGGAGATCAAGGCTTTCCTCCCTAGGAGATCAACCCTTTATCTGTGTGTGTTGCTTTGGGATGTAGCCTAGACCTGTCAGGCGCTGCTTGTACCACCAAGGAGATGGGTGCAGAGTGTGTGAACAGGAACTCTGCTCCCTTGGCTGGTAAGAAATAACATCTCTCAGCCATCTTAGGGTGAGGGGCACAGGAGGCATGAGTATGCCAAACCACCCTGGCTGGTTCCAAAATGGCCTCATTCACAAGAAGAGCCATAAAACTAAGACCAGAAAGCTGCAGAATGTCCCTATTATGCTGAGCATCCAGTACTTCCTCGAATCTGGAGCTCAGTTGCCAGCTTCTATAGGAGCTCTTGATACCTTCATCTCCCGACCTGATGACCACAGGTGGTGAGGCAACCGCCTCATCTGACAAGAAGGATACAGCTGTCGAACCACTGGTCCCAGTGGATCTAACTCAACTTCTTCTCCTTCATACTCTGATGGAGCTGGTTGGTGTCACCTGACTGAGAGTTAGTGAAATTCAGGAATGGGGTGTCTTGCATAGGCATCGCATGGACCCCAATAATGCCCAAATAAAGAGTGGACAAGTGTAGGGGGACCCCATGATATCAGATACTGTGAGTTCCCTGGATAGTCACATCTGAGTGGAGGGCGGAACTCAAACCTTCTAGAGCAGTGTTCCTCAATGAACGGTCAAGGGACCAGCACTGGTACCTGAGATCTCTCTGACACAGTATAGGAAGCCGGTTCCTGGTATCAAAAAGGTTGAGAAACGCTGTTCTAGAACTCTTGTTGAGACTAACCTCCCTAAATGGAGGTGATGGAACTTCCAATTCAGCTGACAAGAAGGCAGGTTCCTGTTCAAACATCAGAACCAATGGTACTGGCAAATGAGTGGTCTGACTTGTAGAGGAAATAAGGGAACCACTCTGTGTTCTTGAAGTAGCTTCTTCCTGCAATGTGTCAATGCCCCTGAATAAGGCTGGGTGTGAAAGGAGAGGAGATTGAGGATAGGGAAGGGTGAAAATATTCTCCAGGGAAATGTAGGACTCAGACTGTCCCAGATTTCAGGGTGTCCTGGTGGTCAGGACCAGGGGATTTGGCACTTCCCTGATTATGGTGGATGTTAGTTTCTTCCAAGGATGGGTCAGAACCAGTACAGAGTCTAGTGTGGAGCTCTTATACTGCGACAGTGGGTGCTGGTCCCTTGGTTTGTGCATCAGAACCAAAACCAGTACTGATGGAGCATACTCTTTTGCACCCTACTCTCATGGCGAGAAGGATTAATCAGGCTTAAGCCCTTAGGATCTGTGCACAGGACCCACCCAACTTGGACAGAGTAAGGGAGGGATCATTACTTCTGGGAGCAAATTTTGAAGGGGATATGGCCTTTTGCTTGTGAGAGTCTCTCTTACTTTCATGAGAAGCCCTGGGAAGGGATTCTTTGGGCTTGGGCTAAGCAACTGTAACCTCAGTGCCTGGGGGTTCATGCTTGGACGGTCTCCCTGAGTGGGGTCGCATGGTCTGCTCCATAAGGGGTTTTATTTGTTGGAATTCTCAATCCGCATGAGTTCAGGGAGGGAAGGAACAATGTATGATGCAGTTAATGGAGATGTGAGCCTTGCCATGGCAGTAAAGGCAGCACTTGTGCTCATTGTTCAGTGAAAAGGAGGAGGAGCAGGAGATGCAATTCTTGAACCCTGGGACTCCGAGCATAGTCCTTGTGCATAGGGGGAAAACTCCCTAAGGTGGGGAAAAAACTAAGCTTACTATGTTAAATACTAAAAACTACCAATATTAAGCTACTAAAAATACTAAAAGCTATTTACAATACATTTATTTATAGGTTGAAGATGACAAAGGTAGCTGTGGACACATAGGATTCTGACTCAGGCCATGTGTTGGTAAGAAAAAACTGGAGAAGCATCGGTTTGGACCCCCCTTACATGTCCTCTATTTGGAGCACGAGGCAAACAACTGCACACGTGCAGACTAATGGACATTACTTGCTGGAAATCTCTGATCTCAGGTGCATGGTGTACTCGTATGGAATTCACACAGGGACAGCACCTAAAGAACTTGAGTTTATCATCATTTGATACACGATGTACCCATAAATGATCAAAATTAAACATATAGCATTTAACTGAACCTACACTTAAATGATTAAATATGATATGGCAGGATCATATTTACTGAATATACAGTAGTATATAAAATACAGTACATGGTGGTTAGGGAGGGTATTTTTTTTATTTTTGATCTATGGTTTGAGTTGCTCTGTTTTCCTTTCCAATCTACAATAGTGTAAAAATACAAGTACAAAACAGACAGTTGAGAGACTATATAGACCAGGTGAGTGTGAAAATACAGTTGCACTTCACAAACTGACGTTATTAAGTCAGATACCGACAGAAAGGAAGGTACATTCTGACAATGAAAATACATTTGTAAATTTCAGCTTTAAACTTTTTTCAGTTTTGTCTCAAAATATCATGAAAAATATCTCAATCTCCTTATTGTTCTTTTTTTATAAAGAAGACTTTCCCCTCCTAATTGTAATTGAGTAAGCTGGTAACTATGAGACAGTTTTAAAAGAAAAAGAAAAGACCTGTCCTTCCACAAGAGAGACAATGTGTTTGAAAGTTTGACTTTTGAGTGCAGTGAACAGGAATCACTACAGGCAATGTCCAAACTTTTAGAAACCCTTTAACTCCCACTTTTATAACTGAAATTGCACAACTGCACATGTACAAATTTCTGTTGGAAAAGGATAGTCACACTATTAGGGTGGTTAATTTTTCTATTTCATTTTTAATTGACACAAATAGTATATCTCAATAGTGAAATTAACAAACTATATTATCAATGTTGCAAATCACTATTAATCCACTGTTAGACAAAGCTCTCTTATTATTGTCTTCAGCGTAAGCTCTTATAGCCATATTTATCCTACTTTTTTTTTTTTTTTTTTTTTTTTTTTTTTAACTGCCTCTCAATTAATTTTTGAGCTCTCTTTCTGTTCCTTGTCTCAACCTTGGCCATTAATCCTGCTGTCATTGTTGGGTTTTTTTAATCTTAATTACTGCTTATTTTACTTGCTCAATTTTTTTTTTTAAGTAATAAATTGCCCATCTGCACTGTATCAGCATCCAGGTAAGTGAAATCTCCTATATATTTAAATAATTCTGGTATTTGAAATTAAATTCTAAAAATAAGCACTAGTCTAATGCACATATTCTTTAATGAACAGATGACAGTTTTACTAGTCTGACGTAGTTTACTGTTTAGAACAGCTGATCATGTGGACTATGAATTATAAAGTTTTCAAAATTGTATGCTGTGGGTTTAACACAACATTAGAAACACTACAAGCACTTTTGTTTTGGAATCATCTTACTGATATTCATATATTAATAATAAGTTGTACTACCTCTTACTATGTAGTTAGTAACTAATCACAGTAAAAGAAGAACATATTTTTTTCCCTTTAAACTTTGCTGGTTTGCCCCCCCCCCCCCCCAAAAAAAAAAGGTATTTATAGAAATAAGGAGGCTGGTAGAGAAGACTTGACTTTTCCAAAAGAGTAGTAAAGGTCTCACTGTACACAATAATTAAAACAATGTTATTTTGTTAAATTGTATTTATACAATTCAAAACAAGATTGAAAAGTATGATTTTTAGAACAAAAATAGAGAACAAAATAAACACAAAATGGCTATAGTGAGCGGGCCTAGTATGTTATTGATTGAGAAAGAATAGATAATGTATAACAATATTTCCACTGCTATAACACCTGTTGTCTAAGAATCTCAAAGTGCTTGACAACAATAATTATTTAAGTTTCAAACATCCATGGAAGATACCATGGATCGGTATTATTCCCCCCATTTTACAGGTATGGTGAGGAACAGAGGGATAAAGTGACTTGCTCAAGGTCATATAGTCAGTCAGCAGCAATGCTGAGAATGGAACTCAAAACTCGTGATTACCAACCCCATCTTCTACATTAGAGACTCAGATTTAGACCAGAACAAGATGTCTGAAATCTAACACTTTGATAAAGCATTAGTGGTAAATAAATAACACCTGTTTTGCTTGATCTGCAAAATGTGGAAGGGATCTACTGTTTGAGACTTGCTCCTTTTGACTGTGTCAGTGAAAGTTAGAGATGCTGGACTTAGCTTTTCACAGCACTGTATCCTGAAGAGATTGTGGAAATAGCTTTTGTGGCAGAGAGAGTCCTAGCAAAAGGTAGACAGTGTTGCAGTACAGGTGTTTTTGTTTTCTCCTTTTCAAATAATAGCATTTTTTTCCAGTTAATGCAGATTCAGGGCCAAGCAGTCATACCCAACTTTATTCCAAGGACCTGACCAACATCTCCTCTCAAGTTTTTCTGACTTCTCTCTCTTTTAAGTCTATTATGCTGTAACATTCTTGAGAAGAATGCTAAGGGTCACTGATTTTCAGGTGTAATTTCCTAACTAATGTCAAAACTTTATTCTACCTCAGAGAGTCAAGTGATATAAAGTCACTTACATGTTACACTATCGTTATGTGTCACTAGTTGAACAATTCCAACTCTAAGAAGATAAACTTACATTGCAATTCTTTGGGCAGAGTCCATCTTTTACTGTGTCTGTACAGCACCTGTAAAATGGAGCCTCAATCTTAAATGGGACTTCTAGGCAACAATATAATACAAATAATAAATATTTAATGGAAACCATACAAATTCTTGTGGAATCAATTTTAAACTGTAAATGTCTATTTCCCTGGCAAGTCAGCACCAATCAAATTTTTGGAATTAGATTTAGATAATCTCCACTCACATATAATCTTATTATTAGTTATTTCTTGGCCACGGACAGCATGAAGGGTGCTGTTCAAGACATACAAAAATGCATAGTTCTTCCACCACAGAGATTACAATCTCATCCTTTCTGGGAGCCTTTGAAATGGCCCACTCCTGACAGTTTATTCTGCCTTTTTAGGTTGTTGTTCTAAATCTGCAGAATTGGCAAGGATGCTTCCTCTTCTTTTCTGCCATGTTACATATGGTTGATAATCTATATTTAGTTTTACTCTTTCATAGGTTCTCTCATTTGAGGAAAGTCTTCAATAGGATTTAACAATTTTAACATTTCACAACACATACAAAGGTATGGGTAAGTAATTAAAAACATTGAGAGGTTGATTTGTTCCCAGTTTAGAGAACCACATGTTGATTCTATGATATAAAATCCTGCAATATAATAAAAGTTAAGAGATCTCTAATCAAGAGAATCATCAGAAACAGAACGAACAACCAGACAGAAAAAAAATCAGTTATGTTTGTGGATGCCACTGCCTCAGTCCGAGCTCCGGCTCTAACTCCTGCTGCTTCATGATTCCTGATCCAGCCAGTTAACATCAACAAGTCTGAGCCATACAAATTATGCTTCTGTAGGTTCCTGGCTGCTTTGTCAGCACTGGTGTCAGCTCTAAGCTTGATAAATAAGGGCATTTTTGTGAAATTTAGGATTTAGGATTATGGGATTTAATATTAATATTGTCAGGAAGAAAGCTGAAGAGTTCTAATTTTTCTTTTATTTCTTATTTATTAGTTTTAGCTATTTTCACAGTTCTACAAAACTGGCTTTACCTATTTCTTTTTTAAAATAATGTGATTTTATAATTTATTTGATACATGTAGGGTAGGATGTGGAGAAGAGCCTGTTGGATTTTGCTCCCTTTGGCACCAGCAAATATAAACAGGATTTAGGGATAATTTGTCATGGTTATTGGATTATTAGTATGTTACATTGCACCCCATGGCTACAGTTATAATGTAGGGGTCTTTTTACAGGTCTCAAGCTTTAAATTCTTAACCACACATAATGTAAACTTTATATTTTATTAAACTACATTACAGAATAGTTAGGTTTGTTAACTTCAACAGGAGTTGAGAAACAGTCAACATCTTTTAGGAGGTGCTCAGCTCCTTTCAGTATTGGGCCCCTTCCACTTGAAAATTAGCATTTCAGACACTAGTTCTGTAATTAAAATAAAGACATATGTTTGTATATATTTCCCCTACTTTTTTACCATCATTATCTGAATCATAATATAAGAGTACATGATATAAAACAATTATTTTACATTTGTAGAGATACTCCCTAACCATTATTACTACTATTATTTGCATTACCGTACTGCTGGGATTGTGACCCCCATGTGCTAAGAACTGTACATGCATATAATGAAAAGACAGCCCTTGCTCCAAACAGCTTATATCCTCTGCTAAGTAAACATATTGTTGTATAGCAATATGGTACAAAATCAGAGACACAAGACATTATAAAACTGCAGCCACACGACAGTTGGTTGATGTTATAAATATTTTGGTTTATAATAAATTATTAAATATTAATGGAAAGACTTGTGAATATTGTAGCTGGAAAGTTTACAGATCATCTTTGGGGTGTATACCTAATGAATGGGTAACCTGCAGTATTTTATTTAGCACAGGAAATCTAGTTCTCATTTTCAACTTTTTGTGATAGTATTCTCAGCATACTTTTTTGAGACACTGAATCTGTGCCTATTTGTTTGTTTGTACTTCAGCTGTTGGGTTCATAGGGTCACATGAATAATTAATTATAAGATCGTTTTGGATAGTATTTAGGGACCAGGAAATTCTCAGAGCTTTCATGACTGAGACTTTTAGGTCAGGCTACAGAAGATGATTTCATGAAACAAAATAAATTTGTTCTATAAAGAGGTATTTTCCATTCTAAGGGTGTTTTTTTTTTTATTTAACTAGAAATAGAGCATCCTTTGCTCAAACTATCAGAACATCAATAACCTAAGAAAAATGTTTAGAGCTGATGTATTTTTGACAAAATTATCATGAGTTTCCCCACTTATCACTGTAGATTATCAATAACCAGAAATAATTTTAAAAATCTCACTCTTCCAAAAAATCCCCATGTTTTCCCTTTGAATTTGTGAGGGGAAATTCATGTTTAAAGTTAAAATGTTTTGCTGTTGCCAGATTTCAATATTTAAAGGAACTGTGACAGTATTTCAGTTCCAGTTTTACATTTAATACCTTTAAAGCTGCATGTTATAGTGACAAATGAACTTGTGATGCCATTTAAGAGTTTGGGGTGTATTTTTTTATTTTTACACTCAACTTTTCAAAACTAAGAAACGAAACAAGTTCAACATTAAATATAGGTTTCAAGTACTAGCAAACTGTAGGCATAACTTTATGTATACTGAAAACTGCACTAAATACCACATTTATTTTATTTTTTTAATACTCAGCCTTAAATGGAATAGGATTGCAGAGGGGATGGATGGTGGGTTGTGGAAATACACGTCTACATCATATCTTGAAGAACCAGTTACAGTATGTAACTGTTTCCTCTTCGAGTATATGCAGACATGTATTACATGTAGGTGATTGACAAAGCAGTACTCCTTGTAGGAGGCGGGGCTCGGAGTCTATTGGAGTAGAGATCATAGGACTGCTCTTCTGACATCAGCATCCGCTCTGGAAGATGTAGTGATAGCATAATGGGATGTAAATAAATGTATGACCGACCATGTGTTTGCCCTGCAAATGCCTAATATGGAAATGTCAGTGAGGAACACTACTGACACTGCCTATGCTCTTGTCAAATGAGACCATATCTGCTGAAGAGACACACCCAATGCTATCTCATATGCAGTCCTGATACAAGATGTTATCCATCTAGAGATGGTCTGCGCAGAGACCACATGTCCTTTCATGTGGTCCGCATATGATACGAACAGGTGAGGCAAAACACGAAACGGTTCAGTCCTGTTCAGATAAAAAGCTAGACACCATCTAACGTGTGACATAAGGAGCTGCTGTTCCTTCAGGGAGGAATGAGGCTTAGGGAAGAACAATGAAACTAGTTCAAATGAAACAGAGACCACCTTGGATAAGAATTTAGGCCACACCCAAAGTGTTACCTTGTCCTTGGAGAACTGCATATAAAAGGCCCTGCCATCAGGGCCTGCAACTCACCCACCCTCCTTGTAGAGGTGATGGATATCAAAAATGCAGTTTTCTGAGTCAAGAGGGGCAGTGGACAGGACACAAAAGGCTCAAATGGAGACCCATTAGAGCCACTAAAACTGTGTTTAGGTCCCACAAGGTGACTGGCTCTCGGACTGGAGGATGCAGGTGGAGAAGGCCTTTAAAAAAATCTCATCACCATGGCATTCAAAAAAACCACCGGATTTCCCTTGGATAGAGGGATGAAACAAACACTGATATTGCTGCCAAGTGCACTCTCAGAGAATTGAGTAGGAAGCCCAATTTCTGAAGGTTTAGTAAATACTCTAAGATGTCCTGGATGGAAGCCCCCGCTGGATGAGTCCTGAAGGCCAAGGACCACACTGAAAACCTCTTCCACTTCGCTAAGTAGGCCATCCTAGTGGAAGACTTCTTACTGTTAAGTAGGACCTGTTGGACAGCCTCTGACCAATGCTCTTCCTCTTCATTCAGCCATGCAGCAGCCACATGGTAAGGTACAGGCAGCTGGTCACTGGATGCAGGGTGCAGCCGTGGTCCTGTGTGAGCAGGTTGGGATGCAGAGGAAGCAGCGTAAGAAGCTGAACTGACAGAGCAAGGACGTTTAAGAACCAGCAGTGTCTTGGCCACACGAGAGAGATCAGGATAAGACTGGCGCAATCCACCTTGAGCTTGGAGATGACCTGGGGAATGATTGGGGATAGGAGAAAAGGTGTACAGCAGAGTCAACTGCCAGCCACAGTGGAAGACAATGGAAAGGGAGCCTGGACTGAGTCCTCCCCTCAAAATCAGAATAGGCGACACTTTCTGTTTTCCCTCATTGCAAAGAGGTCGATCGTGGGGATGCCCCACATTGTGAAGACAGTCCAAAGGACACTTGCCTTCAGGGACCACTCATGGCTCAGGGAGAAGATCCTACTGAGATCATCTGTGAGATGATTCTGCACCCCTTGTAAATGGACAGCTACCAGGATGATGTCCTCTTTGAGGCAGAACTGCCACAGGTTGATCGCCTCTAGGCAGAGTAACCTGGAGTGGGCTCCTCCTTGTTTGTTCACATAGTAGATTGCAGTGGTATTGTCGGTGAATGCCTGATACAGTCCCAGAAGGCACCACAAGTTTTGTGGATGCCCAAAGTTCCAGCACATTGAGATGGAGTGAGACTTCCTGTTCTGACCATAGGTCCTGCGCCTTCAGTGAGTCCAGATGCGCCCCTCAACCCAGAAGGGAAGCATCAGGGACCACTGTCTTCATTGGAGAGGGGCAAGTAAAGGGGACTCTTTGACATACATTGAGCAGGGACATCCATCAGCACGAGGCATCCAGGACTAATGGTGGAAGGCACACAAATCTGTCCAGGGAGTGTAGGGCAGGGTGATAATTCATCCTGAGTCACCTCTGAAGGAGGAGAAGATGCAGCCTGGTGAACTGAATCCCCTGTATAGAAGCAGACATCTGCCCCAACTGGCTCAGGCACACCTGGACAATCACTGAGGGCTGAGACTGCAGACTGAGGCAGAGCTGTTGAATTGCCTAGAAGCGGTCATTCGGTAGGAATGCTCTTGACTACATGGAACCTAACAGGGCCCCAATTAACTTGATTTTTTGCATGGGAGCCAAGGCTGACTTTTCAGTGTTTAAAATGAGTCCCAGACGGTCGAGCTAACAACGCAGTGTTGACATGGGTGAGATCCTCCTCTCCGGAGCCACCTTTCATCAACCAGTTGTCAAGGTACAGGAAGATGTGGAGTCCTTTCCTCCTGAGATATGCCATGACCATGTCCAGGCAATTGGAGAAAGGTTGGGGGAGCAAAAGGGAGAACTGTATACTGAAAATGGTGCTCTCCTATCATGAAATGAAGAAACTTTCTGTGATTTGGCAGAATCACCCCATAAAAATAGGCATCCTGAAGGTCCAGAGAAGCAAACCAGTCATTCTGAGGCAGTGCAGGGAGAATAGCTGATAGAGCAGTGGTCGCCAAACTGTGGGGCATGAGCCCTTAGGGGGGCATGGAGGGGCCCAGGTCAGCCCCCATGAAGGTCAGGGAGGGAACATCACCCAGCTCTGCTCTGGTCCCAGCCCGGCCCCCAATCCCAGTCCCAGCTCTGATCCCAGCTTCTTGAATCAGTGGCGAGGACAGGACCGAAAGACAGAGTAGGTTCGCTGCAACCTGATATGCTGACATCACAGATATAATTGATACCAGCATCATCCCATCGCGACTGGACTCAACAGACACCTGGAGGCTGGAACCAGAGTAGACAGTGTGGAGTTTCTGACCTCGCCATCTCACGTTGCCGGAGCCAATCCTGTGCCAGTCTGTACTCCTCTTGGGGGAGACAGAAGTGTCACCCCATGACCTGGAGCACTCTTATGACACCTCTTCTTTGGTGCTGACAATGGAGAATAGCTTCTGCCTCTCTTCAGAGAGGCACCTGCCCTGGTACAAAAGGTGGCAGCACTTTGACCCTGAGGACGATCTGCAGCCCAAGGAGGGCCTCGGTATTGGGTCAGGCTGCATGGCCTGTTCAAGCAAATGCTGTTTGAGGCAAAGGTTCCATGCCACCTGAATCTTTTTGAACAATCTATAGCTCAAACAACGTTCTTTAAGGTAGGTTCAGAGAAGCACCGCATGTGGGGGGTCACTGGTGGGAACTGCCACTCTACATGAAGGGTAATGCTTGAATCCTGGAGAGGACATCACCAGGGAGCATTACCATTAATATTATATTCTGTAACTTTTTTTTTTTTAAACTAACTAGGCTAAGAAAGGATGAATGAGAGGTTGGGAGACTACATCCACACAGAGCTTCGACTCCAGCCAACAAGCGGTAAGAAGGAACTAAGGGGGGTCAGGGTGGTGATACCTCACATAGCCAAGAGAGGGGCTAAAGACACGAGTACTGCTAGGCAAATGTCTCCAGCTCCAGTGTGTGGGAGGTGTGTACACCTATCTGGAATACACGTCTGCATCTACTCAAAGAAGAAGAATTTACTGTCTTTTTAGCTAATAGCACATACCATTCTTGCCCTGCATTTGGTTTAAGAAAACAACTATCATTTGGGGATGTGGGGGAAGGAGGACATATTCAACTGCTACATATATTTCTGCATTGCTTACATAAATGACACATAACTTGGACTGCAGACTACAAACCATATTCAGATGGCCATGTTTCTATGAAGACAATCATAAGCCAACAGAGCTTAGGAACCTACATCAGTAGTAATAGAAGAGAATAATGAATATCATTCCATACAAAATAAAGCTATAATTCCAGAAATGGTTGGCAGTGAGAAAGTCATGGAAGACCAGTGTTTAATTTTACTGAGACAATTGTAACCACTGGCAAGTTTGGTGGAAACTTATCAGTTCATGTGTTACATCACGCATGCTCTACCTCCAACTGGAGTTAGGGCAAGCAATTCCAAGATCCAGAACAGTAAGGAATAAAAATGAATATTTATTAGTTTTATTGTCTGTGCCCCAATCAATACAAAAGACAGCCAACCTAACATTTAGTGAATAGCAAAGATTCCAATTTCCTTAATCACAGTTAGAAAAATATTTTTAAAAGTAGATGTGCCTTGCTGGCAAAAAATCCCACAACATTTAAATTGTGATATTTAACTTTTACTAAAGCCAATCTGATATCAAAGGACAAGCGTATTTGTTCTTCTGTCTTTTTTCCACTGGAGTTGAATGTCGCTGGAGGCTTCATTTTCTGACTTTAAAACATCTGGCTTAGGACCAGAAGAACGAAAATACTTTAAATTAACTTCCCTTATTCTCTGGGGACTGTTACAGATCCAGGGACTTCAGTTTAGGCATCCATGAGATTTATTTTTCTCTAGTGTTAGTTTCAACTGAATCTTTGTATATACAAACAACGTCCTTACCAAAATTCATGGACACTTCTGTTCCAATGCAACCACCTTTATAAATGGCAAAGATATCACGTTGAGTGAGACATTAATTACTTTATGGACAAATGATAACCTCTCCAAAACTGGTTTTCCATTACAAACAATATTATGACACCACCACAAGTCAAACTGATCTATCTGAACTTTCACATGTCAACCTTAGGGTACATTTTTTAAAGCTTGATCCTGGGGAGGCATAGTGCCGTTGACTAATTTTGGGAGAACTGGGTACAGAATTATTTAGATATTAACAGCTTTCATGAACATAATAAAGTATACAAGGCTCATGTAACCATTAAAATCAGTCAACAGATAAATGCATGTTTATAAATCTCCTGTGGAGTTTCCTTTGGAGGGACTGAGGAAAAGTAGAGAATTAGGAGCTGCATGCCTGTGAAACTTCCAAATTCCACCTAAGTAAAGCTTCCCCCTCAGTTCCTCCTACACAGTTTAGAAACAGTCTTCTGTGGAGATCACCAGGTCTGCAGGAGAACAAGGAGGAGAAATACTAGTGGACGATTTGACAATTTTAAAAAAACAAAATAAATACCAAGCTAAAAATTGTTTACTCTATAATTCGAGTTGAAAATATTGTCACCTACAAAAAAACCCTTGCCAAGATTGTATTTTTTTCCTGTAAAACACAAATGGTTGCCTGGAAATTCAGTTCTGTTTTATAAAGCCCTAAATGCTCTGAAGTATGAAAATACACTGTTAAAATCACAGAGCCAACCTTAATTCTGCTCCAGTAGCATCACCGTGAGAATCAACAGGAACCCTGAAGCAAGTATTTGAACCTGAGCAGAATAGACTAGAATCCCTTTTATAGTATACAATAAAACTGATAGGTTAATTAATCTCATTAATGACCACAAAAACTAGAATACCCTACTCTTAACTGTACAGAGGTTGTATAGATTCCAGTGTCCCTTACTGCTATACAGACTTTGCAGAAAAACATGTATTTTTATGGTCCTTTGCTACATAAATAGAATACTGAGATCAAGTCCCACTGAACACAAAATGCTATGTTCAGTCAATTATACAAGTGTCATTAAACACCAAGCTATGTACATATAGAATCTTTCTAGGCTAAGAACATGAATTTTCATGGACAGAACCGTGCTGTGACAAACACCTCATTTTCCAACAGAGACATGTAACTATACAACCTGCTATAAAATCAAGTCTCTGTGATTCATGTTTTTAGTATTTCATCTGCAAACTTTACAAGTACAGTGTCTTCTAAAATGTAAGATTTTTATAACCTGGGACAAATGAAGATAAAGATGGAAAATTAGTTGTATAGTGGGTTTTCAAAATTTAAGATGCAAAATGTAAGCCATAGGCACCCCTGTCCCCTTAGCCATCAATCCACTGGTTACAGCACTTGCCTAGGATGTGGGAGAACCCAAGTTCAAATCCCCATGCTACCTGAGAGGAGCAGGACTTGAATCAAGGTCTTCCACCTGCCAGGTGAATGGCCTAGCTTCTGGAGTGGGGGGTTTCTCAATCTCTGCTGCTGAAGCTGTTCCACGTTGTATAAAATTCATAAATATTCGTTGGGCCTGACAGAGAATGTGAAGTTGTTGTCTCTCACATCTGGGGTGAGTGCTCTAACCAGTGGGCTATTGGGTAGAAGGATACAGCTATTTCTATTTTTTGTGAAAAAGGACTGACCTCGCTGAGGTGCCTAACTCCAGGACAGAGTTCACGACTATGAATCCCAAGTGGAGGCAGGCACCTCCCTCACATCCAGAGTTAGGTATCTAATTCCCTTCGAGGGGCAGGGCTTAGGTCATACCCCTCTCTTCAGCATTTCTTACTGGCTAAATTAGAGGGCTCTCTGCTCAGAGTGTTGGCTTTTGTGAATCCCATTCTTAGGCATCCGTCTCTCCCCATGCATTGTATAGGGAGCCTGGGCACCTAATTTGGGGCTGTAGATTCTACTACAGCAGGGCACCTGAAATTAGTCATTGCAATGCTAGTCTAAATCCCCTTTCAGGATCTAGCCCACAGTCCCTCTGCTGCCAACTTCATTTTCATGTCATCCCATTATATCTTCCCTCAATGTCTCCTTTCTTCTCCTTTCTTCCTTCTCCATTGTTCATACTAATGCCCCCATCAAGTCATATCTCTTCACTTCACCTCTGGCCTTAATAAAACAAACAAGTAAACAATCCCCCCAGTAATTAACCAGTTGTGTAGCAATCGTCATGATCATTTAATTATATGTTGTGTCCACATATCCCATCTGATAAGTCATTTGTTTTTATGGCTTTTAGATTGTTAGCTTTTTTCCAGCAGAAACTGTCTCTTCCTACGTATTCATACAACCCACAGCACAAGGAGGCCCAGATCCTGATGCCTTTGAGCAATACCACAACAATACTGATATTATTACACATTATTTATGTAAATATCGGTGTGAAGTTGTTTTGTTATTTGATTGCCTCTTGGTTTTACTATTGCGTAGATACACTAAGGAACAAGTCAATATCCAAATCCTATTCTCAAGGCCACCAAGTTTTATCATAGCATTCCCAGACTACCCGATGTTAGCACAATTTAGTAAGCTACCTCTCCTCTAAAGTTAAACTGTACTAGAAGCCTCTAGCACGTAGAGCAGCATGACCCCACTGCTATACAAATGAAAATGAGAAACAGCCATCATCACCTACTTCATTTTTAACATTTTTATCACATTATTTAAAACAACAGGTAGTATGATTTCTCATTAACCAAAGTAAATTGTATGGGCCAAATCAAAAGCAGTGTTAAATAGTGGAAATTCCTGAAATACAGTATTTTACTGAGAGGTTAGCCAAATGTATTGAACACAACACAATTTTCAAGTTTTATTCAACAAGTTTAACTACAACACACAGCATTGAAAATAAAATAATGCTTTCACCATGATTAACTAGTGGGTAGCTAAGTGCCACTATGTTTTTAATTTTACATGTATATGTCAGGAGATCTAAACATAAACTTGTTTTTAGCATACATAAAGAAATACTTAATAATCCAGCATAGATCCCGATCCCGTTCCTACTAAAGTCTTATCTACTGACTACAGTGAGTATAGGATCAGGCCAATAATTTGTGCTTGTTGTACTTTTTATATGTACTCGTACTGAATACAGACAAAAGCACATTCCACATATTTACTTTATAGATTTTATACATTTTCCAGTGAAACCATGCATCTATTACAAAACTCTAACTGTATTAATTAACTAACATTATAATTCTAAATACCAGTAAAGTATCTGTTGAGGTTTTTTAATGTTGACATTATAAACTGTGGCTAAGTGCAAGAATTTTCTTTACCAAAACAAAAAAATCAGAACAAGACAAGTTGAGCAATTATACTACATTTATATACTTAGAATGAAACACTCTACTAACCACATAATACAAGCAGTTAGAATTTCATTAGAGTTTTATCACTTTAAATACTAAAATACTGCAAGAACTTTTAAAATGAATTAACCAGCAACAAGCTAGGAAACCCCCAGGCAATCCTGTGTGCACAATTTAACAAATTAAAAAGAATTAAGGCAGACTTTATGAGAATACTGCATTTGCTTTTTTCTATCTGCAGAGATTAGTCAACACTGATTGAAAAATAGAAGAATATCTCAAAGATAAAATGCACTGCTTCATGTTGCAAAAGTAGAATATAATATGCAGCAACATTGCATTCTGCTTTCTAGAGAAGGTCCTCCTGCAATAAATAAAATAAGAAAAACTTTTTGATATCCTACACTACATAAACCATACCTTTTTCTCTTGTGCTCCACAGCATCCATATTCTTATCATAGTAACTTGTAATAAAAACAAAACACAATAGTATGGAAACTGGAAAAAAACAAACACCCAAAACAAGCAAATAGCATTCGGCTACACAAGATGACAGTCTGTTCTCGTCTACAGAGGCTATGCCTAAGAGCCTGCAGAGAAACGAAGCACACTGCCAAATCTTAATCCCTTCGCATAATTTCACATGGTGCTGCCTCACCTCTTCAGTTCCTGTGAAACCTATTTCTCCTATAATCCCATTTAATTCATTGTAAAAACTAAAACACACAAAGAAAATCTATCAATTTGCTGAAATTCACTGGAGCTTGCATGTTTGCTAATGTTTACGTTACTGCAAATTAAATGATGTAATGTTGAATTTATCTGGAAGTACTGTGAGAACTATATCACAAGAGAATGATTTCAGATGATTACTGCAAGTGCAGTCTCCCAGTGCACTTGGATGTTGCAGGCTGCCCTGCTAAAAATCTACAGATCTCCTTTTCTATTGACCCGCCATAACTGTATTTCAGAGCTCCAAAAGGGGGCACTGTTTAGGGAGAAAGTGGCTATTTCACAATTTCTCAAAATCCTATCCATTTAAAAAGAGAAGGAGCAACCCTATACACAACTCTAGAGGTATATAGGGTTCATTGAGTAGCCTTAAGTGGTCAAGACAGAATCTCTCCAGTGCAGGAGCTGTCATAAAAAGCCCTATGCAGCACCCGCTTGCAGCCCCCAGTACAGAAGGAGGAGAAGGAGAGTGCTTATCTCATCTCTATAGGGGATTGGGCTGTTGCAAAGTCCTTAGGCACTGCTGGTAAGGCTGTCATCAGTGAAAGCTGGCCTAGGGGCTGCTCCAGTTTACGTAGGGGAACATACCATCCCTTTACAGCAACCCAAAATATGGAGGGTAAAAAGGTAATGTACACCTTACCCCTCCCTTTGCCTCTGTGTTGTCTCTCCCAGGAAGTGCATAGCAAAATCTGTTCTAGAATCTTTAACCTCTGGGAAAGGTCACATTACAATGAACCTTAAAAACAGTAACCTGGGCTCTGCAGTTATTTCAGTTGTGCATTCACTAACAAAAATATACAGATATGTGCGCAAAAAGCCAATTGCCTGCATCAAAAGTCACTAAGCACAGTTACAGTAAAAAGCAGCATAGGCAAGCAGGCATTCGGAAGCATTCCCAGATCTGTGCAACTGCTTTTACATGGGCTGATCAGAGTAGTGGGTGTATAAAAAGGAAAAGTGGCAATGATTTTTTTTTTTAAAGAGGGTGTGGTCTGATGGAACCAAAAGTTGTTTGTATCTTGAATAAGAAAAAAGATGCAAAGGGCCCATATCTGGGATATATAACTCAAAGCCACTCCTAAGATGCTATATAAACTACAGTATATCCAAAAGCTCTGTAAGGACATAAGCAAGTAGACATAATCAGTAGGCAACCTCAATATATGAGATCAAGATGAGAATGAATGTTTTTCTATAGCCATGTTAACTCCTTTCCCAACAGGCAAATCATGTTTGTTATGTTTGAGGAATTAGGGTCATGGTTCTTTCCCAGAAGAAAGTGGAGTGTTCTCTCCAGGTGAAGGGGGAGCAGCTGCCCTTAGTGGAAGAGTTTAAATATCTGGCGGTCTTGTTCTTGAGTGATGGTAAGTGGGAGCATGAGATTGATCAGCGGATTAGTGTGGTGGCGGCAGTGATGTGGGCGCTATACTGATCCGCTATAGTGAAGCAGGAGCTAAGTTTTCAGATGAAGTTCTTGGTTTACAGGCCAATCTATGTCCCCATCCTCACCGATGAGCATGAATTTTAGGTAATGACTAAAAGGATGAGATTGTGGGTACAGGCTGCAGAAATGAGCTATCTCGGCAGGGTGGCTGGGCTGACTCTCCTAGATAGAGTGAGGGGCTCGGCTAATCGGGAGAGCATGGGAGTAGAGCCGCTACTCTTCTGGATTGAAAGGAGTTAGTTGATGTGGTTTGGGCACTTGATAAGGATGCCCCTGGTAGGCTTCCTTTGGAATCATACCGGGCACGTCCCACTAGGAGGAGAAGGCTCCAAGGCTGAATCAGGACATGCTGGAGGGATTATATCTGCCGGCTGGCCTTGAAACACCTGGGAATCCCCCCAGGAGGAACTGGAACCTGTTGCAGAAGAAAGGGAAGTCTATGTCTGGTCCTCCCTATTCTCCATGCTGCCACAACGACCCTCACTAGGAAAACTGGCATAAAGGAAAAGACAACGACGATTCCATCTTTGCCTCAGTTTCTCCATTTCAAAACGGAGGATAACAATTTTACATAAGCAATATACAAAAGTAGTGAAGCTTTATTAATAATAATTTATTAATCAATTTATTATAAATGTTTTTATAGCACTTGGAACATGCAAATATTTATTATTATTATAAACAGATTTGAAGGTCAAGGAAGAATAGGCAACAGAGGAAAAAATGGTACCCCCAAAAGGTAGTACGAACAGAAGATAGCTCCATAAGGAAATTAAAAGAGAACGCACAGTATCACACAGCCACGCTCCACGGCATCATGTTTTCATTGCATAACAACTATATGACACAAGCTGAGTGGACCACCAGAGGTTAGCACTTGAAGCCAGTAGCATAAATACTCCAATCAGAAAACTAGAGAAAATCAGGCAGGCATCAGTCACCTATATTAATCAAACATGGGTCTGATGAGAAGCAGTATATCATGTTGACCATAGTAATACAAAAGTCAGTTGCTCCCACCCTGTGCAAAAATACATCTGGTCTTTATTTTTATTTATGTATTTATTTTTATTTCAGTAACTAAAAAGACACCTCTCCAAGACTCCAGGCGTCCTAACACAACATTTAACAGTACAATTAAATCTCAGCATTATTAAAATGATCAATTCAACAGGAACCCTGATAGCTACCTACAAAAACTCCATTCTGCCCCTTCATCACTACTAGAAGCATACCTTCAGCTTTCTCCAAACTCCCTAACAAACATATGTTTTTATAGTGTGCTCAGGTCACCAAATTCAGACTATTTCAGACCAGTGAGGAAGCATGTTCTAGAGCCCTCACAGGGAATATGGCCTTTTATAACAAGGGGACTCCAGCTCTGGGCCCTGGCTGACCACAACTGTGGCAGTATGAGATCTGAGATGAGCCAATCCCTCAGGCAGGCTGGTCTCAGGCCATTTAGGATTTTGTTAGATCATAACCAATACCTTAAACCAATGGTCCCCAAGCTTTCCCTCTTGTGCCTCCCCCCCCCGCCAGAATGTGTCCGCACCCCCCTGGAGTGGCTGCGGCAAGGCCAGCGCCAGAGCAGGGCAGGGCGGCACTCCCTCTCCATTCCCTTGTGGGGGCTGGCTTGGGCCCTGCCGCACTCCTCTGGACTTTCCTCTGCATCCCCTGGGGGGGGGGCACCCCACAGTTTGGGAACCACTGCCTTAAATTCTATTGTGTCAACACATTCTAGCTCCAGGATTGCCTGAGGACCAATGATTTTTTAAAAATCTGCTATTTTTATTCCTTACAGTAATTTATTAAAATCATTTAAATATATTTTAAAAACATATGCTGTATCATTGAGCCCTCCTCAATTTTCAATGAGCTAAAATTGCTGCTTTTTAAAATATATACAGAATCAAAGGAAAAACTATTTCAACTTTTGAAGTCAACTTAAGCTCTATAAATGTTACAATGTCATATCCTGCATTAAATAAGTATCTATCTTATTTTCAGTGTTCACAATGGAATTAATGCATTTTTCCAAATCTAAGTATTTTCAGTTTCTCTTGCATAGAAAAGCTTTTGCCTTTTTGAATTTTGGTTTCAATTCAGCTATCAGGTCCAGAGAAAATATTTTCTTTATTTGAACTAGTTCAGTCAAAGTTGAGAAACTGATTGGGAGCTGAAAAAGCAACAAAGCTTCTTTTCCTCTTTCAATCTATGACTAAAAACCAGATGGGACAGGATGAGATCTACTACAGTTCTAAAAACTTGAAGGACGTGGGACCAGAATTTTAAAAGATATTTAGGCAACTAAAGATGCAGACAGGTGCCTAATGGAATTTTCAAAAGCACTTTAGCAGGTTAGGTTCCTAACTAACTCCCATTGATTTCAATCATGCTTAAAATAGGTGATTTAAATCAATTCATGCTGACTGACACACACACACACACACACACACACAATATTCTCCAGAGAAAATTTTTGGAAATTCATTAACAAAGTGTCTGCAAAGTGTATCCATGCCATACCAGCAGAGGTTGCAGTGTTCTTACAGTAACAAAGAGCATCCTAACCACTTTTCAAGTAAGGATGTGTAGTTCCACACATGATGGGTGAATAATATATCCACCTAACATCAGCAATGGTGGCAATATCGTTATTAATTTTTTGTATTGTAGTAGCACTCAGAGACCCAATATATCAGGGATCCACTGTATTATGCACTGTACAAACACTGTCTCTTCCCTGAAGAGTTAACAATATAGGCTTTTCTACACATGGAGCTATTCAGTAATAGCTTTTCCTGAAGAAAATTCCATGTATGGACACTCTTATTCCAGAATGGGGATGCCTTGTTTCTGTTAAATTTAACCCAGAGGTTAAGTTAAAGGTAAAGCAAAATTTAATTTAAAACAAGATGCAACAAGTGAGAATAATAAACAATGAGATGAAAGAACAAAACATGGAGGATGAGGGTTAGAGTAAAATGACCACAGCATTCCCTGAGCTAGCTTTATGCACAAAACTTAATGGTTCCAAATTGTTTGAAACTAAGTTTTTAAAATATATATTCAATTATCCATGGCTGCCCCTCAGCCTAGACAATAATTACTTATTATTATGAAAATTAAAAAAAAAATAGAAGGAAGGCTGTAAACCAATAAGTCAAAGCTAGCTACAAAGTACCAGGTGTGGTGGGGTGGGCCCTATTACACCCTGTGAATCCTGCGCTTTTCCAGCCACGCCGGTGATGCAGCTGGGAGGGGTGCAGAGGGGGGGAGCCCTGTCCCGCCCTCTACCCCGGGCCCCGACCCAGGGACCCTGCGAAGAGTGATCTCACACTGCTTAGTCCCTAAGACCAACTAGCTTCCTTGGGTCGCCTGTCCATGGCCCCACTGCTTGTGGCCCGCTCCCTGGTACCGGTGTGAAGGGTTGTTCTGCCTTTCCCGGCTGGAACCTCTCTGTCTCTGGTATGGTGGCAGAAGCGGATGATAGTCCCAAGCTCTGCAGCTGCAGCAGAGCAACTCTGCTCTGCTGTGCTCCCTCGGCTCCGGCTGGCAACTTCCTTTCAGCTGCCTCAGCCTGCCTGAAAGGGGGCTTTTAACTGCTGGGGCAGTTTCTTTGATAGGCCCCAGGTGGCCTACTTGGCTCAATCTCTTTGAAATAGCCCCAGCTGGATTACCCAGGGAATAGGGCTTTATGGAGCCTGGGGCTAATATGCATGCCTTCCAGCACCCTTCCATAGCCGTCCAGTCTAGCTCTGTCACACAACCCCCTCCCCTCCCCCCGGCTCAAGCCCCCCAGGTTGGGCAACTTGGGACGTCATACAGTGAACTCGGGACAGGCCATCGGCATTCCCGTAGCGACATCCCGCCCTGTGCTGTATGGTGAACTAGAAAGGTTGGAGGGACAAGAACCACCGGGTCACTCGCACATTTTTCTCCCTGTTCCACTGCATCCACTGGAGGGGAGCGTGATCAGTCACCACGGTAAAGTGGTGTCCCAGCTGGTAGTAGTGGAGTGCCTCCATAGCGCACTTGACAGCGAGGCACTCCCTCTCCACTACTGCATACCTCTGCTCCCTCGGGAGGAGCTTCCTGCTGAGGTACATTATGGGGTGTTCCTCATCTCCCACCATCTGCGACAGGACTGCATCCAACCCCACCTCCGAGGCGTCGGTCTGCAGAATAAATTCCTTTGTAAAGTCGAGGGCGAGGAGCATGGGGTTACTGAAGAGGGCCTTCCGTAAGTCTGTGAAGGCTTCCTCTGCCGCTGTGGTCCATTGTATCATGTCCGGGCCCTGGGCCTTGATCAGGTCTGTCAGGGGGCTGGTTCTGGAGGCGAAATGAGGGATGAACCGTCGGTAGTACCCTACCACCCCTAAAAATGCTTGGACCTGCTTCTTTCAGTTGGGCCGGGCCAAGTTCTGGATAGCTTCCAGCTTGTGGAGTTGGGGTCTCACCATGCCCCTCCCTATGATGTATCCGAGGTATCTAGTCTTGGCTAGACCAATGGCACACTTGGCGGGATTTGCGGTGAGGCCAGCCCGCCTCAGAGTGTGCAATACACCCTTCCACCTTCCTCAGGTGCGCGTTTCCCAGTCTGGGGTATGAATGACTATGTTGTCTAGATACGCAGCGGCATAGTCGGCATGGGGGCGTAACAGCTTGTCCATTAGGCGCTGGAAGGTGGCTGGGGCCTCACGTAGTCCAAAGGGGAGGACGTATACTGGAACAACCCGTCTGGTGTTGAAAACGCCATCTTTTCCTTTGCCTCTTTAGCTAGTGGGAATTGCCAATACCCCTTGGTCAAATCAGGGGTAGTCAGGAATCAGGCCTTGCCCACTCGCTCCACGAGCTCATCTATATGGGGCATGGGGTACACGTCAAACCAAGACACCTTGTTTAGCCGGCGGAAGTCGTTGCAGAACCTCATAGTGCCGTCCGGCTTCGGTACTAGGACGATTGGGCTGCACCACTGACTATGGGATTCTTCTATGACCCCCAGCTCCAACATCTTTTTGACCTCAGCCTTAATCTCGTTTCTCTTGGCCTCGGTTTATCGGTAGGGTCTTATCGTAACCCTGGCCCCAGGGTTGGTGATAATGTGAGAAACCTCCGTTGTTCGGCCTGGGCTAGTCGTGAAGACATCTTGGTTCTGAGCTACGATCTCTGATGCCTCGACCTTTTAGTTTGGTGTCAGGTCGGGGGATATCTTCACTTGTTCAAGGGCTACCACCTCCTGGGTGGAGGTCATACATGTTTCGTGGGCCTTCCAGGGTTTTAATAAATTGACGTGATAGATCTGCTCTAGCTTCCGGCTCCCCGGTTGTCGTACTCTGTAGTTGGTCTTCCCCACGGGCTCAACCACTTCATAGGGTCCCTGCCACTGGGCCAACAGCTTACTCTCGGCGGTAGGTACCAGTATCATCACCTGGTCTCCTGGCTGGAATCGTCGAACTGGACGTGGCGATTATAGTGAACTTGCTGGGGCCCCCTGGGCTCTCTCTAAATGTTCCCGCACAATGGGGGTGACTCAGGCTATCCGGTCCCTCATCTGGAGCACATGATCGATAACGTTCTTTCCCGGGGTGGGCTCCTCCTCCCAGATTTCCCTGGATATGTCCAAGATGCCCCGGGGGTGGTGTCTGTACAATAGTTCAAAGGGGGAGAACCCCATGGAGGCCTGGGGAACCTCCCGGATGGCAAACATAAGGTACAGCAGCAAGGCATCCCAGTTCTTTCCATCGCAGCTCACCACCTTCTTGATCATAGCTTTGAGGGTCCTATTGAACCTCTCCACCAGGCCGTCTATCTGAGGGTGGTAAACGGAGGTTCGTAGGGCTCGTACCTGTAGGAGAGTGCACAAGTCCTTCATTAGCTTCGACATAAACGGGGTCCCTTGATCTGTTAGTATCTCCTTGGGTAGCCCCACCCAGGCAAAAATCTTCACTAATTCAGTTGCAATCACTTTAGAAGTGGTATTCCGCAAGGGGACGGCTTCTGGGTACCTGGTGGCATAATTGAGGACGACGAGTATGTGTTGGTGTCCCCTGGTTGTTTTCTCCAAGGGACCCACTAGGTCCATGGCAATTCGCTCGAATGAGATCTCAATGATGGGTTGGGGCACTATAGGGGCCCGCAAGCAAGGCTGGGGGCTGTGTAGTTAGCACCCAGGGCAGGTGGTGCAATAACACTGAACTTCCTCGTGTATACCCGGCCAAAAGAACCTCCTCAGGATTCGAGCCAGGGTCTTTTCTACGCCCAAGTGCCCTCCAAAAAGGTGACCATGGGCTAAGCTCAGCATGACATTTTGGTGCTTCCAGGGCACCAGAAGCTGCAGTACCCTTTCTCCGCTTGTCTCTGTGGCCTGATACAACAGCTCCCCCTTTACCATAAAGTAGGGCCCCGGGCCCCGAGTTCTTCCCTCCACAGGGACTCCATCAATCTCGGCCACTTCCTTTCTGGCATTGACATATCTTGGGTCGTCAGCCTGGTCTCAGCCAAAGTTTTCTCATACTGTTCCTAGTTGTCCCAACTCCAAGGGACCAGCCTCCACCCCAGCTTCTGGTTCGCTGCGACTTGGCTCGGGGTTGGCTTTGGGCCCTTATTCCCTCAGGGCAGCTTCTCTAGCTGCCGCCCGGGTCTGCCTGCCTACCATGGCAGGCTTCAACCCGAGCCCAGGATTCTTGTGCCCAAAGCCTTAGCTACCCTCCTTTCGGCCCTGGTCTTTCGACCCTTCCTGGGGCCGGAAATAGATTCTGGGCGATCTCAGAGAATAGTGGGGGGTGGTCATCAGGGGGAGGGGGAGGGCGCAGCCCAGTGATTTCAAGTTCCTCTCCTCCCCCTGGTCCCTCCAGGAGAAGAAGGGTCCCAAACCCCAGGAAGTCTCTTCCTATGAGAACTGAGTATGGGGGCCTAGGAACCACTCCTTCTGTCACCCTGGTGACACCTTCCTGAACTTCGATATTCACTGGGATGGTACGGTAGTAGCTTACGGCCCTATGGACACGTCACCCCCGTGCATTTAGCCAATTGGCACAAGCTGTGCTTCACAAATTTTCCCGAGAGGAGCGTAATGGCGCTCCCGGAGTCCACCAGTGCCAGGGTCTTGATTCCATTCAGCTTCACAGGCCTCTTATATCCGTTGGGGGTTAGGGCAACCCCTACGAGGTGGATTAGGCTGCAGGAGTCAGGCCAGGTTCCCAGGTTACACTGCATGGGTTCTTCGGCATTGGTACATTGGGCAGCTATGTGTCCCCACTCCCCACACGCATAGCATCGGTAGGGGGCCCTAGGCAGCCCTTTGTCCTTTGGGCTAAGGGTTCTGGCTCTATCCTCCCTGCCCGTGTCACCCCGTCCCTTGGTGGCCTCCAGTGGGCCCTCCGTTTCCTTAGTCTTCCATCCGGTCCTGCCCGGGTTCTTGGGCGTCCGGACCCCCGGAGCTGGGGTAGGTCGTCTGAACTGGGGCAAGTCCTCTGACTGGCCAGGCGAGACCCCTGGCCATTACCCACCTCTCTACTAGTGCAACTAAGTCATCATAAGAAGAGGAGTTATTCTGTCCTACCCAAGCGCAGAGGTCGGCCTGCAACCCACTCATATACCGGTTGATAACCAGAATCTCAAGGACCTTCTCCGGCCGATGGATCTCCGGCTGCAGCCACTTCTGGGCGAGGTAGACGAGATCAAATAGCTGCAACCACGGAGCCTTGCTCTCCTGGAATCTCCAGTCGTGGTACCTCTGGGCTCGCACAGCTGTCATTACCCCTGACCAAGCCAGGATTTCTGCTTTTAACTGGGAATAGTCTGCCGCCGCGGGTAGGTCATAATAGGCCTTCTGAGCTTCTCCACATAAAAAGGGGGCGAGAATACCAGCCCACTGAGCCTGGGACAAAGCCTCACGCATGGCAACCCACTCAAAAATAAGGAGGTACGCCTCCACGTCGTCCTCCCCAGTCATCTTCTGCAGATAGCCAGTGGCCTGTAGTGTTCGCGTCCCATCCGGCCCGGGGGTTTGGGAAGCCAGGGTCCTCAGCTGGGCCACCACTTCTCGCAAAAGGGCCCGGTCTTGGTTGGCCTGGCTGATCAACAACTGATTAGTTTCTTGCTGAAGCCACAGTGATTCCTGCTGGGTGGCCATCTGAGCCCGGGTGGCCTCCTGCTGGGCCGCCATGGTCTGTATGAGTGCCTTTACTACATCATCCATTATGGTGGGGAGGAGGAGAAAAGACCCCCCCCCCCCTTTTTTTCCCCCTTTCTTCCCCTCTCCTAGTCGCTGCGCACGCCAATCCCACTCCTGACACCAGTGTGGCGGGATGGGCCTATTCCGCCCTGTGAGTCCTGAGCTTTTCCGGCCACTGGAGGGGAGCAGAGGGGGGGGCCCGGTCCCTCCCTCTACCCCAGACCCCGACCCAGGGACCCTGCAAAGAGTGATCTCACACTGCTTAGTCTCTGAGACCGCTTACCTTCCCTGGGTCACCCGTCCGTGGCCCCACTGCTTGTGGCCCGCTCCCTGGTACCGGTGTGAAGGGTTGTTCTGCCTTCCCCGGCTGGAACCTCTCTGTCTCTGGGATGGTGGCAGAAACAGATGATAGTCCCAAGCTCTGCAGCTGGGCTGGGCTGCTCTGCTGTGCTGTGCTGTGCTGTGCTCCCTTGGCTCCAGCTGGCAACTCCCTTTCAGCTGCCTCAGCCTGCCTGAAATGGAGGCTTTTAATGCTGAGGCAGTTTCTTTGATAGGGCCCGGGTGGCCTAATTGGCCCAATTGCCTTGAAATAGCCCCAGCTGGATTACCCAGGGAATAGGGCTTTATGGAGCCTGGGGCTAATATACATGCCTTCCAGCACCCTTCCATAGCCGTCCAGTCTGGCCCTGTCACACAGGCTACTGTCAAAACAACAAGCAGCAAGCAAAAGTACAGAAAAAAGCTATATGGATGCAAGCACCATTGTTCATTATTTGTCCTTTCAATAGAGGACTGACACAATTCAGTCAAAAATCATATTAACCCATAGGTTTTTTATTTTGAAAGCATAGTAAAGGGAGTGGAAACCACCACCACAGCTCAATACATTAAGTTGCGGCCATAGAATAAGGGAAACTATTTACACCTCGTGATCTAATCTTTATCAGAAGATGAAAAATTATGCTTAATTATATTAGTAATTAAAAAGGGAGAAGGTTCATTAAAAAAAGATAAAACATTCCTTAGGGAACAGCATAAGGGACGTGGGCATCTCAAAATCACTCCTCAGTTATGCCAGCCATAATAAATTTCAGGGCTGGAGCGGAACCACTTAAAAAGTACATGTTTACTGATGATGTTTTGAACAAAGTCACTCCCCTGAATTGGTGGAAATCATTAGCCAGGCACCTCGAAACAGAATTCCTTCAGTTGCTAAGCCAACTTTTCACAGTAGTAGCTTCCTCTGCAGGCAGAGAGAGAATATTTTCATCGTTTGGTATTATTCACACAAAGCTAAGAAATCGACTGGGAGTTGAAAAAGCAGGAAAACTCGTATTTCTGTTTCAGTCCATGAATAAAAATGACAGTAGAAGTGGGGAAGATGAGAGCTAGTTGTAAAAGTTTTAAGGACAGAGTACGTTTAAGTGTTGTGATGACGTGTCTGTTAGAGTTAATAAAATTTGAAAATTAAAAATATGAGTTTAAGGACAGCTGTCAGACAACAACTCAGGAGACTGCTGCAATTGCAAATGTGAAACATCTAAAACATCTAAAAAATTACACAAAATATACTCTCCTAGATATTGTAAAATGCTGTCATGAGTTGTAAATTAACATGTTTTAGTAATTAGATTTGCACCATTGTTTAAGAAATATGTGAAGTAGTATCAGTGGGAAACCTGATTTAAATCCATGATTTTCTTGGTGATTTAAATCGCCTTGATTTAAATCAATCCACCCTGTTTTCAGATAAACACAGAAAATGTTTTCTATTCTTCAGTGAGACAAGGATGACAAGCCTTAAAATTGTGATGTTATGAGCAGTATGAGAACTTTTTTGAAGGGGGAGGCATTACATTTTATGTTTACATATACAGTTCCCATTCTTATTTTACCTCATCTGCAAACATAAATACACCTTGCAGCACTCTTCTGCCAAATGTCACATTCATGAAAGCTTGTAGGTCTACTCTCAATACTCAGCAGACATATCAGTCAATAACAATGTGGCCTTACAAATCCCTTTGAAAGATCTATAAAGTTTCTGGCACATTACAGTCAGAATATGCTGTTGAAGTAAATCTACTACAGACTATTCAAATATACACCTTCTAATCCAGAGGTGGCCAAACCGGGGCTTGGGAGCCACATGTGGCTCTTTTACAGTTAAAGTGTGGCTAGCCGAGCCTTGAACGCCCCCGTCCCATTCTCCGCCTACCAGACTGGGGTGGGGAGTTTGTGGCTTCTGCACTGCAGTGGGAGGTAGGGCTAGAGGTTTCTGCCGAGCAAGGAGGCATCTGCCGGGGCTCAGGGCTTCTGCCCCATGGACCCACCTGCCAGGGCTTGCAGCTTCAGTTTGACAGTGGGGTGATGGGGCTAGGGGCTTCTGCCCCTTAAGAGGCACCTTCCAGAGCTCAGGGCTTCTGCCTCATGGGGCGCACTTGCTGGGGCTTCAGCCCTGAAGGGAGGAGGGTCTTGGAGCTTCTGCCATGTGGGAGGCATCTGCTGGGGCTCACAGGGCTTTGGCAGGCATGCCCCATGGGGCAGAATCCTTGAGACTCACCACAGGGCTGAAGCCCCGAGGCCTGGCAGGTGTGCCCCGGCTCTCAAACTTCTGAAGATTGTAGTATGCGGCTCAGAGGATCAGTAAGTTTGGCTACCCCGTTCTAACCTATCTGAAAATGTATCATTTTGAGGCTCTTGTCTTTTGCTGAGGAATGGCACAAGAAGAACAGAACTGTATGTATTTTTGTGCAGTTTAAGTACAGTTCAAATGCTCTTCACACCTCAAGCATTTAGTCATATTTTTTCTTTGGGGTACTTTGACTTAGAATAAAGTAAACAGTCCATTATTTACTAACCAAATGGAAAATATTTATTCCTGACACTATGTCACACATCCTATGAAGAGAAAAAAATTAAAGAATAAATCCTATGGAATTATGTGTGCTTTCTTATTTAGAACAAATTTGTTAGTATAGTTAGAATATTCCTTTTCCTCTCTCAACCTCACTCTCCATATGAAGATAAGTCTTAAAACTTTCTATATTTCAATGCTTGTACAGTAAAGGCCCTGGTTTTATAAATTAGACTTTGACATGAGGATAAGAAAAAGTGTGTGTTGAAGAAAGGAATACATACACATATTTTAACTAAATTTAACAGTGCATTTCTACAACCTATTCCACATCACTTTTTCCTCCTTCAAGCAGCAATAATGTGTCATCAGATTCAGCAGCTAACAGCCATTTTAAGTACAATAGGCAGATGAGAGATTCTGTTGCAGTACAACTGATGTTACTATAAAATTTCAAAATAGAAACAAAAACAACATGATGTTCATGTTGGCTGAATTTTTGCCCCTTCTGCTGTAAAGCCCTTGAGTTCACAAACAGCAATGGAAAATAGCTGTTACACAACAATTATATTTTATAAAAAAAGCTCTTTAAGAGAATTTATTTCTTTCTGATAATTGATTTTATGTTACTTCCTTTACACCATACCACTTCCCTGTGGGGCGATGCTTCCCTGAGAGCAAGCGGACAGAAAAAAACCCAGATGCATTGGTAAATGTTGCTGCATATTATGTTCAACAGTGAAGCTGTCCTTTTAGAGCCTTACGCTATCCTAATGTCCATTATATTTGTAGTGAACACTTCACTGAGTCTGTAAAAGTCATTATAAACAATCTCAAAAAACTTCAATGAAAAATGGAATTTACAGTAATATAAAACAGAACAAAGATTTCCATGATTCCATGAAATCTTTCCTCTAGTTCAGGGGTGTCAAACTCATTTGCTATGGCGGGCCAGATTTGAATTAAACGTACTTCAAGTGGGCCATATATACCATAAATCAAAATACTAGGCACTTTTGGAGCACTGTGTCTCGGGCACACAGACCTCCATGTGCTACCGCCGGAGTACACAGATCTTGTGGCAGTGTGCAATGCCGCGAGACCTCGTGGTGTCGCACTCTCTGGCAGCAGCGTACGCTGTCGCGAAATCTCGCAGCGTCACACCGCCAGAGGGTACAACGCCACAAGACGTCGCGGCAGCACACGCTGCCACCAGGGGCCGGACCAAAAAGGTTGGCAGGCTGTATGCTTGACACCCTTGCTCTAGTTAATAAATAGTGATTCATTGTAAAATCCTGAAAGAATGGCGGATACCTGAATTAGTAGAGTGGATTTCCTTAACTGTTGGAGGCAGAAGGAAGTTTCTTATGAGGATATGGAGTCTGCCACTGTCAATGGAAATGTGGGTATTAAATGATAACACCGGTGTTTAACATATGATTAAGAGCTGCCACACAACTTGGCATTTCCACAGTTTAAAGAGTTAGTGTTAAAGAGATGTCCTGCTTAACAAACCTTAATTCCTTTAAACAAAGATTTTGTTTATGGAATTTACACACACACACACACACACACACACACACACACACCCTTCCTATGTAGTATGTGGGAATCAGGTTGGAGGGAGGGTTGAGGAGCTTATTTTTGAGGGAGAGGATGATATATCTAATTTAAGTGCAATGTAGCTTTCATTCCTGGGCCAGGAAAGTCAGATGTGATGAAACTGCTCTGCCTTGCCTCAGAGTGAAGGAGCTTCTGCCTAAGCCATAGATCTTTGACAGAGGCTGCCCAGCAAAGGAGCTCAGAACTACTCTCCATCTAACCAAGATGGGGTTTGCAGCATAGATTAACTGGACAGTAAATTGAGGAGCTTTGTAACCACCGATCATAGAGGGGAGCTCTCTCTCCTTAAGCAGTGCGGCTTCAGTCCCACTGAAAACAATAGGAAATGGGTAGGGACATCTTCATTTCCATATGCCAAGCCTTTAGATGGCAGCCATCTTTCATGAGGGTAGCATGTATGTTCACATAGATGTCTATAGTGAAATGGTGGCCATCTTTACTAAGGGCAAGAGTAGCTTCCATCGCAATGGGTAGCTACCATCCAATTGTAAATTATAGGAACAGCAGCCATTTTGAATAAAGAAACTTGTGAACATAATGATAAAGTTAGAATACAACAATTGTTAATAACTATGCTTACTTGCAATTTCTTCAAATATACATCTGACGGTTTTAAATAAGTTTTAACTATATGGAAAATCTGAAGGATACAAACCAGCCATTTATTAGCAAAATAACTTTGCACAACGTGAGACACCAAGAAAAAAATAAATTCAAAAGATCCTATTTTTAACTAATTTAAACTCATACACTAAGCATCACATTTAGTTGAATAACGTAAGAAAATACAAACTTTACCCAGATTTATGTGGTGTAAATTTAGGGAAGATACACTATTTTTCAAGCTGCTTCACCATTATATTGCAGTATATTAACAGCTGACATAAAATGAATTCTTTGAAAATTTAGACCAGTGTTTCTCAAATAGTGTTCCGCAGAACCCTGGGGTTCCACGGGACGAGTTCAAGGGTTCCGCGAAAAAGCGGAACTGCGCTGCCAAAACAAACATAAATCGCGCACTGCCGAACAGCTGTCAGCGAGTTGCCGATCAGCTGCTATAGCGCCGCCAAACAGCTGATGGGGCTGCTGAACAGCTGATTGTGGTGCTGAAAATGGCTTAGATAGCACGCTGCCGAAAGCCGCCTACACCGCGGTGCCGAAAAGGGGTAGATTTCTTGGACTTTTCGGCGGAGGGTCTGGCATGGCCGGGCAAGGGTTCCGGGGGCAAATATAATTGAGACACTGATTTAGACTAAAGCATCTAATTTGAAGGTATGATGTGAGTGCCATACCACAGATTTGTGGAGATCAGTAATAAAAGCTTCATTCTGAGTGCCTATGACCACACCGTTGTCCTGGTAGAATGAACCCTGATACCATCTAGTACAGAAACTGCTTTATTCTTGTAAGCTTCTTTAATGTGCAGTATGAACCACCTTGCAATGAAAGATTTCAAGGCAGCCAATCTGTTCTTGGCAGTCCCAACAAAACAAAAAGTCTATCAGATTTGTTCAAACAGAATTTAAGTGCTTTTCTGGCATATAAACAATGAAATTCCCTTTGCTGTTTGGGGACTCTGAGTTTGGGCAGAAAGAGGCCAAAATAATGTTCACAGTCCTATGAAATTCTGTGTTTGTTTTGGGAATGACCTCATCAGTTGTATTCAGGATCATTGTGTCTCTATGGTCCTGAACATATTCTTCTTTCAGCGAACTTGTTTGTCATTTTAACTAAATTCAGAATATGCCAAAACAGCCTCTCTGGTTAAGAAAGGGTTGGGGCAAGAAGAGGGGAAGTTCAAATGTCTGTTCCCTTTGAAATTCCAAATTAACTTTGGGAACAAAATGGAACACTGTCTTAAGGGCTACTTAATCTTTATGTAAAATCAGAAAAGGATCATAAAAAAAGCAGAGCAGCTAATTTCTTCAACCTTTCTGACAGAGATAATAACCATCAAAAAGGCTACTTTAATGGGGAAAAAGAAAGGAAAGACCATGTCTGAAGGCTCAAAGAAAGGAGAACAGTCTAAAGAATCAGATTAAGTCTATACACAGAGGCAATACGGTGATGCTGTCAGATTCTTCATCACCTTCACAAGTCTTGATATTACAGGATAGAAACCTAGTAGAAGTCTCTTATTGCTTGTAAACATGACTACGGTCTTTTCAAGGTGTGAAGACTTCCTCTCTTTCTCCAGCTTTTCCTGAAAAATCTCTAGATAGCTAAAGTCTTCTTTACCCCCTCCTACCTCACAGCACACCAATAATACAATCTTTATTTAGTATGGTAGTAAATTATGGACAAAGGGTTTCCAAAACCTATACAGGATGCTAATTACTTCTCTGGTTAAGCTCTGACTTTTCAGGGATCTCCTCTCCTACAGCAGACCTTCAGCTATAGCATTTCTGGAGAATAGGGGCACACTGGGCCCTGAATCTGAAGATATTGAACTCAAACTCAGTGGCTCTTCCAGAAATAGCTAGATATTTTTGCTCTGTCTATCTTAGCTTTCTGGAGGTCTTGAGGGTTGAGAAGGAAGGCAAGATAGGAATATAGCAGTGGATCTGTTCAAGTAATGGAAAAAGCACTTGTGAAGGCACCAGCCTATTTTAACCAGGCACAGAATTTGCATTACTCTTTCAAATAGATGTCCCAGCTTGGGTAGATTTACTGGAAGACCTCTGAGATCAGGGACTGCTTGCCCCAAATGGAACCTCCAGCAGCTCAGCCTATCTGCCTGCTTGGACCAATGAACCATGCTAACAAAAAGATATGATCTCCTGCTGTGGGATCCTCTTAATCAGAGACTTAGAGATGCTCTGACCTACATTGCTTCCAGGTCATCTGTACTCTCTTGCTCCTGAGAGGGACAAACAATCCCTGCAGATGACTGACCAAATTGCCTCCATCATGAAGTGCCTGTATATTATGAAAGATTTCAGTCACACGGAATCTAACAGTAATCTCATTGATTCTGGCCTCTTTGACACTGCAAAGGACAGACAAATACCTGAGACCTTTTCTGTGCTCCAGAGGTGGCATTATAGCCCTTATTTCCCATGGACAATTAAGTGTTTCTGCCACCCAGCAATCATTTATTTATCTGTTCATCAAATCTGTTGGAGGGAGCAGGAGTGGGAGAAGACCCCATAAGAGAAACACTTGCGTCAAAAATTCTCTTACCTATATAGGCTTCACCAAGCCTGCCGGCCTAAAAGGCCTTAGGTTAGCAGACTCTCTGGAACCTGGCCTGTACCACTGAGAAAGAAAGAATGGCCTTTCAAACTCCAGTCTCACATGCCTTTCAGCATGATGATCCAGAGCTACCCTGAATAACTTCTCCCCTCTGAAGGGAGAGAACTTCTAATGAAAAATTCCTGCCTACCAGAACATAACCAAGAGCTTTCCTGCCCACACAGTTACTGTTAAGGAGAAAAGACATAATGACCAAGTCCAGCAAGCCATCATAGAGAAATTCATAGAAAGCCTGAAGCTCAGCCCAAGCTTTCTGCATCTCACAGGGACACACTGGAAAGTCTGTGTTAAATCCTTGTGGGAAACACCTGTCCCTAGTATTTTTAATATTTTTTCTTTTCCATTCTATCATTTCTAAAGTTTGCCAGTTATTTCTCTTACCTCCCGCTAGGCGTGTTTAGTTGCACACTGGGTTGGGGGAGAGGAGAATCTGGGTCCAAAAGCCAGTAAATATTATCTCTGTTTTGCTAATGTGGAAACAGTGAAGCACATAGAAGTTAAAAAACACTCCCAAAATCAGGAACAGTAAATGGCAGAGTCTGGCATAGAATCCAGATCATTTAACTTCCAATTTTTTTCTAACCACTGAACAACTGTCTCTTCTTTTTATTGTCATGGTGTGACACTATGAGCCCCTCAAATGCCTACTGATAAAGGGCTCACTGTCATGCAACAGCAACTCCTGTCAGACCTGACAAAGTCACTACACCTAACAAACTGTGACAGTAGTGTGTATCTATAAAGAATGTTATGTGAGATATCAAATGAAAGCCAGTGCACACTGAAAGACCTGAAGAAGACCTCTGTGTGGCTTGAAAGCTTGTCTCTCTCACCAACAGAAGTTGGTCCAGTAAGAGATATTACCTAATCCACTTGGTCTCTCTAATATACTAAGACTGATATAGCTATGACTACACTGCATAGTGAAAACACTGGTCATTAATATCATTGGGAAATATATATATTACCACTACATGAGGAATTATGGATTCCTACTAATATTATGCTTTAAAATCTAATCAAACCCAGGGAGAAACAGGTTCTCTTCTAGTTAGGAGGAAAGATAGTTATGTGTGTGTCTGATTTAAATTGAACACAGTGATGTCAGAGATAATGAGCAGTTCATTTGCACTGAGATAAGCAGGAGCAGCAAGTTAACAGAAGGATGAAAAGAAAGATCATGGACAGCATGGCATCTGCACACCAGTGGTGGAGAAGAACTTTATCTGAAGATACATGTCAAAAGAATACATTTCAATGGTTTTCTGGACTATAAAAAGAAGGGGAAAGAACCCTTTGGTTATCCACCACTGAGGAAACATTTATGCTAGTTAGATCCTGGCCCAAGGGAGTTTGTGACATTGAGAGGAGACTTTAGGCCAGAAAACTGCCTCAGACAAGGACTGTAGTCTGTTAAGTTTTAATCACTAGAAAGTAGATTATACATTTTTTTGGTGGGGGGGGGGGGTAGTTCTAACCATTTTCTGTTTTTATTATCCTTGTTTACTATAATTTAGATCTCTGTTCTTGTTTTATTATAAATTCATCTCAGTGCTGGTATATTAAAGTAAGGTGTGCATCCTCAGCTGATCCAATAGACTGGTGTGTATATTGTCTCTCTGGAGACAGCAGACTTGGCAATTTCTGTGAGTGTCTAGTGACAGGGTCTGGATACTGTAGAGCAGGGGTGGGGAACGTCTGGCCCGTGGGCCGGAAATGATTTGGTCTGGACCTGGCGGCAGCGCGGTTTCACCCTGCCGCCGTTTGCCCCTTTTCGGCAGCGGGGGGACTTCAGCGGCGGGGGCTGTCCCCCACCCCCCACGGAACCCTGCCACCGCCGAATTCTCCCCCGCCGCCAGGGCCACCATCAGGCCCTTGACATAAAAAAGGTTCCCCACCCTGTAAGAGGAATGCTTTTCCAGGGGGTTCAGGAACTGGGGAGCATCAGGTCTTATGGCAAGGCAAGATAAGGGCTGGCAGAGACCGAAGGAATTTGTTTGGTTGGGTAATAGACTGGAGTGACAGGGAGCTGTGTCTGTTTAGCATTAGCAAATCCCTCTTTTGCTAAGGCAGAGGTGTAACAAGGTGATTTATAATGCTGGGTGCTTCGAGAAAGCATTCAGTTGCAGAGCTACATGCACCTTTGACTACTCTCTGGTCTTTCTAAGTGCATTCCATTAAATATCAGACCTCTTGCCTTTACCTATCCTGGGGTGGAATCCTATGATTTTCCCACTCTTAAAACAAGTCTTAAGCCACAGCTCCTTGTGTATTAACTGTGATTTGTCAGCAGGTCCAATGGGGCTCAGCACTTGGGGTGCTGTGACTGATTGGTTAATAAAGTGAACAGATAGTCTTCTGAAAGCAAAGTACTGTTTAATCTTAACAGAAGAACACACCAAAGCAGAATAGAAAAAGTTTTAAGGTAATAGAACAGTCTCTATACATATTTCTCTCAACTAAGGCATGCCATCCCCCAGAAGCTTACAAACAGAGCCCTGCAAATCTGCGAATATCTGCTTTATATCCACGGATCATTTTTGCATATCACAGATCAGATGTGGATACAAATTTTGTGTCCACGCATGGTTCTACTTACAAAGACTCATCTGCTTCAGGGCCCCTCCACAGAACCTGTCTCTGTGTCAGCCTGTTCCTAGTGAACAGCCCTTGACAACTGCCCTCCCCCGACAACCCTTCAAGCCAGTCACTTTTTAACCATTTCAAGTCCTTTTGAGCTATTTGTTTTCAGCCTTTGCAAAACAGCTGTGTAACTTTGGGCTGGGGTCAAAGTAGTAGCATCTTCAGGCTTAACACCACAACACTGTTTCTTAATGGTTCCCCATTATGTTTACTGTGAAGTTACTCATCTAGAAACATTTTGTTGGTTTCCTGCTAGTTCTCTAACATCCCTGCTACTGAACTAACTCAACATACGCATAAAGTAAGCATTCCAATAATTCTATATATCCATATAGTAATAATCTCAATAACTAGGTTTTATATAATAATCACAAATTATTACAGATCAGCCTCACATTCTTCAGTTATATATAATTTCATATTGCACGTCTCTTAAAATAACAAAGACCTGGAGAGGAAATTTCTACTAGAATAGATGGTTCACAACAAATCTGAATAATATGGAAAGTCTTAAGCAGGAAAGATGTACCATGAAATTCAAAAAAGGTCTCAGTGGAGACTTGGCTTTAAAATTCTGCCCATCACAAATGAAAATAAATTTGAAACTTTCATCCTAATCCACTTGACATATATCAACGTATTAACACTACCACCAAATTTGGCTATTAGTTGTCTCTGCTCAACATTGGCCCATGACTGGAAAAGGAAGGGCTCAGTGTGTATAACAACTGATTTCTGTTTTAAAATTTCAGTATTTTAGTGGAATTGAAGAGATGTGTAAAAAGAACATATTTATCTGTTCTTTTTCTATGCATTCATATATTGGACAAGTAACAAATACATTATTTGATGGTTCAAATTGATAAAGATTTTCTATTTATTGTATGTAGTACTATGCAGAAACATACTTGGCCCAAATTACTTAGACACAGACACAGACACAATGTTAAAAGAACAAAGTCAAGCATTCAAAAGTTAGGAATTATCAGAATTAAAATCACTTATGCATATGCCTTACAAAGCATGCACTACGATAGTGTTTTTAATTACAGACCCCATACTATTTTGTCCACAGGACCCGGCCTCTCTCAGTGCATAAAATGCATGATATACAACTAATAAACAGCTATCAATGTTTTGTTTTCCCCTCAGTGTTCAATAAATGGCTCTAGAGTTTATTTACTGCACACCATTTAAACCCGGCTCTAAATACAGAATTATTAATTTCTTCATTGACTTTTCTGTGGTGTTCATGACTATGGCTATGTTTTCACTGTTTGCCACCATCAGATTGACTTCTCTGGATCGACTGAGCGGTCAGTGAAGACCTGCTCAGTTGATCCAGAAAATCGACATATTAAGACCACCTTCTCAAGTGGCATAGCGCTGCATTGACGGGAATGCTGTTCCCGTCGGCGCAGTGCAGTGAAGACGGTGCGCAGAAGAGAAGCAGAGAAGTCAACGGGAGTTACACAAGTTTTTTGCATAGCTTGCATAACTCCGGTCGACTGCCGCCGAATCTTGGAAGTAAGTGAAGACAAACCCTATAACACCACAATGCTTCACGAACAATTTTCACAACACTCCTGTAAGATGAATGGATATTATCCCCATTTTACAGACGGGAAACTGAGACAAAGATTAGATTAAACATGTTCACTAATTTTGAGTGCCAATTTCAGATACCCAGAACCTGATTTTTCAGAGTACTATATAGCATTATATAGCACTTTTATTTGTTCAAACACAGTTCCTATTGACTTCAGTTACAGATGTGAATGCTCAGCACTTCCGAAAATCAGACCCAACAGTCTCAATTCAAGCATCCAGAAAAAGAACACAATTTGTGTGAATTGTGAAAAGTTTGGTTTAAATGACTTGACAATCATCACATACGAACTCTGTCAGAATTCAGCTCTTAACAACAAGACAATCCTTTCTCTTCCTGCAATACCCCATCTCATTCACTGCACATCTTCCAAACTTCTAGATTCTAGAATATATGAGACAAGAGTCCTACAGACAACAGCCACCTTCACTACACAACCCTGATTCATCCCCAGATTCTGTCCTGTGCACTGAAGGAGGCAGGAGTCCTGTGGAAAAAATAGCATGACACCATATAATTATACATCGTATCATAATGCATATGCATAAGGGGGTCAAACTGAGGTTGCATAGGTAACCCTAATTCTGGCATTTCCTAACTTTTGAGTTCCAGACTTTGCAAGCTTAGTAATATATTGTTTTAACGTGATTTGTGTGAAGGAGAGATTTTTTAGGTTTTTTAAAAAGCAACTGAAAAAAACCCAGAAAATGTCATCGCCTGGCATCATATTGACACCCACAAAGGTCATCAGCAGGATTGGAACCTATAAATACAGATCTCTGCCACTTGAGTTAACAGAGTAAATGATAGCTATAGTAGGCTGTCATCCTCTACATGGACTAGCTCTCGAGTAGGATGGGTTATTTTGTCAGTGAGTCTCACAGATATGTGCTGATGGCAGAGAAATGTTGAGACTCAGGAAACCTGGGTCCCATTCCAGATTCTGGAGGGAGTGTTTCCTAGTGGGCACAGTGTCTTCTGCATATTGTCCCCAAGCTTGCCCCTTCCAATTCCATCCCTCCAAACTGTTCCTCTCCCAGTCCTGTTTCTTCCCCTCCACCTGACCATTCATGCCACTCCAGACCCCCTTGCCCAGCCAGTCCCAGTTTCACTCTATCCAAGCTCCTCAGTTGATATCTCTCCATGCTGCACTCCCTGGCCTCCATTCACACACACCCCCCCCCAACACACACACACTCCCCATTCCCACTAGCTCCCAGTCTCACTCCCTGAGCTCCTCATTCTATCTCAGTGTCCCTGACCTCCACCCCAGTTCCTTTTACCAGTTTCTGCAAAGCCAGTCCCATCTCATCCCCTTAGCACCACAGCTGATCAGTTCTGCCTTCCCTTCTCCTTCTCTCTGCCCACTAGGTTCCCAGTCCCACTCTACTTGCCCAGGCATTTCTAGTCTCCCCATCTCCTTATATGATCTATGTCTCCACACAACCAGTTGATCTCAGTCCCTCCTTCCTGTTTCGTTCTCGGACTCCCATTTCCAATCTGATTGCCCAGTCAATCCAAGTCTTCCCTGTCCCAGTGTCCTTGCACAACCAGTTCCTGTCATTCCTCTGAACCAGATATGAACTGGTCACAAAGCTTGCTTCACACACCAGGTGTATTCATGGTAAGACCCTTTAATGATCTGCCAGGCATGGCTGAAGTTAGCTCAAATAAGGTATTTTTACATGCAGTGCCACCTAGTGGCTAAACAGTATAATACAGTTTAACATTCCATTACATCTCCCCTTTAAGTTCCACATTCCTACCATTTACAATATTTACACTATAATCACACTGTCTTTGAAGGTCAGTACATACAAGTCTGGTAAGTGTATCTGAATCATACTGGTTTTCTAATTACATGACCCGAATGCATAACAACTTGGTCATCTGGCTAACCATTAGTTGCAATGACGGTCTCTGGTCACTTTGGAATCTAAGTCATCTTCTTTGTGTTCTTCATCTGCCATCTGTAGTTGTCCTGTTCTATACCCAGTAGCCCCTAGAGGTGTTGATCTGCAACTCAAAAGAGGAAGGAATGCATCTTCCTACTGTAGGATTTTCTTGGCAGTCTGTACAGCTCTCTCAGCCTCTCCATTTGCTTTTGGTGTTGTGGGCTGGTAGTAATGTGATAAAAACCATATTTCATTCAGAATGACAAATTCTGCTGCAGTGAATTATGGTCTGTTGTCCATCACTAGTAGTTCTGGAAAATGGAAGTGAGCAAAAGTGTGCTTCAGTTTCTTGATAACAATGCAACATGTTATGTCTTATTTTATATACAGTACTTGGAAAAATAATCCATGACAACCAGATAATGATGTCCTCTGAATCTACACAAATTTGCAACTAGTTTCTTTTAAGTTCTCTCTAGGTAGACGTGTTTATACACTGTATGGTTCAAGCATTGTCTCAAGTTGATTGTATTGTATCTCCTTTCAAAAGTCCAATATCATCAAACCCTGCTTTGAATTCTTCCACCTTTCTCATTAGGCCCATCGTGGCTACCACACTGCAGCTGAAAAGGTTGTTGGTCTTTGATCCTTTGATCACATGCACTCCAAATTCATAGCTTTTGCCTCTGTGGTGAATTGTCCCATGCTGTTCAAAATACCTCCCGGGTTAGTCAGAGCTGTGTCAGGTAACTTCAGCTCTGGGAGGGATTGAAGGTAATTGTAAATCCCTTCTGATATGACTGTGACATCAGCTCCTGAGTCAATTTAAAATCAATGGTCTTGCCATGAATAGTTAATTGTCCAGGCAAGCGCTATATATCCCTGAAACAATGACTCTTGATCATCTGTAATATGAGTTAACTCTGTGACTAACTTTGGTGTGGCAAACAGCTGCAAAATGTCCATATTTTATGCATTTATTACACCACATGCCTCTGGCTGGACATGCATCATCTCTTGGGATATGACTTTTTCCACATCTTGCGCACATAGACTGGAATTTTTCCCTCTTACCCTAGGAGTTCTCTCTCCTTACCTCAGAGGATTTATGATAATGACTTAACACTCGTGTTAAACATTCAACATTTGACCCTGATTCTTGATTTCTCTGGTGAAAATATGCTCTTCCATAAACCACATTTTTCTGAGGTACAAATATGCATCAAACATAACCAGAATCCTTTCATAATTAGTTTTCTGACTGTCTTCGGTAAAGTCAAAGGATTTAAAGATATGCTCTGCCTACTTCCCCAAAGCATGTATTAAATTTCAACCCAAACAATTAAAGTCTAGAAAATTTATAAGCAACTAAAAACAGAGGCAAGTGTCAGGAATGCTTAGGGGAAGTGTCAGGCAACCTTTAATATTAATCAGTCTGACCTATAATATACATCCTAGAGAACAACCTACCACTTCATAGGGTAAAAAATTATATCAATTTTGGCTCAGTGAGGCCCATAGTGCACCAAAGGACCAAATCCCTTTAAAGCAGCCATGTTCATTTTGAAAGATACAGACCACATGAAGCACATGTATAGAGCCACTTAAGTGATACTTTGTTGAACATACACTCCAGAGTGCATCAAAATAGTTAAAGGAAGCCTGTAACTTTCTTGGAATAGTTGAAGCATGAAGTACATAAAGCAGCTTAGGTCGGAAATAAGCTGAAAGATTTCTTTGCCTTTGTTGCAGCTGAAGGATTTTGGATCTCAGTGTATTATTCTTCAACCACAGCAACTCTTGCTCTTCTCAGTTGTTCTGTTTTTGTTTATCATTGAAAGCTGAGAAATAAATCAGCATCAGCAAGTATAATATGGCCCTCAATGTTGAAGGCACATATAGTAAGTTTAATTCTTCAAGTTTGCTGTGGACAAAATTGCTTCAAGATGCATATTTCTTTTTAAATACTCTTGAAAAAGCTAATTAGTTATTAAAGTAGATTATATAATATTTCTTATGGAATTTCAACTGTGTGTTAAGATGGTGATAAGTTCATGTCACACTTGCTTAGCCCCAGTATATTAGAGCCATTATTTTCTTTTGACATAACAGCTACAAACCTGACATTTTGATAAAACATGTTAACTGTACTATATCATAATAATTGCTGACCTTCAAATAATTACGATATATTTATTATTGAACAAAATATAGATACTCATCCGTGGAATTCCACCCCCACACCTCCCAAGTTTACAAGATTGGATGGCTGAAAGACTTCACAATTCACCTTTTCACTTTTCACACATTTAGCTCAAAAGTAACCAAAAATAATTTTCCTTTGACTGCTTGCTGTTTAATGGTCAGTATAAAATGAGAGAGTGGTCCCCGTGTAGTTTTAGTGGACAAGTCGCCATATCAAAACCAGATCTGCATTTGGCATCTGTATTGGCAGTCTCAGCACACAGACAATCAGTATAAACTACACACTAATCCACAGAAATGGTCCATCAGGATCCAAACACATTGCCAAGTCAGAGAGTGGAAGTAGGTGCATTACTGCTCGTGTGCTGTGTCTGTTCTGTGAATATTTGTGAAGCACAAAATTGTGTTCAGTCAATTATACTGCTTGACTGTTTATACATTATTAATCTTACTCTTATTTAAAATACATTTTTCTTTTTCAGACACAGTGCGGTCTAGTTCACTGAACATAGGTGGTGGGGGCCAAAGCATACCAAATTTTTATTTCATTTGTAATACTGAATCATCTGTGACTAGGCAAATCACAGAGGAAGTGAGTTATCCCACTGATTTCAATTAAATTACTTGTGTGAGTAACTTCTCACCAGTCTGATTAAGTGGATCACAATCTAACCCAATGTAACACCACCGAGTTCATCAAGTTAGTTATCAGGGTAAATTTGACCCTCCGTGTTTCAACACTCTCATTTGTAAATAGGGGATTTTACTAGTTACCTATATAGATGTATTGATATGATCAGTTAGACCATGTTGACATCTCAGGAGACTGAAGGCCTCAATGGAGATGCAGCAAAGACAGCACTACTGCAAGTTTCCCCAGAGACTTACCAGAATGTTTACATCTTTGTTACAATTTATTATTTCCATAGCACTGTATGTATACACAGTACTATGAAATGAGTAAAATGTGCCAGAGTCCCCACATCATAGGGTTAAAATTCTAAAATGTACAAGTAGGTACAATACTAACATATTAACAGTAGCCCCAGTTCAGTTTATGCTTAAGTATTGCCCTGAATAGGAGTGCCTCCTTGAATTGGGACTAGGGTGACCAGAGGTCCAGATTTTTAATGGACAGTCCCAATATTGGGGGCTTTGTCTTATATAGGCACCTATTACCTCCCACCAAGTTCCAATTTTTCAGACTTGCTATCTGGTCACCCTAACTCGGACCTGTATGGGTCATAGGGTAGTTCAGTCTCTGTGCCCAATCAATTCTTGGCCCCTCTCAGTTATTGAGAGAGATTTGTTAATTGTATTGTTGAGTATTTAAAGATTGCCAAAGGCACACAAAGCTTTGGATTGGGGGTTTGTTTTGGGGTTTTTTTAGTACAATTCAAAAATAAACAGATGCCAACTAGTGCAGTTGTAGTGATGGGTGTTACAAGGTGCATACCTGTCCACCAGAACTCAACTAGCACCATCAACTCATTTCACAGAGACCACAGAACTTCCCTCATATATAAATAATGTACTATTACTGCCAATCTGTGATGTATTTGATTGGCTTATTTAGAAGAACTAATGCTTCACATAGTAAAATGATATACCTAGCAACAGGCTGTTCCATTGTGACTGTATGGTGAGACTAGGAGACAGTGGGAAAAATTGAATTTTTTAAATTGAATCTTAGACAAATTACTTCTAGAAACATGTTATAAATGTCTCTGAAGTTAATTATTCACAATTCAGCTACTCAGATAAAGCCATTCAGTACTTTGCTTTCTGATTTTATATACTAATATCTGGACTGCTTTTGAGCCTGCATCCTTTAATTCTAAAAATGAAAAGCTGAGTGGTAATATCTTTAAAACAAATTCCTTCTGTTTCTCATGCTGTGGTTTTCAACCTTTTTTCATTTGCAGACCCCTAAAAAATTTCAAATGGAGGTGCAGACTGCTTTGGAAATCTTAGACAATCTGCAGACTCCCAGAGGTCTCCAGACCACAGGTTGAAAATCACTATTCAAATGTAGTGCCTATCACAAGCTTGAGTGGCCAACTTTCTAATTAGTGAAAACTAGACACTGAGCGCCAGTTACCTCCCCCTGCACCCTGCTCTGCCTCTTCCCTCAAGTCCCCCACTTGCTCATTGCTCTCTCCACTTCCCTCCCCCCACCAGCTGAGCAGGGCTGGAGTGGTGGAGGAGGCAGGACATTCAAAGGAAAGCCACGCTCTGAGGCTGGAGGAGGTGACTGGGGCAGGACAGGGAGCAGTACCCCAGGGGTGAGCACAAAGGAGCCTGAGAAGGGGGCCCAGGCGGCGAGCCTGGCCATGATCCTCAAACCGCCACTCCCTTCAGGATCCCTTCCCCTGGCTAAGGGCACCTCTCTCTGCTGGAGGTAGGCAGTTCTTGAGGGCTCCAGCAGTAGTTGCTCTTCCCAGTTCCCACTCTTCTGGCAGCAGAATGCAAGCCAATTGCGGACAGTTACTCAGATGACTGGACACTGTCATGTTCCCTTTTTGACTGACTTTTCAGTCAAAAACCAGACACCTGACAACTCTATCATAAGCACTAAATGCAAATCAAAGACAAAAACAAGGATAAATGGAGCCTGCAACTGATGTCTGACTGTAGTAGTAGCAGCGTACCATTCAAAGACTGTTCTTATGTTCCAATCTAAACTTCAATATTACCGTGTGCAGTAATAGAGCAGTTTTAGGTATGATAGAACAAACAGCACGGTGCACCTTCCCGAAAGATGGAAAAAAAGGAAATGTAGGGCCAAATTCTATGCTCAGCTGCACCCTCATATCATAGTGACTTCTGTGATGTGTAGGTGTAAATGATGTCAGTAATTAGTCCTTATGTTTTGAGATTAAGCATTTACATGGTTCTATTCTATCCTGTTAACAGAATTAATTTTTTCTAACTTGATATTTAAAGTGTTAGCTTAAGGAATTTATTAAATTAATCACTATATTTAAACTTCTGGTATCATGTAACATATATCATGCAGTGCTCATAAATCCCAATAGTAATTTCCTGTTTTGTATCACAAAACTACACAGCGCAATAGAATTGTTAAGTCAGTGTATGTAAGAAAAAAAAGTCCAAGATCACAACAGAAGCTGGAAAATGAACTCATTTCCAAAGAGATCATTATAAATCAGGGTAAACAGTACAGTTGGTGGCATCTGCCTGACACTGTGCCTATGAACAAACACGGAACAGTTTCCAGAATGCTTTTTGCATCGGAGTACAAAAATATAAACTAAGTTCTATTTAAAACAGATGACACATTGAAATCCAAATTGTAAAAAATGCTAATATAAATTATTCAGTAACTACTGCAAAATTTGTACTAATATTGCATTTTTAACTTCATCCACTAGATGGCATATGCTTCTCAGTTTCAATAAAAATATACTTGAGCTTGGGCTGCCTGAATTCAGATTCTCTGCCTGTTTCTTCTTGTAATTTACAAGATTCACAGACAAATAGATTAGTTTTTACACTACAGTGTTAACAGAATGCATAAGAGGAGAAAATACATGCTGTGATAAAGATTTAGAATAATACATGTGTTTTCACACTTAGGCTGTCCACACTTAAAAGTTGTATAGGCATAGGTATGCTGGTCAAGGATGTAATTTTTTTTAAACCAACATACCTATAGCAGCAAAACCCCTAGTCTAGACACAGTTATCCTGGTATAACTGTACTTATACCAAAAGAGCTTAGGCTTGGGTCTACACTTAAAAGTGACATACCTTTGCTTTTTCAGTTAGGAGCATGAAAGCTGGTAGTGGTAAAAAGTTATTTTGTTCGGATAAGCTGTCTCTCCACTATGGGAACTTACTAATATAGTTATATCAGCATACCAATACCAATAAACCCTTCTAACTGTAGATAAGGCCTGATCCTGGTTGACAGAACAAGCAAACCAGTATAATTGCATTCACACTAGAAGGTATTGCCAGTATAACTATGCCCACAGCCTAACTATGCTCCTAAATGTAGACAAGTGCTTGGAAGCCACATAGCAACCTGTAAGCTGACTTGAAATTTAAGCCTTGTCTGCATTAGAAAGTGGTTGCCAGTACAGTCTTATTGGCAAACCCTTTTAGTGGAAATGTAGGTTCAGTTCTTTCCTCAAGTATAGCTTGTACCAGTTCACCAAAAAATATAAGCTACACTGGTTAAAGGAGTTTTTGCTGGCATAACTGTGTCTACATTAGAATTTTTGCCAGCACAGCGATGTCAGGAAAACTACTCTTTTCATACTCTTAACTGATATAAGTTTTCAAATTGCTGAGCCTAAAATTAGGCACATACGTTTGTATTTAGGCACCTGAAAACAAGAGACCTGACTGTCAGAAGTGCTAGGCATCTAGAACTCTCAGAGATTAATGGAAGCAATGGTTAATCAACAACTTTGAAATTAGGCCACTTTTATTCTAGTAACTAAATATGGATTTTTGGTGTCTAATTTTAAGTATCAATATTTTAAGAAGTTCGCCTTTGTACTTCAGAATGATGTTTCATAGTTCTGAAGTATCAACTCCTCCGTTTGGAGAACAGACAGAGTATGAGTAGCTACCCAAAGTGCAAGCTTCTTCACATTGCCCTTGTTCTGGAAGGATCAACTCTTGATAAAAGATCAGCTGAAATTCCATTTCTCTTTGATTATTGTCCTTTTTACTGAGGCTGCCAACCACAGCTTTGGTATCTCTCCATGAAAAGTAGACTGAAACCGCTAACCATTTTCAGATATGGTATCAACAGCTGTGCATACGGCAACAACTTGCATTTATTAGCAAGCTGGCCAGGATTTGAACCAGTGACCTACAAGGTTTTGTGACCTATTACCAATCTCCAGAGCCATGTGGCCCATGCCTGACCAGAGATTTAACTTGAACCAGTTAGGAAAGATAGAAGAAAATTCTTTTTATAAACCCCACCCCCATCCTTATTTAGGTCACTAATGAATGTGTGCGTGGAAGGCCAATAGCTAGACCACATCTGTTAATGGACATATTACTAAAGACAGCTTTCATGTTTTGATAGGTCAGGAGGCAGGAGAACAGATTTAGTATGCTTCACAACAAATATCAATTACTTTCAGTAATTTGCTTATCTCTACAATTTGTGTGAGACAAGTCAAATAAAGTTAGAAAATTGGGGGACATCCTGTGGTAATATTCCACCACCCAATGGAATTGTCTGAATCAATTTCCATATTGTGGACTTTTTTTTTCTTGCAACAACTTTAGTGAGAAAGCTGAAGAATTTCAAATAGAGACAATATCTAGAAGAAACAAGAAGTATTCAGGACTGAACATTAGAATACACATCCTCTACTATTTATGTGTAAGCAGGCTCTGAATGAGCTCTCCTCTGATATCTAGTGATGAGCTGAGGAAGAAGACTTCAGGAGCTGACCTTGTTTACATGGACACACCCACTCTGCCTAGGTAAGCGGCATGATGGAGCTGCTTTGCCCAAATGATCACTTTTGGCGGGTGTACGATTACAAGTCACTTTGTTATTGGATGCTGGGGTAATAAAGGATTGTTATCCTTGTTGTGTAAATCAAGAGCAGCAGAACTGCACTTGCTAAGCAGAGTGTAGGGCTGCCAAAGCCCAGTAGAGATATGAGAGGGTGGGGACATGTGTTTGTACTTGGTGGTGTGGGCCCTGCCTATGGATTCTAGACACTATTTGATGCTCCCCTTCTCTATTGTGTCATGACAGAGTGGATTAAGACTCAATTGAGAGTCTTGTGTTGCAGATCAATAAAGCTGAAATCACTGAAACCCAGGTCTAAGCATTAGACCGCTATGGGACAGTGTCTCTGATGAGAGAAACTGCCCAGCCTGCACTAGCAGTAAGGCTCCCCAACTAACAGCTGAAATCACTGAGGGCTGTATTAAGTGGTGGGACCTCAAGACATCCCGAGCAGCTGGGTAAGCAGCTGCTGGAGCCACAAGCAGTAGCCAGAAAAAACAAGCAAGGCATCTTTTCCCCCCTACCTCCAGGATGGGAGGTGAACTCATAAAAAGCACCTCTGAACTCTGGTCTCCACTGCCCAAGGACAACAACTGTGATGGGGGTGTGGTGGAGGGAGAAGGAAGGGGCACATTAAATGAACTTTTGGTTCTTGGACTTAAGAACTTCGGCAAAAGACAACGCCCAATGTACTTTGGGGTGGGAGTTTTGCTCGTGGTCTTATGCTTACGAATCCTGCTTACAGCGTTTTCTCAGATCAATGCCAGGTTACTTTCCCCCTTTTAATAAAAAGTTTCTTTCCTACACAAAGACTCTGTACTTGTGAGGGGGAAAACATTGACTCTTAGAGGCATCCAGGGGGTAATGCATAATTTTTCCAGGTTACTGGGTGGGAGCTCAAGCCCGTTTTGTGTTGTATTGTTAAAAAGGAACCCCTACATATTGCCGACTCCACATGGCAGAAGGGTTACATACATGTATATTGTAATACTCGCTTATAGAAATCGAAGGATTTATTGCAAGTAACAACTCCAGAATCACAAGCAGGTCTAAATTTTCCTATAACATCCCTCCACCCCAAATCAGCTACAGCAAAACTATATCAAACATAGCAACTTAGCACTAAGATAAAACACCAGCTGTAGGTGGATGTGTTGTCTATACTGATCATTACAATATGCTCCAACCAACCACTCTCTGCTACCTTCCAACTGTCAGAAACTGTCCCTTTTCCCTGAAAACTCCTTACAAACAACTGGTTTCCCAGTTAAAAGCAGTCCTGGAGACTTAAAGTCTTATTTATCAACAGAACAGATATGCAGACAGAACATGCAATTTCTGATCATACCTCAATCATACACTGTAACCTGCCGGCTTGCTTCAGCTATGGCCTGCCGGGAACTTGTTTGTGGGTGAGAAGGTAGTTTTGTATGGCTTAGGAACAGCACTATTAGATATCCAAGTCTAGAGTGACAATCCAATTAACTGGGCTGAATAGTTACTGAATCACTGGAATCAAGAGTGAGAAATAGTGTTCTTTGTGATTATGGATTTTCTAATATGGCCACCTGTTTAAAAGAAACTGACCTGACAGCACCTGTCAGGCCACTCAATCAGACAGTAGTAACTTTTGGTCACAACCAATGTGTGCCAAATTCAAGTGAGTGATATATTTTGTAACTCATTGCCAATCCTCTACGCCAGAAGTTTTCAACCTGTGAGGCACACCTAACAAGGGTTTCAGGTAGCATAGGCAGTCTCGGCTACTAGGACCAAGCTCCTTGCACAACTTGCTCCCCCACTGCTGCATCTGCAGCAGCCACCAATCATCGGTGAGCCTCCTCTGCCTAGGAGGTAAGCAGGCACTCTATGTGAGACGCTAAAGGCTGCACTCATCTGGGAGTACTGACTCCCCTGCCAGAACAGCCTCTTCTGACCCGAGCCCTTCAGCATAGCTCAGTTTGCTTCCCATGTGTGTAGGACAGGGGTGGAGAGCAAGCCAGGCAGGGAGCCAGGTCCCAGCAGCTGAGATCACCCAACTGCTGCTGAATGGAAGGCTTCCTTAACTGCCATGTGGAGAATACCTCCTTATTCCCACAGGTATTAGGTACCCTTCCCTGTCCCCCCCAAATACCAGGCACCCTTCACACTCACCCAAGCCCCTTAAGTACTGGGCACCTCTCTCCTCACCACCCCATCCTTGGCCTTCGTGAGCACTTGGCACCCTTCTACCATCCGCCCCCCCACTCCAATGAGTACAGGGCACCTCCACCCCTGAGAGGAGGGTGCTCAGTGGACATGGAACCTCCAAATGGGGGTGGGGGGGGTTCAGTAAAATGTGTTTTCCCTCTGCTCTAAGCCAAACAACTTAAAAAAAACCTTTAGTAGAGACAGAACAGCTTTTCAGTTGTTCATACCGGGAATAACTTTTGGGATAGATCCTATTTAGTTACTTTTTAGAGCTCTTCTGTGAAAAACTTACCCCCATAGCAGTGCAAATTGCAGCATTCACATATAAATAACTACTTTGATTCAAGTTAAATATGACAGGCAAGATTCTGCCTTCAGGGAAACCTATTTATGCCAATGGGATTACATAAGTTTAGTGGAGGGCAGACATGGCTGCATACAGAGGTAGCTAAAAGTTTCAGAGGGCATTGCTGTGGACTCAGTGCTTGGACATAGCAGGACTAAGTGGTACATCTGATTTATCTGTGGGCGTTTGACTGTTTGTTCTCTGTGTTTCAGCTGCATAGCTGGGCTGTGGGCCCCAGAGTAAACAGGTGAGACAGGTCTGTTTTTTGGTGCCTTACTAATCTCTGTGAGGCTCTGATCCTTGGAACTTTGATCAGTCCTACTATTTGAAGTCTCTGAGTGGTTAATCACTCCCTTGTGGTGAGAAGCAGAGCTGAGCTGAAAGAAGCAGGGAGACTTGGTATTTAAAAAAAAAAAAAAGCACTTGCTAGCTAGGCAAACTTGAGAGCTGCAAACAAAGATGGAGGGAGTTGAAAAAGGGATTGAGAGAGGCTTTCCTTCCAGGGTTAGCTCTATGTGCAATTTCAAGATGGCCAGCAACGGAACAGTGTGGTGACCTGCTTTAGATGTGCCATGTTTCCTTTCCTGTGCACAAAGTGCAAAGGGGTGGCTGTGCTAGAGGAAAAGATTATTGGATTGGAGGGGAAAGTAGAGGGGTTATGAAGAAACAGAGAAGCTGAGGAGCAACTAGACAACCAGATCTGCGAAATATACATACCTCAGATTCATGGAAGGAAAGAGCTGGCCACCAAGCAGTCAGACAGAGAGGAAGTCAGAAAGGACACTTGGCAATTCATAACTACCAGAAGCAAGAGGTCACAGTGGCAGTCTACATGGCTGGAGACATACAAGGATGCACAGGCTGTGGCCACTACAGAGAAGAGATCAGGAAGAATTCTACACAGCTACAAGTTCTCAATCATATCCTCAATGTGGAAACTGAGGAAAAGACCTCTCAAGATCAAGATAGTCCGAGGGAACAGAGGGACACACCTGTGAATGGCAGTGCAGCCCAACTTGTAAGAAAATCAAGCTTGTCCACAAAGAGTTCTCTAACCATCCAAAGAAGATAGACTATCCTCATTGGGAATTCAGCACTAGAAGAATCAAAGAACATTTTTTTTAATGTTAATTGCATATATATTAATGCTTGGAACCTGAGTAACAAACAAGAAGAATTGGAATTGCTCATTTATGAGCATAAATTTAACCTGGTTGGTATTACTGAAATCTGGTGGAATGATTCTCACAACTGGAATGTTAAAATCAATTATAATAACCTATTTAGGAAGGATTGAGTAGGCAAGAGGGGAGAGGGAGTGGCACTCTATGTCAATAATGACATTATCTGTTTCTGAGTCACTGATAACTTGGAAGAAAATTATCTTAAATGCTTATGGATCAATATCCCATCACATAAAGCACATTAATTAGTGTCTTCTACTAGACACCAAAATCATACTAGGGAACAGGCTCTTTATGCACCTATCTATAATGTGTAGGGAAAAAAAGCTGCATGATTGTGGGGGACTTTAGTTTGAGTGACATATGCTAGAGGTCTCATGCTGCCTGTACTAAAAGATCCTTGAAATTTCTAAATATTATAAGATGACCATTTTTTAATTGAAGAGTGTTGCATCAAAACATGGGGGAATTCTATATTAGACCTTATCTTGACAGATAAAAGAGGAACTGATCATAGAACTAAAAATTTATAGTAGCTTAGTTACAAGTGACCATGACTTCATCACATTTATAATGTGCAAAGAGAATAAAGTCCAAACCAGTGATATATACTTGGTGCTTTAAAAGGGCCAATTTCACAAAGCTGAAAACAATCATGAGCCAAATCAGCTGGGAAGAAGAATTTAATCAAAAAACATCAATGACAATTAGGAAGTGTTTAAGAATACTTTACTAGATGCCCAAAAACCCACAATTGAGGAAGAAGGCCGTAGTGATTTTTAAAAAATGACCTGGTTTAGAGAGGAAGTGAAGACAGCTATTTTTATTTATATATATATAAAAATAAACACCAGTGGAAGAAAGGGAAGTTGATAATGAATGTAAATCAGAATCAAGGATTCTAAAGGAAAAAATGATAAAGGACACAAGGAGATATATATAGTCAGCAGAGCTAAGGACAAATTAGGAGATTTTAAAATATATTAGGAACAAAAAGAATCCTAACAATGGTATTGGTCCATTTATAGACGGAAATGGTAGAATTATCAATAATGATGCAAAAAAGGCAGAAGTGGTCAATAAATATTTCTGTTCTGTATTTGGGGAAAAAACAAATGAAGTAATCATGTACTAACATTCTTTCCATTCCACTGAAATCTCAGGAAGATATTAAAACAGCAGGTACTAAAGTTAAACATTTAAAATCAGCAGGTCCAGACAACTTGTATCCATGAGTTTTAAAAGAGTGGCTAAGGAGCTCACTGGACCAATAAAGTTGGTTTTTGGTAAGTGTTGGAACACTGGGGAAGTTCCTGAAGACTGGGAGAAAATTAACATGCCAATACTGAAAGAGGGTTAATTGATTGACCCAAATAATTATAAAATAATCAATCAGTCAGACCTCAATCCTGGGCAAGATAATGGAGTTGCTAATAGAGGACTTGATTAATCAAGAATTAACAGAGGGAAACAGAAAAAATCCTATCAAACTAATGACATTTTTATGAGATTACAAGTTTGGTTGATAAAGATAATAATGTTGATGTAATATACTTGTACAACACCAAATCAAATGCCTTACAGAAGTCTTAACATTTTGATTAAAAAACTAGAACAATATAATATTAACAGCACATTAAATGGACTAGATGCTGTCTAGATAATAGGTTTCAAAGGAGAATTGTAAATGGACAACCATTTAGTGGATGGGTTTCTAGTGGGGTCCCACAGGAATCGGTCTTGGCCCTATGCTATTAACATTGACATCAATGACCTGGAAGAAAACATAAAATGATCACTGATTAAGTTTGCCAATGACACAAAAATTGGTCACAGATACCAAGCAATCCAGTTTCTCTGTAAAGCAGGCGCAAGCAACCAATATGCATTTTAATACACCTAAATGTAAATGAATACACCTAAGACAAAGAATGTAGGTCATACTTACAGGATGGGCGACTAACCTGGGAAGCAGTTACATTGAGTAAGATTAAGAAGTTGTGGTGGATAATCAGCTGAACAAGAGCTCTCAGTGGGATATGGTGGCCAAAACGGCTAATGGGATCATTAGATGCATAATCACTGGAATCTCTACAGAGCAGAGAAATTATTTTACATCTGTGTTTGGCATTGATGCATCCACTGTTGAATCTGAAGGATTCAAGAAAAATACTGGTAAATTAGAGAGGATTCAGAGAAGAGCCAGGAGAATGATTAAAAGATTAGAAAATATGCCTTATAGTTGATTCAAAGAGCTCCATCTATTTAGCTTAACAAAGAGAATATTAGGAGGTGACTTGATTCCTGTCTATGTACCTACATGGGGAACAAATATTTGATAACAGCTCCTCAGTGTAGCAGAAAAAGATATTAATAATGCCATCCAATGGCTGGAAGTTGAAGAAAGATTAATTCAGACAAAAAATAAGGTGTCATTTTTTTTTTTTTAACAGTGAGAGTAATTAACCATTGGAACCATTTACCAACAGTCATGGTTGATTCTCCTTCATTGGCAATTTTTAGAAAAAACATCCAATCCTGATTTAAAGGATCTGCTCTAGGAATTATTTTGTGGAAGTTTATGGCCTGTGTAACAGAAGATCAGACTAGTGGATCACAATGGTCCCTTCTGGACTTGGAATCTATGGATTTATGGCTCACTGTGATTTGGAAAAGGACGTTATTTTTTGTTGGCTTTTTTGCGGGGAAGCGGGGGATTGCGTGTGTGTTTCTTCCACCCACCCCATATTTTATTCTTTTAAAGAGTATACTTAGACTACAACTGTTACAGATTGAAATCAGTTTTCATTGCACGGAGATCTAATTTGCTTCTCAAATTGAAGTGTTGACAGTATAAAACTGATTTTTTTTCAATTTATTTTTAATCAATTATGACTGAGGTTTATCCTCTCCAATTGTAGATTAGAAACAAAAAATTTTAAAAAACCCCTAAAACAGATCACTTTTGTGAAGCATGTCATTTTTATCAGATATATTCCACATCAGGAAGTTTTCCTGGAGTAAAGCTGTAAACATCTGAAAATTTAAAAACAAAAAACAAACAAACCCTCACCATGCCTTGCGCCCTGAAGGGAGCTCCTGGATTCATAAAGGATTTTTAAAAACAGCTGATGGCTAGCAACAACTAGCCAAATCACCGCGCCGCCGAAAGGAGCAAGATTTTCTTGACTTTTCGGCGAAGGGCATGGCAGGGGCGCGCAAAGGTTCCAGGGTGGGAATGAAATTGAGAAACACTGCTCTACAGCAAATGCAATTAAAAGATGACTAATTAGCAGGTGGTACAACCTCCTGACTGGTATTGCTGTTTCTCTATTTAAATGCAAGGAATTTATTTCTTCAATTCAGAAATAAGACTTCATTTTTGTTTTTTCTTAATTTTTAAAGTTCTGAAATTCAAGCGGCTCTTTGTCAACCCTTTCTTTTATTTTCTTTCCAAGTACTTTCAGAAAATACTGGTTGCCTTTCACCAGTTCTTTCATTTAACTACTAATCTTTTACATATCATTCTCAAATTCTTCATACTGCTGTTAAATAAATTTCCTTGTCTTTTACTTAGTGATTTTATTTTAATTTCTTGGATGCACTGAGTCACAACATGTGGACATTTCCTCTGAAGTTATATTGATCTTGGCATTTGTTTCTTCTCATGTTAGAGAAGTTAAGAAGGTTCAAAGGAGTCCAGTTATTAACTTCTAATGTACACTAAGCAGCAAGCACATTGGTGTCTTTATCTAATGTATACAACAGAAACCAAACAGGGCTTCAAAATGTAACATATGAGAGCTCTTCAATATGATGAAAAGAATATTCAACCTCAGTCAAAACACCTGCTTGTCCCTGAAAAACAGCAGTTTCATAGTCTAGAACTGTGTAACTGAGAACAGTGTACCTTTCAACTGGTCAATGCTAATATAGTAGCTCTTTTATAGCACTTTTCATCATTAGATTTAAAAGATACTTTACAAAGGTGTTCAGTATCATTATCCCCATTTTACAGATAGGGAAACTGAGGCATAGGCAGTTAAAGAGACATGCCCAAGGTTATCCAGCAGACCATTGGCAGAGTCATGAACAGAATCCAGGTCTCCTGACTCCCTGTCCACTAGGCCACATTGCCTCCCCTAAACCAAACACTATCTATTAACACTATTAGAATCACTTGTCATCCTCATATTATTAGGTTCTGCTTAAAAGGAATGGAAAGCAAGAGAAAAATTGTAATAAAAATACATCACCACACATATTGGTAGGACTCCCGTTTGTGGTAGCCTCACATTTGCAGTTGGAGGGGAAAAAGATCATCATTAATAGGAAGTACAGGCATCTCTTTAGCTAGCAAAGGACTTTTAAAAATGTTAATTAATAAAGTATCTTAAAACCGATAAGTTTTGAAAATAATTGGAATTTGCAAACTTCGGGTGCTCCAAAAACACAAAAACAAAACCTATAAGATTCAAAATGGATGTTATAGACTGTTCTAGTGTGTGTGGTTTTCTCTGCCTCTGCCTTTTAAACTGTAAGCATCTTAGGGTAGGGACAGTTTTATTTGTGTGCACTGGTCCTACATAGGCCACTGTGAAGGGAGCCACGGAGTGGCAGATCAAGGAGGTTACAAATTTAGGCCCCAATCCTACAAAGACTATACCTGTGCTTAACTTTGTGCATTTTGAGTAGTTCCATTGAAGACCTTATGAAGATCAGGCAACCCAAAACCCTCATCTTGGGTACACAAAAGTGTTGTAATGTAGCCCTGAAACATCACCACAGGTTGGAGGATTCAGTTCCCCCAAACCCTGTGGAATTCACAACACAAAGTCTAATTACTTGAGTTTGTGTGATGAAATTCACCTCATGGGAAGAGATTTTATTATAGTAGAAGCAGCCTTGTCATGTAGCATTGGGTGAAAGCCAAGAGAACAAGAGTACCAAGACCTCACAGGTGCAGCAAGATTGACAGCACTGATTGTCTCCTGAATTTCTCCATAAGCCAACTTGTAATCAGTCATTCTTTTTTGTTCTTTCATCTTTCCACCATTTTATAAAAGGTGAGCAATATTCATTCTGCAGCATAACATTGTTGCTTTTATCTCCACTGCAGCTGGGCCTCAGAGAGGAAAAACAGGAAACAGCTGGTCACAGCAAAAGTGCTGTGAGAAATGCTTGCTTTGTTTTTGAAATCACCTGCAATGGCTGGATTTACAGACTTTCCAAACCAGAGTCATAGATGCACTGGACAAGCTGAAGTGAATCTGAAAGGCTCCAGTGTGGCCTGATAAACATGAAAGCTTAATTTACTTTATTACTCAAGGGAAGCAAACGTACTGTTGTTAAATTCTGTCTCTAACCTGCTGATGAAACAGGATAAACCTTACAATTCTGGACTGTTAACAACCAAGAACAGTCACATATTGCTATATTTAGATATTAAATCTTCTGCAATATTAAATTTACATGTTGTTAAATGCCACTAGTTTTCTTTCTAAATGATTTTGAGTTAAATAATATTGGGTGATAGTATTTGCACTCAAAATGTTAAATGGCTATGTAACAGAAATGTAGCACATACTCTTTATGCTAGAGAACATCACATTTTCCAGCCCTATTACATAAGTGTTTTTAAATCTGAAATAGATATGGAAATGATATATGGTTTACTCAAGCAGTATTTTTATATGAATGAAACTGAGATGCCCTTATAATAAATACATTAACTTTTAGTTATCACGACAGATTACTGCAGAATGCCATCTACCTACCAGCAGGACTTGGGCTTTTTTCTAGAGCTTCTGTAAAAATCAGTTATGAAAGGGTAAAAATTACTATTTTACAGCACCATTGTTACCACAATAGTATAGTCATGCGTAAGTGAATTTTTAAAAAGACAATTTCTTCCCGCAATTTGTTATCCAAATTAAAACAAGAAAAACCTTCACTTATTTTTTTTTAAAAAAAGCTTTAGATTGTTGGATTCTTCCCCTCCCACCACCTATATAACAAAAGCAGTTTTGTTCTCAGTTCAATCTTGGACTGTAGCAAGGCCTCAATAAGAAATATTGACTTCACATATGGTGTTTTTCAAAAACTATGAATTTGAAAGTTTCATATTGCATATTCACAGTACATCATTTTTCACTTTTTACACCCTCCCCCATACCCCTTATAATGAAGGGGGAGATTTATACATATAGGGCCGGATCCTACTAAATGGAACTTCTGCATATAGAAAGACTTCGTTTCTGTAACCATCATTACTGCAATATACAACTGGGTTTATTTTAATGTGATGTGAGCTTTCAGTGAATATGGAGTTGTACACATATTCAGGTAAAGCTCACAGTGAAGCAAATATACTGAATGTGTTTATGTAAAGGTCTTTGGTGTGACTTCCTCCTCGAACCACCCTCCTGTTCCTCCATGATCTCCTCTGGAGGTTCAGAGGCTCTAGATGCTGCAATCAAGGGAGACTGCCTGAAAGTTTCATGGTGGGTCCCGCTGGATGCATGAAGTCTGTACGCCACCTAGGGATCTCAGTAAGGCCACTGAAGCGGTAGAAGAGATCCCGGTGGTGTCCATGGCTGGCCGTACCATAGCGGTCACAGAGCAGACAGAGGATATGACGGAGGGATCCCATGTTGATAGCGGGCACCATAAGGAGCGTGGGAGGAGTAGTGATAGATGACCTCCTTAGACTCCCTATCTGATTCACTACTGGAGAATGGAGGTGCATGACATGGTGTTGATGAAGATTCCCATGCCCGAAGAAGATTCAGTACCAAAGCCCCCAGTAACCAAGCAAGGGAGACTCTAGTATGTCAAATACTGTGAGCTCTCAAGTGTCTGAATTCTTGCAGTGCCGATGGTGGTTGTTAGTGGGTTGGCATGGAGGGGGATCAGGGATCTTGGCTGTACTGAGCGCGCTGAGGCTGGATGGCTCACTGTTGACAGTGCCAATGGTGCTGCTCATACCAGCAGCGTTGTCTTGGTGGTGCGGTCTCTGTCTTTGCCTTCATCTGTCAGTACCATTGCTTCAGTGCCTATACCCATCAGGTCTTCAGGCGCATCACCGGTACTTGCCATTTCAGACCCTTGTGAGCTATGTGTACCATGTTTGGATTGTCTTGGTACTGACGATTCTAAATGTGCCAGTGATCTTTTTCGGCTAGCTCGGGGCTCACACTCTGGAGACTCTTTTTTTTTTTTTTTAAAATAGCCTTACATGAGTGGTCCACAGCTGTCTTCAACTCATAGTCCTTAGCTGTTGAGGGCTGTGGGGAAGATTGGGGCCGTCTGGGTGACTCCTGGCACGGGTTTGGGGAAGGCATGAGGAGTTTGTCTCAATTCTCTGCCCTTCTGAGATGTGAGTTTGAGTTGTTGGCAGAGACCACACTTCTGGGGAATGTGGCTTTCCCCAAGGCAGTGGATACAGCGGCAATGCTTATTCGCCACAGGGATAGCCTCCTTGCACAAGAGACACTTCTTAAAGCCTGGTTAACTGGGCCTATCCCATCCTGGGGCAATCCCAGACAAAGGGGAAAGAAAAAAAATAAGATTTGGGGTTGTTTGTTTGGGGGGGGAGGGGAGGGGAGGGGGAGAAAATAAAGAAATGCTATGACTAAGAGAAAAAGAATTAACTATTGAAATGCTAAAATAGAGATAATGCAATGAACGGACTGCTAATAGTTCAGTCTCTAGCCATGTGTAGTTGAGAAGAACTGAGAGGGGTTCACCCACACGCACTGGTTAGCCTTATGTCAGGGCACAAGGGAGGAACAGTGCATGTGTGGGCTGGACAGACACTACTACCAAAGTTCTCCGACTGGCAGTGCAGGGATGCAAGTGCACCTATAGTGGAGCACCCACAGGGACACTACTTGAAGAAGAAAAACAGTAAGAGGCTGGGAGATATTGGTGCCGAACACTTCATACAGGATCCTTGGCTTGGAACCCAGAAGAGTGGGTGGATCTGGATTCCCATACCTCTCCCTTACAACAAAGTGGGGAAGTACAGGCTTAAAGATGAAAGATGCCAAGAATGACTAGTCACATGGCCTGGCACAGAGGCCAACAGACTGGGTTTCTCCTCAGTTGTGCGGGATTGGTTGGTGGCTTTTTCACTTTTCTGTTAATCTCGGAGGTAGCTGGACTGGTGAGTGACCTGGCCAGAGGGCTAGGCCAGAAAAAAGTGCCAGACCATGCAGAACCAGGACAAGACACACTGGAATGGAAGAACCCTGCAATGCCATGTCCGATGTTAAGTGCTCACCATAACACACTCCAACTGGTCTCTTGTGTAATACAGTATATTTTAAAAAAAATAAGTTAAAGCACATACAATCCTTATTTAAAAGATCTGATGTGAAATCCTGGCTCAACTGAAGTGAAAGCAGTGGGAGTTTGCCATTGATCTCAGTGGAATCAGGATTTCACCCACTCTTCTGCTCAAGGGGTATTCCTAGTATTCCCAGAACACTCTCTCAAAGAATGGACTCAGTATTTAAAAAAAAAAAAAAAAAAAAAGATATGCAGCATCAAGCCATTTAGAAATTCATGAGTCTTATAAGTTCTTCTTTACTGGAAGACAAACTGTGCTCCTAGAAGTACTCAAAGTAAAAAGACTGCATTTGGGAAGCTAAGATGTTGCAAGACGACCCTTGCTTTTGTGAAATTCTTATTATTGAAGGTCTATGTCTGTTGTGACTTGTCCTGAGAAATATTTCAAGCAATGTCCAAAGGAAAAAAAATCCAAAAATATGGAGAATTGTTTATTGAGTGTATTCCTTGTAGCATCTTAAATGTGGTTCATATTCGCCCTCCTTCAGAGTCTAAATTACTATTGCCAGTTCAATCATGGAAAATCTTGACAACAAACAATAAATGCACTTATTGAAAAATAAAGCTGAAACAATGTCTTCAAAACTTATTGCTATAAAAAAAGTCAGTTTGCTCAGTTAGATCCAGAGCAGATGAATGTGGAGACTAAGTACAAACAGTAAGGAAATCTTCAACAGATACAGAAAGGTTTTTGAAAGTTATTAGATATCAGAACCTACAAGACTGTGGGTTGGACATCCTATCTTTGAATATTATAAGAGAATCATAACTTTGAATATTAGGCATTCCATCTGCCATAGAGAGAAAGGATCTAGTATATTATCAATATTTGTGTGAATTTGAGATGAGAATATTATCCATACATAGGTGTTATCAGGTACCAGCCAAACAGACTTTTTACTAATGCTAGAATGACTGACTCTACTGAAATTGCAGGATTAAGAGAGGATCAAAAGATGAGAGATGTTGACCTTCAATTTAAATTTTAAAAACTATCCTGTTGTGCTTTTAAAATATTATGAAAATACCACTTGCACAATATTTTATGCAAAATGTAACAACTGTGTGGTAAATACTTTATAGAGAGAAAATGACTTCTAAATCACAACTTTCTGGTGAAGTTATTAGGCGTATACAGGTTAAGGAAACAGTGAGCTATGAGTGCCAGAGATTGAATTTTTATATTTCCAGACCTGTTTTATTGCTGGTATTCTTGATGAATGCTCTGTGCTGTCACGCCATCCTGAGTCATCATGATTCTGTCTGATTGCAGTATTCTGATGTGTTCAGTTTTACTCTGTGTTAATACTCTGATGGCTTTCCTAATCTCAGCAGTGAAGGCCCGCTCAATCAATCCAGAAGTTGATTCAATTAAACCACCTCCTCAAAAGCTGTAGCGCTGTGTCGACAGGACCATATTTCCCATCGGCGCAGCACAGTGGAGATGGCATGCAGAATGGGATTTAGTAAGTTGATGTGAGATATGCAAGCTACTTTTTGTAGCTTGTGTAACTCCCATCAACCGCTACCGAATTTCCCGGTAAGTGTGTACTAAGCCTCAGTTTTACTAGTTTTTTCGATATCAAGTCTGTCCTCTTGGATCTTGTGTAAGTTGCCAGGGTATGGGGTGCCGGCAGTTCAGGTAATGTTAGGCGAATATCCAGGGATTAGGCAATAGTCCAAGGCTGAAGAATCAAGGGGTAAGACAAAGTTCAGAACTGGAGTCTGAAGCCAAAGTCTAAGCTGAGTCATAGTCTGAGATGTAGCCAGGGGGTCAGAACCAGGAATCAAAAGTCAAGTCTAAGCTAACGGTAACCTGGAGTTATAATTATCAGGAATTTAGCCAGAGTCAGAGCCAGGAGTCGGAAGTCAGAATGGAGCAGGTACAGGCTGGTGCTAAAGCTAGAGCAGGAGCAGGGCTTGGAGCAGGGACTAGAGCAGGAAATGGAAATAAGAGCAAGGTAAGCACAGCTACAGGCATGGTATGCACTGAGCAGCCACTGGGCTGCTGCTGCTGCTAGTCTCAAGTAGCAGGCTGCTGGTTCCCCTGCCCAATCAGGAGGCACAACCATCTGGAGGGGGCTCATTGGGCCCAACTGAGCTTGTTGGGTTGCCCAGTGACCAGACTGAGAGCCAGTTGTGACCCTAATAGCTTGATACTGACTACCGCCTTGTGGAAGATAATGGATGTTTTGGTCTGTATTTGCACTAACTAGACACTCTGGAGCCATATGTTCATATCCTAGTAAGATCAACTCATTCTTAAATAAAGAAACTGAGCACCATGGAGTGTTTGGAGGACACCTTGAAAACCGGGGTCCTTTGTTTTCTGTATAGACACTGATGATACCATGGCACTTCTTCAAGAATAGGGATTTTCCTACATATCCTTGCCCAAAATTTCCTAACACCATGCCATGTGCCCATTGACTGCTATCTACCCTAAATATTTCAGTAGGCCTGTAGGTATATAATTTCTTCAGTGTTCTGAGATCCCTTGGAATTAAAGTGCAAAATATTATATGATCTTGCTAAACTCATGTGTGAGACTCCAGTTTTCAATACCTTCTTGACTCTTGAGCAGATTTTATCCATAGATATTAAACAGAGTGGATAGCTTATCAGATCCTCTCCTTTTGACAGGCAGGTAAAGTTATTAATTTTAAAAAGTTCTCAACAAATAAAATAATTTAGAAGAACCTGACTAATGAAGATCTAAGATGAACTTCTTAATATACTGAGAGGTGACGTTCTCTGAAACAGAGCTCTGCACTTCTTTATAGTTATGGAATAACCACAAGAAGGAAGGACAGAAAAGCTGGAAAAATTGAAGGCATATGTTATTGCTCCTGCCAAGACTCCCACACTATTGGCTCTAAATATTTAAGTGTGCTCACAGCTAAAACCTTTTGTTAAAAATTTGGCCCAAAACCTTTTTTGACACTTTAAAGCCATTAAGCCGCTACAACATTGAAGTTCCAGTAGATTTATCCATTACCCCATCAAACATTATAGTGGCAGAACTGAATATTTTATGCAGCCAGTACACAATTTCTATATCTAAAGGCAAAACCATAAAAAGGGAGTAACCTTGCCTAAAGCAAATAGAAGTATAAGGTTTCATTTAAGCCAGTTCAATTTAATTTTTACACCATTTACTGAAGCGGAAACGTCATTCTGTGTCCATTCGGCTTCACTGTTGCTGCAGCTCGAGCTTTACTTTACTTTCTCCCCAGTTAATTATATTTGCTCATGAACCTATGTTTTAAAACTTGTGTTTAAAGATCTCAGCATTCTTTAGTTTTATAAAATTAAGATCAATAACCCCGCACATTTCAGATAATATAAAGGAAAATTATCTATTCAATATTTCTAAATGGCTAATCTATTTTTTTCTTTTAAATTGATTGCTATCTACCCCAGCACCACACAGGTGATATTTGTATATGGTAATAGATAAGGGGGAAAATTAATTTCCCAAAGGAGAGGAAAAAAAAAAAGAAAAGCACTTTCATATTTGCTTTATACTATATTTTCATGCAAATCCCTCCTCCAGACTGTAGGAGGAGATTGTTATTTCAAAGTGTGAAAATACAGAAAAAAACTAATCCACAACCATATATATAGTAGAATAACTATAAATAATATATTTATAACAAGGTTTATGCTAACGAAGTTTTAACATAAATGTGAGTGGTTTAGGGCCAAATTCTTTAGCCCAACCTGTAGTGAGAAGAGACCTAAAGCACAGTGGAAATGCTGTAATTCCAGCATGTGTGGGACAACTGGAGGGTAAAAAGAAGAGGGACTGTTCAGAGAGATTCCAATGATCTGCGCAATATGAAGCCAAAAAGGAAAAATCGTGGATCAGCAGAGTGGCAGTGTATGTGGACTCTCTAGTCACAACAAGGATCCACTCTCCCAGTTTATGTAGGGACTGCAGCAGTCCCTATCACCTCCTGCTTTCCATAACTTGACTTATTTGCTGCAGAGTGGCTCAGCACAAGCTATTACAGGATATGGCTGTTCCTCAACCCTGCACACCTTTCCCTGAGTGAACATCCTATTTACTCAAGCTGTGCACTTTGATCAAGGATATGGCTGTTAAAATATTACTCATTAGAAGAGGGGTTCCCAAAAACTGGGCCACAACACAGTCCTGGGTGGTCCACCATGGGTGGAGTTGAGGAGGCATTGCCCCCCCAACTGTATACATTGGCAGAGTTGCAGCTGGCAATGGCCCCCGCCCAGGGCTGGAGGAGCCCAGCACCCCCAGGAGGTGGCAGAGGACAAAGTAGAGCTGCCAGGTGGTGGACAAAGAGAAGGAGCCAACAAAGAGGTGGCAGCTCCCAGGGCAACTGGAGGGTTCACAGCCGTTCCCACTTCAAGCCACCACAGCCCATGATCTGTGGCTATCAGATCCCCCACAGTATCACCCCCTCCCCCCCAAGGATCAAGGCTCGGCAGTAAGTGAACAGGACCGTCAAAGTAACAGCCTGGCCCGAACCATACATCTGCCTCTGCCCAGCACTGGCAGCCCCCGAGCCCTTCCCTTGTTCCCGGGAAGGGAGCGCCTGTGCGGCATGCCAGGGTGCTGGGTTGGTGTCTGGGGCAAGGGTGATAGGTGGCCATCTCAAGGCATTCAGCAGGCTGCTGAGGTGGAGGGTGTTGGTGGGTGCTGGCTGTGGCACCTGCCTAACCCCTTTGCCCTCTCATTGGCCCTGCTCCCTGCTGAGGCAAGGGGCCACATACTCCCCATGGGATACCGCTCCCTGACGGATGCATGTTAATAGTGGGCCGCAGTGCCTATTGCATCTGCACAGGTGGGTCTCAGGGAAAAAGGTTTGGAAACCCCTGTAGTAGAGTACAGTTTAACTGCATTTATTTTTATTATTCCGTGATAATGTATAGTCACAGTGATAATGTATGGTCACAGTGTGATAATGTCACAGATCTTTATTGTAATTGGGATAATCACTTAACTTTAACGAAGGGTGCAATTTTCATTGTGTAAAACGCTATCTGTGGTGGTTATGCAATAATAAAGTATAGATTCTGAACTGTGAGTTCTAATTGTTCATTTCTTTTGGACTTTGCTACTATTTATTTTTATAACATTTGTTCTTATGCCTCTATAAACTGAAATTTTCCTGTACTCAACTGGACCTTCAGGGTTTGGTTCCTCCAGCCAGCCAAATGAGTCAGCAAATTGACAAGGGAGCACCTACAAGATAATAGTGAATTTCTTAAACAGCTACTGTTTCAGACCTTGAGAAGTTAGACCTTGTCTACCCCGGCACTTATGCCAGCAAAACTTTTGTCACTCACGGATGTGAAAAAAACCACACCTCTGAGCAACGTAAGTTTTGCCAGCATAAGCGCTTGTCTGGACAACGCTACGTCGGCGGGAGATGCTCTCTCCTGCTGACATAATGCAGCTACACAAGCGCTCTTACAGAGGTACAGCTATACTGATACAGCTGTGCCCTGTACATTTTAAGTGTAGACAAGGCCTTAGAGTTTGGCAGAAAGATTCTCTCAATCACTCCTATTGTTGGGTGACTTTGTGGGGTCATTCTATTAAGCTTAGTTTGTGTTTCACTATGTTAACTAATGTTATTTAGGAAAAGAAAAAACAGACACCAAGAAAATGCTTTTCTATATTCTTAGAAAACTAAGCTCAATTAAATTTGTTTTTAAAAGTTACAGTTTGTGTTCAATTTTATCTATCTTTTTAGGAAATTGAATATGCACATTACTAAATCTTCCTGCATGTACAGGAAGTGGGAAACACTATATCCATCACAATGCTATGGGATAAAATAGGGTCATCTAATTCATCATTAAAAACTGTTAAACTCAACAGGTTATTAGTGGAGCTTAGCCTGATTAAACTAACCAAAAAAGGCATTACCATATTATTCTGAGCACATACAAACACTTCTTAACCTTTCCTTTAATCATAAATATACAAATATATACTGTTTGTAGGATGCTGAGTGGCTCAGTGTTTAGAGAGTGGGATTGAATGTCAGGAGACCTAGTTTCCAATTCCATGGCTGATATTAACACGCTCTGTTTACTTGGACAAATCATTTAGTCCAAGTTTTATTTTTCCCCCCTAAGAGCGCCCACTTGTTTTGGTTGTCCCAATTTCTGGGTGTCTAATTCAAGATACATAGATTTTGATTTTCAGAGGTGGCAATACATTTGCAACTCATCTGAAGTTGACTAGCGTTGTAGGTGCTAAGCACCTCCTAAAAACAACAAACAACAAAAACCAGACCCTTGGTGTAAAAAAAAAAAAAAAAAAAAAATTCAGTTAATTCTGGCCCTCTGAGGTATCACTAAGTCAATATACCAACACACAAATTACTAATAATTAACTGGCCTTAGGGAAAATGGCACACACCTGGCTCCTGTGGGTAAGGTGCCCCCCAACCAACCTGGCCTCTGCAAGCTCCCCCACCCCATCCCCACAACCCCACGCCACTCCCCTCAGTGCCGCTGCCTCCCCCCAGTGCTTAATTTGTATTAAAATTGATGCCGGAACTCAGCCCCAGCACAAGCACTGGCATCCAGCCAGTCCAGGCTGAAGAGCAGCGGCTGCTGGACAGGTGCCCAGCTCTGAAGATAGTACCACCAACAGCAACAGCAGCAAAGAAGAAAGGATGGCTTATGGTGTATTGTCACCCTTATTTCTGCACTGCTGCTGGTGGTGGCACTGCCATCAGAGCTGGGTCTCTGGCCAGCAGCTGCTGCTCTCCAGCCACCCAGCCCTGAAGGCAAAAAACCAGAGAACTGTTAAGTTACAAGAAATTCGTCACACTATCATGTGATTTGGGCAAAAAAAAATTAAACTTCAAAACGCTATACAGAACAGATCTTTTTGTACATTGTAAAAAACACCACTTCATAGAACTTGTCTCTTATATCTGCTCTATCCAGCTGGTTTAATACAATGCCATGAGAAAGGATCATTCATAGATCAGCTTTCCTTCTTGCTGTTCTGTTATTGCAGAGTTAATATTTTAAAAGAAACAAACAGAATATAGATTTATTTTACCCATTTTCTTTTTGTATTTTTAATTTTAAAAAAGTAGGAGGTAAGTAATCTAAAACAGATGTACACTCTTTCACATATTTCAGTAAAATAGGATGGACACTGCATCATCTACTACAGGAATTTCCACCATCCATAGCTGTGAAATTGGAGTCTCAAGACATTAAGGCTTAAAAAACATATTCACAATACCAGTGAAACAATACAGAACACAGTGCTTACTTCACTAGGGTTCTACTATATAACTTAGCAACTACTTAGCAACTTCTATGTTAGCTAAAAAATAAAAAGCAATAGTAAAAATATATAAACAAGTGAAAAAATCATGGATAAGGGGTATAAATTTTGCACTTGGGTATACATTGTTTTCTAGTAAACAGTTTTTGCAAAAAAAATAATTTGATTAGGCTAATCAATATTGTGAAAGTTGATTCCAGTGCTTACTCTGAAGAAATTATCTTTAGAAGGAATTAATTTGTAGGGAAATTCCTCCTGTGCAAACCTATACATTCTAGCTTTAACAACATTACACATCTGCAATGTCAGTTTCAGAACTGGCAAGAAAACATTCTTTATCTCTCACAACACCTGCTATATATAGCCAACAGGAGTCTGGCATATGTGATTTTACTTCAGGATACAAAGACTGTATGGTAGAATATAGAATCGTTCTTTATTCCTCATGACAGCAGAAAAATATTAAAATGTTTGCTGACAAATCAACACAAATATAGTGCTGCTCCAAAACTCTGAACTGTTGAGCAACAGCAGGAGCTGGGGACAGATCCTGAAACCTTCAGGAGTTCAATGGGATTAAATGTATGAGTAAGGACTCCTTGCAGAGTAAAGGTATCAGGATTAAATCTTTGGCTCCTGGCTAGTAGGTTTCTGCATACTATCAAGAATAAAGTAAGGGAAAGACAAATTAGGCAGACAGAGTGGGAGATGGACCCATTTTATGCTACTGCAGAGAAGCTGAGAAATGGTAGTCAATGACAAAATTGACCATGATTTCAGACATCTAATCTGAGACAGTGTATTTTACAAATAATTTCAGACCTAACAACAACAACGAATAACTCCTAGCCCCTGCACTCCCCTCCTGTGCCTCTAACCCCTGCACTCCCCTCCTACATCCCTGTGGGGAAACTGATTTGGATGCACTGAGTGCCTGGCATTGCTGCTCGCTCCCCCTTGTACAGTCCTTGAGGAGGGCATGGAGGAGGGGGGAGCAAGGATTATCTGTGCATAACTGCTCACCTCTCCTCCCCATTCCTCTGCCAGGAGAAAGCGGGGAGAAATCTGGGTGCCACCCCACACACACCACCTCTGCGAGATTGCAGAGCTCCCGTCAGCTAGCATCGTGCACCTCTGTGCTGTGCACAGCACCTCCCCCGACCACAGCACCCTGGACAATCACCCACATGGCTCATTCCCTAAGGCCGACCCTACTGCCACTACTGTCCACTCCTAGTTCCTCTAGTCACTTTCTGAACTGCATGGGAAGCAAGAGTTCCTCATATTAGTCAATGTTACATCTAACATTGAAAATATTTTAAAATACATCATAAGGGACATGTAATTTTTTTAAACCTGAGTTATACCAAATTATTAATCTGGTTATGAAACATGCACACACTATAAACTAGAATCCTGTTTATAAGCAGGTTTGGGGACAAATTAGTATTTCCAAGCTGAATTTGCCATGTGAACAAGAACTGAACAACCAAAGGAACCTGAAAAATTGATAGCGTACTAACTGGCAATTAAAGTCTGTATCTTAGCAAGTGGACCGAGTTAAGTATGCAAACAGAGTTCCTGCTCCTTCAAAACCTCCAACACATTGACATCATGAGTTTTGGACTATATAATGAAGATAGTACCGACATATCCAAGACGACCTTAGTCACGAACTTGAACGTAAGGAGTAATTCAGTTATTATGCACTGCAGCCACATTGCAACATGGAGATCTCCAAATGCTGCCCCTTTATTGGGAAGATTATCCAGAGACTTCAATAGGGAGGCAGCTCAAACTCAATGGCTTTGGCAGTGGCACACAGAGCTATCGGCTCTGACTTGTGCTTCATGTTTTCAGCACTTTTGCAGAAGTAATGCCTCATAAGCAGAGAAGTTAGAGGTATACGTCAATACCACTGACTTAACATATCATGGACATAGACGCTTCAGTGGAGTCCAGAGACTCCAGACTGCTTATGAGAAGCATTTCTGCTGGTCCAAGATGATGGATGGGCTTATGTAGAGCTGACCCAATGTCCTGACACTACACTTAGTTTCGGTTTCCAGGACAAATTTTTCAAAGCAGTCTGGTCAACTTCAGGCTGGACTTGCAGGAATCTCTCAAGAATACTTCTGGGAGGGTGAAGCAGAGTGTACCAGGCCTTCTTTGCCCTTGGCTAGAGGCATCACCACCCTGATACACAAGCTTCAAGAAAAAAATTACAACTGGCAAAGATTTAGACCACCTAGCACTACCCAGAGAAGCCACTCAGGCTCTGGTATGGGAAGAGCCAACAAAACTTGCTCCTCCAGAGGCCAGCAGATGTCAGGAGGAGGTGGTAGCCAATCAATACCTCAACAGGTGAGATAAAAAGGCATCCCTGCTTTTTTTAAATTGGGAAGTACTGGGTGAAGCTGGGACAGGAAAGACTCTCCCTTGGTCCTAACCCAGAACCCCAACCCCAAATAAGGGTCTAACCATCCAACTGCATCTTCAGAGAAGCAGTGCAACAAACCCATTACTTTGTTCTGAAGTTTAAAGGCTCAGGTGACCAGTTTTTAGAGCTGAACTTTAACTGTTAAAGACTAGTGAGGCGCTCGCTTCAAGAGAAACTTGCTCTAGGCAAACTGTGACAGAGGGACCCTTAGGCTTTCTCTTCAAACCTTCACTGTCCTTGAGGACATCAACAAGCAGATCGCTCGGTCACTCACTCACTCGCTCGCTCACTGAAATATAAGATGCAACACTCATGCTCCTCTAAAACAGTCATCCGTCTGCTACATCTGTACTTCTTGAAGAACCTGAGCTTCCTTCCATCAAATTTCTGTGGGTCTGAAGGAAAGAATTATCCTAAAAGAGGAGATATGAAAACAAATACAAGAAACATCAAGAACTCTGGAGAATAACCAAAATTATCTTGTGGATCAAAGTAGTATCAATGTAATAATAAAGTTCTGTATAAAATACTTTGAAAGCTCCAAGCACCAAGAAGTTCTAAACACATTTAGCATATTTATTCACAGTCTGAAGCAGCAGAAATGAGGAAGCCTCAAAAGCACCAACAGCAAATCAAGAGTGCTGAAATGGTGAACAAAATGAGCTGGTGAAATGCTGAGGCATCAAAGAACTTGATACAAAAATATGTGAAGACTGTCTAAAAAACCAGAAATCTAGGACAACCTAACAGCTTCATGGAGCCTCATGGGTCAGTGAGAGGACAGAATAAAGCAACAGAATCAAAGAGACCAGTATTCCAGGACTCTAACCTACAGTAGCAAAGATCAGGAGAAAGAAAGGATAGCAAGAAGTACAGAACTGAACAGGAAAAACAACAACAGTTGATGTGACAGCAGTAACAAAGAACTGAATGAGAGACTCTTGGGGGTGAGGAACTGGTATTTCCCGGAATATGACTGGAGGGTAATAGGGAACCAAAAAAAAAAAAAAAATTTAAACTAAGAAAGTTCCATCCTGACTCCTGCTGTAGCACAGGACCCAAGAGTAGGAATTCTGTAGAGATGGCAGATCTAAAGAACATTGACCAGACCTACCTCAGAGAGGTGTTCTCAACTTACCTGTTTGTTGAGCACTTTCAAATCTTTGATTGTGAGGTTTTACTATTATTATAGCAATATATGAACAGTACATAAATATTTGTAGCACTGTCATGTTACAACATTCTTTCCATTAGTTTACAATGATTACTCACTTTAATTGAGTTATTGTAATAGCCATGCAAACAACATTTATTTTCGGTGCTTGTAAATGCATGTCCTTACCTCTAGGGCTGCCCCCTCCTGCCTGGATGCGTTGTTGCAGGGGGCTTTGCCTCTTGTGCTTCTAAGGGCTGCAATGGTCAATTCCAGATGGTCCCTTTTCCAGATTGCCCTATTGAGTCCTCTGTGGCTTAGACCTCTGGCCAAGACACACAGCCGGGTTTGGCTCTAAACAAAAAAAGAAGGTCCTTCACCCATTCTGGGCCCAATTCTAAACAAAACACAGTTCTTTACCCCTCTGGGCTTGACTCTAGACAAAAGGTTCTTTGCCCCTCCTAGGCTCAACTGCAGCTCCTCCCCACAACATCAGGCTTTTCCCTGCTGAGACTCCAAGTACCATTTAAATTAGAAAAACATGAGGGGCAGAAAGCTCTCATTCTCTGGCCCTTAAAGATCCTAGCTTGGGATTCCTCTCCACGCTAGAGCCTCACCAGAGAAGCTAACCCTTTAACTAGAAAGCAGGAGCTCAGAAGCAGCCATTCCCAAATACTGGCCTATCCTCCAGGCCATTCCCCAGAAGAGGAACTCCTCTTCCTACCTTCTCTCTCCTGCATCTTTCCTTCCCAAGGGAACTCTTTCTGCTCCTTATACAGCCTAGATCTTCCTTCTCTGGCTAGGAGACAATCAGTTCATCACTCCCAGGTGCACAGCATAACTAATTAGGTTCTCTCTGAAAAAACAACGAGAGTCGTGTAGCACTTTAAAGACTAACAAATTTAATTTCTGCAGGCATAGGCTTTCGTGGGCTGTAACCCACTTGACATCTCATATCAAAGATGCCATGATAGGAAGACTATGACTGAGTGGGGCCTCTTTCTATTTTATTCATCACTATAGAGATTATACACAAAGTAAAAAGGGAGAACTAAATGTATGTGGTGACTGAACACTGATATCTCCTATTAATATGTAGGTACGTATTGGACAAGCAGACCTGTATATGGAATATATACAAAGAGCAGCCATATACTACACAATGAGGCTATTAATTTCTGTATTATCTATACATCTGAGACAAACTCCAGCTTCTTACGTCCCTCATTAACACTTCAGTAGTCCAAGCAAACAGAAAAGTATTAGCAAGACAACAATCCAGTGCCTTTTCCAAACCAACACTGAAAACATCATGCAAAGAGATACCTATCTATGGTATTCACATGTTCCACTTAGACACAGATATCATTATGCCGAGTGATACAGCTATACTACTGTAACAAGTGAATCTCTCTGGTGTGGGTAAGTGCTCTGATTTTCTTATTGAGAAGACAGAACTAATGTTTGCTAAACTGTTCTGACAAAACATGCATACTCAGAGTGAACCATGGGAAGGGGGCGGGGGGGGAGAAGAGTAGAAAAACAAAATCACCGCATTCATTTACTGGCTACTGTTTCCCTCTGAGACTGATTTTAAACTAAATGTTTTAAACTCAATACCTGTACTAACACTTGGCTTATGTACACAGTTCATTTGCAGGTATATGAAAACATCTACTAAGACAATATAATAAAAAATTAACATAGCAATATTATAGAACATTTCATTTACAAGCAATTTTTACTATATTTTTATAACAAAAATACTAGGAATGTTTAATGAATACTATACACAATAGGTCAATTTCAGAATATAATAAAGAAAATACCAGAAACCATCATGTGGAAGGTGACACATTTGGGAAATGCAGTGAGACCTGCAGATTTAGGCCACTGTTGTGCCTAGTCTTCAGTCCTAAGGGAAAAAGGCTACTCACTTTGCAATTAACTATTCTGGCAAATTTACTGAGCATTTTATTTTTTACTATTCTGTCTCTATTTCAACTACTTTTATAAAACAATTTTAGGTACTGCTGATAATTTGGTTGAGTTTGTAAATATGACAGAAAATTAAAATTAAATCTGCACATCCAAAATGTTGAACATCTTGCGTTATGTGTATTGATTGTGGCAGTGGTGGAAAGGTCAGGGAAAAACATGCGTGTACACTCTAATAACGGAAGGTAGAAACACCTTCAAGAAGAAACTTAAATACATCCATTCCTTAATTGCGCAAGTGACAATCTGATCTCAGCTACTCTTTGTTCAAAAGAAAAAAGTGAAAAGATATACAAATCTAGTGAGTGGCTGTCAAGTTATGTAAATATGAGGTTCAGACTCATTCCTTCATTGGAATGTGGCCCATCTACCAAGTCATACACAAATACAAACATTTATGTACCCTCACTATTTATGACTAATGACATCACAATAGTGAATCTTACCACAGAACAACACTGTATGATACAGACAGTGAGGTAATTTTACAAATGTTTTAATGAAAAAAATACTAACCTCCAGCAGGTGAGACGTTTCAGTAGAGAAGACTGAACTCTGATTTTTAAATAGGTAATATCACTCTTCCCTTAACTACAAGGAATTTCAGATATTTAAGAAATCGAGTAGATAGAAACTTCAGAATAAAAAAAATTAAAATTATTCTCTCTAAGGAATATATTGATTTATGGAATAAATTACTAATTTGAGAATTATTGTGGCATTTTTAAAGAGTTATAAAATACCAAATTGGGGCAAAATTGTACCCTCCTATAAAGGCACACACAGCAGAGGTAGAGGAACTCCATGTGATAATTGTTGTGGTGTTTTCCTTCAATATTCCCCTTAAGAGGGGCTTTGGATACCAAGCAGAGCAGGAATTCTGCTGCCAATGGCAGAGTCCTTCCACAGCTGCACAGTATAGTTTCCAGAAGATGTTAATGCTGCTTCTAGCAAAACTTCTGGTACAGTCACCCAGGCCAGACAGGTCAAAGGGTAGAAGCCAGACTAAAGGCATTCCATCAGTCCTTCTGGTAAGGGGTTGTGAGTCAGGCTAACAACCTGTCCATGCAAAAATGCTTTGTTGTTATGGACTCAATCCCGAGACAAGATGAGTCTGTCACATTTGCAAATACAATCAAATGTGGGGAACCACAGTCTGCTGGACATAAGACAAGACAGTACTGTCCAACCAGCCAACACTATCATGATGGAGAATCAAAGCTGCAAGGAATTTCTTAATCTAAAACAGAGTATCTTCATAGCTAAGGTTAACACAAGAATTGGATGTTGGAATGTTAGATCACTTTGGAGCACTGGTCAGCTGACAAGTTAGAGAAGTAAAAATACTTGCCTGAGTACACTTGGACTGAATGAGATCAGGTGGATTGAACAAGGCAAATCATTGGAAGACATGAATGGCTTATGTTCTGGAAGAAAGGATGACAAACACTGAGAATCCTTAGGCTTATTATTCAGCAAGGAACCTAAAATATTGAAGGAATGGGAACCTGTAAACTCAAGAATATTGACTACTTGCTTCGTGATGAACCATGCAAAAAAAGTCACAGCTCTTCAGTATTACGCACCAACAAATGATCGTAACGAACAGGTCAAAGACTGTTTCCATGAAAGACTGCAGCATATCCTTAGCAAGACCAATAAATATGACATTGTTATCCTTATTGGGAGATTTAAAAGCACAGACTGGTGATGATAATACTGAATATGAACACCATGTGCAGACTGGCATGCCAGGGTAGAATGACAGTGGAAAACATTTTGTTAAATTCTGTGATCCATGCAATCCTTGCCTTGTGGGTAAATTATTTCCATACAAGGAAAGACAAATTGATATGGAGATCAAATGATGGCTTCACCCAGAAACAGTTTGAGTGTGTACCATTAGTAGTAGAAGCTGGAGAAGATCACTGTGACACCAAGATGTCTACGAGGGCTGATATTGGAAGTGACCACCATCTTGTTATTGGGACAATAAAAATAAAACTAAAGAAGGTAACACCATGCAAGGCAGAGGGCATCCATGATACTAGAAAGTTAGTAAATCTGAAGTGAAGGAGCATTTAAAGCGCCAACTTAGAAATAGATTTGAAAAAGTTAAAGACACTGATGGATAATCTTGTCAAACAATAGCAGTTACAGACCTGATTTTCACCTGACAAAACATTGAGAAAGGCCTAGAATACCCGCAGAAGATAGTTTTTAACTTCCTTGATTTTATGGAAGTGTTTAATAATGTCCATAGAAGCCTTCTGAAGATCCTGAGACACTATGGAATTCCAGCAAAGATGTTAATTCAGTAAAATTGTATAGCTAGTCTGCATGTTGCATCAGGACAGAGAGCATAGATAGGAAATGGTTTAAGATTGCTATGGGCATAATTATCCCCACTTTTCTTCTGCACTGTCACAGACTTTGTGATGAGTAGAGCAATCGCTGTTGCTAAGGACAATGGTATTGTTTGGGCAAGAAATAAGCTGTGGGACTGATATTTTGCAGAAATTGTCATACTGGATATCAACTTGGATGTGATGAAAAAAGACTCTTAATGAGCATAAATGCAGAAGCAACTGAAGTGGGACTTTGTGTCAGTACACAGAAGACCAAGACTACGGAGACAGGAGAGAATACTGTCAACACAGGCACATATGTAATTGAAGAGTAGAAAAGAGTTGGTAACTTCCTCTATCTTGGATGTATAGTATCTGCTAAAGGCCAACTAACTAATGTAGCAAAGATTCATCTACACACTAAATGAGATTGTCCTCCCAGCATTGCTGTATGCCTTGGAAATGTGGCAGATGGTGGACGCATACAAGAGGAAGCTCAAAGCATTCCACTAGCATTAAGAAGAATCTTGGGAATTAACCAGGGAGATCATTTAACCAATGTGGAAGTATTGTGCCGCATGGATCAGACAACTGTGGACTCAATAATTATACAGAGATATCTACGGTGGTCTGGTCATGTAATCAGACTACCCTATGGCAGAAGCAAAAGGTACATTTTCGATTGGATTCCACCTAGCGGGAAAATAAGGCATTGAGGACACAGAATGATCTATTAAGATGATTGAAAAGGAGTCTGCCATCATGGAGACAACTTATGATGGAGTCAAACATCCTGATCCAGACAGCCAGCAGTGGAAAAAATTGTTTGCCTCATATGCCACCAGGAACAGGAGATTCTAAGTGTAAGGGTATGTCTACACTGACAGTGGCAAAGTCACCGCTGTCAGATCAGCCTATCTGGATCAAGTGGTCAGTGAAGACCTGCTCAATCGATCCAGAAGTCGACGCAGTAAAACCACCCCCTCAAGTGGCATAGTGCTGCGTCGATGGGAACACAGTTTCCATCAGCACAGTGCAATGAAGATGCCACGCAGAAGGGAAGCAGAGTAGTTGATGGGAGTTACGCAAGCTATTTTGCATAGCTTGCATAACTCCCGTCAACTGCCATCAAATTGCTAGATAAGTGTAGACCAGGGCTAAATTAGTTAGTTTTGGCCGCAACTGCTAAGAGCAACCCCATGAAACTCCTACAGAGAAGCTTCTGCAAGTTTCCAAGCTCTGGGGAATCCTCTGTCACAAATTGTTCTCTCATGGTTCCATACCCACTACTCCAAATCTGTTCTATTCTATTCAGGTTAGACTGGACTTTGGGTAAATTCAGACTTTGTGCAAGTAGATTTAACTCCCAGGAAGTCCAGGAGCTGTACTCACTAATATCAGGAATTAATTTTGGCTTTTGTTTTTATCTCAAAATTTCTCCTTCCCAAAAGAAACACCCCAAAACAAATATATTTTTCCAAAACTATGAGAAACATTAGCAAGGGAGATCTGAGCATCTGTTTTATTTTAATTGTTCTGATTTCACTGACCAAAGCATTCAGGTACTGGATTAATAATCAAAGCCTTGAGAGATACCATTTGATTTTTTTCATCTCCCGCATCTTGAGCTAAAATGTAGATACTGTTTTTCCATATTAAAGTGATCTTTTTAACTAAGCATAAAAGAAGCAGTAGCATGTGTAGAAAGTTCTACTTATACACTTTCTTGATTTTTGTTCTTATCTTATTTGCTTTTTAGTGATCTTCATGAACACAGGAATAGGAGAATTCATTAACAAAGAGGCTACAAGCATAACAGGAATATTGCTGAACTCAACTGTAAAATCAACAACTTTGGAGATTCATCAAAATGTAGGTCAGACAAACAAGGTAAAAAACTGAGGTATTTAATTTTATTTCTGGTTTTCCTTTTTAAATCAAAATACCTTCTTCAGGAAATTGAGGAAAATTTCTCTACACAGTAGTGAGCAGGAACAGCCTGCTCCACACCCCACCCAATTCAGCAAAGCATTAAGCAAGTGAGTACTCCACAGGATTTAAGTGCTTAAATCAAGGACCAAAAGAGTGCTCACCCTCTCTCAAATGATATATGTAAAAAAATCAGAAGTTCAGATAAAAGTATTTCAAATTTATTTTTTCTTCAACATTTCAAACAATTTAGAAAAATTAAAATGAAAATATATAGAACATGAAAATTATACCAGGAAAATAGGACTGAATAATGAACAAGCAGAAATACGAAAATATAATATGGATTATTATAGGAGAATTACTGGAGGAGATTTTCAAAAAGTCACAAATGGCAGCTAGGTGCCTTTGAAAACTTCTTCCAATTTTTCTGGATATGGACAGAGTTAAAAAAACAAAGATAGGATTAAAACACTCTCTTTAAATAATAGGCAGGCACATAGCCTTTATTCAGTCTTGATACAGTGATCTGGCAATAGCAACTATATCCTTTTAGTAGTGATTCTGCCACTACTGCACATATAACTTGTTTCTGCATTCCACAATCTGGATACACTTCTTGTTCTTCGGTCATATAGTTTTCTGAGATTCTGCCCAAATCACAGGTGTCCAAAGTGAATGTTAAAATGACAGCTGACTAGTCAAACTATATAATCAGGAAGTACTTCAAAAATGGAGAATGGATTTGATATCAGTATTTACATACTTGAGATAATTGCCCAGTCACAAAATACTAAATCATTTACACAGATTAGTGGCATGAAAACAACAGATGTCAAGACAACTGAAGAGTAATGCCATGATTAATCAAATTAGAGTTAATTTAAAAGTCAGTTGTAATAAGGTTATATAAAATTATTTTAAATGTCATGGCAGCATATGGTTGGCAAAGAGAAGTCAAATACCCAACAATGCTGACATTAGATGCTGGCTGATCTTTATGCCAAAGAAAAGCACTGTAATCTTCCATTCTAAAATGCTATTTTGTTAGCAGTACTATGAAAAAGTGCTTTATATAAATTCTATTGCCAAGAGTGGTTTCTGCTTCCAGTTCTAAAGCTGTAGAACTGCAGAACTCTGAACAGCATGTACTTTACAATTAATGAAATATTGTTTAGGAAGTGCCACAAGAACATTTTTATGAGTTCATAATTGTGGATGGAAGCTTAGAATATGAATATATTTAGTCAATAGAACATAGGTTAAGATAACCGTACCATATCAATACATAGTATGTAACTTATGTTATAATGTAAATTATAAAGAGGGTTTCTGTGCATATAAATAACTATGTTCAAACATAATTCAGGTGAAATATTTAGATATTTTAAAAAATACCTATTAATGCAGCCTCTTTTCCCCCCACTATACTACAATCATTCTAAATCAATCCATACCATGCAAAATTATAGTATTAATATATTAGTCTGAAAATTGTATAAAAATATCTAATTTTGAAACATTAAGAATGTCACTGCTTCTTTTTAGAGAGTCCAGAAAAATGGATAAAAGATTTATTTTTTATTCCACCCTGGATTAGAAACTCTTGTGCCAGTTTTTAGACAAAATGAGTTTTTAAGATAAGACAAACTCTTCCAAAAAGGAGTGTTCAACATAAGAGAATGGAATACTTTATTATATTACTATTTGGTACCAATGGACATGTCATAAAATGCATCTTAAATGTTACTCAGAGTAAAAGCTTGTCTTTGCGTATAGTGTTTGTGGTTGTAATACATGTTATTTACATCATGTAGTTTCTGATACCCTCTTCAAGAACTTCACCAACAAACAGTGTAATAATGTTGTTAAATCAAAAGATGATCAGTTCAGTACATACTTGCAAGGGGGAAAAAAGATTGAAAAGCTTACCTCATGCCATATGGATTTCACAAGATCTGAATTTAATTCCTGATTTAAGGCTTGAATTGTTGTTAGATGTTCTGCTATAATCCTACAATGCTTTAAGTCCCTCTTGTTTCTCCTTTGCTCAACATAATTCCAAGCAACAGCTCCTATATGCCCTGAAGGTAAAGTCCTAACAATTGCCCTTGTTCCAGTATAAACTGATTTTTTAACCTCCTTATCATTTTTACAAAAACGTCTGATTAGCAAAGTGGAACGTTCCTTTTTGTTTCTAAAAAGTTCCTCCTCCATCCCTTCTTCACAGTTATCACTGCAATCTTCAAAATGGCTCAGAAAGGGCTTTGACGGCATTCTTTCAGTAAAATTACCACCATAGAAGCTGTGACACGAGCATGCCACTCTAACCTTTCGTGCTGCTCCTTCCAAACATAAATACTTATCCTTTAATGTGTCACAGTTATCACACAACAGTTGTCCATTTCTATTGTCACAATTATTTGTCAATTCCATTAATTTACAAGTGCAGGCTGTTGAATCGCTGGTGTGATCATTACCAACATTTACATGCTGTAAACAGTCACCCAAAATGAAGCGGTTGTGTAAAGTGCACAAAGCTTTTGATATATTTCTTTCACTAGCACAGTGAAAGTGAAACACTGCCAAATTATCAGCATCATCTGTGCCACTTTTATTTACTGCTGACTGGTTTCTTGATGACTTCATCTCTACTGAAGGTCCATCCATCTTCAACTGAATTTCAGCAAACATGGTTCTTTCCAGTGAAGTAGAAATTCCAGTTTCCAGGCATGTGTGTTCTTCTGCTAAAGAATCACATGATTTATGTAACTGGCTATGTGAAACACTGCTCTTACATTTTTTCTTTATAATGTTACAATTAATGTTAAGAAACTCCACTGAACCAGGGATGCATGCATTTTTTTCCCAGAAGTTTTCATTACTCCTGTTATCAGTCATTTCTTCTTCATTTGCCAAAGAGAAAATTTTGGGCAGTGAGCCCTGAAGATGTTCTTCTTCCAGTCTGTGTAAGTACGACAAAGTATGTGTAGTCTGCCTTCCTTGATTAGCAATATGGCTTTTTATAACACTGGTGTCTAAAGCATTTTCACTATTTTCATCTCCAGCTGACTGAGCAGATATCACTTTACCCTGTGCCACTGACACAAGTAGAGAAGCTGCCATTTCCTCAGAGGTCATTTTGACACAGTCTTTAGATAGTTTTCTGTATTTCCTCACTGATAATCATACCATGATTTCAGTTTTAAAAAAATCAGTGCTAAATTATCAGTGCAGACACACTGTGTAAAAACATGTTGAATTCTTTCTTATTTTTTTAAAAAAGCATATGTATTACTAACTACAAAGCTTTACCAGCTGTGGATTACTGACATGAACTACAGATTTTCTTAAAGCAGTTTCTTAGTGTGATATAGCCAGTTGACAATTTCTTCCCACTGTCAGCACTTCCCTCATATGTAGGGTACTGTTTGTTGCTACAGTTGGTAGAAAAAGGAGCATATTTGAACATATAATCCATCACAAAGATGTAGCTGAGCATATAACAGCCAATTTGTTAGTTTCCTGCAAGAAAAAGACAATGTGTTAAACAAATTCTGTTATAAAATGCATAGTTACAATTATAACAAGAAATGGTTAGTATGTAAAAGCTGTTCACAGAATGTTAAGAAGTTGTAAACTTAGATCTAATGAATTTAAAAAAATTAAATTGAAGAGAGTTTCAGGAACTATATCTGTCTTAGGGAATGTCTACACAACGAGCAGCAGCAAGTCTCAGATCCTGGGTCAACTGACTTGGGCTTTCAGGGCTCACGCTATGGGGCTAAAAAAATAGTGGTGTAGATGTCTGGCTCAGGTTTCAGCATGAGCCCAAGTCAGTTGGATCCATGCTCTGAAACTAAATGCCACAGGTCTTTTTGCTGTGTAGACACCCCCTTAGACTCCCTTAGTCAATATTTGTGGTTTTGCAGTCACATTTTCTTTCTCTCTTCCTTTTTTTTATATGTTTCTCTCCACTATTGTATGAAAACATATAAACAGGGAAAACTGACTACATGGGGAGAAACAGTGAAATTGAACATATAATATGAACAAAGTGAAAAAATACTTGTTTTTATATAATCTCTTTCAGAGTTATTTTAGGGGTTACTTATCACTAAAGTACAAATATTTTCAGAAATAAATTTTTAATGTCCTTTGAAAAGCAACTGCTTTTTCATGATCAAAATTGAAGTCTAGTGTGACTATTTTTATTATTTGCTTTCAGTAACATCTACAACATGCTAGGAGCTGTGCAACGAAAGAAAACATAGTATTTTCACCTAACAGCTTATGATTTAAAGAGACAGACATAATAGAGGAAAAAGTTACCACACACAAGTAAAGTGGTCAAAATGATGATTAAAAAATCTCTAAGGCATGACCAAAGATTATATGACTATCTCTAACTGTCCTTAAACCTTGCCACTTTCAGTTAATGGATTTCTTCTAGTCAAGTGTCTTGTGCTAAGGCTGATACCACTGGTGCAGCAGAGGAGATGGAAAGAAAAGTTAAAAAAAAAAAAAAAAAAAAAAAAAAAAAAAAAAAAAAAAAAAAAGACAGTTGTGCAGGGCAGTGGAGCAAGGACAGAGGACTGAACTTGGTACGAAGGAGGAAAAGCCAGAGAATTATGGGAAATTATGAGAGTCTGGATAAGAGTTTTAGCAATAGGGACTGAAAGAAAATGTGTGAGGTGGGGAGTTCCCTGAGCTGGGGGAGGAGATCCCAGGTCCCCAGCCACCTGCCTCTGCCCAAGTCCCAACTCTTTCTCCAGGAGGGAGGCAAGAGTTAAATGTCTAGAACAAGTACTATGTTAAACAATAAATATTTTTATCTAGCTCAGGTAACGCCATGAGTAAACAAGTAAGGATCTCTAGCATGAGTTAAACACTCCCTTTTTGTGGGTGCAACATATCATACAACATACAGCCCTCCCATGCTTAGCTAGACAAGCACATGCTCTATGTTCTGAATCAATCCAAACCACCTTGCTTCCACAAAACATCTCTAAAATATGGCCTTTCTATTCCATCCACACAGCTAAAATTCTCAATCTCACGTATCTACTACTGTAAAATCCTTTTCTCTGGGCTTAATAAATGCAAACTTTCACAATCATATTGATTCAGAATGTTACTATAAAGATCATTTTCCTAGCAAGTCTCTTTGACCACACCACCACTTTCTTTACATCCCCCTTTTCTATCACAAACATAAGCTATGGGTCTTCACTTTAAACCCCTCCCACCAATTTTCATCTTACCTATCATCTCTCATTCACCACTGAAATGTGAACTCTCACCTCTGATCATCCCATGAAGCTGGACTCTATCACCAATTTATTACATTTTCAAACAAGCTTCTTACTCCCCTGCTGCCCCTCATATTTGGATGGAGTGCCACATAAATATCCACAAAACTAACATTAGCCTCCTTTAAATCCATAAGTCAGACTCCTATGTACTACAGTCAAACAAATAATTAACAACAAGTCTGAGTTACAAGGAGGTTGATGGTCTTTGTCAACAATGAGAAAGAATGAGGAGGATTTGGGAGGAAAAAAAGGAGTTAACTTTTGACAATACTAAATTTGAACTCAGATCCACCAGGAGATGTCAGAATGACAGGCTGAGATGTGGAATTGAATGGATGAAGAAAACTCAGGAACCAACAGAATTAAGAGTCATCAGCAAAGAGATATTAACTAAAGCCATATGGAGCAGATTAAATTACCTAACGCAGGTGTGCCCAACCTACAGCCCACCAGAGCATTTCATAAGGCCTGTGGCCTGCTTGAACGCAATATACTAATGACCAATTCATTAGCATTTTGTCGTCATGTTTACATTATTTGAGTTTACACAAGTGTGTAAATAAATACTGTACATAGAAAGAACCTACCTAAATACACACAAAACAAGCTGAGCTTAAAATATAAATCAATACAGATGACTTTAAATTTGTTTTAAGCACAAAGCTGTTCTTAGGTTTATGTGGCCCTCCTATGGCACCACTTACCTAAATAAATGACATATAGGAAATAAAGGGGCCCAATGATGGATTCCTATGGGATTCCTACGGCAAGTGGGACAGAGGATGATGACCAACCAAAAGAGACATTAAGGAATGGCCAGAGAGGTAGAAGCTAAACCAAGAGGTGCCAGTCCAGAAAGGATAAGGCATCAAAAAAGAGATTATGATCTACAGTGTCCAAAACAGCAGAGTAGAAGCCCTGACACTTAGTAAGAAAAAGAGTGCTTGCTTGTTAGAAGCCCTTCTTAAAAAAAATTAGCATTCTAAAATGAACTGCTGTTTCTTATCAAACTAACCCTAATAAAACTAATTATTTTTAAAATTGCCATCTGCAGTTAGCTTGCCATTAACTGCCATTAAAGAATCTTCCCCCAAATAAAATATTTTAAATTAAATGAGTTACTTGGGGCTAGATCACTTCAATTTTAGCCAATCAACAGAATGAATGGATCAGAAAAAGCACACTTCAATGCCCAAATGCTACTTCAATGCTAGAGGGAGAGATACCTCAATAACAACATTACATCTCTCTCTCACGCACAAACCATGCCCCTGCCCTCAAGGTGGATTGATTTAAATCACATATTTCGATAATGATTTAATTCAGCAAGGAGGAAATCTTGATTTAAATAACAATCTTGTTTTAACTGTTTTTTTTTTTTACTTATTTTCCAAAAGAAAGGTTGAATCTCATTGTTGGTAACCGTTAAAACATGCAGATTTGCAACTAAATATAGGCCTTTACACTAAATTTGGTACTTCTTTTTGCTAAGTAGGAGGATACACTATAGTGTATATCGCTTAAATAGATGTGTATAATAGTTTGTTACGTTTATTCAGATTCTTAATTTTTACATTTATCTTAGAAAATGGTGAATTATGCATTTGCTAGATTATGAATTTTTTACTTGTATTAAACTGCATTTGGATGGAAATTAAAATTCAATTTAAAATGCACAATGAGCATCTTAATTTTTACATTAAATTAATCAACCTTAAATGTGCTAGATACATAAGAACAAAAATAAAGTTTATAAAAACAGTTTTTGCTTTTAAAACTAACTGATTTATTAAACAAAGGAAGACTTGTAGTTGGTGACCAGGAACAATCAGTTTGATTCACTATGTCCTTCCAGATTTTAGTATTAGTAGATCCCATCCTCTTGCACCTAGTTTTTATTCATAGATTAAAAGAGAAAAACATCTCCTGCCACAAAATAATAGGTCTGCTATGGATGATGTTGACCAAACGGTAGCTAGCTAGCTACATGTCCACTCGTGTAACAAAGTCAGTTCACCCCAATTCCTCAACAATGGACTGACAAGGCTTTTTCAATGTTTTCATGGGTGACATGCCTCCAATGAAGTCATGCAAATTTGCATGTGTGGATGATCTTGCCTTGGCAATGCAAGCAGCCACCTTCAGCGACCGTGAGTCCACCCTGAATGGGGACCTATATATTTCCGGAAATGGATGCTCAAACCAAATCCTCATGAAACAACAGTCACTGCATTCCATCTTAACAGGAACACTCAGCGCATCCTGAAAGTGACATTCTGCAGCAACACTGTGCAACATGACCCCACTCCAACATATCTCGGAGTGAAGCTAGATTGCATGCTAACCTTCCACAACCATCTGAAGAAGATAGCTGCCAAGTTGAAGACAAGAGTCAACCTGGTCCAGAAACTGGAAAACCCAAGCTGGGGAGCATCAGCATTATGGACATCAGCGATGGCTCTTGTGTACTCCGTAGCCAAGTACTGTGCACCGGTATGGACTAGAAATAGTCATACTTGACTTGTTGATGTCCAACTGAAAATTGCAATGCCATGCTCAAGTCAACCCCAACACCTTGCGTGCTGATGCTGTCGCACACTGCTCTCCCATCCATTCACTGTGATGCCACAACCCTTTGGGAATTCCAGAGGACTGTGGAAAACAAACATCCTCCCATCCACCGGGACCTTAACACCACCTGAAGTCAAGTAGGCCCTTTTGGACCCACGAATTTAACCTTCAACAATGCAACTTCAACCCTGAGGAAGCTTAGAAAGCCGAATGGAGTTCACAAGAAGTTACAAATAAATACCTTGTAAAAGATCTGACGCAGAATATCCCTGGCTTCAAATCTCCCACAAAGCTCATGGACAACTTTAAACCACTTCTGCACAAACCATGTCAGATGCAGATATTTGCTGCAAATCCAGTGTGCAACCATGGTCATCCAGAACAGACAGACAATAGAACATAACTCAATGCCCAATTCACAAATACAAAAAAGGCATCACAGCAATACATTCTGCTATTCCAGATGCTATTAACTGCTTAACCATCGGAATGTAAAATTATAGTGGCTGCTCTACATTTACATCAGCCATAGAGAAGAACTTACATTTTTTTTCAACTCTCAATCTTTTTCTTAACTCCGAATGAACCAGTTATTTAATTGAGTTAATTGAATAAACTGAAATTAAGAAAATATTCTCTCTGCATGTGCAATAGAGGTTACTGCTATCAAAAGGTGGTTAAGCACTTCAACTAACTCAGTTGTCTAGCCAATGATTTCCACCAGTTCAGTGATTTGAGTTCTTTAAAACCTGGCAACAAACATGTATTTTTTTAATTAATTTAAATTTTAATAAATGGTACATTTAGGCCTTAACACAAGTCATATATTCAAATTTAATTTTAAAGATTTTTTTTTTTAAAAATAAACCTGTATTTAATTTAAAATTAAAAAACTCCAATTTAAACAGAAAAATCAGATTTATTTTTAAAGTCACTGATTTTTATCTACCCTGCCCCACCTTCCTTAAAAAATAAACAAACATGGAAACAATTCTTTGAAACTTTTCCCACATCACACTCAGGGAAAATGCCCACAGGAGTTTCCACTGAACCTTTCTGCATTAATATCTATGGATTACTACCCTGTGCCTTCAAATCCAACCCCCCACCACTGGTGCTGCTTCTGGCCAGGCACAGGCAAGAAGCCATTGCATGGGGATGCACAGTCCCACCTTCATGGGCTGCCAAACTCCCATTTTAAGGGATGACGCAACTGAAATTCCTCAGATTCAAGTCAATAGACTTTTCTACTTACATTTTGGCTGTCCTATAGCTTTTAATGTGGAAGGCATGATTTGGCCCATTATTTTATTTAGCGCCGTGTGTTTAAAATAAAATTTCAAAGTATGGATAAAAACTATCCATTTAGTTTTGCTTTTTATAGGTATCTTGTTTATGTTCTTCAAACTCCTGTTCTATACTGCTTTAGATCTTTTCCAATATCAGTATGATGTTTTAAAGAGCAAATGTATACATGTGTTACTAATATCCTTCTGTATTAATTTTTGGAGGATTTCTTTCATCTATCAGTACTCCTCAGACTACTGATTCACCTCTGTCTGCATAAGATTATTCCAGTCAACCCTAGCAAAATGTAACTTATGGTACCATATTCATAAATATCTTCCCTGTAATGCTGCTAAACCAGAAATAAAGAGAAAATGCTATGAATGGTCACTGAGAATACTGTATTATTTATTACTTCAGTAATTCACATTCTTTCAAAGCAACTCATTTATTTAAGTCAGGAAAACCTAACATTGGTATGCAATTTGATTTTACAGCATTCACTCAAGACCATAAAACTTATTAGTAAACAGTAATTTACACCGTTCAGTATGTAAAAACTTTGAAGTTAACATCCCACCTATGCTCCAGTGTAAATAAGAAGCTAACAAAATAAATAGTATTTTGAAACATTCTGCAAGCCTATGGCATTTTCAATGGTAAACTGTTTCTGTGGTTAGGGTGATAATGTAGTTAATCCATGCCCACTCAGTGCAGTGCTCTGTCCCCCTCTGATGGTGGCCAGACTTCAAGATTGATGAGCCTGCAGCATCTCTACTGAAGAGAGCAAGGTTTTTTAGCTCAAGCAGTGGAGACTCATGCATTAAGATCCATAGTCTCCAGGTTCAATCCCCGCTGCTGCTAACGCACGCAGGGGCATGGGCATTACATATAGCTTTTGAAGACACAGACACATGGGAAAGTGCACATAGAAGGGCATTCCACAAGCTGCAGCAGTCCAAGGGCATTAAATCTGATGAGCACAGAGGGGGGTAGAATGTCTTCAATGATACTAGGGGAGCATACTGAGGCAGCAACTGCTAAATCCTTAAAAAAAAGTGTAGTATGCATTCCTCCATCTAGTGTTTATGGAGTACAAGCACCAGGATGTTAGCTACCACCTCTGCAGACATGCAGAGAGCAGGACTTCCCAGGCCCTCCCCATCTGCATACCTGCATATGAGAACCTCAAAATCTGGTTGAGTATAGAAATCTTAAATATATATACATATATATATATATATATATATATATATACACACACACACACACACATATATATATATATATACACACACACACACACACACACACACACACACACAAACCACAAATATGCAAGCAGCGTGTAAATTATCCCAATTAATATTCTTTCATCAAAACCACGCAAAACATTATGATTTATAATTAATTTTGAATATAAAAGCACATGGGACAACCTACAAAAGCCTACACCTTGGTTATAGGCTCACGCTGTGATTTTCTAAAGCCACTAAATAGCTAATGAAATCCATTCATAGCTACACTGGTACATTTTCAACTTCATTTAAGCCTCATAAGTGAAATATGCTCCATCAGTAAAAAAGTAGGAAACCAGATCCATCAAAGGTAAATCACCCTAGATACAAAGGTCAGCCAACAAAAATAAGTGAATAATTAAAATAGATCACTTGGGAACCTTTCAGTACTCACATTCACAAAATGTTTTAAGTTGTAAACCATAAGATACTGCAACCAATTAAACAAAGGAAATTTTTCATCTATATTCACTTAGCTTAATTATTTGTAGACTGTTTGAAGATTTAAAGTGCCAGCTATTACTGACTATTATTTAGTAACTTCATATTTAATCACAAAAGAAGTCTAGAAATAGGTTAAAAAGAAGCGAGGTAAAAATATGTTCACACCCCTACCAATCTAAAAAATTCCACAAAAGTGAGATGGGTCCAGTCTTGAATTCTTTACTCAAGCCAGTAGCTAAGCGTTTTGCTTGGGTCAGACATTAGTACGGACTTCAGTACTGGATCTGTTTTTCACGTTAAAGACAGGCATCTATCTGGAGGAGTGGACAGCTCACAGGATTTGTGGTGAGGTACATAACTTTTCACCCATAGGCTAGTAGGGAAAAGCTGAACGGGGAAATGTCTGAGGCAGCTGGAAGGTGGTGGGATGAAGCAAGGGTAGCTGGCAGCATAGGGGCTGGGTGGTAGGTGGACTTTTGGTAAGGGAAGGTATTGCCTGGGGATGCTGTGTGGTGTCTGAGTGGTGCCAGAAGTAACTAACTGCCTGAGAGTTAGTTTGGGGGGGTGTACATTGGCAGCTGGGTGAGCACCTGGTGGTGGTGGCCTAGATGGTGGGTACAACAGATTCAGCAGAGTGCCTAGGGCAGCTGGGTGTGTGTAAGGATACTTATTGATGGCTTCCTGGGCAGCTGAGTGGGGAAGGTTGGTGGTAGGCTGGGAGAAACAAGTGTCGAGGGCAGCTGATGGGTGCCTGGCATTGATGGAGCCAATATATTTCCTCCACACCTTCCCTAGGTCGTGCTGGCACCACCTCATCCCTACTCTTACTGCTGCTTAAGTGACTGTGTGTGCTAGAAGGGGGGACATAGATGCTGTCTCAGTCTACAGAACAGGCACCATAGAGCCCACAGGCAGGGGAGATGAGGTACTGGAAAGCAATCCCTGCTGGAATGTCACATCTCAGCAGAGTTAAGGGGAGGTGTGATTGGGCTTCCAAATATGTGGCAATTGGCAATCATAACAAAATGAGATTCAATGCAGAAACATTCCAATTAATAGATATGGACAAAAAATCTGAACCACATATATTCAATGGTAAGGAGATTCTTGAAAAAATAGTGAAGCTAAGCAAACTTGGAGTGATAATTGAAAGCAAATATGGCCTATCGGCAACTGCCTCTCACACTGCCCCATTAAAATCATGCTCAACCAGGATACTAACTCTCAGTTCAACCTTCCAAGGGCCAAGATCTCTTGACCGGGGAGGACGGGGGTCTGCTGCTATTGAAGTAATCATTACTGAAGATCAAATTGAGTTAAAGCCTCACCATCTTCAAAGTACAATGCAAAAGTCATCTTTCTACAGACCTTTTCTTAATAAATAAGTTATGGAATGATCCTGGCATCGTGTTCCTGGAAGTAAAACATCCAGATTTAATTCCCCATAAGCAAGATCCCTTCTACAGTGCACCATATTAAAATTATATTATACTGCAAAGGCCCAGAAATAAGGAGCAGGTTCCAGCACCTGGCAATGTCACCACCAGGGCACCTAGGCAACAGTTAGAAGGAAATGGTGGGCCTCCTAAGAATCAATTAAAACAGGGATTATATTAGTTTTAAGAGTTGAAGACAAATTATAACATTTTATAACTCAGTAACTCAGATATATTATTGGATTGTTTCAATAATAGAATAACCTCAAAGATTTACAAGTTTACATAACTTGCTATAAATTAGGCTAAACAATTATTTGTAATGGCTACAATAGAATAGAATGACAATTTAAAACTAACTATTAGATGTTCCAAATAATACAAAAGACTGCTAGAACTGATGTTGGGGAGGTGAGGACTGAAATCCCCATGCTACCAGACAGGTCCCCCATTTGCTTCCTCATGTCCATGCCTTTTCTATCAGTGAGATTACAATACTGAGAGAAGAAACAGACTGAATATCTCACAAACCCTGTATTCATTGGAAGTTGTTAGTTTCTTTGTAGATCTGAACTGCAATCATTTAGGCTCAGATTTCTAAAGGTATTTAGGCAATGCTGCGCTGAGTGCTGCAATTCCTAACTGGTTTTGGAGCCTAAATCTCCTTTTCAAAAGTGATTTAGGCCTTCAAGAGTTAAACTCCAACGGTTCAGCAATGCCTAAACACCCTTAAAAATCTGTGCCTTAAGTCAAATACCCTTTTTTGTTCAACAGTTGCCTTGAACTTCATTCTAAAAGTGACGATTCCCAAGTTGTAGTGTAATACTGAATTTTACCATATTGCATCTAGTCTGATGAAACAAACAAGGTCCTTCTATCACAAACTGAACAATATGCATCCACCAACAGGCCACCATGATCACTAGTCTCCTTCTCCATTCTCTGTGGCTGTGTTGAATTCCAGGAAAATGCACATGCCAAAACAGCAGTCTCATAGCTGACCAAACATTTTTCACTATTGTACAATTTTTCCCCAGTTGCTGAAAGAACTGGCAGTATTGACTTGATGTTGATAAATCCAACTTCTCACACAACTGAGTAAAGTACATTGGATATACTGTTAATTCCCTTGGATTTAAGTAGGTGAAGACAACCAGTTCAACTTCATATCAAGATGTGCAGCTAAGTGAGATTCTTAGATTTTTTTCAGATGTCACTCCGCGCAAAAAAGAAGAGCGCTTCAAAGGGGCTTTACTGTACAATTCCTGTTTTTTCATAATGAAACCATGCCAAAATTTTTGTTGTATTGCATTAGATATTGTAAAGTATATTGTAGATGGTCTTCCCTTTCACCTAATACTGTCATTTCAACATAGCTGGGAAAACTGCCCTGGTCTGAAGATGATTTATGGGACATGCTAATTACATTGCCAAAACACCTAACCTGCCAATCATCATCGCAATGTTGATTAACAAGAATGTCAACAGTATTCAAAGATTTTGCAGGACCTAGCTGTCTCCCTTGGCTTCTTTGGAATCACTAACAATGTAGTATAACCCTGACTTTAGTTGACAGATGAGCTTGTGCAATTCCAGCTTAAGGATGCTTCTTCCATTCCAAATGCATCAAACTTTACAGTGAGCATTTGAATTTTGACAGAGGCACCGGATCCACACACGACACTATAAATCCTAATGCTTTTTTACAGTGCATCATTATCTCCATACCCACAGACTGCAGATGTACTTGTGATTTATCTTACCAGTCTTTTCTGAGGACCAAAATGAGTTCCTAAAAATACTCTAGACTTTAAAAAAATAATAATAAAAATAAAAATGTATTTACCTACAGTTAATATCTACACTTTTCAATATGTTGTAGAAGAAAGCAACAACAGACTAAAGAAGGACATGTAGTTATATCATTGCTTCCACTATTTGATAATTCAGAGATTCTATAGTTCAGAAGATCCCCTGGTCACTTCAAGTATACTATCAGGAATGGAGGGTGAATGCTTGGTTGTTTTTTTAGTGGAAGCCATTGTATAAATCCATGAGAAATGGATTTAGATTGAATGTCTGAAATATATTGTTAATGTCTTCTTTAGGTTTATCATGTCCATTTCCAGCATTTTCCCCCACATCACCTGATGATTCATCTCCTCTTCTCCCTGGTGGAATTCCTGACATCCATTTTGTTTGCTCCCAACCAGAAAATTCCAAGACCTAACTGACCACACATGCCAAGCAGTACAATTGTTGAGAACCATTTTCACCCATGGCCTACTGTATGGAATCCCATTAGGCCTCTCTCATTTCTGCAGCAACTACATAGAAGTAAGAAGTTTACCAATGGACATGTTGTCCTTCCCCCAGTTATTGCCAGCATCTCTTACATGACAAAAAAATTCCTGACAGCCCAACATCCTACCCCATTTAAGGTGTGGGCTCTGTATGGGTTCACAAGATTACTGTCTCTTACAGAAGGAGAATATTATCTCAAATTCAACTTCGTTAGTTTACTTCCGGTTTTTTTTTTTTTTTATATTGTGGTTAATAAAAATTCAGTTAAATATTCTCTGGTGCTTGGTGTGCTCTCTCTCCCTCTTGCTCCTTGAATTAAATCCATCCCAGAGTTAATGACTGCAGTTACAAAGTACACCTATTCATGGGTCCATTTCTCTCCCTAAGTAACAAATCAGTGTTGAGCTGTTGCAATTAAGGCCAGCAGAAAGATTTATGACTAGAAGTTGAGAATGCACAGCTGAGACACAGACACCTGGTCTGGTCTAATGTTCCTTAGAATTTCTCCACTGCAACTGCCTGCACAGCATTTACAGTGGCTCATTAACCATCAAGGCCTAATATGGCCTCATTAACATATGCTGTATAATCCTACCTTCTTCTAGACTTTTTTTTTAAACTTGTGTGAACTTGGGTAGACGCACTAAGTCAGGCAAAAATGCCACAAAGCTGAACTTCAAGGGAATGGATATTGGAAGTAATAAAATTAAGAGAACAGACATTCCCACCAGAATAATGCAGACAAAGTACAGGCTATTTAGCAAAATATGTTGGATAAAATATTCTCAAAGCAACAACCAAGCTTATCTTCAAGAAATCAAGAAGTGATGGTAGGGATAAGGAAGAGGAAAAAAATCAACCCAACAAAAAACCAAAACAGGCAGGCTGACAGCCATGCCAGGTGCTAAACCGGACATCCCAGGACACACATATTACTGATACCCTTAATAAGGTATTTGTACAGTATGAGTTCATCATCACCACTTCTACACTAAATTCAAATACCAACAATTCCGTAATATGCTAAGTGCACATTTTTATTTAGCCAACAAAAGAGAGAGCTGTTCAAAAAAGCTGTCAAAATTTTGCAATTGTCTGTAATCTTTTGAATACACCGGAGATAAAAGTCACTGTCTTAACAGGCTCTTGTTTTTTCTTCATTTCTAAAGAGTGTGCTAAAACATTTGCTGTGAAGTCAGATGAGAGGTCAAGGAAATGAATGGCACCTGAAACTCTGAGCAATTCAACACCTGAAAACTCATGAGCCAAGAATGAAACATGTTAATAAATAATGGAAGACTCTTCTACCTGTTAGAGTTCTGAAAATCCTGGATACAAGACCTCAAACCCTGAAATAAAAAATGAGCACACATTTACCAGAAATTCCAGAGAGCAAATGATTCAAAGGCTGGGGCAAGAGAGAAACTCAGACACTTAGAATGGAAATTAGAGGGAACAATCACTGTCAGATCATATAGTGGGGGAAAGGATAGCTCTGGGAGATCTAGCTAGAGGTGGTGATAAAAGAGACTCTAGGTTATCAAATGTCAAATTTATATTTATATAGCTAAGTGTCTATATGCATGGAAAAAGCTAGATTTGTATATCATTTCAAAATATAGTGCTTTCTAATATGAAATGTGAATTGGAACCCTAATTGTTGTCAAAATTCAAAGAGTAAATATGGAAAATTGACATGCCTGCTGCATCCATTCCTTTTTTTAAATCATCAAAAACACATCTCTTTTAAAGAACCATTATCTCAAATGAAGCCAGCATCAGAAATGAAAGATCTACATGCTTTGGAAGACAGCTGAATTCTTAGGGGCAGCAAAATAAGCAGGAGGCCCTCACAAAAGAAAAACCCAGAGATACAATGAGGCTCTGTCAACAACAAGGGGCCCTTTGTGTCCAGATCTGCAATAAACATTCCTAATTACTAAAGTAAATATAATCTGATGGCATAGCAGAAAGAGCATAAAAGAAATACACAAAATAATAGTTCAAAATAGAGGAACATGGGGGGTGGGGAAGAAGCAGTGACACAGATACTGTCATCCTCCCCAACATTCCTCTGTGTCCCCCCAGGGGGCTGTGAGCAGAAGGGAGCGAGGAGGAATGCCAGGGCTCCCTGCATCCAGGTCACTTTCCCCACCTGGGCTGTGCTGTGAGGCGAGCATCAGAAGCTGCTGCTTTCTGCCTTCCCCTTATGCAGCCCAGGTTGGGAAAGTGACCCAGATGCAGGGAGCCCTGCCATTCCTCCTCACTCCCTTCTGCTCACAGCCCCCTAGAAGGGCGTGGAGGAGCAGGGTTCAAGGGGGGAGCAGGTGACTGCAGGTCAGTTTCCCTAGGTGGGCGCAGGGGGAGGCGGCCCGGGGAGGGGGGGGGGTCGCACTCAGATGCTTGCTGGGTCAAATGGGTCACCAAGACAAAAAGTTTGAGAACCATTGACCTAGACCATTTCCCCCACATCATCTCCTCTTCTCCCCCACACACACGAGGCAGAATTAAGCATACCTAGACCATCGTGACTGATCTTTGTTTAATCCATTCCTAAAAACAAACAGGGATTCTACAACCTCTCTAGGTAACCTGTTCCAGTGCTTAATTATCATCTTTATAGCTAGAAAGCTTTTCCTAATACCTAATCTAAATCACCCCTGCTGCAAATTACTTAAGATTCATAGATTCCAAGGCCAGAAAGAACCATTGTGATCATCTAGTCAAACTTCCTATATGACACAGGCCATAGAACTTTCCTCAAAATAATTCCTAGAGCATCTCTATTAGAAAAAAATCCAATCTGAATTGTAAAATGATCAGTGATTGAGAATCCACGACCATTGGTACATTGTTCCAATGTTTAATTACTCTCACCCTTAGAGGAGATTGAGAACAGATCATTGCCCTTTATAAACAACCTTTTACATTTTTGAAGACTTATCAAGTTCCCCCCTCAGTTTTCAAGAGTAAACGTGTCCAATTCTTTTAATCTTTCCTCATAGGGGAATGGTCTATATCAGTGTTTCCTCAACTTTTTAAGTAGCAAGCACCCCCTAACTTCTGAAAATTTTAATAGGTACCCCCAACCCCTTGGGGTACCCCAACCCCTTTCCACGGGATTTTATATTTACAGACTAATGTGAGCCATGTGTTGGAAGAAGGGCTCAGTATACAAGGCCATGATATGACAGATGTCAGATCTACTGTGGGTAGGGTTGCCACTTTTACACCAAGGATGAACAACTCAAGTATGTACCTGGGCTAGAGGTGAAGTTGGCCAAAGCTAGGAGGCTTTGAGCAGCATGCCAATGCTGGGGAATATAAAGCGTCGTGCCAGATTTTTGGCCATAGATTTGAGAGGAGTAAGGGGTGAGAGAGAGAGAAAAAAAAAAAAAAGGATAACTGGTAAAATCTGGGGCTGTCAGTTGTCAATTTCACTGCTCAGTTTTCTGGGTATTGGGCTTTGAGCTTGGGAGGGGGGCTGCCACCTGGGCAAGTTGCAGAGGGCTGCTGCCTGGCTGCCAGCCCGGTAGGTGGCAGACTGCCACCCAATCCAAGCTGGGGCAGAGAAGGCTTCCACGCCGGCTGGGACCCAGGGAAGTGGGCAGGTGGCTGCTACCCATCTTCAAGCCAGGGCACTGGAAGCTGTCCCTCGGCTCGGAGCCAGGGGGCGGGTGGCTGCCACCCAGCTGCAAGCCCAGCTCATGAGATGCAGGAGGCTGCCACCAGGCTCCCACCTGGCAGCTGGGACTTGGCGGGAAGCAGGGGGCTGCTGCTCGCCTCCCCCAAGAGCAGGCGGCTGCCGCTCACTTCCCAGCTGGGACCAGACGAGAAGCGGGTGGCTGCCATGTGCCTTCCCCAAAAGCCAGCTGCTGCCACCCGCCTCCCAGCTGGGAACTGGGACCCAGTGGGAGGCAGGGGGCTGCTGCCTGCCTCCTCCATAAGCTGGCAGCTACCACCCACCTGGGAGCTGTGATTGGGCGGGAAGCAGGGGCTGCCACCCACTTCCCCCAGAAGCCGGGGGCTGCTACAATCCTCCCAACTGGGACTGGGTGCGAAGCGGGCTGCTGCTGCCTGGCTTCCCCAGAAGTCAGCAGCTGCCGCCTGCCTCCCCTTCACTCTATTTTTCCCAGGTACCCCCTGCCTGTGTCTCACATACCCCCAGGGGTATGCATACCACAGGTTGAGAAACTATGGTCTAGATGACTTCTTAAGGCCCCTTCTAGCCTTACAGTTCTATGATTCTCAAAATCTCTACTGATCATGTACAAATTTCAATTTTTCAGAGGTCTTATTTTTGTTGCTCTCCTCTAGACTCTCTCCAGTTTGTCCATCTTACTTACAGAGTAGTGCCCCACACTGGGCATAGTACTCCAGCTGAGGATTCAACAGTACTGAGTAGCATAGAATAATGCCTCATGCCTTACAGTACTGCTGTTACTGCACCCCCAAATGATATTTGCCTTTTTCACAACAATATTGCTTTGTTGACTCATGTTTAATTTATGATCCACTATAAATTCCAGATCCTTTTCTACAATACTGCTGTCCAGTCAGTTATTCCCCCATTTTGTACTTTGCATTTTTCTTCAGGAAGGAAAAATGAAATGTGTAAGTACTACATTTATTTAATTTCATCTTGTTGCTTTAAGGCCAAGTCTGTAATCTACCAAAGTCATTTTGAATTCTAATACTGTCCTCCTAAGTGCCTGCAATTCCCTCCCAGTTGTGTATCACCTTGCAAATTGTAAGTGTACTCTCTACTACATCACCCAACTCATTAATAAAAATATAAAATTGTATCAGACACAGGACGATCAGAGTTCTTTGATATTAGCAGTAAATCTCCAAAGAGTCCATGTTCACTGAGCATGCTTGAGTCTCTCTCAGCTCCTAGTGCTGACCAAACTTTAGATGCACCATCTCTATAAAGCAGGGGTGGCCAAACCATGGCTCATGAGTCGCATGCAGCTCTTTTCAGTTAAAGTGTGTCTGCTATGCCCTCCCAATTCTCTGCCTACAAGACCAGAATGGGGAGCTCAGAGCTTCTGTCCTGTGGCAGGGTGGTGGGGATAGAAGATTCTGCTCAGTGGTGAGGGGAGTCTCTTGGGGGTGGGGTCAGTAAGTTTGGCCACCCCTGCTATACCGAAAACCAGCAGGTTCCAACCCATGGCAACAGCAACAAAGCTAGACTTTCCCTGTAATGGCCGCTCAATTCTGATGCATGGCTCTGTCCTGGAGAACAGGGAACTTGTCCTTCCTGTGCTCTCCCGAATGGCACACGGGCAGCATGAGGGAGGAAACAATCTAATTCAAATGCAGATGGGACAAAAGCCATCCTAAGAGGGAAGGAAAGGAGTAGATTGGGACAAAGAATCCAGTGAGACTAGGACTGGAGATGGGGGAGAGAAACTATAACTGGAAGCTGGGGAACAAGCCTAGGACAGAGAGCTGGGGGAAGGGGATAGAAAGGAGACTGGGAGCTGAAGAGGAGGAGCAGAAGGAGAGAGTGGGGCTGGCTGGGACAGCTAGCACAGATGAGGAGCTAGATGGAATGTGCCAAGATTGGAACTGAATGCAGGGAGGAAGAGAAACTAGGATTATGATGACTCAGACATCAAGCCCAGAGGGGAAACTAGAACTGGCTGGGCAAAAAGACTGGGATAAGAAACCTGAGGAGTGGAAACTGGGACTAGGCAGACAAAGGGAGGGAGAAGAAGGGGTCAAATTTGTGGGAAGTAAACAGAAGAGTATATGCTTAGTGGAGCATGAAATAAGACCCAAAATTCCTGAGTCAATCTCCTGCTGCCAGCCACTATCAGTGAAACCCACTAGCAAGTTGTGTGTGTCTTCTCCTCTACTGTTAGTCCACACAGCACAACAACCTACTACTGCTAGCACTTACTCCATTACATCAAGAGGAAGAGGTCTGTGCAGTGGACCTAAAGGTTCCAACCCCGCTGATGACTCATGTGGTGTCAAAACAATACATGATGGGAAGACTTTTTTTTTTTTTAAAAAGAAAATTAAAAGAAAAAAACTATACATTGAATGAAAAAATGGTGAAGCACCATGACTTGGCTATACAGTGTCCCTGAAAAGTTGCAAGGATAAAATTGAATTGTAAACTTAAATGGTATTGGCTAACATGCTTAAAGAAACAAAAAGAAAAATGTATCAATATAGTGCATGAAGGGTAAGAGGAATCTAGAGGGGGAAAAACTGACTGCTACACAAAAAGGAAGGAAAACCAAACTAATGAGGACAGAAACTACAATACGTATACCTCAGTCTTTTTTCTTTTTTTTTAAATTAATTAATAATGAAGGCCTTAAAGGTAACATTTAGAAACTGGCTATGGGGGAGCAGGCAAGAGGATGAGAGAGGATTTACGACAGCTGAGAAACAAGGGATGGAAGTAACTTCTCATTCCAGGAATCCCACCCCAAATTCCCATTGCCAGAAACCTTCACCCTTTGCTTTTGTTCCTGATGTAATCTACCCTATGCTATTGACTGGTTGTTTGCAAACCAGTAGGGAAAAAGCCAGTCATATATGGAGCTGAGACAAAGGAAAAACCTGCATGGAATTCTAGAGCAAGATGTGGAGTCAACGGCAGGGAAGCAAGCCGGTTTATAAAGAACAAATTGCAGCAAAGTAACCAGGCCTTCATGATACTAAGTTGTCTACTGCTCATCAGGTTGTCTTCCTAGTATGGTACTCACAGACGTATTACTATTTTTCCTTCCTTTTTTAATGTATATCCCCTTTCCCCCCCACTCCATTGGTGCCACATTTGTTCTAGATTTTTTTTTTAAACTGAGTAAACCTATAATTATTTATAATCTGGCCTCATTTCACAAACTGTTGACCACCCTCAACTCCTGTTAAAAATCAATAGGAGTCAATGGTGCTCAGCACCTACCAGAAAACACTTCGCACCTTGCAGGATCAGGCCCTATATTTACTTTAAACAGCTTTTTATCAATTTTCCACTGTCAGCCATTTATTTTTTAATGTATGCTTCCTGTGTTTTTTATTTTGCCTAAAACAGGAAGGGATTTAGTTTAGAGAAATACAAGGTCTACCCTCAAAACCACACTGCAGATGTCCAAAATGCGCAATAAATAGCATTTGAAGAACTGAAAGCAGTCTTTGTGCTTAAGTTTGGATCTAGCAGACTCCAGAAAGCAACAACCTTCATATCTAAGTTTTATATTTACAATAGTAAATCTACAACAGATTATGTAGCTGGATCAAAACTGGCAAAACCCATATTTTTCCTATGCAATTATCTGAAACAAGCTGACCATAGGTCAGTTTACAGCCCTCTTCAACTCCCATTACAGTGACTAGAAAGGCTTTCCATTGACCTCTAAAGCCTGGATTTGGTAGATAGATGGCACACATATCCCTATCTTAGCTCCAGACCATGTTGCCACAGAGTACATAAACCGAAAGGGATACTTCGATGGTGTTGCAGGCCCTTGTGGATCACAGGGGACGCTTCACTGATATCAATATGGGGTGGTCTGGAAAGGTGCATGACACACGCATTTTTAGGAACTCAAGTCTGTTCAAAAAGATGCAGGCAGGCACTTTCTTCCCTGACCAAAAAATAAATATTGGTAACGTTGAAATGCAAATAGTGATCCTGGGGGACCCTGCCCAGCCCTTGCTCCCTTGGCTAATGAAGCCCTACACCGGGCACCTGGACAGCAAGGAGGAGTGTTTCAATAATAGGCTCAGGAGTACAGAATGGTGGTGGAACATGCATTTGGATGGTTAAAGGCACACTAGCACAGTTTCCTCACTAGGTTAGACCTCAGTGAAAGAAACATCCCAGTAGTTATCTCTGCCTGCTGTATGCTCCACAATGTCAGACACAAAGGGGGAGAAGTTCCCATTGGGTTGGGTTGTGGAGACAGATATCAGGCTGCTCAAAATTGACAGCCAGCCTGCCATTGCAACACTGAGAGCCATCCGCAGAGCGCTGCACCTCAGGGAAGCCTTGAAAACCCATTTTTGCAATGAGACAGTAATGTGTGCCACTTATCTGTGCTATGCTTTCCCTTCCCATTCCTCACCCATGTAGTTCTGTGTGCCCCCCCCCCCACTGATCCCCTTTCTCTCAAGAAATAAAGAGTGATGAATTGTAAAGCAGAACTTTAAAATATTGATCCTTAAAAGTGTAGGGGAAGGAAGATAATTTAACCTTTCACATGCATTGTCAGAGGACTGAGGAGGGATATAGAACCAAGTTTGACTGGGCAAACAGCAAAAAACCACAAATTCCCAGGCCCTAAAGAAACCGTCGCCTCTTTCTGTTCCCCTCAACTGGTGACAAGTGGAGTATGTATTGCACCCTGCTCAACCTCCTCCTACACTGCTTGAGGGTGGGGGGCTAGGAAAGAGTGCATTAGTTGAGAGATTTTCAGGGGCTGCAGAGGGAGTCTCTCCCGGCACTGAGCTTCCTGAAGCTCAACCAGACGCTTCAACATGTCTGACTGATCCCTCATTAAACGCAGCGTCGCATCCTGTGTTGTACGCTCATACTCCTGGGCTGCCTTCCTGTTGTCCATGTCCACTTTGTCTGATACGGAAATCTTCCATGCTCTTAGCGCTGTATCAGTAGCTCCATTTAGGTCAGTGGAACTGATCTGCCAGTGGAGACGCATACATTAGGTGGTCGACAGAAGCTGCATTCCGTCCACCTTTGTTATCAGTGTAGACCAGCCTTAAGTATCTTTTCTGATATAGCATTCTTCAGTTACTTCAAAATAGGGAACTGCCTGGGTAGGGCTGGTAGGTTTTGTATATTTGTTTTTAAACACACTTCAGTTAAGCTAAACAGATACAAAAATTAAGTCAGGCAAATCTTTTTCAAACAAGCACCTTCTCCCATACTGTCCCTCATGTTTGGGAAACTCCCTATAAATATCCACAAAAGTAACTCATCATCACCCTTCAAGTTTCTCTAAAACTGTGCTTTGTTGTGAGGCCTATACAAACACCTAACAACGGTTAGGCTACCAGTGTTCTGAAACCACACCCTATCATACTGATTAATAGGGTCTCAATGTTTCCTTGTACTCCCCCATCTACCTATAACCATCTGTTGTTTCTTGTCTTATGCTTAGATTGTAAGCTCTTTGATTCAGGGACTGGTTTTTTCCCTGTATTTCTACTGTACCAATCACAATGGGGGCCTAGTCCACAACTGGGGCTCCTAAGTGCTACGTTAATACAAATAATAATAATGTGGACTCACAGCATTCCCTTGGAGACCTCTAGGTCCACAGACAAAAGAATGGATTTTACTGCTCCTCAATATGTATCAGTTACAGTTGTTCTAAACTTTTAACTCTAAAAGACATACTGCTAATACTCTTCATTTTGATATTATATAATATTCTTCAATTAGTGTTTAAATCAGGGATAATTTAATACACTAATGTAAACTAAGCTCTTTTTATTTGTACTTTTACTATTCAGTACCATTTGTCTAAGGAACTCAAATTACTTAACTATTTGTCAAGGCACACAACACTGTCAGGTTTTATTCTTCCCAGTTTTAGAAAAGAAAACTGAAAGAAAGAGATTAAGGAGTCTTAAATTGGGCACTCAAACATTAAAACACCAAGAATTAGAGGGCACTTCTAAAAATATTGAGCCAAAATGCCTGCACACTGAACTGGACATCTGTGCAATTTTCTTTTAAATTTGGCCCCATATGATATATCTAAGATCACCCAGCAAGTCAACAGCACCACAAGAATAGTAGTCAGGAGACCAGTCTTGCATTCTAATCATTTGATAACACTCACTAGTTAAGCAGACTCATGGCATTATGCAAGTAGGAAACAGAATGGAAATTTATGCTAAAAAATCATATTGGTCAAGTATATTGTTTTAATCAACTGTGTATTTTATGATGAACACTTACTATTAGCTTTACACGAGACTTGACAAGACTGAAGGGCAAGGTGTATTATAAAAAAATTCTGTCATACTATTGATAGAGCTGGTATTCAGTTCCACTGACTTCAGCTGAACTTAATTTGTTACATAGTACATCACATCAGGTAATGAAACCAGCATGCTTTTTTCAGGATTAGACAGCCAGAACAAGTTACATTGCAGTCTCAATTTACACTTAAAAAGTGCAGTTATAAAAGTGACTATGTAAAAATAGTATCTTAATTCGCCAATCTGCTTCGTGTGTATATTCAGAATCATAGCTGTTTACATTAGCTACAGAAGCAAGTTTTTACTGCTTTTTCATTTTTGTTAGTTCTTCACTCAAAGCATACAAAAGTATAACAGATTTGTCAAGTTCCATTTGCAACATTACAGATAATATACATGACAGAAAAAAAGCTTGATTTTCAGATCAATTCTGTGAGGGGGACAATTAGAGACATTTTTCATTTCAATCTGGTCTTAAACTGAACGGTAAACTCCTTGGAACAGGGACTGTCTTGTGTACACAACTCAACACACTGGGGCCCTGATCCTGACTGGGGCCTTTAAGTGCTACAGTAATACAAATAAGTTTTATGTTGATTGAGAGACTAGACAGATCCCCATGCTACCATTTTTAGTCACTTGTCAGAGTATATTCATCGTTCATGGGTGGCACAGATACAAGTTATATACTGATCACGTTTGGCAATATCTTTCAGCTTCTTTTATTACTTTACTTCTTTTAGACCCAAATTTCTTAGTACAAATCTGGTGTTAGCTCCTTTTACTACTGATATTGGCAATGATGAATCATTACATTAAATAATTGAAAGCTATGCATTTATGCATAAGAAAGAAATTTCACTTCTATTTCAAGCTCTTCTTCTTCACTTTCCTAATTGTGCACTTCATGGAGTATTCTCACTTCTTAATAGCCTAAGAAACATTTGATTTTTGGAGCGTTTAAAGCTGTGTGGGGTGCAAGCACAATCCCAGAAACCTTGCATATGTCCATATCCACATGGAAACATAGAAAATTACCACAAAATCCCTGCTGCCTTGATGTTACACAGATATGCCAAACTTTACAAATTAAGCATGCAAATCTTCAAATTTAGCTTTAGCAGCATAACAAAACCAACCAGAATTTTAAAAAATGTGTTTGATTATTATCTAACACACTAATGCAGAGAAGGATATGGATATGGAGGAGGACAACTGACAGTAACCTAAATATGAGCTTTTTAAGGCTGTGCATGAAGGCTGGTTGGAGGAGAAAGCAGGGTTGTACAGATGCATAGAGCATAAGATAGAGAGGTTTTTTTAGATTTCATTTTACATCAAAAAGTTCACCTGTAGATGATCACTGGAACAGAAAGTGAACCTCATTTCAGTCTGCACCAACAACTCAAGGCCTTGACTTCCATTTTCCTGGTGTATTCAGGATTTTTGGAGCCTAGCCAAATGAAAAAAGCTTTGCACGGTGAATATTTTAAAAAATCAAGTTCAATTAGTTTCCTTCAGCCTGGTTTCTAAATGAACTTGGACAAGTGAACAAGACAAGGGACACTTTGTTCAGGCAAAGTTTGAGTTCATAAAAAAAGAAAAAAGGCTTTTCCTGCTAGCATTATCCAAGGAGAAAGAATCTGGCTCTTAATATCAGTCGACCTAGACCAGAGTACCTTCCCCTCTAATAGTATGCTGAGGGATCAGTTAACACTCCTCCTACAAAGACTACAGTCTTTCCTCTGGAAAACCAAATTTTTTCAGCCTGAATAAATTTGCTAAAACACTAAAAAAGGCACTACTGAGTTGAGAAACGTATGGCTGTTTTAATGTCCCTTATCTATCAACTACCAAAATTAGAAATTATGGACCTGATTCTGAAACTGGATCCATCCACTAGTCTATTGCTATGCAACCATTGGAAAGCTGGAAATTTCCCACTTCATTTCAGACTTGTTTTTAGTAGCTGCTATCTTGGGAACTATCAGAATTACAACAAATGCTGAACATGAGCTGCAAGTTTGGAATCCCATTTCTTAAATGGTATGCAGTGTTCACCTCTAACCAGGCTGGCAACATTCTGAAAACTCATTGTATTGTCACTTTCACAAAATTAAGTGTTTTTCTTAAAGCCCCAGCTCCTGTAGTCACAGCTGCTGAGAATTTCAACTTAATTTTTTTTAAATATAAAAGTTTTCCACAACTATGAGGGCTAAAACATGATCCATAAAGATCCAGGAACATTAAGACAAATAAAGACCCCACAATTATTATTTTAATTCAATCTAATGATGTTGGACTGCATAACAAGTGACTTTTGAACACCGGGAGCTAGTAGCACCGTTTTCATTTTTAAAAACTGCCTGATGACACCATGTTAGACCCAAAGTGGGGTGGGGGAGTCAGACTAGTCAGAACAAGCTGATTTAAATTGCAGATATCATTTACTTCATTATGAAGGAATGGAGGAGCCAAAAAGGAACTTTTGAACCTCTGGACATTTCAGTCAAAATTATAGGATGTTCTGACTCTCTGATTTTTGCTGATTGGCTGTTTGCTCCAACCCTCCCAGTTCACCTCATCATAGCTTCACTCTACACCGCCCTTTCACCCTATTCTCCCCTGCTTTGTCCCCCTTACTTCCCTTCCTTTCGGATCCCTTTTATCTGATCCTCTCCTAAGTAAACCCCCACACTCTCCAAAAAAATGTAGAACTAATTGACATTTGCTGCCATCATATTGTTCACTCTACTTAGGTGTTGTACTCCTTCCCACCACCCTGTGGGTGTCTTGTCTATTTATTTTAGGCAATACTGTCTCATTGCTTCCTTATATTCCCTCTGTTGGCTCTTGCCTTATACTTAGACTGTAAACTCTTTGGGGCAAGGAATGTCTTTTTGTTCTGGGTTCGTATAACTCCTAGCACAATAGGGACCTAGTTCATAACTGGGTTCTTAAGCACTATGATAAATAATTTTTTTTAAATAGGCAAATATTTTTCACAATCATTTTTAAAAGTTAAATATTTCCCCCAGAAAAGTATGAAAGACTATTTGCATTCCACACTGCTGCTGACATCTAAGCAATTCCTGATTCCACACCCAGGAGGACGTGCAATAGCCTACTGAAGTAGAGCAAATAGATTTCATTTTTTTCCTAATCCAATATTTTCTCTAACTTCCTTGGGCTACTATAGCTCCTTTTGAGCACAGAAAAAGGAAGTCCATAAGACAGCAGCAGCTTGAGCCTCAAAGGGTCTTCCAGTTTTTCCCGGAAAGGGAACCACAGAGGGAAAAGAACTATTTTAGATGTACGTAGTTAATATTAAATAACATATTTAAAAATTAAGTCCAATGGACAACCTGCCACTGCTAGAAAAGCTTTGCCAGGTTAGTGCAAATAATTTCAGAACCCAAAAACTTCTTTTAGCCCAGGTCCTGCACTAATGATCAAAGAGAAAAAAAGGTTCTTTTTTAAATAAACCTAAAAAACCTAACACAACCACAAACAAGCAACAACAAATCTAATCTAAGTACCCAACTATTTTACATTAATTAACTAACAAAATCCAAGCTACATAGTAAAGCTGACTGATAAAACTGCATTTTTAGATTCGATGTTAATAGCAGTGTGTCATGAAATCTGTATGTACTTAACTCTCAGACAATTTAAGTAAAAAGCCTGTTGTGGGCTGAAGTGATTAAATACTACATCTTTGGATTCATCCATATTCTCCAAATGTGCTTAAACTCCAGATCCTCATGTCTATCAAATTCTGAGGGAAAAGCACCAAAGGAGACATGGTTTGGACAGAAAGGGGCACTCATTTAACAGCTATCATCTGAAAAATTAGTTAAATCTGTTTCAAAGCACAAGGTATCCAACCTGTAATAGAATCTTCTCTGCAATCTGTTCCTATGTAGAACAAACAGCAGCTGAATGGCAAGCTGAGTTTTTACACACACCATGTCTCTGCTACTATGAAAAGACCACACTACAGTACAAATGCCATTACACAATGTTATATTACTGGTATAATGCCAATACAATTTGCAGCAGATCTAGAATATATCTATTTAGAAAGTTAGATAATTCAGCCTCTGTTTAATGCTATTTAAAAGGCAAGTTTATACATTTACTTCAGATCAATATTGTGAAATTGCAAAATTTAGGCAGCCCCTCAGCATGAATGAACTAATATAGTGCATATGGAAGCTAATATTTTTAAAAGTGTGTAGCGAGTGAAATGGATACTGTTTTATAACACAATCTGTAACTGAATATCTGATCCAAATTATTTAAGTAAAATGTGGGAAGAGGGTTTTTGTAACATGGCCAGCATGGTAGTGAAGTGCTCCAATGTTTGAGGTGGGGAGATGCAGCAGGGGCTGTTGTAGTGGGAGTTAAGGATGTGGACATTGACTGGGGGGGGGGGGGGGGGGTTGGAGGGGGGGGGTTGACAGCTGGGGAAGAAAGAAAAAAGGCTATTTGTTCATGCATCGCTCATCACCTCAGCAAACTCATCCCTTCTCTCCTCCCCAAAACACCCTGTAGATTTCACCTGAAGATTGTGCAAGACACTGGCTCAGGAGGCGGCTTTATGGAGAGGAAGGGCAGGGTGTTAGTATGTGCCTGGTGGATAGGTAATCTTTGCTATGCATATGTACTCAGCCAGCCTTCTGTGGATTTCACCAGCTCAACTGATGGGCAGCTTCTTCAGGTGCTGGTCTTCAGAGGTTCAAAAATTAGGACAAAAAAGACTTCTTTTGTGAAACTGATAGGGACATTGAAACAGGCCCTGAAAACAGACACATTACTGGTTTTCAAGGTCAGTCACCCACCCTACATAGCAGTGAAATTAAAAGTACAATCACACAACTGATTTTCTATTGTAGCAGGCAAGATGTACCACAAAATATTGCAACATCAGTTGCCTTTTTTTTTTTAAATAGACTCTAACCACTATGTAACAGCAAGCAGGGGAGGAGGGGGAAACAGAGAAAAGTCCAGAGCAGGACACCAGAGCAGAATCAGATACTCAACTAGATATTGATTGAATAGTAACCTTGTTTTTGAGCAATGTGTATTAGAAAATCCCTCTGACAGCCAGATCTGCACAGTGCAAACAGATGACTGAAAGAACTGGATAAAAGTTTTGCCACCCGGTGCATATAGAAATGCACACAAATTTTGGAACTCTGCTAGATGTTCTGCCAGAAAAAAGAACTGTACCTCAACACTACAAGAACTAATGTTTTATGAGTTATTTGTATTCCTACATATTAGAAATTATATTTTTGTAAGCACATACACACGTGGTATGCTGAAGTCTTTTACTACAGTTTTTAAAAGACAGTTAATCACGTGTCTGAGAGAACCAGATGTATACTACTGAGTGTATATTGTAGGGCTCTATAGCTATTTGTAGGACGGGCTCCTGCCCGGTCCAGTCCTGGCGGCCCTTCCGCGGGCCCAGGCTCAGAGGAAGGCCACTGCGCCTTCCTACACAACAGGGGAATGTTATTCTTTTAGGCTTTTGCCCCGGCCCCCAGGCAGGGCGGGCGAGCAAGGAGTCTTTCGCCCCGGCCCCCAGGCAGGGCGGGCGAGCAAGGAGCAGTGGCTCGAGTTTAGCGGGCGGCAGAGGCTGATTCCCTGTTGGGGATTGGCAAGGATCAGGGGGGAGGGGAGGGGGACGCAGGCCCACCCAACTCCACTGTGTCCCAGCCCAGGGCCCTAGCAGTGGCACGGGTGTTGGCACTCACTCGGCGGGGCTCCCGCCGCAACACGCCGACGGGGCGTTACCCCTCGTACAGCCACGCCTCTGGCTGTCCCTGGGCTCCTTCCTCCCCTGGTTCCCCGGCACCTATGTCCGTTGGTTCCTCGGGGTCGTCGGGGTACACTGCACGGGGTAGTCCAGTCAGTCCTTCCGCGTCCACGGGGGGCAGACTGGGAAGCTCCTCAGCGAGGGGCAGCTCCTCCAGATCGCAGGGTTGTGGGTATGGTTCCGCCTCCGGCAACTCCTCCAGGTCGGATCCCGCCTCCTGGGGTTGGGCGTCTGGCAGCTCCTCCAGGTCCGGACCAGCTTCTGGGCGGAACTCCCAGCCCTCTGGTTCAGGTGGCTCGTCCCAGCCGCTGCGGGCCTGAGGCTGGGCCCGGCGCCTCGGGCCTGGAGACCTCGGCCAGTCCAGAGGGCCCGGAGGCCCAACCCAGGCCTTAGAGGCAGGTCGCCGGGGCCGCAAGGCCGGGAGGGGGTTACCTGCGGCAGTAGTCTAGCGAGGTTTAGCCCCTTTCCGCAGCCGGTGAGGCCTACTTTTTATAGCTGCCGCCCTCCCTAAGGCTCCGCCCCCCTGCTGTCGGGTTGGCCGCCCGGCAGGACCTATCGGGGCCCAGTAGTCTGGTTGCCGGGCAGACTGGGCTGCCGGCAAGTCTAGAGTCTGATTGGGCGCCTGCGGCCCTTCCGCGGGCCCAGGCTCAGAGGAAGGCCACTGCGCCTTCCTACACTATTATAAAAAGGAACAATATATTCAATTCTGAGTTGTATAACTTGAAATATATATTATTCAGTGACAGACCCTAATATGGTGACAGGTGCTTTATAAATGCAAACGAAAAAGGTCCTACCTTGTGTATTCAAATAATATTTCCACTCTAATTAACATACATCTTTAAGAGGCATAGCCATGGGGTACTGGTTTTATTGTACAGGAGACCATAGATCTCTGAAAGAGATCAAATTTTTCTGCATTCAGTTTGTATGTGTGGCAAATGGCCAGCAAAATGTAAGTTGAATTTCTTGTTTGGATATCACCTAATTATGGCAGAGTACATTACATGTAACTAGAACTGAAACAGACCTCCAATTAAAACCAGTTACAATACCTGCACTTTCAGAGGTCGTTAAACCTAAAACACTCCTGGTATAAGCAGCTGCCTGAAACCTTGCCCAAGAGTGCAACCACCACCAAGGAAATTGTGAGATTTCCCACTCATGTTATGGATTAACTGTGTGTATCCTAAGAGTTTCTCGCTTAATATGTGACTAGTTGGACTCATTGCAATTCTACTGTATGTACTTTTTAATACAAATTATACACAATAGTTTCTAAAGCTCCTATTTTCACCTCCTCTTTCAGCTGCTTCACATAAAGGGAAGCAAAACCACATACATTGCTATGACATGACCACATGCAGAGGGAACATAGCTATGCAGGGCATTACCCTTTCTGCATATCCACTACAAAAGAAATGTGCAATCAACAGATTGCATGTAAAAAAAATAAAAGAGGGCTTGGATGGGAGCGGCCTTACAAAATAGATCCGCTTCAAGAATTCAGGAGGCATATAGAGCAAATATATTTGCTCCAAGAATTATGGAAGACCCACAGGGGAGGAAAAAAAAAAAAAAAAAAAGAGAGGACTTCAAACAATCTTGTTTACTCTTTCACCTTTTACCACCAAAGATGTCACAGAACAACTGTGGACGAGCGATCTGCAGACCTACTGGCCAGATCAAGTAGTAGGCATGACTGGCAGGAGCCAGAGGGGAATGCAGAGGGACTCACATGGCCAGTAATCTGTAGAGTAGGAGCCTTGGATACATGCCGATCCCCTTCTTGTATTGCTTACCCTAAACCTGCACCTGCTTTTGTTCCATACACTAAACAAGATGAGAATGCACTGACCTGCAACTTCTACAGGGCTAGGGAACGTTTGTATTAATTAGTTCTCATCCACATAATTTTGATCAGAAGGTGTCTAGTTTACTTGAAAATCACCAAAACATGGACCTTAATTAGTAAAAATTTATAATTAAACAATTCTCTTAGAAGTGCAAATATTAAAATATCATCACTTTCCACTAAATGAAGCATTTTCAGACTATAGAATGCATCTATCTTAATTTACTCATATGAATTAAATGATTCATTATCTAGTTGTAAATATACCTTTGAAAAGTGAGAAAATGAAAAATAGTAAAGGAACGCAAAAAAGAAAAATAGGCTCTTAAGTATTTATTTTGGATATTAAAAACATGGAACAATTTTATCCCCATCAGTTTCATAAGCAGGCAGGATCCAAAACAAGCAGAACCAAGTCAGAGAAATTAAAGAGTGAGAGCTGACATCATGGAAGTTTCTCAACTGGAACTCCACAAGCTTGCTCCTTCATCCACAATGCTCCCAAATTACCATGAAGTAGATCCACAGAGCAGTTACTCTACACAGCATGATTCCCTCCACACTTCACTGATTTCCAAGTGGAAATTCAATCAGGTGTTAATGCTGCTTGCACCTACTTCCACTGCTATGAGGGGAAATCAGCCAACTAAGTAGTTGATTTCAATCAACAATTGAGTTTTATAATGCATTCCTTTATTTCAAATACAAAAGTATTAGAATAAAGATGTACTGAAGCACAAACCTCAGAAATACCAGAGTTCACTTCAGAGGCATTCTTGCTGTACACTGTAGCACAGATGGAGAAAAATACTGTGGGAGGAAAGGTCCCACACCAGAGCATTGTCTAAAACAGACAGCAAAGTTCTAAAACACTAGGCAAGGTCACATGCAACTGGAGAGTCATCTGTTTAACAAAACATACTATTATTAGATGCAAGTTATGCAGCACTTGTGATACTAATAAAATATTTAAAAAATAAATTTCACATATACCTTTCATGTAACTTTGGTACACAGCATTTTCACCTTTCTGCTTAACCAGAAGTACTTGAATATGTTAATAAGGAATAACAGAAACAATACAAAAAAGTTAACTATAAAAGCACATCAGCATACCTTTAAATATTTTAAAAGATACTTTAAATACCATTTCATTATTTATGATAAATGTACAGGTTAATTGAAAAATAAATGGATCATTTACCTTTTTTAAAAAAGATTATCTCCACTGCAATTTTCTTACCAAATTAATAAATATTATTTTTCTGCTGATAGCAATATACAGCAAAGGATTCCAGAGCCCAGAACCCATTTAGTGTACTAAGGCATGCTACAGACTACTGAGAGTAAAATGTCACAGCTGAAACACTAGCCTGAAGAATGCTGATCTTCATGCAAGGCTCAATCCTTCATTTCTCACACACCCAAACCTCCCTGTGGATTGAATAGGAGATTTGGATGCAGAAAGATATTCCTTGAAGTATGTCATGTGAGTCATAAGGTTTGACCCCTAGCTTGCTTAGGACCCAATGAATCACAATAATGGCTGAGATCACCTGAGACACGGTTGCTGATAGTTAGGGTGTGCAGTCTTGGGGACTGGAAACAGGATGATTCTGGAAGAGAAAGTTTAGGTTTGAAACTCATCCCCTTGAGCCCTGTGCCAGAGGTCACCTTTACAGATTTTCAGAAACTAGTAAAAGACACCTTTTTGGTCAAGCATTTGTTTGATCATGGTGGATTATTTATGACTGGTTAGAGTAGTTCAGGAAGGAATACTGTGGATGGTTTGATTTAATATCTAGTTGCATTCAACTATGTCATGCACCTAAATGCCAGAGCGATGGCACAAAGAACATTAATGACCAGAGTTTGATCTCACACTAGTGAGAATCTGAAACAACTCCACTGACTTCAAATAAGATCAGAATTCTGTCACTAAAGAAAGAAAAGACACCCATATATAGCTAGGGCTAACACAATGACCCTCTTCTCCAACATACAATTCTCATTAAAATAAATGGGAGGTTTGCTCAGAAATCAAGAGTGCAATATGATCCATGTTTGGCAGAAGCATGACTCTGAAAACCCCACCCACAGCCAGCTCTCCACACAGGTCTGCCAAGACAAACAAAGCACTATGTAGTATAAGTTGTACTGCTCTTATATGTGTATTCAGTTGCTTGTGTCCTGAGGCAAACCAATATTAACTCAAATTTAAATGGGATTAAGAAGGTGCAACTGAGCGCAAAATTTGATCACTGACAAACATGGCTCCCACTTCATCATACTAACAGCTTTTTATAATAAAAGCCACATAATTAAAAGTACAATCTTTTACAAACAAATTTGTTATTTCATAGTTAAAGAGTGTGGATTCAATTCCATAGCTTTTATTCACATGACTGATACCAAATGATTGCAAGGGGACTAGTTAGGAGAATAAGTTCTAATCATGTTGGAGTTGCATGATTAAGCACTAAAAAAATCCATAAGTGAAATGTAAAGTATAGCAGATAGACAATTATTAATTAGTTATATTAGCATAGTGCCTAGGAGCCCTATTCAATGACCAAGATCTCATTGTGCTAGAAGCTGTACAAGAGCAGAACAAAAAAGACAGTTCCTGCCAAAAGCCATGTTCCTAATAAGGTTATTTAAAATAAAAACTTTAACCAGCAAGGAAACACTTTCTACTGGAAGATTACTTTCAGTGATTTTTGAAATATATATTTTATTTTAATGATTAAGGAAAAAACCACTCAAACCATTAGAATTTTAATGCAGTTATCCAGATACATAGATTTTAAGGCCAGAAGGGACATTGTCATCTAGTCTGACTTCCTGCATAACACAGGAGTTACATAAGTTAATTCCTGTTGCAAGTCCAATAGCTATGGTTGAACTAGAGCATAGATTTTAGAAAAGTATCCAATCTTGAGTATAAAATGGAGATTCCATCACAACCCTTGGTAAACTGTTTCAATAGTTAATTACCCACACAGTTAAAAAATTATGCCTTGTTTCTAGTCTGAGTTTCCAAACCTCAAATCATTTTTATAACCCTTTTCCGAACCCTTTCCATGACTCTCAATGGATACATCTTTTAGAAATACTTGGTTATTTAATGATGTATTGTTTTTCTTATCCTTACTTTACTGATATAGTTTGTGTTTTCATGTATCATTTTTTGTCAGAATTATGACAAAATTTTAAAAATAAGATCTTGATTAAACTGTATTTAGCATTAAATCTTGCCTAATGTAACAAATACATTGTCCATCATATACCACATGAAAGTCTAGAGAGTTGAGGGTAACTGGCACTTTGTAAAATTGTAAAATCTAGCTACAAAGAAAACTGTCTCAACATACAGAAAAGTGAAACTGATTATAATGTATTGGATCAAAATCTTCTTACCATGGCAAAACATGAGAAGTTTCTTTTACTCAGATGACTAAGAATGGAAGAATTTAGCAATCCCGTTAATTTATATGCTAACCAGGTACTGTTTCTTATGATTTATGCAGTCCAGTTTGTGTCTCTCTCACTAGCTTTTCATTGGTGATCTATAATATATTCAGTTTCCTGTAACAAACTGGTTTGTGTTTCTTTGTTTGTAGTTTGATTTTGTTTGGTCTTTTTTTCCCTCCCATGTTTGTCTTAGATTAAGAGTCACAAGATGAGCAACACTAATTAGAAATATACATATGCTGTTTTTAGTTAGTTCTACTTCTCATAGGATGATCCAAAAAAGAGGAGGGCTTTGATTTAAGATGATTATCAGGTAATTATAAATTCTATAATTTATATTATATAATAATTCTCAGACAATATTTTTATAATCAGGCAGAATCTCATTCCTACTTCTGATACATAAGTGTTTTTATTCATTCAACAAAATCTTGTTTTATACACACACACACACACACACACACACCAATTTTAACATTACTCCCTAGCACATGTGCACTACAATTAGGGATGGGCAAACCACATGACAAAATAAGAACCACTCTGAACATTTGCCTGCTCCTTGAACCAGAGCCAACCCTTTCCTGAGTTTCTGGACCATTTCAGTTTATTCTCCTACTATCCTAAGAACACAAGAACTCAGTCTGCTGATGTTCCTATAGCTTCTCTCTAGACTTCACCGCCTAGTGACATTCTCCAGTGTGTAGAGTATACCTAAGAAGACACAAGTCTTGCACACTGTGGCCCCAATCCTGCCAACACTTCAATGGGACTACCAACATATGCAGTTACTCATGTTTGCAGATTCTAAGCCTTTGTAACTAAACTTTTCCAAATATATCAAAGGCAAGTCTAGACCTAGTGGAAATTTTTTTTTAAAACACTTTGCTGCTTTGATTGCCAGGTTTCAGCCTAGGATAAACTTTTATAGCATTGGAGAACAGGACCTTTTTATTGTGAACCACAGAAATGCTGGGGAGAAACCACTTCACCCTAGTAACCTAAAATTTAGTAGTTCTTCAGATGCTGCACCTCAACTAGAACAATCACCTAAAATGTGATTAGCCAGAAAGTTTAAAGCAATTAAATATACAATAATTGTTACTCTTATAAACAGTGCTATAAAATGAGAACTTCAGGTGGAAGTTAGTGAAGACTTTAAACCCAGTTGTAGTTTACAACAAGTCTGTTACAATCCACACCCGAAAATCACTCTGCATTTCCTCAAACTCTCTGCAGAGAAAAGGGATATTTTACAGCTAAATGCTGCTATGTGAATGCATGGAAACGGCATGTTCGGGTGGAATCATCTTCATAGGCCTACTGGAGAAGTGATGTATGAGGAGCAAAGGGGGTAGAAAACTAGGCTGCAAGTGTAGACAATGCAAGGATGTCAGACCTAATATAACACCCCTCCCCAAAGTCCATGAGGCTGCGGGTGGGAGCGGGCACATTGAGGGTGTGGCCCCAGTTCCCGGACCTCGGTGGCTCTATCATCCTCCAAACCCTCAAAGCAGCCCATGGAAGTAATTCTGGGCAACCAGGCGCCCCACCCACCCCAGCCCCACGAACTCAGGCAAGGAACCTGGTGCAGCGCCTCACCCGCTGGGGACTAGTAGAAGGAGGCAGCTTTCGGCGTCTCCCCAGCCTTTTCCTGCTGCTCCCGCAGCTGCTGCTCCCGAGGGCGGGCAGCAGGTCTCCACCGCAGCCCCGAGGCCATTCACCCCCTCGGCTGGCTGACTGCGCAGGGCAGGCTCCGGAGCGGAAAGGGGCAGCCCCGCACTCAACGGCTCTGCTGAGCAGGAGCTGGCGGCAGGGAGACCCGGAGCGGGCCTCTGGTACTGACCGACCGAGGGGGGAGGTGGCCTGGCGGGCTCGCAACGCCCAGCTGGGCGGAAGGAGGCGCAGCTGGGAGAACTGGGGGCTCGCTCTAGCCGGAGGGAAGGGGACTACGGCCGGGTTCCCCCCACAGGGCGGGCGGGAAACGCGCGCGGCCCCTCCCCCCTTCTCCCTCCCAACGGCGCGCATCCTGAGGTGAGCGAGGCAGGGAAACACCTGAGTCAGCACCAGGGCAGAGAGACCAACCGGCAGGCTGGGTACTGCCGCCCCCGCCCCGAGCCGGAGGATTGGTCCGACACAAAGGGGAACCGCTGCTGCCCCCCGCCCCGCCCCGTCACGGAGCGCACAGGGGGACTGACTGCACCGCCACCAAAGCCCCCGGGAACCTGCTCTCCGGCAGGCACTCAACGTGCAGGGCAGGAGAGCGGCACTGTGCCAACGCTGCAGGCAGGGGCAGGGTCCGCAATGTGCCTCCCTCTCCCAGCCACCCGCCGCCACCACCAGAGGGAGCCTGATTCCCGGTCCTCCCCACCCCCATGTCACACAGGCTGCAGGGAAGGAGGCTATTGCGCCCACCTACCCAGGAGCACGAGGGGAAGGTACCCACACAGCCAACGGGGCACGATGGCGCTGAGCCTTTCCACACAGACTCCCTCCCAACCTGCACGGGGGGCTGTGCTGCTGGGAGGCGTTATGTACCTTGCCTCCTCCAGCCACTGTTCACATCGTTACCTGCACTACTATATACACACCCACCCCCACCCAAAGCGCGTGCGCCCCGGTATATACCGCGCTGTGCGCTCGGAGCGGGGTTTTTTTTTTTTTTTTTTTTTTTACGTTCTTAGAAACACCTCCGCGTTCCACGGCCACGCCACCTCCTGAGTCCAGCTGTAACGCATTTGCGTGTTAAGCGGCGGGACCGCGTTCTGTAGCTACTGTCCCGGTGCCGTTCAGCTCTTTTAGAGCTGGGCTGCACTTGAGTTATGGTGCGTCTTCAAAGGCTCTCCAACTCAGGATTTCTGCTGCAATTAATTAAACCACTGAGCTTGCTTGGGGTATTAAAGCCACTACAGCAAATTACTAGGAGCCTGAGTTTACCATAATGCTAAACTGTAAGATAATCACCCAAATGACTGATCTCAATTGATATTTTTACATTTGATTGGTTGGTGAAGATAAAAAATGATACCGCAGCTTGGTAGGAGGAAAGGACCTGGGTAAAGACCAAACTAAAAGGAAAGAATTACTTTCCTTCAACATTTCCTACAGCACGGCGGCAAACGTGCATCTTCAGCTGAGTTGTTCTGAGCCTTTCCTGTTACCCTGTAAACGTTTTGCTTACCTCTAGCAGACAACTCATTCTGTTTAAGTGGTAATACCCAGAGCCTCAATATCACTGGATAACGGAGCCTTCTCCAAATCTTGGTAGAGCAGGAGCTGGTCCAGAGCCATTGTGTGTCTCGCACGTTGTGAATGAAAGTTCAGAATAGAGACTGATCTCTCTGTAAAAGAGTTGGCTTTCTCCCCCGTTCAACTGTAGAGTCGAGTTGTGTCCCTCCTGCTGCATCACTGCATTGGAATGTCTGAGCTAACTGTGCTTCCACAGAGCTCAATACCGAGCAGAACTGCACTGCCCAGACCTTGTGGAGATTTTAATTCACTTCCAAGCCTTGCCAACAGTTGCACACAAGGTGCCTTTTTTACACCCTGCTCTCTGTCCAGCGAAAAATGCAGGCTATCTCAGTGGAAACAATGGCTCAATTCAGGACTTTGTTCAGAAGTGCAGCACACAACCTCTGCACTGCTGCCAACCATTATCTGTGGGAAGAAAGACTTAACTAAAGTCTGTGAAAAAAGGGAAATATTGTACAGTTTCCATGTACTTTATGGAAAAATACCATTTAAATTAACACAGCTGTGCATCTTTGCATGCAAGACTTTCTGATCTTGGTGTGCAGAAAAACAAGGAGAAAAACAGTCTTATAAAAATCTTTTTGGAACTTAATTTTAAAAGTAGTCTAATTTTGAAAAAAGCAAAAGTTGGCTGTAGACAACATGCAATTTTATTTTGGATTTTTCTATATAAATAACACATTCTCATAATTAAAGTATGTGGAGACAATGTCCCAGCGCTGGGTTATAATAAACTTAATTTACTTCATTCCCTTCCAGTGTAAGGAATTCATACTGTTTTCTAAAGGAAAAGTATCTAACACTTGATGGTCAGATATTTACTATTGTATATTATACATACTTACTTTACTTCAGAAAATATATTGTATCTCTTTATACCACACTCAGAGGACAAGTATTATAAAATAGTGGCATTATGATACTGTGGGCATCTATACTGAGGTATAGCATAAATGAGAATCGAAGTGTAATAAGTCTTCTATTAGACAGTGTTACAACAGACTTTTAAAACCAGTAAATGTAACTGTCTAGTGAAGTAAAATCTAGGAAATATGTATATTTTCAGAAAGCATAGATTATTTTTTACCACTATTGTAGCGAGATATTTGTAATATTCACTTAACATTGCATGGCTTTATTAGCCTTTTTTTATAAGCTTCTTGTTCTCTCAACAAGCTTAAACTACAGGGCTATTAGAGTAATAAATGAAAAGGACTAAAAAATATGTGCACCATAACAGATCACCTCAGCCTTCCTAACAGTATGAAGTCAAAATCATATTATGTCTAGTTTAATCTGAAGTATGTTTTAATTGAAATTTAAAACAATTACACCAATTCAAAATACTTTATATCATCATTCTCTACTGAATTGTACCATATATTGGATGAAATCCTCATGGCTTGGATTTCACCTATAGCATAGAGTATTAACAGTAATGTCTCTTTTTTATTGCAATAGGTGAAATTTCAATATTAAAGTTAATTCTTTCCCCTTAGCCAATTCACCTTTTTAATTGAAAATGCTTGAAAATAATATTTGTATTGTATTTCAGCACTGTTTATGTTTAATTTGTACACTAGTATATTAATTTGCAAATATTGTAACAGTATATATAAACATAAATTAAATACATAAAATGGTGTAATTTAAAATTTTTAAAACCCCAAATTTCAGTATAAGATGACTAGTAATTGCTTAATAAAAAATCATGTGGTGGGAGTACAAATACAAGCAATAGCAGCCTCTCCATGGAAGGACTTTTCATGGAGCCTCTGCTTTTTCCATTGTTTCAGTAAGTACAGGAAAGTTATATCAAATTATTCCAGTGGAAAATGTACCTGCCATTTTCCTTCACAATATATTAGCACTTGATTTTTATTAACTTGGCAAGAGTATAATACAATATTTATTGTACTGAAAAGTAATAAATGGTAATAACCATCATAAAATGGAAAATTTGGGTAAATCATCTTATCCTTGATTCAGCAAGGTACTTTAGAGTCTGTCTAACTTTAAGCACATAAAAAGTCAATAGGACTGCTCACATGCTTAAAATGTAAGCACATGCTAAAGTACCTTGCTGAACTGTGGAACTAATCTCTCTGTACTCCAGTTCCTCATCTGGGAATTTGGGATAATAAAACTTCTGTGTTTCACAGCGGTATTTGTGAGGATAAATTCATTAATATTTATGTGGTTCTCAGATACTATGACAATTGGGGCCATAGAAATACCTAAATAGACAGAAAATTGCAAACATTGTGAACCCTCAATGTCTGATACCATGGTGATAAACACATTAGAAATACTAGATTGATTAGATGGTACATCTGATGGGTTGGGATACATCCTTAATTTTTTTAGCATCTTGATGATTTCTTTTCATGCAGTTGAGTTGCAGAACTATTGCATTCAGACTCCTAGTTGTCCCTTTCCCAAGCTGTTTTTGTACTTGTTAGCCCAGAAATCACTTTCCTGAAAAGTGTTGCAAACTAAAATATATTTTAATATAAAGGAATGGCATACATAGGTATAGCTAAATGAATGGATTGTCATGTAACCCCATGCTTAATTATCTTTTGCACATGATTTTCCTGGTTAAAAAGCTGCTTGAAGTTGTTGGTGGATCAAGCTTTACTGGTTCACTTAAGCCATTTGTAGTAACTTAGGAAATGAACAGAAGTACACAATGGCATGCACAAGGGAGGGGGGTGGAAGCAGGGGCATGCCTCCCTCCCCCAAAAATCTCCGTATGTCCCTGCAGCCGATGGAGGGAGGAAGCAACAGGGCAGCTGGCTGCCAGCTAAGCTCTTCGTCCCACCTCTACAGCTACAGCCTGCTGCTTCTCCCCTGTTGCTGAAGACCCACCTTGCCTCCACTCCCTGACTCACCTCAGTGGGTGGTCTTGCAAAGCTGACAGCAGTGCTAGGAAGGAAAAGCTGCAGCTGTAAGGATGTGAGGAGGAGGAGCACAGCCGGTAGCTAGCTGCTCTGTTGCTTCCTCCCTCACTGGGCTGCAGGGACACGGAGCATGCCGCTGCCAGGGGGAGCCACTGCCTCCTGGCTGCTGGGTATCTCTGCCAGAGGCATCCTGAGAAATCTGTGGGGGGAGGAGAGGGGTCACACAAACTTTTCATTTGTGTGTGTGTAACTAGCCCTTCCAAAACTATTCACATTTAAATTCTTGTGCACACCCCTGGCAGTATATATGGCCTTTTGAGCTTCACATGCTGTTGCAGGCAAATTTATCCAGGAAAAATTTCTGTATAAGTATAACCATCAGGACCTTGGTGGCAAGTTCTAAAGCTGCCTATTAGAGGATAAATCATTCAGATGGTCTCTTTGCCCTCCACACTCCATCACTCACAGTTTTTCAGGACAGTCCATCCTTAGCTGCGCAGTCCACTGGAGTTACTCCTGCACAACTGACATTGGGAAAGTCTGGCTCCATATTTAGAGCCTTATCAAGGGATCTACAGAAAAAGGTTTTGTTTAACTAAGAGTTTTGAGAAATTACAGAAAACTAATGTGTTATTGGAGACGGGGTACTCCACAATTATTCATCTGCTTCTGGGGCTCCATCCCCTCCAGTGTTGCATTCCATGACTACCACAATATTAGAATTAAAAAACCACATTATTCAAAGAGTCTTGCTTTTTACTAATATTGGTCCAGATCACTTCCTTCAACATTAAGAGCTATAGGAGAGAGCTTTTGAGGAGGAAATCTCAGTAAGGATCCTCTTGTGGAAGTTCTACCCACATCATCCTATCAGAGAGGTGGGATTTGCCCTCTTCCCAAGAGAAAAATAATATGAGGTCTGTTAACAAGCCGGGCAGGACCCTGGGCATCCTCAAGAAGGTATACCTCACCTAGGTCCTGGGAGCACTGTTCCATTGGAGCCAGGCTAGCTGAGACTCTGATTGTTCCCAGTGGCTTCCAAAACCCACAAAGGGATCATGTGGAAAAGGTAATATAGCTTGGGGCCGAATGATCTTTTCTAGGGAAGGTACATAAGGCCATACAAGAAACAACATGAATTGCCTCAGGCTCTGCCCCCAATCCACTTCACCCCTTGTCTTGCCCAGTCATCTTTCCTACCTCAGCACAGATTCTGCACACGTGGAATGGCCCACCAGGTCCTGCTGAGCTCCCTTTCCATACAGAGGACCTCTCAATTGTGCATCAGGGATGATATATTCTGGCCCATAATAAAAGAGTTCTCTAAGGAAATCCACAGTCTCAGCTCAGAAGGCTATTGCTTTATTGAAAGTATTGATTTCAACTCAAACTAATATTTTTAGGTGCTAAAAGGAATAGTTTAAATCAGCATTTCTTAACTTGGGGTCACGACCCACAGGAGGGTCACAGGATGGGTTTAGGGGGTTGCAAGGCAGGGTCAGCATTAAGAGGTAGCAAGCAGGGCAACTGCCTAGGGTCCCATGCCACAGGGGGCCCCGCAAAGCTAAGTTACATGCTTCAGTCAGAGCACCACATCCCAGGGCTCAAGCCCGAAGTCTGAGACCTCCCACCCAGGGCTCAAGCATGTAACAGCTTTGTGGGGCACTCTGTGGCATGGGGCCCCAGGCAATTGCCCTGCTTGCCACCCCCAAATACTGGCCCTGAGTATTATTCATAATTTACTTAATGATATTTAACATATGGGGTTGCAATTTTTTCAAGTCTTAGTGGGGGTGTGTGTCACAATTATTTTTTTAAATCCAAAGGGGGTCACCAGCACAAAAAGGTTGAGAAACACTGGTTTAAATCAATACCCTACTATACTTTCTAAAAACAACATGTAGAAAATCCAAAGGTGCAGATTTTGGGAACTGTTCTTGTATTTTGGAGTTATGTCTGAATTTTTCCAGATTTCAACACTGGCTTATAAAGGTCCTAACCAAAGCTGCTGTCTTACAAATGCTCCACGTGTCTTTTAGCTACAGAGACAACTGAGTTAGAACAATAAGTACCTCTTTGTATAATGTCACTTCACCAGGATGAAGTCTGATTCCATCCAGCCTGATTGCTATATATGTTGGTCTTATGTGGATAATTTTAGAGACATAATGCACATGGTCAGCCAGAGTCTCTGACATCATAATGCAGAGAAATTTTTAATCTCTGGAAAAAAGACCACCACAAAATGTATCTATTGGCTATTAGAGAGACAAAGTGGATAATATCTTTTACGAGACCAACTTCTGCTGGTGAGATCAACAAGCTTTTAAGCTCCCACCAAGCTCTTCTTCAGGTCTAGGAAATAATACTCTATTGGTTATAACAGTTATATGCCTCCTATGTAGTAGCCTAATATAGTCAAGCCATCAGTAAAATCTCTGATAATTAGAAGCAATCAGAAAGTTTCCTGAGTAGTTTGTAAAGAGAAATCTTGTTTTCAAATCTAACATCGAATATTTCTAATAAGGATAATAACTTTAAATTAACTAACATTAACAATAATTACATTATCATCTTGATTCTCTTCTTGCTTATACTAGTTTTGACTTCAGTGGAGTGACTCCTAATTTAAACATATTTAAATGAGAGAATCAGGCCCTATGGTCCAGATCCTCAAAGTTACTTAGCACCTAACTATCCTTGAAGATCTAAGCCAACACATTTATTTTTTTAATTTTATTACTTATCTGTGTTTCTATTCACATGTTTTTTCTACACTATTCCATGAAAGTTGCTTCCCTGGTTAGATACTGTTTAGAATACAGATTTTCAAAATCTTGGAGAAATTATCTTTACAAAAATTACAATATGAGGCTGTGAGATTAATTACAAGCATTTTAAGTATATGAACTTTTAATTCATCTTACTTTACTACTACTCAGTTACTAATAATGAAAAAAAGGAACTTCACCATTTTTCTTAGATTAGCCGTAGTTCTCTCTAAAATCAGAAGTTATTTTAATCTATTAATGGAATCTTTTGGTATGTTAATTCCTAAGGGAATTTGTGCCATGAGTTGTGCACAAAGAACACTTAAAGAGTGGCTACTACTGCAGATCAAGATGATAAGGCTATATATTAAAGCCTTTGATCTTGAGAGACCAATCCAATAACTCTGTAAATTTTCCCAGATTTAATTTTGCTCCCAATGGCATAATATCCCATTCCCTGCAATTAAATTCCTTTTTGGGGCCTAAAAATATTGTTACAAATTATTGAATTACATTGAAATTTAACAGGCAGTGAATATTGTTCAAAGAGTGTCTGTAATAATAAAGTCTGATTGATCTGAGCTAATTAGATGTGTCTATATTTGTATAATCTCATTATGTCTTCAGACTCACATGACTAATCCTGTTGAACAGTATTTTAACTTTATTTTTAGGTCTGTTTCTTTTGATAGATATTTCCAAAGAATCTTTCTTCACCTACAAGTTTGCCCAATGACTGCTCTTCTCTCACCTCTGTGAGCCATGCCTTAAACTTAAAGGAAAATTATTTCAGTGCTCAGGGCTTCCCTTGAAAAGCAACCAACAAATTAGCTCAATATCAGTGCTCTGTGCTCTGCTCTGGCTGCCTATTTGCTTCCAAGTGCAGTTCAAGATGTTGATTATGCAGATTATAAAATCCTACATGGTCTTGGATTCATCTGACTGAGATTCTCTCTCTCCATCTGTCACAATCTACTGGGTCTTTCTTGCATTTTATTCCTTGATTGGTGGAAGGTTATTCACTCTGGAGGGCCTATTCGTTTAGAACCTGCTTTCTCTGGCAATCTCCCAGAGCCACATTTGGCCTTCTTAAGGAAACAGTGCCAGACTGTTTGACTAGGCCTTTAGTTATCCAATGGGATTGCCACTCCGTAGAATCATAGAAGTGTAGGACTTAAAGGGACCTCAGTCGGCCATCTAGTCCAGTTCCCTGCACTCAAGACAGGGCTAAGTAATAACTAGACCATCCCTGACAGGTGTTTGTATAACTTGTTCTTAAAAACCTCCAATGACGGAGATTCCACAACCTTCCTAGGCAATTTGTTCCAGTGCTTAACTACCCTGACAGTTAGGAAAATTTTCTTAAATGTCCAGCCTAAGCCTCCCTTGCTGCAATTTAAGCCCACTGCTTCTTGCTCTGTCCTCAAATGTTAACAAAAACAAGTTTTTGCCCTCTTCCTTGTAACAACCTTTTATGTATTTGAAAACTGTTATCATATCCACTTCTTCAGACCAGAGGTTGGCAACCTTCAGCAAGGGCCATGCCAAAATCTTACCCTCACCCCTCTTCCAATGCCAGAGCGGCGGCGGGGGTGTGTGTGTGTCTGTGGCCCTGTTCTCAGCAGCAGTTGCGGTGGCAGTGGCGGCAGGGGGGGGCCCGTTTCTGGTAGCAGGGGTGGTGGCGGGTCAGTGGGCCCATTCCTGCAGGGGTTGCGCTGCTCCCGGCCAGGGGCACCACTCAGCCCACATGGTGCTGCTTGGGGCAGGGGGTGGTGTGGCTCTAGCCAGGGTGCTGCGTGCCGCTCAAAGTCGGTGCGCGTGCCACTTTTGGCACGCATGCTGCAGGTTGCCGACCCCTGCTTCAGACCAAACACCCCCGATTTCTTCAATATTTTCCTATAGATCATGTTTTCTAGACCTTTAATCATTTTTGTTGCTCTCCTCTGGATTTTCTCCAATTTGTCCACACTTTTCCTGAAATATGGTATCCAGAACTAGACACAGTATTCTAGTTGAGGCTTCATCAGCATGAAGTAATTCTTCCACTCTACTCTGTGTCTTGCTTACAACAGTCGTGCTTATACATCCCAGAATGATATTTGCTTTTTTTGCAAGAGTATTACATTGTTGACTCATATTTAGCTTCTGATCCACTTTAAACCCCAGATTTCTTTCTGCAGTGCTCCTTCCTAGGCAGTCATTTCCCCATTTTTTGGTGTGCAATTAATTGCTCCTTCCTAAGTGGAGTATTTTGCATATGTCCATACAGAATTTCATCCTGTTTAATTTAGATCATTTCTCCAGTTTGTCCAGATCATTTTGAATTTTAATCCTATCCTCCAAAGTACTTGCAACTCCTCCCAATATGGTATTGTCTGCAAACTTTGTATATGTACTCTCTATGCCATTATTTAAATCATTTATGAAGATATTGAACAGAACCAGACCCAGAACTAATCCCTGCAGTACCCCACTCAATATGCCTTCCAGCTTGACTGTGAACCATCAATAACTATTCTTTGGGAATGGTTTTCCAGCCAATTATGCACCCATCTTATAGTAGCTCCATCTAGGCTATATTTCTCTAGTTTGTTTATGAGAAGATAATGCAAGACAGTATTAAAAGCCTTACTAAAATCAAGATATGCCACATCTATCACTTCCACACATCCACAAGGCTTGTTACTGTCAAAGAAAGCTGTTAAATTGACTTTACGTGATTTGTTCTTGACAAACCCATGTTGATTGTTACTTATCTTCTAGGTGTTTTCAAATTGATTGCTTGATTATTTGCTCCATTATCTTTCTGGGTACTGAAGTTAAAATGACTGCTCTATAATTCCCTGAGTTGTCCTTATTCCCCTTTTTATAGATTGGCACTATATTTGCCCTCTTCCAGTCCTCTAGAATATCTCTCATCTTCCATGAGTTTTTGAAGATAATCGCTCAGTAAGCCATACATAAATATTTTAATATTAGTACATTTTATTTTTATTTTAATTGTTCTGAGAAGCCTGGATGTCAAGATGCTGGGCAATAGCATTGTAAACAATATAGTTTTGATGGTAATTAATCTTTTTGTTCTTCCTTCATATTGTACTTTATCTTGGATCATTACAGTATCTTCAACAAAAAGGAACAGGTTTCTGTTGAAATCCACTGGGTTCTGTTCTGTGAAAATGAGAAAAAGATGTTCCTTTGCAGAAAGGAAAAGATAGCATTTTAATTCAAATTCTCTCTTTTTGGGGCCTGATTCTATGACGTGATTCAATGGAAATTTTGCCAACAATTCCAATGGAAGCATGATTGGACCTCTCTGTTCTTTTGTAGCTCAGTTCTGCAATTTGATGAGCTTCTTATGTTGTTATTTTTATAATTTAACATTTATGTTGCAGTAGTGTCTAAAAGCCTCAACCAGATTGGACCATGTTATATATTTACACATTACACAGTTTAGTATTTATGGAATTTTCTTCTTTGGTCTGTGTGTTTTTTCTCAAATTGCCCTTGAAAGATAGGCCTGAAAATGAGACATTTCAGATCAAGATTAAGACTTTCCTGTAATAAGTTTCTAATGTTTGAAATAAACAAGTGAAGATTTGGCAAGACTTTAACTAACTGGTAAACAAGTATCTTAGCATCAAAATATATCAGGGCTATACAACCAACATTATCCTTTTTAAAAATTAGGGACGTAATGACTGAATTAAGAACTTTTTGCATACGTGAGGATCAAGACTGCAGTTCTTGCTCACATTAATAGTCTCCAATTCTTCTAAGACTATTTCAGAAGCAGCAAACAAAGATAACTTTACCAAAAAAGTCCATAAATATTATACTGTATGTGTATATATACACATTACTTCTTACAGTGTACTAAAACAACTATTAACATTAGTAGTAGTGATTTAAATGTCTAAGGGCTGCTGGGTGAGGCCCAGTTTTGGTGTAATGTTAATAAATCAGCATAAGACTTATACAATTCTATTGAAAGTCCTGAAATTAGGCAAATTTTATGCTGTTTGTATCCTCTCTTTTGAAATAGATAAGGAGTTAATTTTAGAATCTGTTGGTGTCCCACTTTAGGAACTGGGATATTCTATTTAATTTATAAAGCATGAAGGGAAATAATTTATATTTATCTTAAGTTCATGACTATGTTATTGTTATGAATTGGAGTAGAGTTTAAATAAAAACCAAAATGTGTCACTAATTGACCATTTTTACTGTTGATTGTACTAAGAATATCATTCTGAATCTGCACAACAGTCTCAGCCCCTTTTTCATTTACCGCAATTGTACTGTATCTAGTAATACCCGGGGGAATTCTGCACCACTGCACAGGTGTAGAATTCATGCCCCGTTCTCCCCATAAAATACATTGTGTCCGGGTGACACTGCAATTATACCTTTCGCCCACCAGGAGCTGCTGTATTGCCAGAAGATAGGGCAGCCTGCTCTGGGGAAAGCAGCCAGCCATAAAGAGGTAGGAGGAGAGGCTGCTTTCTTCATAGTGCCCTGCCCATGGGGCCAGGTTAGGAGGCATGGGATATGGGGCAGGGGTGGTGGTATACAGAGCAGGGCACATGGGGCAGTCATAGACTGGGGTTCAGAAATGCTATGGGGGGACAGACTGGGGAAGGGGCACAGGAGCTAGTGGCGTGACCACATTGAGCCATGGGTTGAATGGGAGTGGGGGTACAGGGACACACAGGGAGAGATGTGCCTGACTGAATGGGAGAGGCTAGGGATCAGCCAGGGTCTGCATGGGTAAGGCTCCCCAATTTTCTAACAATCTCTCCCCCCACCTCCCTACAAAACCTGTTCCATACTTCTTCTGCCCATATCCAGCAACCCTCCAGGTTCACTCCCAGGCTCCTTCCCAGCAATTACTTCCCTCTCCCTCAGCTCCTCCGTTACCCCTGACTCCCCCAAGCCTTTGCACCACTTTTGAGAGGTGTGGGAAATAGTTTCTGCATTGTAGTTTAAATGAATTATTACTCAAAGTTGTAATAACATTACTCAAAGTCAATACTCATATTAATATGCCTACTAAGGAGTCTTATTTGTAAAAAAAAAAAAAACCAAAACATTTCCTGAATCTTTTTTCTTGTCTGTATTGTTACAGACATACTTGCTGATGGGCATTTTGAAATAAATTACCAAAATAATTGAAACTGGCGTGATTACATTGTGTTATTTTTACAAATAAAATTTGCAGAATTTTAAAATTTTGTGTGCAAAATTTTTAATTTTTTAATGTAGATTTCCCCCAGGAGTATACTGACATTTTACTGCCTTATACAGATTTGTAAGGGAGGAAATCTTAGATATTTGTGAGGAAAGACCTGCACATTATGCACATTGATTTGATAATGGCAGTGCAAGTTAAACAGACTAGTAACAAAACTACAGAGATAGGTGGGTCCAGGTATAAAACTGCTATTAGTGGACTACTCTACCCACAACTAATGCACAGAACTTCCATTAGTGTAAATGGGAATTATTCTCATAAAACAAGAGAACATTCCTCCCCACTCATGCTCCCATAGCACATTAAAATACTATGCTGATAATGTTTTTTATGGCTGTTAAGGAAGTTATATTCAGTACAAGAAAAAGTAAAGAAAGATAACAGAGTGAAGATAGCAGATTAGACAAAGTCAAGTCAAAAATCCCAGAATCACCACTCAGCCTGGCCCAGTTTTTATAGGTCTCTGTGTTGAGCATTTTAAAGCCTGCATGGTATACATCTTCCCAGGAGTTATTAGGGGCAAGGAAAAGCCTCTTCTTGGAAACCTAGCATTAATGCCCCAAAGATCAAAGTGTAAGGTAATATCTTGTATTGGACCAACTTCTGTGGGTAAAATAGACAAGCTTTTGAGCTTTTATTTAAGTTGGTCCAATACAAGATATTAACTCACCCACCTTGTCTCTCTAATATCCGCCTGGAACCAACAGTTACAACAACACTGCAAACAAAGCTCAAAGACAAATTAATCCTTGTATATACAAGGATTTTTTGAGCCTTCATTCCCTATGGAAGTAGTTTAATCAGTGGAAGCTGTTGTGTAGACAGGTCTTAGCAGGGCTGAGATGTTTTTGATTACACAATGTGGTGGTAAAAAAGCCTGAGCCTATGTGAAACTTATTTTTATCTTATTTTTTGAATGACAACTTTCTACTGTTCTCTGCTTTTCTCATTAAAAGCTATTGAACGGATGTAGATTCCAAGATGTATTAAAACTGATAGTGTATTGCAATTTGGCAATAGTAAAATGGAGTCTGTTTTTATTAAGGCAATATATAACTGGCATATCCCACATTTAGCCTATATTATGTGCTGCAGCCAGCTCTGTTTGGCACTAGCGAACTCATGTGAATTAGGGTGCATTGCAAAAGATTTCACATTGTCCATTGCTTTGATGTCTACTACTGTTCTACATTAGTACAGTTCAAAGAAACTGCAAAATAAACTTCATTCTTTATAAAGTGACATATTGAGGGACCCACCTTGCCAATCAGCATTGGAAGAATGTGTTCTATAACTTCAAGTTTAAGAGCAAGGCTCTTCTTAGATTAAAAGAATTGCAAGTGAGTATAATAATGACATACATTTGACTCTCATTTACTATTGTTGCATTCTTGCGTGTCTACCATTTGTCATGAGTACTATATATAGTTGCATTCCTGGTAGCACTTGATTCATACATTAATTCAGCAACATATTTGATAGCTGGGAGACATATGAGAAACCCATTATTGGCTCATTTGGTTTTGGTACTCAGTGCTCCACAATTTATGGTCTATCATTTAAAAGAGTAGGATTAAAGACAAGACACATTGCACTCTATATACAACAATGCATTTATGAACAGGAAATCAAGTCTGAACAGTAGAGTGGGTTAATTGATCTCGCTGTGTGATAGGGCGTTCTACTCAATGCAAGGATGATGCCTCATCCTGGCTGTTCTGAGTATTAGCTTTGCCAGGTCAACACCTCTTCCCATGGTTTCTCTCTCAGTCTCTGCAGCTCCTCTCTTGCTCCAGAAGCTGCTTCTTCATGACTTAACCCTCCAGCCAGGTCACTGTATGCTTTTCCCTTCCAGGTATCAAAGTCTTCCTTCAGCAATTCTAGGCAGTCTTCCCATTTACTGCCACATGGTGCCACATCCTTAGTGACTAGCAGGGGAACCCAGGCCTACCCTCAGTCCCAGATTCCAGCTCAGGGACCCTCTAGTCAGCAGCCAAGGTCTACTCCCTTCTAGATCTTATTGCCTTTCCCGGAGCCCTTTCCCTACCATCTGGTGCTCCTCTCCCTCTCTTGGTTTTGCCAGCCTCTCAACTCCCTCCTCCCAGGGAGTAACTGTAGGCTATCTGTCTTTACAGCCTCTAAACACTTCTCCCAGGAAGTGCTAATATCCTGTCTTTATAGACCCTGCCCAGCTCCTTCCTCCTCAGCTGGGCTTCCTCAGTCAGTCAAGGGATTATTTAGCCACCTGATTCCCCTCAGCTATGGCCTGTCAAATTAATTCTTCTCACTCTATATTAACTTTTCTGGGCAAGTGTGGGGTGAACACCCCATCACACCCTGGCTATTCAAAGAGAATGAGGTCATGAATAGCACTTTACTCTTTTCTGTAATTCCAAAATAGTTTTTCCACAAAAGATTTCAATAAAAAGAAAATAGTGTGTGAAATAGATCTTTTAACAGTGCTCATATTTTTTCTGGTTTATTCTTTGCTCTAGATTCCAATAATCTATTGTTTTTCCCAAGTTCAGGTTGGCTGATTAGGTGTTTAGAATCTGAGAATGTGGGAGTGTGTACAATTACTCATAATGGGTAGTGAGAAATGAGTTTACATGACCACGGCTTTCCATGCACTTAGCCAGGCAATCAATCTGTAAAAAAGGGCAAAGACTACATTGCACTTTGCTAGTGAACTGAGAAAGACTGGAGTTTGACGAGAACTGATCATCACATGCAAAAAATGAAACCCATTTTATCATATGATTTGCTAACAATCCAATTTCTGGGGAGATTATTTTACAAATAGGGGATTGGACACTTTGTAGCATCTGTAGGACAAGCTTATTGAGCCTACCAGGGGCTCCTTACATTCCTACATTCCCTGCCCCACCCCCATGCAAGCTCCCTATTTGCCACCTTCCCTTCTCCCTCTATTTCAGGAACTCCCTGTAACTCCCACCACCATCTCACGTCTGGGCCTCTGTGTGCCCCCCTATTTCCCATTCCAACACATGCCAAATTTCCAAAATCTACCCCCCAGGCAGGGTTTTATGTGCCCCCCCCCATTCCCTTCTCCTCCCATACTAGGGTCCCCATTTTTCCCCTATGTCAGCAGCTCTACATGTCTCCCATTCTACCTCTTCCTCGACCCAGAAATAAGTAAGTCCTTTGCAAGCTTAGCCAATTAATGTGAATGCAGAAACTGTAAATCCTTTACTTCTAAATACATTTGTAAAAACTTGTCATGTTGTACTCGTAATATTTTATTAGTGCATAGAATTTTATATTCAGCCCCAGACAACCTAGACTATACTTCAATTTTGTATAATTTTGTTCTGTTCCATTATTACTATATAACCATGTAATTTTAAATGGAACAGAATCTTACTAAAGTGTTCTCTTTCTATCTCATAATAAAAACAAAATAAACTGCAGCTCCTGTTTTATATGCCATTTGAGGTTCATTTTACTGTAATTCCTTCCACATCTGCTGAGCAGCTTTCAGCTTTACAAAAAATAAAGTGTCCCGGTTTCCTTTCTTCAAAATATTTGTATGTTGTGCTTTCTTTCAGACATCTCATTACATTATAATTCTGAAATACTAATTATAATTTGGATCACTCACCAAGGCTAAACAACCCATTACAGGTTGATAATAAGGAATATAACACACAAACTGTCTGGAAACAATCCTTGACTCAGTTAATAATTCCTGATTATTTTAACATTAACATTTATTTTAACATAACTACACCTGGAATTTGTCAAAAAAAATTAACTGACCATCTTCCATGTCACTATATTGATCTACAATTTTATGCAAATATTTTCTTATTGTTTATAATATTAAATTAAGCAGTTTTTTATAGCATAACTTTATTAGAGGTGAGAAAAGGCATATTGGGTCATCTATCCAGCTCTCTGACAATGCAGGATTGTTCCCTATAGTACATTCTGTAGAGTTTTATTGTGTCTGTTCCTTTATGTTCCAATTTGAAATGACTCACATTCTGTTCTGGTTTTTCTGACTGTTGGTTTGCGGGTTGTGTTTGCCTTTGGGTAGCCAAAGTGTTCCATTCCCCTTTGTACTCCCTTTTAAAACCAGTTTCCAGTGAATACAGCACTTATGGGGAGGGTTTTAGAGAAAGAAGAAAGAGAAATCCCATGGATTTGGGGATATGCAGGGACTGGAAGTTCCACCATGTAATGTGCTGACTAATCTCCAGTGTTGCTCAACCTTTCTTTGCCCCTGGCTTCATAAATCGTGCTACCATTGACTCCTCTGGCCATATACTATGCCCCTGTCCCATGATTAACTGATGTGGGATAGCAATGCAAATACATGCCCAGGGTACCAAATGGGTTTATTCAGCCTGTGCTTTCAGCCTTGCCAGCTAGATTAAAACCAGTGTGGGTATAGCTACGCAAGCTACAATCACATCTTTGATTGCAGTGTAGACATACCCAGATGCAAGTATAGCATTATATTAACTTACATGTACTCGGGTCTGAGAGAAACATACTGCATATACCTGCTGTTCACTGGACCTACCTGACTGGGTGAAATTAGCAGAGGTGCTTCAACTTCCGCTTGCTCAGAGTGGTGGGGAACATCCTGCACTGCTTCCTCTTCCACCAGCTTAGAGGGCTTTACTTTTGCTTGCTCTTTTTGTATCTTCTCTGTGTTTTACAATGCAGGGGAGCATAGGGCCCGTTGAGTTAAATATTCAGCCCACTTTGTACTTGCAAAATTATATATACATATATGTACATGCCCTTTGCAGATATAAATCCTTGTGCATGCGACAGTTCAATTCTAATTCTTGTGTGTACCTGCAAAAGCCACAGGGACAAATGGGTTTTGCAGGTACAAATTCTAAAATGTGCACATGCAGGGATTTGCATGTGTACCATATAGATTCATATATGCTTGCACACAATATACAGATATTATGATTTATCTAAAAGCTGCCAGTGACTTCAAAGGAAGCAGAATTAGGCACTATTTCTGAACCAGAAATGCTGCAGTCTAATGCCCCTTTCCTATGATTAGAAAGTCCCATTGCATCAAGTATATTTGTTTATCAGACAATGAATTGGCAGCACCTACCTATTTGCCAAATATGCACTTTGCAAATATGCATTATAAGTAATTAATCAGGTAAGAGGAGACCTGCTCTTTTATCACTAAAAATTAAGTTGGTAAAGATTGCAGAGAAATGTTCTAATTTTGATATGCAGCTACTAAATCTGATAGAAGGAATAAGAAGGTGGAAGACAAAATACAAATATTAAATATGTTACAGAATAGTCTAAGGACACTATGAAATTTGAAAGGACTATATAGTGACCTTAAAAACTTAAGAGCACTGGATCAAATTGCCATGTGTATCTCTCTTGGGGACACCAGTACATATGGGAGCTCCTGATATATTGATTGAAATGTTACAGCAGGTTTTCCAAGTTTAAGGAAGAAACAAAATTGTGAATTTAACACTGGTTTTGCGATCCTATCTCATCATTGGGACAGGGTGGTGTAATCTAAGAGAGAGCAGCATATTATCAAGAATTTTACTATATAATACATAGGAAGAGGACAAACTGCTCCTTTCCCTCTCCCAATTTTTATCTGGGCACACAGACAGTGTGCAGAATGATAGTCGTGCTCAGAAGTTTGTTTGCCAATGAAGAAGCAGAGGCATTGGTATTTTTCTCAATAAAACTGAGACAAACAGTCTGATTTTACAGTTTGGAGGGTCTTAAACTGGAAGAGGAAAGGAAATTTGTAGTAAGTAGCCTCCATTCCAACTCACAGTGAGGGGATAAGGCTCACTCATAAATTCTAGAGTTTGCACAGTTGATGTCCCATTCCACCACTCCCCAAATTAAGCATAACAAATGGCTACTTGTTTTGCTTGTGCTTAAGGCCAGCCGTTATACAAAGAGAATAGCTACTTTTTCTGGGACAGGGTGGGAGCTAATGAACTGCTGGGAAAATAAAACTATGCGACTGGCAAGCAAAGCCATCAACTGAACTAGGCTTCAAGGACCCATGAAAACATTATTCTTTGGAGTTCCCCTATATGCTTTTCCAGATTATAAAACTTCTCTTTATTGCTCTATTTTTTTAATAATAAAGAAGACTATGTTGCCATATGGCTTGGGTAATAAATGTTATCTAACAGTGTTCTCATATTTCCAATGTACTTTTCATATGTGCTATGCTTTCTTTCCTATCATGATGTAGTAAAGATACTGTTTAATGAAAGAAATATCACCGTTTGAATAGGTGCATTATAAGGTCCTGATTCAGTGCAAAACATTCTCGTTTAGGGACTTCCCTGTTGTAGAAGGCAATCAAATATCATAAAACTAAATCTAATCAAGATTCTGAAAATACTGAAGCTGAAACAGCAATATTTAAACTTTTCTTTACTGTTAGTGTGACTTGTGAGCTAACCTAGAAGTTTAATTTTAGATTCAGATTTTTTAAAATTACATAAAATAAATAAATTCCATAAATAGGTGGAACTTCACAATGATCTTTTTTAAGTAAAAGGTTTTTTCTCGCAGTTCCTGATCAGCACCTGATTCTAGTTGAATAGATTTTATGGTCCCTTATTCAGCACAGCTAAAATGCGCTAGTGCAGCTTTTGAATGCTTGAGAAAATGTGTCTTTGAAGATTGTGAGATCAGGAATCAAACCAAGCTTCTTGTGAACTAGGCCACTGTTATTCCTGCTGTCTTGTACAGTACCAAAATCTGGGTTACGTACAATAGACACCTCAAGGTTCTGGAAAGATATCATCAACGGTGCCTCCAAAAGATCTTCTAAATCAAATGGGATGACCGATGCATGGCACCAACGTCAGTGTTCTGTCCCAAGCCAAAACCTACAGCCCTGAAGCTCTGGTCATCCGGCATCAACTCCGTTGGCCTGACTGTGCTCTTAGAATGCCAGAAAGTTGTCTCCTGAAGCAGGTCATGTTCTCACAACTGAGCTATGGCCAGTGGTCAAGGGGAAGCTTCGAAGACACCCTCAAAGCCAACATGAAGAAGTGCAATATTAACATAAACTCATGGAATACCCAAGCCCTCAATTAACCAAAATGGAAAACGACTTTGTGCCAAGGATGCCAGTATTTTGAGATCCAACGGAGACAAGAGGAAACAGAGAAACAGGAGAGGAGGAAAGAATGTGCCACAGCCCGATTTAACAATCCAGATCCTACCCTTCCATTGGAAAATGTTTGCTCTAACTTGACAAGGTCTGTGGATCCCAGATAAGTCTCATTAGTCACCTGCACATCCATCAACGATAACTGGCTATCATGGGAAGTGCATGCACCCCCCCTTGGGGAGGCTAGCTCCCTGCCCCCCCCTTATGCCCAAGGCCCAACCCAGCCCTCATTCTGTCCCTTATGCCCTCCCCCCCTTCTGGCTGGTTGGCCCAATCCCGAATTCTGGCCAGTGCCTAGAGCAGCCCCGACACCCAGGGCAGCCTTAACTCCTGGCCAGTGCCAGCCCCCAGCCAGCACCTGAAGCAGCATTGGCCCCCACCTGTGCCTGGCCGGCACCTGGAGAAGTCCTGAGCCCCACCACAGTTCTGAGCCACACCACAGGCTGGACGCAATGAGCGACGGGGGGGGGAAGAGGAGTGGAAGAGGGAAGAGGCAGGGTCCACCATGGCCCAGGTCTCTGGCGGCGGGTTGGCGGTGGCTGCGCCAGGGGAGGCTAACTTGGCTTATTATACCCACTGCCCAGGCCAGCTATCATTTTATTGGAAGACAATTATCTTCGAACTCCGAGGGATCACCAACAATGGTATCTTAATGGGAATGTATATTTCCTCTTGTAATTTTCTTTTGAAAATAAAAGTATAAAGTAGTTAGGTATTTATGTACCTGGATCAAAGTATACTTTCTGCAACAGAGTAAAGTGCTTTAATCATGCAATTTGTATGTAGCAGTGAACTGCCTTTCATTCTCTGCTCATGTTTGTAAATTGCCCAGACAACTACCACAACAATTTCTATTGATTATAGTAACATCTGCTGGTGCCAGTAAGCAGTCATGTCTTTGCCATGGCCCATAAGGTGCTCATTCATCAAACATTGCTCTCTGACCCTGCAACTCTCTTATTTCAATATAACTCTCCTTCCTTGAAGAGGCTGTTCTTTAATCTTAAGGTGATGTATGTGATTTCCAAGATAATATTTAAACTTCAGTCAATACCAGAAATGCATGGAAGATGTCCTTACTTTCTAGTTACTTAGTAGGTTACTTTCTAGTCTGCTAGTTCAGAATCTTTCAAGTTCTGCTGATTGTGAAACTGAGGCGATTGAAGCCCACTTAATGGTAACATAAGTTTGAAATAAATAACTATTTTTGTAATAGTTTTGAAATTACAAAGCAACATAAACACCCAACCACAAAGGTCATCTTCCCCCAGGCTCAGCAAAGAGAGAATTAATGCATGCTTAAGCACTTTGCTGAATCAGGGCCTAGGTATATAACATTGTGATGAATCCCTGAGCAGTAATAGCCAATAGAGGGCAGTATGATGAATTTGCTAATAATGAACTGTTGCTTCTTTGCTCTGGAGGAATAAAAGTCACTGGGAGAGGAAGGTACTACTGCAGTAGTGGAGGAGTGGTCATGGAGACAGGATGGCTAGAGGCCCTGGGAAATGCATGGCTGTTGGAGGCATCCGGCACACCCATCAACTGCTAGAGCCTTAGGAGATAGGATTTGAAACACTTATATCCCTTGCCTGAGTAGTAGCACACAGAGCATACTCCCAGAGACTGTTTACGACAAAGGTTTGTGTCCACAGCACCACAGTGACTCCATAGGGTGAGTAGAAAAGAGGCATGATTACAATATGTTCATGAGCTGTTCAAAGGATCTAAATGCTCCCCTTTCATAAATACTCTGAATTAGGGCCAGATTTCTAATTAGGCACAGTAGGCACGTGTCTAGAGGTGTTCTAGGGGTGTCTAAACAGTGGCAGATTACTGCCCAGGCCAATGTGGCCCATGCCTAGGGTCCACGGGCAATTTGGGGGCCCCACCCCATGCTCCTCCTCCTCTCTCACCGGCCCGGCCGCCCTGCTGCTCCTTTTCCTCCTGAGGCCTCACCCCCTGGCCAGACCGGAAGCTGGAGCCCAGGGGTGAACATATTCCCCTCACCCGGAGCTGGCTGAGCTGGTCGCCCAGCTCTTCTCCACCCTCCTCCCTGTGCGGAGCTGGCATGGCCAATCCCCTCTCTCCCCTGTTGCCCTCCCCATGTGGAAAACGTGCAGTAGGTTGGGGGGAGAGGGAGGGGGCGCTGAAGATGCTGTGCCTCGGGGCATGTAAAGTGTAAATCCGGCCCTGCTCTGAATGGCCAATCCTAAATTCATCCCACAGTTCACAAATTATTTTGAAGAAACTCAGAATCGTGGATTGTTAATCAAAGGGCAAAGATGGAATATGCTTGTCTTGTTTTATAGTAGCCAAGGATGTTATACTTGGTGACGGTGACAGCAGGGTTAGCAGAGTCATTAGTGATATTCACATGTTCAATCTTGTTTATTATTGAAAAAATCACTGCTAGGTTAATATGGAGGCAAAAAGTACTGAGATAGCCAAAAAAATTCCCTAACCCTTCTATCCAAATTACTATAAGTGGTAGCTGTGCTGCCCCACAGTAGTATTTCAGAGATGGCACTGCCAACATGCCCCTATCCCATGGAAAGATACAGGATTTTAATCTGAGTCAGGGTGTGGAATGTTGTTAGGAGCATGGGAGAATACAGAGGAGTCTCTACTGGCTTGGAAACTTTCCAGGTGCAGTTTTTTATCCTTGGCTTTGGACAGTGGAGAGGAGAACATGGGCACATGCATCTAGATTGGAAACATATTATATAGTGTAATTAACTGAAAAATGGCATATGCTGCATACAATAATTTAAAACAAATGTTTTGACACCAATTTAGGCCTACTGAAACTTAGGTCGTAATATACAATATGTACAATAGTGCTAAGTCACTATAAGAGAACCTTAATTTTTGAATGATCTGAATGTTTACATTTGTACCCTTGAGCAGTTTTTTAGATTCATTATGGTTAGACTTAGCACCATCTACTGTCAGAGAGTAGGTATAGACATTGTAATACAAAGTAGAAATGACTTAGTTTAAAGAATTTGACTGATATCATTTTGTGTCCCTCTCCCCATCCCACCCCTTTCCCTCAGCCCTTGAGTAGCACCCCAAGCCTGGCTCCATGGAGTACCCTTGTCTTGGAGCAGTGGTCCCTGGTGTTCCGGAGTGGGGCGCTCTTCATTATCTGCACCAGGGCCTCGGCCTCCCTGGGCAGCCACAGCAGTAGGGCTGCCTCCACCATGGCCCAATCAGTCATCAAGGAGACGGAGAGCCCATGCCGCTGGTTAACCAATAAGTATTAGTCTAGCTTCCTGTCATCAGGATCCTGGTGTAGCCCCCTGAATAGTTGGGAAATTGCTGTGCACTAGCAGAGCTATGAAATTGAAAGCAGTTCTAAGTTTTCCTCCGCCTAATAGGCAGGACTGTTTTGACTGTGGATCTGGCTGTGGTGGTGCTTTCTAGATCAGGGCCCACTGCATACAGCCATTGCTTAAGCAAGAACTAGCTGCCTATTTGGAGCAATATTTATGCATATGTTGCTGAAACAAGGTGCTGTGATTCTGCTGACAAACAAAGCCTTTTCTTATTAGTTCAGTGCCACCCACCATCCTTGCCATAACATACATAGGTTGCTATCTAACTGACCATAGACTGTATGCATATGCCTACACTACACTGTAAACCCAGGGCTGTGGGCTGTGTATTTCCAAGCCTGCGCTTAAGCATCTACATTGAATGTAAACCTGGTTTACAGTTGCTGGACCCAGGCCTTACACAGCTGTGCTAACACATTCATACTGCACTGAACAGACCTTCTGGCTCGAGTCTGCAGATTGAACTGCATCCACATCGCAAAATGATATGGATTAGATCCAAATCATAGCAGGACTTAGGCTCTGACTCACCCCCATCAGGGTCCTGAGTCAGACTGATTTATGTGTGGATGGAAGAGGGACTTGGGCTAAAACCTGAGGCAGAGCCCAGATTTAGTATGCAGTGTAGACATATCTATAACACAGTATGTGGATTTGTTAAATAGTGTCAGGAGATCTACACCAATATAACGTACATTCATAGATCACCTAATTAAACAGAAAGCCCAACTAAACTCTATCCCAAAGGGTTTACCAATATGTTACACTTATTGTATTGCCTTTATCCACTAATAAAATTCTATCTTTTCCCCATCTTTTCTTGAGTCTTCTGACACTTCCCTATGATTTTTCTCAAAATTATTGTAAATGTTTCAGTAAATTCATTAACTACCATCCTATGTTAAATATATATCATCCAGGCCAGCTGCTAAATATATACTCAATTTTTCCAAGTAGCCTCTTACTTTCTCTTTATGAATGTGTATAAAATCTTACACACACTAACTATCCAAATATCTAATTTTACCTATTAAAGAGGATAAAAACAAGTTTGGAAGGTTTCCATATTTGTTTTAAGAGTATACTGACTGTTTCTTCTTTGAGTACTGGTCCCTAGGTGTATTCTACTGTGGTATGCATGCGCTCTATGAGCCTGTGACTACAGAATTCTTGCAAATAGCATCTGTTGGTCCGCACCTGTGCCTCTGCTCTCCTCATACACTGTACCGAGAGTATAAGGGGCAGAGTGAACTGATCACCTCTCTAGATCCTTCTTACCACAGCATGGCCAGAGTCGGAATCTCCAGAGTCTGGAGCTTCTCCTTTCTCTTCAGCTTTGTCTTTAACCATTAATATATCCAGTGTAAATCATGTAAAATAGTATATTTAGTGTTTAGTTAGAGCCGAGGATACTGAGGGAGTTGGCTGACGTGATTGCAGAGTCATTGGCCATTATCTTTGAAAACTCATGGTGATCTGGGGAAGTCCTGGATGATTGGAAAAAGGCAAATTTAGTGCCCATCTTTAAAAAGGGAAGGAGGAGGAGCCAGGGAACTACAATCAGCCTTACTCAGTCCCTGGTAAAATCATGGAGTAGATCCTCAAGGAATCCATTTTGAAGAACTTGGAGGAGAGGAAGGTGATCGGGAACAGTCTTCATGGACTCACCAAGGGTAAGTCATGCCTGACCAACCTGAGTGGCTTCTATGATGAGATGACTGGTTCTGTGGAGGTGAGGAAAGTGGTAGACGTGATATACCTTGACTTTAGCAAAGCTTTTGATATGGTCTCCCACAGTATTCTTGCCAACAAGTTACAGAAGTATGAGTTGGATGAATGGCCTATAAGGTGGATAGAAAGCTGGCTAGATCATGGGTCTCAACAGGTAGTGATCAACGGCTCGATGCCTAGTTGGCAGCTGGTATCAAGCGGGGTGCCCCAGGGGTTGGTCCTGGGGGTGGTTTTGTTCAACATCTCCATTAATGATCTGGAGCATGGGGTGGATTGCACCCTCAGTAAGTTTGCTGATGACACTAAGCTGGGGGGCGTGGTAGATACGCTGGAGGGTAGGAATAGGATACAGAGTGACCTAGACAAATTGGAGGATTGGGCCAAAAGAAATCTGATGAGGTTCAACAAGGACAAGTGCAGAGTCCTGCACTTAGGATGGAAGAATCCCATGCACTGCTACAGACTGGGGACCGACTGGCTAGGCAGCAGTTCTGCAGAAAAGGACCTGGGGGTTACAGTGGACAAGAAGCTGGATGAGTCAACAGTGTGCTCTTGTTGCCAAGAAGACTAATGGAATATTGGGCTGTATTAGTAGGAGCATTGCCAGCAGATCGAGGGAAGTATTATTCCCCTCTATTCAGCACTGGTGAGGCCTCATTTGGAGTAGTGTGTCCAGTTTTGGGCCCCTCACTACAGGAAGGATGTGGATAAATTGGAAAGAACCCAGCAGAGGGCAACAAAAAGATTAGGGGGCTGGAGCACATGACTTAAGAGGAGAGGCTGAGGGAACTAGGCTTGTTTAGTCTGCAGAAATGAAGAGTGAGGGGGGATTTGATAGCAGCCTTTAACTACCTGAAAGGGGTTCCAGGGTAGATGGAGCTAGGCTGTTCTCAGTGGTGGCAGATGACAGAACAAGGAGCAATGGTCTCAAGTTGCAGTGGGGGAGGTCTAGTTTGGATATTAGGAAAAAAAATTTCACTAGGAGGCTGATGAAGCATTGGAATTGGTTACCTAGAGAGGTGGTGAAATCTCCATCCTTAGTGGTTTCTAAGGCTTGGCTTGACAGGGATGATTTATTTGGGATTGGTCCTGCTTTAAGCAGGCAGTTGGACTAGATGACCTCCTGAGGTCCCTTCTATCCCTAACTTCTACGATTCTATTTCCCACCCAGGGAATCCTGCCTTGGCTCCTGATATGGGAATTAAACTATACCCAGAATACTGCGCTTTAAAAACTGTCTATCCTATCCCCATTCTTTCTTGGTCATTGATGACCACAAGCGCTGCCTTTATTGCCTTGGAGAAGTGCATATCTCTGCCAGGTGCAATATTTGTTGCTTCTTTCCTAGCAGGCAGGCATGGAATTCTGACTTAGAAAGCACCTACTGGAAAAGGCTATGAGTCTCCAGTCAGCTCCGGGCTGGGGAACCCTCCCATACATCTGCCAAAGTCACCGAGGAGCTCACCTCCTACCATGAGGTCTGATTTAGGAATGAGGGAGATCTTATCAACAGACTGTCCATTAGGGTCTTATCAGTAGAGCAGGGAATGCTCTCATAATCACAAGAGCAGATCTTCCTCTAACTCAATTCTGAAGAGGATGTATCTGACCCTATTCAAGTCAGACAATCTTCACACCCAGCCCATAAAAACTTAGATAATCCTAAATCCAGGGCCATAATAAAGAGGCTCATAAAAGCAGAGATCCATTGGTACCAGACTTTGCCCTGGCAGTAATGATGCCAGTGAGACTGCCCAGGCTGAATGACTGAGAACCGCTAACACTGGCGAATAGTACCCATCAGAAACTGCAGCCACTGATGGTACCACAATAATCACATATTCACCCGCCAGTCCAGGGACGCCCTATCTCAGCTCTGTCAGCATGGGTAGACAGCACTCCGGGAGAGCACAGAGATACACTATCTCAGAGGATATCTTTGCTTTCCCATATCTGCAATCTCCCCTGCTGTTGGGACCATCCCTCAGGAGGGAGATTTTGACCCCAGCAGGGGATATGGGCTATTGGATAAGTCTGTCCCCTGTCCCGTTTACTAGCTGTGGCTTTCCTCCAATGGAACTTTCAGCACTGGCAATTGAACCAAATCAGGCCTTTTTGTCATTGGGGGAATCTGAGCTACTGGAGGAACTACCATCGCCGCCTCTGAAGGAGATCAGTCCAGACAGGAGAGAGACAGCTTCCTGGAACCAACCTCCATTTGGTCTCCTCCCAGCACCAGTGGTAACCCCATGCCCTGGGGACCTCCATAACCCATCTTCAATCCTCCTACTGACTCTACTGGGTCCCATGCACACAATACCCAGGATTGGTGTGATCTAATAGGGAGTCATTAAACCTCTGCCCTCAAAGGGGGCAACCAGAACTTCCTCCTGACTATAAAAGAAGAAGACTCTTAGCTGGATCTGCCAGTTTCACTGGTACTGGAAAGGCTATCCTCCTTATCTCCCAACAAAGCATTCAGCCCAACTTTGCTGTCCTCTCCAGATGACCATCAGCCATTTCAAGAGCAGCTATGTAGGGTGGTGAAGGAACTCCAAATCTCAATAGAGGTGGCTCAGGATACACAACACAAGCTCCTAGATATCATGCAATCCATGGAGTCCAGATGGATAGCACTCCTGGTGAATGAAGGCATACCAGAACCAGCAAGAGCCATATAGCATGCACCAACAACATGTTACTTTATCTCCAAGAGGGACGAGAAGCTTTACTTTGTCCCAGCTAAGGAAGCAGAGTTTTTGTTTGCCCACTCCTCCCTGAACTCCCTAGTTATTCAGGCTGCCACATAAAGATCTAGGCAGCAAAATCCAAGAGCCACCCCTCTGATAGTTTCAGAATTTCACATAAATCAGGCAATTCACTTACCTGAATTTTTTCTGAAGCCCGATGCCTCTGGCAAGGAATGAGACTTCATTCCCTCAACATAAGACAAGCACTGGAATTTTACCTGCAGAGACCAAAACTGATAGAAAGTCATCTAGACTGTTTCTTGCAATAGCAGAATGAGTCAGAGATCAAGCTATATCCTCTCAGAAGATCTCCAAGTGGATCTTTTTGTATCCTACTCTATCAGTTGACACAGCTCCTTCCCCAGTGTGAGGTAAGGCTCACTCTACAAGGGCACAAGAGGCCTCAATGGCATCATTTCAGAAGGTACCGCCTGCTTGACGTTTGCAGGGCAGTTATGTGGAGTTCCATCCAGACATTCACGAGATATTGTACCTTGTCCAAGACTCCTTTGCTGACATGTCCTTTGGGGAGCAGTTCTACAAGCAGCTATAACACTTACATCCTTGCACCAACCTCCTCTCTGAGTACCACTAATGAGTCACCCATAGTGGAATACGCGTAGGGAGCAGCACTTGAAGCACTCTCATAATTGGAGCTTTTCAAGATGTGTGGTTCCTATTGTATTCCACTACCCAGTCCTTTCCCTCTGCTTTGGATCATGACTAGATTCACAATAGTGAAGGAAATGTCGAAGTGGTCAATCTACCCTGCTCGGTATACCATGGGTATGGAGCCTGAGGAGAGCAAGGGGTACAGGTGCTGACCAACAGACACTGCTTGCAAGAATTCTCCAATCTCAGGTGCATGGAGTGCATGCATAGCCACAGTGGAATACAGCTAGAGACCAAACATCTCAAACTCCAGTTACAAGGTAAGTAACTTCCCTTTTTCATGCCAATATTTGCTCCAGGATCCAGATAAGGGTCTCCCCAAAAGTCGGGTTTCAGGGTAAGCAGGATTCTCTACAGGACTCGTCACTCTAGCATTAGTTCTCTCCTGCCATATCTCTGACAGCAGTTGCTATAGGAGTTATGCTGTGTGCTCAGAGAATGGGAGGAAACAAGACACTATGTGCTAAGTTAATTTTTTGGGGGAGGAGAGGGAAGAAGGAACGAGTGTTGGGTAGCTAAACTAATGCTGCTATTAATAATTTTCTGTTATATAACTAACCTTCTCTCTTTGTTTTCTCTTCAACATCTCCAGAGTTCACAACATGCTTCTCTATAGCTGACAAGTAAGGCCACAGCCAGGCAGGAACATATATTACATGCACAGACTCTCTCAAGCACAGACTCAGGCTGTCATCATTTTGTAACCTTCTACTCACTTCTTACAAAACCAAAACACATTGCAGGAGAAACAAGGGAAAAAAAGAAAAAAACGCTGTTATAAAAGTTTATAAAAATAAACCTTTTACAATAAAATATTTTCTCAAACATTACAAAAAAATTGGAAAGGATATACAAAAATGATTTTTGATTAAAAATAGTGGAAACAATTTTTTCAAATTAATAATTAAAAATTTTATTAGAGAGACAAGTTAGGTGAGATTGTATTAGGTGAGGTCAGCTGCTTAGATGAACCCAGCTTAACTGACGGTACCAGGTGGTGAGCAGTGCTAAGCCCAATTGAATACCATATTGGTTGCTCTCAGCCCTGCATGCAGCCAACAAGGGGAGATGACAGAGCTGCCAATGAGAGGTGTGCTGGAGCACTGTTGGAGCTAATTGCATCACTGCATCTGCTACAACGCTATCACTGCAATGATGTATGTAGCAGTGGATGCAGCAGAGTTTAGCCTTCCTCAAAGCAAGTGCATAACATTGTGTGAACATTTGTGCACTGTGTTAAGCATGTGTGCATTTGGATGTGATATGTATTACAGCATTCTAGGGAAAGGATGATTACTTACCTTGTAACTGTTGTTCTTCAAGATGTGTTGCTCATGTCCATTCCATTGTAGGTGTGTGCATGCCTCCGTGCATGGTTACTGGAACTTTTTTCCCTTTAGCAGTACCCATAGGGCAGGCTCTGGCACCCCCAGGAGCCCCGCGTACATGCCATGGTATACGAGGTGCTTCTGGCCCTACGCCCCCTCAGTTCCTTCTTGCCGCCAACTCCGGCAGCAGAGTCATGGAGGGTGGGTCATGTAATGGACATGAGCAATACATCTTGAAGAACAACAGTTACAAGGTAAGTAACCATCTTTTCTTCTTTGAGTGCTTGCTCATGTTGATTGCATTGTAGGTGACTCACTAGCAATACCTTGGAGGTTGCCAGGCCGGTGTAATCAAAATAATGTCCGCCTTGTGCCTCTTGATTTTCAGCAGGCCCTTGTGAAGAAGAGGGATGGGCAGAAACACATACATCAAGCTCCCCGTCCACTGCATAAGGAAGATGTTGGATAGTGACCAGGCCTCTAGACCGCGGAGGGAGCAGAACTGGGGGCATTTCCTGTTCCATGCTGATGCAAACAGGTCCAGCTGAGGACAGCCCCACTTTTGGAAAATCATAGAGACCACATCTGGATGAAGCAACCAGTCATGGCAGGGTAAAAACGACCTGCTGAGGCGGTCTGCTTCCTCGTTCCTCACTCCAGGTAAGTGAGAGGCTATTATTTGAAAATTGTGCCTCGCCGCCAGGTCTCACAGACAAATTACTTCTTTGCAGAGGGCTGAGGAACGGGCTCCCCTTTGTCTGTTGATGTAATACATAGCTGCTGTATTGTCTGTCAGTAGATGCACTACCTTGCCCGCAATGAGGCGGAGGAACATTCCACAAGCTAGGCATATAGCCCATAACTCCCTCATGTTGATGTGCATGTGTCTCTCCTCCCTCGACCAGACCCCTTGTGTGCCGAGGTTGGTGCTGATATGGGCCCCCCCATCCTAAGTCCGAGGCATCCAATACCAGAGTGACAAAGGGGACTAGCTCTTTGAATGGTACACCCCTCAACACTGCCCGGGGGCTCCACCACCAGTCTATTGGGGCCAGAACCTGGGGGCAGACTATGACCACCCCGTCCAGGGAATGTCTGCTAGGGGCATAAACCATGGTGAGCCCAATTGAAGTGGTCTTAGTTTCAGACGAGCAAGCATCACCATGTAAGTGCAGGCCACCATGTGGCCTAACAGCTGCAGACAGTGCCTGACGGTTGTAGTCGGGCAGAGGCAAGCGATTATGGCGGACATCGCCACGAAATGGGGCTGGAGAAGGAAAGCCCTGGCTTGCAAAGAGTCCAGGACTGCCCTGATGAACTTTATTCACTGCACCGGAGTTAACGTGGACTTTTGTTCATTTATTAGCAGGCCTAGTCGGCAGCAGGTGACACATGCCAGACTCATACTGCTCTGGACTTGGGCCCGGGAACTGCCCCTGATTAACCAATTATCCAGGTAGGGGAAAATTTGGACCCCTTTGCGCTCAGGTATGCTGCCACTACTGCCATATATTTTGTAAATACCCTTGGGGCTAGGAAAAGGCCAAAGGACAATGCCGCAAACTGGTAGTGGGAGCTGGCCACCACAAAGTGAAGGAAACATCTGTGGCTGGGCAAAATAGAAATGTGGAAGTATGCATCCTTTAGATCGAGAGTGGCATACCAGTCTCCTGGATCCAGGGAGGGAATGATGGAGGCAAGGGAGACAGTGTGAAATTTCAGTCTCTTGAGGTATTTTTTGAGATGACGCAGGCGTAGAATAGGCCTGAGGCTCCCTTTTGCTTTGGGAATGAGGAAGTATCTTGAGTAAAACCCCTTTCCCTCTCTGTCCTTTGGGACCTCTTCTATGGCCCCTAGACTGAGGAGGGTCTCTATCTCAGTTTAACAATCTGTCCCAACTTGTATTTTAGCTTGGACACTCTGTTTCTTTCTTTGGACCTGATGAAGAGTTCTGTGTAGGTCGAAAACTTGTACCTTCCACCAATAGAAGCTGGTCCAATAAAAGATATTACCTCACCTACTCACCTCTTGCGTGAGGAGTTGCTCATGAGAGGAGTTTCTGAAGAAAGACGGGGAGGGAAGGTTGTTGGGAGGAATGGAGGCAAACTGGAGGGCATAGCCTGCTGAAATTACACCAAGGATCCAGCAGTCTGATGTGACCTTGGCCCATTCGGACAGGAAAGGAGCTAGGCGGTTCAGGAACGGACGGGAAAGATCCAGGAAACAGGCTGGTACACCATCCTCGGGTGCACCTTCATAAGGACCGCCTTTGATTGTTGGATTGCCTAGACAACCCTTGCTGGGGAGCTGAGGAGGACCCTCGCATTGGTCAACATCTCCTAAACCTCCTTTGTCTGACCAAGAAGGGGCTGCTTTTGACGCTCCCACTGACTGGTGCCACGTCCATGGGGATGGGGAGCAGTGACCCAACATCTGGATACGCCAGTGCTCTTGTGAACGTCTTCTTGGGTTCTGCGAGGAAGACAAACTCCAGTGCTGGGTCCGATAGCGGTGCCATGGAGCTGGGGAATCATGCCCCGACAATGAGCTGGAATGCTGAGAACGGCACCTGGGCACCGATGACTTGCAGTGCCAGCTCTACCTCTGGCAACCGGGTTCTGAGCTGCATCGGTGTGGGTGAACTCCTCGGCGCCAGAGAGCGGGAGTGGTGCTGGCCCCTTTCTGGGGAGTGTCCATAGGAGGGCGACCTAGACTGGCACTGCCTTCTGGGTCAAGCTTTGCTCGGTGCCAGGGATTGTGACCGGTGCTGAGAAGATGGCCTTCTTCCTTGCTGGATCGGTATGGAATGCTCCGGCGACCGTGACTGGGAGCATCTGCTTGGAGACCGGTGCCGTGACGACGTCTCCACCCGCAGTGACCAGGTTCTTGGAGATGATTTCCCTGTCTCTGGGGATCGCCTCAGCCAACTGGGTTGCCCCAATGTGGGCTTCCTCTTGAATGCCGGCATTCTCTCTCTCGCCAGTCCCAGAGGCTGGGGCAGAGGCAGTGGCAGTGGCAGCATGGGCAAGGGCATCAGGGCTCTTGCAGCCTGAAAAGCCTCCGGCATCGACATGTGCAGCGATGCCCTCCCACTCTCCGGAGTCGGGGGTGGCTCTCTCAGTGGGGACGTAGTCTTAGGGGGGCGAGTCGTTTTGTGATCGACCTTCTGCTGCCTGTCCCCGGTGTGGCCCCACGCTCAACCCCCGACTTCTTTGATGGTGCAGAGGAGCGACCTTGCTCTGTGCATTGCTTCCATAGCTTCTTCTTCAATGGAGACGAAGAGGTTCGGTGCCGTGGCAGAGCTAGTGCCGACTGTGTGTTCTGCGCTGATGCCATACAGAGCACTGAGCCAGAACGTGCCGGCTTGGAGGCCAGTCTAAGTGCTGCCTCTATTAGTAAGCGAATTTCTTGGTCATTTTGAGTTCGTGACCTGAAAGCCTTACAGATTTTACACTTCTCTTTGCGATGAACTTCCCCCAGGCACTTTAGGCAACTATAATTGGGGTCTCTCAGTGGAAATGGCTTTCAACAAGAGATGCAGGGTTTGAAGCCCAGTGACCAGGGCATACCCCGCTCCCAGGCAGAAGTCCCAGCCCGGACTATCCCTATGTTAACTACGACTATTAGCAGAAACTTAACCTAATCTACCTAACTATAGAACAAACAACAACTAATTAACAGGCTCTAACGGGTTCTGAACAACACTTGCAAAGCAAGCCGCAGTAGTTCCAGCAACCATCATAGGCGGAAAGAAGGAACTGAGGGGGCATAGGGCTGGCAGCGCCTCATATACCACGGCATGTGTGCGGAGCTACACGGGGCGCTGGATCCAGACCTACAAGTACTGCTAAAGGGAAAATGTTCCAGTAACCGTGCACAGAAGCATGCACCCACCTACAACGTAAGCAAGCACTTGAAGAAGAACTGTAAATGACTGTTTCAACACTAAACTGCTCTGGTGCAAACAAAACTACTATGCAATTTTAAATGTGAGCCAGGAGCACTACTGAAATTAACGTGTTTAGGAGTTATATCTAAATAAAATTAGAATAGCTTTTGTGTGGTATTTGGACAAGGCTGGCATTTGAATACTGTGGCTTGTCTTCCAAATTTTCCACGGAGATAAGGAATGGATCACTTGGATCACAAAATATTAAGTGGTTTCTAGGTTGATCCTAGACAAAGCAACAGGAGTGTTTCTGTTTTGCCTGAATTGGCTCAACCATTCCCCAAATGAGGTCAGATATAAAACTCTGATTGAGAGAAAACTGGTGCTATAATTAAAAACATCTAGCTATTTAAATGTATTCATTTTGAAGGTGATGGGGTTCCTATGAGAAATATCTTTAACCTAAATCTATAAAGTTTACATTGTAACAATTGCCAGCAGAGCTACTTGCACATGGCAAGTTACTTCCTTTTCCCACTTTAAAAGCTGTTATAAACTTTACTGGCCATATTAAGCGCTATTTTTAATAAAATAGCATTAATTTCAGATAATGAAGGTTGATGTGGTGTGAAGTTAAATTAATGCAAATATATTGATTGTGTTAGGCATTGATAGCTGTAGGCTTGTAGGTTTCACCATTTTAAGAGGCAAAAAGGGTGTTTTTCAATGGTGTTAATTTTAACAGAGTTTTAAATTGTGTATAAGTGAAGGCTAACATGTTTGAAGCCAAGATAGCAGTCTGTGTTGTAGCCTAGGGGAACTTACGCAAAAAGATGGCCAGCTAACACAACTTAAAATGTTTTAGCCTAGCTCTTAATGTCTGTGCAACCTTAATTTTGCCCCTTGTGCATATGTTATCACATATTTTTTTCCATATCACTCCTGTCTCCCAGTTCATGATAGACTTACTCTGGGGATGAGTCAGGGGTGTGTAGTGAAGGAGGCTATTCCTATAGAAGCCATGCCTCATTTGTTGCAGAAGCTGAAAAGTGTGGAGTGAATGAAGCAAGGGACTACCAAAAGAGAGAGGATGCTCTCATGGTTAAAACAGTTGAAGGCCGCTCTGGAGAAGTGGTATCCCTGCCTCTGTCACAAAGTTCGTGTGTGATGCTGTGCATGTCACTTAAACCAAACTTTTCATGGGTGGTCACTGTTTATTTGTTCCTCATTTTCCGTGTGTTGACTTGAGACCCTGGGGTCTGATTAGTAGATGTGCCGCGCGCTCACAGTATAATTGAAGTCAATAGGAACTGTAATTTGAACAGAGTGCTATAAGTACTTTCAAAATCAGGTTCTAGACATCTGAAATTGGGAACCCAAAATTAGTTAGTACATGTGACCTTGAATCTCTATATCTTGACAATAGCATCCTCTCGACTCACAGGGACACTGTGAAGATAAAATGTATTCATGTTTGTAAAGTACTTTAATATGACAGTGATGAGCACCATAGAAAAGCCCATGCAGAAATTAAAAATTCTGTCTTCAGAGCAGGATTTCAATATTGTGCAGTAGATAAAGCCTAAGGCCACACACTAAACAGCAGTTCATTAATTTAATACCATCTGTCTTGTGTCTGTCTAGGATCCTGAGGGGGGAAAAATAGTTATGAGATCATGTAATTAAAGACTGTATTATAATACATACCACAGGAGTACCTGATTAAGGTTTCACAGGAAACCTTAATTCTGGCATTTCTTAACTTTTGAGTATTTGACTTTACAATCTTAATGTTCTTTTAACATAGTTTATGTATGTGTAATATTTGGGTATACTGAACAGTGAGTTGGTTCCCCAGTATAAAAAATAAAGTCTACAGCACTACTGCTACAGACTTCAGCAATGGGTATTTGTGTATAGATGCACAGTTAGCACACAATTTCAGGACAAGGGGAAAAATTAGGGCATGAAAAAAATAGAAAGAATGGAGCTACAGAATATGGAGATAGATATTCCTCCTTCCCTTGCAAGAAAACAAGTGACAAAGAATTTGATTAAATTTGTGTGCAAATGGAACTCATGGACATATATGGGAAAGGAACCACTGGTTGCAGCTGATCACCATAGCTCATTTAACTGTATGTTATACAAGGAAAATAAATTCCAGATTGTGCAATAAAAGGTTATAAAACCTAATAGTCTTCTCCTAGAAAATAATAAACTTTGTTTGGATTTTATGTAATTGAATCCTTTCAAAAAATTAGTATGGTGCTTCAGATAATACATTGTGAACAACAGTTCCCATCAGAAAAAAACATATGCAACATATAGTCAGGTTATTGCATGCAAGTTGTTAGATGTATTGGCACAATTAATTAGGGAAGCTTAGCCAATATTTGACCACCCCATTCTTAAAAGAGGTGCAGCATGGACTCCAACTACAAGAGATTCAGTGTAATCAAACCCTGATTCCCAAAGTTTAAAAAGAAAACCAAAAGCAGAAAAATTAGATTTGATTTTCACAGATGCTGAGCACCCACAGTACACATTGATTTCAACACCTTTAAAAATTTGACCCAGAGTCTCTGGTTGATCAGCTGTTCTTAGTTAATAAAATAAGTCTGAACATAACTTTTAACAAACTGAAAACCAAACTTGTTTATTTTTCGTATTCATTTTATTAGCAATTATGAAATATAAACCTCTCATGAAAATATACTTAACATTTCAAGATATAGGAATTAAAGTTATCTTTCAAAAATATACCAGTAGATACCAGAAACAGTAACTTCTACAAAACATATGATTTCACATACATTTAACTACATAATAGATACAGAGACTCTTCAATTAGTGCTAGGGGTATCAGATTTTTACCCCATTTTTTAATGAAACGGTAGCTCATACAGTACATAAAATTACCCATTCCAATATACAGTAAGAGTGACAATACAGTATGGCCTGTATACTGATGTGTTGAGGTACATCGAGCTCCAAAATCCCCTCCACAACTGGAGGCCCACAGACGCATCATACTCTTCTTTGGAGATCCAGACACAGTCAAGAGAATGTACTCTCTTGATAGCAACTATGTAATGTCAAAAAATCAATGTTGTACATTTGATGCCAGCATTGCCAAGCCTGTTTCCTTCCAAGGACAGAGTCCATGATTGCCTCCAATTGGTCTTATGGGACTGATGTTGGAGATGTTTAGTGGAGTTACTAATCTGCGGCTGGAAAACAGATTCTCCTGGATGACTAAATGCCAGTCAGCAAAGGGAGAAATTTTGAAGAGACTGACTAGTTAGAAATAAACATTTCTCTAACAGACAGCTCCTGAATGAAGCTCAGCAAGAGATTTCTTCCCACCAAATGGTGACCAAGTGTGATAAGGCCCATCTCACCATCATATACAATAAGAGGAAGAAGTGTCTATCCATTGCAAAACAACATTTGAGTATTTGAAAGTGGAAAAACATGATTCCAACTTAAGGTTTGTTTGAGAGCAAAAAGTACATAATTGGCTTGGACTCACATCACTCACTAACGGTGCTTCACAAGGAGTTACTCAAATCCTATTGGTGCAGTAACTCTCAAAGCCTGTGCAGCTCCAGAAGGATACTAGGAGAAAAGAGAACCAGACACTGGACAGGTAGTTTAGTATGTGAGGATTTCAGTTACATGTATATCCTGTTTCTCCCCCATACATATTTTTAAATCCCTGGTGCAGAAGTTGGATTTTCTTTAAGGCTTTTTACAACCAAATAAACCCTGGATATGTTGGCCTGCGGTACATTCACCATATGAAGACTTTGGGGCCATTAGCCTTGAGTATAATTCAGGCAAATAAGGCTATAAAGTTGTAAAGTCCAACTGAAGTCACGGCAGTTGATTTAATTGGATTTTTGCATAGTAAAATAGTACATGCTCAGGTCGATGCACTAGTAAAAATTTAGTCTTTCAACCCCGCATTTTTGTGCTGGGCAACATTGTATTTATTTATAATTTTTTCTATTTAGGAGCTACTGAAATCAGTGGTTACAAGTGTCCCATTGATTTCAACAGACCTTTATATAATAAAAATTGTATGCAGAAATATTGCATAATATTCCATAAGAAAAAATGTCTAAGAAAAATACAGCACATTTGTCCAATTTAATAAAAATGTTTTAAAAGATGCTAAAAGGTGTTAAACATTAATGCTATGTTTCTGATTTAGAGCTTGGCAAAATAGCACCTGAGATCCAGATAAATTTGTTGCTCTATAATTCAAAAATGCCTTTCCAGAGTAAGAATCTTTTCCTGAAAAAAAAAAAGACTTGGGCCATAAAATTATCCGATTAATCAGTTTCAGCTTGATACAATTTGAAAGTTTGCAATGTAAGCTCCTGAAAAACAAATATTTGAACGCCCACTATAACTTACTAAAAGAGAAGCATTTTCAGTAGCTACTGCATTTTAAGTTAGATATTTTAGCCATTTATGACTATTTTATTCAAAACTGTCCATGAAATTTAACTTTAGCTAAAAAGTTTAAGAAAAAAAGCGTTAAAATTGGTTTAAAAAAATCTATTTTGAGGTGCTTCAAAAACCATACAAGATTTAAAATGATTTACACTGATGAAAATGAATCTGAAAAGGCAAGTTGTAGAAGCCTAAAATCATGCTTTATAAACAGAACAAATAAATATATCAGCACTACTATATATTACTATAATCGAGGTCCTCCTCTCCATGTTGTTTGAACAACCACCATCTAAAAGATATTTTAAAAATCCAAATAAAAGCATTGTTCTTTTTAAAAAGAGTAAAAAGTGTTATAAAAGAAATTTGCTTAATTTGATTCACAAACAAAGTAACAATATAAATCCTATTCTTCAAGATGGTGAATGCCCACAACTCCCACTGATTTCACTGGGTGATGAAAATACTCAACACCTTGCACCATCAGGACCTAAAACATTTGGTACAACAACAAAAATTATAGTTCAAACAGACAGCAAAGCCAGGTTTATTTATTTTCCTTCTCTCTATACACGTAATATTGTGAGAAAGTTTGGGAATAATGAGTGTGAATGATCACGGAGAATCCCACAGAAATCACACAGCTTTGGACAATGAAAAATTACTTAGCAAACTGATGCTTGTTTTTAAAAAGGATTAATGAAAATCTCAGATTTAAGACTGACTAGCTGTAGCTCATTTACCAAAGACAGTAAATTACACTTCGGAATAAAGTTTGATTAAAAAAGAACTTGAGAAATAAAGATTTCTTCCAAAGTTACTAAATCAATAAACTGTCTATTTCAGATCTGCATATTTCTTTACTTAAATAAATATTCATATATAATAATAAGAAAACAAAACCTCTCTTCAGTAAAGTAGTGCAGGCTACTAAATCATACACATCGATTTATAATAATTCGGAGGCATAATGTATAATTCAAACAACATTTTCAACATAATTTATAAGAGAGACAACCCTCCATAACACTTATGTTTCTTTATTGTTGAAACTGGATCACTGTTATATTTTCTTTATTTTTCTTTATTTAAGTTTTCCTTAATTCCTTTCCCTAGAGTTTTGACCATGACTTCCACAAAAGCAGCCTCAAGATCATAGCATATATCCCGAGGCAATCTTACACAAATATGGCTCATTTCTTCTAGAAGTATCTTAAGCACTTTACAAGTGTTATACACGCAGGAATCACTTCACCCAAAATCACCATAGAGTGGAATGCAACAGCAGTTTAACTTCTCTCATGAAAGTGATGGTACATGTATATTTTCTTTTCTTGATGCACAGATATTTATACAATATTTTACGTCAGTTTCAACACACAAGATGTATTATTGGGCTCTGAATATAAGATTTTCCTCTTTCAGAAAAGGAGAGGAAACAATGTAAATGACTGAAAAACGGCACAGTGTAAAGGGCCTCAAAGTAAAAATTAAATCCATCTTAAAACTCTGTTGGACTGAGACCCACCAGATCACAACCCATTTTGGAAAACCACCAAGTATATTAACCTTCTCTTCCTGCCCATACAACTAGGAACCTGGACTGTGTAGTTTAATATTACAGTAGTCATCACTACCAAAAAGTAGTCTTCAAACATTAAAGACCACATGTGAGGAGTGCAAGCTACATTTTGTATACTTTCCACTATGATCCTGGCTAAAGGGTGCTATTTATGAAATCTCTAAATACACCTTTCATTAGCTAACAGAAACAAGAAATGGGAGATTTTACAATAGAGCATTAATATAACAACATAACTGAAGCCAAGAAAAATGCAACTTTTTCATAAAGAAAAATACTTTTTATACAAAGTATTAAACAAAATTGTTGAACTGCATTTCAAGTAATCTAAATTAAGTACTTAAATAAATACAAAGATAAGCTACAGTTTTGCATAGAATTAAGGAAAGTGCAACTACAGCATAACATTTTGTATCATAACAAACGGCCAATTCACAAAAGGCATATTAACAACCATTTTCTTTCATTACTGAAATTGTAGCAAGTACAGTAGTAAATCAATGTGACTTGGTCTAGTGGAAAAGTCACTTCAAATTAAAAGTTAGGATGTAACATTATGTTAGTTAAGCCACTGCAAATAGTTTTCAGAAGTACTTCATCTAAAGAGAGGAGGGCTGAAAATGCAAAATCAGAAAAAAAAAAAAAAGTTTTCCAAAATAATTTGGGAAGATTAAAGAGCATTTGTTTATTTAGGATCCAATTAAGAAAAATCCTTAAATATCTGGTTTCTGTTTTGTGCAAAGAGATTTTTGGAGACTTCAATGGGTAACAGACTTGCGTGCTGACAGTACTGAATCTGCATGGTTTTTTGGTTTATTTTTTCTGAATGGGGCCATAACTTAATGGAATAAGCCTATTCATGAAACTATGTCACTAAACACTTTCAAAATAAAAAATAAAAAAAGCTGTGTAGCATTAACAAAAATTAGACTCCCTCCACTGCCTTGCTCATTTTCTACTCAGTTATACCTGTAGAAAGTGAATTCAAACCACTACATTAGAATGGTAGACTTTTACTCCCACTTTACAGAGTTGTAAATGACAGCACAAGGTATAAGAAGTGGAGGCCCAAAAATGTTAAGGAACACCACTAGTTTGTGGAAAAGGAAAATAAAAACTTTTGTATACAGTTATTGCCTGTTTAAGATAGCGATCAGGAAACTGAGAGACAGCAATATCTCTGAAAATACACGAATGCCTTGCTCAGTAGGACACTGAATAACAAATGCAGAACCAGCTAGTTAAAATATCTGCTATGCTGCTTGAAAGTCAGCTGGCTCCTTTTCTTGGGGATATTTTGGTACTATAGTTCAATAAATGAAATATTTTAAATAAATAAAAATATATCTTACTATAAAATATATTCTCCCAAGATTATGATGCTTATCTTTGTTTCTGCAATGAAACAGTGCCTGACTTGCTAGATTTCGTTTTCTTTCGCTTTTTTTGAACTTTGTTGCCACTTACGTATGGCAGTTCCAGAGCTACTGGCTACTACACAAAGGGCACCACCCACTGTCCACCAAGTTGGCAGATGACTGAGGAAGAGAATCTGTAAGATAAAAGCAAAAACCACGTCCATTGTTTTCATTATGGCAACAGGACCAGCCTTCTCTATCTGTAATGCTTTTGTGAGAAATATCTGACCGCCCAACCCTAGCAGTCCAATTAATATTAGGAGAAGTCTATCTGTACCACAATATGGTAAAGTCCATTCATCTATTATAAACAGTGCTACAATGCATTCAATTAATCCAATTACTGCATAATACCAAATAGACAAAAAATAATGCACAGATTTTCCCATCTTTCTTAATATAACAAAAGTTGAAGCTGTTGATACTGCACTTGCAACAGCTGCTATTGTTCCTTTAAGATGATTTGTATAGCTTCCTTCAATCCCTGTAATATTGGATCCAAACAGAAAAGGTGGTCTTGCAATAAGCACCACTCCAGTGATTGTAAACAGAGTGAAAAGAAGATCCCAAAGGCTGTATTTCTCCTTGAGAAATATCCAGGCTAACAATGATGTAAAAACTGGACTGCTGAAAGTTATAACAGTGGCATCTGCTAGAGGCATTACTTGGAAAGCATAGTAGAGAAGAATCATTGCACTAGAGCCAAGGACTCCTCGCAGGAAAAGAAAAACTCGTTTCTCTTTTGGTCCCAAAAACCCTGTTCTGAAAATTAAAAAGAAAAACAAAGATATCATCGCATTGATCTCATAGCTTGATGATTCATAATCAAACATTTAATTACATCTCACTACATTCATATCCTCACTTTTCACCATGAAACTGTCAGAAAGCCTTAATTTGGCTCTCTGCAGAGATTTGTTTGTATTACAGTGACACCCCAAAACCACCATCAGAATCAAGATCCCATTGTGCTAAGCCATAGTTTCTCAACCTGTGGTACGCATACCCCTGGGGGTACGTGAGACACAGGCAGGGGGCACCTGGGGAAAAATAGAGTGAAGGGGAGGCAGGCGGCAGCTGCTGACTTCTGGGGAAGCCGGGCAGCAGCAGCCCGCTTCCCACCCGGTCCCAGCTCCCAGCTGGGAGGCATGTGGCAGCCCCCGGCTTCTGGGAGAGGTGGACGGCAGCCCCCGGCTTCTGGGAGAGGTGGACAGCAGCCCCCGCTTCCTGCCCAGTCACAGCTTCCAGCTAGGAGGTGGATGGTAGCTGCCAGCTTCTGGGGGAGGTGTGCAGCGGCCCCCCGCTTTCCACCGGGTCCCAGTTCCCAGCTGGAAGGCGGGCAGCAGCAGCCGGCCTTTGGGGAAGGCACACGGCGGCCACCCGCTTCCCATCTGGTCCCAGCTGGAAAGTGAGCAGCAGCCACCTGCTCTTGGGGGAGGCGAGCGACAGCCCCCCACTTCCCGCCAGGTCCCAGCTCTCAGGTGGGAGCCCGGTGGCAGCCTCCTGCATCTCATGAGCTGGGCTTGCAGCTGGGTGGCAGCCACCCGTGCCCTGGCTCCAAGCTGAGGGACAGCCTCCAGTGCCCTGGCTTGAAGACGGGCAGCAGCCACCTGCCCACATCCCTTGGTCCCAGCCGGCGTGGAAGCCTCCTCTGCCTCAGCTCGGATTGGGTGGCAGACGCCCACTTCCTGGGCTGGCAGCCAGGCAGCAGCCATCTGCAACTTGCCCAGGTGGAGCCCCGCTCCCAAGCTCAAAGCCCAATACCGGGAAAACTTGTCAATTTCAATGCTCTAACTGAGCAGTGAAATTGACAACTATGACAGCCCCAGATTTTACCAGTTATCCTCTTTTTTCCTCTCTCTCGCCCTCCTGCCCTGTCTCTCTCTCACCCCTTCCTCCTCTCAAATCTATGGCCAAAAAACTGGCACGGTGCTTTATATTCCCCAGCATTGGCATGCTGCTCAAAGCCTCCTAGCTTTGGCCAACTTCACCTCTAGCCCAGGTACATACTTGAGTTGTGCATCCTTGGTGTAAAAGTGGCAACCCTACCCACACTAGATCTGACATCTGTCATATCACGGCCTTATACACTGAGCCCTTCTTCCAACATATGGCTCACATTAATCTGTAAATATAAAATCCCGTGGAAAAGGATTGGGGTACCCCAAGGTGTTGGGGTACTTATTAAAATTTTCAGAAGTTAGGGGGTACTTGCTACTTAAAAGGTCGAGAAACACTGTGCTAAGTGCTGTAGTACTGCTTGCAAATTGACCCTACAGAAAAGAATATAAAGAGAAATCCTACTAATGACTTTTTTATTTTTAAGGATAATATCTCAGAGCCTCAATGAGGTATTTTTGGAATAATCCCTTCTCCTACAGCTCAGAGGCTCAAAATATTTCAGAGATATTTTCTGAATCTCAGTGTCATTAAGAAAATAATGCCATTTATTTAGTGAGAAGTTACAAATGTTTCTTGAGACATTTCACTTCTCCAATTAAAGCCTGAATTAAAATAATACTTGCAGTCAGATTTACCTTCCAATTTACTTAATTATATCTGTGGATATAATATTACCTACAGAATATTTAGGTACCTCACAAGATTTGTATTTAGGCACAATACTTACTTGAAGTATATTAAACCAGGAAGAACAAATGCCATTTGGAAAACACATCGAAATGCACTGATTTCCACTGAATGTACATCTTCAATTTTTTTAAGAAATAAAGAAGCCACTGAGAAAAGGAAGGCAGACAATAGGGTATAAAACAGGCCAAGTCCTGGACAGGCAAATTTCTTCTTTGTTTCTGCAACAGATAATAAATTCATTAATATTAATTTAGCTAACTTTTTCAGTTATATCTGAAAATACCATATGATTGTCCAAATGCTGTAGTAATATTGCTGGAGAGGGGGGAGAGCAAGAAGGCGGAGGGAAGGTAAAAGAAACACAGAAAACTATCATTTTATTAATTTTAAGTACATCCCAAGTCACTATGTCTACCACATAGACCATTATTAATATTTTCTTAGATATGGTGTATAGGAGGTGAAATTCAAAACATAATGGTATTACACTTCTTACAATCATCTTCTTTGTCAGCTCAGATGGTCTATGCTTTTGGCTAAAGTCAAAATATTGGATTGTAGTTTGAGAAATGAATAGATTTTTTTCTGACCACTGCTCCAGGTTCAAGGTTTAGAAAATATAACTGGTTGTGGAAGTGTACTGGCTCCTGCCAGGTCATGAAACATTGAACCTTAAGGCATGGATGTCACCTTACTTCATTAAAATTCCAAAGCCAAAAATCTTTGTTTAAAAAGCCAGTTGAGGTTGCTAAGCGACAACAATTTAGTTACCTGTCTATCACATCATCTAAAAAACCTAAGCACTTAAAACCATGGAAATGAAATCATTAAAGATGGCATGAATCGTACATCATCTACATAAACATACATTATCGTTATCAGGCATAAAGCAACACATATTTCATCATAACACAACCTCCTTAAATCTGTTCCATGGACTTCTGGAATTTTGGGGGTTCACTTCTTTGGTTTCTGTATCAGAATATTTTCTTGTAATGAATACTAAAATGGAAACATTTTAAATTAAAATAATTTTAAATCTGGTCAAGTGTTCAGTTGTCATGGTCTTGTTAAACAGTCCTTGCATCTTTGCCAGTTCTATAGAGACAGGAGTTTCATTTCAGTTTGCATTCATCCAATTCCCTCTCCCAGTTTCCCCCCTAAGATGGTCCCTATCTCTGCTTATTTCCTGGTCTGGAGACTCCTTGCTATTTCAGGCAACCTTCAGTGACATTTTTCTCCCTCTTCCTGGCTCCCCTCCAGGTCCCACAGTGATTCACAAAATGAGAAAAGAGGTGGAGATGAACTGCTGGTGACCTGCAACATGCCCCCAGAGAAAGCAAGATCTCTTTGCAAAATAAGATGAACTCTCTACTCACTGAACTGTTAATTGAAGGAAGGTTAGAATTACAAGGTTACAATATCAACAAGGGTTTGGATGTTATTACAATATTTTTTTCTTCTACATGTCAAAAAGCATAATATTTTATGGTGACCCTAACTTGTACACCACCCTATAAAGATAATAAATGGAACAGTCACTTTCTAAAGCAGTTAGTTGTGATTAAAGAGGTCTTCTTTGGATAATGGGGGAGGTAGTAAGACTTACAGATCTCATGGAGCGGAAGGAACAATGTAGCAGGACACAGCAGAAGGTTGCCCAGCAAACAACCAAGAATCAAAATAGGGATTTACTATTTTTCATTAAGAAAGTTTGGCCACAACCCATTTTGACCCTTCTTGGGATCATGAGTCTAAGATTAAGAAACTGCTCTATACCATTTAAAAGCTGGGATTCCAGGCTGGCACAATGTTATATGACATTGGATCCAGCTTTAATAGTTCTTAAAAAAAGCAGACCAGATATTAAAATCAGGTTGGAATTGGGGGGGGGGGGGGGGTGGTAGAGGGAACAGGGAAAGCAAATGATTACCAAAATGATGTGACTTTAAAGTTCAAAATCTCAAGCCATACTTGAGCAGAAAATGAATGACATTTCCAATTGATTGCAACATTTGTTTTAGCTCTAGTAGCTCATAAGAAAGCAGCCCTTAAAACTGCTACTCATCCCTCAAATCAGCCATGCTATTCTGGCATTGATCCAGGATTTTTAGCAACTGAAGACCAGTGTAAATTTTAATTCCTGAGTTACATAATTGCTCCCATTACACAAGTTAGTCAGTCTCTCACTGTACAAAATTATTGTCTGAAATATTAAAGTAAAGAGACTCATAGTGACTTACAGCTGAAAAAGGAAATCCAAACCTATGCTGGCCCAGGGAAGGAAACACAAAAACAGAATATCAAATTCTTATTTCCTGCATGGTATCCTGTTTGATTACTACAAAAAGTAGAAGCCAACCAAAATAATGGGAGTCCTAAAGTGGATAGCCAATCAAATTTAAGCAAAAGGATCTTGTATCTAGTATAAACTTGTGATTTGAAGAAAGAAAAATTCTGAGAACTCTTAGCTTTAATACCTATCCAATGATGTCTGAAAAATGCACTTCTCCATCATGACCTAACACTGAACTGACAGAGAAATCAAAGAAGGTATCAGAGAACACTATTGAAAACAGTGGTATCCCAGATTACCAAAGCAAGCACTTCGGAAATACAACCGTGCTTCTCAATGCACTACTAAAAATAAAATTAAATAATACCCTACACACACACACACCCAAATTAAAGTTGCTCAAGTTTATTATCTTTCAAAAAGAAAGTAAGGTAAGGCAACATTCCTGCCCAATTTAATAGCGGTCTGAAATCATTAACCTTTACCACCATGACACTCAACCACATCAACATACCAATATAATTGGCTAGCAACTTGAAAAGCTCTGAGAGCCAGACAAAGAAAGCTGTACATGACACCCAAGCTTTCTCTATTGGATGTGTAAAGATTTAAACAGAGCAGGTGTTGTTACAACAGCTTCTGAGTTTCCCTAGTTCTGTTCCCTAGCTAGCTCCACTCCCCAGCCCGTCAATCTCCATCCCTTGTTTTAAGCTCTAGATAGGTACCTCCTGTCCTCTAACGCACTCAGTTTTCTTCTTGTAAACTATGAGCATTTACAGTGAACATACCTAAGTTTTATATGTGTAATTGATATACTTGTAAAATTTATACGTACAAAAATTATGCTTAGTTTACAAAACAAAACTGAGTGGGCAGTTGAGAGGTGGCAAGAGAAGGTAAAGGACATTGACCAAGGATGCTTCCCAAGGCCAGACGGCAGGGAAGGCCAGAGGAAGAGCTCCTAACCCTGATGTCTTAGGATGCTCACAAGAGAGGAGTTAACTGGCAGACCTCAGAAAAACTGCAGGAGTAAGTTTGTGTTTGTGGACTTTCCAAATTCCAGGAGACAAGCTTTGGACATAGACCCTTGCTTATAATACAGCTCAGCCAGTGAAGTACCTATCTACAGTACTCACATGCTTTAAGGTAAGCATTTGCGTAAATCTTTACAGGATTATGGCTAGAGCCCCCTGTTTTTCCAAATGCAAAATAAAATGAAAAACAATGTACATAATAAATAAAAATGAAAAAATCCCCCACAATAGTGGCTCCTTCCCTATAGGGCCCTTCTCTGGTTATTGCAACCTGGTGCATGGGATTGCAGCACCACTCAAGTTTGGCCTGGCTGCCCTTTGGTCATCATGACAGAAGGGCAGGGTTCGGGAGCCGAATTTGAGTGAGTGGCACTGCAATCCCATGTGCAGGTTGCAGTGCCTAGAGTTTGAAACTGGACCCAACCTGCAGAGCATGGTCAGTGCCTCGTCTCCCACCCCCATTCCCACAGGAAGTAGGACCTGACCCACCCATGTGAATAAAATGAAATAGCATAAAAATCCAAAAAGAAAAAAAACAAAAACAAAAAATTATTCAACAAAAGAATTTCACGGGGCTCTAATCAAAATAATCAAATATAAAATGTTAAAATGACCTCAAGGACTACCAGAGAAAATAAAGTGAAGTAAAATATCTGTATTACCAGTGAAGACTCATAGTGATGGCCTCATAAGTATGTGAATTTTCCCTCATACTTCTTCACTATAAGCAGAGTATGGTTCAGAAAATATTGCTCACATGGTCAAAGTTCATTGCCCGTTATCTCTAAATCACTGTAATTTACTCAGTGTTCAAAACTGGCACACAAAGTTTACAATCCAAGAACAAATGCCCTCTGCACTTGTTTCCCCCACAAGATAAATTCTATGGAAACCAATCTCAGTGCTTGGTAAAAGAAAATCAAAGGCTTTGATGTAAGGCAAGTGCATTCTTGTTAAATGAGCACCAAGCTGGGAACCAGGATCTCTGAGTCAGGACACTCACTTGCTGTGTGGTCACTTAAGCTTTCTGTGTCCTTGTTTCCCAGTATGGGAAATGGACAGTGATATTTCTGTATCTCTGCCTAATGCTGTGGGGCCTTGTTAGGGGACAATCCTAAATCTCTTTAAACATATAAAGTTATATAGTGCTAAGTACAGTTAGGATGGTGAGTCCAGGCAATCTGACTTCCCTGTATTTGTATTTAACGAATTATGGGTTTTTAATCTGAGGGAATGGGACCCCCCCAAAAAAAAGAGCATGAAGGGAATAAGAGACTAAGGACAAAATGTCTAAACGCGAGTGGCTACAAGTCCCGATTCCTACCCGCAGGTTGTGACGGGGTCGTGAGTGTACAACATCGTGGAAAGCCGACATTGGGCCACTTCCTAGAGCTCTTGAAGCCTAGTACTGAGGCATGGCAGTGAGCTCTGAGCTCGAAGGGATCCTGGCCCTTAGCCCACGCAAAGGCGGAGGCCGACAGAGGCCGGGCTGCCCCACAGCCCCTCAGAGACCCGCCCTGCTCTGTGGAGAAGGGATCACGCACCCCACCCGGCTGCCTGGCGCTCTCAGGGGAGCGGCCGGAGCACAGCTTGCTCTGTCACCGTGTCGGATGTGCCCCCTGCTGCCCACTTCTTCCGCCTGGCAGTGTCCCCCGAGGGCGGGGAGCCCCCGCCGCCGGGCACGGCTCCCCGCCCCCGCCGACCGGTCTCCTCTCCTCACCAGGTGTCTTCCGTTGCCACGGGAGCCTGTAGCGCGGCCGGGATGAGCCTGAGCTGCAGTAGCTACAGCCACCGCCTGCGGGCTCCTGGGCGCCCGCCGCCTCCACGTCGCGCGCCTGGCACTGGCGGTGCTGCCCCGCGCCCGCATCCTCCTCCTCGCTCCTCGGCGGCTCCCGTCCTCCTAGGGGGGGAGCAGCAGCAGCTGCGGCGCTGCCACTGCTGTTGCTGCGCTGCTGCACCATGGGGACAGCTGGGGCGCGCCGGCTGGCTCCTTCTTTCTGTGTGCCCGTGCCCGACGCCGTGCCGCTACCGGCCGGCTTGCCCCCGGCTGGCTGGTTCCTTGCTGCGCATGCGGTGGCCCCGCCCCAACAAACACGGCCCCAATTCCGCCCCGGCCAGCCGACCGGCGCCGGGGTTGCTTCCTTGTTGGCTGCAGGAGGGATGGATTTGCCCCTGCCGGCCTGGCCGCACGATCCCGCATCCTCCTGGCCGGTTCACGGCTGGAGGGGTCGGCACTCGGGCTCCAGAGCACGGCTGGGCTCCGGGCTCCCTCCAGTCTCCCCCTCACATGCCCAGACCCCGCCTGCCCTTAGCCCGGGAGTGACCGCTCTTCCGGGAGAGCCCTCTGCTGTCCCTGGGGTATCCTGCTACCTCTGCATCGCCGCGTCTCACCGCCCCTTGCCCAGGGAGAGGCAGCTCATCCCGGGGCCGCCCAAGGACCGGAGGCCCTGCCTCCCGGAGCGAAAGGCAAGGGCTGCGCGGCAGAGGTTCAGCCAGCGGAGGTAGTTAAGTGGCTTGGGACGCTCCTCACCACCGACCACAGACGGGAGGGAGAGCCAGAGCCCCCCAGGGGAGGCGGCGCCGCGCGCGTCCCCAGCTCTCCCGTCGGTTCCCCCTTGTGCACTGCTGCCGTTTGATCAATTCAGCGCCTTGTAGGCATCTGTTTAGCTGCATCTGACATGTTGGGTGGCAGAGGCTATAGGTGGCTGCTAAGGTGACCACTTCCATTGCGGGGTGTGCGCCAGGGGGAGGGGGGAGCGGAGGCAGGGCCCCACCCCCCAACTGGCAGGGGCAAACTCCTCTGGGCGAGGAGAGCCAGCTTCTCCTGCCCCCGGCCCGGGAGGGAGATGACAGCGCCTTCAGCCAGGGGCTGCCAGGGGAGAACCAGTTCCTTGGGCAGGGTAGCACAGAAAGTGCCCCACCAAAAGCAGCCAGATTTTTACTTCTGTGTATGCACCTCCTTCCATGTCCAGGACTTAAAGCAAAACTGTATGAAAAATGAGGCAAACCTTATTTTTCGGGGGGGCAGCCCTGCCTGCGGTGCTCATGGGGGAATTCTGTGCCTACAAATTCTGTGCAGAGGATTTTAAAATTCTGTGTATTTTATTTATCAGAATAACAGTGTAATCATGCCAGTTTCAATTATTTTGGTGATTTATTTCAAAATACCTGTAGGCAAGTATGTCTGTAAGAATACAGACAACAAAAAGGACTCAAGAAATGTTTTTTGCCAAATAAGACTCCTTACTAGTCATACTAATAGAAAACTTTGAGTAATAATTTAAACTACAATACAGAAACATATTTCCCGCGCCCCTCAGAAACAGTGCAAAGGCTTGTCGGAGTCAGGGGTAAGGGAGGCCCTGAAGGTGGGGGAAGTAATTGCTGGGAAGGAGCCTGGGAGTGAACCTGGCGGGTTGTTGGATGTGGGTGAGAGAAGTATGGAACAGTTTTTTGTTTTTTTGTGGGAGTATGGGGGAGGGATTGTTAAGAAGTTGGGGAGACTCCCTTTTGCAAACCCTGGCTGACCCCTAGCCTCTCCCATTCAATCAGGCACATCTGTCCCCGTTTGTCCCTGCACCCCACCTCCATTCAATTTATGGCTCAATGTAGTCACTGCACTAGCTCCTGTCCTCCTGCCCCAGTGTGTCCCCCTACTAGCCCTTCTGAATCCCAGTTTGTGAGCCGCCCCCGCCCCAACAGCCTCGCGTGCCCTGCTCTGTCCAGCCCCCCCATATCTCGTGACTCCTCACCTGGCGCCACAGGCAGGGTGCTGTAAGGAAAGCATCCTCTCCTCTTGCCTCTTTATGGCTGGTTGCTCCGGCCCAGAGCAGGCTGCTCTCTCTTTTCTGGCGCTACAGAAGCCCCTGGTGGGCAAAAGGTGTAATTGCAGCGCCTCCCAGGCAGAATGTATTTTCTGCGGGGTAGCTGGATCTGCGGGGGGGAGGGGAGGGTCGTGGTTTCTGCGCATGTGCAATGGTGCGGAATTCCCCCGGAAGTAATGCAGCACATTTCCTGCTCCTTTCCGCAATAACTGCTTTAGTTCCCTAATGTCTACGTGCAGCCTTGGTAGTGGTCCAGGCAACAACATGACAGCTGAGAGTCTGCACAGATATTTTACTGAGAACAGTTTAGCCTTGACTTGGTCTTTCTCGGTCTGCTGCTGTCACTATGCAAAATCTATGAGGCACCAACTAATCCAGTTTCTGCACCAATTTAATTCACAAGCATTTATTTCTATTGTCTCATTAAAAACTAATTGAGTCATAGAATATTAGGGTTGGAAGGGAGCTCAGGTCAGCTAGTCCAACCTCTGCTCAAAGCTGTTCTGCCATATAACTGAACAATGATCTCAGCAGTGACTATCATCTTTAGAGTTCAAAAGTGCTTTTATCTGGCTAAACATGTTCTTGTGGATAAACAAATGTCCACTAGCATCACCAAGCAGTTTCCTCTCCTGACACAGTGCTTGCAATAAGGCAAGCAGTGTGAGCAAATACACATTTCTACCCAAATTTTTTGCTCTCCCCTCCTCCCCCCATAGAGGGAAAAAAGGAACTAATGTCCAAGTAAGCCTCTGTCCACCCATCTAGCAACAGAACATAAAGCCACATCCTGCACTACTAAATAACCCAAGGAACCAGAAAAAGCTATCGGCTGAAACATTGCACATCAATCTGTGGCAACTGCTGGTCAAAGGAAATGGGAGAACATTGTCATCTAGGGAGAATGACACAAAGAGGCACAAGTGGGAAAAACACTAAACCAGTTTGTTAAAGGACACAATGGACACGTTCACCACCAACCAGTATGGGAACCCCAGTGCAAAATCAGGCCCCCCTGCAGCAGTTGGATCCTGTCCATTCCCACTTTGGCAGAACTCCAGGCAATATAGGCCTGATTTGAGATGAACATCCAGTGCATGTCAATGGGAGCTGCAGTGCTTGACATCTCTTAAAATCAGGCTATATGGGCCTGATTCAAAGTAGAACCCTGTGCAACCCAATCCAAATCTGACAGGACCTGACTACCAGTGTCAGGTTTGGGTCAGAAAATAATCTGACCCTTTCGGGCTCGAGTCAGCTCTCGTCCTTCAGCCTATGTGTGCTGCAGAGCAAAGTGTGTCAAAGAGTCACAGCACCTCTCACTCTGCAGCATATACAGCACAGCAGGGGGCAATGGCCATCAGGTGCAGGACTCGCAACCGCCATTGCACGCAGCCACTGCTGGGCTTAACCACCAGGCAGGCAGCAGTGATGGCACTGTCTCAGGTTCAGGGTGAAGAATTGAGTCGAAAATTATTTGATTGGGTGGGCTTGGGTCTGGTTTAGATCTAGGTCCAGGCTTCAGAATTAGGCGAGAGCAGACCTCCAATTTGAAATCCATGTTAAGACACCCATTGACTTCAGCAGGCTTTTGGATCAGACCTTTATGTCTAATGACTCATTTTATTCTGTTCTCCACCCCAGTATCATTAGCCATCCTTTCTATGTTGATCTCTACACATCATATACAGTAGAACTTCATTTTTCCGAACCTCCATTATCCAGCTGTCTGTATTAACCAAACAACCAGCATACCTGCCAACCTGAAATTAACATCCCAAAGCTACTGGCCCTGCAAGACCTGACTGGAAGAGAAGCCCTGGCTTTCTAATCATGTGTGTGCAAAAAGGAAAACACTGCAGCTATTCAGGAAATGCAGTGGTGTTTATTTAACATGCAAGAGTTTTAATGCGGATTGCAAGATTACACAGGTCCCAAGCGGGAGGATGACGGAAGCAACCTCAGCTGAGCCTGACTCCAGGTCCAGAAGTGGGTGATCTCTCCTGTGGTCACTACAATCTCACACTTTCCTAACCCTGAAAGGTAAGTAAAGAAAGTTCTCTGTTCATTCTCCGGATTATCCAAATTTTTTATTATCCGATCTGGGCCCAGTCCCAATTAGATTGGATAAACAGAGTTCTGCTGTATTGGTACTCCAGAATCCCATCATAATCTCTTCTAATTTCATTATCCCACTTTAGTGCTATTTCAAGATGTACTCATTAAATAAAAATGTGTTTCCTTCAGCTCAGGTGTATGCATCTTTCCATGTGTGATACTGTGGGAGATGAGATGAGGCACTCCATCTACAAACCCTGTAATTTACCAAAGCTAATGGGAATAGAAATGTTTTCATGGCTTTTTTTAATTTAAAAAAAAGGTTAAGACTTTTTAGTGAGTGGAAGAGGTATTTAACCATTCTTATGCAGTGTTGCGAATACAACCACCATCAATATGCTAGAGCATGAGAATCAGAAAGTGAAACCTATTAGAATCAAAAGTAAAATGGAGCAACTTCTGTGACAATCAAGGTCCAGACAATCAAAGGGGAGAACGGGGTCTGAATCCTAGGATGACCAGACATCCCAATGTTATTGGGATCAACCCCGATATTCGGAGCTTTTTCTTCTTAAAGATCCTATTACCTTCCTCACCCCTCTCTCCCGATTTTTCACACTTGCTATCTGGTCAAACTACTGAGTTCCAAAAGTATAAGCAATTGAATCAACTGGTTGTATACAATGTTATTGTGTATAAAAATATGTCAAGTAAGGTTTTTTATGAATGCTTGAATGTTCTGAACTTGATGGTCATTGTGAGTTACATACACAGACCGTGGTTATGAATTTGTGTAGATATAAAACTGTGCTCATAATTTGTGCTGCAACATTCAGTTCCATCTCACAACAGGAAGGTGGTCAGCCAGGCAGGAAGGGGCTGCCTCCCCAACCAAATGAGACTCACTCCAAACCCCTAGCATTGTACAACCCAGGAAAAGACAAATGATGTACCATTAAAGTTAAAGGAAAGACACCGAAACTAAAACGAAAACCTTAATCTTGGAAAACTAAGGCCAGGTCTATACTACAGACTTATATCGGTATAACTACATCACTCGGGTGTGAAAAATCCACACCTTTGAGTGACATAGATATACCGACCTAAAGTCCATGTAGACAGCTCTATGTTAATGGCGAAGCTTCTCCCATTGACATAAACCACCTTCCTGAGAGGTAGTAATTAGCAACATTGGCAGGAGACAGGAGTCCTCATAGGAGTGTCTTCACTTAAGCAATGGAGTAGCTGCTGATGCAACATTTTAAGTAGAGACCTGCTGTAAGAAAGGAGAGTTTCCCCCAAATATCCATGAGTCATTATGCCAGGAGAATGAGGGGGAACAAAGGAGAAAAAAATCCTTTCAAAAGAAAGTTTGTGGCTGAGGTTTTTTTATCCAGAAAAAAGGGACAGTCTCAGAGGCACGGGGATGTCTATGAATGCTGGATCCCTCCTTGGATTAGAGCTGTAGGTGGTATGCTGGAAAAATGTTAAGAGGGAAAAGGGAATTTATCTAATGAAGAAATGTAAAGGCTGAAATTTTGCATCTTTATTTTCTGCGTAATTTTTATGTCTTTGCTTTCCTTACTATTTCATCTTTGAATCTGTGTTTTTTTTTTTCTATTAAATAAACTTTTTGTTTGTTTTCCCCCCAGCAGGTCTTTAGTGTGCAAACTGTGTGGAGTGCATGTGCCAAAGTGAACTGATAAGTGGGGGTAGGTTTCACATCTTCAAGAGTGATGAACCCGAGGGGAAAAGTCAAAGTGTCTGGTAGTTAATAACTCAGGGCCATGGATTTGGGGAGAATCGGGATCAGAAGTGTTGTTGAGGTCACTTTGTAATGAGTAACTAGGCTGGTAGAAGCCAGGGTGAGATCCTTATGCTTATAGGCTGGCTACTGGTGTCAGGGCTCTGACCCATAGCAGCACAACATGAAGGGACCCAAAGTTATAAGGCAGGCAGTGACAGAACCCCTTACCAGTCTGGGTGATCCCCAAAACACTATAGCTTCTTTTCATTATCCAAGCAAAGAGAAAGGGGGAAAATACAGCATAAGTTATAATTTTAAAATGCTTTCACTTGGCATAATGTAAGATATTAACATTAGTGGAAGTAAAGAAGAATTGTTTTTCAGTTATGAGTTTTTTGTTGACAGTGGCCTTTTAACTGCTTATATTGAGTAGCATTTGCTTACTATGTGATCACAGAACACTGGGCAATGAAATCTTTTGTTTAGCAATAAAATACTGTTAGTGCCACGTACAGGGTACTTCATGCTTTTCCTGGCCTCTGAATTAGCATATATATAGCATGTTATGCTAACCAACTAGAGACTGTAATTGTTTAATTAGCTAGGATTTGATTAATTTATGATGCATTTTTCATAGATTATTTCTAACTATCAAGTTATATACATTATGAATGAAATCATCAACAAGAGAAAAATCTTTAAGAAATCAAACAAAAATAACAATGTATCAAAAAGACGGCTTCTTTATTTTTTTAAAATTTAAATATTATTGTCTAATATCCTTTTGCTATTAACACATGAAAATAAGTAAATAAATGCTGCTTTAGATCAAAACCTAGATATCAACTCCTATTAGTGTAGCTCAGTGCAGAGAGACCCTCGTGATAGCAAATGTGTTCAAAGGAGAGTTGTGGTGGCCCAAGAGACATGCAACCCTCTATTAGCTCAGTCCCCAAGGCAGGAAACCAATGCAACCTCAAAATAACTGTGTAGGGAGAGGCTGCAACCTCAGGATTATTATTTAATAATTTATCATCAGTTGCTCAATCAGGATTTCCCTTATTTTGATAAGTACTGTACAAATGCATATGAAAACAGTTCTAGGCCCAAAGAATTTACAATTCAATGTATCTCCTAGGTGCCTCCACTTCTGATGCTTCTATGGACTCCCAGCCACAAGTCAAAGCTGCCCTCCCCCAGTGGAATCTTCAGCACAGGGCAGGATCCTCCTCCTGGGCACAGTCCCCCCTAGTGACTCAAAGGTGCATTTTGTACTTCCCTGAGCCAGTGAGAGTGAATTAAGCCTGCTGAATGTAAGTATTTTGACCCTATTCTTGCTCCCACAGGAGCCAATAGGTAAATTCTTTTTGACTCCAGTAGGAGCAGGAATAGGTCCTTTGTCTTTATTGTACAGTGAATCAGAACAGTGGCATCAAATTTGATTAACATTACTGACATTTATGGTATGGTACAGAACTTTTATTCAAAATATATGACGTTCTTATGACTATTGGTCACTTTGTTTACTTTACACATGCTGTTAAAAATATATAGAGCATATATTTGCTTCACAATTTTAGTTACTGAGACCCAAAATAATTTATAGAAGTGCCAGAGTTAGTACCAAATACTGCACTGTTGGAGGAGATTCAAGGAAAGGCTTTCTCTGCCCCACCTCCCTGGGTTCATTTTGAACAGGAGCATCTCAGGGCAGTGTTTGTTTGTGCCAAGACATAGAAAGCATTCTATTTACAGCTGGTCAATTGCCAGTAAAGCTGCCAGACTTGTCTCATGTTAAAAAGTCTACTTGTAAAACACAATCCTCCATTTCCAGAACGTTAAGGCAGTTGTAACTGCCCAAAGTAACCAGCAATCAAATATAATTTGCAGGCAGGGTGCCCCAGACAGGAAAGACATGTAGATGCATGAAATATATATTACAAGTCAGCTTTATATAGCTCTTCAAGCCTTTTCTACTCTAGAGAAATTTATTGTTCTAACAAATGATTGGTCCTCCAGCACATTGGTACGTTGATCACAAACCCTCTGAAATATCTTAGTATTTACTCTACTAATGGTCACTCATGGCTGTAGATTTCAGCTTCCTGGCTTTCAGTCACTGAGCCCTTGCAGAAATTAGCAGAAGCCTACTCTAACTGGTATAATTTCCAGAGCAAAGTGGTCTTAGTAGATCAGATAATCTATCCCATAGTACAGAACCCTGCAAACATCCACCACAACAACAGCCACCTTGGGCTTCCTTACTCCAAACTGGTTTCAATGTGACCATTAGCAATTGGAGATAGCCGTCTTTCATAGGACAATCACCACTGTCTTTTCCAGAGAAGCGGAACTCCCATCCTGTTGGTTTGCAGTTGCAATTTTAGGACATGCTTAACAGGAGTTCCAGGAAAATTTACTTCCATATCTAGAATTTCTGCAGTCATGGCTTATCATTAGAGGTCTTGAGAACAAAAAGGCACCAACAGTCTATTACTGAAATGCAGACTCAGCAGTACTACTCCACCCAGTGCAACTTCTTCATAAGTGTAGTAGAATCATTTGCTTTCTTGGTAGCTATGCCTGCTTACCTGCTTGGTGAACTCCTGGTCTCTGTCCCTGGCTTTCTAAGGATACTGCCTCAGACTCCTTGTAATGTCTTCTCAGAAATTCCAACAGAAACCTTTCTTGCTGAGCATTCTTCCTGACCTCCATGGTCAGAAAATGGCACAGGCAACAAAGGAATTTTTCTATGGGATTGTGGGAGTTTGTCCTCTATTCCCACAGTTGTCTTGGATGTCCTTGAGATACCCCACCAGGCCTTTTGAAATCCCCCAGATACCACTGCTTCTGGGAGTTGTAATGTGAATTGTGGGATAATTACCCTGAGAGCACTGGAACTGAAAGTAGTTTAGAATAATACTACTACTACTACTAATAATAGTAATAGTAGTGTGGACGCATGACAAAACTGGAAGGGTTACTAAACTGATTCAATATGGGTAACCCTGATGTAGTGAACTATTTGTGTGTAAAGTGGTACATTTTAACAGACAACTGGAAACAGTTCAGTTCTCTAATGTAGACACAGCTATACTGGGAGGTGCCTTCACAATTGTATAAATGAGTGATACATGTTTTATCGAAGTTAGATTTCACTATAACTATGAGAATGAGTGTTATGAAACATTTCATTAAGGCTGAAAATCAGTGTTAAAGGGTCTTTAAAATTAAAAAGATTTTTCTTAACATTCCTTGACTCTTGTCATCAATATCTGAGATTATTCAAGTTGAAGGACATTTTAAAAACCTAATTATTTTTTACCCTATATCCTCCCCACACCTCACATTTCATTTGACTTCAGAATTAAGACAGACATGTCAGTTTCACTTACTCATTCTCATGTGCTAGCAAAATGTTTGGTTCCTGTCAGGACCATGACATGGGCAGTGTGATCTCCTGGTCAGAATAGGAGTTGGGCCAGGTCAAATACCAGGAGGTCAGAATCCAAGAGAGGCCAGAGGGTAAACCAGGAGTCAGGTAGCAGTTAGGCAGGCCCACAGGTTGCCAAGCAATCAGGTAGTAGGGACGGGACAGGACAGATAGTGAAAGTGAAACAGTCCAACATACAGGGAAACTCTGCTTGGTTTAAATAGAAGCTGGGAACCAATCAGGACCACCTATGTTCTGCCAATCAGAGGCCAGGACTGAAGTCCTCTGTCAGAGTTCATCTTTTCTAGCAACTGTTAGCAGATCACTAGATAGCAGGTTAGAACTTATTCATGAGTCCAAAGTTCAAGGCTGGTGCTTTTGAGAGTTCCAAGAATAACAGAAAAATGTTTAAATCAAAACACAAAGATTTAATGTAATATTTTTATTCCTTTAAAAATATGCTATTTTTTGTAATCATTATTTTAACAAGACTTTGATTTTGGGTTTAAATAACCAGACAGCTTCTTTTTAAAATGAATGTTAAAAACAAAATAGATGCTGTACTTTGGCACAAAGAAAGTAATACAATAAATAATAATACCTTACTTCTATATAGTTCCTTTCATTCTGAAAAATCTCAAAGTGATTTAATAACTATGCACAAGAATTTCTTTGCCAACTGAAAATGCAGCCAACTCTTGAATAGAATGTGATAGCTATTTAATGCCATGCAGAATTGCTATATGCTATATACCAGGTTATTATCATTGATTGTTATCTGTATCACTGAATCACCTAGGAGCCCTAGTCATGGACCAGGATACCTCTGTGATAGGTGCTGTAAAAAGAGAACAAAAAGGCAGTCTGAGCACCAAAGAATTTACAATCTAAAAAGTTACGTTGACCCATCTACATTGCTCAGTGAGGTAAAAAATCCACACCCCTGTGTGATGTAGTTAAGCATACGTAACCCTAAGCTGCCATTTTTTTCTCCCTCCCTTCCTTTCCCTCCTGTGACTGGAGAAGTGTTAATGGGCAACTTCACTTCGAATGGTCCCTTGAAATACATGTTAACTACTTATGCTAAATAATCTGTTTGACCTTGCAATTAGAAATCACACTCTGAGGGCTTGTCTACACTTGAAATGAGATAGCGGCACAGCTGCACGGCTGAAGCTGCATTGCTGTAGTGCTTCAGTGTAGACACTACCTATACTGATGGGAGGGGTTCTCCTGTCAGTTTAAATAATCCACCCTCCCGAGAGTCCTAGCGCTGTCTGCACCAGGAGTTAGGTTGGGTTGGCTTAAATGCACCACTCAATGTTTGAATTTTTCACACCCCTGATTGATGTAATTAAGCTAATTTAATTTTCTAGTGTAGACCAGGCCTGAATATGTTTCCCAGACTTGAAGAAGAGCTCTATGTAAGCTTGAAAGCTTGGGCTCGCCTACACTAGAAGCGCTATAGTGGTGCAGCTGCATTGATGCAGCTGCACTGCTGTAACGCATCTGGTGAAGATGCTCTATGCACCTCTGCAAGAGGTGATAGCTATGTCAGCGGGAGAAGCTCCACACTGTCCACACTGGTGCTTAGATCGATGTAACTTATGTTGCTCAGGGAGGTGGTTTATTCACACCCCTCAGTGACATAAATTATACTGCCATAAGTGGTAGTGTGTATAAGCTCCTTATCTCTCTCACCAACAGAAGTTGCTCCAATAAAAGATATTACCTTGCCCACCTTGTCTCTCTCATTAGCCAAGTTGGAATTTCTTATTCTTTATATGAGTTAGAACTGGAAATCAAATGTCTGAATTGGAGCTGTGACTGGTGGAAAAATCTGCCTGCATCATCTGGATCTTTTGATGGTCATCTTTGGGAAAAATAGATGTGAAGGATATAGAAATGTGATAATCTTACCTCTATTCACATAAAAAAACTAATTTTATAAATTTAAGTGGTACTCCCTCAACCAAAGTAAAAGCAATTTAGTGTTGACAATGGCAACACTAAATTGACAATGGCACTATGTCATGATAAGATGAAATGATGTGGGTGGACCTACCGAGGCTAGGATGGAAGAACTGCACTGGCAGTAACATGACAACAGCTCAGATAGATATCCAGCTTTCCATGAGGCACTGTAATAGTGTTCATGTAATGCACTGAATTAATAAATGTATAAAACTCCTGGGATCACTTGATTAAAGGTACATTGTTAAGGTTATTACTTCTAGTTACTTAATAGTGTCTCCACATTTTGAATGCTAACTTTGGCATAGCAACTAGACAGGCTACGGCAACATTTAGAATGTGGATAATTCTCCTTTCTGGCAAATGAAATGTGGGAAGTGTTTTACTGCTTTGTTGTTGTTTGTCATTTGTTTAATCTCATTGAGTGTACTTTAGCCGTGGCTTTATTTAAGGATTTTCCAGGAAAGCAACAATTTTTTCCCTACTTTGGCAATGTAGATTTAGTGTCACCCAGCAACCATCCTCTCTCCTTGTTTAATTGTACCGGGGTCATTTCAGTTGCCAAATGCATGCAGCCTTGGAGTGTTCTTGTTCACTTACTGTACACTGCGATATAACTGCTCTGTACCAGTGATTGGAATGCAATAACATTGTGAGATTAGCTATAAAGCTGTAAAATACTATTCTCTTTGAATGACTATTTATTCGTACAGAGTCAAATCATCCAGTGTGTATGAAGTGTAGAGTGAGCTAAAAGGTAAACAAATAAGAGGAAAAGAACTAGGAATCCACAGAAGAGCAACTTCATGGCATTCTATTGTGTATGTATGAAAAGCAATGCTAGCAATGACATAACTACATAGACATAAGCGGCACATTAGAAAGAGATGTTCCAGAATACTTTGTGTATTGTCTTTTTGTCAATTAATTAGTCAATTTTGGGGTGTAAATAGCTATATAACTGTAAGGCTGTTTTCAATGTACTGTTCATTAAAAGTAAAACGGTGGCTGCAGGTTCACTCCCTGTGAATTATTTCAAGATGACTGCTCTTACAGACTCCTCTTATGCTGACTCTCATGTGTTTTCTCTTGGAGACTTTGTGTTTGTTCTTTCTTTTTTTGTTTCCTCCAATCTAAAATCTACAAATAAAACTTTTTTAAAAAAAGAGGTTTTTTGGCAGTATTATAAAGCAGTGGGAAACTGGCTGGATTTCTTAACTGTTCATTTCAAGATATTCTAATGTTTAAGTTTCTTAAAAGATACAGAATTTTTCTACGTGTAATATTGTTTTGGGGTTTTAGCTAGATTCCACTGAAACACACGTTCAACCTTAATACCTTTTAAATGAAAGATTTTATTTTTGCATTTCCCAATTTTTGGAATGAGCACCAAAAAATTAACACATTTTTATATAACACATAATTAACAATTAAGTTGTCACATAAGGTCCATAGGAGGGGAGCTCTGCTCCAACAGATAAGTATTTATTATTATTTATTATTATATTGATTTATGTTTGCTTAGTATGTGCTGGTTCTTTTCAAACACTCAAAATGACCACCTGTGATCTAAGGAGCTCACAATCTAAGGACAGACAAGTAGACAGAGAGATTAGGGGAAAGGGAATGTAATAAAAATTAGGCAATTAATATACAATTTATATACAAAGCAATTTGATTCACTTTAAACAGCACAACAGGAGTGTGTTTCTAAGAAGGACGAGGATGAGGTAGGGAATTTGTGGATGAGTCCTGAGAGACTGCACTGTGCACAGAATATTGCATGGAAAAAGACATAAAAGGGATTGTGTTAGAAACTTACAAACAGGCAGAGAAGGCTGGCAAAGCTGAGGGTAGAAGGAGCAATGTAAAGCTTGACAAAGAAGTATTAGCAGGAAGTGGCAGAATTATGTAGGGCTTTGGAAGTACTGGTAAGGACGCGAATCCACAAAGGGAACTAACTAGGCATTGCAACGCTTTAAGTGCCTAGAAAATCACTGGAACAAAACTGGGTTCCAAAAAGCCTGAGTAAGGCACCCAGGCTCCCTATGCACATAATGGGGAGAGACAGGCACCTAAGAATATGATCCATAAAGCTGGCACACTAACGGGATCAGGCCCTACAGAAAAGACAGGAGCTCCTCTGCCTATCTTCTGTGGATTGCACTGGGGCTTAGGTGGGAGACTGATGTTCAAGTACCTAGAGTGAGGCTACTATATGCTTACTCAGAGGCAGAAACCTAGGCACATAAGGAACTTTTACAATGGAAATTTAGGTGCTGAGTGAGTTAAGGCACCAACAGGATTCAGCAGGAGCCAAGTGGAAGATTTGTGGATCACAGTGGAGACTAAAACTGGGGCTTATGTTCCTAAATCTGAGTTTAGATGCCTAAGTACCTTGGTGGATCTGGGTCAGAAAGCTTAAATTTGAAGATATAATGGATGGAGATCCAGTGGGAGGATTCAAAGAGGAGAGTTACATGAACAAATCAAGAGGTAAAGGTCATTACATTAGTAGCTGCATTTTGTATAGACTGCAGGGGGTCAATGCGTAGGTTTGGGAGATCAGAAAAGAGGATGCTGTAGTAGTTAAGACAAGATATAATGATGTCTTGAACAAAAGATTTGGCTGTGAGGGTGGAAAGAAAAGGAAAAATTCTGGAGATGTTGAGAAGATGTTGATCAGGATTTAGATATGGTCTGTACAATTGGGGCAAGGTAGAGGATGAGTCAAAAATAACCCTGAGATTCTAGGTCTGAGTGCTGGATATCATGGTGATGATAAGATGAAAGAGAAGGGGGGAAGGTTTGAGGGGGAAGATGAGTTACATTTTGGCGATGTTCAGTTTAAGATGACAAGAAGAAGACACATCAGAGAGACAGACTGAAGTATTGGATTTGATGGAAAGAGACATTTAATGGGGACAGAGTGATTTGCTTGTAATCAGGATAGAGATGATGATTGAAGTCATGTGAACTGAGATATTATGAGGCCCATTAAAGCAGGTTTCCTTCCTCCAGTCTTTAGCAAGTAAAAAGGAGCTGTGGGAGTAGGAAATTATAGGGGTGGACAGTGGGGGGAATGAGGGCAAGGGGATACCCATACTGAAAACTTAAAGTGCTTAACATTTTATATCAAGAACATTTAAAATGTACATGGATAAAACTTTTCCTTTTCAGATCATTTACTGCAAATAAGAACTGTGTATAAAGCAATGCAGCAAGTAATTGTGCTTGCTTATTGTGGAACTGTGATTTTGTGGCTCCCCACTTATGCACCACCTCTTTTGTAGCAGAGCTGCAAGTTCTGATTTTCTGACTTGTGCTTCAACACTCTCCCTCTCCAGACCCCCTCCATGTGTCCATGTTACTTGGGCTGGGACAAGATGGAAAAGAATAGCGAAAGGGAGAGAGCAGAACCTTAAGGGAATGTCTGCACTACAAAAAAAAAAAAGTGTGTTCTTAACTCAGGTTAGTGAACCTGTGTTAGTTAGCTCAGGTTAAAATAGCAGTGAAGATATGGCAACTCAGCATTCTAACTCAGGTTAGGAGCTTGAGTTTGACCGTAGGCTGCCCTCTAGGCTTGAACTTGAGCTCTTCACCTGAGTTAAGACAAGTTGCCATATCTTCACTGCTATTTTAATCTGCATTAGCTATCACAGGTTAGTTAACCGGAGTTAAGAACGCACCTTTTTTGCAGTGTAGACATATCCTAAGTTGTCAGAGACTTGGAGTATAGAACTCCATTGCAGGTGCAGCTGTCTTTTGTGTACTGAAAAACAGAAGCAGCAGATGATTTTGAGCAGTATGCTGATTTTTCTTGGCAGAGATCAATCAGACTTTTGTAGATATGTTTGGGATATAGGCAAGGAGAAATGCTGCTGCTGCTTTGGTCGTGTAACTTCTTGATATTGTGCTTTTAAATTTATGTCAAGGGCTCTCTGTTACGATGAATAATTACCCAATAGGAGTGTGATGGGGTGTGTTCCCCACACTAGCCCTTAAGGGTCAGTGTAGGACAGAAGAGCCAATTAATCTATTAGGCTGCAAGATGGGGGATATTTAGGCTGAGAGGAAAGCCCATCTGAAGAAGAACAGGTAGGATTAGTATAAAGCTAGGAAGTTGGCAGCAGAAAGAGCTTGCAGGGAAGAAGTTTTGCAGTTACTCCCTTGGGGAAAAGCAGGTGTGTTTGGGGCTATGAAATTTAGTCTGTAGTAACTAGGAGGAGGAAGTTTGGGCTGGTAAACTCAGAGGGGGGAACCAAGAAAGTGTAGGAAAGGTTCAGGGAAAAAGCAGCAAGGTTTAAGATATTGCAGACCTTGGCTTCTGATTACAGTGTCTTTCAGCTGGAACCTGGAGTAGAGGGTGGGCCCAGGTTTCCCTACTAGTAAGAGCAGAAGTGGCAGAATCAGGGCAGTGAATGAAAAGATTGTCTGAGACTGTTTGTAAGGAAAAAATTTGATACCTAGGAAGGGGAGGACCATTGTGGCTTGGCCCTCTGACCAGGTCATTAAGACAGAACACCCTGAATCTCAGAGAGTGAGAGAGTTGCCAGGAGGAGAGTGAGGACTAGTGGTGAGCGGGCCCTGTAACAAAGAGGCATTATAATATGATTATGTGTACAGTAATGTCTATAGACATGGAGAATGCTATTTTCAGGAAGTGCTTGATGAGAGAGGACCGTATATGTGAGGGAAGGAATAAAGTCTGACAGTTACACTACTTTGGCTTTATCACATTATGCTTGCACATTGAACACACTCAATGCTCAGAATTCTGTATACCCTGTATAAAGTCTTTACATGTAAATCAGTTAAATAGATTATGGCAAATAAAGTGCATATAATTCTGTGTTTAATATCAAAATTGGAAAAATGTCCACTCCCTGAGATATCAGAAAGTGTGTATGAGAAAGAGAGAGGGAGATTTGGTATTTGTGATTTCTTTAGCTAGAGAAAGACCAAACCTCATCAAGTGTTAATATTGCCAGCTCTTGCAATTTTGTTGCAAGTCACAGACTTTGCCCAGGGTTGAGGCCAGTAACTCCAGTCTTCTGGTGAATTTCAGTTCTTCTAGGGGGGGAGCCCCCTCTGATTGGCTGCTTTCCCCACTGCCCTTCCTCCTGGGGAAGAGCAATTAACAGCTAAGTTCGGCAAGAACAGGCGAAGCACTCTTCCCCTCAGGAGTGACTCCATGCTCATAAGAGGAAGAGGGCACAGAAAAAGCACAGCAATTCAGGGGGCTTTCCTCCTTCCTTTTCTCCTGTGAGCAGTGGAAAGGTGCCACTGCTTCTCCTCTCCCTCCCTGCAATATCAGGTCAGGATGGAAGAGAGGGTGTATGAAGAACCTTTGGAGCTGCTGTCACCTCAAAGAAGGTGAAAAGCCCCAGGGGCTGCAGGAGGAGTACAGGTGAGTAGGGTTGTCACCTGTCTGGTTTTCACCCGGATAGTCCGGGTTTCAGTTTGTGTGTCCGGGTGCCATTTGACAAGCCCTTATGTCCAGTTTTTTTGATGTGTGGCAAAAAGTGGAAGGAAAGAGGCAGCGCAGCAGCATCAGCCACTGCACTCTCTGGGGTCAGATTGCTTGTGAAGCTTATGGTGGTGGATGGTGTGCAGGGATAAGGCCTTGGGGGGAAAAGGTGAAGAAGGGTGTGGGGCCTTGAGAGAAGAGGCGGGGCATGGGGTGGGGCCTTGGGGGGGTCTAGTTGCCAGCCATTAGAAAGGTGGCAACCCTATGAGGTGATGCTGGAGGGGGAGAACTGATGTAAGGGCTGATGGCGCTGGGCAGAATGGATGGTAGAGTGAGGGGGCAGAATGGATGGGGAGCTGGGAGTGCTGACGTGTTGGGGAGTGAGGGGTCAGAATGGATGGGGAGCTGGGAGTGCTGACGTGTTGGGGAGTGAGGGGTCAGAATGGATGGGGAGCTGGGAGTGCTGAAGTGTTGGGGGGTGGGGGTTGAATTGATGGAGAGACTGAATTTATGTTTTCTTTGTGAAAGTGAGTGAATATTTATCCTTTCATAAACATAGGGCTTTTAGTCCTGTTTAAAGTGCAGATCTCAATACAACCATAACCTCATAGTAGAAAAGATTATCTCACAACAGCAGTCATGTGGCTTTCTTCATAATTATGACGCTGCAAAATGTTACCTTGTGACTGGCATAATATGTAGTTGCAGATTCTGATAAGGAGTCCATGAGCAGGAATTCTCCGCTTGTGAATGGCTTGTACCTTGACAACTGTATCTTGAATACTTGTGATGTTTAAAGTTAGCACCATGTGCTGTCAGGAACTAGGAATAAACACTGAAGTAACAAACAAAAAATGGAAAGTAAGACTAGTTAAATCAGAGGATTTTAGGGAGCTGTATGTACATTCATTTCTGAAGACAGGATTTACCTACTGTTTAGTACTGTGAAATAATTGCTGCTTATGTGGAGCAGCTGTTGTGTAAGAATGTTGGGTGCGGCTGCAGTAACCAATTGTGACTCACCATTTTGGAAAGTGAATTCTGGACTGCAGTGACAGCTTAAGGAATTGCAGTAGGCAGCAGCTACCGGTTACTGTGCTCTGTCCCTTACTGAGAAGACCAACATATTATCAGTGTGGTTTTATGTAGTTATTTTTTTATGCCGATTATTGCTTTACATCTCTTTTGCTAGACAAGTTTAGACTGGAAATAAATTCTTAACTGTGAGGGTAATTAATCAGTGGAACAATTTACCAACGGTCGTGGTGGATTCTCTAGCAATGACAATTTTTAAATCAAGAGTGGATGTTTTTCTAAAAGATACACTCTAGGAATTATTTTGGGGAAGTTCTGTACAGTAGGTCAGACTAGATGATCACAGTGGTCTCTTTTGGCCTTTGAATCTATGCTGTTGCTCAGTAAAATATATTTAAAAGTGAACTGCAAAGCTAAGAAGAAAATTGAGTGATGCCTAGAAATACATGCCAAAAGGCTGGGGGGGAGGGGAAGGTATTGAGCATATAAATAATTTTAATAAGTAAGTTAGACCTTATTTTCCCTCTGTGAAATATTCTAATGCTTCCTGGTTCACTAATAACATCTGAGAATACATTCTGTGTTACGGATACCAGAAATCTCATACAAACCTTGGCCTTTCAAACCTGAATAGTGCCTTGAGCAATGGTGCATTTGCTGTGGCATCGTTAGGCTGTCATTCAAAGCAGCTGCAGCTAAGTGCACATAGTTTTTTTAAAATTAACTTTATTAATAAATAACAAACAAGAAGAACAGCATGTCAGACGATCCTGTGACTTGATATATATATGTGCACGCACGTGCATGAACACTAGGGTTGCTTGAAAATTTTCCATCAGAATTGTTTTGATGAAAATTGGGTTTTTGAACAAAAACTTTGGCTGAAAACCAAAAACTTTGCATGTGAAAATGTTCAGTTTGTGTGGGGGCTTTTTTTTTTTTTTTTTTTTTTTTTTTTTTAAACAAAAAGTCAAAACTTTCAACAGAACTCCCCTCTCCATTTTCTAAGCAGCTCTAATAAGCACCATGAAGGGAGCTACATTATTAATTTCTGTACGTTCCATGTACAATTTTGGAGGCCCCAGTAAGAACGACTGCTGAGATCTCTTTGAATCTGTGCCCCATTCTACTGTGTATGATAAAATATCTAGAATAGATGGTTTCAGGCACGTCCCTCTGCACATCACCTCTGATTCTACTTTTTGTCATCCAAATCCTGCTCCAGCTTTATGCAGCATTAAAAGGGACTGATGTGTACTCTCTGGTATCATCAGGCTTTCTGAGTTTTTGTGCAGAGAGAGTACTGAAAAGTGAATGTGAAGAGAGTAAGACCACTGCTTGCCCCAATTCCTCTTTAAGCAGAGCACAACTGCTCCGCTTCCTCAACAGCAAAGGCTGTCAAGTGCTCTGCATTTTCAAGACTGTATTTTTATTTAATTTTTCAGGATGTTGTATCTTTTTTTTTTTGTACATGCACATGTGTGTGCACACATACAGCCACCCCTCTATTAGATTATCTGGATTGTTCATGGGAATTAAGCCCTGTCAAGAATTAAAAGTCAAGCACATTCTTCCCTTGTTTATGATGTTTTCCATAGATGTTATTATCAAATGCTGCACTGAGGGGGGGAAAAACAGTAGCTGAGACCTAAGCACTTTCTTTAAGTTGTTGGTTACTAGATTCTTTGAGTCAGGGAGGCTGGACTCTGCAAGAAGCAGATGCCAGGAGTGGAGATGATTTTGAAGTATCACTGGATCAGAAGTAGAGGGGAGTGGAAGTCACTCACTACAGCTACCTTTCCCTTCCCCCCCCCCCCCCCTTTTTTTTTTTTTTTTTTTTTTTTTTGCTTGCAGTGGCATTGATAGCTACTTGAAGAGGATTTTCTTAAATATATCGTACCGTAGTGTCACTTCAGCTACTGTTCTCCAAACTGTGGTGTGGCAACAGAGGTTGTTTGATGAGGACTTTGATTTTCTCCTGTAAGGACAGATGGTGAAGTATTTTAATCAATTGCATTTCTTAGCACATACATAGTACTTTACATATTTTCCAAACAGAAATGAGGCTGCTTTGAAGGGTTCTTGAGATGGGTGTGGGAGATTTTCTCATTTGCATTTCTCCAAATTGGTGTTCAGTCATATGCTTTGTTTAGGAGGAATGCTTCTTTTTACTTTCACCTTTCCCCAAGATAAAAATTACATGCAATTCAGTGTTATATAGTCTTTGGTTACATGCCAGTGTTAGTCTTTTGGGATCCTATAATGTGTATATGGTTGCTAAAAACCATTCAGAAATCATCCGACATATTTCATCTTCTTCTGACACCTCAATATGTTTGCTTCTTTTGATTTAAATACAGTCGCATGCTCAAAGAGAAATGATCTGAAATATACTTTTAGCAATTATTATGGGGGAAAGGAAATCTAGTAATATATAAGCTTTAAAATTTCCTCCATTTGTCAATGATAAAACTCTGTCAAAAATAAATTAAAATTAAAATCAAGCATCTTTCATTGCTTGCAAAGACTGCAGTCACAGTAGTAACTTCTCTTTGATTGATATGAAAAAAGTAAATTAATGTGATATGCCAGTTTTCTGCATCTAGGAATATATCCTGGTCCCTCTGAAACTAATGTCAAAACTCATTGACTTTGGTGGATTTAAGATTTGGTCTTTCAGTTAGGAAATTGGAAAATGTACATCATATTAGCGGTATAATCATATAATTGTATGTAATTATGGTGAAAAATGACTGCTGTGAATTTGGACCTATGTGGCATATTTTGAAGCCAAATTACAGGTGGCCATGCTCCACTGCGCTAGAAGGGCATGAGAAGCCCCATACACATGGGTCTGGCACAGTAAGTAGCTGTAATTTGGCTGCACAGTGCACAAGAAGATGGTGATGGCAGTGCTAGCTGCTACCAGTGGCTGCAGAAATGATGTGTCACGGTAGGACTATGGCAGGCAGCACATGCAGAAATGCTCTGGTTGAGTGCCAGCTATAACTTTTCAGAAATGTAATGAGAGTTGCTTCTGCCCAGCTCAGAAGAAGGCTCTACAACTTTCTTATAAGAGGTTCTAGATATCACTTCTTGCTGTCTCTGATGACCCTTATGGTAACTTGATCACCTTCACAGAAGTGTTAGCAAGACCAGGAATATTGTTAAGTAAACCATTGGCATCCTCAAAATGTGCTTCAGTGCTTGCATTTCACTTGTGCTTGAGACAGAATGCAGTCTGTGTGCAAGTGCATGTATGCTGCATATTGTGGTGGTGCAATGCCATATTCCAGTGTTGTGGGACTTACAGAAGGTTGCAGCTGAGAACCAGGATGATTAACAACCGTTCCATCACCACCACAGAGTAATTGTAGCGACTAGGTTAGTATATACTTCTGAGCCACAGATAATGATTCAGTCACTGACCAGATTAAAGCCTTTACACATTATTCATTGTTGTTATGGGCCCAGGGATGGTGTAGCCTATCTGGCTAATGACTGTGGATTCATCTTAGCCTGCTGGTAACATGCTATACTGCTGCTGATGACCTCATTGCACAGTGGTTGCTATTAGTAACCAAATGCTTCTGTGAAATATGTGACAGCACGTGGTATCCAGTGAGTGAGGTATCTGGCCTCCATATGTACTGGTGTCCTAACATAATGAGGTTGCACTATACTAACAAAATGACTTTTGGGTTGTGTTGTATTTTGCTGACCTATGTTGTGTGTTTTTGATGAAGTGACAGCTGTGTATGTGGGTTTAGTCATGTGCTATGCTCTGTATGTGTGCTTTAGCTGTCTTATTTCTCCTGCCTGCCTTGGTTTACGCCTCCCATCTATCTTTTTCTTTTTTTTTTCCATAAGAACTGTGCCACTACCTGAATCAACTGCATTATGTATAGTTATCTCCAGCTGTATATCTTGGATTTTGTGATTACATCAGGGATTATTATTTGTATTACTGTGTCTATGATCCCTTGTCATGAATCAGGACCTCCTTGTGCTAGGTGCTCTGCAAACACAGAACAAAAAGAGTTTCAGCCCCAAAGAGCTTACAAAGATCAGACAAAAGATGATAAATGGATACAAACAAACAGGGGAATACAAGGAAACAATGAGACAATATTGGTCAGTATGATCGATAGGGATATCAGGGATACAGCAGATTTACATGTGCTTGGTTCTGCTCTTGTCTTGATCACTTTCTTTTTATCTATCCCCCCAGTTTTACTGGCTTCATGACTCACTGCTCTTTCTAATAGAATTGTGTTGATTTTGCAGACTGTTTTGAACTGTGGACAAAGCAAATGTTGACTGTCAGTATTATGCTCTGTTTGCCCTCTCATTCTTCCTCCTGTCTACAGCATTTGGTTGCACATCATGGAATTATCATTGCCTACTCACATGTAGTGGTTGTACCAATTTTTCTCACAAAGTCAGTCCTGAGCCTCTTACGCCCTATATGCTTCCCTGTTTGTGTACAATCACAGGGAAGGATGCAAGTATTTTCCAAGACCTTCGGTCTTGCTTAATTTTTTGCTTAACTGGCTTACTTTTGCATGTTTTCAGCAGTACGAGAGTCTATGGGCTTAAGATCAGTTCTTGTTCTATATGTGTATCATAACAATATAGTTACATTTTATGGTGGTGTAACATATATTAACTACATTTTATGGCTGAATCTGCAAAGTAGCATTGTGGTCTTCTGAGTCATATTTCTGATTCTATTTCAACCTGACATATTAAGAGATAAGCAATACATTAGACAATGATAAATAACCATTTCTGTAGTAAGCTATTTTATGAAGCAGCACCAAATTGCTTTTCTATTTTTCTTAGTTTCTTTAATAGTGCCACAGTTCTCAAAATCATAGCACAAAAATTCTGCAATATCAACTTGTAACTCTGGAACAAGCATTCTCATCATATTTGGTCAAAGAATACACAGCATAGTTGTCTTACCATTGTAACAACATGAGGGACAAGGTGGGTGAGGTAATACCTTTTATTGGACCAACTCCAATACCTTCCCACCTTATCTCTCTAGTATCCTGGGGCCAACATGATTACAACAACACAGCAAACAACACTGTAACAACATGTCAAGTTCTAGGACCCTGTATGGACCTGCTGACTCATCCTTACAGCAACATCAGCTACAACTTATTAGTTCAAACTCAGAATAATTTCTCCGAGGCAGAGAAAGCTAGAAGCAAAGGACAGAGGTGCTGCCATGGGAAACTCTAGGAACAGCTGAGTTCAGGAGAAAGCTTAGGCTGAGGTTACTGTTTGCTTTTATTTAAAATAATATTAAAGACAAATTCCAGAAAGGGGTTAAAGATTGGATGAGACCCAGTGAGTGTGTTCTCTTTTAGAAGTGCAGGGTGGGAAGAGAATGTTTTTTTTAAATTTTATGTACAGATGTTTACAAGATATAGCTAATGATATCTTCAAATATATAATGTTTAAAGGATCCCCTCAGTAATGTAATATATACAAACAAATATATGCTCTGTGTAACAAACTAAATAAATCACCCTGAACTGTTGTATGTTACTGTTTTATCTTTCTTATTTTTTCCTTTTATTTGTGCACACTGTGGCAACCTATGACAACTTCCACTTCATATTATTTACTGATGTTTTTCTTGTGTGTTTGAAGGGGGGTTTGAGTTTCACAATTAGAAATTTTCCCTAGTTTTCTCAAAAATGATCAAGCCTGTTTTGTGTTCCAGAAACGACTCCCTCACAGGATGGTGTCATTATAGTGTTGATAATAAATTGCTTCACAGATGAGCCATTCATGTCTTTATAGCAGCTAAGAATAATTCTCTTAGCAACTGGTACACAAAGAGATCTAGTTCAATTGCTCCGATGGGATGCCATGTCTGTTAAGACTTACAGAACTGAATCCAGCTGAAGTTCTTGTGCAATTATATTTTCAAGCATTTGTAAAAGGTTTGCCAAAATGTTCTAATTGTTGACACCACCAAAACATATGTTCCCAGCATTTTCCAGATTCAGCCAGCATTTATATTTTTCAAGTTGAATATACTCCTGGAAGCTTGTGTGATGGGTGCATATTTTATAAATACAGACATAAATAGAGTACATATGTACATTTTATTTTATAGTGAGAGTAACAGTAGCAATTTGAGCCAAGTTTGAAAAAATAGTCTCTCCAGGACTGAATGTAGGAATGTGAAAATTGCCACAGTGAATCAAACCCACAGCCCATTTAGTCTGAATCTGAATTATCAACAATGGCCAACAGAAGATGCTTCAGAGGAAGGTGTAAGAAACCTTCTATTCCCTAGTAGTAAGAGGTAAATTTAAGATCTGAAGAACGAGGTTTAAAATCTTTCCAAAATGTGTTAGCATTAATTACGGTTACACCAAATATTCTTGATATCTATATAAATGTCCAATCCCACTTTGAATCCTGGTAAAGATTTTGGTCTGAACAACTTCCAGTGGCAGTGCGTCCCACAGTTCAATTACACATTGCCTGACAAAAATATTTCCTTTTATCAATTTTGAATTTGCCACTTTCCACTTCATTGAATGTCCCCTTGTTCTTGTGTTACGAGACGGGGAGAACAGAAGTTTGGGATCTCACTTCTCTGCACTATTAATTATTTTATATACTTTGTCCCCTGCTAATCTCCTTTCTAAGGCAAACAATCCCAGTCTTTTAAACCTCTCTTCATATGAGTTTCCCCATGCCCCCTAATAAATTGTCACCCTTCTCTGAACCCCTCTAATTCTGCAATATCTTTGTTGAGATAAGGTGATCAGTCCTTCACATAGTATTGCAGATGAGGCCACGCCACTGATCTATAGAAAGGCACTATAATGTTAGCTGTATTATTCTGTGTGCGTTTCTTAAGCATCCTAATGTTCTGTTTGCTTTTTTTATCACAGCTACACATTATACTTAAGTCTTTATGTCCACCGTGATGCCCATGTTCCCTTCTTGAGTTAGTATAGCTAAGTTAGAACCCTGTAAAATGTATGATTAGTTAATATTTTTTCTTCCAGTGTAGATTACTTTGCATTTATGAATATGGAATTTCATTTGCCATCATGTTTGTCCATTCATCTAGCTTGGTTCATTCCCTCTGAAGTGCCTTGATTGACTAACCTAAATTATTTTGGTGTCATCTGGAAATTTTGCCACCTCACTTACTCATTTCCCTTTCCAGAGCATTAATAATTGTATTGAACACTGGATCTAACACAGAACTGTGATGCACCCTGTTGTTCACCTTTTAACATGATGAAAATTGACAGTTTATTCCCACACTTTGTTTCCTGTTTCTTAGTTTTTGATTCAGGACAATAATTTGCCTCTCATCTCGGGACTACTTAGTTTTCTTAGTAGCATCTTGTAAAAGACCTTTTTGAAAGTCAAAATCTATTTTGCCAATTGATTTTCCTTTATCCACTATTTTATTGGCATATTCAAAGAATTCTAATGGTGTAGTGAAATGTTATTTATCTTTGCAGAAACTGTGCTAGTTAGACTCTGTCATAATTTTCCATATGTTTTGTTTTATTTTTAATTATAATCTCAGTCATTTTACCAGGTATAATTGTAAGGCTTATTGGTCTGTAATTCCCCAGATCACCCCGTGAACCCTTTTTAAATATAGGTACAAGTATTAATCCTCTGGTGCATAAGCTGTTTTTAATGAGAAATTGCATAATTTTTGTTAGCAGCTGAGGCACTTCACTCTTAAGCTTTTTCAGAGCTTTTGGATGTACCATTTAGGCATGGGGCCTTATTGCTTTTTAAATTATCAGTTTGCTCTAGAACCTCTTTTTCTGATAGTGCCTCATCATTTTTACCAGAGAAGAGCAGGTCTGGCATAGGTAATTCTCTCATCCTTGGCAATGAAGACTGATACAATCATTTAGCTTCTCAGCAATGTCTCTATCTTCCTTAGTTGCTTTAGTTACCCCTCAGTGTTCCAGTGGACCCACCAGTTCTTTTGGAGGCTTCCTGTTTCTGATATGCTTGAATTGTTTTTTGATACCTTTAGCTATTTGTTCTTCATTTCAAGCCATGTAAGTTTCCCTTTTACACATTGCCTGATGTTATTTATGCTCATATTTATTGCCTTCACTACAGTTAGATTTCCAGTTTTTGAAGGATTTCTGTTTTGCTTGAATAGCCTCTCAAACCTTGCCATTTAGCCACTCCTTCCCTTTCTGGCTCTCCTTTTGCTTAGTGGTGGACATGTCTTCTATGACTCTATTGTTTAAGTAGTGTCCATGCTGCATCTAAGGATTTTATTTTACTTTTTGTGTATAGGGCCTTTTTTGACTAGCCTCTTAATTTTATTCAAATCTCCCTTGATAGCTGAGCATCACTTCCACTCTTTGGTACCTTACTTCTCCCTGGGATGCTGAATTTATTATATTGTGGTAACTGTTAATTAGTTGCTCAGTTACTTCTTAAATTAGTTCCTGTGTGATACTTAAGTCTGGTGTATGAATTCTATCCCACTACTTAATGTGTAGATAGGCCACTGGGTTACAGCACAACCCTTCCACACCTAGTCTTGCAGCCAATAGGCTGGAATAATAGCCACTGATACTCCATGCCCTCAGTGATGGGTGTTAAGGCCAGTGGATCAGGGTAAAAACAGAATTCATGACTCCTTCCTATTCTGTCCCCAAACCTCTGCTATTTTGGGCTGGTGTGTAACTCCTTTCTGAGGCAGGGACAGGATGCAGAAGCTTCCATGTGCAGTTGGTCTGATCCTTTCTTGGTACAACTCTGCTACGGGGCTTAAGTGATGCAGAGGGAGCTGTGTGGACACTATGCACCATGGTGGGTTTCTCCTTTGTTTTTGCACATACCTGGTCATTTTTACATCATAAAGATAAACACTGTCAACTCTTTTAAAAAAGTAAAATAAAAACCTGAAGAACCAACACATACAACAGGTGTGTCTGATTGGCATGAGATGATGCAGTCACATAACACAGTCTCTGAACTGATCAGGAAGGAGGTGCAAGCAACTGCTGGGATGCAAGCAACTGGCTCTCTCCTATTATTGTTTGTGGTATGACAGCACCTGCAGTATGCTAGGAGCTATTTAAATGTATAAGACAAAGTCTCTCCCCTAAATATTTTCCTAGCACCTTTGTCAACAGGCAGATGATAGTCAGTAACGGATCCTCCTATTCAGCTGAGTGCTGGGGTTTAGTGTGCTTTGCGGCATTTGCTCCCACTTAATTGGGACCTTGCTGTCAATAGCTGTTGCTTCTTGTCTGTGCTCTTGTCTTCTGCATCCAACTTGTTAATGTGGTGGCCTCCTTAACCAGGCCTACAACTAGGAAGTGAGAGTAGGGTCAGGAAGTCCTAATTGCCAAATTAACCTGATATACTGCATTTAAATAACACAGATGGGGGCCTTCATTGAAGAGAAGTATATGAGAATTAAAAAATTGTTTGGAAAGAGGTGTGTGTGTGTGGGGAGGGGGCACATATTTGAACCTTCATGGCACTTTTCTTTTTGTTATTGGAGAACAACATAAATAGTGTGGTGTACTGCACCTGTTGGGCTAAATCACTTCTGATGTAACTCTGGGAAGTCAATGGTATTACACCACCAGGAATGAATTTCTCCAGTTTTGTTTAGTTTGTCTCAAAATACAAATATAATAATATTGCTGTATAGCACAATCAATCTTAGTTAGTACCGTTTATTTCAGGAAAATTTACATAGCCTCTATAACGGGCTGGCTTATAAGCAGTTTGGATAAATGAAATATAAGTAAAACAATGACATGTCCATAATACCAGTGGTCTCTTTGTTACAGATCACTCTTGATTCAGAATTCCCTTTAGTAAAGAGTCAGGTTGTGTACAGTTACTAATATTTATGAAACTGAACTCCCCAAGACATCTACATTTATAGATCAGTGACTCTTGATCAGAAAAACATATTTAGTGACTCTAGAATCAACAGTAACATAAACCACTATCACACTTCTATAATGATTGTCATGCTGTCTGGTATGGCTTACAACTGAAAGTGCCAATCTCAGGGCAGGCTGTTAGACAGCATCACAATGATATCTCCTGATTGGCAGAAGTTGGTAGATTCCAAGGCCAGAAGGGACCATCAGGATCATCCACTCTGACCGCCTATATAACATAGGCCATAAGACTTCCCCCCCCAAAATTTCTAGAGTATATCTTTGAGAAAACATCCAATCTTGATTTAAAAATTGCCAGTGATGGGGAATCCACTATGCCTCTTATTAAATTGTTCCAAAAGTTAATTACCCTGATTAAAAACTTACTCCTTATTTCCATTCTACATTTGTCTAACTTCAACTTCCAGCCATTGGATCATGTCATATCATTATCAAATATTTGTTTCCCGTGTAGGTACTGTAATCAAATCACTCCTTAATGTTCTCTTTCTTAAGCTAAATAGATTTAAACTCCTTGAGTTTATTGCTATAAGGCATGTTTTCTAATTCTTTAATCCTCCTCATGGCTCTTCTCTGAGCCCTCTCTAATTTATCAACATCCTTTTTGAACTGTGGACACGAGAACTGGGTACAGTATTTTAGCAGCGGTTGTGCCAGTGCTAAATTCAGAGGTAAAATATCCCCTCAACTCCTTCTTGAGATTTACCTGTTTTGCCTCCAAGGATCACATTAGCCCTTTTGGCCACAGTGTCACAGTGGGAGCTCATGTGCAGCTGATTATCCACTACAACCCCCAAATTTTTTTCAGTCCTTGCTTCCCAGGATAGAGTCCGCTATCCTGAAAGTATGGCCTACATTCTTTGTTCCTAGATGTACACATTTACATTTAGCCATATTGAAATGAATATTGTTTCCTTGCACCCAGTTTACCAAACAATCCAGATTGCTCTGTGTTAGTGACCCATTCTCTTCATTATTTACCACTTCCCCAATTTTTGTGAAATTGGCAAAGTTTATCAGTGATTTTGTTTTCCTCCAGGTTATTAATAGAAATGTTCAACAGTGTAGCGCCAAGAACTGATCCTGGTAACACTCCACTAGAATACACTTGCTTGTTGATGATTTTCCCTTTACAATTACATTTTGAGACTTATCAACTAGCCAGATTTTAATCCATTTAATATGTGCTATGTTAATTTTATATTCTAGTTTTTTAATCAAAATGTTCTATACCAAGTCAAATGCCTTACAGAAGTCTAAGTGTAGTGTATCAACACTATTACATTTATCAACCAAATTTGTAATCTCAGAAAAATATACCAAGTTAGTTTAGCAGGATTTGTTTTCCATAAACTCATGTTGCTTGGCATTATTATATTTCCCTCCTTTAATTCTTTTGAGTCCTATATCAGCCACTCCATTACCTTAGCCAGGATTGATGTCAGACTGACAAGACTGAAATTATCTGGGTCATCCCATTACCTTTTTTCAATATTGGCATATTAGCACTCTTCTAGTCTTCTAGAACTTCCTCAAATTCTAGGGACTTATTGAAAATCAGCATTAATGATCCAGCAAACTCCTCAGCCAGCTCTTCTAAAACTCTTGGATGCAAGTTATTCAGACCTACTTATTTAAGAATGTCTAACTTTAGTAGCTGCTGTTTAACATACTCCTGAGATACTGGCAGTCCTACAGTGGGCAGACAAATTAGTTTAGGCTTGACTGAGGGCTTGTCTACATGGTGCTGGCACAACACACCAGAGAAGTGAGATTTGTAAAGTGTTGTCATGTGTTGCACTCTAACTGCCCCATGTAGACTTTGTTGGCATATTCTAAAAGTACCTAGTTTGTGTTAGCATAAGGATTACACTAATGTGAACTAGGTACCTTTTAGAGGATGCAAGCAGGGATTACATAGGGCAGTTAATGTGAAGCACATTAGAATGCTTTACAAATCATATGCCTCTGGCATACTTTGCTGCGCTGAGTAGGCAGTCCTGACTGCCCTTCATATGCTTTGGAGATATCACTTTAACTACAAGCATGTGCAGTGAGCATAGATACTCAAGTAGAAGAAGAAGATAAGTGGTCAATCAGACTGATTAACAACTGAGTGAATTAACATGTCTGTTTCTTTTGGATTTGCTCCATTAATGATTAATGCCTTTTTCTTCTGCAAATGGCTAAGAAGGGAAGGTGAGGGATAGTTGGTGCTGTTTGCACAGATCTCCTTGCCACACAAAAATGGCAAAGGTTTAAGACTGTTGATGACAGCTAAAGCCTACTCAGTCATTTCATTTTTCACTAGACTATGACCTCATTTGTTTAACTTGCCATGATTTGGGGAATAAGACTGTGATCATCTCTCTTTTTTGGATTCCTGTATTAGGTTTGACCATGTATTGATATCTGACTTTTCCTGTGTTCTGTGAAGCACCTGGCATACCTTTGGGTGTGCCACAAATAATGCCCTATTGGACAGGTCAAGGAGTGGGTGTTATCAGAATTTACAATAAAGCCTTGATTTAGAAGATCAGGTTTGTCAGAGCTGTGTACCTTAGTGTCCTACTATATCTTTAATATACTGGGTGATATTTTGGGTTTTCAGGGAAATTTTACTGAGGTGTGAATGTGTTGAACAAGTGAAATGTTAGTTGCTACTAAGGAAAGCATTTCCTTGAAATGGAAGAATACAAGTCGTCTTGTCTTTCAGAATTGGACTAATTTTCTATCATAGAATAATAGCGTTGGGAGGGACCTCAGGAGGTCATCTAGTCCAGCCTCCTGCTACAAGCAGGACCAACCCCAACTAAATCATGGGCTGGCTTCAGAATTCTAGATACAAATGGTCATTTTTGATTACGGAGAATGGCTTCATGAACAATGTCCAACAGCAGTCCAATGACTGTTTGTTTATATGGTTTTAATAGTTTACAATGTATTGTGTTAATGTTTAATGAAAAATAATGGACATATACATAAATACAGCTCTTCAACAGATAATTAGCTTTCCACAGGAACGTATCAAAGCATATTACACATTATTAACTGTGATAAATCTATTCCGTCCCTAAATATACTTGGATTTGTGGTAGTTATCCCACAAATTACACATTCAAAGGAAAACATAAGAAATTAAAAAAGAGAAATAAAGAAAATTCTAATTAAAAGGTAGTAGAATACAGATAGAAGTGACCTAGGAATACAGTCTCTTCCATGTTTCAATTTCCTTAGAGCAAGAAGACTTTCATCTGTGAATTTCCATGGGAATAGTCCAGTATGCATTATCTTCTAGCAGAAAGTACTAGAAAGAGATGGTACTGCATTGTATTTTATTTTTCCTGCAATTCATGAAATTAACAAATTTACATCAGCTAAAGATAAATATTTACATGATGTAACATCAAGTATTTTGAAATTATTGTGTGTGTATAAATCATTCCCAACACAAGGGAGGGCATTTGTGATTTGCATATCCCTTTATAACTGTACATAATTTTAAAATGTAATAAAGAGTTGTAGGTATACAGTCTAATTCCATCAGTAGTTGTACGTTTTAAACATTAAAATGATATTAGCACTATTGAAGATCAACAGTTATTCCTTATCTTCTGAAGTCCATGTGGTACTTTCCTATTGTCTTTTGAGCTCCCTAACAGAAATGACTGACAAACAATTAAAACCACAGAACACAACAGGCAGCCTGACATAACACTGTGTTGGAAGAAGAAGAAGCAGTTACATTTTTTAATCAAGGCTCAGGGGGAAAGTGTTAAACACAGCTGCATGCTCTTTGAACAGAACTCCCACTTACCACAATGGGAATTCCATGCAAAGGTTCATAGGAGACATTTAAAGTGCCCTGTCTCTTGAAGTTAGGAATATACATCTGGAAAGCTGCCTACTGAAACTTTACTCGCCTGCACTTTGATTGCTCAACTATCCTGAGTTCTGTGCTAAAAATACCTCATTTTCTATGTAGTGCAGTGAAATGCTATCTCTGTATAGTAACAAACCAAGCCAAGGTCCTGTGAAACCCAGTTTGACACAGGTTGATTATAGAAAATGTTTTTCCTAAGGGACAGATTTAGACTTGAGCTCTGTAACTCTTGTAACTTGTAGAAACTCTCAGACATCATCTAAAATCTCCCAAGTCACCAGTTTCTGACTAAAGATAACATTTCTTAAATGAACAATCAGATCAGAAACACAACTACACAGTGTATTAGCTTGGTACCCAATACTATCTTAAGCTATACATCTCTCAGGTAGTTTTGTGATTACAGTGTACTGCAGTTTAGGTGCGTCATTGGTATTCTTGCAAACTCTCTTAATTCCTCTACATATGGGGGAAACAGTAAATTTCCAGAAGTCCATCATACTTTTCCAGGAAGTGCTAACTTGGGAATACAGTTACATCACTACAGCACTGAGAATGTGGCTGGCTGGCTTTGAAATGTAATTCCTTGAAACACAACCTCCTAAGGGATAGATCACAGTGTTTGAGTGGATAATGCTACATTATCTGTGACTAGAAGTGAGTAACAGATGTACTCAGACCTGTCCATTCCTACTTAAATTCAGCTGTGTGTAATGTTTATAGTGGACAAATCTCCATGACTGTACTATTTGATACTGGTATTTTTCTGCTGTGCATGTGGGGAAAATCTGAAGATCAATTCACATCACCTTAGGATCTTGCTTAAAAGGAATGTGTGTGTTAACATACAAGATAAGATAGAAACCATGGCATAATTTACTGGTATATCGTAAGTCAGTCTCAGAGCTTCTGCCCTACTCCTTTGTCATGTAGAGTGGATTGAGGGAGGGAGGTACATATTGACTCAGCAATTATAGATGTGTCAACCTAGTATTTGAAATAATGAAAGCAAATAATTTTCCTTTAGTCTGGGTTTTTCAAAAATATAAATATTTGCATAAAGAAAACCTGGCAGCTAATGACATACTTATCAAGATTTTTGGAATAGCTGGCTGCTAAGAAGATATTTTAGAAATATTTTGGTGTCTTTTAAACTTGGAAGGATAGATTAATCTATCTCCACTTACACTGTGGATATGTTTACAATAACTCAGAACAAGGTATGACATTATTAAAACAAATACCACATGACTTGAGCATACTGTATTCATGCACAGTCACTAGAAAAGTACAGGTGTTCAATATATCATAACTTGTTAGAGTAACATTATTTAGATAGAATGATTTTTCTTACTTTTAAAATCAAACAATGTTTTAGTTGAAGGTAGAAAATGAAAAGTAGAAGCATAAAAGAGAGACCTAATCTTCAAAATGAATGTATTTCTTCATTCTGAAAGATTATTTTTCAACTATATTTGTATGTGCTCCTATTGCATAAAGAAAGAGAATGTGATTAAAGCCCTAATCCTGCAAACTGATCTGTGTGGGAGAACCTCTGCTCCTTTTGGGCTCCATCTGTGCACACAGTGGACCACCCACGCAGAGCAACTTGCAAGATTAGTTTGTGTGATTAAATAAGACACTTATACCTTGAAACTCATGTTCGCCAGTTGGATTCTTCCTATTGTAAATGTTACAAACTCAGTATATAAATATATACATATATAGGGTGAAGGCATGCAGGACCCCTGTGGTACTGCCTGGGAGTTGGGATACCACTGAGCCCACTTTGGCTCCCTCTCACCTTGCGCTGCTGTGAAAAGTCACAAACCTCTGACATAGGTATTGCACTTACATAGCCCTATACAGGCAGGGACCACACCTGCAATGAACGCTTTCCAGCCACTCATGAACAAGTAATAGCGAAACTCCAGCTGGCTCCTCAGTCGAGGACCACACCATCTATCCTGGTCAAAAAGCTTGACCAATGGAGATTATTATCCAGTCTACCCTTCCTTCAAAATGGAAGGAAAATGCACCAGGTTTTGTTACTGAGCAGTTTGTCTAAACACTTCACTCAAAGACACACTGGTGAAGATAAAACATTAAACAAGTTTATTAACTACAGAAAAATAGATTTTAGGTGATTATAAATGGGAAATGTAAAGAGATTAAAAGAAGTTACCAAATGAAAGTCACAATCTAAATTCTACCCACTAACAAGCTCTTGAATTAGCAATGCCTCACCCTTGTAAGATGGAACTTACAGTTTCTGAAATGCAGGCTGGGCAACCGACTCTGCCTGGGACTCTCCTCCCCACTTTCAAAGTCCTTTTGTCTTCCAGACGACCCTTCAGGTGTTCAGCTGAATGGAAGTGGAGCTCCGTGATGATATGCTCCCCCTTTTATAGTCTGTTTCAACTTGCTACTAGAATAGTTCATGCATGTGACGTGGCGGCTGCTTCCCATTGGTCAAGCAACCCCAGTGTGACCATGCATCCTACAGGGAAGCCGTCACCATAGTCAATCCCTGGTAGTGGAATCTTTCCTTGATGGCCCATTAGCAAGTCTGGCCACTTCATTGTTGCACCTGAAAAACTGGTTGAGGTGGTTCCCAACTCACAACATGTTCTAGTAGCATTTACCACAATATTTTATAACTTCACATACTATGGTAGCATATACAATCCAACAGGATATTAATGTTTAGCAGATCAAGACTTTTAAAATAATACCAAACAGGGAATATTTTGTAAAGAACATATAATTATATGACTTTGGTGAATATGGGGTTTTTGGGGTGTTGTTTTCAGACATAGGGTGTCACATATATACATTAGATATGGGAATTAAAATACAAGGCCACATGACTCCCTATGGATATTTAAACTAATACTTACACTTCCTGAAATATGTTGGTTTTCTATCACTCCAAGAAATGGCACTTCTTCAAATACGTTGGCTAAATCTGCTACTGGTATAATTCACTGACATCAGTGCAGTTTTGAAAGAGATTAATTTGGCTCATTGTTTCTAGCACTGACACAGCTGTTGACCTGTCAGCACTAGTCAAGCATTGGTAATATCATTGTTAAATTCAACATTTTCCAGTGACATAAATGCTAAACCAAAATAGCACTCAGTTGTGTGCAAAGTGAAATCTTGGCCAGGTCTTTGGACGTGGGGCTACTTGTACTAAGATTGTTCCCATGGTGGCTGCTCCATGGCCCCGGGTCTGGCTGCTGGGCAACTGTTCCTGTGAACCCAGGGCTGGCTGCCAGTCGGCTGTTCCAGTGGCCTCAGGGATGACCACAGCGGCTGCTGCTCCAGCACCTCCTGGGCTGACAGCTGGTCAGCTGTTGGGCGTCCCCAGGACTGACCGCTGGCCACAGTTCTGGTGACATAGGATGACCACCAGCGAGCTGTTCTAGCACCCCTGCCACTAGTCTGGCAGCCCTGGGACTGACTGCTGGCCAGCTGTTCTGGTGGAAGCTGCTCCACAACCCTGAGATTGGCTGCTGGTTAGCTGTTCCCGTGGCCCTGGGACTGATCGCTGGCCAGCTGTTCTGGATGCCGTTGCTCCATGGCCTTGGGGTTGGCCACCAGTCAGCTGTTTCTGTGGCCCCCGGGGCTGGCTGCCAGTCAGCTGTTCCGATGGCCTGGGACTGGCCACTGTCTGGAATACTGTACCGCTAGCCAGCTGTTCTAGCCACGGCTGCTCTGGTCCTGTCTCAGAGGAAGTTCCAGAGAACTCGGAAAGTCATGGAATCTGTGATCTCCGTGACAGAATCGTATCCTTAATTATGATCATCTAGTCTGACTTCCTGTATAACACAGGCCACAGAAATTCCCCAAAATAATTCCTGGATCATATGTTTCAGAAAAACTTCCAATCTTGATTTTAAAATTGTCAGTGATGGAGAACCCCCCACACCCACTAGTAAATTTTTCCAGTGGTTACTCTCCCCAATAAAAATTTTGCCTTATTTCCAGTCTGAGTTGGTCTAGTTTCAACTTCCAGCCATTAGATCCTGTTACACCTTTCTCGGCTAGACTGAAGAGCTCATTAGTAAATATTTGTTTCTCATGATTATAGTCTATAAGTATCTACAAGTCACCCCTTACCTGCTCCTTGTTACGCTAAATAGAGCGAGCTCCTTGAGTTTATCACTGTAAGGCAAGTTTTCTAATCTTTTAATTATTCTTATGGCTCTTCCCTGACTCCTTTCCAATTCATCAACATTTTGCTTGAATTGTAGGCATCAGAACTGGGCACAGTATTCCAGCAACGGTTGCATCTGTGCCAAATATAGAGGTAAAATAGCTCCTCCACTCTTATTTGAGATTCCCGTTTATACATCCCAGGATCACATTAGCTTTTTTGGCCAAAGCATCACACAGGGAGCTCATGTTCAGCTGATTATTCATTCATAAAACCCAAAGTCAATAGACTTGCATGGGGTTAATACTAATGAGAATTAAGCATTTGAATCTAAGATAGGGAGATAAGGCCAGAGCCCAGGAATTGCTAGGGCAGTTTTTTGCAGCTTTTCCAATGCAAAACTGCCCTAAAACTTGCAGATATGGTCTCTGGAGGATTTCCTCAGCTTGGTGGGATCCTTGGGTAGGATAGGGCCACTATAATGGGTGCAGCTGGGGGAAAGGGGCTGTGGCTGGCGTGTCTTTATGCTCCAATGATCTCCAGCTTCCAGAATGGCTCCTTGGCCTGTGGAAATGGCCCAAGGGGGACTGGCCTGATGTAGTTTGGCCCAAAATAGGGGACGCATTAAGGTGACTTAAAACCACTTTTGTATTCCTTTCCTGAGTTGTACCAAACACTTTTCAACAATAAGATCTAGGCAGTAGCATCTCACAGATTCTATGCATGATATATTTACACAAAAGATTACATTATCTGTGATCTTTTTATAGATTTTGAGCTCAAATTCAGAGCTGGTGTAATTTAAGAGTAGGGTGGGCAACTTAGGTGCAATGGCACCTGCTTACACAAGCTTTGAGTTTGTCCTGTTATATTTAAAACTTCCTGATTCTAGACAATGTATTTTCCTGAATTTTAATGCAGGATAGCAGAAAAATGTCCTCAGTTAACAATATTCAGAGGAATGGAGAACATTAGCTAAAGATTAAATAATTGCAAACACACTAAAAAGACTTGACAGAGACAAAATTACAAAGGAATCCATGCAAATAGTGTGTTAAACTTCAGATATAGGAAAAAGTTGCAAACTGAAAAATAAGATTTGCTCCTACCTTTCTCTTACTGTACAGAACAATGTTATCATGTCTGACACAATCTGTTTTGTGCTGCTCCAGCAGGAGGAGCATATAGGCCTTGACAACAAGGCTTTATTCTTTTGATTTCTCCATACATTATTCAAAAATCAAGAATTCCAAACTGTACACAACATAAAGCCCCATCCTGAAATTGGATCTATACTTATGTCTGTGCAAGTCGCATTTAAGCCAGTGAAGCTCCACATGGGTACAAGGGTCTGTCTGCATAGGACCAGTTGTAGGATTGGGGAATAATGCTGTATCTTTATCACATGGCTGTGCTTCTATGTATAAACCGCTTGTGCTTCATTGTTGTGGCTTATAATATTAAAAGAAACACCTAACAAAAACACTGCCACGTACAACACACCTTGTTGTTTATTATATATGTGTATAATATATACACAAATAAAAGTTATCACCTGTAAATAATCATATTTGTAATGTGAAAGACAGAAAATGTAAACATTTTATTTGGCAGTTGTTGTCAAACAGGTGAATAAATAAATGCAAAAGTACATCTTAATACTTTTAGCAACAGATGCAGTTGCACACATATTTACATATTGTGGTTGCAAAGAACAGTTAACAATTTAATTTCTTTTTGTTAAAAAATGCAACTTCCAACACCACTAGACTTGACAATTAAAGATGAAGATACTAGTAATACTTTGTTCTAGCAATCTCAACTTTTAAAGGCATTCATCTGGAAGTAGGATAAGAGTCATCATGCATTTAGTTCATTTTGTCCACTTATGGTAGAAAGTCTGATGTAATCTCAGAATTATGAGTGTCATGCACTTAAGTCAACTATGACATGTTTATAAATCAATGTAGTTCCCTTAAAACTTGAAGCAAAGAGAAAATCTCGTTTATCTATGGAAACATGTGTGAAAGATCTTGGTGCCTGAATGTTTAATTCTTGAAACTTCACGAATTTTGCTTTTTCAGTATCCCAATAATAGACTTGAGTAAAAGAATAATCACTTCCAAGAATGGCATATTGATAATTGTTTATCTGAAGAGGCTGGAATACCATTGACCCTCTGGATGGCATTCTTTGTAAATCCAGAAAAGCTGAACCTCCCCATTTCATTACTTTGGAATCACCAATAAATCTTGTTAAACAAATGTACACATCCTCTTTCACTGTGAAGTGTTTCACTGCATACACATCCTCCATATCTTGGATATCGAGACGCTTAACAAATTCAGTTGTTCCTTTGTTCCACTGGTATATTATAGGTCTTTGGGAACTACTAGACAGAATTAAATGAGGTTTGCCAGCAATTTCAAGATACTCCACATCAGTATCTCTGTACCACGCATGAAGAGACTGATGGGAGTAAAATCCATTTCCATTCCATTTGTAAACCGTGGTAAAGCCAGCTTTTGAACTGTCTGCAACAACAAAATACCAGTCTTCTACAATCCTGAAAGTTTCAATGTCATTGGGTTTTCGGATTTTAAGAATTTCAATATCTTGAATTTTTATAAACTTATTAGCAAAAATATCTCTTTTGTAAATATGGGAGCCTCCAAAGAGCTGGGCAACAATGACATATAGCTGATTCTCAATAATTATGGGCTTACACACAACAGTTGAAGTACCTACAAGAAGAAAGATAAAGGATGATGTTAGCACTGCCTTTTAGATCAGATAATGTAATGTTATTTGGCATGCGTTATTCGTACCTGTAATGTTGTCATAATTCCTGAAAGACCCCTCTACATGATCCCATTCAAGAAAGATGCATTTTCCAGTAAAAGGTTGGGCAATAACCACATGCTCATCATTCATGTATGAGAAAGTATCTACTGACAGAGACTGATATGGCAGGGATTCATAAACAGCAAATTCTGTAAAAGTGCATATAATATGTGATAACTAAAGGTAGCATTTCTTTCCTTATGCATTCTTTCACTATATTAAAATAATATCTAGTTAATTGATATTGATTTATTTTAAAGAATACATTTAATAAGTAATCCAGTTTCCCTGCTAATAAGACAGAATTTTAAAGTCTGATTATTCTTTTTGAACTGAAAAAGGTTTCCTGATCCTGCAATTATTTCATAGACAAATCTCCCATTAAAGTCAGAGTAAAGACTGCAGTATCAGACTCCCAAAATGATTCCTGTAGCAGGCCTGAATATGCAAGGAATTTCTATTGACTCCAATGAGAGGTCCATATTCAGACTGCTTGCAAAATTGGACCCTTAATTAGAAAATATACCTTGATTTTCAAGTAACAAAGTGAAATAATTTGGAACACATTACCTGTAATAATACAGTCAAAATCCTTTGGAGAGAGGCTATTGATTTTACGCTTCTTATATTCTGGTGGACTTTCGCAATAAATGTCTTCAACTGTTGCATTGGTAGTGCCTAGCCATTCCACTAACCATTTCAGTTTGCAGTCACAATTAAACGCATTCCCTCTAAGATCCCTGTAAAAAATAAACCACACACTAAAAGTGATGAATTACCTGTTGTTTTTCACAACGTCAGAGGACCACAATGACCAGAACTTTTATAAAATGTCGATCTTCTTGCTTTCTCTTATGAGAATTCTGGACTTTCCTGAATTAATTTGTTCTGAACCAATAAAACAAACAAACAAACAAAAACAACACCTGCAAAATCTTAAATAGTTTCAATTATAGCAAGGAAATCAAGACAAGCTTAGGCTGGGAATCAGTGGGAATGTCTGCTCTTCCATATTTTGCTGATATCCCCAAATTTGCAGGTACTTAAATTCCTGCCAAACTTTTCGGCCCAAGTTTGTTTGTTTGTTTGTTTCTCATTGTTTAGCATTTTCCAACAAGGACATTATAGATGACACAATGACAATTATTGTGACATGATAGTTGCAATATTTAGTGATTAATTTAGTGATCAGTGGACAATTCCTCAGCTTTATTCATTTTTCTTCTCTCTTTCCTCATTTAGACACATTCATTTAGGGCTTTAAGGGCTTTAGCAGAACTCCCTTAGGGTCAAACTGTGGCCTTTGTAAGAGGCACTCAGTATCTTGCAAGATGCTGAGACCCTCAGCTCCCATTGATATCAATGGAGTTGAAGGTACTTAGCACAGTGTAGGAGGTGTCGAGTACCTTGCAGGATTGGGTGCCATGGGAAGAGCATTGGGTATGTGAGGCACTGTAGTGACTGACTGGCAATACTGTGAGGCATTCTACATACATTTGGCAGACTCCTGAAGAAGGCCTCAGGGAGCACTGGAGGGTGTGAATGAAGACCTGTATAGAGGTATTGCAGAACTGCTGCAAACAAGACTAGTGTAAAACCCCATGGTGCCTGTTGCCAGATTCTAGAAGGCATTCAGGGGAGAAGAAAGTGGCCTGACCACTTAGCTATGCCCTACATAGCCATGGAGTGCCCATGGGCCAACTCCAGGACTTACTGCTTCAGAGAACACTAGGTATCTATTAAGTCTAACTCCTGTGTGGGTGTACTGGGGAGCCAGAATTTTGCACATTGTCTCTCATGGGACTCTTCCAGTGGAATGACTGCAAGATCTGGCCCAAATATATATTTCAAAACTATATCTTGTACTTTTACAAATGTTTAAGATACTTTGATTTATGAATTTAAAATTTAAAACTAGTTTACATTTTGTGTTGGTTACAATTTGAGTTAGTCAGGTGTAAAGTACTTGTACTGAGATTTAAAATGATCACTGTGTTTAAAGTTAGCCTCCTCTTAGATTATATTGGAAATCTGAAATGTTCTCATTCTCATCAAGTATCCTTCTCCCTCCTTTCATGTCCCCTATTCATTCCCGAGTATGTGTCTTTTGCTTATTTCAATGGACCATATATGGGATTATGACCGTATGGAATTCTTATTTGATTATTAAATATATAACACCTGTCATCTTCCTATCAGGAAAAATATTATGTAATATTGACAATAATAAGCATAAATCAGATCCATCCTTGCTTCTACCACCTCCACCCACCAATGTGATAGGAGCTCCCCACTGTCTACTGGCCTGAATATCCACTGGGTCATAGGAGGGTCCTGTTACTAAGTCTATCTTGTATATTTTACAACACTAAAGAAGTTAAAAGAGAGGTGAAAATTAATATACCCTAATTCCAAATCAAGTACTTTACAATATCTTGCAGTCATCACCAATAGGCAATGGCTTGTTTTTTCCAACCATAGTGTCTGAAAATAAGAAATTGCTTATTTCTTACACATTTGTTAAAGAATCCAGCCCTCTGAATATGTCTTTTGGAAGTGTTTGGAGATTATTGTTTGCAAGGCTCCTATAAAAGAAAATATGTCAGCTTATCAGATAATACATTTCTACAAAATGCAATATTGTTTTTTATGGTAAAGAACAATAATGTACTTCAGTCCTTAGTTCAACAAGATTACTTTACAGAATATCTCATTTACCTTGTGACTCTTTCTTCTGCTGAGATATATTCACACTTCCTATTGCTCTCTTGCTTTTCAACATTCGTGTAGCATTTACAGTACTTCACTCAGGGTGAAGAAAATGTGATCATCTCTGGTATTATTTTTAAATGATTAGCCATGACCGGACACACAAATGTCTTCCCTACTGGATAGTCAGTATTTTATTATAATATTGCAATGTCCTGCCTCCGCATCCACTTTCTAAGAACCACAATCTACCTTAAACACTGGATGCATGATATTGTAGTTAGCTCGCATTGGCTTCTGGTTTCTGAAAATATCTAGTAATTAACATTTGGGGGAGTCAATAAGTTCATAAAACAGAAATTGGAGGTTAATTCCAACTTAAGCCCAAAAGTTTTCTTGCTTGGGTTAGTAAGGGATAAAAAATAATCTTACCAACAAAAAAATGACACATAATACTATGACTTTGCTTGTCAAGAAAACTATCTTAAACTAAGAGAGTACCCAACAGTCTCAACTGGTAAAAGTAGATAGAAGATGGGAACATACCTTTAAAATAGCTAATTCATTAAGTTTCCATCAGATACACCTGTGTAAGCCAATTGATGAAACAAGGTTGTCACAAGTGTCACTGAGGGCATAACTAGAAGAGAATGTGGTTGTGCATGTGTAATTCAGTGCCTAATTTAGTCAGCAAAATTTAGTTAAGCAAAACCTTAATCACTGGTGATGAACCTGGAATGATTTTTAGATTCCACTTGGAATTTGTGGCACTGGGCATTAGAAATATAAACTATTTTTACTTGTAAATTGCACGCATCTGACAAGGAGGCATTTAGATACAATGGCTCTGATCAAGCAAAGCACTGAACCACATGTTTAAGGTTAAAGCTTAAAGTTTAATGTTGTTTTTGTGTGTGTGTAATGTGCTCTTTCTGGACCATTTCCATTTGGACCATATTTGGTTTATTGCAACTAACTTATAAACTCAAACTTGCCAGACATTTATGCATTTGCTTAACTTTATGCACATGAGTAATTTGATATTAGTCAATAGAACTACTCACATGTGTAAAGTTAAGTACATATATGAATATGCAGGATCAGGGCCTTATGTAATCTTTGATCATTGGATTATACCAAACAAAGCAAAGCACCGTAATGGTTACAGAGCTATCAAAAATTCATCATTTTAGTGGGAATCAGATTAACAGAAAAAATCTACATTTATACATTGAGCCAATTCTTCGATGAAAGGATGGCACTTTATATCTTCTATTATTAGAAAACATGCCATAAGATTTTATTATGTAACCTCTAGATGGTGCTCTTAGTGGTACCTGTGCAGAAAACACTTAGTTGGAAAGGATGGATGCTAATGAGCGAGTAAGTGTTCAGTCGTATGTAATTATGTTTGAAGGCCCATATTTTAATGCTCAGAATGACATTTTGATTTTCTGAAAAACTCCAAAGATGCCATCAAAATTACATCTTGTGCATGGAAATAATTTTCTATGCTAAAATATTCTGCAATTTAGGGTTGTGGAATTAAATGAGTCAAAAGTGCAATTGCACAACTCCTATGTTTTTAAAAAAAATTCCTCTGCAAAACAAATTGTCTTGAATTGGTATACTAGATGTGACAACTCTATGGTGAGGACACATTCCAATTATCAGTTATTTGCACAAATAAAAAATACAGATATTTGGTAATTTTACTGTAATGCAAAAATTCACTTGTGAAAAGGAAATGGGCAGACTATACAGAACAAAGGTCAGATTCTGCCATCACTTCAAGGAACTCATTAGTATGTATAATTACCATGAGTCTCTTTGACGTATTTTAAATTAAATAGTATTCTGCTCTTCCTCAAGTGGAATGTGCCTCAGAGAATCTAGCTGTTATGCTCAATATGTGTATATAAACACATTCTAGGAAAGGACAGTTATTGTACAAACAGCGATTAAACTGATCACACTCAGTAGTTTATGGGCCTGTTCCTGTAGTTATTCTACCTGAAAAACTCTGTTGTGACAATTGGTCCTCTAACTTTTTGCCTGCTTGGGAGTTAACCATGAAAAATAAGTCATGTTATTTTCAATAAAGAACATTATAAACTGGTGCAAGAAAATCAGACAGAGAGACTGAATGACTCCAACAAGAAAATGCAGGTCCAGAAATTAATGAACCAAAATTGATGTGTCAGATATTAGGCCTAATTGGTGGACAAAATAATGAGGAGATGAACTATGCTGCCCATATTCCACCCTTTTTTGGAGGGGGGGGGGTGTCTTTAAAAATACTTTGAAAAATCTTATCTTGACTTGACTCAACTCATCTCATCTCATCTTCCCTGACCCCAAGACAGAAGGAGCTGACCTGACTGAAGTATTTTCTTTCCCAGAGGAAGGGCATCAGGCCTTGCCCTAGTTTAAGGAACTTTGTTCTTGACCTGTGAAAGTCATCATATCATCCATCAACTGACATCCAGTCCTCAGCCCATCAGTGGGGATACCTAATTGTCAGGACTGCAGAGTCAGGGGCATGTAAGCCTGTTCCGTCTCCCTTCCCTTTTTGTGTTACTTTCTGCCCAACTATTCTTCCTCATATTCTCTCTCTCATTCTCTCAGCTATTCACCGGATCCTGAAATCAACTGTACAGCCCACATCAGCACAGTGAGATGAGATGGTATAACAGAGTGCAGGACAGTAATCCCTTAGCCAGCCCTCTGTCATGCCAGCGCCACTTGAGAGAGGTAGATTGGAGCTGGCTGGGAACACCTGCACCTGACTGGGGCAAGGGAAACAGCTGTGCGCCTGATTAGCCAGGGGCTATAAACTGGCCCAGGTGAAGGAAGTGGAGAGAAAGAGAAGCCAGGGAGTGGAAGAAGAACAGAGGCTCTACGTGCCTGGCTGCTGAAGCTCCCAAGGCAGCTATCCAAACTATATGTGCTAAGAAGGTGGTGGGACTGCGCACTGTAAATAAATTGCACTGGATTGCTGAACAAGAGGGGCTCGGAGTCATTCGTGACAGAGAGGGAGGCTGAAGCGGAGGGGCGGTGGCAGCCAACCCTTACAGATGGCTTATCCAGCCCTTCCCTGTTAAAGGAGAAAAGAGCCAATCCGGATGACCTCCTTGACCAGATTATGAGCCTGGGACCAGAGCAACAGGTGTTGGAGCTAACGCTCCAGTGTAAAGCATCCCTTCGTAAATGACCAGCTGCCCAGTGTTCCAAGAACGTGAACAAAAGCTGCATTTCCCCCATCTTTTCTGTTCTGTCTCTTCTCTACCTTGTGTCTGTCTGTTAAAAACAGAAATAAATACCCTTCATACAATGGGATCTCCTGAGAGTAAAATTAACCCTTTTCTTTTCATCACAGAAAGGTTGTTAGTATAGTAAGAGAGACTGCTATTTTACCTCCAAAAGAAAACAATCTTTAATAGCTTTTGTTTGTTTGTTTTGGATAATTACTCAACTGCATTTTAATGTAAATGTTTCTTGTTCGTTCTTGTGTTTTAATCAATACATTTCCCACTTTAGAATGAATGTTTGCGAAAGAAATTAATAAACCAGAGTCTCTGTAGAAACCGCTGGAACCTTTGTAACACTGTTTCAGTATTGGGCAGTGAAAGAGTTTATAACACCTTTTAACTGCTTTGGCCCTTCAGATCAATAAATTTAATGGTGCTGTGACTCAGATCTCAAAGGTTTATACAAATGTGGCAATTGGATTGTTGGCAAGCAACTGAATGTTTTCATAATTGGGTTTGGGAAGTAAAAGATTATTATAAGGATTAGGAGCATAAAGCACAAAAAACTGCATCTGTTTCACTCATGAATGTTGCAGGATTTTATTTTGATTTTGTTTCATTCACTTTATCCAAGTGCCTTGCTTTAATTGTGTTTCAACTTTTCTTTTATTCCCTTTTCCTCTCATGAGCTGTGATTTTTAATTTTGCATTTTGATTTTGACCATGGTTATATCCTGTTTGCTTTTCTTGAAGTCTGTAAATGCTTGTAAATTGAAATTTTTTCCAAAAAGACCCCTCAAAAGAGAAAATTAGTAATGGATCTTATCCCATTGCTGCAGAAGCCCAGGGAAATATGACTCTTTTCCCTCAAGTGCAACCCTTTTATATGATTTTAGTGCCTTTAGTTCTGCAGAGGCTGTTCTACATGAATTAACTATCATAAGGAAAGATGGGATAATCCACCCATAATTCCCTTTGGGAGTCCTTAAAGAAAGAGACTTTGAGGAGAAAAATTGGCTACTGAAGTGAACTTCACCATCATGGCTGCCACCCCACCATCTCCTGGGATCCGAGACCTTCTTCAACCTAGTCCTCAGAGATGTCCTGACAAGACTGAGCCAAAAAAAAAAGTACCCAGATGACATTGCCACTTCTACCAGCTCCTGCTGAACCCCAAACACCCCCTGGGACGAAACAGGATTGGACTTTAACAGCTCTAACCTATCTCAACTAACTTCTCCTCTTTTATCCAAAAGGACAATTATTACCATCTTTGATACCATCTAAGAGACTGTTAGACAAGGGGGTTTTTCCTTCTAAAAATTTTCTCCAGCTAAAGTGAAAGGGAAGAAAGAACGTTGTTAAAATAAAAGCCTTATTTAATATTTACGTTTCAAATGCTTTACCTGGTTTTCCTTCTTTTCTTTATCTTTAATAAAAAGTTAAAAGGATTTTTAATGTTGTGTTTGCTATGGCTCTATGCAGTCTGAGGTCTCTGTATACCAAATCCTGAACCTTGTTTAACACTGTTTAATATTGGACAGTGACTGGTTATGTTAACACCTTTAGTCCATATGTTGCATCTGAATTAATACAATTCCCATTATATTGAAGATTAGCTCTGCATGTGAAGAAACTACATAATATATAAATCCATCTCCCAAGATTGTGTGTGCACAGACAACAGTAGCTGCTCAGAATATTGTCTCATCTCCTACAGACACTTTCCTTTAGGAAACTATTGAGGGGTCCCTAGCAGTCAAGACATGGTGTTATTTTTAAATTGTCTGCTATCCAGAATAGAGATTGTATCTTCCTCTGTGTTGGAAAAACACCTTACACACTGATAGCAACAGCCACAAAATAAATAAATTAAATAAATAAATAGTTTAACGGGACTATTTGTGCATGTAAAGCTATTCATGTGTATAAATGTTTGCCATATAGGAGCCCTTCAAGTTATCAACAACCTTATCCCATCCTCTGTCTTTTTTAATATGCAATAGATTTTTGTATGTATATGTCACATTTTATGCTTTTTTTTCTCTCTCTCTATTGTCCTAGGCCTACAAACTTTAAAGTGAATAACTTTACACATATGAATAATCACAGTGAACTCAATTTACACCAGCTAAGGACCTGGTGTATAGTAACCTATGATGCATTTGTTATGTGGTGCAGAATTGGATGAAGTGTAATTAATTATATTTGTACATTCACCAAATACAGGTGAAAATGTGCTTTCTCCTGTGTCTGATCATATATGAAACAAAAAGCCAATATACTCCCCTTAAATGATATTATGCTGAGGTCAAAAGGTCAGAATACACTCCCCCTGCATATGACATATACACCAAGATATATGCCTGTGAATACAAATGATCAGAGTAGGGCATTCATACGTACCCCATACATTTTAGACAATTAATGTTAATTAGACTTTATAGACAGCAAAATCAGCATAAGAAAGCCGCCTCCTTGCAATATTTTTGGTATATTTTTCTATATTTTGAAAGAAAGTTCATTCAGTTTTTTATAAACAATTAATTTGATCTGGATACATATAGTTTGTAAAAACTGGCTGAAAATGCTATACACCTTTTGATTTAAACATGACAGTAGCTTAGCTTTGATAACGCAGACACTGCAAATACTGCTCATAAATTTGCAGCTAAATGTTACAGGTGTCAGTATACTGTTCTGAACTCACATGCTTTCAATTTCTACTTCTATATTTTTGTTTCTTGATTTAACTTGAAATTTGAGCATTTCTTAGTTTAGCTGATTGTCTTTCTAAACTTATTCTTGAACATCAAGATCATAATCCTATCCTTGTTCCTCTGATTGGTGTGTGGGAGAGAAGGGGAAACAGACAAGTGGACAATTTCTGCATCATTCTTCATGCACAGGCCAGGATAGATACAGCCTGGGCGAGGAGTTTTTTGTGATTTCTGGTTTACATAATACTGACATTGATATTGTTTAAACAACAAACAGCAATGATTATGAATATCAATGAATCAGCAGTGAATATCAAATGCTAAATTAAACCACACAGTGGTTCAGTTACTACATTAAATACACTCTACCAATTAATATATGAAAACACTTTACTTACAGGTGAATTAAAGATTTCAATCCTCGAAAAGTATTTCTTGAAATTGACTTAATGCTGTTGTTTTCTATGAACCTGTAATGGGTCATAAATTCATTTTGGTTAAAGCAACACCTGTAACTTGGAAATCCTACCTAGTCCATAATTCTAGAAAAATTTTGTCCACTCACAAATATTCTAGATGAGGAAGGCCCATGAAAGCATCATCACTAATAACATCAAAAGAGTTTGATGAAAACAACCTGCATAAAGAAATACAAAATAAAGTGTTAGATTTTTATACTTTTTAGACTATGGTCCATGCAGACCAAACTCTTATTGACCACATCAAAGATTTTGTCTGTGTAAGGGCTGCTGGATAATATAGCTAAAGTACACTGCCCACATATGGCATAGTATAGTGAAACATATCCTATGGCAGCGACAATGATTTGCTTTCTAGACTAAGGACTAGATCCTCAGCTGATGTAAACTGATGTAGCTCCATTGAGTTCAGTAGGACTTAAGCATGTGTTTATCAGGCCAATCAGCTACCTATGCAAGCTCCATGAACGCAATGGGACTGCACATGTATCACTAAAGACATACCCTGAAGACAATGAGGTGCACAAGTATCTCTAAGGGCCTGAACTGCCCTGCAGAACCATTATTTCTGATGGTGATGTCGGAGAAGAACCTAGCTTGACATTCAGATTCCAGGTTGAGTTTGCAGATCTGGCAGTTAAGAAAAAATCTTTAACTTGTGAAATGAGCACATTTGAGATATAATAAACATGGACCCCCTTAAAGCCATTTTAACTTAGCGTGCAGAGTAGAATCATATTTTAAAATGGATTTTGCCTAATGGAGGTGGTTCTTAGTGCAGGTTTCATTATATATGCCTATATTTTTCTTTTTGTCTATCTGTAAAATAGTTTAATTTTCCCTATAAATCTTTCCATCTTTCATAAAAATTGATTAACGTTAATGCTCAGTCCTATTTATTATTAATAGACAAGTTTGCATTTGACTATTTTAAATCAGCTTTGGACTGGCACACCCCTAATATACAAGGGGATTGTCAGTGAAGACGAACTTCACTTTCCCCATTGGAGTTACAATTGGCTAGATTTGAAGGGTATGTGGACTTATAGTGCAATGTCCTGAGGCATTCAAAGATTCAAAATTTCAAAGCATGAATTAATATATTTAACCTAATGAGTTAATTTCTTCTTTGGAATCCTGCATTCAAAAATAATTTCCAGTTCAATTATTTTCTAGCTCTGATACTATAGGTTATGCTTTCTCCAGTTAAAGAATCTGATGTGGATTTACAGGAATGGTTTTAATAGAAAAGATTTCTTTACATGTTTGTTTCAAAAGCTTGAGGCCAAATCCTGCCATGAGATCCACATGGTAGATCTGCATTATAGCCTCTCTGCAATTCATATTTATTTATTTACTGTCAACAAACTTTTCTCGGGGTAATTTGTATTTGATCACAATCTACTCTCCTTGAAGCACATAGGAATAAAATAGTATTCCTTTAAATAGTTTGAGCCCTCAAGTAGCATTCACTGTGGTCTATGTTTTAGAAGCTGCTATAACCCAACCAGAGCATCAGAGTGTATATGAACCTAAGTTTTCTTTCCTTCCTCTTCTCCCAACTGTGGAATGGGGAGGGGTTTTTTGTTCCCAGTCACAAATTGGGAAGGTAAAGCCTACAGTATATCATTCTGTTTCTGTGTTTCTTGTTGTTTAAGGACGCGCAGTACTCATTTGTCATAGACCTGCAGTCTGACTTCTGAAAACATATCAAACTGCTCAGGTCCCGCGTCGAATATACTCACAGATATATCTGGAAAATATTCAGCATTGTCTGTAGAAATAGCAGGTTTTTTAAGTGAGCAATCTGGGGATGGTTTATACTGTTTTAGCATACTCCTTGTCTAAGCCCACAATGGAACAAAAACTGGTTTTGTAAATTTGGAGATTTGTTGCAGCATTTTCTTAGCAACAGCATGGGGTACATGTGTTAGTGGAGTGAATAGTATATCATGCAAATGCAGGCTGAAGTATTTATTAAGTATTGGTATTATTTTATGTATTACCATCGGACCTAGAAAGCCTAGTTATAGTCTTGGACCCCACTGCTCTAGGTCTAGAGCAAAAAGATGGTTCTTGCTCCAAGGAGCTCCCAGTCTACTCCACTTAACCTATTGTGGTAAAGTCAGGCCAAATATCTACAAAAGGGTATGACTATTTGTGAGCTGGGAAGTGCCCGCCACCGCTAAAGGCCCCTCCCCTGGGGAGGAGGAGTCACTGGACCCAGGACACAACTGATTGCATGGGACAAAGAATGAAGAAAGGAGCGGGTGTGGGGGTCACAGGGTCAAACGGAGGGAACCAGAATGAGACACCGAGCAGAGAACTCCGGACAGTGCCCACTGCTCCCAGAAAGTGTCAAGGGAGCCAGTGGACGCTGCCCAGAGGAACTCTCAGAGGAACTCTGCCCAGATGTGTGAGTGAACAGAGGAAGGGAAGTAGGCCCCACAGTTGCCAGGGCAGGTATGTGACCCCTAGACTGCTAAAGGCCCTTTTCCCTGCAGGCAGAGCTGAGGTTATTGCAGGTCAATTAGAGACACCTGGACCCAATTAAGGGCTGCACCAGGCCTACTTAAACCCTGCCTCCTCTAGAGGGAGTGGGGAACAAAGGAGATGGAGAGAAAGGAGCTGCCAGAAGATTTTGGCAGCTGGAGGAGAGACTTCCCCGGACTAGGAGATAGTGCTTCTCTGCAGCTGGAGAAGCAGAGATGGAAAGACAGTGGCCCCAGCCTGCAGAAAGGACCGGTGTTTCTCCGATCCTCCAGGGCTTGACCACCACCTCTACAACCCTGAGAAGGAGCCACAGCAAGTTACCTCCCTGGGCCTGGGTCATATACATGGACTGGGACTACCCACCCCTCCCCCATGGGGTTGAAGGACACTCCACAGGCCTGAAATAAGGCCTGCACCAAAAGCTCTGTGAGAGAGGTGCCAAGAGGAAGAGACAAAGGACTTGTCCAAGTGGGGCAGAGTTACCTCAGGCCCCACTGCCAAAGGAGACTGTTGCCAATAGACGGGACCAAGGGAGGGTTGCTATACCACACTATTCTATGGCCCAAGCTAGAAGTAGGATTGATAAGTGTAGGTGGCATGTCACAGCCAAGAGGGAGGGTTATGATGTCCTTTTCACTTTACTGACGTACAAGCAACATAATACAGATAAAGCCATTTCTTTTTCTCTCTGTTGGAAGGCCCAGCTCAGGAGTCATGTGGGCTTTGTCCCTTTTGTGATCTGTGACCACTTTGGAAAATCTTATAGGGAATAATGCACAATGAAACAATATTCAGGTTTCCATAGTAACTACATTTACCTATTTACCCTGTATCCAAAATTGTACAGTGTGCCTGCACCTCCTTCTCAGCTCCACTTGAGGTAGAAAAGCACAGTTTGAGTCACAGTTTCAGCTACCTGAGCACCAACAGTTTAATGTAACAGCTTTAGTGCTCTAAGATATCAAAATTTCACTTCATAGCAAATCCATTGCACATGTGAAATCAGTCATACACAGGTGTCTTTTTTCATTTTTGAACAGACTGAAAAGAAGTCTCTCTTGTCAGGTTTCTGAAATAAATTTGGATACTGATAGCAAACCCAGTACAAACAGTTCAGGTTTACATCTCCTATATCTTTGTATAGCTGATGATTATATAATCACTCTTCCAGTTTTCTAGAAAGCTGTTTCTCTGGAGAATTTGTAACATTTTACAAACAAATGAATCTAAAATCTAAATATCTAAAAATATTCCCGTGTTCTATTCAATGCATACGGCTTCATGGTGTTTGATTTTGTAATGATTGCTTAAGAATTTACGATTTTCAGAAATCTCACTATTGTAGAGAATGCAAAATAACAAATGATGGGCCAAATCCAGTCCCTATCCAGGCAAAACTCGTGAAGTGTCTACACTTCCACTCAAGTCGATGGCAGTTTTGCCTGAGTAAGGACTTTAGGATTTGTCCCATTGAAATTAAGAGCCTGATCTCAAGAAGTCCTGAGCATCTCATCAATGGGAGTTGCAAGTGTGCACACATTTCGGGATCAGGCCAAGGAGATTGCAGAAAAGAAACAGGCATAGTTGTTGCAATGCTCCTACCCCTTCAGTATCATCCATTAGAGTACAATACATAAGATAATAGCATATCTGTCATCACAGAAAGCAATCTTCAGAATTGAATCTATTCCAAGTAGCAGTGACAGCAAATAATAATAATTAATAAAACCCGAAAACACCAAATAAGTACATACAGTTTAGCTCCCCCACCCCATTAAACATATACTATCTTTCAAAATTACCTTTACTTCAAAGTCTAACTGTCTGTGTATTTTGATGTGTAATGGATCCACCCTTGCTATTTCTTATAAAATGAGTATCCAGACCCTTACTATATTGTTTATGGATATATATGTTTCATAACAAATAATCATATGATATAAATATTTCTCACAGAAGCTGCAGAGACGGTGTGAGCAAAAAACTCCCTTCTGGGATTTTAGTAAAAGCAGATCTCACAAAGGATCTGGAAAGAAGGGGGAAAAATTACGTTAATGTGGTCTCAAATATTCATAATTACAACACTGATGTGAATCACAATATATTTTCTTTACATAGCTACTATTAATTAAAAATAAAAATGAATCTGTTACAGGTTTCACATAATGCAGAAAAAAGCATTAAAAGGTACACGTATAGAAGAAGGAGATGTAAAAATCAGGATTCAGGGATGCAACACAATTTTAACATTTTATCTAATGATTTTGAATGCTGACAGTTTATTCTCTACTTCAAGCATCCTTCAGTCTGCACTGAAAGCACCAAACATAATAGTTCATTTTAAATAATAAATTAAATAACCAAATGCTTACAGCCCTTACAGTGAGATAACATCAGGCGGAACGCTGGTTGGAATAGATCTGGCATTTTCACATAAAGCATTATCTTTGGTACAAGTACACCAAGCAGGACATTTTGGCTTCACTGATTTCTTCCCTTCAGTCAGCAAAAGCACAGATAAAAGGCATAGGAAATAAGCAATTCTTCTAAAGGGTCTGCTGGTATTTCCCATTCTTTTGATCCACTCTGGTTCCAGCCAGTTGAAAGAATATCCCAAAACATGAACAGGGCTTCTTTATTCAGTTGTTAGATGTCTTTCTATAAGGCCAAGTCAATGTTTGTCTCTCCTTTTCCAACCCTTTTTCCTTTCCCTCTGTATCTGTTTTTGGAGATAGAAACCTGCAGCTGATGTCTGTGTTTCTACTCACTCAGGCAATGCACTGCTCAGAGAAGGGACCTGCGAGGTGCTGTAAGATGGGGAAAATCCAACCGGCTGTCGGAAAAAAAAAAAAAAAAAAAAAAAAAAAAAAAAGACTTGCATCAACACTGAGCACAACAGAGCATTAGATTGCAAGTTGCTGTAACTGAGAAAATCCACTGCTTTCTGGTTTCATAGGGAGGCCCTTCCTTGTTACCAAAAATAGTACAGCATTATGTTTTGCTGGTGGGTGGGTGAGCGGGTGTGGGGTGGAGTGTGCATGTGTGGGGAGAATCAGTCATATTTTTCTGGATCCTTACAACCTCATAAACCTTTGGGAATTATGCTTTACATATTACAAGCAGCAGAAGTAAAAAAGCCAATATCCACTGGAAAATGAAATCGAGTGAAACCATCAAAAGCATTTCTACGAAAACTGTTATATTAATTGCTATCCTTGGCCTTTATTGTACATGTTTGTATCACTGAAAAACAAACATGCACATATGGAAAATATTACTGAATAGGAGAGAATGCCTGCAACTGTTATTTCTAAACAAAATATTCTATCATGCAAAGCTTTTGCCACACTGCATTTTTTAAAGAACACCCTTACCTCTCTCACATGTCTGCCAAATGATGTGCATCACTGAATGTTCAAAATAAACAATATTCAACAAAGTTCAATTTAGAAATTGATTTGGTTGGTGCCTGATTTGATCATTTTTAGAAGAAAAAGGGAAAGTTAGCTGTTTAAAACATCTAGATACATTACAATTACAATGAAGAAAGGACCTTATTTCAGTGGGAGTGGGACTGGGACCTATCATCATCAATTATCATCTATCTATCTATTTATTAGTGTTACAATAGTACCTAAAGACCCCAATTTAAATTAGTTCTCTTTTGTGCTAGTTGCTATACAAACATATAGAAATAAATGGTCCTTTCCCTATAGAGCTTACAATAAGTTACATTTACTATTGTACATAGACTTTTAAAATTTCAAATAAACATAAATATATGAAGATTAGTAAAACAGAACTAATCATAGTCAAACATTTAGAAAGACATATTTAATGGAACGTTTTGCACTTTACATAGCATGGCCCATCTGAAGATAAAGAACATTGCAAACATTAATGCATTTAACCTTATCACACCCATGTGAGGGAAATATCATTATCCCCATTTAACAGATTAGAAATAGAGACACAATTAATTTTGCTTGAGAAAGAAAAGTGAAGAGTTTAACACAATCCTGGTTGTCATAGCCATCAGGATTGGTGAAGGGTCTAGGCAACCAAGATTGGGAGAATGGCTATGTACATAACTGAGTTTCAAGATTACTTCTGGCATGTAAGAGTCATAGATTCATAGATTTCAAGGCCAGAAGGGACCCATTAAATTATCTAATCTGACCTCCTGTTAACACAGTGCATATAATTTCACTCAGTTACTTCTATAACTTGTGTTTCACTAAACTATATCTTTCAGAAAACCATCCAGTTTTGATCCGAAGACTTTAAGAGATGGAGTATCCATCAGTTCACTTGGTAGTTTGTTTCAATGGTTAAATAGCTGCATAGTTAAAAATGTTTGCCTTATTTCTAATTTGAATTTGTCAGACTTTATTTTCCAGCCATTGGTTTTTATGTCTTCCTCACCTAGATTAAAAATCCAGTTAGTATTAGGTATTCCCGCTCCCCCCAAAAATACATATACACTGTAATCAAATCATCTCTTGATCTTCTTTTTGATAAACTAAATAGAGCTTTTTAAGTGTCAAACCTTAAAGACTCCTCTTGTTGGTCTGGATCTTAGGGCTTGTTTATACAATGAGTTAGTGCCCAGTAAACTGAGATGTAGATCCACAGCATTTCAGTGTGCCATGCATTAATTGTTCATATGGACTCTGCTGCTGTGCATTAAAAGTTCCCTAGTCCACACTGATGCAAAAGACGCAATAAGCCCAAGGTTACTGCATACTGACATGTCATATAGACATGACCATAGATAAATAATCATAGCAAAATTAGTGGGCCAGTTTTATTCCTGTGTAATCCCTTTGAAGGCATTCACTCTCCTTTGAAGATTCAGTTCATAGAACTAAAAAACACAAAGGATGATGTCAGCCCATGACATCAGTGCCTTTAAAACAAAGAAGGGAAAATCTTCCCAATCCTGGTATATGATAAAAAAGAGAAGATAAAGGAGAAGGCAAAAAAGTGGCAGCATCAGATAAGTGCAAGATGGACTATACTAGAGTCCCCATGGAAAAAGTTTCTTAATTCATGTTATGGAGGCATACTGTATAACAACATTTGGATTAGGCTCCATGTGAAACCATTGTTGTGAGCTATGTCAAACCTAGCAGAAATAAAAACAAAGTTTAGATAACCAAGCTTCAGGAGTGCTGTGTTTTATATATAATTCAGTTTGAATTATAAAGTGATTATTGTGGACATCTACCTAGGTACCTAAAGAAAAGGAATGTAACAGTCACATACAGCTATATCTTCTGCACTTACCTTTTGCTTTGCTGTCTTTCAGGATTATGAGGTACTGTAACTGTGAGATCCTTAGAATGGAAAGTCCAGCTTTGTGTAGTATATGGCCAAAAGAGACTGTCATGTACACCTTGTATGCAGTAGATTTCAGGGCTGCTAATAGCAGGTCAGGCTCCTCTAACAGATGTAGACTGGCTACAGAGCCTGCTTCTCAGAGAGATGCACCTGAGATGCATCTTTCATAAGATCCTTCAACATACTGTCAGGCCTGGCTGAATGCAGTGTAGTTGTAGCTATGCTGGTCCCAGGATATTAGAAAGACAAGATGGGTGAAGTGATATCTTTTTCAGTGCATTTCAGTATGCCAGTGAAGTTTTTGGATGCTTGAGAAAATGTGTCTTCGAAGATCATGACATCAAGAATCAAAACAAGCTTCTCTTGTACCAGGTCATTGTTGTCCCTGCTCTCCTGTACAGTGCCGAAACCTGGATCACATATAGTAGACAACTCAAGGTTCTTGAAAGATACTATCAGTGGTGCCTCCCCAAGATCTTCCAAATCAAATGTAATAACCGACACACCAACCTCAGTTTTCTGTCCCAAGCCAAAGCTATGATCATCTTCACCAACTCCGTTGGGCTGGTCATGTTCTTTGAATGCCAGAAAATTGACTCCCAAAGTAAGTTATGTTTTCACAACTGAGCTATGACCAATGAATGAGGGGTGGGCAAAAAAAGTGCTTCAAAGACACCCCTCAAAGTCAGCATGAAGAAGTGCAATATTGACATAAACCCATAGGAAACCCAATCCCTTGATTGATCAAAATGGAAAAGGTCCTTGTAGCAAGGATCCCAGTATTTCGAGATCCAACAGAGACAACAGGAAACGGAGAAACAGAAAAGAAGGAAAGAACGCGCTGCAGTCCAATTCAACAATCCAGACCCAGCCCTTGCATTGGGAAATGTCTGCCCCAACTGTGACAAGATCTGTGGATCTCAGATCAGTCTCCACCTGCAAATCCACCAGTGATAACTGGCTATCATTTTTTGGAAAATAATCATTCTCGAATTCTGGGGGATCGCCAATGATCCGACCAACTTCTGTTAGTAAGAGAGATAAGTTTTCAAGCCACACAGAGGTCTTCTTCAGGTCTGGGAAAGGTAAAGTGGAACAGATTGTTTAGCATAAGTTGTTAGTGTATATTGTAAGGGACTATTCAAGGTAGAGTCAAAAGAGAAGCCTGAGAGCTTAAGTTCATTACTCTGCTGGACACTAAAATTCATGGACTGAAGAGAGACACTGGATTTATGGCTTATTACAACGATCTGTAACTCACTAACCCCCTGTTTTTGTCCTATGATTGCAGAGGTGTTAATGGGTCACTCTATCTTAAATGGTCTCTTACAATATGTGCAAACCATTTATGTTAAACAACCTGTTCCACCTTGCATTTTGCTGTGACACTGGGAGTACCTTTGCCAGACCTGAATCTCCGTTTGGCTTGAAACCTTTCTCTTTCTTACCAACAGAAGTTGGTCCAATAAAAGATATTACCTCACTCACCTTGTCTCTCTAGGTATGGCGGAAGTTAGCTGAAATAAAGTTTGTTGTGCACAGTGCTGCCTAATGGCTGAACAGTATAATACAGTTTAACATTGCATTACAGAAACCAGATGTTTGTGGTGTTATGCACCATAGTTGTAGACATATTGGTCCCAGGATATTACAGAGACAAAGTGGATGAGGTAATATCTTTTTTGTGGTGCTGGCATTTTCAAACCCTTCATTCATAGTTGAGAGAGAATGAGAGCCTGCTCTTGAACATGAAGATCTCAGATAGCAGCAGTCTGATTGGAATAGCACCTACTTAACGCTTACAAAACATATTATCTTCTTTTTAGGTCAAGTCTCCATATACTTGACTATCACGAGATGGTCAGAGGATATTGAAATGGCAGAGCTTTACAATTATGCTCCTTAATCAGGATTTGGAGGATCCAAAAATAAAAAATAAAAAGGATTTGTCTAAATTTGATGGCTCTTATCTTTTTGGCTTTTGGTTAATACAAATAATTCATGCCAAGGACAGGCCCTCAACTCTTTTACCGCTAAGAAGAAGCTTCAGTGTCCACAGCACTTCCTGAGACAGGCTTGAGTTCCAACTGGTAGTCACCCAAAACTACTTTCATTCCTAGCGCTTCTACCATCAATAAGAAAAATGGCACAATCACACTATATTAAGGCACTGATGTTGTTAAGAATCAAATACTGCCCCCTTCTCATGGGCATGGAGTTGCCATCCTGCCTGCAGTGGAATTTGTATAGTTGTGCTGTTCAGAAGGAGACAAGAGTTGTGGAGCTTAAATAGGATGCACCACCCATGTTCTGTGGAGTGCAGCTCAGTCACGGCAAGCCGCATGCACTCACACAGGAAGGGTTCATGGGGTGAGGCCAGTGGATTCACCCTGCATGGATCCATTAGCCTATCTCCAATTTTTATGCTGAGAAGAGAAAGTTTTGTGTTTTGTCTGGCAAATCTATCCATTAAAGAGGGCAATATTTTACCACTGATGATGAAGCCCCATGTTCCATTTTTTTAAAGTTACTTGTTTAACTCAACCCTCAATCATCCAGGCGTTTCTTTTGCATCTATACTCCAGCCACATTGAGACCCTCATGAAAACACTGAAGTGTTGTAGATTTTTCAGTAAGAATATCATGTCTCTAAGTCCCAGACATGTTGCCACAGAATAGTACCATGATTCTTGGTTAAATTGTTTCTGTCCTGAAGACCTGTAAAATATACTTTCCCTTTCAAATTACATGTCAAAACAACCTGTTTCTCCACAAATATAAATATTATAAATGTTTATTTGATCACAGTCCTGTAAAAGAAGAGACACAAATGACATTTTTCCAGGCCTTTCTTGTGCTAAATTCTGTATCTGCTTTCTTTCCATGAATTTGTATAAAAACAATGTGGTTTGTGGATTTTCAGTGGCATATTCATGCTTCAGTCACTGCGATATTTGGCTTTACTCCTTGCCACTGCAATCATTGTCGGTTTTCTGGCTCAACAGAACAAGCAATATAACCTGCTCTGTTCAGCATCAGAGTGCCTGATCTGCTTCCAGGTGCTTACAATCTTGTTTTTGCTTGTGCTTGAGAGTGTGATTAGACAGCAAGTGACTCCTGCTTTGTTTCCTTGTCTTCAATGCGGTTTGTAAGGGTAGATTGAGGAGTAGTGAAATGTTGATCAGACCTCCCTGGGATGATTTTTAGGCATTGTTTTCAGTACTTTGGAAAATCTTCGTCTTGCTGTGCAATGGAAGTGCACACTGGCAGACATGTTTCAGAAGGGGCAGAGATGAGCTTGCATTGTGCTTCTGGCTCTTACTAGCCTCTAGTTTGTTTTCATTGTGATATTTATAAATGAAGGCCAGCTGATCCTTTTAAGTAGTACTACATATATCAGTTCTACCAATACAGAAATAATATGCAATGTGTTTGGTTTTCTAGAAAATGGTCCATAAAACTGATTGAGCTTTATAAGCTGTGAATTTGATTGCTAAATCTGAATCTCACTGTATTCATTTTGCGTTCTGCTCCACTATCACTACTGGTAGGTGGCTACTGTAACCTGGCAACATGAAGAATTGCAGTGATCTATGTTCTGCAAAACCTCTTAAGGCTTAGCTGCTAACTCCAGTCATTAGCTTTTCCTTTAGCATTTGCTTTGCATCTTCCTTAACTTACAAATGTGGATAATACATATATTGGTTACTTGTTTTCCCCTCTGTTTCAGCTGCATGAAGTGGCTAAAGCTGGACAGAGAGCAGCAGCCCTCAAAAACAGAAAGGTGGAATGAGGCCAGTCTACTCCTTGGAGACATGAACTTGTTTGTCTGTGTTTTCTGCTCTTTGTCTTTGCCTCTCTTCCAGTACGGGAATTTTTTTGACTTTCACTCCCTTTCTTCAAAATCTGAGAATCAATAAACTTTGCATTGTTTTAAGCGAGTCAGATTTTTGTAGTGTATTGTACATTTGTTAATAATGAGGGTGTGATATTTCTCCTTTTGAATTTTTATTGTTAGATCTGAGCAAATCATTATTAGCGAATAAGATACAGATTGCATCTATTTCTGTCTGGGATTTATTCTCAAACAGGTTATTTCCTTGAATATATCTGTTGTTTGAAATTGTTTGGCAAACACCTTGTTTGAATAAACATTCTTCAGTGGATCAAACAGTTTGGTACAAGTATATGGTAGATGAAATTTAAGATGTGTTGACTAGTTCTGATTAGATGTATCTATCACATGGTATCGTTTCTGTTCCCTGATTGGATTGGATTAGGGTAACTCCTAATATTGGGCTTCTGGTGCAACTATACACATTCATGAGCTAAAAAACTGCTTTCAACAAATATTCTCAACTAGCTGGTTAAAATTTTCTATTTCTGTGAACATTCCTACATAAGCTTGTTTGCTAGTCTATTTGAGGAAAATAAACACAAAAGTTCAGGAATCATAGCCAAATTAACTATTTTAAAAATAATGTAATACATTTTTGAGGCATTAACTCTGCTCTACTGACTATATTTGCATATTCACATTAGCACAATATGTTTTCAATACTAATATACAGCAACATTTTAATAAACTGTCTGTAGTTTGATATTGACTACATTTCTCTCTGCAGATAGTTGTCATCTATTTTATTCTGCTTTTGGAAAAACTGGCAGTCCCCTGTGCTCACTGTATACACTCTTGCAGATGGACAATAGTCATCTTCACATATATTTTGCTGTGTGAGCAATTACTATGGCACCCACAAATTCAGGGGAAACCTAAAATGACAAGCTTATTATCATGGCTCTGTTGCAATTGTGCTTAGAGCAAAAGGATTTTGAGATCAGAGATTTCTGCAAATCTCTCACAATTCTGAGTGTACATTCTCAGTGCTGACCTTTTAACAAATTCTGCAGTAAATGCCAAATTCAAACCAGCTGAGGGTCTGTTTTACCTCACCCTCAATAAACAAAAGAAAGTCCTTTTAAATACAACCAGTTCTGAAAGGTTACCCTTTCTGGTGGTGCAGTCACTGAGAACCAGAAATTCTTTGTGCTTCTTACAGGAACTTGAGTAAATGAAAGAAGAATCAGGCCCTAGTCAAACTTGTGTGATGATGCAGAACACTGATTCGAATGGACTAGCCTTGTTGTCTAAACAGGTAGCTTTTCTATTGCTTGCTTGGATGTTCTTTAATATAGCTCCCATTTCACTTATAGAAATATGTCTGCATATGACAGGAAACATATACTGAAAATGTAACCTAACTCCTTCTGTACTTTTATTCTGTGATAAAACAGAGCTGTGCAGCATGTTTGCAGCAAAAATGAAATTATGCAAAATTCATCTCTGTTCAGACTTTGTTACTATTATAACAAAGGTCTTCATTGACATACTTATGATTCTTAATTATTTTTTTTAGTACTAGAAATGTAGATACCACAGAATACTAGAGATTGCATGAGAATCTCAGTTTTAGTTTTTTTAAAAAGTAAATTTCTATTTCTCATGATTGCAGAAAAAAAAAACCCTTGAAAATGTAAGCTGTAAAAACTCATAAACCAGAATCAAATAAAAAGAATCCAACATTTATTATTTTTAATATTTCATTATTTTTAATCCAATCTCATGATTTTTGGGGACCTCACTCATGATTTTTGAATGCCTGGGGTTGGTAATACTGTTAAAATTAAGCATATGCTTAAGTGTGTTGTTTGATTGGGTCCATACTGCACTTCATGCAAAATAAGATTAATTGAGCTGATTGAATGTTAATTACCTTTACCAGATCTAGCCAAAGTATTCCTACTTAGATTTTATTGTAGGTTTTTGTCTTTAAAATTCAGACATACAAAAGCCAGTGAAAGAACATTTTTTAAAACTAAAAACAGTAGATATACAAGTCCAGTAGTTCAAGACAGAGCAGAATCAGAAAAAAATTCTGATGTTCAAAGGCTCTTTGTGAATCCAGATTAATTTAAGTGTGACTATATCCTATATAAAGAAATGTATCAGGAAAGGAGGCAAGTTAAAGAAATGTGCCAGGTTTCCTCTTTCTGTATTCACAAAATCTTCCAAGAGAATTTGGCTTTAGCTAAATTAGGCCTTGGGGAGAGGGACAGACCACATGTGCGAGGTTGGAGAGGTGGTAGCTTTCTGTCAGTCAAAATTCCCAATGATTTCAGTGGGACTGGCATCTGGCTTTCTGAGAAATAATATACCCTCTGTGAATGGGCTTCTTTCAAGACCCTTTTGGAGAGTAATATTGTGTGTTTCAATATTTAATCTACTTCTCTTTCTATGTTTTCTCTGTGTGGCATAATCAGATATTAAAAGCATCATTTGCTTCAGCAAATCTATAGAAAATGCATTATTGGAAATGGTCTGATGACTTTTGAAGAGAAAGTTCTATATGTATTTTTAACAGACACTGGCAAAAGTGATGTGAGTGACAGCTGGGTTGCTGGTTGTAAGGTTAGATGTATCCTTATCTCATATGTGACAGCACTGCAAACAGAGGGTAAAATGGCAAGCAGGTAATGATTAATGTCAGTGTGAAACTTGAAAAGCAGCCCAGGTTTGTTAACAGTTTGGCAAGGTCTATGAACCTGCACCCAGTTCTGAGTGTATCTGGATGATGGTTTTCTCAGTGAAACCAGAAGCACTGTGTTTTTGTCTCTGTTTGAGTTTTGTAAACATGAAATTCAGAATGAAATACATGGTGCAGGTTCACTCGAGTGAATCTGAATACAGCATTGCTAATAAACTCACTTATTCAAGACCGAACCAGTTTCTGTGAGGAAACATGGAAAAAAGTGAACCTCACAATTGTTTTTAGTGTTTAGATTGCTATTGTTTTTAAGTTAACTGCATGTGACAGAATAAATCCTCAGATCATTTATAGTAGACTAACAGGAGGCTGGTAACCCCCCCAAAATCCTCAGATATTAACCTTTATTATACTTGTAATTATTTTATTTTTTCTGTTATTTTACACAAATGTGTCTTAAATGTTAGAGTATTTTTGTTAAGTAGCAGAATAAACAGGATTTTAGGAGAGATTCTCCAGTCATTAAAATGAAGCTCAGTAAAATCCATTAGTCTGTACAGACGCTGTGGGGGATAGAGGCCCCCTCAAGTCCCCTGCAGACCCCACTTCAGGTCCGTGCACTGTCTTTCTCTCTCTCCCCAGCAGACGCCTCAGGGGTTCTTGGCACAAACAAACAAAAAAGAAAAGTCCTCTACCCTCTTTCTTCCCTTATGGGAGAGAGCAGTCCATAGGAAATTGAAAGGAGCAAGGGTGACCTGGAACTCAGGCACTCTTGCTGGATCAGCACTTTGGGCTTAGTCTACATGGAGTCCACCTCCAGCCCCTCCTCATGGGGGATGATGCTCTGTGGCTGGGGTCAAGCAGCTTCAGGAGCGGTGAGGCTTGTTGCTGTCCCCCTCTTAGAGAGCCTGGCATGGCTGTTTGAGACAGGGCAACCCTCTTCTTGTTCATCACGCCTTCCTGTGGCAGGTTTTCCCTTTTAAGCTCCCCTGTTCCAGGCAGCACACGCCTTGCAGTGTACGCCTCTCGTTGATGTTGAACAGGCCCAGAGGAGCTCGTTAGTCCCCTCTCTGTCAGTGTGAGGGTGTTCCCATTCACAGACCCCAAAACAATCCAGCAGTGGCATTACAGCTAATTGCCATTTAATTACCTACAAGTACAATCCATGGTGTATAACAGTGGTTCTCAACCAGGGGTATCCCCTGGGGATACACAGAGGTCTTCCTGGGGGACATCAAATCATCTAGGTATTTGCCTACTTTTACAAAAGGCTATATAAAAAGCACCAGCAAAGTCAGTACAAACTAAAATTTCATACAGACAATGACTTGTTTATACTGCTCTATGTACTATACACTGAAATATAAGTACAATATTGATATTCTAATTGATTTTATTTTATAATCGTATGGTAAAAATGAGAAAGTAAGCCATTTTTCAGTAATCGTGTGCTGTGATTCTTTTGCATTTTTATGTCTGATTTTGCAAGCAAGTAGTTTTTAAGTGAGGTGAAACTTGGGGTGTGCAAGACAAATCAGACTCCTGAAAGGGGTACAGTAGTCTGGAAAGATTGAGAGCCACCGGTCTATAACATGTTTGTTCATGGAAAAATGTTTGAACTCTTCTATACAGCCAATATGATGATAATTAAAAACATATAGTACATATGATAAAATCCTTCCTCTGAACACTATATGTTGACCTTGTGAATTTTCTACATGGCATTAAGGTCCCTGCAGAGTTGTCATAACTTTTATTATAGTTGTATTTATTTTATTTTTTCTGTGCTGTTTTGTATAAATGTGTCTTAAATGTTAGAGGATTTTTGTTAAGTAGCAGAGTAAACAGGATTTTAGGAGAGATTCTCCAGTCATTAAAACTAAGGTCAGTATTCAGCAAATAATTACCAACCTGTATAAAATACAAAGACAAAAGGTACCAAATCTGCAACCTGCATAAATGAATATTTCATGCTGGTTGAACAGGAGAAAAAAGGCATCCAAATGGATTACTAGTTCATGATTCAAACGCAATGGGAGAAATCCTGGCCCCATTGAAATTAAGGGGCGTCAAAGTCATCTCTGTTGTAAAACCACAGAAGTAATGGGATTACACCCAATGCAGGACCTGCCTCATCATTTGCATAGAGTTGACTCATGACAGAAAATCAAAATACTTTGGAAACTTGTGCTATGGACCAGCGCTGAGCCATTTTAAGGTCTTTTTTCAAGCTTCTTCCAGGATACTATAAGCCCTGTTGATGGCTTCTCAATTATATTTTATTGTAGTCTCCAGAACTTATAGCACCCTATAAGAGGCTTTAAAAAAGACTTGACATTCTTACAAGTTCAATCTTTTTTCCTTAGGCAAACCTTGGGCCTCACTCAATCTATTTGGAAGGCTTCCACAGCAATGTTTCTTCCAGGCTGTGAAAAGGAAGGATGTGCACTGTCTCAACACAAAGTCCTGTAGAGATTACTCCAGAAACATCAAACACAGTCCCAGGTTGCATTACTTTTCCACTGTTATGAGAGGCCCCATAGGCAGCTACCTGCTAGAGAAGACCATTGTGTGGCTCTGCTTGTTTATGCGCTGACCAGCATGACTTTAGCACAGCGCAAGGAAAGGCTTTGTTATCTGGCATTTCCCCTTTCTGCTGGCTGACTATTTCCTTCTAAATGGAAGAATAAAAATAATGTAAAATCATATCTAAGCAGTGACTATGGTTTTGATGTAATTGTCAGCTTTTCTAGCAACAGAATCAGACGCTTTTAAATTATGGCTACTCAGAAGCCAGGGGATATTCCCTACCTTGATTATAATAATGTTTGAGTAGGTCAAATATTGGATTTAGGCTGCTTTCTACACATTACTTTCCTGAGACAAACACCCTAATCCAGTCTGGCATGCATGCTTCTGGATCATGATTTGGCAGCCACCAGAGTCATGGGACAGTTTCTGCTGTTGCTCTTGTGCTGAATACTTCTGAGATCACCATGGAGACTCCTATTCTCCTAATGACATTGAGATAGATTGCCTCTTCCCATGAAAAAAACCCTTGTGTGAAGGCTCAGAGGAAGAAACTCTTTTATGAGGATGTGCTTTTGGAGATACTCCTTTTGTTCTCTTGGCAGGGGGGGGAGGGGGACAGGGAGAGGGTTTGCCACTTTCCCCCAGAAAATAGGCTAGGGGTGTGCCTCAAACAGCTTAAAGTTCCATATTTCCTATCCCTCCCTGGTGATAGGAAATCTCCATCCAGGAGAATTCCCACCACAGGAAGTCCATGAAAAATAAAACACAATCTTCAGCTTTTCTGACCAATCTTCGCAGGGCCAGACTGTGTGTGAGAAACATACATCATCGGTATATAAGTTACATATGCGGCCCCATCACTGTAGTATCTGAGCACCACACAGTCTTCAGTGTATTTATCCTCATGACACACCTGTGAGGCAGAGAAGTATCCCCAGTGGGATGGGAAACTGACACAGAGAAAGGAAGTGTCACACAGAAAGTCCATAACAGAACAGGAAATTGAACCTCTTGTCTTCTGATTCCCAAGCTAGTTCTCTAACTGCATGATCCTTTCTTCTCCCACCCAATGCTGCCTACTTCTCACCAGATTAGTGGAGGGTTCTCCACAGGTTCAAAATGCATGATGCTGTGAAGGCAGCTAAATCTCTCTCTGCAGGGGATGGGCGAGATCCACATACAGATGGTTCTCTTGTCATGTGAATGGGGTGGAGGGTATGATCTGTATTGGTGTCTGCAGAAAAGAATGTGGAGCGAGCAAGAATGGTAATCAATCCTTCCTTAATATGTTAATATTTTGTTTAAAATTGAATGTGACTTTGATGGAGGCAGGATTTCATCCAAGATATCTGTTTGAAATATTTTCTACCTGCTACATGCACTTGCATTTACAATCTAATTTGTGGAGCTGCAATTTTAATTTTTACATTGTTATGGACCTAGCATAATCATTCCTGTTTTTATTGACTGCAGAGAATACAATTTGATATGTTTGTATGAAAAGTCTGACTGTTTTGTTCCATTTTAAGATACTTGTATTCTCACAATGCTAGAGACCAGGGTGATAGGCATCTTAAAAGTACTTTGGATAGAAAGATAGATAGTACCCAATGTTTAATTTCTGAATCATCTTTGTCATAAAATAACACTAAATTTGATTTAATTTGAAATATAACCCTTATTATTTTCATTATTTGGCAATCAGTAGTGCACAGGTCCTAACACAAGTTCAATTCTAGTCTGGCTGGCATTCAGTATTATTAAATTAGGGCTCAGCATAGTACTGTATAAGTAGCTTTAAAAGTAGGTGAAAATGGAGTTTTATTCATTCATTCCATTTTGCTGCACTGAACAGTCTCTTTATATTTGTCTGCCCTTCAGTGTCCATTAGATGATAAGCTGTTGGTCACTTTGGACTAGATAGTGCCACCTTTACACATGCTGAGTATTACCTTGCTCTGCTAGTAATCCAATTAAAATAAAATGTGGAAAAGGGCCAGATTCTGCTACTCTTTAATTTTATTCTGCCTTATAATAAAAAATACTCTTAAAATCTACCAATATGATCTAAGACTTTCCAATATACTATTGTAAACCAAACAATGGCCTCTGTTATTGAATATTGTTGTATTTTCTTATATTTAAGGGAAACAAGCTGGAAGAATATGATTATTTTGGCTGACAATCCTGCATAACACGGGTCACAGAATTTCACCCACTAATTCCTGCATCAAGCCCATAACTTCTTTTTGAACTAGAGCATGACAGCTATCTGTCCAGGCACAGAAGTTTGCTTGAAAAATACAATTGCAGTATTGTGGCCTCAGTCCCACTGCTTAGATTGTAAGCTCTCTGGTGCACAGACTATGTCTTGTCCATGTTCCATAAAATGTTAGGTGCATTGCTGGTGCCCAATAAATAAATAAATAATAAATATAAAAAATACTGATAGACCACTGGCTTCTTTTCAATGTTCATATTGGACAAATTACTATGTATCTATGTTGTGGCGATTGTGCACAAAACTAACTGTGTATCAAGAAACAAGGGAATGCATGAATGTATTTTTATTGTGCTTTAAAATTGAAATGTGCTATAACTCTGCCCACATGCAACCCACTTACACAAAACAAATATAATAGGATACAATATAGCTTAAAGAGAATGTAAACTGTGGCTGTATTGGTTTCATGATTGGAATATCTGCCTGACTCTGTCTTCTTTGCTGCTGAGCTTTATAGCTTGTTTTATTCTCTCTCCCCCCCCCCCCCTATTATTTAACTTCTGGTACAGATTGAAAAACAGAATTATCCCCCTTTACTGGGTTTCTTTATCAGTGTGTTTGTCGTCAGCAACTTTACACCAGAGCAGCTCTACAGATTAATCTGTATTTATACATTCCTTGATTTCTTATTAAAACTTCAATAGTTTGGGGATTTTCAGCATAATTTACTTTTAAAATCTTCTCCAAATGAAAACTGTAATTAATTCCTTTCACTGCATATACAGGAAGTGTAGTTTCTGAATTCCATTGATTTCAATGCAACTTGATAAAACTATGAAAAATCATAATAACTTTTTAATGAAATTCTTGGTAAGCTAAATTCATTATATAACTGTGTATGTGTATATGTGTGTATAATCTTTTAATTAATTTAATACTAATGCAGGATGACAGACTGAAAGCGCTAGAGACTGAAATCATGTACCACAGAATAAACATGGCAGAGACAGTAGCAGTGCAAGAACAGTAGACACCAAACCACCACTAGACCCATTTAGATGCTAGAACACACTTCTGTGGCACTGTAGATGAATGTTGTAACAATGAAAATACACAGAATATCATGTTAATGATCTCAGCAAATTAAATCCATGTAGACTGAAATGTCAATTGAAACAAAATTTCATTCACCATTTCAGATTGAAATTGTGTGATCCTTCACGTGCTACACTACATTGGTGATTATGTTGCAGAGGAACCATAGAGCAAGCTTTACTCAACATAAGCAGAAATCTGCCTTCTGCAGAGAGGAGGCAGGTGAAAGGTTAGCTACTTCACTTTACTTATGATTGTAACTTTATTTTTTAGAACTGTTCTCATAACTGCTTTTGAGAAGTATTTTTAAATGACAAAAAGGACCATTACTACTGCAGTTGAATCAGATAGTCTCAGTGGGGCCATCCTACCATTATCTACTGTAAAATATTGCCATTGGCTCACGGCCCAGTGTATTTTAATGTTTCTAGTTGAGATATAGAAATTTCATGGAAATGCTAGGCCTTATGATTCTTGCTTGGATTGTTCTCTTGAGTGCTACAGACTCTACTGTAAACTCACTAAATAATGTAGCTTCTACAACACCATAATGTTCAAACTGAGAGGAAGCTAAAATGGAGCTGTTGTGAATTAAAACAATTGTAGTGCTTCACACACACTTGACTCATTATTGTATTAATGGAAAATCCCATAACAGTAATGTTACTCTGAAAAACATAAAACTAACAAACAACAACAAAATCCCCATAACATAAATTGGAATTCAAGGATACCACTGCATCAAGGGCTGCCACTGTGTCAACAAGATAAAGACTTCCAGTTTATAAGTTGTACTTAAAGGGGCAGATCCTCATCTGGTGTAAATCAGTGTATCTGCACTGAAGTCAATGGAGCTAGTCCAATTTACGCTCGATGAGGATCTGGCCCAAAGTGTGATTCTGCTTTGTAAACTGACTCTAAGAATGGCAGTGTAAGTTCCATGTAGTTTGCTTCTCAGTGACTTTCAGATCAAATTGGCTCAATTTTTAGGTAGTTTTTTTTCTAACATCTAACACTACAAACTCAAGATAGAATTTGAAAGGCAGACTGCATTCTTTCTGTTTTTTGTGGTATCATCTAATAATAATGATTCTGTGAGCCAAATTCTGCCTCACCCCTGTGCAATCCAACTTTGCCCATAGTTACTCAGACTTGGAGCCAGATTTCCACATGAGATCAGCTGTTATTTAGGCACCAAAAATAAGATTTTCTAAATTGCTCAGCATATTGGGTGCTGAGCAGTTCTAAACATCTGCCCACGAGTGTTGCAATGGGAGCTACAGGGTGCTGAACATTTGCAAATCTGGCCCGTAGGGGTTTGGTTTCATGTTTCTGGTGTGTTTGATTTTTGTCTTCATTGGTACTGAACAGGGGTAACTGAGGGCAAAATTTGACCCCCCAATTCTCCTAGAGATGTTTGAGCCAGAATAGAATACATCTTATTTTCTTGTATGTAGCTATTTTGACTCTATACTGCTAAGAGAAATAAAAAGTAATACAAATTATTTTTGTCACTGAAGCAAGCAAATTGGACTCTGAAAACAGGGAGCAGATTTGTTGAGTAAGCAGATGCTATTTTTACAAAATAATTTTTCTGCTCATAATCACACTTTATGACAGATCAAAAAGTACAGTTTCCAACTAACATAAAAAAGCAATGCATGAACCATGGATTTGTCTGTGATGCTTTTGTTGCAAAGTATATTCCTGGACTAAAAATACTACAAAACAATGAGCACTGAGAGGAACTTTTATTAACTATGATTAGTGTAACAGGTAAACAAATTTGATTGCATCTGCATTTCAGTATAGCAACACCAAGCTAATCGAAAGGGCCACTCCTCTTTGTATAAAGATTTAAAAACATTTCCTGACAAGCAGAATTCATTTGAGTTTCAGCTGCCCACTCTTTAGATAATTGGTTCCCCTACTCCCCCATTTATCTTCATTGACTTTCAGTGGACTTAGACTCCTAAGTCAGTGATGTGCTTTTGATCATTTTACTCTGTCCCTTACTGAAGGCTGTGTCTAAACCACAATTTATCCCTAAATTTCTGTAGAAGTGAAACTAAAAAAGTGAGAATTGCACTTACAGAAATACCGTTTTATTGGTTTATTTGGATGTGTGTTTCAAATTCTACAGATTTTTTTTTAGGAAAGTTTAGGAATGAGGAGATTTCTTTTTTGTATATTGGCTGTGTTAGAAGTGTCTTTTATTTTTAGATTGCAAAGAAACAAACTAGTTATTTAAATATATTGAGCCATATGCTACTTTGACCTCCTCATGCTAATCCCTTGATACCAGTGGGAGTTCTGCCACTGACTGAAGGCAGTACATAAAAACAAATTTTACTTTATTTGGGCTTTCTAATTCTTTTAATATCCAAGGAATCTCAGAGGCTTTGCAATTACATTCAGTACTGGAAGAAAACTGACTGTGGAGAGAAATGCAGCAGCTACTAAACTCTTAACAATACTTGAACATGCATATTAAACTTGTTCTACTGGTAGTGAGAATATTCCTGTGATATAGTGATTCCCCTCTACTCTTGCTGAAACTAGCCATGCAACAGTTATACCTGCTCAGCTATCAGAAACTGGTGTATGTATTTATTTGATAGAACATAAGTAAGAATTCTATATAGAATTTCTCAAGGATTTGAAAAATTAAACCAAGAGGAGTCATTGAGCTCCTGAACATTTTAAATAACATCTGTGTTAGGTTTGCTGGATAGTGAGACTCTCAAATACTCCATTCCTGGGCTGGGGCAGAAATAGAGGAAGGATGAAAGTGGTTTTAAGTCACCTTTGTTCTTCCTGTATTTTGGAGAAACCAGTGCACCCTGGCCATAATTGCATATGCCAAGGGCTGAGACCAGGGCCAGCATCAAATCATTATGCATCTCTATGCCAGTTGAGGAGGGGATATTCTGAGGAGGCTATTTCTAACTCTTTTAAGGCTTCTGAATGTTCCCCTTAATGCTGAGTGGAATATAGGGGCTTTAGCATAAAAGGCAATCAAGCCCTGAATATTTTCAAGCAACATCAGTTAGAATATAAGAAAGCATGTTCTTTTAGTATGAAGTTTTCTAGATTTTATCCTCAGAAGAACTGTTTATTATATTAAGTTTATAAGAGAACTTCTTCATCAAAAACAACAGTGGGTAAAATCTTCACTGCAGAATTTCACTCTGCCTTGGGAACTTGGCCTTGCCTATATGCAGTCTTTTATGGACACAGCACAATGAAGAGAGATTCAAGAGCTGTAAATCTTCTCTCTACCTTCCCCCACTTTCCTCCAAAGTGCATAATCATCGATGTGTTGGCCCAGTTTCCAGAATCTTGTCAGGATTAATTCTTACTATAACAGACTGGTATTTCCTTAAGAGTGGCACCACGAAAAGAAGACAACTGCTATTACTGCATGGTATGTATACATTATTTATTTTAAAATATTTAAATTATTAATTAGGATAGTGTCATTTTTGCAGGAGATAGTTACTGCCCTTTAATGGAAATGGGCCACGTTTGATGGGATTTCAATGGAATATTTCACAGACATAAATGAGGGTAGAATTTACTATTTAGGCTCTCTCTTTGGGCATGTAAACATCACCCTCTTATCTTTTCAGAATTATATTATACAATAAGTGACACAGAGCCACCAGATCTGTAGGAGAAAATTAATTCCATGTTTTTAAAAATGAAATTCATAAGCTAGGAGAGGGAGGAAGGTCCATTACAGTTCCTACAAAGGTTGGATGCTATTCCTGGATACTATATAATGTAGCATTCAGTAGTAATTCATTACAATTCATCTTTAAATAAAGCTAAGTGAAATATTTTTCCTGGTAAGGAAAGTCATTTAGTGTTAAGTAAAATATATTTATGGTTAGAAACTCCATGAATTAGCATCTTGATTAGAAATGTAGACCTATTACAGGAGAAAGTTTCTGTGTGCCAAAACTCGCAGAAGATCTGTGGAGCTTCCTGAGTACACAACAGAGATTGACCCTGATTCTGGGAAGGACAGAACATAAGAATGGCCATACTGGGGTCAGACCAATGGTCCATCAAACCCAAAATCCTGTCTTCCAACAGTGGCCAATGGCAGATGCCTCAGAGGGAATGAATAGAACAAGGTAATCATCAAGTGGTCCATCCTGTTGGCCATTCCCAGCCTCTGGTAAACAGCAACCCCTGCCTATCTTGGGTAATAGCCATTGATGGACCTATCCTCCATGAACTTATTTAGTTCTTTTTTGAACCTTATTATTATTTTGGCCTTCACAACATCCTCTGGCAAGGAGTTCCACATGTTGACTGTGCATTATGTGACAAAATACATTATTTTGTTCATTTTAAATCTGGTGCCTATTAATTACATTTGGTGACCCCTAATTTTTGTGTTATGAAAAGGAGTAAATAGTACTTCCTTATTTACTTTCACCACACTAGTCATGATTGTACAAACCTCTATCATATCCCCCCTTAGTCATCTCTTTTCCAAGATAAAAAGCCCAAATTTTATTAATCTCTCCTCATATGGAAGCTGTTCCATATCCCTAATCATTTTTAGTTGCCCTTTTCTGTATCTCTTACAATTCCAATGTATCTTTTTTGAGATGGGGCCACCTAAATTGCATGCAGTATTCAAGATGTGGGCATACCATGGATTTATAAAGAGGCAATATGATATTTTCTGTCTTATTGTCTATCCTTTTCCTAATGATTCTCAACATTCTGTTCACTTTGTTGACTGCCACTGCAAATTTAGTGGATATTTTCAAAGAAGTATCCACAATGACTCCAAGATCTCTTTTTTAAGTGGTAACAGCTAATTTAAACCCCATCATTTGATATGTATATTTGGGATTATGTTTTCCAGTATACTTTACTTTGCATTTATCAACACTGAATTTCATCTGACATTTTGTTGCTCAGTCACCCAGTTTTGTGAGATCCCTTTGTAACTCTTCACAGTCTGCTTTGGATTTAACTATTTTGAATAGTTTTGTATCATCTGCAAATTTTGCCACCTCACTGTTTACCCCTTTTTTGAGATCATTTATGAATATGTTGAACAGTACTTGTCCCAGTATTTTTCCCTGGGGGACACCACTATTTATCTCTCCATTCTGAAAACTGACCATTTATTCCTACCCTTTGTTTCCTATCTTTTAACCAGTTACTAATCTGAGGACCTTCGCTCGTATCCCATGACTGCTTAGTTTGCTTAAGAGCCTTTGGAGAGGGACCTTGGCAAAGGCTTTCTGAAAATCTAAGTACAGTATATCCACTGGATCCTTGTCCACATGCTTGTTGATCCCCTCAAAGAATTCTAGTAGATTGGTGAGGCATGATTTCCCTTTACAAAAACCATGTTGACTCTTCCCCAACAAATCATATTCATGTATGTGTCTGATAATTCTGTTCTTTATTATAGTTTCAACCAATTTGCCTGATACTGAAGTTAGGCTTAGCGGCCTGTAATTGCCAGGATCACCTCTGGAGTCTTTTTTAAAAATTGGTGTCACATTAGCTATCCTCCAGTCATCTGGTACAGAAGCTGATTTAAATGATAGATTGCATACACAGTTAATAGTTCTGCAATTTTACATCTGGGTTCCTTTAGATTAGAACCCTTTGGTGGATCCATCTGGTCCTGGTGACTTATTACTGTTTAATTTATCAATTTGTTCCAAAACCTCCTCTAATGACACCTCAATCAGTCACCTAAAAAGAAAGGACCAGGTTTGGGAATCTCCTTAACATCCTCAGCCATAAAGACTGATGCAAAGAATTCATTTAGTTTCTCCACAATTGCTGTATCTTCCTTGAGTGCTCCTTTAGCATCTTGATTGTCTGATGGCCCCACTGGCTGTTTAGCAGGCTTCCTGCTTCTGATGTACTTAAAAAGTTTTTGCTGTTACTTTTTAAGTCTTTGGCTTAAAATTCTTTTTTAAATTCTTTTTTCAAATTCTTCAAATTCTTTTTGGCCTTCCTAATTATATTTTTAGACTTCATTTGCCAGAGTTTATGCTCCTTTCTATTTTCCTCAATAGGTTTTAACTTCCACTTTTTAAAGGATGCCTTTTTGCCTCTAACTGCTTTGTTTACTTTATTGTTTAGCCACAGGGGCACTTTTACTATGTTTTTTAATTTGGGGTATATATTTAAATTGAGCCTTTATTATGGTTTCTTTAAAACATTTTCATGCACTTGGAGGGATTTCACTTTTGGCACTGTACCTTTTAATTTCTATTTAACTAACTTCCTAATTTTTGTATAGTTCCCCTTTCTGAAATTAAATGCTACTGTGGTGGGCTGCTTTGGTGTTACCCCCCTCCTCCCACTGAGATGTTAAATTGTATTATGTTATGGTCATATGGTTATGGTTCAGCTATATTCACCTCTTGGACCAGATCCTCTGCTCCACTTAGGACTGAATCAAGAATTGCTTCTCCTCTTGTGGTTACCAGGTCCAAGAAACAGTCATTTAAGATGTCAAGAAATTTTATCTCTGCATCCTGTCCTGAGGTGACAAGTATACAGTCATTATGGGGATAGTTGAAATTCTCCATTATTATTGAGCGTTTTATTTGTATAGCCTCTATAATCTCCCTGAGCATTTCACAGTCACTATCACTATCCTAGTCAGGTGATCGGTAGTATATCCTCCTGCTATGTTCTTATTATTTAAGCATGGAATTACTATCCATAGAGATTCTATGGAACAGTTTGGTTCATTTAAGATTTTTAGTTCATTTGACTCTATGCTTTCTTTCACATATAGTGCCACTCCCTCACCAGTATGACCTATTCTGTCCTTCCAATATATTTTGTACCCTGGTATTACTGTGTCCCATTGATTATCCTCTTTCCACCAAGTTTCTGTGATGCCTATTATATTAATATCCTCATTTAATATGAGGCGCTCAAGTTCACCCATCTTAGTATTTAGACTTCTAGCATTTGTATAGAAGCACTTTAAAAATGGTCACTTTTTAGCTGTCTGCCATTATGTGATTGTAACAAAAAGGTGTGGCTTTCCTCGGAGATTGACAGCAAGGGAGGGCCAGATGCCCCCTGGTGGGTGGAACCAAGAAAGCCATGCCTGCCTCGCTGGAAGCAGGAGTAGCAGGAGAGATACAGGAAGTACAAAAGCTGTGCCCTGCAGCTCAGTTGGGGAGGGGAGGGGAGCTGCTGAGGAGGACCAATGAATCCTGCTATCTCCAAGAGCCAGAGGAACTGCTGGGGCTACTGCCTGAGGACTGGCCTGGGTCATCAACCAACCGGGAGCCAGAGGAGCTGCCGGGGCTGCCGCTTGCAGTGTACCATGGAATGATGGAGGACAACCTGAGCTGCAGGTACACTACAAAGGCTGTGTAGGAAATAGATCAGGGATACCCAACTATAGTCCAACTCTGCTCTTGCCCGAGCATTGGTCAGTGTGTTTCAGCCAGACCCTACCGATCCAGTGGTGGAATGCTCCACCACTGTTAGGGACCCAGTGGAGTAGGATGGGGCCAGGTTCCCTTACCCTCTGCCACCCCAACCCTGGAGTGGCAGACTTTTCTCACTAGGCCTAGATTGTGTTGGTGCTCACCCCTGCCTGGGCCCCTATGATTGTTTGGTGCCCTGCCCTACCTTGGGCTTACAGACTCACTACTGCTGTAGCGTGCCAGAGGGTTGGAGCCCTAGAGACTGCTAACTTCCCCTGTTGGCAAACTGTCGTCCTAGGACTGTGTAGAAAAGAGGCACAGCCTCCCTTGGAGATTGACAGTGGAAGAGGGCCCTGCTCTCCTACAGTGATGTAATTGAATGGGACTCTTTTTCATTTGACTGTTTCTCATTAGATCCTACCCATGTTTTACCCCCGTCCATCCTCTGCTCTTTACTAGGGTATAGAAAATCTCCATTAATATATCCTCCCTAAGGGGTGTCTCTGTTCAAAACACGTGCTTGTCCACACCTGTTAGCTTTCCCCCAGCCCTTAGTTCAAAAACTGCTCTACGACCTTTTTAATGTTATGTTCCAGCAATCCGATTCCATTTTGGTTTAGGTGGAGACAATCCTTTATGTATAGGTTCCCCTTTCCCAAAAGGTTCCCCAGTTCCTAATAAATCTAAACCCCTCCTCCCTATACCATCTTCTCATCCATGCATTGAAACCCTGCAGTTCTGCCTGTCTAACTGACCCTGCACATGGAATTGGAAGCATTTCAGAGATTGCTACCATGGAGGTCCTGGACTTCAATCTCTTACCTAGCAGCCTAAATTTGGCCTTCAGGACCTCTGTCCTGTCCTTCCCTATGTCATTGGTACCTAGATGTACCATGACAACCGATTCCTCCTCAGCACTACACATAAGTCAGTCTAGATGTCTCAAGGGATCTGCAACCTTCACACCTGGCAGGCAAGTCACTATGCAGTTCTCCCATTTATCACAAACCCAGCTATGTTTCTAATGATCAAGCTCTCTATTACTATTACCTGTCTTTTCCTAATAACTGGAGTTCCCTCCCCCGGAGAGGTATTCTCAGTGCAAGAGGATACCATGACATCATCTGGAAGGAGGGTCCCAACTATAGAATTGTTTCTCTCCGCTCCAGTTTGATGTTCTCCATCCCTGAGATTTTCATCCTCCTTAACAGTACAGAGGCTATCATACTGGGGGTGGAACTGTTCTGCTGTGTCCCAGAAAGTCTCATCTATGTACCTCTGTCTCCCTTAGCTCCTCCAGTTCAGCCACCCTGGTCTCCAAAGCCCATATGTGGTCTCTGACGGCCATGAACTCCTTGCACCGAAGTATGCATATGCCATCAGCCCATAGGACAGGTAATCATATATGGTGTATTCAGTGCAATAAACTGGATAACCCCCACTCTGTTGCTGGACTTCTGCCTGCATTCCCTTTTTACTCCTGCAGCTCTTTCTTTTATTGTTGTTTTTTTAATCAGGGGCGGTGGTGTTACTGTCTTTAGTTTACAGAATGTTAATGAAGTGTATCTACCCCGCAACTCTCCCACTCCCCCTTTAAACTCCCTCGCAAAACTCCTGTTAGCTAGCTCCTCTGGTCGCTTAGAAGTAGGCTTTTTAAACTCTGGTTTTCCCTGAGTAGCCCCACCCTCTGGTTAAGGGTTGATGGGTTCGAAAGGATTTGGGGATCAAAGTCTCATTAAGAAGTTCTCAGCCTTATCTAGCAGGTTGCTAGGATCAGCACATGGTCCCTTCCAAACCGGCCAACTCGATATACTTCAGTCAAACAGCAAGCATACCACAAACACCCACATTACAGACCACAAATTCACCCCAAGGGTCACAGTCACTCCTTCGTCATCTGGAGGACTCCCTCGCAAAACTTCCCTGTTAGCTGCCCTTATTCACTAGCTCCTGTTCGCTAGCTAGGGTGTGCTTTAACTTCAGTAGTAGTCATATAATGCTGTTTGAAGCATTACATGACCTCCTTTCCATAGGGGATAGAATCACAGCCTCCATGCCACCTAATTGCTGTATATGATGTCCTAATGCTCGCCTTTCCTCCTTATTTCTAACTGTAACATTTTGTTAAAAAAGAAAAACAGCTAAAATACTTTATATATACATAATAGCTTATATTACTTTTTCATGTAAGCAGTTACTGTAGTTGCTTTATGGATGCTATGTAATTGTGAATTACTGTAGATTAGGAACGTTGTGCAATTGTGAATGGGAAGAAAAGCGGATCCATTGTCTCAAAATGTTGTCACACCAACAAAGTTTGACAACCTCTGTCCTAGGCTGATAGCTTCTCCGAGACATGAATGAAGGAAGTTACCCAAAACTATACCCTCTCCCCGCCTCTTTCCAAAGCCACAGGAGTAGGGGAGATTGTGAGGAGTATCCCAACAATCACTTTCCAGTGAGAGACTCCATCTGTTGCCTGGGGAATTTCTTCAATAGCAAGTATTCTTAGGGTTCAGGATCCACCTGAAATGGATTGTCTTCCTCTCCTGGGGTCACTAAGGGAAGTTATTCCACCCCCATTGCTCTAGGAATTCCCCCAGGCTTTATCATACCAGCAGGAGAGAGGACAGTCCCTGATATGGTGGTGTAGTGCGAACAAAGGGAACCCTGTTTATGTAGTATTTTTCTTCTAACTCAATACATTGGCAAATTCCTGACACTCAGGTTTCTTTTTTACTGTCTCCCCTACAGTACACTTTCTCCAGAGGAGGCTGGCAGCAGGATGATGCGCAGAGCTTAGTGTCTACCAAAGTCTTCTGCAAATTGTGTGGCCAGGAAGGCTGCAGCAGTATTAAGAAGCAATAAAAGCACGTCAGGCCTGAAATCCGCATAAGTCCCTCAGTACTTGAACACAGAGAACCCTAGCAAAGCCCGATCACGTAGGGTAGCCGCATATTGCCTAGGAGGAGCACGAAGCTCTCCGCCACTGATTGCAGGTTGCTGGAAAGAGAGCAGCAGGCAGCGTCAGAGGGGCCAGGGATTCCTGAGCACGCTCAGGACAGCTCCCGTCCCTGATGCAGAGGAGGTTTTATTTAACTTCACCCCCTCTCCTTCTAGTCTTGCTTCGCTCTCTGCCACTGCTCCCGGCCTTGGTCAGTTTCATGCCTCCGCAGTGCTCGGGGCGGTTTCTCCATCGCCCGACCCGGCTCTGTGTTCGAATCACGCCCATTCACTTGCTCGCTGGGCGAGCTCCGTCGGCCTTGGTTCGCTTCCAGTCCCCTACGAGGGCCCGCGTAGGAAACTCCCCGGCAGCGAGGGAGTGTCTTTCTCCCCACAGGCAGCTCCGTTCCTGGGATGGAGCCTCGCCAGCCCGGCAGGGTCGCGTATCTCGTAGGGCGCTGAGGGAGCCCCCGGCCGGGCCGCTAAGCCTTGCCCTTTTCCCGGGCCCGGTTCTGTCCTGCCCCTGCCTCGGTTTCCGGCCGGGCCTTTCACGCGGAGGGACGCCGGCGCCGCTGTGGGTGCCAGGCCCGCCTCGCGCTTCTTGCTCGGGGCTGGAAGCGCCCAACCCCCAGCCGGTTCGCGTCCGGGCCCTTCCCTCGCCAAGGGGCGCTGACTGAGCCAGGCCGGCCGAGCCAGGCCGCGAACAGCCGGCAACCATGGCGCTCTCTCAGGCCGTGAGTAACCAACTGCTCCCGTCACTGGCCCGGGGCGGGGAGAGCGGGGCCCGGGGCAGCCACTGGCTCCCACCGAGTGGCTGGGGCGCTCACGGGGGAAGGATGTGCAGCAGGGAGACCTCCCTCGTCGAGGGGCAACGTTCACGGGGGATGGGAGAGAGGCTGTTCATTAGACGGGGGTGGGGGGTGCTGTGTTTATGCCGACGAGAAAGGTGCAAAATCGTCCCCTGCTGCAACTTGTGAGCCGTTGGCCCCGTTGCGGAGCCTGGCAAGAAATAACGCCAGTAAGGCGAATGGGCTGCCTGATTTTGGGAGCATCCAACTATAACATGCAGGAGGTCCTCACTCTTCTGCCGTCCTCCGACTCCTCTGTCAGCTTCTGACCCTACATTGTCTGTGACATGCACAGGGGACTTGGTATGTTCCTGAAGCATGAAAATTTGTTTTGGCAATGATTCTCTACAAATGATTCTCTACAAAGCTATGTTCTTGATCCTTTGGTCTTTTTAGTATCTACCTTTATCTTCTTGCTTTTGCCTTTATCATTTGAGAACTGTATTTATTAAAACTTTTTTGACTCTTTATTTTGCTAACATCTTTACACCTTTCCCATTCCACCAGTGTGCCTTGCCCCAGTGTAGGTAGGTTCCCATCTCTTCTCCATCTGGGGTGAAAGTAGTTCTGCTATAATGCCTATTCTGTTCTGTTGAGGTGACCAATCTGGGTGCTATTGCTGATAATAATTTGTGTGAGATGTATACACCAGTCTGTTAACTGAGCCAACAAGTTGGGCTGATTTAAATGTTCTTGGTTTAAATTGGTAACAAAATATAGTTGGAGTCACTTATTTTAATTTCACAGTTTCTGTTTTTTGTTTCCTTCCTAAAAAAAAAAGTTTTTTCTCCTTGGTACAAAAAAGTCACATTTTGTCAACAAAACAGAAGTGTACATGCTGAAATGTTCCTCCTGTTGATGTAATTCTCCTGCTATGCTGACATAATAAAACCACCTCAACAAGAGGTATAGGGTCTATGTCAGTGTAGTTAGGGTGATGCAGTGTCTGTATAGACACTGCGTTCCTTATATTGGCTATCATTCTTGTCAATTTCATGGCTCTGCTGGAGCTATGAAATTGATAAGAAAGCAGGGCAGCTAGAGTCCAGCTTCTGGACCCCACTCCCAGTGGGGGACAAGAAACCCAGGCAGCTGGACTCCATTCCCAGTGGGGAATGGGGAGCTGAGAGAGGGCAGGCAGCTGGGCTCCTGGGAGGCAGCTACCACGGGAGCTGAGAATCCAGGCTCTCAGCTCCCCCACACTGCCCCTCTTAGTTTGGTGTAAACGCTTCTGGTGAGGACGTGAACCACTGACCCAAGGAGGGTAATGTAGACATCAGCCACTGCAGTAATTTATGTGGTTGCTGTAAATCGACCTAACATAGGTCGACTTATCTTTGTAGAGTAGAGAAGGCCTCAAGCTCAGCAAAGCAGATAAAGGGAGCATGATAAAATGTTTCCTTTAGTTGAAAATTTAATTTATTGGTACATGATAAAATAAAGATACATTGATATAACCTTGCAAAATTGTCATGAAAATTTATGATCCCAGGCACAAAGACTGCTTGTCTGCCTTTTACCATGAAGATTAATAATAAAAATACTAATTATATTGTACTAGTCTTGTGGTAAAAATATTATATTGCTGGGGAAGTAGAATTTTGCAAAGTTGGGTTGATACCAACTAATATTGTGATTCTGCAGACCTCACAAGCAGAGTATGGCAAGTCAGTATTTGAGTGGGAGACTTTCAAAGATTAGTACTTTATATCTCATCCAAAAATTAGTATCCCAGTGCATCCTAACATCATGTTAGGGCATTTCTTCAATACTGTCTCAGGCATTGTCCAAGCAAGTACTTTTTCTGCTATGGGTCTGCCAGTTGGGTAGCTCCACTTGTGATAACAACATTTGAGCTGCTAGTATTGACGTACCACAGGTGTTTTTACAGTGGTTGTCTAACTCTGCTCTTGTACCTATATAGAGTTTTAGATCATGGCCTGGAAGTAACAAAGCTTTCTCCAGTTGAGTATCATCTTGAGTGCATTTGGTCATGTAGGTGAGTGGACTGACAAATGACTGTCAAATTTGTCACTGAAATATGGTCTAAAGCACTGACACTCAGACCTCAGTGGGTCAGGAGCCAAATTAGTGATTAACATTACCCAAAAGAGCCAATGTAGTGTGAATTCATTGTTTCATTTACTATAGTACCTGATAAGGCAATGCTCATTGACTCAGGATGTGGAGAAGACCAAAAAATACAGTGATCACTTGACCCTGAAAGTGGGGGGTGAGGCACCTGAGAGTGGCTAATGTTGATAAGGGGGGACATTTTAGTCTCTCTTGCGCTCCCTCTTGCAACCCAACTATGAATAACTTCAAGCAATTGAAGCATTGACCACAGGGGAGAGCCTGGTTGGAGGCCAACCAACCAGCCTGTGGTGAGAACCATCTAAGACTGTAAGGCTACTGAAATTGTTAAGCCTAGTTTAGAATGCGATTTGCTTTTATTTCATCCTGATTAAATCTGATTTATATTCTTCTGCTTATAATCACTTAAAATATTTCTGTACTTAATAAACTTACTTGTTTGTTTTGCCTAAAGAAGTGCATGTAGTTTGGGTGTGTGTAGAGACTTCATTTAAAGTGACAGAGCTGGTGCATATCAATTTCTTTGATAAACTGATGAACATATAAGCTTGCAGTGTTCAGTGGGCAGCACTGAACTCTGTAAAATGGCAGTTCCTAGGGTTGCATCTGAGATTGGGGATAGTGGCTGGGGGGGGGGGGGGTGTCACACCATTGCATAATCTCATGAGTGGCTGGCCAGAAGCTCTCACTCACTAAATTAAGGACTGCTTGCTTGCAGGAGGCTGTATGTGGGCTGATTTTGGAGGGGGGAGGGGGGCGTTTCACACATTGGGGGCAAGTGCAAGACGGGCCCCAGGAGTGAGGGATTGAAGTGACAGCTATACACCAGCCCAGATTGCAGAGGGGAACGTCACAGTAAGAATTCACAGCTTTGAGCATTTGGAGACTGGAAGAGCACTGGCTTTGATATTTGATTCTCCTGTGCATTCAGTGGAATCCCAGCTTGTTAACCTTCTAGGCAAAGTGTAAGGATTATATGTTTTCTCAAGTTGTTGTCTGAGGGTAACGGTTATAGAAATGTAGGAATTTCCAGACTGACCCAATAGCCATCTAGTCCAGTATTGTGTCTTTGACAATGAGCAGAACCAGTATGGCTGCTGCTCACTAACAAGTTGTGCTATAACTGCCCCTTCTGGCACCAACTAAAAAGATACCTAATTTGTGTTGATATAGTCACCTTTTAGTTTGCAAAATTGATCTAGTTTGCACTGATGTAATCCTGAAATGGGAAACTATGTACCTTTTACTTTGCGCCAGCAGGGTCTACATGGACAATTAGAGTGCAACACAGAACACTCTACAGTTCACACCCTTATAATCTGGATTGTAGTACCATGTAGACAAACCCTCAATCTGCCGCAAGCGAGATTTAGGTTAGATGTTAGGAAAACTTTCTAACTATAAGGATAGGTAAGCACTGGAATAGGCTTCCAAGGAAGGTTGTGGAATCCCCATCATTGGAGGTTTTAAGAACAGGTTAGACAAATACCTGTCAGGGATGATCTAACTATACTTGGTCCTAACTCAGTGCACAAGGCTGGACTAGATGATCACTTTATGTGTCTTCCAGTCCTACATTTGTAAGATTCTAATTTTATTGTGTTGTGAAATTTTCCTTTATTTCTTAATTATTTCCAGGTACGTGGCCGGGGAGGTTATGATTCTGATTTTAGTGATGATGAGAATGGAGAGAAATCTGACCAAAGGAATAAAAGGTAAATGCATTATAATACTGACATTATCCATTTACATCTCTGGTATGCAAATGACTAATATCTATATATAGAAGACCCTGTTTTTTTAACTCTGACATAGTGAAACTATTTCTGAAAAATAAAAATATACATTTGATTCGTATGCCACTGCCTACTCAGGCTTGTCAGAGCATGTTTTCTCCAAGGAGCAACTGAGAAAGATCAGTTCTGCCAAGTCCATCTGGTGTCTGTATACCTCTCATTTCTCACAACTGAGTGCTTCGTTTTTCCAAGCAGTAGCATCAACTGCTGGGTTTTGGCTGCTCTGTTCAATTTCCTATGTCTTTGTTACCACCCACCAGGATTTGTGGAGCTGCAAAGAGAGAGATCAAAATGGCCAAGGCCAGGTGGCAGCAGACTTTGTGGGAATAAAACACCTGCCTCATGAACAGGAAACATTGACATTGCTTTATTATTATTTAATTTCTTCCAGCCTGTTCTTTCTGCCAAGCTTGGCTTCTAGAGACCAACAAATTAGGTCAGTTAAATTGCACTTAGCCTTTGAGATTCTCATTTACGCTCAGCTTTGGTTTGTTTCATTTAGCAGTTCATACACTTTGTGACCCTGAACTTTGATGTCTGACCATCTTTTTTTATTGGGAAGTTTATTTTCTGCTGTGGCACTGTGCTTCCTTGACAGTTCACTCATAGCGCTACAGATTTTTTCAGAATTGATTCAGGAGTTATATTTTTGCTCAAGGATCTGTTTCTGTGACTCTTTTCTTAACTTCTCCTCTTCTGTCAGGCTCTATTCCTTTCTGGGACCTTTTCTTAGGTGTCTTTTATGTTTTCTGTAGTGGAAGTAAAGGGAAGAGTTTTGTAATGTCTGGCTGCATTTTGTATCTGACCTTTAACCATTAAAATAAATTTAGACATTGTTTTTTCTTTTTTCTTTTTATTAGTATTTTTTAGCAGTCGTCTATTAAAAATATTGACTCTTTTTTTGTTCAGTTTTAGTTTTTTCCAAGTGCCACTATACATTACATCTTTCTAGTTGTTAGAAGAAATATTAAACAGTGGGAGCTGTTTCAAATAAATTATCTTCTGTACCATTTGTTCTGGTACACTCTCTTTGGCTCCCAATAGTGTTCTCATGAGAGTTTGCAGCATATGTATACATTCTGCTATTGGTACATGATGAAACTAATTCTCTCTGTGGGGAAAAAATGTAAAAAGACCCCCTCATGACATTGCCTCGCAAAGCCCCAATATAGGAGTTGTGTGTCTGTCCATGTGCCCACAGAACCTTTTTGAGCAATTGGTGTGCTTAGTTCTCTCAAGTCCTACAGTCATTAGACTGAGAATATAAATGCATCCAGTTTATGGGTCTTTGATTACCTCTCAGTCTTCTATCATGGAACCAGACTTTACCTTTTTACCCATAATGTTAGACAAATAAATCTAAGTATGTTTTAAAATACCCATGTAGTTAGGTTTAGTCTAAAAAGTTTATTTGTTTTGTTGAATTTTTGGTTTGCCATGGAACAGATTGGTGTTCAGAGGACAGTGCTCCTCAGCCTATGCCCCTCAGAGAGGTCCATGCTAATTAATTTGGTACAGAAGAGCTCTGTGGAGGCAATACCATGAGGGGAGGAAAAAGGGGTTACCAACAGTAACTCTTATTCTCTGAACATATTGCTTCTCTTCCCTCTGCTTTGGAACCTAGATCTATATACAGCAGTAGAGATAGAGAAAAACTGGGGAGTTGTTAAATGAGAATGAGATATTTCTATCTTTGACCTGTATGATATAGGACTTGAAGGAATTGAGCATGCTCCTGTCTCCCAGTACCTGCTCCAGTGGGTTCCATGTCTGTGTGACTACCTACATGACTCCTACAGTGTGACTCTGGACTGACGGTATTGTTAGACAAGAGATACTGTTGTAAGCAACTCTATATAGATGTTGCCTGTGAGCAGGTGCCTTTCTGGACTTGGTCTCAACTCCACACGAGTAAAGTCTAGTCTCACCCCCTTTCTAAGGCTGGTTTCATTAACACAGACAAGAACAAGAGGCAAACAGTGCTAGTCTGTACAACAATGGTATGAGCCTAACAACCTTTTCCTTATAACATTCAAGCTGCTGACTTCGGTGTACTTGAACATATTGTATGTGAAAATTTTTTGAATGATTTATTCCTTACTTTTTTCCCACCCGTAGGACAAGTAATGAAGATGCCCTACTCATGAAACCATTCCAGAAAGTAAAACAGGTCAAGGTTGCACACAGACAAATTGCAGCAGAAGAATGGGATAGGTAATGGTCACTTCTATCAGAACATTTTTTATTTAAAGTGAACTTTTACTCAAAATTATTATTTTTGTTAACAGGGAAGAAGCAAGAAATAGGAGATTTCATTTGATAGCAATGGATGCTGTATCCTTTCATTATTTGTTCATACTGGTAAAAACACATTCTCAGCTTTTCAACTTTTCTTTCACTTGCGGAGAAATCCTCCTATCAGGGGCAAGTTCACGTGAGTCTCGTTGTTGCATGGGGAATTTCTGTGCAGCAGCAGAGACTGGGTATTGTTTCAAATCATTTTCTGTCTGCCACTGATAACTAGGTATTTCAGATCCACGTATGAAAGGGGTTTCCAAACTGTCCCTAATTGTGGTCAGTGTTGAAGCTGTAGGTGTGAGTTACATATCTTAGATGTGGTGTTGGTTTGATTGCATTGGCACACACAGACCTTGCTGCTTCACTTCACTTTTATCTGAATGTACACAGAATACAGTTCTATGTGAAGCTACCGTTACCAGAATACACTTACATTTATGCTGGAAGAACACAATAATTAATCCAAAAGACAGTTCAAGAAAGAACTACCTCAAGTAGTGTCCTCCACAGATGTGATATTGTAGACCTGTTTAATATTACATTTTGTTTATTTTAGCTTTTATTTTGAATGGCATAATGTTTGATTACTTCAGTGCTTCAGTCCTAAACTATCGCCTTCATCAGCTACAAAATTTCCTTTTTAAAAATACTTTTCTTTGAAGTTTAGCATGAAAATGATTATTTCTACAGTGAAACTAAGTAGTTATATAGTAGATAGGGGTTCTTAACCTTTCCAAACTACTGTACCCCTGAAGCCTGAGTCCCACCCCCACGGGGCTGAGGCATGTAACTTAGTTTCATGGCGCCCCTGTGGCTCCAGGCAATTGCCTTTCTTGCCACCCCCAATACCAGCTCTGCACTTGCGACCCCTCTAAAACCCCAGGTTAAGAAACACTGAGATAGGGGAAAGATCATACAACTCCTTTGTTGAACTTTCCCTCAAGTAATCTTTTCTGTTGCCTAGAAGTTGCTCTTTGGAATTTAGCAGTAGGGGGATGTAGCATTTTAAGGCAAATTGCACAGATTTCATTGAATTGAAAAGAATGTAACACACCTGACAGATTTGTATGATTTATCTGCCATAAGTGATGTAAGCTTTTTTATAGGCTGCGAATCCAGTTTGGTAAAAACATCTTCCATGATATATCTACGTCCATCTTTATTATGGTTGGAGGATTGGTAATGCTTGCTTTATGACCTTTACGTTAAGCGTATATAGATTTATTTCATGATCCTATGGAATAGATTATTTTGAAAATAGTAATGCTGTTTCTGTGTGTATCATAAATATCTGAACGACCAATTGGATATCGTGCCTATGTTCGTCTCACTAGCACAGAGAAATGACCAAAGACTTGCCATGTTGCATGATGAAATTAAAGTAGCGCTGTGTAAAAACTTAGCATTATTGTTTTTTATTATCTATATATCTAGTGTCTGAGTAGCTGAGGTGAATTAGTTTCCTGGCTGACATAGCCATGATTATAAATTATTTTGAGACGGTAGAATTTGTATTTTTTAAGTTTTGTTGTATTCATATGGGTATGTTGTGTGAACTTGTGGCAATCCATATGTGGAACCTGGAAACATTTGGAGATGACAATTTCTTTCTGTTGCAACAAAACATGGCATTTCTGCTACTAAATTCAGACTTACCCTTCAGCTTCTCTGAGTGGATTTTGGTGTTATCTTTTTACTTGCTCTAAAGCACAGCTAGGTCTTCATTGTCAAGAAACACTCTTACTTTGTCATGACAATTACAAAAATCTGAGTATACGCAGCGCCATGAATCAAAGGCACATTTATACATTGCGTTTATATTTTGGTTGAATTGCATGCAAGCCTCTTTTATTACTATAGTATGGTAATTGAATACATTATTGGGAGAGCAAGGCATTGTGAGTTTGTACTGTTGCGTTCTGACAAATATTTGTCAGAGTCTTATATGTGTTCTGACTTACAAATACTCAAAGAGTGTGTATGCCATCACTTATAATATTCATACACTACACATGAAAGTAGGATTCTGAAAATAGGGCAGGGACAAGTTAATATTTTTGTATCAGTCTTAGTAAATTTAAATAAAGCATAATGACATCTTAACCAGTTTGGAAACAGGCAGTCAAATATATTTTCTTTCTCTTGCAACTTGCCAACTGTTGGTAGAACAACAAAGTATTTTCAATTCTGGCAAATGCTATTGGGATTCACATTAAGTGAATTTGCAACACCTAAGTTCTGAAACTTGAATGGCTTCTCAGGTCTAGTGTTCTCTTTATCTTATTAGTGTAATTTTGCTCCTAAGATGATCATGTTAAGTAAGATATACTACTTTAAATTTCTCAACTTCATTTAAATTTGGCTGTTTTACCTTGTATAAATTTTACTTTGTAATGGGAGATTTGAATATTGTTTAACCAAATGTGTCTGAAGCCTTACCAACGTCTGAAATACAGCCACATGTGTGTTGACAGTAGTAGCCATTCTGAAGCTATGACAGTTACACAATAGGGAAGTAGGTAGGGACATGAAGAATAACTTCTTCAGTTGAATCCATAGGAGAAATATAGGTAAACAAAAAGTAATTATTCATGCTGGAATTTGGCCTGGACACCAGGTCTAACACCCAACGCTTGTGAAAAGTGACGTGGTATCTTTGATGATTACAACTGACTTCTGAACAGCTCACTAGCCACAGAACAGTTCACTTGCTTTGGAATAACTGCAGAACTTAAGTCATTCTTCTACAAAAGTTTCTGCTTTCTTTTTTTTAAGTGAGTGGTTTCTAACTAGTATCATTGAGTATGATCTTCACTGCTTTGAAATGGTAACTTTGCCAAGTTGTACACAGCAAGAAATAGAAATTAGAATTTGGGGTTAAACATGTAGAATAGTGTCATTTACAGCTTCTTCGCCTTGTTTCCTCTGTGTGTCAACTGTATTTCCCTGTCCCTCTGTGCTGCTGTCTGTCATAAATCAAACTGAAGGGAAAATCACATACATTATCTTTATCAGGTGGGGATGTTCTGAGCTAAACTGTGTTAAGCCTGTTCTATATAATTGCCTGTTCTGTATAATTTAAATTATAAATTCTTTGGGGCAGGGAATTTGTCTTATATTTTTTTGTGCTGTGCAAGTTGACAGAGCTATTAATGTTTTATAATAATGTGATATCCTGGCTAAAGACCAGAAGCTTCATTGATCAAGAAAGGATAATATCTAGTAGCACTAGCTGAGTGAACAATGTTTATATAACAAAATCAGATGCTCCTCCAAAGTAATTAACCCTGCTGTGTCACCTTTTACATTATTTTTCCTGCACTCTTTCCACATAAAGTCATCTGCATGTAGCTAATGATCCTCAATTGTAGAAATAACCAGTTAGTAGAAGAAGCTATGATTAAAAACCCCATGGTAGAATTTGCTAGCCATAGTGTGTTGTTTTTGTGGAGCTTTGTATAAGTAGTCTGACTTAAATATGTTTCTGCTTTCTTGGGAATTTCTTTACTGCTACCATCTTATTCCTTTCCTCAAGTTGGAAGGGCAAGTCAGTCGCCTACTATTCTCAAAGGTGATAATGGTGACAAATAAGCTGTGGTTCCTTGAAGTTAGTTAGCTCCCTCATGATGTATACAACCTCCTTTAGACTTGCTAAATAATGGCCCCTAACAGTATTCTTGAATTTAAGTAAAAAAAATTTGAAGAATAACATCTTGAGATTGAGTTAACATTTGGAAACTTCTAGTAGAAAATACATTTACAATGTTTTTTTGCATAAAATGATTTTAATGCAGGCAGTAGGTAGACAGAAATGAGTTCTTATTGAACTCAATTTAACATGTGGCTTGAGAACATGCCGAAAAGATAATTTATTTCCAATTCTGTAGTTCCATAAATGCTTAAGAATTTTTTACATATTTTAAGTCATTGTTTTACTGTTGTTATATTTCCATTTGTGGAGGTGCTTATTTCCAGAATAACTTGATTGTTTATATGGTTTTGTTTTATCATATAAAATATGTTTCAAATTACATCTGTAAGACAGAAATGTCCTAATAATCATGATATAATTTCCTGTAACTTGATATTGAGACCCAAAACAAAATTTTCTACTGAAGTTTGTTACTGCGTTTACACTGACACTGAAAAGTACATAAAATGCTCAATTTCATTAATAATTTTATATTTCTATCAGGCAAAAATGACACACATATTTTAAATCAAAGTTGGATTATCATGGAACACTAGTTTGAGTTGCAATAGCATATACAGTAAAGGCTGGAATGGTGTGGGATGTGGATGGGTTTTAAAACTTGAATTCTGCCCTAAAATTCTCCTATTGAGAATTTATTTGTAAAAGTCTATTCTAATAACAGTTGCCCTTTAAAATTCCTTTTCACTAAAATTAATTTTGGTAATAGTTTCTTTAAATCCCATATATTGTAGAAACAGTTTTGTACTATTCTGCTTATCTGAGCTAATAGTAGTATGAAGCCATATAAACCAGCCAGGGAGTGAGAGAGAATACAGAAAATGTATTCCTTAGTTTTGCTTTATTCAGTATGCGAGACATAAAAAGTTTGTGAATGACTACATTTTATACTACGGTGGCAAAAAGGAGGATTTCCAACGTTCAGGGTAAGTGTCCTTAGAGAACATACTTATCTGTTTTATAAAACTGCTAAAATACATGCTTGGGTAACTCCTCTTTGGATTATTAATATTGTGATGAATTCTGTGGCCAGAGATTTATTTTTGTATCAAATCTTTATCCCTTTTGCTAACATGTATCAACTATGGTAGTTGTAAATATTTGAATTAGATGCAGAGAATTGTTTGTTGTCTTGATTTAATTTTGTACAATTTGTATCTATATATGAAAAGTTAGATGAAATTCCATTGGAAGTTTTTATTTTTGTGTTATGTGGATTGAAAGACAACACATGGTGAGTGCATCTAAAATAATCCAGTATTTGCTGAGCATTCAACTCTCATTCCTACAATGTCAAATGCTGCCTGCTGTAATGAGGGTAGAAAATGACAATCTTGTTCTCAGATTCTTGTGGTGCAGTACATAGTGCTGGAATAACTACTTGCAGGTAGTAAAATTGTTTGCCATTTGGAACACCAGGCAGTTTTTAAATAATAATTACCAAAGTTATGAGAGGCTAGTTACTAGGGTTCAAGTTTGCAAAGAAGTGCAGGCAGTTAGTCTCACATTCTTCATTAATGTTAAATCCTCTGCACAGCTTTGAAAATCTGAACCTAGGAGACTTGTGAATCTGGAATATCACTAAATATCTATCCGAGGAAGCTAAACCCTTGTTCTGAGCTGCAGATGATCCCCTTTTTATTTTTTAAACATAACTTTTTATAGAGAATTAAATCACACCATTTTAACAGTCATGAGTGACTTTAATGTTAGAAGCAAGCTCTTTTATTCTTTTAGGGAAAAAAGTCAGTTTATAATACTTGTTCTCATGAACAGTTATTGCTTTTTAACAATGTCCCCCAGTATGTCCAACTCAATAAATAAAACAAGTCTAAAATACCAACATTTGCCAAATGATGATCTCATTATTTTGTGTCAGGTGCTATAAAATTTCATTTTAATACTAGATCTGCTTTTTAAGAAAATGTACTCTTTCCTAGAGCAAGTGACAAGACAGACCTTGATGTTGTAAGAGAAAACTATAGATTCCTGTGGAAAGAGGAAGATGCAGTGAACATGAATTGGTAACTTGGGTTATAATAAAACATGATTTTTAGATCACGTTGTATTTATCTTTTTTTCATCATTCATTAAAAATTACATGGATCTTTGCTCTTTATGCTTTGAACTGTTGATGAATTTAAAAGACGAGTATAAAAAATAAAAAAGTATAGGCGATACAGTAATGCAGCTCTGTGACAAAATGAACTGATTACACAGAAATGATTAAACTATTGTGCATTCCCGAAGAGAACTAAACTACCATTAAGAAATCTCTAAAAAGAGTACAACTTAAAAAGTATGCTTTCAGTTTGTGCTTTAAATATATTTTTAAATATATAATTCTTTTCAAGAGAAACTAAAATTTTCATGGCAATTACTCTCATCAAGCTGAATATTTTTTTATTTTGTTTTATATTTTCCACTACAACTTGTATTCATTGGAGAAAACAAAACTGCAATGCCCCTGTCCTGCCAATATCCTTACTATGTAAAAAGATTTATATTATTTAATCTCACTCAGTATTTTCCATATGCTTAATCAATAATATTGTCTTTTTGTTTACAGGGAAAAGAGACTTGCAAAGAAATACTATGATAAATTATTCAAAGAGTACTGTATAGCAGATCTGAGTAGATACAAAGAGAACAAGGTACATTTAAATTTCATAAATCTTTGTGGTTGCAAAATAGGTCTTCATTAAGCAAAATTTTAATTTAAAATTGCCATTTTATGGTACCAAATTGTGTGTAGTGACTTTGCAAGGAGTTGTACTGAGCATGAACATACATTTTTTTGAGGGCACTACATAAAGATCCAGTTCTGCAAACACTGCCTATATTGAGTTCTGTGGGACTATTCATGGTACATGTGTGCAAGATTGGACCCAAAATTTGTCTATTGCTTAGTGCAGAATGAATTTTCTTAAGAAACTTAAGCAACAGAAAAATGCTTAAGATGCCTTCCCTGATTTTTTTGGTTGATCTTTATTTCATCTTCCTACATTTATGCCATATCCCTCAATCCCTTCCACCTCCAGAAAATAATCTGTATCCCTTGAACTCATTTATAGTTTTCGTTGGTTCTTTAGTTGTCATGCCAAATATCTTATTCGATGTGTTGTTATCCTTTGTGGGAAAAGTTTTATCCCAGTTTGCTAATTTTCTTCACGTTTTTGAACCTTTGTCTAGTGTGAACAATCTCTCTTTTTCCAGCTTCACTCATGACTTTTCTAAGTTCTACCAGGTCACCTTGAATTCCCCTGTATTCTAAATGAGAATAAGTCATTTTTCTTTAACTTTTCTTCATAATGTGGAGAATTGGAATATGTTTCTCTTTCAGCATAACTTTGACATATCGTATAAGTTTTTTCTCTTAAACTGGATTATATCTTCTTTCTTCAAACACACTATATTTATACTAAGTTCCTCCTCCAAATCTTTATCAACTGTTGGCTTATCCATGTCCACTTCTGGTACAGATTTGTGGGGGAAATGTAAAACTGGCCATTTAAGGCACAGTCAGCTCCACTCTACTACCTCTGTAACTACAGATTGCTTTCAGCTTTGTTCTGTCCTAATTTGTTTCTCTGCGCTTCCGGGTATTAAGAAGTTTATTGCCTTCTTTTTTCTGCTCTACCCTTCAGCCCTGGTCTCCTGCAAACAGGATCAGTGGATCACTGGTTTCTTCATCTGCTAGCCACCAGTTTTTCATATGACTTTCCCCACAGTACTTTAAGTATCTCGCTAAGCTTCTGCAGCAGGACACTCTAGAGATGAACAGCTTGCATTAGGTGTCTCTGCCTACAACATTCTTTCTATGTCTGCCTTTAGATAGTGTACCCATAGAACTTCCTCACCAATTTCCAAATCATATTCAGTGCCATCTTCCTTCTCATTCCAACAAGAGACAGGCTCTTTCATATGTTACATAATCTGTTTAGCATAAGAACGTACAGTCTGGTATCAACAAAGAGGAACATTGAGAGTGGGAGGGTTACTCCTATTATTTTATGATATTCAAGAAGATGAAGTGTTTCATCCCATTCTGGCTTTATCACTTAGAATTCCACCATGTAATTTGTCAGATTCAAGGTGGAGATGACTCCATGGATCAAGAGGGGGCTTATCTCCATGTGCTTATTCATCTGTTACATCACAAGAAAAGTCCCTTAGACTACTGATTCTCCTACAGAACTATTTGTGGAAATTCCTCAAGTGGTGTCTTGTCAAGAAGAAACTCTCTTCTTGGAAACCACATTCAGTCCTTTTAGCCTTTGGAATCATGATAGGTAGTCTCGGGATGGAATGTTTTCAGGGCTCTACATCATGTCAAAGCATTTGGCTGAAGATGGAAGCACACAAAAAAAACTTGAAGCTTCAGGCTGTGGGACCTGGCTTTCTATTGTTTTTCCTTTATATCGACACACTTGCAGTCTTGTTAGTAATCAACAGTCAAGCTATAACAGCCTAAATAGATTAACAGGGCAGGACCAGAAGCCATTATCTTTGTCATTATATCATAAAGATTCTGTCCAAAGAGGAAAGAGCTCACCTATCAATATCAGATAGGTATATCCAGAACAATCTTAATGTCCGTGTAGACTGGCTGAGGCAGGAGACGCTTCTGGGCATGAGGCAGCTGAACAAGGTGATGGTGCAGCAAGACTTTGTCAGATGTTGTCATAGCTAGGTTGTGGGCAGTCATACCTAGTGGTCAGAGCCAGGGTCCACAGTCACAGAGTAGGAGTCAAGAGTCGGCCAGGTCAGGATACTAGGAGATCAGAAGCAGGAGACAAACCAGAGATTAGAACCACAAGTCGGATGCCAGAAATCAAGCCGGGTTGGGATGCCAGAAAGTCAAACCAGGGGAGCAGGAGCAGGAAGCCCACAGTCCAGAGAAGGGTTGATCCCAGGTGCATGGACAATTTTCTGTACCTGTGCTGGGTTTATGTAAAAGTTGTGGACTAATGAGGGCCCCCCAGCAATCTGCCAATCAGGTTCCACAACTGGAGTCCTCTGTTGGGATTCAGTTTCTGTCCTTGCTTGCAACTGTTAGCAGGTCACTGGGTGGCAGGCTGGATCTTACTAGTTCCTAAGAGTCCTGTGGACTAGGGTTCAAGACCCAAGGTCCCTGATGGATGTAACTTTTTGCTTTCCACCTCAACCAAGCAGACGAGTGCCCCCAAACAAACTCATGGTTTGCACCAAACACTAGGATTCTACACCTGGAGGGGGCGGATGCTTTCTTTTTTGCATGATCAAGGCCTTGCATATATGTCTTTCCTCCTCTACTCCTCCTGGGCATTGCGAGGAAGATCCAGAAGGACCAGACCAAAGTCATTTTCAGAACTGCCGATATGCCCTGAAGACCTTGGTTCCCCAGCCTCTTTCAGATATCCATCTATGATCTCTGGTACTTTCCCCAGTCCACAGTTCTTTTACATCAGGACCGGGTCCTACACCTGAACCTCACCTATCTCTGCCTAAAAGCCTGGAGGCTAACAAGTGACTCTACAAGCCTTTGATTATTGCTCTCATGTAGTCAATTTCCTAATGCTGTCAGGAAAGCACTCTGTTTACGAGTGTTACTTTCACTGGTCTTTGGCTAGGAATGTAACTTCCTCAGCCAGTATATTCTGCCATCCTAGTGTTTTTCTCAGAGTGGTTCAGTGTGGGCCTGAACTACAGTATTCTTATGTACTGTATGTTGGGTCTTTTGGTCTTGGGTCTCAACAGACTCAAAGATAGGCTTGTCTTTCATCCACGTTTCTTGACTGCCATACTACCAAGAAACTAAGACCACTCTTCAGACACATAGTCACAAAGGGTACATCTACACTGCAATAAAAGAGCCATGGCATGGTTGTGACTGGCTTGGGTCAGCTGACTTAGGCTCGTGGGGTTCAGGCTCATGGGGCTAAAAACTGCAGTGTAGACGCTTGGGCTGGAGCCTGGGCTCTGAAACCCCGCACGACACGAAGGTCTCAGAGCCCAGGGTCCAGCCCAAGCCTGAATGTCTGCAGTTTTTAGCCCCACAGCCCGAACTCCACGAGCCCAAGTCAGTTGATCTGGGCTCTGAGATTCAGTGTTGTGGGTTTTTTATTGTAGAGTAGATGGAGTTTCAGCTTCTTTCTGAAGGCTCTTTCCAGGACACCTTTCAAGCCTCTGGGCCAGTTCTTCTTGTACTTCCTAGCTGTGAAGGTGCTCTCTCTTGTCATCATTACTTCAGCCTGGAGCACTACTACATTGTAAATAATCTTACCTCCAGTTTTTCCATGAAAAGATTATCGTTTGTGTTTATTCTTTCTGTATTAATCAAAACATTTCCCTTCCTTCCTTGTCTGAAAGAGATCACCAGGCATCCGTTGTTGCCAGAGACATTAATTATTAGACAGGACATCCACTTTTTGTAAATCTGACACCTTTTTTATTTTATATGGCTTCTGGCTATAACAAAAAGAGGTCTTAAGGTTTCCAGGACTATCATTTCCCTTTGTGTTCAAACTGTCATAAAAGATTAATACACTGTTTGCCATTTATTGCCTTCCATGGGGATAAGTGTCCATAGTTCTTCGTCCCTACCTGTACTCAGAGAAATAGCACTTCTTATTAGGAGATCTGCATAGCTGCACTTAGGGCCTCAAGGAACTACTTTACCAAATATTATAAGGCCTTTTGTTGATGCTGCCTTTGTTTCTTGATTCTGTGAACCATCCTTCCTATATAACAGACTAACTTCATTTCTTATTTTTCTATTGAGTTCATCTCTGTTGTTGCTGTTTCAACTTATTCAGTATTACTTTAAAAACAAAACAAAACACTGCACATATTTGACTTGCTTTATTTGTTACTTTCCACCCTAATCCACTCTGTCATTTCCCAGTATTTGGTGGAAGCATTATCAGCAAAGCGACTCTCCTATGAAGACAATTGTCTTACTTGTAAATTATTCTTGTATGTAATCCCTCTGCCAGTCCTGGCTCTCTCCCTTTATTCTGTCTTTTCTTTTTGTTTTCCAGACTAGCTCTGTTTAGGAAATACTCTTTAGGGATGATTGCATCTAGTTGTTCCTTCTTGGGCCAGATTTGGCCCCAAAAGGAAAATTTACATAAGAATACCTCAGTAACATAAGTGATCATAACCCAGTGGTTGGTGGACTGGTTGAGGGACTCTGAGATAACAAATACATAAGTAAGGCAAAATGATGCTTTATTCTGACTGCATAGCCAGTAGATATATGCACAAATGCATGGCAAATTCTGTTGATGCTTTTACCCCAAACATTTTTACAGGTTGCATCACAAGCTTTTCAGATCAGGAGAATTTTTAACCATTTAGAGATATACTTTTAAATGACATGTGAAAATTACTGTGGTTGGTTGGATCCAACAATATTGCCATATAAACACATTTACATAAACATTACACAATGTTAGAATGTTCATGTTAGAACAATGTTCTAAATACATTAGAAACAACATCTTACATTTAGGTGCGGGAGACAAACCTAGACCAGGACTCTGGTTTCCATGCATCAACTACATGCTAGGTAGGAAGATGACCCTGTGGTTTCTTAATTGCACAAATCACTTGGGACAGGATACTATGAAGTAACAGCATAGTAGGCCTGAACTCTGCGAGTAGAAATTCAAATATGGAAACCAGACTCCAGTTCAAAACTTGTCTCACAACTTGCCGCAGGATATTTAGTGAAATCAGTTAAGGTTGTTTACATGAACTGAGAACAAAATTTGGATCTTAGTGTTTAAGTAGTCACAGTGGAGGAGCTTTGTAGTTAATATTTCACTGAAGCAAGTAGGGTGTTAGGAGAATTATAATTTACACATTTTACTACAGTGACAAAGTGAGTGAGGTAATACCTTTTATTGGACCAATTTCTCATGGTGAAAGAAAAAGATTTTGAGCTTATACAGAGTTCTTCAGGTTTGAGGAAGATAATCAGTGTCACAGCTAACCTGCATCAATACGGGGAGAGGGGCATCCTCTGACTGCACACCCCAGTTGTCAGCCCACACTGCAGTCCATAAGGGATATCATTAAACAGTTACTACCCATACTCAATGGGGACCACTTCCTGAAAGAAATCTTTCACAACCCCTGTCTTCTGGCCTTTAAACAACCCTCCAGCCTCACCAAGCTCATCATCAGAAGCAAGCTCCCCACACATCAGGACACACCAACTTAAAGCGCACTAGACTGCCATAACAGATGCAAAACTTGTAGATATATCTCCACTGCAACAACGATCAATACCCCCTACAAGATTCATGGGTCCCCACACGCCTATAACAACAGGTGGTTCACCTCATCCAGTGTGTGAAATAAGACAATCACTTCTCTTGAGCGAACTCACACAGGAAAATGATAAAAGACAAAAGCACTATATCACCTCTGTGTGGACACTTGTCACAAGCGATCACTCCCTCTCTGACCTTTCAGTCCTCATCCTCAAAGAAATGGACACAACACCTTCAAAAGATGAGCTTAAATTCATAACTTTGCTAGTCACTAAAAATCATGGACTGAATAAAGACACTGGATTTGTGGTTTATTACAACTATCTATAACCCACTAACTCCCCTTTTTGTTCTATGACTGCAAAGGTGTTGACTGACTGCTTCACCTTGAGTGGTCCTTTTGAAATATATATTAACTGCTTGTGCTAAATAATGTGCTCCACCTTGTATTTAGCTGTGACATGCTGCATACCTTTTCCATACCTGAAGAAGAGCTCTATGCAAGCTCAGAAACTTGTCTATTTCACCAACAGAATTTGGTCCAATAAAAGATATTATCTCAGCCACCTTGTCTTTCTAATATCATGGGACCAACACAGCTAACAACAACACTAAATATTTTACTACTGCAGTATTTATCTGAAGACAGTGTTCTACTGTTTTATTAAGTGGGAAACAGTACATTAGATTATACAAGTTATTTAAAAACAAATTAAAAGCCATGAAATGTAGGATTCTTCAGTGATCCTCAATTTAAAACATTTTTCTATTCTAGTTTAGTGAACAGTTTAATGCAATTCTCATGTTATGCAGTTGATTTATTTGTGCTAGATTGAAGCATGAGTGGCTCAAGTGAAACTTATTTTAGAGCACACTGCAGATTGTGGAGTTAGCCAAGCATGAGATGTTCCTTCCTTAGCAAATTGGCAGCATAAGTAGAATAATATGGAACCTAATGTTTTCTGTTTCTATTGTGTGATTTACCAGTTAATTGTCCAAAAATATTTTTGCTCAAATTATATTAAGCCCTGAATCCCATATGTCTGAAAATTGAATTGATGGAAAAGCATTGACCTTCAGAGAAAACTGGCAGTGTTAAGAATCTTCTTTATAACACATGTAACTAGGACAAATTCAATACAAATGGAACATCTGATTATTGGTGATGTGATTCTGCTCTGTTTTCCAGCTGGGGTGATTAAGGTGCAAATAGCTAAATGACTTGCCCACAATCACACTCTGAATAAGTGGCTCATCCTGACTCAGCAACCTTTTGACTCCCAGTTCTTTTCTATGTAGTGTGGTCCATGTGGTATTTTTTTCCATAAGCGTTTTGTGCTATTGCCTTTATGATAATGGTCATTGATCATAAAAAACCCTGGTACTTATGTACAATATTTTTCTGTACTGAAACTAGGAACATTAAAAAAATGAAGGTAATGAATAATGGAGATTGCACCATTATATATGAAATACAAATACAGCGAGTGGGTTTAATTCTCAGATGTACCAAGTTAATTGAAGACACAACTGGGAATACAGGAAACAGGTGGTTTTGAGCCACTTTTATGTCTTGGGGCAGTTGAACCTGGCCCTTGGTGCAAGTTAGAGCAGACACAAGACTGCTGTTAAGTTGTTCTGCCTAGAAATGTCTTTAATGGCATTGTTCCATTGGTTGAATATCAAGTGCATTGTGCTTTGTCCCTGACACCAACTGTTACCAATATGCTGTGTCGGTACAAAGTGGCTGAATGTTCTGGAGTAGTCAAACAGTTCTAGTAACTTTATTTCACAGTGTTCCATGCAACCTTTTGTTCTTTAACCAGAAGGTTGCTGGGGAAAGTTTCATTTCAAGTAAAGATTTTGAATGAAGAAATGAGAACACAGTACATATAATTAATTAAATAGTGCTTTTAACTTGAGCCCCTCCACTGGCTTCTATGTTTCTTACCACATGAAATTTGGGATCCTGGTGCTCTCTGTCATAACCCTAGGTAGTTTTGCTCTTTCCCTCCCTCCATACTTCTTTTTTCCAGTATTCTGTCTTCAGTTCTCCCTTATCACAACCTTCCACTCTCAGCTTTGCAGTTTTTTTCATGTAGCTCTCTATGCTTGAAGCAGTCTCCCAATCCTTGTCTGCTTGGCATCCTCTCTCATCCATCAAATCCCTCTTTAAAACAACTTATTTAAAAAATATTTCTGACCTTGATTTCCTCACCGGTATTTGTTTCTTCTTGTAAACTACTGTGTGTCCTGTGTCTTGTAAGTTCTCGAGGACATCAAACTTGTCTTGTTCTGGATTATAAAGTTTACATATTCTTAAAACTGCATAACTTAGTAGCTTTGTATAAATTAATAATGATAGTCATGATAAATCTGAGGTAGGCAGGTCCCAGAGCATAAAGAGCTCTAGAGAATGTAAATCAATCCCTTAAATTTCACTTGAAAGTAAATACATAGGGAATGGAGCAGAGAGATAATTCACTAATAACAGTCAATCTCACTTAAGGTGATCTGCTTCTTTCTGGTCAGGCATAGATGGTAACTAAGCATTATGGGTAAAATTAAGATTCTGTCACAGATATAGTCATGGACAGGTCATGGGCAATAAACAAAATTAACAGAAAGCACAATCTGGCCCTGACTGTTACTAAAAATACCTTGGGGGAGGTGGAGAAAACAGAGCTGCGGGGGTTGCAGCTATTCAAGGGCTAGCCAGCCAATCAGCTGTTCCATGGTGGCCCCAAGGTTGACAACTGCTTCAGCCCTGCCCCAGAAATCATGGAGATCCCAGAAAGTCATGGAATCCGTGACCTCAGTGACCAAATTTTATCCTTAATTATGGGTCACTTGCATCCAGAGTATCCAGGAATAGTTATGGGTTCAGTAGGACCTCAAGTCTTAAAACTACATAAATGAAGGGCATATATGTACCTTGAATAGAGACTGCCAACACATTCCCACCTATTCCTATGGATACTTCATCTGTTCCATAAATAACCATAACCATAAATCACATCCAGCACTGATGGCCACCATGGAATCACCATAGACAGGCAGGGCTTACGTGTTTTTACCACAGAATAGAGTTAGGTATTTTTACTACCCTTTTATCTGAGCCCCAGGCCTAGCTGAATTATGGCTGCAAAGTTGGCCATTATAGACAAGGCCAGAGAAGCAGACAGATTGTAGAATCTGAGTTTGATACAACTGAGTTATAGAACTGAGCATCTGCATATTGGTGTTACAGTAGCCTGTTGCACCTTGCATTTTTTTTAGCGATCTGTATATATTTAATAGCATCATGTCTCTTATGAGTTTCTTTTTGTGCACTTCATCATGTTGTTACTTCATTTCCATGACACCTTTTTATATTTTTTCTATCTGCTTTCACCTTTGATAAACATTAACACATGCAGATAGCCTCCTTTGAACTCAGTTTAGTTTTCCAATTCAGCCATCAACAGGAGCTCTATAATTTACCGTCAGCAGCTGTACCTTCAGTTGATAAACTGAAATTTTCTCAGATGCATTCCCAGGCTGCTTTTTGGGTTTTCTGTTTAGCAGATTGTATTACGGTTACACCATGTTCTTTAGTTAAGCAATAAGTCAAGAAAAGAGGTGCATCATTAAGCTATTGGAGTTGCCTTGTGTTCATTGTGTATCAATGAACTAAAAATGTACAGTCTGGTCACTATTAGATTATGGTTAAAAAATACTGGAGATGGCTTGGAACATTGAAGGGACACTCTAAGTGTTTTGTTTTCCTCAGGAAATGATTTGTAGCAAAACAGAAATATCTTTAAAACAAATTATTACAATTAACAAAAATGTAAAATTCACTTCCAGACAAACCTGCCATTTTTCTTGCTAAAAGGTGGGAAATAAGAGAAATTAAGATAAGAAAAAACATTCTGCATTGAAATAATTGAGAAAAGCACTAAATGTATATGACAATTTCAGGTGAGTGTAAGTATGTATTAACTTGTTTTCAAGTAAATATAATTTTGTTTAACTTTATAGTAAATATATGGTAGCGTCCAATGGCCCCAGTCAGGATCAGGACCCTATAGTGTAAATTGCTCTATAAACAAGTATGTGGTCCCTGCCCCAAAGAGTTTTAATTTTATTTGGTTGACATATAGTGTCCAGGAATTTCAGAATGAAGCACCCTTCTTCCAGGGAAATGATGTGCTGCTGATCTCTGTTCTCCCTTCCCTGTTTTAAATTAGCTTTTTAATTAGCAGTGATCTTAGACCAGACTTTTTTCTCCAGACTGTCCTCCTTCCCTTTGTGCATCCTGACCTCAGTTTTCTTTCCTACAGTCTGGCCTTCTCAATGGACTCTAGCTTATGTGCCATGGAATAATTTGATTTAAGGGTGATGGGCTGATAAAACAAGGAATGGTACAGAGACTGATTTTTCAGAGAAGGGAGCCTGGATTATTTTCATATGAAATTCCTGGACAGAGTCTGGAAATAAAAAGATACAAGTTAGGCCAAGTCTACACTACAAAATTAAGTCGACCTAAGTTACGTCAGTGTACAGTCACTGCAGTCATTGAATCAGTTTTATACATCCACACTATGCTCCTTGTGTCGGCGATGCGTGCCCTCACCAAGAGCATTTACACCAATTTAACTGCCAGTGTGGCAGTGTGGAATGGTTTCTGAAAGGCAGCAACAGTCAATGTAAATGACGCAGTATCTAGACTGACACTGAGTTGAGTAAACTTAACTACATCGACTTAAGTGCTATGCCTCTTGCGGAGGTAGAGTTATTAAGTCTGCGTAGTGGGCAAGTTACATTGGTGGGACCTACATTTTAGTGTAGATGCTTAGTACCATAGTGCAGACCAGGCCTTAGAAAAATGGAGTTTTATTTTAACTCATGTAGGGAAGAGGTGAAGAATTGAAACCTACCTAAAATCTATTTCACATTCCATTTTAAATTCCAGTGCTCTTCTCCCTGTTTACAGTGAAGAAAGAATTGCAATGCAGAATGAAATACAGTTCTTTCTCTCGTGATTTCTCTCCTTCTGCCTGCTTACAAGACATTTTACTTGATGCACTCCATTGAATTAGATTCCATTTGAGTCACAATTCAATCTGACAATCAAAATCAATGAGTTTCTTTTTATTGAGTGAGGGATTAATATTTTATTAAACAGAGCTAAATAGGGGAACAGTGCTGAAGGACAATAAACAGTTGAAATTAACTCTTTAAAATGTTGTGTGTCTTATGAGTGTATTTGACTGTTCAGAAACTAATTTCAGTTTTTATCTTTATAACAGTTTGGATTTAGATGGAGACATGAGAAAGAAGTAGTTTCAGGAAAAGGTAATATTGCCTTTCTTCTTGTATTGCAGTTTTTACTTGATTCGTTGTTTTTGGTATTTTTCTTACTGTCTTGTTTGTGACAGTGGAGGTATAGATGAAAGTTTTTCCAGAATGTTGACAATAATGTCTAATAATTCTTTGCACTTCTTGCTTTATATCATTTTACATCTTCAGAGCACTCACTCATCTGTATCAATAATGACTTTGGCAATCTCTGCTTTGTTTTCAACTTGTAGAATATTTGCAGCAAAAAAATTTCATACTGGTTTTGCCAGTATGAAATATCATGCTCATTGACCTTAAATGGCACTGGGCAACAGCCAGTGGTGCTACACTGTTTTATTCTTCAATGCTGATTATAGTTAAGATTGCCCAACATGTCCCAGTATAAAACCCTGTTTTTAGGTTCTTATTATTTTGCCAGATTTCAACCATTTGGGTTGCAATTTCCTATGCAGTGTGTTTGCCTCAGGCTGAATTGCTTTGATAAATTCAGTAAAAATGCTTTTATTTTCCAAGAATGAGATTAGGGAAAAATAAGGGGGTTTTGTCCATATTTTTAAACAAAACAAAAGAAACCTAAAATTCTTACAGCCATTTCACTGAGACACTCTAGCGTCTCCATGATTTGGAGCAGGGATATGAAATTTGACAGGAGGGTGGTCTTTTGTCAGGGAGCCCTTCTCTGTTCCTATGAAAAATTGCCTAAATTTGGCCATTGAAAAAGCTCAGTTTGCATATGCTCACTAGAGTTTTGCTTAAGTTTGGAAGCCAGATTCTCTAAAGATTCTGTCAGCTCTTAACATGCTCTAGCCCTGGGCTACAGGGTCTGAGAAGAACTTTCTCTGCAATTGCTCCTGACTGCTACAGGCCAGGCACAAGAAATGAGAGCAGGGAGACTCTCTGTCCTGTATGCTCAGTGCTCCTTCTGCTGGCAGCAAGACAACATGGAGGAAGAATTAACCTGACGTGAATGCAAAGGAACAAGAACTGGACTGTGTGTGTTTGGGGTGGTGTGAAAGGAGTAAACTGTGACAAGGAGACAGGGTGGAGACTGGGAGATGGTGGGGGGGAGAAGATTGGGACTAGGACTGTCTGGGAAGTCTGAAATTGGGTAAGGAATTTAGATGGAGGAGACTGGGACTGGCTGAGCAACAAGACTATGAGAGATTGGAATGAGGAGGCTAGGGAGGGGAGAAAATGGAAAGCTGGATGGGAAGTCATGAGGGGAAGATTGGAACGAGAATGAGGTGTCCAAGGGGGGTGGGACTGGGTCTAGCTAGATGAGGAGATTCAAATGAGGAAGTACGTGTGGGGTTGGGGGATGGATGGACGAGGAACAGAGGAGGGAGCGGGGAGGAGACAGGACTGGGACAGAAGTGGTTGGGTTTGTGAGGGAACCAGGGCAGAGAGATCTGTGACCACTAGAGAACACTGCTCTCCAGAGCCTGGAATGAAACCCAAGGTTTCTGTGTCACAATATTTCTCTTCTGTCGGCAAACATATGTAAAACCCACTGGCAGAGTATGTGTCTTCCCCTCTTCTTCTGGTTACTCTGTTAGCTCAAGAGGCAGAGAGGACTAGGCTGTGGATCTAACAAATCCAATGTTGGTAATGATCCATACAAATGTCAATATGATGCCACATGATGGAATTTGTTTTTTCAGTTTTTTTAAAAAATTAGGAAATTGCATACAAAAAAAACCATATTAGCAGACTGTTATGGTAGCAAAGTCAAGTGCTCAAAAGCTAAAAGATGCCAGAATTAAAGTTGACTGTGCAACCTTAATTCAACACCATTGTGTATATACATTGAGGTCATGTGGAAAAAATAGTATGTGATCATGTAATTAAGGACAGTATTATAATGGAATACAAGGGGACCAAATTAAGGTTTCATGAGTAACCTTAATTTTAACATTTCCTAACTTCTGACTGCCTGACCTCACAACCTTAATATTCTTTTAACTTTTTGTGTTTATGTATTTATATTACAGTGGTACATAGAGGCCATAGTCAAGGATCCCCTTGTGCTGTATATAATAAACAGTCCATATCCTAAGGAGTTAACAATTTCAGTTAATATCAAAACACAGTAAATGGATGAAATAAACATGCATGTGAGGAAGGGAGGGTGAAGTAACAGTAAATTATGTTTTCATACAACTGCTTTGTTGATTGTAGTTTCATAGACTATTTTGGTTTTGTTTGTATTAGTGATCACTCTATTGCTCTTTCAATACTATTTTTACTTCCATGTCTTGCACAGTGCAGAGAACATTGTTGTGTAACATAATATTGTTATTAGTGGCTGTTCAGACAGTTCTTTATTTTCCCCTTTGCTTTTGTTCATTTCTGTAACCAAACTTTCTTAATTTAAACAAAAATGATTGGCTCAGATCTCAGGTATTTCCTCAATTTCCAGTTATTTCTCCATGGTGAGATATATTTTATAACTTTCTGTGTATTATGCAAATAATGACCTACGTTTTGTCTTGGTCTAATTTATATTTGTTTCAATATATTTAATTTATATAAGCATAGATATGTCATCAGCATCGCATTATCTAAAAACTAAGAAAACTCATCACACACAAAAGATATTTAGATGTTAATCATTACCCCATATAAATTGAGAGAAATTGAAAAGCTGTTAGTTTCAGGCCTTGACAAGGACCACCCCTATCTGTTCAGTCCACCCTCCAGAGGCTCTGTCTCTTTGAGATATGGCATCTGCAACTATGCATTCGTTCCTTTTTGAAAGGTAAATGTAACTTTTAATGCTCAATAAAATTAAATATTTTATTTGTATAATTTCTGTTTGTTACATATCCATTTAAAGTGTTCTGAGAAATTAAAAGAAATTGTCATCCTTTTTACTACAAAGAGAATCCTGCGATATCTTTATGGTTAGAAAAGATAAAAAAGCTGGATAAAGTTACACAGCTGTGTAGTCACTCCCTATAGCCTGTGATGAGGGAAACAAATGCTTATTTTGTGTTTGTTAATAAAAATAACAATAGATGTATCTGATTCAGGAAGACTAGATATATTTATTCTGATGGCTCTATATCACTGAGGTGAGGGTGAGTTTGTGTAGACCCTTTCCAGTTTCCAAAGCATGAATCTGCCTTGAACTATACGGTAAAGCTAGAAAAAGCCACCAATGGTGGGCATGATCAGAAATACAACCAAGTGACTGCTTATCTGATATTTTGGGGGTTCAGTTCATCTGGTACATTTTAAGTTCTTCTCTGATGGTGGCTAAGATTAATGTTTGTAGTTATAGGGAAGATAACAGGTCTCATTTCTTTATCTTTGTCTCAGATATGAAAAAGATACCAGCCTTGCTAGTCAGATAATTTAGATATGGATAATATACTGGATATATTCCAAGGCCTCTAGTGCAGAGACGTTACAAGGACTGATTTACTGCTCAATTTTATCTAAATGTGAGAGACGGGAGTACTAAATATTGTTTGTCATAGGATTCTGCTGAACTGGTACATAAGAAAAATAAATTCTACAGTATACAAAAAGAAAACTAGGAAAAGCAAAATTAATGCTCATTATTCTTTTATTACTACTTTAGGCTATTTTTACCCGCACAGAAAAACATTTGATTCAGGATCTGAACCTTAAGGACACATTTTTTCCTGTTGTCTGTTTTGAAACAATGATAAAAAGAGTTACCTAGATTCTCTGTGTTGACTGAAGGATACTAAAGCATAATGAAGAGATTCATTTCCTAAATACCAAAACCACTGAAGCATCTTTGAGCAGGAACTGTGAATTTTCAGCAGGTGTGCAAACCTACATCTACTCTACATTATGAATTAATATGATAACTATAAAGATAAAACAGTAAAGTTAATTTTAAATAAGCAAGAGTTGACTGTGACTTTTGTTCTGGGGCATCAATGGATGCTTAAAAATCTCTGTAATCTCATTTATTACGTGAATGCACCTGAGAGATACTCAGAAGCCAATATGTCAAAATATCTTCACAAACAAATTATTTCAAAGTGCATCGATTATATCAAAATAAATTTCAGTAGACTAAGTTAATTATGATACATGAATAAGGGCACAAACTTAGGCATTCAGGATATTCATAATATTTGTATAGCATCTATAACAAAATGGCTGTGACTTGAACAATAGGAAATGGATGACATGGTATTCTCTTCAAATTTTGCTGGATGTAGTCTGTACTAGTGAAGGTTGTTACAAAGGCAACCTTATAAGGGAGACATTGTCATGTAAAAGGGGCTATAAAATATTTACCAAACAGTGTTTCTTCTTTGAGTGCTGGTCCCTGTTTGCATTTCATGTGGGTGTACACATGCGCTCCATGTACCTGAAATTGAATTCTTGTAAGCAGTGTCTGTTGGTCCGCTCATGTACCCTTGTTCTCCTTGTGCCTCCAACTGTGGAGATAAAGGGCAGAGCAGACTGACTGCCGCTCCAGTTCCTCCTTACCGCCACATGGCCGGAGTCAGAACCTCCAGTGCCTGGAGATTCGTCTTCCTCACTTTATTCTTTGATCTCTAAATATATATTTTGTAAATCGTTTAAAACTTTTACTCTATTGTTTTTAGTTAAGTTTTATGGTTAAATAGATTCCCGTCCTGGGGAACTTCCTCCCTCCCATATCCTACTACAAATAATGGATTATGTCCAGAACTCCAGGCTTCAAAATCTGTGCTGTTTTCCCACATTCCTACTTGGTCAGTGACAACTATCAACAGTGCCTAGGGGAAGCTCACAGCATATTTTCTACTGGACATTTGCAAATCCATCCACAAATTCATGAGACCTTATGTTCTAGTACAGGACTCCTCCACTGACACATCTTTTTTGGGATGGCAGTCCTTCAAATACTCTGCTGCCTGCATCCTCACACCTATCTCCTACTTGAGTACTACTTGAGTACTACCAGCGCTTAAAGAAGAGTAAATTACTTATCTTATTGTAACTGGAGATTCTTCAGGATGTGTGATCCTAATTTGTATTCCACTACCTACACTCCTTCCCTTTTGCTTCAAATCATACTGAATTCGTGGTAGAGAAATAACAGAAGAGGCAGTCGGTCCGCTCTGCCTTTTTTATCTCCTCATTTGGAGGCATGAGGAAAGTGAGGGCATGTGCATGAACCAATGGACAGTGCTTAAAAAATTCTCTGACTCCAAGCTCATGGAAGCCCTGTGGAATGCAGATAGGGGCCACACACAGAATCATAGAAGATTAGGGTTGGACAGACCTCAGGAGGTCATCTACTCAAAGCAGGACCAACCCCAACTAAATCATCCCAACCAGGGCTTTGTCAAGCCACATCTTAAAAACCTCTAAGGATGGAGATTTCACCACCTCCCTAGGTAATCCATTCCAGTGCTTCACCACCCTCCTAGTGAAAAAGTTGTTCCTAATATCCGACCTAGACCTCCCCCACAGCAACTTGAGACCATTGCTCCTAGTTCTGTCATCTACTATCACTGAGAATAGCCTAGCTCCATCCTCCCTGGAACCCCCTTTCAGGTAGTTAAAGGCTGATATCAAATCACCCCTCATTCTTCTCTTCTGCAGACGAAACAAGCCTAGTTCCCTCAGCCTCTCCTCATAAGTCTTGTGCTCCAGTCCCCTAATCATTTTTGTTGTCCTCCACTGGACTCTCCAATTTATCCACATCCTTTCTGTAGTGGGGGGATCAAAACTGGACACAATACTCCAAATGCGGCCTCACCAATGCCGAATAGAGGGGAATAATCACTTCCCTCAATCTGCTGGCAATGCTCCTACTGATGCAGCCCAATATGCAATTAGCCTTCTTGACAATAAGGGCACACTGTTGACTCATATCCAGCTTCTTGCCCACTGTAACCCCCAGGTCCTTTTCTACAGAACTGTGGTCTAGCCACTCGGTCCCCAGTCTATAGCAGTGCCTGGGATTCTTCTGTCCTAAGTGCATGACTCTGCACTTGTCTTTGTTGAATCTGATCAGATTTTTTTGGCCGAATCCTCCAATTTGTCACTCTGTATCCTATTTCTATTCCCTAGGGTCTCTACCACTCCCCCCAGTAGTGTCATCTGCAAACTTGCTGAGGATGCAAGCCACCCCATCCTCCAGATCACTAGTGAAGATGTTAAACAAAACCGGCCCCAGCACTGATCCCTGGAGCACTCCGCTTGTTACTGACTGCCAACTAGAAATCAAGCCGTTGATCACTACCCGTTGAGCCCAATGACCTAGCCAGCTTTCTGTCCACCTTATAGTCCATTTATCCAACCCACAGTTCTTTAACTTGCTGATAAGAGTACTATGGGAGCCCATATCAAAAACTTTGCCAAAGTCAAGGTATATTACATTGACCGCTTTCCCCGCATCCACAGAGCCAGTCATCTCATCATAGAAGGCATTCAGGTTGGTCAGGCATGACTTGTCCTTGGTGAATCCATGCTGACTGTTCCTGATCACCTTCCTCTCTTCCAAGTGCCTCAAAATGGATTCCTTGAGGACCTGCTCCATGATTTTTCCAGGGACTGAGGTGAGGATGACTGGTCTGTAATTCCCTGGTTCCTCCTTCTTTTCTTTTTTGAAGATGGGCACTATATTTGCCTTTTTCCAGTCATTTGGGACCTCTCCCAATCGCCCTGAGTTTTTAAAGATAATAGCCAATGGCTCTGCAATCACATCAGCCAACTCCCTCAGCACCCTCGGATGCACTGCATCCGGCCCCATGGGCTTGTGTATGTCCAATCTTTTTAAATAGTCTTGGACCTGTTCCTTCAGCACTGCGGGATGTTCACCTCCTTCCCATACTGTGCCACCCAGTGCAGCAGTCTGGGAGCTGACCTTGCCTGTGAAGACAGAGGCAAACAATACATTGAGTACTTCAGCTTTTTCCACATCATCTGTCATTAGGTTGCCTCCCACATTCTGTAAAGGGCCCACACTTTCCCTGACCACCTTCTTATTGCTAACGTACCTGAAGAAACCCTTCTTATTACCCTTCACGTCCCTTGCGAGCTGCAATTCCAGTTGCGCTTTGGCCTTCCTGATTTCACTCCTACATGCTCAAGCAGTATTTTGATACTCCTCCCTAGTTATCTGACCAAGTTTCCACTTCTTGTAAGCTTCCTTTTTGTGTTTTAACTCACCGAAGATTTTGTTAAGCCAAGCTGTTCACCTGCCATATTTGCTATTCTTTCTGCACATTGGGATGGTTTGTTCCTGCGCCCTCAATGAGATTTATTTAAAATGCAGACAGTTCTCTAGGACTCCTTTCCCCCTCATATTAGCCTCCCTGTTGATCCTGCTTATCAGCTCCCTGAGGGAGTCAGTCTGCTTTCTTCCTCAAGTGATTGCTCATGTCCATTCCACTATAGGTGTGTGCACGCCTCCATGCACGGCTACTGGAACTTTCTCCAAAGATCCCTTAGGGCTGGCTCTGGTGCCCCCTGGAGTCCTGTATACATGCTGCGGTATATGAGGCACTGCCAGCCCTCCGCCTCCTCAGTTCCTTCTTTCCGCCCATGGCGGTTACTGGAACTGCCTGCGCTCTCACTGCAAGCGCTTTATTCCCCGTGTTTAAACCTTAAACTAGGATTTTTTTAAGTTAATTAGCTAGTTAGATTAGTAACTGCCGTAGTGGTAGTTAGACACTTGAAGATAGTCTACTAGTTTTTACCAGGAGCAGGTGTGCTCCGGTGTCATGGCTTCAAGCCATGCGCTCCGATGTGAAGGCTTTCCACTAACTGACCCCCACTTCCTGAAGCGTGGGGGGGAAGCTATTCATAAGAGAATGGATCATAAGGCTTTCAGACCTTCGGAAAATCCGCATGAAAGCCTGGCTCATGGAATCCCCAAGCCGGCTCCGAGCCAACTGCTTCGCTGCAGTATCCAGCGTGCCGCCAGTGCAGAGAACACCATCGGCACCGACCCGACTTGGCAGCGTGGAGATGGACGCACTTGGACTCCCCTGCACCGTTGGAGCAGGCAGGGTGGAGCACTGATCCGCACCGAGGTCGGATCATGGAGACCCGCTGCCAGAGCCAGCGTCTCCAGCCAGGGAGCCTCCCCTGACTCGGGGAGTGGGGGAGCCCCTCGGCAACTATTGGCTTTGGTGGCTGAAGGGCGGCAAGAGCCTTGTTGGCCTTGCATATGCCATCACCACCCATACCTCCATGAGAGAGAAGGGGCTGGCGTTAAGGGGAAGCCCGTGATGGGACCCCCGAATGACTCAGGAGATCCCCGGTATGGGGAGGAAGATCTCCTGCAGACCGGTTTCCCTCTCTCCCCCTCCACCCCCAAATAATAATAATAATAATAACCTGACAGCAGCAAGCCCTAGCCTCCCAAGTCTGGTGAACGACTCCTCAGGATGTGTGAAGGGGCATTCCGTTCAAGGAACAGGCTCCTTCAGTTACCCTGTTAGTGGCCACCTCGAGTAAAGGGTACAGTGCCTTATCAGCGCTCACCTCGGCTTACAAGGCGTCTGGCCAAAGGAGGACAGGCGTCGGCACACCTATGTGAAGACCCGCGAAACGCTCGCAGGGATTGCGGAAAGTCCCCCCGCTTCTCGAAAGCAGGGAGCTGCAGGTACTGTCAGTCAGTGTAGCAACCATGTACTACACCTACAGGTGGCGGGAGCCCATTCATCAGTCTTAAGAAGGGAACCTATTGGCCCTTGGGACCTGGTGGTGATCACCTCCCACGGGTGAGGAACGGCAAGGTGGACTGCATCAAGGGGTCGCTCTTCCTCACCACGAGGGGTCGCAGCACCTACTAAGGGCATCCACGACAGTCCAGAGTGGGTTTCTCCAAAGGGAATCAGTCTGTATTGGTCTGAAACACGAGGTGTCCACGGTGCTTCTCCCTCCATGGTCAAGGGACAGGGGCGCTCGCCAACACCATTTGTCTGTAGTGATCTGAGACCTTTATATTCTTTCTCCTGCCCTCCCCTCCTGCATACAGTCCTGCTCAACTAGGAGGGGCTGATCACATGCCATCCCGATTGTTCCGACTGGCCACGCCAGTGTGAGTTCAGCATGCTGCGGAATTTCTTGATCGCCCGCCTCGGAAGCCTCTGAGCCAGCGTGACTCCAGCTACCAGGATCACGGTCACCTGCAGCGTCCAGACCTGGATCCCCGACACCTCGGGGAGTGATAGATCGGTGGCTGAGAGGCAATGAGCGAGCCGCTCAGAACAAGCCCAGTGTGTACTGATGGGTAGCAGGAAACCCTCCACGCAGGCCATGTACTGGGTTAAGTGGAAGTGACTGTTGCCTGCTGGGAGCAGTCCTGAGATACTCTGCTCGGCCTCTCACCAGGAGAGGCGATCTGGGAAATACTTGCCGCAGCTAAAGCTCCAGGGACGGACTGTGGCTTCTCTGAAGCCCCACCTAGCAGCCATATCAGCCGTCCATCAGCTCCTGGAAGGGAAATTGCAGTCCTCCCGTCAGATGGCGGTTCAGCCCCTGAGTGGGATGGGAGGCTCTATCCGTAGGCCCGCAACCTAGTGCTTCCCTGAGATCTTGACCTGTTCCTTCCCGGCCCATGCCCCTGCCCCCCCAGAACCCAGGGCGTCAGGCCCTCTACTCTAGCCTTCTGGGAAGGTGGCCTCCCTGTGGGTAATTACCTCGGCAAGGAAGGTCTCCAGGATCAGGGCTCTGACTCCAGAGCTCCTCCCTCATTCTGTAGTCTATAAGATAAGATTCAGTGAGACTGCACCGGGCCCCCCGGCCCAAGGTTGTTGCCCGGTCTCATTGGACCAATCATATTTTCTCCCCAGGTCTCCCCGAACCACACGCTTCGGAGGAGAGGAGAAGGCAGCACTCGCTAAAACGTGAGTGGGGCTCTGGCTTCTACATCAGATGTACGAGGCCATTCAGGAGATCGACGCAGCTCTTCCTCGCAGCATCCGGCTGGATGAAAGCTTCACTGGTCTCCGGCCACTGCAAATTCCTTGGGAATAATTTCCTGCATCACGTTCAGCCACAAGCAGGTGAAGGTGCCACTTCCGGACACCACAGCTCACCCAACAGAGCTCAAGTTCCATCCACACCCTTCCTAGCGGAAATGCTAGGGCGGGATATCTGGAAAACAACTGCCAGGCTGGCGGTACATACCTTCATGTCCCACCACGCCTCTGTCCAAGACGCGGGAATTAGTGGGCTTCAGCAGAGCTGGGCTGCAGGCAGCTCACCAGTAACTCTGGCCCACCTCCAAGGTACTACTTGTTAATCACCTGTAGTGGAATGGACATGAGCAAGCACTCAAAGATGAAAACAAGGTTACTTACCAGTAACTGATGTTCTTCGAGATGTGTTGCTCATGTCCATTCCACAACCCACCCCCAGTCCCCGCTACCGGAGTTGGCAGAAAGAAGGAACTGAGGGGCCATAGGGCCGGCAGTGCCTCACATACCGCGGCATGTGCGTGGGACTTCGGGGGCACCAGAGCCGGCCCTACAGGATCTGCTAAGGGAAAAAAGTTCCAGTAGCCATGCACGGAGGTGTGCACACACCTATAGTGAAATGGACATGAACAACACATCTCGAAGAACATCAGTTACTGGTAAGTAGCCTTGTTTTTCTGAAGTCTAGTGTCTGTATCCTGCTGTTCTCCTTTCTTTCTTTTTTCAGGATCCTAAACTCTACCATCTAATGGTCACTGCTGCCCAGGTTTACCGCCCACTTCTATTTCCCGTACCAATTCTTCCTGGTTTGTGAGCAGCAGGTCAAGAGGCGCACGGCCCCTAGTAGGTTCCTCCAGCACTTATAGGACCATATCAATGGACCATATCAATTTTTAAATCATGGCATAGTAATTATTTCTGTTATTTTCTAATATTTTATTAATTTTAATAGTTGTTCTACCATAAGCAGATGTTGAAAGGTTACAACTACGGCTGTGCATGTTCTGGAAGAATGTTTATATTGAAGTTCCTTCAATGGGCTCTGATAGTAAGTTTACAGATTCACAGGGTCTGGAACCAAGCAAACTTATTCAGGGTTGGGAAATGGTCAGGAGAGTCAGCATGAGCCATTGTATAGAGCACACTGGTCTAGAAGACAGGAGATCAGGATTCTGTTCTCAGCTCTACTACTGACCTCCCGTATGAACCTGGGAAAGTTACTTCACTTCTCTGTGCCTTTGTTTCCCTTCCCACCAATTGTCTTTCTTGTCAGTTTAGATTGTAAGCTCTTTGGAGCAGGAACTGCCTCCTTCTATGTGTTTGTACAACACCTAGCACAATGGGGCTCAATCTCAGTTGGCTAGACTGTAATACAAATAGTAACCATTGATAGCATAAATCTTTTGTTGGCATTATACCATTTGGGATTCCCCTATGCAAGGTGAATCCCCAACTGGCTATTTAAGTCTTGGCACTGTGCAAAAGGGACAGAGCAGAGCACGTTTGGCCAATTGCTTTTTAATGACAATTAGTGTATCTGGTGGTATTAGGCCTATTGGAGTTCCTCATAGTCCTCTACACTTAATTAACCTGAACATTTTAGATTGTAAACAAGTTTTACTGTTTCAGTATTCTATGAAAGGAAAAGAGGATTAGCAACCATTTTCTGGAGCTGAGAAACATCTCATTGTAGGGCCTCTGAGAGGTCAGTATTTATTATTCATATCCGGCAAAATCACAGCAGTATATGCTCCTAAGTAATTGAACAAGCAAGAGCGTTAAGAGTTCCATGTTACATCATGTGGCCATGTTTTCTATTCTAAGTGTATCCCAGTTAAGGCTGTTGGTGTTCAGAGACCCTGCTTATCACGTTGACCAGTATTGTCTTAATTGCTTCCTTACACTCTCTTGTCTTTATCCTTCTGTCTCGTCTTATACTTTTATTGTAAGCTCCTTGGGGTAGGGGGATCATCTTTTTATTCTGTTTGTACAGTGCCTAGTCCATGAATATGGCTAATAGGTGCTATGGTAATACAAATAAACAATAATACTAAAAAGAAATAAGGTGGATGAGATAAAAGCATTTATTGGACTAATGTCTGTTGTTAAAAGAGACAAGCTTTCGAGTTCCACAGAGCTCTTCTTCAGGTCGTCATTTTCTTCTGGACCAAGATGGCTACATAACACTGTAATCAATAATAAAAAACATTGCTTAAATGTACCGTCTTCAGAGGCCATGCGCATAAAAGAAAATCTTGGTGTAAAGACAGGTTAGTTAAGCAGTATATCAGAGCAGCAGAAAATGGGCGTAATAAACATGGGGAAACCAAGAATTAGATCTCTTCACATAAGAAAAAAATCCGTATGACTGGAGGTTTTCAAGGAATAGGACCCAAAGTGCATGGATAGTAGCTACTCTGTCACATGTGTAGTAGAGTCAACATTTCCTTCCTTCCTATAGCTTTGCTGGCAAGAATGCTTCACAGTGTAAGGATTGGGAGAGCGTTAGTTCTCCTCACTGATACAAACTGACATAACTCATTTTTGGAGGAAGATGGTCCTTTTAGTAACTTAGTTTAGTAGGCTTGAGAATTACAGCATTTCAACTACTCCAGTCCTTCTCTAGGAAGGAGACAACACCGTGTAGCTAGGATTCATAAACATGCTTTATCTGAAAAAAAGAATCCACAAATAGGAACTTTTATTATAGGCATTTATAGGAATGTGTTTCTGCACTAGATTTTGTGCACTAAAGAGATTATTCTCGATTGCAGTTTAATTTCTCCATTCACTACATATAAGAAAAATCAGGAATCTTATTATTTGCAAGTGACTTTGATTTCTTAGGCGTATATGGAATGTCTTTTTTTAATAATGTTTGTGTGAATAATTTTATTTTCCATCTTTATAAGTCATGCAAGCAGAAGTGGAGAGGAGAAAGACAGGAATAAGAATGATGACACAGCATATATACTGTTTTTAACATTTCAAAAATACCAGATGTATCAAATAGTGTGTAGCAGGAGTTATAAATATACTTCTTAATGTTTTAGAACTATTTCTAACATTGTCTTATATAGAAGGTGCAGCATTTTAGTTGAAAAATAAAGTAGTCTTAATTGCAGATGCAGGTTTAGTGGCCTTTCTTTAATTTCTGAGTAATTGAACTGGTATTCTTGTTGATCAGTATGGCTCAGTAAATAAGTCTGTTTATTATGTAGTTGAGTTCTCTTAGGCCTATTATCATGGTAGCCTTATTCATTTTTGATAATGATCATCCTCTTTGTGGGAGACAGCATGAATTTTATTAGTAAACATTAACTAATCTGTTTAATGAAGTAAACTCCTAAAGAGTAGCAATCATGATAGGGACAGTCAACAAGTGTCATTAGTGGACAGCTGAATCGTAAGTGCCTAATTTTTTGAAAATTAGATATGGTGCATCAGATGGTTCATGTATACTTTCTGTTGTACCTTCTAATTTGTAGTTTTAAATCTACAAATGTAATCTTCATACTTCTAATTTTCTGATACGTTTTCAAGTTTAAATAATAGTTTGTAACTCTTATGGTTGTGCAGTAAATGTTTTGCCCTAGGCATTCAATAGGACAGCTATACTTAAGAAAAAAAATTGAAACCCTTTGTATAATTCTGTCTATAGATGGAGATTTTTAGAACTTTCATATTTTATGTTTGGCATTGCATATTAAAGTGTGGTGGAAAGTTCAAAATTTATTTAAAACCATTCTTTCCTCAGTGTTAATTAAAATATTAATGCTTACTCCATATAGACAACCATAATGTTAGCAGCATTGAGTAATAATGGATTTTGCCACTAAGGGGCACAAGAATTCAGTATTGTACAGAATAGTAGGGACTGGTTTTTTTTCAGGTATAGTTCTTTCATATATTCTTTTGAAACAAGTGGTTATCCCTAACTCATTTTCCTTCATGCAAGATGTTTGTTTGTTGGTTTTGGCTAGGATTCTCAAATTTCATTCATTAATGTATTAAGGCATATTAGTAAATAGAAGCACAACTCTGTTTCGCATCAACCTGCTTAGCTGTTAATATTTGCTAAATAGTATTAAAAAAAAAAAAGGGAGGGGGTGACCTTTACAGCATGAACATATAAACTTGACATATGTCTGTATTAAGGACATGAAAATAGTGATGATATTCAGTATTTTCTAAGGTTTTGGGTTTGTTTTTTTTTAAACAGACCCATTAGACCTTCTACTTTCATCTTTATATATATTTTTTCTAAAATAAATAAAATGTACGTGTTTTTCTTTAAATCCCGGATTCTTTCTTTCATTTTTAATTCGGTCTTTTTCCTTGGGTACTGTGAAGGGAAATCATGTTTGGTAACTGAAATGTGTGTCCTAGAACTGAATCAGATGTCTACCTAGCGACCATTAAAAATTGTAATATCTATGCCCAGTTTCAGTGCTAGACTATACAAAACAAATATGTACATATTTTTAACTGTGATCCCACACAAAAGCAGAGTTCATACTTTAAGCTTTTACTAATCTTTTGTAATGTAAGAGAGACTTTTTTTACTGTGATATATACTAGGAAATGTTAACGCTTTTTAGTGGCTTTATTTGTTTTTGCCAACACCCAACTTTCAGATACAATACGGCCTAGAGTAGGTAGGTCAAATGCAGATAGACAAACTATGAGGTACATTAAACTATAATGGAAGTGTATTTGGCTCCCAGAATAAGTGCTTACCCTTTCAATGAGCATTTGTAATTAAGAGAAATGCTTTTATGTTCTAACTGTGTAACAGTGTAAGTACATGTAACTATATCATAGTTATAGTGTGCAATTACATAATTATGCTGTAGAAACAAAACATGCAGAGATACAAATATGCATTGTAAACTTTGTGTGTGTGTGTGTGTGTAGAACACACTTTTCTAAGTGGGTTTCTTTTGTATTTTTTAAAACAAAAATAGTAGAGTGTGATTTAAAATTATGTGTAATATGAGTTAATGTAATAAGACATATTGAAAGCAGAAAAACTTACGAAGTGAAATAGGAAAATTTCCTATAGAAAATTTAGAGTTAACATAGTTTATTTGACAAAGATTCCATCAAACTTCAGTATGGCAACAATATAAAGTAAAGTATGCTGCAGTATGATAACAATATAAAGCCCAAGAACAAAGATTAACATGTAGGCACATGTGTGGACTTTTCCTTCTTATTTTTCTTGCTATGAAAATGTATAAGTAATATTCACAAGTTCAGCAAAAGCAGCATTAAAATGGGGATCAAATCAGTACTGTAATTCTGTCATAGATAATTATAGAGGGATTCCATTACTGTTTTATTTATATGTGTGTATATATATATATATATTTTTTTTTTTTGCTCACTAACTGGTTTGGTAGTTAGTGTAAACCAAAGGAAACATGTACAAGCATGGCTGACAGCTCTTTTTGTTCAAAATATCACCAGGTTCAATGATCCCTGGGATTTGTTGTCTGTTACCATCCAGTTTTTAAATTCTCAGCTGTTTTGCCTTTCGAGATTATACCAGTGAGACAGCAGGGCATATATTTATGCTATGCCAAGAGCCGTACAGTGTTACTCAACCAATCATCACCCTTACTCTACTGCTAATTTTTATGCAACATTTTCATTAGTTGTATGAAGGAGACTGCACACATGGTGAATTACTTGGCACAACTGCCACAGTTCTTCAAAACCATCCACACAACAACACAGTCCTCTTACAGTAACTCCAAAGACACACACCCTCACTGCAGCATACTCCTCATTTGCCACCCACACAAATCAACATAAATCTCCCTGCACAACCCTCCAGATACAAATCAACCCTACCACCTACACAACATAACCAGCATACACAATAACCCCAAACATCACTCTGTTCTCCCAGGCAGGATTTGGATGGTATGCAATAAATAAGGTGAGGGATACTAACTGAAAGATGAAGAGATAACATTCTTTTACAGGCTTTTAATGTTATGTTTTTTATGTATGTAACATTTGGGTCTGCTGATTGTGTGAGATATTTAGTATTTCCAGACACCACTTTTAAAAGAGAGGCTAATTGGTAATAAAACTGATGTATGTGACTATTGTCTATGCCTATGGTGGTGGTGGTTTTTGGAGTCATAAAACATAGTTGTAGTTAACTTCCAAAAAAATCTGGCTGTTTTTTATTATACATGGCATAAATTACTGCTTATTGATTGTTCCTTCTTTATGACCATAAGAAAATAGACACCTTTTTTCTCATGTAATGAATTTTGAAGCATTATTTAAATGTAAGTTTTATTTTCTTTGGTTCAAGCATTAGCATTACAAGTGGTTTTACACTGCAGAACTGAAGTATCTGAGGACACTGTCAATCCATTGGTTAGCAGCTTAGGCAGAACATTCTGAGGTTAATCTTTCAAAAACAGTACTGGAGGTGAGCCTATTAATACAGATCTTTGTCACCAGCTCGGCGTATGAATGTATCTTCTACCAAGTGGGTGTACATTGTCTGTATTAAGTACAGTATTCAAAATGCAGTGGTGTCAGCAAAATTGAATACAAATACACTGTTTGACTAATTTTAACATTGGGATTTAATGTGACAAAACCAGGAAGTTCTTAAATAAGTTGTCATACTTTACTCCTTATATTGGGCCTTAATTCTTTTTAGAAATAGTAAATGAAAAGGAAAAGCAAAATATTTCTAGAACATCTTAGAAAGCAGATTGCTTGCCAATAGAACAGGGAAGGAAGTCTGCAGGTTAATCAATATTTGGGCATTTTATTTTTGCACATAATTCATACTTAATCATTTGGTGTCATTAAAAATGTACGTGTCTGAAAAGCACCTTCTGACCCATCACACTCCTCTAAGTAAATAATTGTTTAGGATTTAGGTAATCTAATGGCATTTATTTGATCATTGACAGAAAGAATTCCAAAATTTGGTGTTGGCAGTTTTAATTTACTCCTTTCTGCCCCCAAAATATCAAAAGAAATTAGAGCCGACATGACCTGATCTAATTTGTTAAATTGTGTGATTTTTTTTTCAAATATTGTGCAATATTAAACAAATATTGTGGCTGTGTCCTTAAAAGCATTGTTTGCTGCTATTTCATTACCTCTACATATTACTTTCCAGCTTTTTTGAATGCTGAATAATGTAAAAAAGGAAGACTGAAAATAACAACCTCAAGCCCAAATGAGCTAATGATTTGACCATGGCTTGCTCTTTTGATCTGTGACAGGTCAGTTTTCCTGTGGAAATAAGCACTGTGATGAGAAAGAAGGACTAAAGAGCTGGGAGGTGAATTTTGGATACATTGAGCATGGTGAAAAGAGGAATGCACTTGTGAAATTGAGTAAGTCAGCCCTTCCTATGGTTGACTTCAAGCTTATGTAAATGCAAATGAAGGCTAATATCTTACTATTTAATGCTATAGTGAAAAACCTAGAAATTGCAGTCATGTTTAGGACAGTAGGCAAGAGGGTAAAGTAAGTTGTTGTACATGATACTTTTCATTGGATTAATTACAAATATCCTTGCTTTAGGGAAATCACTCTCTTTCCATCAGTACAACCTGTAATTGCTTTATAAGGAGTCTGAACACTCCTTGGAGTCTAGTTTTTAATGCCATAGATTGTTCTAGTGATATTGTTGAAACACAGCTTCTTCATTAATTTTTTAAATAGGAAGACTAAATGGCATACATGAAGCTTCATCACAGCCCATGCTGAATCAATTCTGTGGTTAAAACAGTCTTTAGGGCTGTCAGATATCTTTTGCAAGCATTAAAGTCACTTAATTTTATTTTTAATATTGACATTTCCTAATTTTAACACCAGAATACCTAATTTCCATCTTTGATGAGGTTACTGAGCTAGTGGAGGGGTGATGCGATGTGGGAAGCAGTAGATGGGATACATCGTGATTTTAGTGAGGTTTTTGACACAGCCCCACATTACTTTCTCGTAAGCAAACTAGGGAAATGTGGCCTAGATGAAATTACCATAAAGTGGATGCACAACTGGTTGAAAGAATCTACTCAAAAATAGTTTTCAGTGATTCACTGTCAAACTAGGAGGGCCTTTCTAGTGAGTCCTGCAGGGGTCAGTCCTGAAACCAATACGATTCAATATTTTCATTAGTGACTTGGATAATAGAATGGAGAGTATCCTTATACCAAGATAAGAGGGGTTGCATGTACTTTGGAGATCAAGATTAGCATTCAAAACTACCTTTACAAATTGGAGAATTGGTTTGAAATCAACAAGATGAAATTCAATAAAGACAAGTGCAAAGTACTTCACTTAGGAAGGAAAAATTAAATGCACAACTACAAAATGGGGAATAACTGGCTATGTGGTAGTACTGCTGAAAAGGATCTGGGAGTTATAGTGGATCACAAATTGAATATGAGCCAACAATGTGAGGCAATTGCAAAAAAAAAAAAAAAAGAAGAAGAAGAAGAAAAGGATAATATTCTGGGGTCTATTAACAGGAGTGTTATATGTAAGACAGGGGAAGTAATTGTCTTGCTCTACTCGGCACTGGTGAGGCCTCAGCTGGAGTACTGTGTCCAGTTCTGAGCACCACACTTTAGGAAAAATATGAACAAATCAGAGAGAATCTAGAGGAGAGCAACAAAAATTACAAAAGTTTAGAAACTGTGACCTATGAGGAAAGATTAAAAAGGCTGGGCGTGTTTAGTCTTGAGAAAAGAATACTGATGGGGAATCTTTTAAGTCCTCAGATATGTTAAGGGCTATAATAAAGAGAACTGCGATGAATTGTTCTCTATGTCCACTGAAGGTAGGACAAGAAATAGGAGGCTTAATCTTCAGCAAGGGAAATTTAGGTTAGCTATTAGGAAAAAGGTTGTAATTAGAATGATAATTAAGGTCTAGAATGGGTTTCCAAGGTATTTGTGGAATCCACATCATTGGAGGTTTTTAAAGAAGTTGGATAAATACCTGTTGGTCTAGATTTACTTGGTCCTGCCTGTGTGCATAGGGGTGTATTTGATGACCTCTCAAAGTCCCTTCAACCCTATGATTTCTATGATTCTGTGATTTTCCCCAAAATTCTTTAACTGCCCAAAGGATAATTCCCATGCCACAAAGCCTCATCTTTGAAGTGAGATCTTACTGAATATGTGTGCATAACAGTATATTGATACATTCAAAGAATAATTAAGCTTTTTGTTGTAAATAGTTAGTGTGAGAGAGATTTCTTTTTGATCTTTTCTTGACTATGGGCCCATATATACAATAATACTTGCTTTGTGAAGAGGTCTTAGTAGTGTCTTTGTTTCTTTAATATGGTCATAATGTTGTTTTATCCTGCCCACAAAAGCACAGTCAAACCATATTATAATATGAGCCACAGAAATAGTAAATGCTACTTATTTTTTGGGAACAGTAGCCAATGCTGAGTCTCCCATCTTTCTTCAAAGTGACTCAACAGTTTAGGATTCGTACTGACAGATTTATCACATGTAGTTTTTCCCTTTTTTGAGCCCTGGTTATAACTACATTGGAATTTTTCTATTGTAATAAAAATTAGTGAAATTGAAAGAAATTTTATAAAGATAGAAAGGGAAAGCAATGTTGATAATTATTGTTAAGTATTTCTACTCAATGCAATTTTCATGTTCAAATTGTCTTTTTTTTTTTTCCTCCCCAGGACTGTGTCCAGAATGTTCCTGCAAATTAAATTTCCATCACAGGTAATGCAGCCTTTTGAAAACATGCAGATTAAATAATAAATCTATTATAAATTAACTTACAAGAAAATTTAGAAGAATGCTGCAAAAAAATTACTATAACTTTTGTTTATGCTGTCTTTATCATTTTTATGGAATCGATACTCTAGCATTGCTAATTATATATTTTTGTGCTAATCAGAGTCATAATAAAAGTTGCAATTCAAATTGTAACTTTTTTTCATTTGCTCATACTTATCTCAAATTTGCCTTTTAGGCTGAACTTTTTCATGATAGATTTTATCCCAAAGTTCAGTTTCTGAGAAGCTTATGCAAAATCTGCCTACTGAGTTTTTGACTTAGGCAAACAAGAAAATGTTTTATGCTTTTCCTATTTTAAAAAAATTGTTATGTCTGTGTATGACTCAATAGCTGAACTTTAAAATTTCATACTTACATATTTACTTCTCAATGAAGAAATGTCACTAGGTAATATTTGGGGGAAAACTAAAATAACAAAGTTCTAAGTGGTGAAAAATTCACTTTCATTCATGAACATTATAAAATTCAATTAGATTTTCAGTTATGTTATTGCCTGTCCTATATTGCATGATTATAGCCATCTCTACAATTTTTTTGTGGTTTTCTGGGTTTTATGTTCACAGAGTTTAAGGCCAGAAGGGACCAGCAGATCATCTAGCTTTTGCATTTGTTTACTGCACTGCAGTTTTATCTCTTTCTGTATTTATATCATCCCAATGACTTTAGTATCTGAAAACCTTACAAAGACATACATCCCTTTGAGGTATGGAAATATTATTCCTGTTTTACAAATGAGGAACCAAAGCCCAGGGAGATTAAGTGATTTGCCCATGGTTACACAGGAAGCCTTTGGCAGAGCTGGGATTCAAACACAGATCTCCCAAGGCCCAGGTCATTTCCTTCACTTTGAGACTATCCTTTCTCACTTCATCATTTTAAATATATGTGTACAAAAACACGTACATAAATCAATTGTACTCAGTATCTCTAATGGATCAAACATTTGTTTTTAAAAAATGGAGACTGCCATTGATGCAATTTTATGGTTGCATGTTTTAACACAAGTCTGTATATACAAAGTTAAACTTTCAATAGAGATGTTAACTTAGCCGCATTGCACACGTGATATTTGATAACTGATTTAGATTATTCAGTGCAGAACAGTGTGCAGTGTGGCTGTCTTAATGTTGCTTTTGGAACTTAAGCTGCTGCTTCAAGTGGCCCTACATATTTCCACTTATGGATAATGCACTGACTAGTGCAGCTTAACAGTGGAATCTTCTCCAAGCAGTGCCTGTTAGAGTGCATATGCACCCATTCCTATCCTTAATTATTCCTTTCTCCTGTATTAAGTTCCTTAGATAGTTGCTCTTGATAGTCCCTAGTGTTTAATTTAGTTAGGGTGTTTGTAGTTAGTTTAGTTTAGTTTTTAGGTTTGGTTCCATGGTGTGATGAAGCCAAAGAAGAAGAAAAAGCTGAGGTTTGAGAGATGGAAAGCCTTCCTGCTCAGCCATCTACCTGGCATTGGACGATCACGTTAGGTGCCTTAAGTGCTTCAGAGACGGTCACTCTCCTTCTGGGTGTTCTGTTTGTTGAACCTTTGCACCCAGAGCAAATAAGAAAAGGCAGAATAGGAAGCAGGTGCTCCTGCTTAAGGAAGCTCTTGCTGCTAAACAGTCGGGTTCTGGGAGATTGTTGGATCTAAAGACTAAGAGGGCTGTTTCAGCTCTGACTGATCTGTCTAGTAAGTCTGAGGTGCCTATGTCTTCATTGTTTCTGACTCCTTTTTCATCAGATCCTACTGTTAAAGCTGTAGGGTATTGAAGGCACCATCTGTTAAGTTGGCAGCAAAGGACCCTATGATTAAGTCATTAGTTCCAACTGCATTGGTTCTGCAGAAAAAGTGGTGGAGAAGACAGTCACTGTCAGCTGTGCCAAATCCTAAAGGTCAGACTTATCACATCCATCCGATTCGGCTATATCTTCTGCAGTACCAACTCTGAGACCTAAGTCAGTTCTGTGTTTGGCTTCATGCCCCAGGTTATGGAATTGAGCCTTTTTCCAGATCCAGTGATATACCAACACCAGATCTGAAGAGAACTGTGGTGGTGGTGGCAGATGCTCACTTTTTGGCATCTAAGTGTTGTTCAGATCTAAGAGCGAAATCGTTAGTGGGAAGGAAGAGGAAAACTCTGTTCGTTCCGTGGTCTAAATCTCCTTCATTAGAAAGGGAGGGTAGACATTGTCAGGTTTTTTTTCCAGATGCATTTTTACCACCTTCTCTGCCTCCTCCTAAGACTCCTGCAGAATTGCCAGGCAGATTCTTCTCACCTTTTATGTCTTAGCAACGATACCAGAGGGTGCAATCTCTGGTAGGATCCGTAGCAGATCCAAGGCCAGATCCACAGTTAGGAAAGGATACAGAAAGAGTTAGAAGACCTGAACAGTCCGGATTTATGTCACCTAAGGATATGTCTACACTGCAAACCACTGTTAGTGGCGTGTAGGGTACATGTAGCTATAGGCTATAGGGAAAAGCAGGCTGCTTCCATGCTGCAGTGTGTAGCTACACGTGGCAATGAAAGGCTCTTGCTCTTGTTGATTTCAAACCAATTCTCCAATTTGTAAAAGGTAGTTTTGAATTCTAATCTTGACCCCTAAAGCACAGTGGAGGGAGGTAGCCAATGATCTTTAGGGTTAAGAGTTTTATTCAAAATGTTCCTTGGTGCAGAAAAAAGATGTGGGTTTCTGTCCAATCTTAGATTTAAGAAACTTGAACAGATTCATCTGGAAATTTCAGTTTACACTAGTGTCCTTAATTTCCTCGCTTTCTGATATGGATTAGTTTGCAGCTCTTAATTTAAAAGATGTGTTTTTCTGTTTGGCCAGATCATTGGAAGTACCTCTGTTTTGTTTCTGTTTCAGTACACCGTCCTGCCATTTGGTCTTTCTGCAAGGCCAAGCGTTTTTTACAACGTGCCTTTCTGTAGGAACGGTGCATCTCAGAATGCGGGATTTCTTTGTTGACCCATATTTAGATGATGGGCTGCTGAAGTTTCCTTCATGTGAAGATCTGCTATAGCTCACATCCAGTTTATTACCTCCTTTCTTAAAGATTCAGAACTCATTCTGAATATCAGAAAGTCAAATTTATGTCCAACTCAGAGAATCCATTGGCTAATATTCTTTTTAGGTCTGATGGATCTCATGGCAGCGGCTATTTATGTTACTCTGTTTGCATGTGTCAGAATGAAACAAATGTAACACTGGATGGCTCAATTTTACAGGCTTAATCTGGACAATCTTCACATGCAACTCACCATGCATCAGGGCATTTTAGGTTCTCTGATGTGGTGGAGAGACAGACAATATTCTCAAGGGAACCCTGTTTAGTCCTCCTTTACCTTCCGTCACAATAGTCTCTGATACATTGAACAATGGATGGGGAACTTATCTGGGCTTTCTGACAGTTCAGGCTCCCTGGGCATCTCAGGAAAAAAATTTGCACATACATGATTTACAGTTGAAGGCAATTCACCTGGCTCTCAGATGTTTTCTTCCTCATGAAAAGGGGAAGGTTGTACAGGTAATGATGGACAATACAATAGCTGTGAATTATGTCAGCAAGCAAGGTCATAGAATCATAGAGTTGGAAGGGACCTCAGGAGGTCATCTAGTCCAACCCCCTGCTCAAAGCAGGACTAACCTCAGTTAAATAATCCCAGCGAGGGTTTTGTCAAGCCGCATCTTAAAAACCTCTAAAGATGGAGATTCCACCACCTCCCTAGGTAACCCATTCCAGTGCTTCACCACCCTTCTAATGAAAAACTTTTTCCTAATGTCCAACCTAGATCTCTCCCCCTGCAAATTGAGACCATTGCTCCTTGTTCTGTCGTCTGCCACCAATGAGAACAGCCTAGCTCCATCCTCCCTGGACCCCCCTTTCAAGTAGTTAAAGGCTGATATTAAATCCCCCTCATTCTTCTCTTCTGCAGACGAAACAAGCCTAGTTCCCTCAGCCTCTCCTCATAAGTCTTGTGCTCCAGCCTCCTAATCATTTTTGTTGCCCTCTGCTGGACTCTCTCCAAATTCTCCACATCCTTTTTGTAGTGGGGGGCCCAAAACTGGACACAATACTCCAAATGTGGCCTCACCAATGCCGAATAGAGGGGAATAATCACTTCCCGCGATCTGCTGGCAATGCTCCTACTAATGCAGCCCAATATGCTATTAGCCTTCTTGGCAACCAGGGCACACTGCTGACTCATATCCAGCTTTTTATCCACTGTAACCCTCAGGTCCTTTTCTGCAGAACTGCTGCCTAGCTCGTTGATCCCCAGTCTGTAACTGTGCATTGGATTCTTCCGTCCTAAGTGCAGGACTCTGCACTTGTCCTTGTTGAACCTCATCAGATTTCTTTTGGCCCAATCCTCCAGTTTGTTTAGGTCCTTCTGTATCCTATCCCTACCTTCCAGGGTATCTACCACTCCCCCCATCTTAGTGTCATCTGGAAACTTGCTGAGGGTGCAATCTACCCCATCCTCTAGATCATTAATGAAGATATTGAACAAAACTGGCCCCAGGACCGACCCCTGGGGCACTCCACTTGTGACTGACTGCCAGCTAGACATGGAGCCATTGATCACTACTCGTTGAGCCCTATGCTCTAGCCAGTTCTCGTTCCATTTTATAGTCCATTCATCCAACCCATACTTTTTTAACTTGCTGATAAGAATACTGTGAGAGACCGTGTCAAAAGCTTTGCTAAAGTCAAGGTATATCACGTCCACCACTTTCCCCATATCCACAGAGCCAGTCACCTCTTCATAGAAACCAATTCTATTCTGCTGTGTGCCAAGGCAGTCAGCCTACGGGACTGGTGCATTCTACTTGATGTCTATTTGGTGGCCCTGCATTTAGCAGAGGAGAACAATGTGTTGGCAGATCACCTAGTTGAGACATTTCTCAGATGTATTTGAGGTCACTGAAGTACCAGGTGACATGAGATTTTCCAGCCCAGTGCAGACCTATTTGCAACCAGGTTCAACAAAAAGTGTGGTCTTTTTTTTGTTCCAGAGCGGGAAAGGAGAGTCAGTCCATGTAGGATGCTTTCCTAATGTTCTGGGGAGAGGACTTTTTGTATGCTTTCCCCACGTTCCATTAATTCAGAAAGTGATGAGGAAGATGAAACGAATCAGGGTAAAGGTGATCCCTGATTACTTCAGCTTGGCTGAGACAGCAGTGACACATGCACCTGCTTCAGCTGTTGGAGGGAGTTTGCAAACTGCTTCCTTTGTCCCCAGACCTGTTGCTGCAGCAGCATGGCAGGTTTCTTCATCCAGATCCTCAGTCTGTCCATTTGACAGCCTGGGTACTTGGGCTTTTGATGAATGTAGAACAATCTTGTTCCTCGTTGGTTCAGGTGTATTACTTAATTTTAGAAAACAATCTGTGAGGAAATGTTATTACTTGAAATGGGCTAGATTTGTTTCTTGGTTGCAAGGCAAATCTGCCTCACCAGTTACAGCTTGTATTCTGGGTATATTGGAGTAGTGGATGTATTTAAAGTCTGAGTAGTTATCTGATTCTTCTTTGAGTTGTATTTGGTGCCTATTTCAGCTTATGTTTTGGTTGATGGTAGATCATCATTTGTGCCTGATAGTTAAAAAGGTTATGATGGGGTTATTTAACTTGTATCCTCTTTGAGAGATTTGGTGTCGCCATGGGATCTTAATTTTATTTTATCTATACTTTAAAGCTGCCTTTTGAACCATTGGCAGAGTGTTCTTTATTTTTTTAATCTTAAATTGTGTGTTGTGCTATAACATCAGTCAGAAGAGTGAGTGATGCCTTGATGGTAGGATTTTCATAAAGAAAAGGTGGTCCTTTGCCTGATCCCAGGTTTTTACCGAAAATAATATCTGAGTTTCACGTCAATCAGATAATTAACCAGTATTTTTTTTCAAAGCTGCGTACTAATAAAAGGGAATCTGTGTAATATACTTTAGATGTTAAAGGGTTTTAGCATATTATTTAAATAAACTAAAGATTTTGGAAAGTCTTTTAGGTTATTTGTTTCATATGCTAAGAATCATATGGGTTATAGTGTATCTGCTTAAACTGTTTCCAAATGGATTAAATAATGTATCCTTGAATGTGACAAGTTAACAAATCCTGTGAGATGTGAGAATTCATTCTGCTAGGGCAGTGGCAGCATCTTTTACTTATGATGATAATGTCTCTATTGCGGAAGTTTGTAAGGCTCCTATTTGGAAGTCAGACCATATGATTAGTAAATATTATGCTTTGTATTTGTCTTCAAGAGCAGATGCTTGATTAGGTAGAGCCAAGAGCAGATGTTTGATTAGGTAGAGCAGTGCTTCAATCATTGTTTAATTAGGCTTCAGGAGGAGGGATCAGAGTTTTCAGCACTGCTTGCTAGACTACTTTTCAGTGGGAATATGCAGAACCACTCAAAGAAGAAATGAAGATTACTTGTAATTGGAATTCTTGAGGTGACTCTCTCTAGTCACACATCCTGCCCACCTTCCCCTCTTTCTCAGAGTACTATCTTGGTTTCTCTCAGTTGTGATGGAAAGAACTGAGGCAGTAGAGGGCTCAGTGCCCATAGTGTTGCCCTTAGAATGTTCGAAGATGCTGAGGGAAGGAATAGGAGGGGGCACACATATTCTCTAATGGGCACTACTTGGGGAAGGTTCTACCCTTAGGCTGCACTGGTTGGTGCATTATTATATATATTATATTATTATAGTGTGAATACGCAGAGTCATTGTGAAGAACTCCGTTTACAAGTAAGTAACCGTCATTTTTGCATTTCCTGCCCCTTTTTCTGTTCAGATGTACAGCCTTAGTGTAAGAGTAACATTTTTTGCATTCGAGATTCGTTTTAAATATTTAATCTGTAATAAACAAATGTTGAAAGTAGTATATAACTGCTTGACTGGACTTGATTTCTAATATGTTTTCTGTTGCTTGAAGAGTACCTTTGCAGAAGTTATGCATTCATTTTTTATTATAAAGGAGGAGAGAAGTCAAACCAAACAAGAAAAGAGAAAGAACTGAACAAAACTCTAAAGAGCCCAAAAGTAAGAAGTCGAGATTATCTCATTCAGAAAAACACATGTCTAAGAGAAATAAACATAAAGGTAAAATAAGTTTTTAAACTGTCTCTATTTTGAAATATAAATACTAATTGAGTGTTTAACCCTATCAAAGTGATAGATACATTTAAGTTTCTGGATTTCGGTTGCTCACTAACTGGATTGTCAGGGGAAAGAGAAAATATATTTTACATCAAACTGACGACTTTCTGTTTTGTAGAAAAATAATCCCTTTCACTTCAATGTTTGCCTTATTTGTGTGTGTGCGTGCGCATGCCATAAAATAGTGCCATAAAATCAAGATAACTAATTGTTTTTAAATGACTATTTCTTTTAAGATCGTATTTCCTCTGAAGATTCAGATGATTCTGATAAAGGTAAGTTATTTGAATGACTTCCTAAATTTTTTAACTAAAAACTTGTATACTATTTCCAATTGATTTGTCCTTGATTTCAGATCTATTCATCAGTGTTTTGGTCTTTTGATACAATGATTTGAAATATTGTTTATGAAACAGACGTAAACATAGGCCACAGTAAACAAAAAAAGATGTGTGATTTAAATTCATGGGAAGGATAGGTGAAGGATACTTGGCAAGGATCCCTTTTCAAGTTTATGGAAGGAAGAAATATTGTGGAATCTAGAAAGGAGAAGATAATATAAGAATGTTAATGCTAAGAAAAATAGTTAAAGAATTGGGTTAAATTTGTGCAAGAAAGACTATATGAGTGAAAAGAAATATTACTCTGCTAATCACTGTAGGGATGTGGGGGGAGTACATGGGGTATGTGTATCTATGTAGTTATACTATATAATAGTAAGTAATAGTATTACTCTACTAATTAATAGTACTTTAAGTATTACAGTTCCACTCAGAATTTAAAAAATAAATTATATGTACTGTAACCTCAGATTAAATTATTAGAGACAGTCAATTCTAAGGGCAACACTACATAAGGGGGCATTGAGCCCTCTACTGCCTCAGTTCCTTCCACCACAACTGAGTGAAACCAAGACAGAACTCTGAGAAAGAGGGGAAGGTGGGCTGGATATGTGAATATACACTTGTTCAATATGCTCTAAACCAAAGTCCATTCCAGTTCCCACCCTCAGTACTTTATAGAGCCACCTGCTGCAGTAAGGAGAGATCAGAGTACTAGTGGTTGCTTTGGAAATGCTGTTCCCTGCTCTTCACTAATTCCACTTCCCAATGCCTGTTTTATTAAAGGGGCTTCTGGGTCTGGAGCTCCTAGTTTCTTGTTGCAGAGTATCTGGAAGGGACTGATAGTTCCTGTTTACCTGCCCTCTTAAATACAAGATTTTGGGATGCCTTCCAGACCCCTCACTTCCCCGCCAGGTACAGAGTGTCCGGCAGTGGTTCCTTCTCTCTACAATAGGAGACTTTGGCCAGGAAAGAACCATAGGGAACAGGCGGGAAGGAGGTGGCCTTATTCTTGGTTTAGTACTACAGGCCCATAACTTGCCCTCCTACCCCCACCTCCAAAATTAAAATAATTTTAAAAAATTATTTTGCGCAGTTACCAACCATTACATATTTTTTGAGGTTCAAGATCTGAAATGTTAGATGTTTAAGAGGCTGAGACAGTCTGTAAGTTTCTCTGCATTATTACAGTTTATAATTAGTTGACATAAATTAGAGTGTAAATAGAAATTGAATAGTTGATTCTTTTTTTATTACTTTGATTCGAAACACTTTATTACCGTGATTTTAGATGCTTACATTGATCTCTGTTGTGGAGGGTGGAACACATGAGCTGTAAGGTCCTTGCTGAATTTGCCAATATGCCTCTAATTTTCTGTATCATATCTTTGTTCTTAGATAGTTGGGAAATTATAATTCTGCCCCCCCCCCCCCCTCCTGTGAGGATCTGTGTGCCAATATGGACTGTGTGCAGCGTTTCTTTGTTTAATTTTAGGAACAAAGTGCTGACACTCCTGTTGATACAAGGATCAGTGTTCTGGAGCAGAGTCCAACAGATTAAGGCATTAGAGTCACCATATCAAATAAACAGGGCTTTTAAAAAACAAGGGCTGTTAAGTAACAATTTTAGTTGGCAAGCAGAAATGATTGTCAGATATTTTTGCCATATCTGTTATGTTTTGGGCAAGAGATCAGTTGATGACGTTAAAAGTTTCTTTTCTGTGAAATGTTGAAAGTCCTCTATATAATGTTTGGGAAATATTTTAATTTATTGTAGGAAAAATATGGAAGACAACCTTAAAAATTAAACATCAGCTAATGAAAAAGTATGCAATCTACAAATATTTGTCCCAATCCAGTTTGGGAATTGGACTCTGAAATCTGGATTGAACGCTATAGTCTCATATTTTTCATGTCTCTTTATTTAATAATAAAAATTATATTTTAAGGTAGAAAATAGTAAAACATTTTTCTTCATTCATTTTCCTTTTTAAGGTTGCACACGTCATGATCGCTTACTAGGGAGTTAGCTGCACATTTGTATGAAAAACGATTTGCAAAATTGTTTTTCTTCAAAAATTCTCACATTTAAACTTGTATTTAGCTCAGATGCTTAGACTTGCTAATAATGCCATGTAAAATTCAGATGAAAACATTCTTTGAAAATTAATTTTCTTAAGACATTTTAATAATCTTTAACAGACCCAGGTAGCAGTGAAGAGCAAGATGTTCCTTCAGATGCTGACTTTTGGAAGGGTCCTCTACAAGAGACAGACGAAAAATCACGGTTAGTTCTGATAGTAATAGCTTGTATATCTCGTAATAGTTATGCCTAGGACCCTACCAAATTCACAGCTGTGTAAAACATGTCACAGACAGTGAAATCTGGTCTCCCCCGTGAAATCTGGTCTTTTTGTGTACTTTTACCCACAGATTTCACGGGGGAGACCAGTGTTTCTCAAACTGGGGGTCCCGACACAAAAGCGGGTCACAAGGTTATTGTAGGGGGGGTAGCGGTATTGCCAGCCTTTCTTCTGCGCTGCTGCTGGTAGCGGCACTGCCTTCAGATCCAGTCGGCTAGAGAGTGGCAGCCGCTGGCCTGGGCTTCATGATCTAATGGGTATGCACACTCCTTTGCTCCTTTGCACTTTTTTCACCAGTAAAGATGTTGGAATATTTGCATAATGGGAAGTAATTTGATTTCTAAGGGAATAGCAGAACTGTCATAGTTCTCCAGTGCAGTGAGGGCAGCCATTGGGAGGCCATGCAAAGAGACACTACACCTACTGCATACCATGGAGCAATATGCTGTAGCAGCTTTCTCCATATCAGCTTAGAGGTATTGTAGTGGGGCAGTCTGCCACTATGTAGATACACAGTGAAAAGATCCCTCCTTCACACACCTACAGTTTCACAGGCTTTAGTAACAGCCAGAGAGTGATGGTGTCTGTCTGAGGTGAGGTTACTTGTACAATAACCCTATTTGCATACTTACTCATCTAGAGATATTAATAGAAAAATGCCCCAAAAAGCTGTTATTGGGCTTGCAGAGCCACAAACTCTAGGAGACCTTATTTCACTGGAAAAGATGAAAAACAAATCTGATCCTCTTTGATTACCAAAGCCACTTAGTGCTAAGGCAGGAGAAGTGAGGTTATAGACAATAGGTGTAAAGAGAAATGTAGCAGATCTCCTGAAACCCGAGACAGATAAACTGTGTCCCATTCCCTTATTTTGTAGAAATGATTATCTGTAAATTTTGGATTATGATTTTAACTTTATGTTTAATTATATTGGTTCTACTCACTCAAGAGACAATAACCTTTGATCATTTATATACTATACAATCTCTAATAATTATTATAAGAGTAATGTCATGTCAAAATAATTTAATTAATTTAGGAGTATTTCCTAAATACCAAAACAATGCTTCTCTCAGACAGAAAGAGGGAGGAAATGGAGGAAAATAAGAATGTAGTGTACTTATGTGCATGGCTTTGAACTTGTTCTTCCTATAACCAGAAATCTCACCGAACTTTTGCAGCGCAAGAAATAGAGACTGTGTGGTTACAGATTAAAAGCCTTACATCTGCTACATACAGATTTTAATAATAATATTTGTTTTTTCTTACAGGGAGGAAGAGTTTGATGAGTATTTTCAAGACTTGTTTCTCTGAAACTCCACGTGGAAACCTAGATTAATTTCTTAATTGTCACAATTTATATCTGAATACCAAATCAGATTTAGGAACCTATGTATTTTTTTCTCTAAAAATTCCATTAAATGCACTCTTCCTGCAATTGACTGCGTGTGAACATACTCCCCTGCCTGCATAGAGCATCACTGATTTCACTGGGACATGCCCACTTATGGGCAGTTGCAGGATTGGGGCATAAGCAATTTCTCTTTGAAGATGATAGATACCCTGTACATTAATGAAGGATGACATATAACATACATTTATTTTCAGCTGAGTGCATTCTGAAGTACGAATCTAAAAAATTAAAGAATACACTGTACATTTAACTTCAAAAGAGGGTGAGAGAGAGATAAATGAGAATGGAGTTTGCTGATAGAGTGCAGTTTTTCACAACGATCAGATACTCGAAGTACTTTGTTCCATGTTGTGCTTTTTAGTTAATTACTTTAAAAGCATATTTTAGTTGACTCCCTGTTCTGTATTTACCACTTAACCCTTTAATAATATATGTAGTTCTCTTTTTAAACCATTAAATCATGCAGCAAGAGTTCCTGGATTTAAATTAATCAATCATGCGGTGTTTAAGACTCAAACATCTGTTATGTGTAAATCTTTTTGAAACATTGATACTGAAGTTTCCTATTCTATAAAACTTAATTTTGCTTGGCCTAAGTAAATATTTTCTGAATGATATTATTTTCTTTAATTTTTTTAAAGCATCATATCACTGTTACCCTCCTCATTTTAAGTCTTTTATTTAAATATTATTTGACTGACAATCCCATGTTCACTCCACTAGTAGTTCAGGATGTTAGTTGAAATTTTTCAATTTGTCACATTTGTTTTAATAAAGAACATAGTTTGCCTCTGAGAAAAGTACATGTGGCTTACGCATTATCTGTGGTTTCTGATCCCTTTCGCAGTGAATGAATGGTAATCCTATTTTATGGTGTAATCCTGAGCATACAAAATAAGAACGTATAGCACTTGAGATTTACTGTATTTTTTCTATTTAAATTGCAGCATAACTTTTAATTCATCTTATTGTATGTTTCCAAAGAAACAGTCTGCACAAGATTAATTATAGTGGCCATTCCTTTTTTAATGGAAAATTACTACATAAGAAATTTCTATCATCATACTATTGAATGAAATTTATATTTTAAACAGTCTGGGGAAAATTAATGGTTTATAAAATACCATCTCTTTTTGAAAGCTAAAACCTTAATTAGATGAGTAGTTCATGCTATAGATGCTGTACAACAAAGTATTTGGTGTAGACAACATAACTGCATTCATGGTTGTAATATATTCATGAACATTTTATTACATGTGCATGATTTTATGTGTATATCCACAGATATCTCTATTTACATTTATTATTACTTAACATAATTACAATTTTGACAGTTCATACATACAAAATGGATGACAGTACAGAAACACAGTTAAGGTGTCCTTGAATAACAAGTAAAGGTAGCCTTGTGTGTGTGAAGGCTTCTTTAGGTAAGAAGATGGATTTAAAGGTTAATTCTTTGTCATTTTGCAAGCTTGGTTGGGAGCCAAATCCAATCTGCAGCAATCTGCTTACATCTATGCAACTTGTCTGTAGGGGCTTTGGTAGAGTCTGTTGCTATATTTGCTGCTTCAAATACTGTAGAATAGGTATGTATTTTGGATACCTAACTCTTCTCTGGGTCTTCACAACACAGTTATAAAATGGTACAAAATACATATTAAATATATTGTTTCATTTAATATATTTTGAATTAAAGTAGATGGTGAAAGCAAACTTGGTATTTCCTTATATCTACATTTATTACAGAAAATAATACATTATACCCAGTTTTATGGCATTTTTAAGTCTGCATAAAATATTTGGCCTATTAATAAGATAAGGATATAACAAATGGGAATTTTTTTGTGGAAAAATATTTTATTTCTCACTTTAGTTGTTCAGTATCTGTCTTGTGTAGGTTAGAACATTTTTAAAGCATTTTTTATAAAAATGCTAGAAGATATGGGGTGAGAGAGGAAGAGAGGGGGTGAATGTAGTTCATCATGCCATATGTATAGTGTAATTTGGGTACTACCTGTACACATTTAGAAATAATAGTGTTTAATGTATGGAGATACAGAATCATAGACTTATTAATGGAGCATTGGTCAGTAACTGCACATCACAATTGAAGAGAAAATTCTGAAATGTTTTTCTCCTTCTGCACTTCGTAGGGAAATTTTACATACAGTATTTATCAGTGGGCAAATATTCCCCTTGCCTTTGTGGGTGTTAGGGGCCCTTCAAGCAGTAGAATCTGTACAATCCTGTTTTGGGAGGAAACGAAGGGTAGTAGGATTTGGGGAGCCTGCACATGGGGAGAATAATCTCTGTGGATTGCAGAACCACCCTTTATACCTCTGTACTGTTAGATTTGGAGTTGGGTCCAACGGATACTCTGGAATGTGAATTTAGTACATAAATCCACTGGCCATTCCGCTTTCCTCTGCTTATGGGAATGGCAGACTCTCCAAACCAAGAGCTAGAATAGTGTCTGTGGAGCAGCTTCATTCTTTATATTGTTTATGAAGAGACCATTAATGCACAGACTAGCTTCCTAGGCTGTGGCTAGAGGAGGATTTATGAAGACTGTTTTTTTTTTACTCATTCTCTTGGGCTAAATTTAGTGATTCCGAAATACCAGACAAATGTATTTATTATTCCATCCAAATATGTATTAGCATTTCATACACCTTTTAAAAAGACATTTGAACATTCAGCCCTGCTGTAGGGATATTGGTATAGGTACTTCGATAAATTGTTCATTCTAAATAAAAAGCTTACAATTCTTATGGTCTGCATTTCACTTTTATGTAAAGAGACCAGTTTTGTTTATAAAGGATGTCAGGTGCATGGGGTGCGGGCAATGTGCTATGGGACTGTTTTTATAGGCACAGGACTGGTGCTAGTGTTTGGATCTTCTGAAGCGGTGGAAGTGACAACTCTAGGATTGAATCTAGTATTGAGGATACAGGAATGGAATGTGGTTTATTCCAGATGAAAGAAATCAACATAATGTAAAAATCTAAAGCTATGAATTATGAAATTGTCTGCAATTTTTTGGTTTTGGTATGTGTAACTTAGGTCTTGTCATATGTAATTACTGATAGTAATCTATCATAAAAATCATTTATAGTTTTCAGGACAGTCTGCAGAATGTATACATTTTAATAAAAATACTGTATATAATTAAGAGTGACAAGAAACAATACCAAGACATGAACTCATAATCAACTTATTTTGCACCATAATTCATGTTTCCTCCATTTTGTCTTCATGATTTTCAATGGATACTGCTTTCTTTTATTCCATTAGTAATGACACCCAACAGATGGCAGTTGTTTAAGAGGGTTGTTTGGTCTATGCTACCCTATGCTTTGCAGAAATCCACTGAGGTGTTTTGAAGTTCTTTCTAGATGTTTTGTTTTATTTTTCCTGTAGCAGAAATATAGACTTTGAGATTCTTTTAGTGCCATTGAAATGCATTACAAAATTATACATGTTTTGGATTTGCCATCATCATCTCCACCACCTTTTCCTGCGTCTTGTTCGGCTAATAAAAAACAGAAAAAGAATGTGAATAATGAGCGAACATATATATTCCTTTAATTTTAATAAGCTTCATTTGTTGCTTTATGAATGTTAACTTTGTTACATGCATTTTAATTTTATTCTATAACACAAGTGTGTTTGTCCACTTGAAAACTGAACACATTTTCAGGATTTATATATTCTTGGATTAATAGTGCATGGAACAACCAAACACTATTGGCAAATGGTGCAGTAGTTAATATCAGCATTTATCAATGGACAAACACACACTGAACCACTTTTACTGGAAAGTTTCAGCAGTTATGTATACTTAATTCTGTCCCTCCCCACCCTACATCCCACAACTGAATAATGAAAGGGAATAAACTTTTTGATCAATATAATCTTTGAGACTATTTTGAGGGCAGAGGGGAATATGGAAACTTTCATTTGACCTATGTGCTGATTATGATGATATAAACTTTTACCCAGTGCTATATAAATCTGTTACCAATCAAGAGAGAGGTACTTTTTTGTATGTTAATATCTCTCTTAAATGATTCCACAGATTTTTATTGGTCAAAATTCTGATCTGTTCAGTATAGTAACTTGTTTTCAGATTCATTTTAAGTTAACATACCGATATTAGAATTAAAACTTACATTTGAAAGCTGTGGATCACCATGTTACTAGGTTATTTTCGACCCTTTCCACCTGCATTAAAACATGTCACATGATCAGTGTCCTACCCTCTGAAATTTGTGGATATAATTAAGAGTGTGATATTAAAAGTATTTGTTTTAATTTTATATCTTATCCTGTTTATTTTCTGTTCTGAACTTTCCACTGTAGTGGTTCAGCAAATATGTTTATTTTGTTTTTTATCTGCCACATAATTAGATAAGGAGGTATCATAACCAGGTCAATGTGATCTAAGGAAATGGCTGTAGTTCAACATATGTATCTCTGAATTGTTTGTATGAAGCAATTTAACAAACACACAACCAACGATTTGAAACAGAATAATTTTTAGACTAGTGACCTGTTCTCTTTATACATAGCCTTGATTTTGGTGGTTTAATAGTTTATCACATTCTGTACCTTGTAAACCTGCATGACTTCATCCCAATGTGTATTTTCAAAATACTGGATAATTCATAACCTTTTGTAATACTCTAAATTATGATAATATGCATATTGGGCAAGGTCTTCATTGACTGCAAGGGACCTATGCTGGTTTACACCAGCTGAGGATCTGGTCACTTGTGTCTTTAGAGATGTCTGCCTGTGTGAATATATTTCCTTGGGGATGACCCAATTTTATATAAGTTACAGTGACCATATTAACTGAGTAACCCCACACACCAGCACTTTTAAATGGTCACGTAATCCAGTGAAAATGCAAATTTGCTGTTCTTTCCAGAAATGTTATTTGATTGTTCTTTAAGTGGAATCTTAAGATTTAAAGGCTTGATCCTGCACATATTAAAAATCAGTGGGTGTGTGTCATTGACTTCAATGGACATAAAATCAGACCCTTAAACGATGATCTTTGCCAAGAATTTAGGAAGATGAAACTGTGTGTGTATGAAATGTTGTTATTTTCAGTGAGATTTTTTGGCACTTCTAGAAGTTACATCCTTAAATCGCAGTACATCAATATAATACTTTGCTCGTATTTGGTGTCTCTTGTGTTGTGCTTACCAACAGATCCAACTTGAAAGAGATAGGATTACTACTACATCAGGTAAGTATACAGATGCATATCAAATTAGGAGCAAATGGAATGTACTCTACACTTATGAAGTGTATATAATAGATATCCTGGTGCAATTTGGCAAACAATTCATTTCCTGCAGTTTTACTATAAGAATGAATTATTGGTGCAGTAGTCTATGCATGTTTATACAAAAGGTTGTATGTTTTTCTGATGTTAAACCTGACATGATAACTTAAGGTACTATACACTTTAAGCCGTATTTCTAAAATATAAAACTTTAATAATATTAATGTGGACAGTCTTTGATTTCAACACTTGACACACTTTGATGGACTTCCCTTTCAGAAATTGGTTTTGAATAAGTGATGCATTTTACAGCATGCTTTAACCATCTTTACAGTGTAGCCTTCTGAATTTTAGGTAGTATTATAGTTTAAATTAAGATTAGTTCTAGTTCAGCCTCTAACAGTGACTTGAGTGTGAACTTCCCCATCTGTATGATATAAGAAGAAAACTTACCTACTTCTCATGGATATTGTAAAGATTAGTTAATAAATTAATTATTGTATAGTGCCTTGAAGATGTAAAACATTATTTAAGAATAAATTGTTGTTTTTCTTCATGAAATTGTGCCTGCAGTTGCTCACTTTTGGAGTCATTTACCCTAGCTTGTGATCTCTGACCCTTTCAAAGTAACTCAACTGTTGAAGAGCTGGCACACTTTATCCCAAAGAGCTGATGTTCCAAATGCAGTTATAAAAATAACATTCACTCTTATGCCCTTTGAGGCATTCGGCCTTAGTTTCTACCAAATCAGAAGTCCTTTCTTGTCATTCCTTGAAGAAAAAGGTGAGGCTTAGTTATAACCTCTCCAGTTCATCAATAGAGTAAAACTGGTTGTTGAGTCATCACTAGCTCCTGGAAGTTAACCTGCATTAAACCATTTGAGGGATTATTTCTCTATCTTCCCTTTCCACTGACTGACCTTTCACGAGATGTTGATATTCTCCAGACTCAGGAAAAAGGTAAGACGGTTTTGTCTGTTCATGAAGAGTTGATGGGACCTAGTTTACTAGACCTGGCAACAACTATAATCAATTCTGTTAACAGCCAGGAAACCTGATCAGCTTCTACTAGGTTCCTCAGTATTCTGAGATCTCTGGTAGGTTCTGCATACTTGAAAAAGTTTAAATAAGGGAAGCATCCAGGTAGACACTCGTTACAAGACTGATTGAGGTTAGATCATAGGAAGAAAAATGCTTACTCCTTAGCTCCGCTATCAATGAAGATTTCCAATTACCATGTTGTGATAATGCAACATGGTCAACATTTTTGAATAAGCTTATCCCCATCATGGATCTCCTCCCTGACTTTCAGGAGTAGCCCATGAAATTTCAAATCCAGAAAGCGAGGTGTACACTTTGATGCTTCAAATGCAACAGCATTCTCTGACTTCTAAGAATGTAGTTTTAGCTTAAGACTTTGGAAATTGTTAGACTTATGAGGGATTTGCTTTCTTTGGCAGTGAAACTTGTGAAGAAAGATAAGACAGCAGGACAAAAGATCAATCCCAGAGATTTTTCCAGTTTTACAGGAAATATTTACTGCTTTCTTATTTCAAAAATAGTATACTGAACCATGTCCATGTTCTCAACTTGCATTCCATCCTCTGGGTAAGCAGAGACAAGCTCAAAATGCTTAATGCTTTATAGGTTGATGCCCACAGAGAACTTTCATTTCTTTGGCCCTTTTTGTGCCTGCAACTGCTTTATCCTTGGGTAAGTTGACAGACAGGATTTCACTTTCCCATCACCATGGCGATTTTGTCACATTTTCCAGCAATGCAGTCTAGGACATCAGACCAGTGTGTCCTGGATTATGTAATCTCAGCAAGTTACTCATCATTCCACTACACACGAAGCAAATTCTGATAGTTCTGGCCTCACATAGCATTAAAGTGCAATTCAATGGAATATACCCTTGAGAACTGAAAAAAATGTGTATTTGGATGTATGTGCTTTAGACAGAGAATATTCCAAGTGGTTGCCTAGTATATGAATGAAAACCTTAAAGATGCCTAACCTTTGGCTGCTGCTTCTTCCTGCTTTTTCTTTTCTTCCTCAATAATTTTCATCTTTGCTTCATATTCATCAGCCTGTGTTTTCCATTCCACCCTGTTGTTTTGAAGACCGTCTAACATAGGTGTAATTTCCTTGTGAAATCGTGAGAATTCCTAAATAAACAATATGAATTAGTAAATTGTCCATTTATAATGAATGGTGGCTTTCAGTTCTAGCATGACTACACAAATATTGTTGATGTGTACAGAAACTTCATTCGCTTTCACCTTCCAGAAGTTTTAGCTGTTTGATTATGTGGCAGGCACAGTGATAGGGATTTAGGTTTGTTTTGTGTGATGAGCTCAGCACTTTGTTGGTGTATGCCTAGCTTGAGGGTTTTTCTGTTGAAGAGAAAAGATGAAGAGCAGTTGTGGTGCTTGCTGGTACCATTCCATGGCCGGTAGTATATGAGGCATGTAGTAGTAGTGGAAATTTATAAGAAGCACCAAATTGTGTCAGTAACATCAAAGATCCAAATTATGTGCTGTAAATTCTACCTTTTTCCTTAAACCCCTCCTCCCCATCACAATGCACTCTCCTGGTGTGTCTTTGTCCATACTTGCTACAACATTTGTGGTATCTGAAGACTGGACTTTTACCTGTTGCTGTTCAAAATATTACATTTCATTCTACTTCATGGCATTTGGAAAGAACCTTAAAATCCAGAAGGCGTAGTAACACAGGCATTCCATTGCTGTTCAGAAGATGTGAACAACTCAACTACTTCCTATGCTAATCCACCACAGGTGCATAATTTTCATTGATCCCCAATTCATCCATGTGTTATGCCCTTCATGTTAGATGGGGCTCTGTGAGTTAGATCTTAATCTTTCAAGGAGCTAAGCACCTTCAGGAGATGCTGAGCACCCTAAATTCCTTGGGACTTCGAGGGGTTCCATGTTTCCAGAAGATGCTAAGCACCTTTTAGGAGTGAGTGCTACCATATACGAGGAGGTGAAAAATCATGACCCTTTGAATGACAGCTTTTCAAATGACTAGGAGGGCCCTGCTAACATCTAGAATGTTTTACTCCAAACTATTGTTTGTCACTCAGTGTGCCATTAGAACCAATGCAAAGAAAGAATAAAAGTTTTTATTCTTACCTTGTACACAAATGTGCACACAAAATCAATGAAACCAACTTGAAGCTTAGGCAATTCATCTGCTTTGTTTCTGTCCATCATAGGCTAGAAAAGAATATCAATATTTTAATGTGAATTTGCTACATTTTGATTCAATAATATGAAAATTGTAACTGACAAATATGTCTTCAGATGCTATTATTTTCATATTGATGGTAATGCTGTTTACATGTCAAAATACTTACAATTGGCTGTTGCTGTAGCACATTTCGCTCCAGATCACCTTGTTCCCAAAATTCATTCGCAACCATAAGGGCAACCTGAAAATGAGAATCTCCTGTGTTACTGACGTAGTATTAAGCAGTGCAATTGTAGAATGTTGCTGTAATATAGTCAAGTCTTTCCAGAAAATGGAAGTTTTCTTAGGATAAACTGAGTTATTATGTTGTTTCATTTAAAAAAACAACTAATTTTTTTCAAGCTAGGAGAGCTGCTGTTTTTTTAACTGGCAGAGTGATTCCTAATATATCCAGTAACACAGATCTGCCAGGCAGAAAGAAAATGTATAATCCTGTTACTGTAGCTATTAACTTAATGTTGCCATTATTTTGTTTGCTATCATGCTTATGCTTTTACTTGTGCATACTATGCATATATCTACAGAAATTACCTAGGAACTGATAGGAAACATTTCATGAGCCTTTTTTGGCATTCTAAATCTTGGAATATCTAATTTCCATAGACCACGAGGATTACTATTGCTTGGGTGAGCTAGTGCATGTGTTTGTTTGTTTATTTGCTTTTTGGCATTTTATTAAAGTACTGAAACCTTGTTACCAGCCTCCCTCCTGCAAGTTTTTGTGCTAACCACATTATATATTTGTGAGATGTTTGAAAGAGTTCTCCAGGAAGAGATAATTCTGGTAAATAAAAACAGCAAAATACCACTCTTTAATTACTGCAGACGTGTAGACATAAAGCTACTCCACATTTCAATCTGGGATGTCATATGGGATAGGGGAATTGCAGAAGAGGAGTGCTTTTGATAGTAAACAGATGGTATTTGCCCTTTCAGTGGTATTTTGGGGCATGCTCATTAAATGGTGGATTGTGGAAAATAATATTCACATGGTGTTCCAAAACAATAGAGCCATATAATAAAATCTCCTAATAATTATAGTGTATACTGCTTGGAATGCTTTGCAGCTCTGTCTCAGTGATACATTATTAGAATAGCCATCTGCAGGCTAATCAATATCTATGAGTCTGAAGTAGCTCTTTTGTTAGGCCTGCCTCTTTCATAGCTGATTCAAGATTTCATGACTAAGGAACTCTACTTTTAGCATACTCAGATGCCTATTGACAAATAAATAGGATTTCATTCTTGTGTGAAGGATCTTTTTGTTACTATGGATCTACATAGACTTTGTTCCATCCCAGTGGAGCCTTACAGAGATTTTAATTCTAGTTTTAGAATTGTTCAAGGAAATACCCAAGAGATCAGTTCTGATAAAGCCATCATTCAAGCATGGACAGCATTTCTAAGTAGTGATGTGCAAGATTATGTCCTCAAAACCATAAAAAGGCCATATTGTTATATCCATTTTAGAATGGTTTAGTCACACTAAAAGAGAGCAAGGATCTACAGTTGTCTGTATATTGGAGTCTAGTCTAAGATCATGCTATTGTAAAAGCTGCACCCTGAAACTGGCAGAGCAAGAGTTGGATAACAAAAATAAGTCACAGAGAATCAGTTATCAAGAAACCTTTAAAGAAAGCTAGAATGCATACTACATTGGGGAAAGCTATACTGACTGATTTGCAAGTGGGAAGATGGGGGAAACAGGACGAAGCCACAGGCGGGTCTTCGTATGGAGTGGCTAGTGCCCCAGATTACCTTAATCCATCCTTACTTCCAGAAAATAGTGTCCAATTCTCAGGCACAATTTGTAGATGCAAGTGATTGCACTTTCAGTTTTACACTTAAATATTTATCTATAGACTTGCAATATACAATTAATTTTCTCTATTATCATTCACTGATGATGTAGTGAGAGATAGCAAATATAAATTTGTGTGAAATCAAAATGTAAAATATTTGTATACAGTATTTTTTTTTTAAAGATACCAACCTGACTTTGCACCTCCCAAGGCTTGGTTATAGCAGACAGGTCACATCCAGTCATCATCATAGCCCTTTGAAGAAACAGAAATAGTGTAAGTATGTTGGAGAAAAAAACTAGGGGCCAGATTTTTAAAGGTATTCAGGCACCTAAATGTGTAGTTAGGAACCTAGTGGTATTTTCAAAAGTGCCTAGGAGACTAACTTCCATTGACTTCAATTTGGAGTTCAGGTGCCTAGTCACGTCTGAAAATCCTATTAGGAGCCTATCTGCATTTTATGGCTCCTAAATACTTCTTTCAATCGGTTACCTAAGGCCAGATTTTTAAAATAATAACATACTAACTACTTACATGATAACTTCTTTTTTGGTTGGGTCGATAGATACGTATTTAATTGCCTCCTCTTCTGTTTGCATTTTTTCAACTGCATCCACAATCTTTTGAAACATAGTCCTTTTCCTGTTTAAAAAAAAAAAGAAGAAGAATATTTCATGTATTGGTATCCAAAAATGTCTGAAGTTTTGCATAATGGGTACTTATATTATTGCTTTTCTAAAATAGTATGTTGACTTGGGCCAGATCTAACTCCAACTGATGTCACAGGGCATTTTTCCATTTATTTTAATGGGGATTATATTTTGATGATCATAGACTTTGCCATAGATTCCTGGCATGTAATGCTTTTGTCAATATATCAAGCTTTAATATGAAGCGAACTGATTTCCTAAATCTATATATTACTACTTGTGATACTTTTGCTTCTTGAACCTTATCCAAATATTGTCCAGGTTTACATATTTTCATTCATGATTGATTCTGCAAAGAAATGAACTGGAAAAGGTGAAAAGATCACTATTTATATAGAGACGTTAAGTAACATGCTATGTGATCCTTCTGGATGAGACGTGCTGTAGGGAGAGGTATATGTGTAAGTATTGCTTAATTAATCTCTTAATTTGCATTTAGTGGTTTCACCTCACTGGTCAAAGTTGTAACACAAATAAAACATTCTAATGTAATTAGAAATATTTATCATTCCATTATAAAAAGTGCATCAAATATGGATGACTTGTTGACTTTCCTGTTACGTGCCAGCTCTAAAATGTCAAAAGCCTTAAAACAGCTAAAGGAAAAGAGTTCTATGTGTCTTATAGAAAAACTTAAGAGCACTGGGGGCCTTATCCAGCATCCATTTTAGTCAGTGGGCGCTGGAGCAGGTTGGTAAGTTAGTAAATAGACAAATTATCTGATCTTTGGAATTCTTGACACATTTGACACTGGAGATTTTTTTAATGTCTGGATTTCTTTTATCATACTTTAATTTCTGTCCTAGGCCATCCCTGTTTAATTGTATGACAGCATTTTGACAATTTCAGTATAAGTGATTCTAGTACAATATCTCTACATAAAATACCACACACACACACGCACTTCAAATGGACTACAGTACCAACATCTCTAAGGCCTTTTATAATATTGTATGCACTGTCAATAGAAAATACTTGGATGGCCTAATAAAATGTATGCTGTACATCAATCAACATAGAGGAAAATTTGATTCATGTTTTGAGATTCAAAGACCTAATGTGAATCCAAGAAAATATTTTATTCCTTATAAGGAGCTCAAAGAATGAAGTTTGTTTCAGAATAACTTCATTTTAAAATATAGCTCTATAATCTGTTTATAACTAGGAAAAATGACAGTCATGAATTGTACAGGATTGAGGATTTTTTCAGTAGGAAGTTATACATAATTTAGTACTTACTTGAAATACAAAGCCAAGTCAGTTGCTATTATTGCAACTTCAAATAAATGTATAACGTTTTCAAACTGGCGCTTATTTAGGTTCTGGAAGATGTTTAAACTCTGCAAGATGGAAAGTTTACAAATTCAATTCCTCTTACAAAATTATCTTTGGTTTGTACTATATAGGCTGTACCTTAGTATATTACAATAAGTCTGCCATACAGGCAGCTATGGTTCCTTAAATTAAAATAAACTGTTAGATACATTTTTCGAAATCAGGTGTGGCTAAAAAAAAAATCTGATAATCTTACAATGTATTGTGAGGAGAACTGAAAATGGTTTAATAAAAACACCAAGATTATTTTTTGAGTATATTTTATATTCCATAGCCTAAACACTTGTGTTACTATTGATGTGATAGCATAATGACAGTAGTAAAACATTTTATTTAGAATTATCAGAAGCAATATACAAGTACAGTGTTATGGTAAGAGTGAGATTCCTCAAGCTTTCTTCAGTTTCTGAAAGGCCTTGAATATTGAATTATGTCTTAGAATAGCTTGGTTTAGGACAGTTGAAATTAGGAGGTAGTTAGATCCTTGATTTTTTTTAATAAAATAACAAAACAACTAACATGTATGCAGTGTTGTTGCAGCTGTGTTGTTCCCAGGATAGGGAGAGACAAGTTAGGTGAGGTAATATCTTTTATTGGACCAACTTCTGTTGTATTCTGTACTTGTATTGGACCATCTTCTCTTCAAGCTCTTCTGTACAAGCTCAAAAACTTGTCTCTCACCAATAGAAGTTGGTCCAATAAAATATATTACTTCACCTAACTTGTCTCTCTCAAACAAATAATACTTCTGCTTCCTTGGAGAAACCAAAGTAGTATGAATCTTTGGAGCTCCTGTGGAATTAGAACATCTGAGTAGCTACAATCTTCGTTTGCATGATGCAGTGTGCAGCCAACACATGCTCACCATGTGATTTAATTCTCCTTATTGGCTGGATCCCTGCCCATCCCATATTTAATCCAGACCACATTGTATCTGGGAGGTGCCTACTTGTTTGCCATTTTCAAACCTCTTAGAATAAAGATTGAGTGACACCTTTCTTAAAATGAATCAACAATTTGCTTGGCATGTAAAACAGCGGATTCTAATGAGGTATGATTATGAAAACATACAAAGCAGTTCCTGTATTCCTTGTACTGAGAATACACCAACCAAAACTTGCTTGAGTGAAATATCTGGTCTGCTCTTTTGTAGCAACTGAACGTAGAAGAACCTCCCAAGGGCCACCTCATTTTACATTAGCTCTCTTTTGGAGTCCGTGGTGGCACAAACTCCCTTACTGTACAACTCCTCTTGGGGCACAGTTGCTCCTTCACACATCTTGCAGTTTGAAGGGTCAGGAAGGGGATGACACCAGGCAAGGGCCCCACAGCCTTTTGAAATTCACAAGAATGGATAGCAACCTAACCATTCTCCACTTCAGAAGATAGACATGGTGGCGACATGTTCCCATTCCTACTGCTGCAAAGTTGAGAGCAGGGGCATAAGTGCTTGATAATTCCAAGACAGTAGTTGGGGAACCCCTGAAAGTTACAGTGCTGTAGTACCCTTAGATCCCCTACAGATTACTGTAGCATGGTTCTCAGAGGTAGGAATTATGGAGCATTAATTTTCCTGCTTCCTGGTAGTAAGGCTGTGGGTGTGTTTGTGATCCCACTCAATGGTGAAAGGTATGACTCTAATCTTATTGCTTGGAGAACAGAAGTCCTTAACTATCACCTCCTTTAAGATGCAGGATGGAGGGAATGACTACCCAGTGCCCTAAAGTCTTTGAAGGAAAAAGACCACCTGCCCTTTGGAGCAGGAAGGATCAGGCCACCAATCACCTCAGAAAAAACATCTGTTACATTTGGGAAGTCATGGGAAAAGGCAATGATTGGATGGGGCCAGGATAGATGGCCTATAGCTGTGAGATGGGCTTTACCACACCCACATCAGCAAACTATACATGGACCAGATAACTCTAGAACCCAGATCTGCCATGTTTTGGGGAGGATGTTTCGAAGATGTAACTCTGCTACCTGTATACACAATTAAAAACAAAAAAAATAACCTACAATACATGTTACACAGCAGTGCCAATTCATCATATTCCTTTGCTTGTATGTTGTATCCACATTCTCCACCTTTCATCTCTGTCTAGATTTTAAGCCTTTCATGTCAGTTATTCTTTTTTCCATGTTTTGTACAGTGTTCAGCACATTGTGGCCTTTGGGTCCTTCTTTTGAGCAGCACAACGAAGGGAATAGCTGCCTTTTGGTTATCCCACAAGGGTACGTCTACACTGCAATGAATACCTGTATCTGGCCCATTTCAGCTGACTCAAGGTCACAGGACTTGGGCTGCATGGCTATAAAACTGCAGTGTAGATGTTGGGGCATGGAACCTCTACACTGCAATTTTATAGCCCTGCAGCTGAACTCCACAACTCCCGGTCAGCTGCCGTGGGGCCAGCCACAAGTATTTTATTGCAATGTAGACATACCTAAAGAGTCTGAGCAGTCACAAGGTAGAGCTTCACCATCACTTTCTCAAGAACAGCACCCAGGGTCCCAAGCATGGAAAATTGAGGGAGTGAGGAGAACTAGTGGTGGGAGTTACAGCAAAGGAGCTATTGAGGGAGCGGGAAGAGTCCCAGTTATTTAATTAGTTGATTTTATTTTGGAAATCAGAAACATCGGTTAGTGAAGGTGGGGGCTGGAGGAGCCTGGAATCTTATTGCTAATCCCAGCCCAACCACTTATTTTGGGTACCAGATGCCACTTCTAGGAACTGAATACAGATCTCCGGAATCTCAGTCAAAAAAGCATTCTTTTATTTTGTGTTGCAGTTCAACATTAAATGTGTTGCAAAAGTAGAAAAAAGTGTAATCGAGTGAATTAAGCACGAAGGGTAAATCCTACAGTCCTCCTTCAGACCATATTTAGACAACAATTCTGTCGCTGTCAATGGAATTTGACTAACTGAAACCAGAATTTGTAAGAATTTCATTTGAACATCCTAGCTATTGTGAGCTTTGGTTAAAGCCTTAACGTTATTTGAATGTGTCTAATTTTTTTTAAAGTATTTTCTTGGAGATAATTCAAACAAAATATCCAGCCAGCGACCTAAGAGTAATGACTTCATCAGAGAGAGAAAAAGTTCAACTCAGGCCTCTTGGACAAGTCAGAATATATAAAGAGCTTTTGTATTTATCGGTTTCAGTGGAAAGTGTTTATATACTAACCTCATCTTGCAGCAGAGTTTTACTATATTCTAGATGATGTCTTTCTAAAATGGAAGAGCCATGAAGTCTTGCTAATGGAGAAGCTGATCTGTTGAAAAACAAGTAATTGTTTACAGTGTTTAAGTACATGTTTTTATGACTCTGTTTTAAGTTTGTAGCATAAAAGCTCTATTGATCTGTATATTCCACAAAGGAAATTTGAAATTGTTTAACATTCCTTGGCTAACCTAGCTCTGTGGTATGACGCAAAACAATACCTGGTTAAAAATGACAAAATTTGGATATGCCTTCATCACGGTCATTGCGAAAAGATTGAGAGACTTTCAAAGACACAAGGGACAGTTAGGTGCCTAACTCCCATTTGTGTCTTTGAAAATTTACCCCATTTTATCCTGTGTACTAGTTGTTCTTGTTTCTTTACTCAATGCACCTTCCCTGTATAGAAACGTACCTATTATCCAGCTGTTCGTATTTATTGCTTTGGTAGGCTCTTGACCTCCCTTCTGGTTGGTATCATTCAAAGTGGACTGTGTCCCTGCATTTCTAACGTATTATGGTTCGCTTAAATCTAATGTAACTACCATGTCAACTGTGCAATGCTATTTCATTCCTTTCATGTTCTGGGGCCCTATCCAGCAGGAAGTACTTACAGCTTTATGAACTTTGCAATCCCTGTGGGTTCATATATATTCAGCCTGTCACAGAAACTCTTCTTACCTCAGGCTCAGAGTTAAGCAGAAGTAATTCCAGCTCTACACTAGAGTTCTGGGGAGTGTGAGAGAGGGTCATGTCCATGCTTTATTCTAGTTGTTTCGAATCTGGCCTATGCTTAGCTTTCCTTTTTCTTTTCCTTGGCTAACAAGTCAATTTCTGGGGTGAACCAAGGAGGAATCTGCATGCCATTCACTAATCTGCACATGTGTATCTACTGTATCTTGATTTTACTAAGGCTTTTGAAACAGTCCCACATGACATTCTTATAAGTATATTAGAGAAATGTGGTCTAAATAAAATTACTATAAAGTGGGTGCAAAACTGGTTGAAAGACTGTACTCGAAGACTAGTTATGGTTCACAGTCAAACTGTGAGGAAATATCTAGTGGGGTCCCGCAGGGGTCAGTCCTGGGTCTCATACTATTCAATATTTTCATTAATGACTTGGATAACGGAGGGGAGAGAACACTTATACAATTTGCAGGTGATACCAAGCTGAGGGGGTTTGCAAGTACTTTGGAGGACAGGTTAGAATTCAAAACTACCTGGACAAATTAGAGAACTGGTCTAAAATCAGACCAATCAGATAAAATTCAATAAAAAAAAAGTACTAAGTACTTCACTTAGAAAGCAAAAATCAAATGCACAACTACAAAATGTGGTATAACTGACCCGGTGACAATACTGCTGAAAAGGATCGGGGGGTTATAATGGATCACAGATTGAAAGAATCAACAATGTGATACAATTGCAAAAAAAGCTAATATTCTGGGGGTCTATTAACAAGAGTGTTGTATTTAAGACTCAGGAGCTAAGTGTCCTGGTCTGCTTGACACTGGTGAGGCATCACCTGGAGTACTGTATTCAGTTGTGGGCTCCACATTTTAAGAAAGATGTGGACAAATTGGAGAGAGTCCAGAGGAGAGCAACAAAAATGATAAATGGTTTAGAAACTGTTCTATGAGGAAAAGTTAAAACGGGACACATTTTGTCTTGAAAAAAGAAGCCTGAGAGGGGACCTGATAAACAATTTTCAAATGTGTTAAAAGGCTGTTATAAAGAGGACTATGAGTTGTTCACCACGTTCACTAAAGGTAGGATAAGAAGCAATGGGCTTAATCTGCAGCATGGAAAATTTAGGTTATATATGAGGGTAATTAATTTCTGGAATAGGCTTCCAAAGGAGGTTTTGGAATCCCAGTCCTTGGAGGTTTTTAGTAACAGGCTAGACAAACACCTGTCAGGGATGGTCTTCTAGGTACACTTGGTCCTCCCTCAGTGCAGGGGGCAGGACTAAACTTCTCAAGGTCTCTTTCAGCCTTACACTTTTATGATTTTTAGCATGCAAGCTCAAGCTGAGATAGTGCAAGTCTGTCTAGCTAGGCGGGGAAGTACCTCTTTCACTGGCTCTTTCACTCAGCATAAAGGGGCCAGAATGGGGGTGAGGATCTTGCACCTGGGGCTTGATCTTGATGTACTGAAGTCAGCAGGAGTTTTGCCATTGATTTCAGAAGCAGCAGATTAAGTTCCTAGTCTTCATCTTCTAGGCTTTACACATCTCTACCCTGGCCTGCATCTTAAATCTTGTATCCTGTTGTGCTCCCTCTCACCAGCTTCACTCTGCCAACAGTGTTAGCTCTAATACCTGTTTCATTTCCTTCTCCCATTACTATCTTGCCTCTTAGGAATGGCATCCCTCAAAATCCAAGCACAAAAGTGGCTCACCCTGTCTCTATGACCAAATTAGGAAAAACATTAGCTAAGGGGATTCCTTCCTCAGATTCTCCCAGTGCATCTGGTCTTGGTGTTTTCATATAAACTATAAATTCTCTGGATCAGACTCTCTTGATAGATGTGCTTTTCATAGTGCTGAACACACAGTCCATGCTTTGCAAATAATTATGGAAAATAGTATAGTTTGTATCTTTGCATGTGGTGGTATGTTCACATCTTTCTTTTAGTTACTGGTGCAAATATTATATATACAGGTGTTTGTACATATATAATCAAAAACGAGACGGCTACCCCATGGAACATATATATAATCAGTGTATCTGAACTTACTTCATTTGATACAAATTATTGGTCCCTCTATGATCAATGTCATGGCAGAAAGCAGCAGCAACCATGGCGAAGGCTTCTAGATCAGTATAGTATTTCTTTAGTCTACCTGTCTATAAAGGTACAGAGACTTTTTTGAGTATATACCTCTTTGAATTTTACAATTCCTTTTGAAGTTAAAGAACTAAAAATTGATGGTAAGATAAGTTTACAGTGAGAAATCATACCATTAATAAGGTGAACATTGTCTGTCCCACATTGAATCCATGCCGCCAGTTATGGTAAGTGATAGCCCGATAACCCTTCCTGACTGTATACATCCATCTTGTAAGTACCTATTACAAATAAGAGGCATTTCATGATCAGTAATGTTAAACTATAACTAAGTCCTGGAATGTTTGTAAAATTAAGATAGAATTTAATATCTTTACAGGAAAGTCTGCAGCTTTTGTAACGCTGAAACATTTTTTCTAATTAAAATAAACATAGAAGCTAGCCACTGTTATATAACTTAATGCTGGTTTAATTTCTTATCTAAGCCACACAACAATTTACCACCTAGCTATACACACTTATTATGAATCTGTGAAAAATATCTACCCAGAACAATGGAAAAGAAAAATATAGAATAAGTTTTATATATAAAAATCTAGAATGGATGTCTGCTATTGTTGCTTCTAATATTTTACTATGAGGCAGCTCTAGTTAAAAGAACTTGAAACTGAGGGGAAAATGTACCTAATATGACATAATAAATCTGACCTCTGCTGGGACTTTGAACTTTTCAACCACATTTAGCTCAAAGAATAATCGTATTCCACATTTAATCAAGCCATGTTCTGTAACAGGAAAGTCACTGAAGCGAAATTCATAAAGTTCTACATCCTTTGGATCAGGTAATTCCTCTCTCTGTTAGGAAAAAAAAAAAGCACCACATCAGTTTTCCTTGTAAGAAGGAGATGAATAAATTTAGTTTTTACTTGCTTTTTTTTACTCACTCCATCCCTATAAACAGAATCCATGCTCAGGCCCATCATGTGTACATAGCTCTCAGGTGTCAATGCACACTATTGTATGTTAAACTATAATATGTACATTAGATCACTACTGCTTTATTCTGCTCAAACAAAGGGGATGGGTACCATTTTATTGCTTTCTGGAAACTGGTATTTCTTCTTCACCTGCATTTCAACAAAATCCACATTACAATTATAGTTTCTTTATCCATATATTGGGTAAAACTAATGGTTGCTTTATTTTAGAATGCATTTTTAATTATACATATAATTATTGAACTACTTCAGATTATTATTTTGTTACATACCTCATCAGTGGGCCTTCAGTGAATCTTTGGAATAGATTATCAACTGTACCTTATAAGTCATGGGTGCAACTGAGGGTGGGGAGGAGTCTGTCACAGTTCAGGGCTACCTGGACCTCTGACTCCCTTTCTTAGTCTCTTCTGAGTGCACCCCCTTCCAGATCTCAGGCCTCAGGCCTTCCATCTATGGCAGAATCCCATGATTATCCCACCATCAAAGATTACTCCGCAAGTGTGACTGGACTCAATATCCGCAGTTCTTCCCTTCGGGAACTTGTGACCAGCAGTGAATAAAGTGACCCAAAACATTCTTAAAACCATGTATTGTTGAATCTTAACAGTAGGAATACAGCATAGCAAGAGAAAAGCCTGTTTAGGGCAATAAAAGGCCTACGTGCCTTCCCTTAGCAGAGACTCCAGGTGGGCTAAGCTTCCTTGAGACACCCCCAACTTCAGGAAGGCAGTTTCTTCCCCTTAGCCATCTCACAAAACCAGTCCTTCTCCCCTCCACAGTGTCTCTATAAATCCTCTCAGCTTTTGATCTCTCCACCAGAGTCATCCCTAGGGTACGGTGAATTGGGGCGACTGCCCCGGGCCCTGCATTTGGGGGACCCCACACTTCACGCTGGGGGCGGGCGGGAGGCAGGCGGCTGCCACCATCCCCAGGTCACAGAATGGGTGACTTAGTCCTGGGAAAGCCGGTCTGGCAAGCCCACCCAGGGAGGTGGAGGTAGCATATCAGTTAATAGTTCTAGGTGTTTGCTGAGAAGCTCTTATCTGAACCATTGCTTGTCTTCCTGGGTAGTTTTCTTACCATCCGGCTATTAACCCAGTATACGTGTACAGTAAATATCTTAACAATGCTCAGACAAACATAGAGCGGATGGTAGTCGTAGATTACAGGAAACTCCCAATCCATCAGTCATTTGCCCCTCCTGCCCCAGTTGTGAGTAGTTCTGTTCCTGTTGTGTCTCTAGTGTAGTTTAGAGCAAACTCTGCTCTAAGCTACACTGGCTTCCAATGGTCCCAAGGGACCATTCTGGCAGCAGGGGACAGTCTGAGTGCATGCCCTTTCCCCCCAGGAATACCCCTTATTTTAGAGGCAAGTGTACACTGCGCACAGATTCTCTCACTCTCACAGAAATGTCCACTACTCTATCTGCGAGCTTGGTTTAAGATTCCTTTGCACTGAGGGATCATCACAAAGCAGACTTAATATGTGTGAAGATTTAGCTTTTAGAGTTATTAGAACAAAATAATTCTATTTTTACTTAACTTGCTTTATTTATATTAATTGCACTTATGCACACACAAATAACACATCAAGGCTATTTACTCATGACGCTCAAAAGTCAGGAAATGCAAAAATTAAAGCTCTTGTAGTAACTTTAATTTGCCCACATTGTGCATAAAGTATAATATATATTAAATAGGCTAACTGTTTATAATTATATGTACCCAGATCATATGTAGTGTTTTTCAATAGTACGTCTCAAAGCCCTTTACAAATGAAATCAGTGAACCATCAGATGAGGAAATTGGTAACTGAATATATTACAAATGTAATGTATGAGGATGAGAACTCTAATTTGGATTTCTCTTTAAAAGAGGACCTTGGTTGTGTATTAATGCTATGATTTTATATTTGATTTCCTTGTTTAAAAAAAACACAAAGAAACTGCCCATGCAAGTTAGGATTCCCACTTCATTGAAATGAATGGGGTGTGGAATGGTGATGTCACACCTTTGCAATTGTTGCTGTTTGATTGGAGATATTTGCAAATATTGATTTATGTACATGTAAAAATATTTCCACCTTTCCTCCCAAATATGGAATTTCCCTTTAAATGTACTCTGGTCTGAGTTCAAGAACAGAGAATGTTCAGACCTGGAGCAATGATAGTTTTATGGCTTTGTGAGCCACCAGATCTAGAAAACACCTGTTTTTCCCATTAGTGAGCTAGCATTCCAGGCTTTCTAATAGGATTAAACATTTGTCTGTAGCCCTGGCAGTGTGTGCGATTTCAGACCTTCAGTTCTTGTTACCCTGATGTATAGGAAAAGCTATTTAAATTAATTTCTAGAGGTTTTAAAAATCCATTCCAGCGTTTCATTTCACTTGGATACCCCCAAAGGGTAATTAAGGCACCTTGATTTACAAGTGGAGAGAGACAAAAATTAATAGCAATGTACATTTTTACAAGTCTTAAATTTAAAATAAATGTACTTTCAAATGTGATGGTATAAATGTTCTATTGGCACTCTTTTGGTTTCATGTTTTGTTTATATAATCAAATGTAATTTAACAAGATCTTTTAATGATAAAAACTTTGTACAGTTCTAATAACCTGACATTTGCAATGTTTTTAGAGGAAGGAGGAAGTAGGGGAAAGAGAGAGCTCATCTTACTGATGATTATCTAAAGCTTTAACCATAGATTCCTGTAACATGACAACGTAATAAAAAACAGCTAACTAAAGCATTTCAGATACCTATCAGATTACAGAAACCCAGCAGGTGCTACTACTGTTATTAACCTCCATCAACCTACATTCACTACTTATTCTGGTACCACTGATAATTTCCTCCTCTTTATATGTATGTTGTACTAATACACAAACACACATATACCTTTAAATTGAGTTTTTGCCATTTTTATATAAAGCAGGTTCCCATATAAAACTCAATAATATCACGCATGCCGACTGAATGACAAATGAGCAGAATCAATCCCATTAATCATAAAATAAAATAAATTAAATTAAAATGATTAAGAGAAGCAAATAGTCATGCATTTTAAGAAGACAGTTATAACTCCTTCAGACTGCAGTAGTAACTAGTCCCTTTTTATCTCTGGAAAATAAGAGCTTGAGTCTGCAAACATTTAAGAATGTAAGTAATTTTCAGTCTAACTACCCATGTGAGTGACGTTAAGCAAGTGTCTAAATATTTGGAAGATCAGGGCCTAAGTCTGCATGCTGTGCATGATAGTGTGTGAACCCAATGTGTCTGTCCAGATATCAAAAACATATTCATTGTTTATTTTCTTGATATCTATCATGCCATTACTGGTCAACATAATGGTGTGAATGTTAATTGTGTTTGTACAGTGCCTAATGCAATGGAATCTTGCTTCATGACTGGGGTGTTTAGGCACTAATGCTATACAAATAATAAAGAATTCTCGGTGCAACACCGACTTTTCGATAGAGATGCACCACAGATGACTTTAGCTCAAAGTCTTTTTTGTTTTAAACAACCTAACTCATCCTTGTTCTTTTCTCTCTCTTATCTTACTTTAGCATTTTTCAAAGGTATTGTGCAAACATGTTCTACTAGTCGCAAGTTGCCTATTTATTTAAAATGTATTGTTGCTTTGTGAACATTCAGGTCAGTCCTAGTTCCTAATTTTGCACTTTGTCCCTTTTTACCTACTTCTGACAATCAAATAATGCAAGTAAAGTATTCAGCTTCCCTCCCGTCTAGTGATGCTCACCAGGCTGCCTAGAATAGAATTTGGTCCATTTTCTTTGAGTCGGGATATGGTCACAATGATCCCTGGGCAGTTCAACTCCTCTTGAGCAGTACAAAATCTTTACTTCCTGCATTGCCTCTGACACAGATTTTCATATGGGGAGGGGGTGCTGATTGAGGGGGATGGTACCATGGGAAGTGTATAGGTTGCATGTCAGTGTATAAGAGAACCTAACATATTGCAAGATATTTTTATGAGGCATCTGCCTTGGACCCATAGAGCTGATGACTACTCTAAATATGTTGTATTAAGTAGAAGAAGGGTAATAACACATTTTTAACACAAATACAAAGGAGACCCATCACAGTCTGAAGTTAATGGGCTATTGAACGTTTAATAATCAGGTTTCATCACTTACCAAAATCTTGAGGAGGGCTTTCTCATCACAGTCTTCAGTACTATTTACATTTAATTTCTCTTTGTATTTCTAAAATGAAAATAAATGAAAAATTAAGTTTCTGTACCACAAGCTTCAGGACTCTATGGAACTAGATAGATACTCACCAATATGGATTGAATTTCTTCAGGGGTGGCCTTTGTCTGGTACATGAGCATTTCCTGAGCAATGTCTTTCCTATTTTCAAGCTTATTCATTTTGTCATAGGTGTCAGTATTTAAAACAGACCATCCAAGGAATTGTGTAAGACTCTGGAACAAAGCAGAAGAAAATGGAGATAATGCAGTGACAATTCATTTGGCTTAATATTAAAGGGAACTCCTTAAAATGTCCAGCTAGGTACTTGTATGCCTCCCACCAACATAGCCTCAGAGCACCTCACAAACTTTAATACATGCAGCTTCACAACAGCCATGGGGAAGCATTTTCCCCATTTTGCAGATAGGGGTCTGAGGTGCCCTGTGTCTAGGTGCACAACCTCATTGATGTCAATCGGACTTTACCCAGGTTTGCTCTCAAGGAGCTCCTGACAGGATCAGGGCCTTAGGGGTGACATCCAGTGAATCAGATGGTCTGTCATGTCTGCCCTGAAGATTACAAATATTACAAATATAAAGATTACAAATTCATGTCAGTTGAATGGTTTTGACCATCCTTAACTAATCGAATACTATGGGATTTTTTTGTTTCTTTGTTAGAATTATTTTGTATAGTATCTGCCATCTGTACACTACTGGAAAAAATCCATTGTAACTCTACAAGTTCGTAAAGAGTTTTAATGGAAATACTTAAATCATAATTAAGAGGATAACAAGCTTTCAGTATAATTGCTATCTAAAATAATCTTTTTAGTAATTTTTAACTGAGACTTAACAAAAAATCTCTCTTAACCTTAAATGATCACTTTAAAATCTTTCATCTCATTAAACCTACTTCGGTGATCTGTTCATCAAATTCATCAAAGGGCTTTCCATCTTTTCGGTTGTAAAATGTAGCTACTCCCACAATTTCTTCTTTTTTGTTGACAATAGGCAAAGACAGGACATTTTTGATAATCCAGTTTGTCTCATCCACAGGTCCTTTCTGCAAGCAAACCAAAAGAATAGGAAATGTTGCATCATTCTTTAAAATAGTAATACAAATTTTTGGTATTATAATTGTAAATGTCACAGTTGGTACCAAAAGATCACAAGTAAGTACAATAACAAAATTATCAACCACCCTTACAACTATGGGATGGATTAATATTTGTGCAAACAGCTTTATGCTAATGGATGGATGGCATTAGGGTACTTTCTTACAATAATTACAATAAAAGAAATATTATGTTATTACCTGAAATGTGAAATAATCATCTGCTCGTGCATTCATCATGTTACAAATCTGTGGCATAAGGAAATGAAAAAAAACATTGTTTAGGTGCAGTATCTACACTCAAATCTATAGTCTGGCATTTTTAAAAAGCATATTCATTTTCTAAGAGAAAATTAATTAGCAGACTAGTCATTTTACAGAAATCAAAACTATTATTAAAGTAGAATGAGATACTCCAGTTTATGCCACTTGGAGTGCTGAGAGCACTCTGCCTTGTGTATGGTGCTCATAATGTATTTTATTAAGCACAATAGTTGCTTAACGGTTTGCAGGAAGCAGGAAAATTTTAGGGCAGGAAGTAAAGAAGAATATTATATCCACTTTGTAACTGCATGGGGAATTTTAGGAAGAGGTAAATACTTGAGCTGAAACTCAGCTCACCAGAATTAACCCCTACTCTTACAAAAAGTGCCACAGGATCAGTAATGACTACAGTACACAGATACCTTTAATTTTGTATATCCTCTGAAACACAATATCTTACATCATGCTGAAGCCTTGGTTCAGTATTGCTTTGGGTCCAAGCCATTTGTCTGCTTATACTCTGTACAAGGACTAAAACTAAACAGAAAATTCTACAAGTTTGTTTGTTTGCGCTGCTGACAGATCATCCTTTCATGAGAGTGAGTTTGTATGCCTGCAACATGAACCAGAGGCATAAGCTGCCCTCCTATCGATGAGATGTCCTAAAATCTGTGGGGAAATTTCCAGGCTATTGATTGGCCCCTGTTCCACATGGCAGCTATGATCCTGGAGACAGTGTGATAGTCTCATATAGGCATTTATTTCCAATCATTTAGCCAATATCAGGAAGTTTTGATGTTGGTTTCTGAAGTCTCTGCTTGATCAAAGATCTCTCTCAAATGTGTAACTCTTTTTTTGCAATTAACTTACAAATCCATTTTCAGCAACATACGTTGGTAATCCACTGACAAGACTCCAGTGATCTGCAGGAGGTGAACTGTAGAGACAGAATGAGATTGAATAAATTAATGTCACAGACATAAACATGTTACAGTTCTACCTGATAAATGCCGCTAACAAGCTGACAATTACTTACGGAATGACTTTGATTTCTTCTTTTCCAAGTAAAATATAATCAATAATCTTATAAAAGATGACTTCCTAAATAAAAATGGAGAAAAAACATACATTAATTAACCTGTAAAACTAAATTCCAAAATTATGTAAAAAGCAAGCATTTATATTTACTCTGCCATCTGGTGTTTTTGGTCCTTTATAAGGCTCTACTTCTCCCAACTTGATTGGCCATTCATCATAGAACTCCTAAAAATAATTACACACAGATTAACAAAAAAAGCAATTTCTCAGTTATATACCAATAGGTAACGTGAAATCCATGGACAGTAATTTATGCTATACTTTTCTATAACCATACTTGGTCTGGTCACATCTCAAAACAGTATGAAGAAAACATTGTTAAATATACACCAAGCAAACATTTTAGCAAGTAAATTGAAGTTTGTTGAGAAACCCAATGCCAGCACACTGCATGGCTTTATCAACATTGTAGTGGGTGGGAGAAGTATATAATAAAAATAACCACCTGAGCCCAATCTGCATGCCTTACTCACATGGCCTGCCCTATTTTTATATATTTCACATAGAATTTCTGTGACTCTTATTAATTTAATATAGGTTGTGTCTCATGGCATTTGAAACCACACTTAGAAAGCATAGCACATTGATTCCATAGAAAAAAGCACATTAGAGATATCCATGACAGACAGATTAAGCAGTTTGAGGGATTAATTTTTGATAATGATCTTGAGTTAAGTGTATTCTACATTGTCAAGTAATTACAAGTAATTCAAGTGGTTACCTTCTCTTTGGTCATATCCAGCAGACCAACAGAGTATCTTTCACAGTTCAAATAGATTCGAACAGTGTACAGTGCTTTGTGAAACTGTCGCTCAATATCTGTCAGTTCTTCAAATACTTTGTTGGCAGACCATAAAAGCATCTGCTTACAATGAGAGAAGATAAATAAATATTCAGGTGGTGAAAAGAAAAAGTATTACAGATTAAAAGAAAACATAGCTTCTTGAATTTCAGGTATTAAAGAATGAATTTATAATAAATGTTGATACCATTCTGTAACATGATCGATATATCCTACCCTTGTTTTTATGTATTTTCTGTGGAACAGTGTGAGAACATATCATTAGTAATGATTTCACATAAGAAAAGAAAATGAAGGTTTTCATTAACAAATGCTTCTTTACCTGACTTCTTCGGGTTTCAATATTGTAGAGATATGTGGTATGGTATTGTTTTAGGGCAACAGAAACAAAATTGAGGTATTTCTTAAAGACCTAGAAATGATAGAAAACAAAAATAAGACAAAATATCACACCAAGTAACAGGTACTACCATACTTATTGTTAAAAGAACAATTGTGTTCCTGTTTTAATGTCTACAGTTACCTCTTCATCCTCTTTAGAGAATTCGGGGGCATTTAATTTGTTAAGTGCCATTACAACAGCAAGCACCTCCTTGCCCTGCATAATAGGGATCGCCAACATGTTGTTAGTTGTGTAACCAGTTTGTTTGTCCACAAAGTCAGAAAAATGGTTATTCTGAAAAAACAAACAAAAACCAAACCACATTTAATGAGCACAATGAGGACCATTTGTTATTTATTTGTTACTTATTTACATAGTGCCATAAATGTGACTGGAGTTTCACTATGCAGAAAAAGATGGATTCCAAACCCAAAAGAGCATACGATCAAAGGCCCCAATCCTGCAACCATTATGTGTGTGCTTCACTTTAACATTAAGCATGTGCGTACATGTTGGTACTCAGCTCATCCAGGTTATCCTTCAGACAAACAGGAGGAGGACGGGCAAAGGAGAGAATAATATGACTATGTTGTTATTTGGGAAGCTAATGGCTGTGACTTGAAAATAATCATTTATATTTATGGAAGTATTAATAATAATGCTTATTATTTAATCGTTCCTGTAGATATAATGCTTGATATTACCTCATCATACAATTGACATAAAAACATTGGGCCACATTTTCAGGCCTGTTCCATTCTAACTGCACCTGTGTACTACTGAGGATGCTTCTGGTAGGGAAGAGTCCCAGGCACAGCAAGTTTCTACACTTCCCTCATGGCAGACCCCCACTCCATGCTCAGAGAGCATGCTTGCAATGGGAAGAGATGACTGAGGGAGTGACCAGACTGTGAAGAACAATCCCCAGCTGTCGTATGATCCCTTGGAACCAGGGCCAGCCAGTCACACAAGAAGCCAGAACCCTCTCTCTGACAGCCCACCCCTGAAGCTGTTCAGTGCTGCTGTTTTCTATTTATATTTTGAAGTAAACTTTGCAATGCTTGTAAGTAGTAATATTTAAAATGACTGTATGACATTATCAAGGACATCTGGTATAACACAAACTCTGGAGATGCAAAAATTTGCTGGAGAGCCACATGATGATGGAACATGGAAGCTGTATACCCTTCCCATGCAACCAACTTTTAAAAGTGGCTCCACCATTAGACTAGCCAGTCAGTCAGCTCAGTGGGGCTCCATGACTTCAGTCAAATGGTGAATGCTATTGGCCAGTGGACATCACTCTCCCAGCTTCATCAAGCTGACTGCAAGTAAGGAGACTGCAGCACTTGATGGAAAGTAAAGATCTATATTCTCAGACCTGGACTATGCTCCCTGGTGATATACTAAAGATGAAATTGTGACCCTTTGGATGTTCAAGTAAAATCACGTGGCTGTTTTACTTGAAGAAGCATCGCAAACTACCCTCTTGGCTTTCTTTTATGAAATTATTAACTTTTGATTAACACAGAGAGTGAAATAAAAGCCAGCACACAAGGCCTCTGCCCTAAAACCTATTTTGAGGGATTAAATGAGATTTACGTGGTCCCTTGGGCTTTGTGCTAGTTTTCTGCACACGGATGAATTTCATCCTGAAAGAAAAGTTCACTAGCAGTTTTCAAATTGCTTCTCTGCACAATTGTCTATAATTTCTGACGAAGAGCCCATACCGCAAACATCTATGCATAAGAGCAATCCCAATGACTGCATGTGTGCTTGTTTGCAGAATCAGACTCCAATTAACTAGAGACAGCAATAAACCAGAACATTTGCTGCAACAAAGTCTCAACTTGTGTTTGTCCAAGCAAGGCCTAGCCAACAGCAGGATTTTGGGATTGTAGACTACTGCTTTACCCACTGAATTAAAATTATGCAATGTGCATATCTAATACCCGTCCCCTGTAAACAATAACTTCCCTAAGTTTACACACAAACAAATATAGACAATTTTTAAAAAATTATATCACTGGTGGTTTTCTGTTTCAGCAGACGTCTCAGTGCCTGTCATTAAAAGCATATTATATCATATAAATCTTAACATAGCACTTGGAATAGGTTGCTGAGCCTCTTGTCTATTGATGGAAACACTGTCTACTAATATTATTAGCATTCACAACCGCAGGTGTTTCAGTGGACCAAATACCTTTTTAATTACAGTTGTCTGTACCATATCACTTTACTGCACTGATTTGCTTTCTTCTCCTATGTCATCTCTAACATCTCTTGTTTAGCAGGCACTACGCAAGCAAAATGTATTGCTTTCCTTTTGCATTTTTTAATTTATCTGTCTTACTCTTCTTGTAATTCCTTTGCTATATGCAGAATTTCCAGGAGAGGTGGGTTGTGAAAGCAGGCATGTAAGGGCTTATTGTCATACATTGCACTGGGCATAGACCAACTGTATATCTTGAGCCAAACATGGCCATCAAAATAGTTTCTGCTAAGAGCTTTCATTTTTTGTTATTTTCATGATATTTTCATGCAGTTTGCTCAGCAGTCTGGTTTACAAGGATTTTGATACCATCACACAGAATATCTTGCAATATATAGTCAATATATAGCTGATATGAATTCATCTTTTTTGACAATATATGGTGCTTCATCTTTCAAAACATTTATGCTGCTGTCATACTTAAGCCCATATCATGCATTATACATGTATCTATATCACCCACAAAATACCCTAATTTAAAACAGAGCACTTAGCGCTTCTCTATCCATTTGTGCATACTGTAATTTCTCTTTGCTTTAGATAAGGTTCTGCAAGCGAAAGTGACTCTTCAATCCTATTTGGCATTTTACTTGCTTTTTGTTCCTTCAAAAATCTGATCTATCTCTGTAGCCAAAGCTGGCATTAAAATATTGGTATGTGCTTATCACAGTAATCACCCTCTCAGTTGGGGATTTCTATACGACCAATAAACTTCCATTTAGTGCTTGAGTGCCTAAAATTACACATTCCATCTGTCTTCATATTAGCCAGGTATTCAGAAAATGTTTCTCCTTTTAGCTGATTTTTAAAAGTGTAGTGTAAAAATAGTGTACCATGCACAGATTTGGCATTCCAAGCATGTGCAAAACAAGTACAACAGACCAAGTTGGCATTCCTTGGGAACCCAGATTTAGATCCTGACAAGATACAATTCCCATTCCAATATGCCTGCACATAGCTCAGGAGTGTTGGAGGTGGTTTCAGGGAAAAATCAACATAAATCTATGTTTATATCAACACAAAATTCAAACAAGGAATGTATTCTTTTTAATCCAATCTGCATTTTGCCTCTTAAATCTGTCAGTATTAGATAAATTCTTTTTGACACCATGGTAAAAAATGCTACTTTGTGTCTCATCAATAATAATCTGATTAAAGAAAAAAACTGGTGGAGGAAATCCATACAAGCATTAAAGCTCTCTTTAATTTTCATTATAAGCACAGGTGGTAACACCATCTATTATTAAGGTCTCCCAACACTTCCCATTATCCAATACTGTTTTCAGTTACTCAGAACTTTGCCAAACTTTAAACATCGGGGATGAAATTTTCCATTTGAGGTGTCTGCTTCAGACTGAAAAATGTTGAGAAAATTTCAGCCAAAATGGTTCGGCCATTTCTGAGAAGGAGGCTAGAGAAATATACGTTGTTTTGCTCATGTTAAAAAATTCTTAAGACCTTTTCTTTTAAATGCTTTGGCATCCCTATGCTTCTGAAAAATCACAGTTGCACATACTCACTAGAGACTTGCTAGAGCTTCACACCTAAAATCACTGAAGAGCCTATTCTCATTGAGCACGCTCAAACCTGTCACAGCTCCTAGTGCTGACCAGACTGTGCATGTGCCATCCCCAGAGAGCAACTGAGCATGCTCCAGCCCAGGCCTCTAGGATTGCAGAAGGTCTTTTCTTGTAATTGCTGCTGCAGGCCAGAACTGAGAACAGGGAGCCTGTCTCTCCTGTTTTCTCACTGACCCACCTGCTGGCACTTAGGCAGAGTGGAGGAGGAAACAAGAACCGGACTGCGGGGGGCGAGGGGAGAAATAAATTGGGACAAAGAACCTGATGAGACTTGGAGAGGAGACAGGAGAGATGCTGTGACTGGGAGTTGGAGGTGGGACTGCCTGGGCTAGGAGGCTGGATTGGGAGCTGTGAGAGGAGATTGGGACTTGTTGGGCGAGACAGGTTCTAGGAGCCTTTTGAGGGGGGGGATTGGAATTGGAAGTTGGTGAGCAAAGTGGGATGGGAAATAGGTGAGAAGGTGGGATGGGAAAGTGGCTCAGAGGAGTGGGAAACATTGAGATTGGAGGAGCTGAGGTAGGAGGAAAACTGCTTCTTGCTAAAAACGGGGGCTGGATCTAGGAAACACTGGTGGGGAAATGGTATGGAGGGTATCAGAGACAAGGAGTTGGAATGTGAGGGGAGAACTGGGACTGGCTGGGCAAAGTGAAGATTGTGAAATGAAAGAGACCTTTATCTGTCGGAGCCCTGCCTCTTTTGTTGCAGAAGTTGGGAAGTGTGTACTATTTGTCATACTGGGATGGGTTGGTCTAGGCCTGTCCATAACTAAAGGCCCACCCACTTAACTAAGTGGGAAGAACCACTAAGCTCAAGCCACAGTTGAGTTTTGGGGACAACACATGACAAAAACAGGAGTGGGAGTGAGGTCAAAGGTAAAAAATCATGAATCCAGAGTAGGATACAAAGCAGAGAACCCCTGACAGTGCCCGCTGCTTCTCAAGGATATCCAGGGAGTCCGTGGACACTGCCCAGAGGAACTTTGCCCAGAGACGTGACTGAACAACAGACCGGCTGGAAGTTATGTACTATTTGAAAGTCCTGGAAACAGGCAGGTCTAGGCCTGCTCAATACTAAAGGCCTTCACCCTCAAATAAAGGGAGGAACCACCAAGTCCAGACTCAAACTGATTGTGCGGGACAACAAAGGAGAAAATAGGAATGGGAGCGGGATCAAAGGATGACAATCAAGGAACTGGAAGAGGTCACCAAGCAGAGAACCCTGGACAGCATCCATTGCTCCTCAAACGTGTCTAGGGAGCCAATCAGAATTGGATTTGACCCCTGCTTTTGCCACACAGGTTCTATGTGATGCTAGGCCAGTGACTTAAACCGAACATTTCACAGATGCTCACTAATTATGTGTTCTTCATTTTCTGGGTGCCAAGCTGAGACCCTTGGGTCTGATTTGCAGAAGTACTGAGCACTCACAGCTGCAACTGAAGTCACTAGGACCTGTGCTCGATTATATAAAGTGCTATATAATGCTGAAATATCAGGTCCCAAGCATCTCTAACTAGGCACCCAAAATTAGCAGTTTCTTATGACTTTAATCTCTCTATGCTTCAGTTTCCCATCTATAAAATGGAGATAATGCCACCCTCTCACCTCACGGGGGTGTTGTGAAAATAAATAAATTAATATTAATGAAGCACTCAGAGACTGTAATGATGAGCACCATAGAAAAGCCCATGTTGAAATGTATAGCTGTGTCTTCAGAGCAGGGTTTGAATAGCGTGCTGGAAATAAGACCTAGGGCCACACATTGAACAATGAGTATAAAACCAAATAATGAATAGCTGCTCATTAACTGAGCACTGTTCAGCCTCTCAACTGAACGAGGTAGCATGTGAGTGTGTAATTAAAGACTGTATCTTAATGCACAGGCAAAAGGGGGCCAAAAATGAAAGAAAATAGAAATACTTTGTGGAGTGCAAAGTACCACAACGGCTTGTAAGATTTGCCATTAGAGGCGTCAAAGGGGGTATTCAGTTGTTTTCTGCCACTGAGTGGCCTCAAGAGGAATGTTAAGGTCTTGAGTTCAAGGTAGAGAACTTATGAGCAGCTCTCAGTGAAGAAGTGGCACAACAGAGATGGAAATGTATTTGGGTTAGTCTAGCACCTGTGTGTTCCTCTAATCTCTGCTTTCTCACTTAGTGGTGAGTTCTGCCTTTAGTAATGGTTGTGAGGATGTGTCTAACATGTGGACTAATTTAGAAATGCTGAATCGTTCAGAATTCTTTAGTGTTGTACCCTGGAAAACGGCTCCAGCTCCTTGACAGTCATTTGGTATCCCATCTTTTAAAATGTGCATCTTTCTGTCCTAGAGGAAAATCTGCTAGCCCACATATCTGGGTAGTCTGCATACGTGGGAAAGGAATGAGGATTTTCTCACTAAACCAAGGTACGTATATGCCTTTTACCATATTTGCAGAGTAGGCTCTTGAATAGGATGTTTGAGCTCCTGAGGAAGCAAAATATCTTCACCATAAATCAGGTTGGAAAGAATAAAAGGAATGCAATATACCGTTTGGTGCTTTGCTATATGGAGCTATTGTTTTGAGTTTCTGTAAAATATACCCAGTTCCAATTTCATCACATTACAGCTGCCCAGTTATAGAATTTCCAGTTGAGGAAATTTCTTTTCTTTTGACCCTCAACAAGCTGATTCTTGGTAACTTTCCATTAAATTAAAGTTGCTGTTTATTTTATCTAGTTCTTTCTTTATCTGAAGTGAGTAGCAGTAGTGGGAGGACTTGTAGGAAGTGCAGTGTTCGAGGAGGGATCTTCATTTTTATCAAGATGAGTCAGCCTGAGCATGGATATTGGTAAATTTGGGCATCTGTGAAGTTCTTGGTATAAGGTATATAAAAGAGGTTGCTGATTTAGGATTAGTAATTTAATTAAGTTGGGTGAGATGTCTATTCTACGGTATTTGAATCTTTGCAGGAGGAAATTGTCATCTGTCAGGATGGAAATGTAATTAGAGTGTCTAGGGGCAGATGCTTAAAGAAATTGTCTCTGATTCTGTCCTATTCATGTGAAAACCAGATACAGTTCTGTAGACATCTAAGTCCTGTTTAAGACATTAAACAGACACTTGTATTTCATTGAGAAAGAGACTCTACAAAAAAGAGCAATTTTATGTTCTTCATCATGGATTTTGATGCCTCAAATCTCTGGAGAATCTCTGATAGCCATTTCAAGTGTTTCAGTGCCAGTCAGTTACAAACAAAAGATGTGACAAAGGGAAACCTTTGCCTTCACTCTGCTTTAGGAGAAAGTCTCTGATTTGGAGCCATTCAAATAAAGGAATGCAGACAGAGAATTGGGTCGTGATCCAGCTCCCATGTATGGCCCTTGATGTCTGTATAGTACTTGGCACAATGCAGTGTTTGTCCAACAGGTTCTTGCCTACAGTGATGGGGATTCCCTTGGAGGTCTATTCCAGAACTTTACTACCTTTATAGTTAGAAATTATTTCCTAATAGCTAACCTAGATCTCCCTTGTTGCAGATTAAGCCCTTCTTGTCCTACCTATTCAGTGTTACTTCAGTGTAACTTCATAGTGTCATCATACATAATAATCAGAAAAAGCCTAAAATCATTGAAAATTAAAACCAAATAAATCAATATAGTGCCATAAATTTAGATACTGATCATTTGATCTCAAGTTTGAAATGACTTTAGACTCAGTGGGTCCAATTCTCCTCTCACTTGCACCAGTGTAAATCAAGAGTAACTTTAGTGAAAGCAATGCAGTCAGTCAGTGTAAAACAGTGTAATTGGGAGGAAAATCAGGCCCCTATTTCTGAAAACAATGGGCATACGTTTTTCATAAGGCTGTTGCAGATCTGAAGTGAACAAGTGGAGTGAAGATCCAGCTTGCATATTTAGACTGCCACATATGAAGTCTGATTCTGATATCAGGTTACACTGCTGTGAATCAAGAGTAACTGCACTGAATGCAATATACCCCTTATGGGGAAAACAAGTGTAAGTGAGATGACAATCAGGCTCCTGTGAATTGCAGATCTTCTGAAGAAGAAAATAAATTAAAAAACTGAAATCCACATTTGAATTTTCCAGAATAATTGTACCATTCTTTTACAGCGGATCCAACCTTCTCATAAAAATCAGTTCAGAGAGGTTCTTACTGTGTGGTCTGTCCATGGAAAAGCTGTTTGCTCTGTACCTATCCCATCCCATGGGCCTCATTCCAGATCTCAGGTTCTTCAGTGAAAGGTATATTTTCTCCATTAACTTTACAGCACATTTTTTGACAAGCCTTCTGTTTTTTAAAATGATCCCTTCTTTCTCTGCTTTTAGACATCCTGAAAATTTTAAATCTACTCTGACAAAAAAGCTCTGCAAAATGTTATAAATGTTCCATAGGTTTTCTGATTGCTTACATCAGACTTAAAAAATCATGATAAAGACCAAAGTTCTGATGTTATAGACTTCAGCCAACCACTTAATGCTGTGTTGACTAAGGAATGTGTGTGTTATGCTATCACATTATCTTTAGCTAATCTAAAAGTCTTCATCATTTATGACTACAGTTACAGGCAAAATACAGCCTCAGGTAGACGAGTTCAGCTCCCATGCAAGTCTCCGGGTCAATTTCCATGGTGTAAATAACTCATTAGGTGTAAATTGAATCAGAAAATGGGAAAATTGTCAAAAGTGGCAAAGTCCTGAAACCTGCACTACTATGATTTTCACTGAATATTTAAAAAGAATGTAACTTACACATTAAGGGGAGAAGGTGGAAAGGGAGTAGCAGAAAAAGCAACTAAAAAGAGGGTATAAGTGAATGTGGGACCCTCTTCCTAACAGGCCTGGCTGGCCTTCTTTATTCTACTACTAAAGGAGCTTATTTTACATCCTCCTGTTAGTTTCTGTTCCTACTACACCCCCTTCTGCCCTCTCTCTGTGACAGCTGCACTTATTTTTGGACTCCCACTGTCAGTGTTACCCTGGCAGTGACTCAGCCTTTTAAAACAAAATGTTAACAGCTGAGTTACATCAAACTGGTATGATTGTTACTTTACGTCCTCCATGCACTTACCCTGTTTTCTTACCAATTTACACAACTGTTTATGTGGGCACTGAATTTTGCCTATAATGATTCAATTGTGAATTTGAATGGAACTAGAAGCATATCTAATCTTGGGTAAGAAAATGTTTTCAGTTTGATGACAGAGCAAAGACTACCGATTGAAGTCAATGGGCCAAAATCAGATCTGGTGTAACTGGGTGGAACTCAATAATATTAAGCTGTGGATTTTAAAGAAGGTGATATACCCCTGAGTTCTAGATGGCAGACTTCTGCATCATGAAGACATTACTAAGTTTTCCTATACATGTTTGGTAACTTAAATCACTTGGCACTAAATCCTGCTTATTTTATTTACACAAAACTCCCATTAATTTCAAAGCAGGGGAGTAAAACAGCTTTGGTCTTTATTCTTTGCCATATAATTTACTAGAAACATAGAAAAAACTGAACCTTGATATCTTCAAGATAATTAGGGGCTTTGGAGCTGAAAGCAAGAAGAGAAATAATTGTATTTTTGAGAAACACAGCATTTTGGGGCTTCATCCCACAGTTCTGCTCATCCAAATCCATCTCTGTAATTTTGCTGTAAAATAGTGGCTATTTTGAGACCTTTCCAAAAGAAGAACAATCTGCAGTTATGATTGCTTTGAGTAATCCTTTCATGAAAAATAAAGAATATCAAGCTGACAGGAAGCCTTTCCCTTTTCTGGGAAGCTTAGTGGAAATCGGTTTCTGTTTTTAAAATTGTCACCTCTTTTTCAATAACAAGTTGCGATTGGGCATGAGAACTTGGGTGGTCTCTTTTTTTTCTCATGAAGATCACTATTCAGAAGATAATACTCTCTTTACGTAGGAGCAGACAAGTAACAACATTCCCATGGGTGAATGACTGTCTCTCAGGTTTTTTCCTAGTTTTTAGTTGCTCTTGGGATCTCTTCTTCAAATTCTATTTGCCTTTCAGATCTTTAAGAAGGCAGAGTTGCTGTAGCATTAGAAAAGCGCTCTTTCTCCCTTCTCCTCTAATCTTTAATAATCCTGACCTTGTTTCTTGGAAACTCCCTTCCCAAGGCTGTTCTAATAATCTCCCTCTAGCTTCCAAAGCTTGTTTTAAGATTCTCCTTCTCCGTCAGACACGCCTTATTATAATACTGTGTTAATTAGGGAAGTGACTAGCCTTTCTCTTCTGAACAGTCAGAAGTTGGAAATGGTGGCCTCTAAGAAAATCTTCTGCTTTATCCTAGGTAACTCCTCTTTGATTCTTTTGAAATTGAAACAAGACCATTATCTTATCTTCCAAGACAATCTGCTGTAGAAAGCTCTTTTCCTGGACCCAAAAAAGAGTTCCAATTCACAGTTCTCAATATTCACTGTGGCCTGGACTTTTTTTTAACCAAATTTTCACCATTCATGTATTTTGACACCATTAAAGCTATGTTTTAATTTGGAATACTATTTCATGAATTGGAATCTAATCCTTAGTAAAATCTATTGCCTTCAATTAGCTATACATTTTTTTAAATGTTAATTATTTTACATATTATATGCTGGTTTGAATTAAAGAATAAAAGAAAACAATATACTGATCTGATTACAAAATGACATATGTACTTATACTTAAAGGCTGGGACCCTGGGTTTATTTGTAAGTCTCCAAAATCCCTGTTTGATGAAGCAGTCCCATAAGTAGTAATATCTTTTAGAATTCTGAAATATTGAATGGCTAGCACTGAGAGAAGCACGTCCACAGATGCACAATACTTGTGTGTGTCATTGCCTTCAGTTACACTTACTGTATTTTTCTTGGCTTTTGTCAAGCTAATAGACTCAAGCTACAAGGGTTTATGAGAATCCATCATTTTGTATTTGTATGTTACAGCACCATACGCTGCTAATCACTGAGAATAATGAAACACCATTTGTCAGGACAGCAGACCTGCCTGGCCTTCTGTTTCTCACTACTATTAAATCCTGGATTAAACACTATTAGCTCCAGAGATCAACAGGTCTCTAATCCCCAGGGGGAGGGAACTTCTGTCGTTACTAAGATAATTATAGAAAGTCTAGATCTTTTTCTCTGTTTTTCTATTGTGAACTGTTAGGATGAGGAGCTTCCTCACGTTTATTGGTACTTTTCCAATTTGAAAAAAGATAATCCTTCAAGAACTGGTTACCAGGTGCTGAAAGGGGAATGAATGTCTCATGTTTTAAATGATTATTTATTGTCAGTTGGCCACAGTCACTTTTACTATTTGAACTATTTCCTGTCCAGTCCCAAACCATTTAACCTGAAACAAACAAACAAAACAAAAAGAAACAAACCAGGTTTCCTACTAATGTGTGAATCAAAATGAATTCACAAAACAGTGAACAGTATCTGATATCAGTGTGTATATATATATATATACATATACAAGCATACATATAACTTAGTCTCTATAGTTTTAATCAGTTTTCTTTCCTGTTTGCATATTGCTTTTTGTTTTCTTCCTTTGTAGCCTCCTCTTTGAAAGAAAGGGGTAAAAACTCCAAAGGAGAATCTTGTCATACTGAAAATCCTAAACATTTTGGACCAGATTCTGTAATACTTACTCAACTGAATAGTATTTTACTCCACATGGCGTCAGTGGGATTACTTCCAGAGCAAAGTCCTACTCTTTTGACTAAAGGTGGCAGAATCTGGCATTTTGTTAATATTGACTTAGATATACCACTATCCTAATCTGATTCCTTCTTCACCCCGATGGCCAGGAAGTATTTTATTACTTTATATTCTTTTGTTTATTTATGTGTAGCACTCAATGCAATAGTCTTTTTAAATGTTAGTCATTTTCTAAAGTGATTACTTAGTACCCTAACAATACATTACTGTTGAAATACAGTGTGTATCAACATTAGAAAGTATTAGACATGACATCTTCTAAAACAGTGCAGCAACCTTGATTTTTGTTGTTGTGCAGTTCACATTCTGGCAGATCACAATGGACCAAATTCATTCCTGGTGTAACCACATTAACTTGAATGAAGTTACACTAGGGATGAATTCATTCCTTTCTCCTTAATCAATGACTCTCGCAGTTAAATACTGACAGTAGGGATTTACCAGTGCTGACCGCTTGCCCCTTCATATTCATTGTCTAGGAAGTCTCAAAATAAGTGTTCTTGAGGCAACAGTATGTAAAAATGTTCACTCATTGCTTTCCTTGACCACGTCCACAGAATGAGATGACTCTATAATTATGTAATAGCACTAAATAAAGAAAGTTAAACTATATATAGCTGTAAATGATTTCATAGATTTCAAGGGCAGAAAGGACCATTGTCATATTTTTGCTTAGCACTCAGGGAGCAGACAAACTTGTTTTCCTGGAAGCACACAGGCTGCAATTTAAATGAAAACTATTAGTACTCTGTTTAAGTATATGTGATGAGGATTTAAGGTCTGAGCAGCAGGAACTCCTGCTTCAGTAATGTAATTAACCCATGACATAAGAAATGTTACTGATTAAAGGTCCAAACCTGCAGTCTCTACTTAGATAAACCTCCCAGTGACATCAGTGGGAGTTTTGCACAAGTAAGGAGTGTGGATTTGGACCCTTTAACTCTTTTACTAGTACAATGGAGCTATTGATCATTTTAAGGATTGCACAATTATTTTTAAAGGCCAAAATCTTGGTCTCATTGAAATCTATAGGAGTTCTGCAATTGACTTCGTGGTACCAGGATTTGGCCCTGAAGTTTCCAGTGCTGCTGTTATTGGCATAGACGTCTAGTTCCCCAATAAATGCATGTATGAGTAAAAAATACAATAATTTCATTAATTATATTACATTACTTTAAAAAGTTGGTTGGTTGAAAAATAATTGGACAATTATTCATCAGACCTTGGCTCTATTACATTTGCAAATCATACACACAGAACCACTATTAGGGCAAAAAGATCATAGTGATCTTGTTTAAAAACATTCAAATTATTTTTAGCTTGGCACAGTTTTTTGGATACAAAATAAGTGTAGCCCATTGCAACAGCAGAACTAGATGGGCCGCCCCACTGCAAGCAGCCTTACACATGATAATATTAAGGGAACAGTGCAAGGTCTAAGGAAACGCACATCTTTCTTGATCCTCTTGATCTTTTCTCATGTAATCAGCCTTATGAATTTAGAAGGATTATCCACCAGTCTCTCCATTTGTCAGTAAGAGGCAGTAAGTCAGATACTCTGTGTCACAAAAACAGCAGCATTTTAGCAGTCAGTCAGATATTGGGTCCCATCCTGCATTACTTTGGCTCCCAAAATTCCCATTGATTTCAGCAGGAGTTTAGTCTACATAATGACTCCAGGTCTGGGCCTTTTGTTTTTAAAAATAGGAAAAGTTCTTTTCACACATACTTGTCTCATTTCTTGAGTTTTCATAATAGTCCTGAACCAGGCTGATATGAGCTTATAATTAAAATAACCTTGATTTCGGCTGACTTTTAACAGTATGATGAAATGTACAATTTCTTGTCTACCTCCGAGGAACCCTGGATAGTTGTAATCCATAAAACTCCCATCCTGCTTTGTCTGTAAATCCAAAATTCTCCTTGAATTCAGGATCAGGCCTTCTTTCTTTAAAATTGCACAGAATTTTGATATAAAACTATAAATGAAATGCTGAGGAGCCAGATCCTCAACTTATCTAATTGGCATAGCTCCATTTAAGTATTCCACTTTACATCAGCTGATGATCTGGTGCTGAGATGTTTGCAGACTAGATTCCACCATTTGATAACTTAAATTCAGCAAGCCTGCAGCTATCAATACCCATGAGAGAACGTTTTCTGCTTCCCCATTTATTTCAGAGTAGACATTCTGAAGCTGTCCTCATTTATACATTTGGAACTGGAGTAATGCTAATTCTATGATACTTATAATGTAACCTTCGTCTAAGTTACAAGTGAAAAGGATGAATCTGTGAAAATAGATTAGGTATTCTGAAAGGTGAGGAGCAGATCTGACTAGTTACGTCTCAGCTAGAGTTGAGTCTGAACCGAAATCCTGAATTTGAACACCCACAAGCTTTGGGGGTGTTTTACACTGAAAACTGCATCTCAATCTGAATACTGTAGCTTGTGCCCATCTTTATTCTCAGCTCATTCACCTCCATAAAAAAATCACTGCCAGCTCTGACTACCAAACATGCAGTGCCCGAGGGCAGCAAAATGCTGGTGACTGATCTATTTAGTAACTGTATAGGTGACTATGGAATGATAAGGAAGAACATTTACCAGTATGCCTATGACAACAGAGCCAGAGCCTACCTTGTTCAATAAGGACTCAAATGTACATCAGTTCCAAACTAATCTGATGTCCTCCTTGTTTCACGGTAAATTACTTACATCACAAAGGCTGAATTAGGAAACAGGAAGTAACAAATCACACTAGATAGAATGACCTCACATCATTTTAAACTTCATATCCCATTGCTTTTCTCATGTTTCTCATTCTGTCCCCTGTCTGGGGTTTAGCACTTTGAGGAACAAGTCTATGCAAAATCCCCATTCTGTACCATAGACCCTCTACAAGAAGTTCAGCAAAGGAATGGAATTCCAGTCCCCAGAACAAATCACTCACTTACCTTCTTCACGTCAGGAACATTAAAAAACTTCTTGGTATGAGCAACCCATCCCACTATCCCGATGTCCAGAGGAAAAACAATCTCACTGTCTGGGGCCACCAGGTTCTCCTCTAACTTGGATGTGGAAGTGACATTAAAAAGCCTGGTGGCAACTTCAGGGATGCCATTGCGGGCACGGCAGATGAACATGCTACACCGGTCAGCTGCCAGCAGCTGTGCCAGCCTCTGCAGGGTCTTGTGCACTATCATTTCCATGCTGTTTGCCTCCTCCTGGATTTCTGTCAGCAGCTCAAAGAGCACTTGAGACTCCTCCAGTCGGGACATCTCTTTGAAGGAGACTCCATCCTTCACTTCCGCAGGGCTGACTTTGAAGATGGTTCCCAGCGCTTCTGCCCTCAGCTTTCGGTCAAAATACTCCTTGGCAAACTCGGGGTTGTTCTCTAAGTATTTCTCAACATCATCTTTGCTTATCCCACCCATTTTGTGTGGCTCTTTCTTATGGCTTTTTAAAACTGCATCACCCTAGAAGCAGGAGCAGCAGCACGAAGTCCTAATTTGGTACTAGTAGGAAAATGGTCCGTTGCACATACTGTATCTCTCATGGGCATAGTACAGTAGGCTTTCTCTGTGGCTTCCAAAGCTTCTGGAACTCTTGAGATATGACAGAAGGCACTGGCTTAGTGTCTTCTTAGTGTGGGATCTTGGAGACTGCTAATTAAAGAGATGTCAGGACACTAAACCCTTGAGCACTCTTAGCTCATAAATCCCAAGGGAATCATTTTAGCATTTTAAACTAACCAATCCATTCTTAGGCGCTGTGCGGCAGGGTGACAATGCATAAATATGTACATGTATACACACATTCTCTCTCTCATATGTGCTATATATGATGTATATACAAAAGGTTTCCACTGACAGTTAATGGGGGAATACCCTTTACAGTCTCTCCCCATGTTTGCAAATTATTACTTCACGCACATACATGTGCCCAGACATGCACATGCACAGACACACGTGTTTGTGGAGTGAAGAAGGGATAGAAAACAGAGTTGCATAGTAAAACTGCTTAAAATTCCAAGATTTTCTTTCCTTCCAGGTAGTTGGGAGTTGACTGATGATGGTTTATCAATAGTAGTAGTAGTTAAGAACCATAAAGCTATAATTGGACCAAACTGAGGGTTCTTACAGAGGTAAGAGCATGTTCAAGTCAATGGGTTTTTACCTGTGTAAGAATGGAGTGAAAGCCTTAGGATTTGGCACAATAAATGCAGGAAACCAAACAGGACTGTCATGCAACTTTTTTTTTTAAAGTAGACATGATCTGAACAAAAAGGGTAAAATAAAGAAAATGACCCAAATGCAAATTATAATGTTAAACCTTATTGGCAAAATCCTTACTCTGTCCAGAGCTCCAAATGATCAAATCCTGAGATCCTTAATCAGTTTTTAATCAGTACTTGAAACAATAGTAAAGAACAGAATTATCAGACACATAGATGAACATGGTATGTTAGAGAAGAGTCAACACGGCTTTTGTAGAGGGAAATCATACCTCACCAATCTATTAGAATTCTTTGAGGGGGTCAACAAATTTGTGGGCAAAGGATATAGTGTACTTGGACTTTCAGAAAGCCTTTGACAAGATCCCTCATCAAAGGCTTGTAAGAAAAATTGGCAGTCTGGCTAAGAGGGAAAGTTCTCTCATGGATCAGAAACTGGCTAAAAGATAGAAAACAAAGGGTATGAATAAATTATCATTTTTCACAGTGGAGAGAGAGGTAAATAGCAGTGTCCCCCAAGGATCTGTATTTGGACCATTGCTGTTCAACATATTCATAAATGATCTTGAAAAAAGGGTAAACAGTGAGGTGGCAAAGTTTGCAGATGATATAAAATTACTAAAGATAGTTAAATCCAAAGCTGACTGCAAAGCATTACAAAGGGATCTCAACAAAACTGGCTGACTGGGTTAGAAAATGGCAGATGCAATTCAGTGTTGATAAATGCAAAGTAGTGTACATTGGAAAACATAATCCCAACCATACATACAAAATGATAGGTTCTAAATTAGCTGTTAACACTCAGGAATGAGATCTTGGAGTAATTGAGGATAGTTCTCTGAAAACATCTGCTCAATGTGCAGTGGCAGCAAAAAAGCTAACAGAACATTAGGAACCATTAGGAAATGGATAGATAAGAAGACAGAAAATATCACAATGCCACTATTTAAAACCATGGTACGCCCAAATCTTGAATATTGTATGCAGTTCTGATGGCCCCATCTCAAAAAGGATATATTAGAGTTGGGAAAAGTACAGAGAAGAGCAAAAATAAAATGGTTGGCATAAGGAACAGCTTTCATAGGAGGAGAGATTAAAAAGGCTGGGACTCTTTACCTTAGAAAATAGATGACTAAAGAGAGAGATAATAGAGGTCTATAAAATCATGAATGGTGTGGAGAAAGAGAATATGGGAGTGTTATTTACCACTACACATAAGACAAGAACCAGGGGTCATCCAATGAAATTGATAAAGAGCTGGTTTAAAACAAACATAAGGAAATGCTTCTTCACATAACACACAGTCGACCTGTGGAACTTATTGCCAGGGGATATTGTGAAAGAGAAAAGTATAATTGGGTTAAAAATTAATTAGATATGCTCATGGAGGATAGGTCTAACAAAGGCTATTAGCCAAGATACAACCCCATGTTCTGGGTGTCTCTAAACCTCCAACTGCCAGAAGCTGGGACTAGGACTTGAGAAATTGCCCTGTTCTGTTCTTTCCCTCTGAAGCATCTGGCACTGGCCACTGTTAGAAAACAGGATACTGGGCTAGACGTCTAATTGGTCTGACCCAGTATGGCCACTCTTATTTGCTCAGTGGGACTTTTGCTCAAGTAGAAACTTGAGCACTTGGCCCAATCCTAATTTAATTAATCTTCTTTCTTTTTAAAAAAGCCAAATATGAATGAAATACATGTTTGTATTTATATTGTTCTCCAGTCATCACCATCTCACCATATATGCAATAAAAACATTCATTAAAACCACAAATTGCATAATGTCAAAACATCATATAAAAGAGTAGCATTAAATGCACTCTCTAAGCAACTTAAACTGGCTCTCTTCAGCTGATCCTGTAGGAAAAGCCTGGTTGAGTGGACAAGCCTCACAACGTGTCCAGAAGGTAAACAAACTTGGTCTCTCTCTCCCACAAGGATGGGCAGTGAGTGAGTTCTGGAGTCCACCAGAACACGTTGCAGCCTGCTTGCTAACATTTAAATCTAATTAGTATCTGGACATGAATATCTCAGCTGATATCAATTATCCAGCTAAAATGTGGGGGGAAACATACCATCTAAGAAACCAAGGACCCCAAAATTGGTCCAAAACCAACATCTTGACCTGCACTTTGAAATAAAATGAAAGCCTGTAAAATCTATGGAGCCTGGGTAAAACATGTTCACATGCTGACCCACTATTCAGTAGCTGAAGTTTCAGAACGGTCCTCAGGTGTAACTCCACGTAGAATGTATTGAAGTAATTCAATCAAAAAGTGAGAAAAGCGGTGATAACGGGAAGTGTGTGTAATGGCTCATAGCTGATAGGAACGAGTCTAATATCTTGGTCAACTGAAGAGGAAAACAAGACCTAGTTACAGCTGCTACCTGGAAATCCAAGAGCAGGTCAAGGTCCAGTAAAACCCTTAGTGTGCAAAGATGAGTAACAAAAGGCAGGTTGACTCCCTCAACTAATATTGCTTCTGCCATTCCATCTGCAGAGAGACTGGGAGAACTAGATGGTAAAGATCAGAAATACGTTTTTAGCTGCCAGTTTATAATTTGTATTAATTATTGAGTGAAGGAAGATGCTTGAAGAAGTCTGTTTGTATAATTTTATCTTTATAGGAGTGCCTACAGGGATAGAAGGATAGAGTAGAAGTGGTCCTTTCTATGTAATGTGAGGATACCTTGAAAATAAATAAATGAAAGAATTGTTTTCCCTAGCACACCATTATTGCTTGGTTTTATCAGGACTGAACCTGAGGACTAGTTCTCAACCATGCCTAAATCTCAGACACTAGAGTGTTGTATACACTAGGAATTTTTCCATAAAATTTGCTACCGTTACTACCAGTGGTTCAGTTCAACAGAACAATAGTGGGAAAGCGGGTGCAGACAACGCTCTATCAATGTTTTAAGTTGTGTATGGTCGATATCTGCTCTGAGTAAGGGTAGAAGAAATGGTGTTTAAAATTGGTGGGGGGCTCTGAGCCCACTAGAACTCTCACTTTTGCCAATAGCGCTGGAATAATGATAGCTGCTGTGGCAAATTTTAGGGAAAAAAATCCCAGTTCAGATGCAGGCTGGGAAAACTGGGTGACTATAAACTGCTTGGGTCCATTGAAACAGAGTAGTAGAGCTTAATTCAATCAACATACGAATGGGACTGCAACCCAAACCAAACTCCTTTTGTAGCTTCAACATCCATAGGGAGGAAGGGATGACAAAATAGCACCCTGTACAGCTCCACAAGAGTGGGCCCATGGAACTGATGGGCAATTGAGAGTACTACCCTTTGCAGCCTCTCAGTGTGAAAAGAACAGAGACACCAAACTAAACACTGTTTATCCCTGCCAGAAGCCACAGTTGTATCAACACCAACTTGTGTCAACTGTTCTAAAGGCAGCTGACAGATCCAAAAGAATCAGCATAGATATTTAAGGACAGATCCTCTGGTGCAGCTAAACTGCACAGAGAACAAATCAAGGGTTGGTGTGCAAATGTGGCTTAAAGCTCATCTTTATACTTGGCTTTACTGATTCTTGTACATACTGTTCCCCTCTACCTGTTGTAAAGCAACCTAAGGACTACTCTAACGTATGCCAAACTGCAATAGCACAAGGGATCATAAATGCAGCTAAGGATAGGAGTAGCACAGGCGCATCCTAGCAACCCTGCCCCCTTTCCTTTAGCCATCCTCTTTTTCTTTACTACACCAACAGCATGGTGAACGGCATAAATGCCCTTGCGCTGGATTTGTGGCACTGAAGCATCTCTATTACACCCTGAGCTGGTTCGTTGACATTATGGCAGGATTTTGCTGTCCACATGGTGCAGAGTACCTACACCACAATAGATCTGGCCCCTGATCTTTGTCCACCACCAAAAGGAAATCAATGATCAACACAATTGACATAGTCACTGTCCCATGCCCAGAAGGTTCAGGCATAGGGTCAGCAGAAGTAGTAGCCATCTTTCTATGTTCTTACACAATTGTTTCGTAACATGATCAGAATGTGTGAAAGCAACATGACAGATATCTGATGTTTGTTTTTAGAGAGAGAGAATTTATTCCTAGAGTATTATTTATATTTCCACATATATTAGATTACTTTTTAAAAGAGAGAATGGTAAAGAACTGTACTAGTAAACCAAAGCAGAAGGATGATGGAAAACAAGCTTTGTGTTGTATTTTCTAATCTTTCTCTATTATATTCTTTTACCAACACTGGGACTTTTCTATATAGCGATTCTTAGAGTATTAGAAACTCTCCAGTCTTTTCTAGTTCAAACCTTCAAGAAAATTATACTGAAACATTCCCCTTTATTGACTGTGAGAAACCAGCTTTGCCAACATTAGTTATGTGCAATGTCATAATCTCATTAATTCTGAGAAATGCAGCCTCCTATGTCCAGGCTACAGAAGCCAACTGAAAGGAGACAAGGCTGCCTAACAACCAGTGCTACAGTATGTGTTGGTGTAGTAAAATGGCTGTGTAGACCCCTTTTGTGTTGGCGTAATTAACAGGCTCATTAAAGCAAGATAAATGGGGCTGCAAAATTCCATACAGCATAAGAATCAAAGCTATTCTATAGAGGTATATTTTGTTAATTATAATCACACACAGCTTTTTCTTTCTGTTTGCTAGGGGAAGGAAAGAATGCTTTCCCCTCTCCCAAAAAATAACAAACACACAAACAAAACAGGGCATTAGCATTTGGTGGCATGAATAAGAAACTTGATGAATACCCATTTTTATATAACTTTTGTATTGTATACAGTCTGTACTGTAATGTTAAATTTCAACACACGGGGACATGAAGCAACAAATTAACATTGGCCCATGTGCTTAAAAGAATGCCATCCTGCGGACAGTGGTAAAACCAGTATAGCCCTGTTCAAAAACAAACTTAGCATTAAAGAACATTTCACAGATTATCAGCTGTGCAGCTGTCACTGTCAAGTTAGGTAGCTATGAACTCAAAGGGCTCCCAACCTTCCTTTTGACCTGTGACATTCCTGTTTATGGATGCTACAGCATGTTCCAAATATTAGCCCATATCAAAGCTCTTTATCTTCATATTTTTTCAGTGTAAGTGTCCTGCTTCATCCATTTGTATTTAAGAAAGTTCATCATTCTGGTGACTCTCACTTTTTTTTTTGTGGTAGGTGATGTTTGTTTGAAGTGGCTAAAGCCTCGAAGAGGTAACATTTTAGCAGTAGTAGTTGCGCTTGTTGCCTGCATCGAGAGTCCTACAGTGTTGCTATTTCTATATAGATCATTTTTACATAATATATAGGTGACTCCATCACAGTATTATCCCCCAAAGTGGGATTTGAGCTTAGGTTTTTGGTCTGCTTTAGATAACACTGATTTATTTGTGATCATATTATTGTTTGCTTTCTGGGGCTATCAGGCTCCTTGAATATTATGCTATGGTTTTTATTATAGGAGATTTGATATGACTTACATGCTTTTTAATTGCATAAGAAAATAGAGTTCAACTCTTTTAGCTGATTTTATACAGTGCAAGCAGTGCCTTTGCTAGCTTCTTAGTAGTTGGTAGTTTTTCTTAGACGTGACAGTTTACAGTTAATTCTGTTATCGTGTGTCCCCATTTTTAAAGCATGTAACAGCTAAACTGGCTTCTTATAATTTTGCTAAATTATATGGCACACATCTGCTTATCTACAAATAATACATCATGTTTGTAGCATGAGATCATCCTACATTTCAGATGCAATTTGGTTGACCTTTCTTTAAATTATTTAATAACTGCAAAGGATCTTCTTTATTAAACTCACTTTGGCACCTGTAATGTGTTGTGATAAATGTTTATGAAAACATATAGAAAGAGATAGCATAATGGTAAAAACTCTTTATTGATGCTTCTGTTTGGGACTCTTCCTTTTTAATTAACTGTTTTATCAAGCCTGTTTTATTTGTGCCATTACTACTTGTTTTCTGAAGTCAGTTATTTATAGCTAAGAAAACACCAATCTAATGGAACTTTTTGTGCTCCTTATCCTCCTTTATTGTGCTCTATAAATAAAACTTCACTATTTAGGGGCTGCAGGACGCCAGTGTATATGTATGCATTAAATTCATCATGCCCCAGTAAAGTATCTGGATTCTTTTACAGACTCCCCACTCCTTCTCTCATTTCTACAATTTTAAAACATTTTTTTCTTAGTAATACAGTCCCACATTAGTATGTATCTATCACAAGAAAAAATCTGAGAGGTCAATGTGCAGTTCCCAGCACTCAGATCTCCTAATGTAGGATTTTACTATAAAAGGGTCAATAAAGAACACTGAGACATCTGAGATTTAAATGTAGACACTATTAGACAGAGAGGTTTAGCATCAGAAGTTCACTCTACATAATCATTCTCAGTGCAACATGAATAGAAAAACTAGTACGCGTGCTTGATGTTGACCCTTTTCCATGCTGATGCTATTTGATTTAAAGACATGACGAACTAGGGGCCGTATTCTGGACAGCTTTGCTATTTCAAAGTACATATACGTGGTTTGTCATTTTAATATGTATGATGTAGTCTACCTTTGACGTTTACAGTTACTACATCACATAAAACTATTTATTCTTAGTAGTATACTAGTCCTGAGCTCTTACAGTACATGGAAATTCCTAAGACGGATAACTGACAGATGTGGTTATTTAAATAGATTCAAGTAGCATGCAAATGCCAAAGGTATTTATAAGGTTTCCCATTCAGCTCAGTGTTTACGTCTGAGTGTGGTATATCTCCATGTTGACAGCAGTTAATATAGTTAATTCATCTAAGATTTTCAAAATAAACATAGATGTAACTTGTCCACTTTAATTGCAAAGGTTCTGATATATGTATTTTTGTGGCCTATCTGGATATACTATTTCAGAGGGGTAGCCGTGTTAGTCTGTATACGGCAAAGACAACGAGAGTTCTGTGGCACTTTAAAGACTAACAAATTTAATATTTTTAGACATAAGCTTTCGAGAGACTTAGCGCTCTTCTTCCGATGCTACCCATAAGATACCTCTGTGTTACCTATTTTCTGTATTACTGCATCTGAAGAAGAGAGCTAAGTCTCTCGAAAGCTTATGTCTAAAAATATTAAATTTGTTAGTCTTTAAAGTGCCACAGAACTCTCGTTGTCCTTGGATATACTATACTAACTAAAAGGATATTAATGTTCAGAAATGTTTATCATTTTTCAAAATGTTTAGTAACAGTTTGGCAGAATACTAGTGCAACCCAATGTCATAAGGCAAGAAATCGGTGAATGAAAAGAAGTAGATGGAGTAGCTATTATACATGTTCTGTCATATGGACTTCAATACTGACTGACTGTAAACAATGGACAATGATAAATGGTAATGTACTGAGTGGGGGAAAGATGTCCAGTGGGATGCCACATGAATCTATGCTAACCCTGATTTTATGTAACATTATTAATAACCCAGAACAAGGGATAGATAGCACATTAATTTAATTTGCACCTGATACTTAATGGAGAGGCTTTGTGAACACAAGTGAGGACACAAATACAAAGGGACCTACACAGGTTACAAATGTAGGTAAGATATAACAAAATGAGATTCACCCCAGAAAAATGCAAAATAGTGCATCTAAACAAGACTTATCCAGAACATAGATATTCCATGAAAGGGAAGTATATGGAAAGTAATAATGCTGAAGAAGACCTAGGTATGATCATGGACAGCAAGTTAGAAATGAAGTAGCAATGTTATATGGCAGCAAAAAAAAAAAATGTATTTTTGTATTACATATAGAGACATGCCATGGCATGGACCAGTGTTGTAATAATCTATCTACATTGCTTTGGTGAGATCACACCCAGAATGCTATATTTGAGTTCTTGGCACCTTGTGCTAGAAAGATGTCTATGAACTGCAATAATTCAGAGATAAAATTATTAAGAAGCTAGGGGAATTGACATACAAGAGCTAAATTTGCATTGCTTGCCTAGATGGGAGGGATATGAAAACCATCTACAAGTATGTGAAGGTGTAAATACAAAACAGGGAAGGCAGAGTAATTTATCTGATGGACTTCAATCATTTTCTAATCATCAGAGAATTAGTATTAAAAAATAAGGGCTTTCCTCATGACACTTGACATAATAGCTACAATCCTCTTACATGGTGTGATTATGCCTGTCAGGCCTGTGTCCCTGACACTGCTGGCCTTGGGAAGCCTAACAAGCTGGTACCACTTGTCCTCCACACTTCAAGGGCCTAACAATGCAAAGACTCATCTCGGTTTTCATTTTTATTTTTAAAGTAAAAGTCTTTCCCTTTTCCTTACAAAGTGCAAAAAAAATTGTCAGTGAGACTTTTCCAGAAGGTTATGAGTTATTCATGGTCCCCTTCAACCACTATCGTCTACCTTTTGGGACCTATCAAACCAATGGCTGTAAGTCCCCTCAGTTTTTTCAGGGGAGACACTAGAATAATTTGCAGGTGGAAGGTGGCTTGGTTGCCACTGGTAGCACTAGAGCTGCTGCAAGCTTTGTCCCAGCTGGCTGCTCCAGTTGAAACAGTTCCTGAGCAAAGTAGACTTTGTTCACTAGAGAGGGTTACTCAATAGCATGCTATGCACATTAATGTATGGACGAAGCATGTGATTGACAGCAAAGGACACCAGCATTGCACTGACACTTGGGCCTAGAATTTTAAAGGTATTTTGCTCTTGCTGGACTCAGCATTGCAACACCTAACTAATTTAGGCATCTAAATCTCATTTTTAAAAGTGATTTAGGTACTTGGGAGCCTAACTCCCACTGATTATCAATGAGATTAAGGCTCCTAAATCTCTAAATTCTTTTATGAAAGTGAGATTTATGCTCCTAAATCAGTCAAGAGTTGCAATGCTGAGCATAGCAATACCTAAATACTTTTTAAAATCTGGGCCTTAACATTTCTGCATGTTTCCCCATCTGCAAAATAAGGATGATACTATCTCCCTATTTAACAGGAATGCTACAGCAACTAAGTAACTAATGTTTGTAAAAAAATTTACAAGTGCTAAAATTAACCTGACAGATACCATGTATAAAAGTTGTTGTTAGAGGAATATCTCCAAAGAATTACATGTCAAGAAAAGCTAGTACATATTTTCTTTTAAGGATACAACAAGAACAATTTTAATTAAAAAAATATGCATCTGAATATTGGCCATTTGTTCTTAAACTCCAGATTTAAAAAATAGTGATTAATATTTTGTAAAAACATCTGTTTATTTTTACCATTTTAAATCTAATCTCTCTCTCTCTATCTGTAGTTCTTCTCTTGCAAATTGCATGCTCATTTATCTAATCTAAAAAGCATTTAAAATCTATAATAAATCTCTTTATCCAATACAGGTTTATGACATGTAATGCATATTATGATTTAAAAACAATGGGCAAATAAAACTCACCTGTTTCATCTCTTTCTCTTGCTCTCACATTGAACTGCTAAAAAATAGAGCTCAAACTAACAAAGCCCCCCCTAGGAAGCATTATGAGAAGATTGAATGACAATGATTTAATAAGGAGCAAAAACACTCAATGACACAACTTCTCTTTCTGCTATCAGGAAAAATTCACCTGTAGGCAGAAATCCACTTTTGAGTTGCTCTTTGATACTCTCTTGACAGGACAATATGCCTTGTTGACAGATTTACACACTGAATATGTTTGTGCTTACTTATAGTACAATAAATGGAAATCCACTGGAAAGCAGGAGGACAGACAGGGTTTCCAGGAAGAAGCTGATCCTTGATTTGTCCTAGCACTTATTGATGTTATGACTGGTTGCTGGTGGTTACTTTCTCTGATCTGAATATTAATTTGTTTGCCACAGTAAATATTATTATCTTTAAATGTTTTGGTGACTACTGAAATGGATTCAGGTTGTATGAGTCACATTGTTACTGTAGTTCATGGTGCTGTGGAACTCTTAAATACCATTATCCAGTACCATTTCTTGGGCTGCCAAAAAGATGACCATACACTATTCATCAGTGGTGTGAAAAGTGATGTAAACTGCACAGTCAGAGCCAAATTCTCATTTCAGATATATTAGAGTATCTGTGTATCTCCACAGATCCAGAGTATCACCAGAGTAACTCCATTAGGCCAACACTTAGGAGCCTGATTCTACAATTACTATACACATGAGAGTAGTCTGAACATAAGTAATCCCGTTGGCTTCAGTGAATAAGGATTACTTGCACGAGTAAAGATTGCAGTATCAGACCCTAGTACTTGATGTAATTGACATATTATAGACTCTATAGACTAGGAATAATAATAATACCTTTTTCCTAAGGATTTTAGGTAAAATCCTGGCCCAATTGCAATCAATGGGGGTTTTATCATTTACGTCAGTGGGGCCATGATTTCACCCAAAGGTTGATGAGTTTTTATTCATTAATGTTTGTAAAGTGCATTGCGCTCTTTACCTGTGGTGCTAAAAGCTTATTTTTATTTAAGTTTATTATTATTTAGTTGATTTGGATCAGTACAGGAAAAGTATGAAAAAAACACTGAAACATTGGTTTTGAAATGATTATTAGAGATGGAAACAATTGATTCAGCTATGCAGGAAAATGCTAAAAAACACAAGCAAGTATTTTAGTGATAAATCTTGATTCCCACATTTAATTATGTAAAAGCAAATCTTGCTTTGATATCAGTCTGCCAAGCACCACCTCCATTCCCTGAGTGGCTGCCCCTCTGCCAGTCAGAGAAAAGAACTAAATACTGGGGTCTTCTGATGCTAGCAATTCCTTTTATCTGTATCATGGATAAGCCACATGTAGCTAAACTATGATAAACCTGCTCGATAACACATTTAACACATTTGGAAGCACTCTCCACTTTGAATTGATGTTGTATCGCATATAGTACCCTAATTGTCCTTGGTTTTGCCTTTCATCTTTTTCATTTGTCAATATAAAACAATAACAACAATACAATAATAAACAATAACTTCCCATATACATAGCACCTTTTATTCTGAACCATCCCAAAACGCTTTCACAAATTTAACAGATATGCAAACTATATGTGAGAATTATTAACCCCATCCCACACCTCCACTGAAATGCATCCACTTCTGGTGTTAAATGTAGTTGATGTTTAACACCAAAAGTAGAATAATACTACAGAACAATTTAGGTATAAAGTGAAGAAGGCTATGCTTTCTAATTGAAGCTGCAAGGAGAATGTAGATAATTGGAATGGAATTCCCCAAATTTGTATTTGGCCAGGACACTGGGATTAATGTCCCCACTGTTGTGAAGATCTTTGCTTTGCTGTCAGATTGTATGGACTAGTGAGCAGGATCTGCGTTTACATCTCTTCTGCAGCACTGTGCCTCCTCGGACTATGATGGCCCAGTGGTCTCTGAGAGCATAGTGCTGGAAGTTCTGACTTTGTTCCTTGGAGAACTTCCATACGCTTATGTAACTTGGTTTTAAATGTAATTTAAACTGTGTTTTAAATTCATCTGCATTTGACCTCTTAGAGAAAAGGCACACAGCTCTTCTCTTATTTTATCTTAGCTTAATAGAGTTGTGGATTCTGATATAAACATAGACCAGGGAAAGATTAATACTGACCATGAAAAGGCCAGTCTCATGGCCTAGCAGAAGCATGATATTCCATCACACAGAGCATCCAAGTCTGAGTCTTGAGCTTGGTCCCTTCCTCCAAAGTGGCAAGGCCTGGATGTACTGCAGGAGCAGCATACCGAGTCTATGGTGGGAGAGCATTTGTCTGGCCAACTCAGAAGCAATGTTGTCTGGCTCTCGATGCATCTCTCTCTCATTTCCTGCAAGAACAATGTGCTAGACCTTTTGATCAGATACAGACTGCAATTAAGTGGAAAGAGAAGCTTTCAGATGCTTTTGTTTTTATTTCTTTGTCTTCCACATCAGTATTTTGTTTCCTGGGTGAGTGTGTGTGTGTATGTTTATCTATATGTATGCAGTATATTTTATTTTTCACACCCTGAAAATTCCATTTTCATCAATACAGATAGCACTCTATTCCACACAATAAGGGAAAATTAACTCTGTCATAGTCAGCATGACTAATAAACCATAACCAGACAGATTTGGTTAATATGTTTAATATTCATAAGGAAAAAAATATTATTACAAATGATACTGTCTCAGGTTTGCTTCATGTCTGCTCAGAAGTAAATCTAGGCAGATGTTAGAGCCCATTAAAAGCAGACTTACAAGCAGACACAAACCCTCTTTCTTTCAAGGAATCTAGAAGAGAAATTTGTGAACACAATCATAATTTTTATAAGGGAGACCACTTTGCTGCTGAAAATGAAGTTAACATTTTAAAAACCAGATTATTTTAATTACTCTTTCTGAAGACTCTGAGGCAAAAAATTAGTGCTCAACCAAAGAGTCGGGTTGTAATTTTTGGAAGCTGGAGTCCTTTAACTACAAAATAAATATAGCCTAGGCAGTAGTAGTGCAAGTGCTAACATTTTCCAGCCCATTGTGTCCTTGGCCTGTATGCTTAAACTGCTGTCAAGGGGGGAGGAGGGGAAGGGTAGTTGTGATGGTGATGTGGATGTTTGTGTCCTACAAAATACACTGAGATCACTGGTTCATTTCATGTCATTTGTTATCTCTTGTTAGAAAGGGCCTGATCTCAGAAGATAGTGAATACCCTTGCAGGATAAGCCTTTCAGAATGCCCAGCACATTGCTACTTGTGAAAGAGGCCCTAGAAATAAATAATAACAAGCCAACAAAGAACCTAAAGACGGGAACAAAAAGTCTTTCTATCTGTATCAAGCTGGACAAGACTTAAACTAAATGCTCTATATCCTATTGCCAATACTTTGAGCCAGTTTTTCTCCTAAGAACTAGAATCTTACTATTGTTGCCATAAATAAAATTCTAGTCCTTCAAATATTTAAACTTAAATGTTGCAGTGGTAGCAATGTTTTTAATAGTTATTTTCTCTCTTGCTCCTTCCTAAATTTTTCTTATTATAAAGTCATAATGAAGCTATATAAATCATACAATGAAAGCTTTCTTTTCTAGTTTCCTTTAAAATCTGACCTTTTCATTATAGTTACTGTTGGTATTCATTATGGAAAATATTAATTACTTTTACAGGCTATTCATGTGAAAAGCATTTTAATGGAAAATCAATGCCAGAAATTCTTCTTTTTTTCCTCTTTACTAACTTTAAAGTTCGAACATTTTTTTTCCTCAGTAAAATGCAGCTGAAAGAAAAACATACTAGTTTCAAATAACGGTCCATACTTTTCACAATATGCTGTCAAAATTTAAGCATCAGCTAGTGAAACTGCACTAGTTTGACTACCTACTCATGTTGATCTCTTATCAATTTTGTAAATCTAGTCTGTGTTTTATAAATAGTTCTTTTGTTTAAATCATATTGGTGCTTTAAGAATGTTCTTTCTTCCACCTAAGCTTTCCCAAGAATCTATGAACCATTCACTTCCATTCACATGATCTGTGTGCATGACCATCTTTGATATTAATAGAAATTCTGGCCCAAATGCTCTCCTCTGCTTCCAGGAGTGGAAGGACATAAAACCTGCAGGTGTTACACTTGGGGTCTGTGGATCTGGATGGGATGGTGCTGAAAGATGGTAGCCATCCTCTCACCAAACCCACAGGTCAACCTAGTAGTGTAAATTATCATTAACTGAGTCAACATTAACTTGCAATGTTGAATCCTGCCTCCGAGTATGGCTGGAACAGTGGCAGGTGATGATATCTCTGGCAGCCTCAATGAAAGCTTGATTGGACCTGTCGTCTATAAATATGCAAGGCATACATGTAATAAACTCTAAGGCCAACATTTCCAAAGGAGTCTGAGGCAGTTAGGTACCCAAATCTCATTGCATTTTAATGGGATTTGGATGCCCAGCCATAAAGTTTTCAAATGATAATTATAATATTAGTGTAATATTAAAGGCACAGACCTGATACTGCGAGATGATTTGGGATTCAAAATAAGGATACAGATTGTACAGAGGTCAGAATCAAGAGGATGGTGCTAAGCAAGGTGGCAGAGAGAAATAATAGAAATGTTTTATTTGACATTAAATAAACAGCATAGGGTTATCAAGTCATAAAGTTAGCTACAATCCTCCTCATTGTTGCTATTGATCTTGTGAGAAGATGGACTAAGCAGATCAGTTATATGGAGATGTGCGCCCATGTATCTGAGATACGTACGTGTGCCCATCTCTCTTAAAAATAGATGTACATAACTGTCTTCCGCCATGAACTAAGGGTAAGTCTTTCAAAGCTACCAGGGGATATGGATGCCCAGTTCTCATTAATTTGAATGGGTCCAAATATTTTAGGCTGCATAGAAAAATCTCATTCTAAATGTAAAACCTTTGCTCTTTGGCAGACAACAATATATAGGATAAGTAATATACTGCCCTTTGTATGTGTTACATGTACTATATCATAGGGTCTTACAAAAAACAATATAAGTTTAATGTATAGAATTGTAAGAATATTTGTTATGAGGAATGGCTTCAAGAGTTTGAACTTATTCTTAATAGAGAAGACTTGGAACTGACCTAGGGATTTGTCAGTAGAATGAGATCTGAGAAAGAACCAAAATAAACTGCTCTTAGTGCAAAAGGTTCAAACACCAAATATCACAGCCTGAGAATCAGGAAATTGGGCATAAACACAGAATTCAGGCAAACTATTCCATTAGATTAGTAGTTACTCTATGGAAGAACTTGTCAAGGAAGACAAAAAGTTTAAATCACAGCTTAATATTTTATGAAGGGACAGAGGAAACTGAAAGGTTGAGATAAACTTCAGTGGAAGACCGTGTTTATTGGACTCGGTGCCATATTTCTGTCCAGCACATGCTTTTACAAAGTAATTTTTTCCCCTCTTCTTGAGCAGCTGTGAATTTGAATGAGTTTTTTTTAATTATTCTGAAATGAATGAACATGTGGCATTGGTGTCAACTAACAGCCTTAGCCCCTTACTCTTTAAAACCACTGAGGGGAAGTAAGTAGGTGAATTGGTGCTGCTACTGCTAATGATTTTTCCTTCCCTGCTCTTGGTTACATATCTGGAAAATATTTAACAGGGTTTCTCTGATGCTTCTAAAGATGTTGAAACTACAGAACAAATATTGACCAAGAGGCACCACCACTTGCCTGGATAGGAGAAAAATAATCTTTTATATAACTAAAAACAGTTGCCAAGAAAGAAACGCGAGGAACTTTGCCTCATCATTTATGTGGAAAAGGACCAGAGCGGTGTGTGCAAACATTAGCACATTCGCTACCATCATGTACAGCCCCACCAGGCTTGTGTTAGGCCTGAAAGTGGATGGCGCTCTTTTGCCTACTCCAAAATGCCCCCAGGCTGCAGCTGCACACATCTGTGGCACTGTAGAGCAGTTTATGAAAGTCTCTTGGCTGAAGCTGGGGTCAGCTTCTGATCTCTGGAAACTCTCTCCAGGAACCAGGGGAAGCAGGTTCTTAGTCACCAGCAACAGCACCGTGCGGGGCTCTGAAACAAACAGCTACCATCCTTCTGAAATGTTCACACGCCTCCTGATGCCTGCCCGGCCTTCGAAGGGTAGAAACAGGACATTTGGGGGACAGAAACCATTATTTGTCCACTCTGCCATTCCCAAGTCTGTAACTCCGCTGGATACGTTGGACAAGCAGGACTTGGGACTGACAGAGTGAAAGAATGATAGGAGAGTTAAATAATAATAACTGATAATAAATATAAAATAGGGACAGTTGGCATCTCCCTCTCTCTCACACACACACACTTACACACTTTCTCCCTCCCTGATTTTGGATCTTGCCTTTTGGGCTGTGCTGTAAAAGCTTTTCTCCCCGTGCCTGGGGTTAAAGATCGCCCGAGTTACCTCTGCCTGCCGTTGTTATGCAAGACCCTGATGCGAAGGGCCCCTGGGCCGGCTGGAATCGATCACGTTTCCTTAGTCTTTTACCCCGCGAAGTTACGCAAGAGCAGAGCCCGCCCCCACCCCTACGCTGTATAAAGCGCCCCCGGCCCCGCGCTGTCCGGTCGCCTCGTCTCCCCTCCGCGAGCGCTTGGGCTGCAGACCGGCTGCCTGCTTGCGGGGACCTGCGCTGCTGCGCGCTCACTGTAAGAGAGGCGTCCAGCTGGGGAGGCCTCTCCTCAGTCGCTTGTGATGAACCCTATTGCCCCGGGCGGTGGCTAGAAACGCTGCAGCCAGGCACACAGTGGGGCCACCCCACCATCTGCACGGGGGACCTTCTGGATGCGTTGGCACCCCATTTCTGGGTGCCTCGGGGACCACCCACGCTGTGCGCTGGGGGCAGTCTGCTGGGCAGGCAGTGGGGGGGCTCCCTTGCTGCTTTGGGGGTGCCTGTCTCTGAGCATCTTGGGGACAGCCGGATGTTTGGGACCGTCTCCTTTCCGGTGCCTTCCCGCCCTTGCTGATGATTGGGTCTGTCTCTGTTTGCTGTTGCAGTAGGCGAAGGATGGCTCGGTCCGGGAGATTGCTGGCCTGGCTCCCGCTGGTGGCCCTGGCTCTGCTGGGCAGTGGATGCAGAGCAGAGCGGGACTGCCGAGTGAGCAGCTTCAGAGTCCAGGAGAACTTCAGCAAGGCTCGCGTAGGTGTCCCTTCCCCTCCCTGCCCTCTGGGACTGGCTCTCCTGGGATCCTGCCAGATTTCACCCCAAGACCCAAAATGTACTATCTAAATAAAGACCCAATTCGCCTCCTCCTTGGGTGCCAAATACCCAGCCTCCAATGCAGAGCGCCCCAAAACTCATATCTGGCACCTGAGTGCGGGCAGCTTGCGGCCCAGAGCCCCAAATTCTAAGGCCTAAACAGAGAACAAGGGTATGGTCTAAACAGAGGAAAAATGCAGCAGCTCCTCATGCAGCAAAAGATTTAGACCCTGCTAGAAACGGGACCAGCAGCACCATAACCCTCCCCCAGCCGGAGCCTTGATCTTGCTGGATCCAGATTTTAAAAAATCTCAAACTCAAAAACTCTACCAGAAGAGAGAAGTTCAGCTGCTCTAGTTCCACTGCAAAAATCCAGAACCCTTGTGTGCCAGGTTACATTACTATTCCTGTTATTGTTTGTATTTCTGTAGCAAGGTATAGAAGTGTTTTGTACAGTGGGAGCAGCTGTCTTTGCACTCTTTTTAGGCATAAGAACTTAGAGGATTGGGACCAAAACCTAGCAGGATCCAGCTGCTGAATCTGACCCTTTGTGGTACTTGTGCTCCTTGGTGAATTGTATCCGAATTGCTTTTGGTGCAATGGGAGCAGCTGGATTTATCCTCTAATTTGATGGTACGAATTTGGAGGCTTGGGGCCAAAGATTAGCAGGGTCCTGCAAGGTTCAGGCAGATCCAGCTTTTCCGGTCTTCCCTACACTTGGGACTGCCATGCTCCGCAGGCCTAAGCCGAGCCTCTCTCCTCTCCCTGCAGTATAGTGGCACCTGGTACGCCATGGCCAAGAAAGACCCCGAGGGACTGTTCCTGCAGGACAATGTGGTAGCCCAGTTCGCCGTAGATGAGAATGGACAAATGAGTGCCACTGCCAAGGGCAGAGTCCGGCTCTTCAAGTAAGTTGCTTGGCACCCTTCCTTCTCTTCCCACTCCACTTCCCCAGAGCCCCGACCTTCTGCTCCTCTAACTCTTCCTTGTACCATGTGTTCATCACTAACTGACCTCAGGTCCAGGCTTCCAGGTTTGAACCCAGTGTCTTTTGTCTCTCTATATTTGTAGTAACTGGGATGTTTGTGCTGACATGATTGGCTCCTTCACTGACACTGACAATCCTGCCAAGTTCAAGATGAAGTATTGGGGTGTAGCGTCTTTTCTCCAGAAGGGAAGTAAGTACTCATAACTAGTGGGGCATTTTTACAGCAAGAGATTCAGGGCTGCGTGATGCACTTTTGGAGCATCTACATGAGAGAAAAAAGGGGTTTTTAACCATGTTAGTTAACATATGGTAGCTACCACACGGTAAAATCCTAGAGCAGACCAGGCAGTTTCTAGTTTTCACATGTGTTAGCTGGTCAATGTTTTTCCTACTGCAGTCAAAGTCTTTGCATGCCAAAGGTCATACATTTGTTTTTCTTCCAAGCCATATACAAACTGGAGTCACCACATGAAAGGAGTAGAAGGAGGTTGAGAAGATTATGAGCTTTTAGTTCAGATCTGTTTTTTATTTGAATGTGTTTGGCTTTTTCAAGGAAATTAATTTCAGATTTAGTCTTCAACAACCTGGTAGAGGAGGATTTTGCAGCTATTCTTTCTCTTAGCCTTTGTGGATATTTTATGAATATAGGGACTTTCTCTTTTTTTGACAAACAAACTCTCAACATATTAATATTGAGTCCCATTCTCCCCTATGTGAGATTAATCCATCTAGGGAAGTAGAAACTCCAGCACTCTTCACTTGAGAAGTTTCCATGGAATTCCTCCTCAGGGAGGAAGTGGAATTTAGAAGAGATGAGGGCTCCACACGCCCCAACACACAGTTCTCAGGGGATCTCCAGGAACCCATTTGCCTCTGGCCTACTGTCCACTCTCTTGCCAGCTCACTACTGAGCCATACTTCCAGGGACTGCTGATTGCTGGCTGCCCCACACTGCAGAGATGGAAGCACTGTACTATACATTGCTACAAACTCTGGTCCCCCTGAAGAGGGAGAAGAGTCTGGCAGAACCCAGCTGGCCAGCACCACCTCCTTCAACTCTGTGGAGGCCAAATACTGAAGAGGAGGTCCATAAGGCCAAGGGGAGCATGGTGTGGAGATGGCAGCCCTCCCTCTTACACTCCCTCCTTCCCACTGGTTCATACCTGTGGATGTAGGAAGGTTAGAGGAATATTAATTGTTATACTAAATGCTAAATAGTTGAGAACTGTCTAAAATTCTAACTGCAAATTGTGAATAGGATTTGTGATACATCTCTTTGCATATGCCTAGCAAATACACATTTATAAGAAACCTAAGAGGCAATAGGATGATACTTTTCTTCTGCTCACACATGTCTGTGGTAGGAAAACAGAGCTTTCCAGAAGGTAATGTGACTAGGAGAGCTTGAAGTAATCTGGTGCATGACCAGCAGGAACATATTTATTTTCTCCAGCTTAACCCTGTGGCTGACCATTTTAAACATTATTTTTTCAGTCCTTAAAAGAGCATATGCGCAGGTGCAACAAGTATAAAAATAAGGCCCAGAAGACAGAAGTATTTGCCGGGAAGTATAACGAATGTTCCCAAGTAGATTTATTTTTTGTTAAAATTCTTCCATGTTTCAGAAGAACAATGAGTGACATTAATGCTTCACCGAACCCAACATTATGTTTTCTTAGATTTATTACAGACTTAAAACTTTCATATTACTTTAAGGGACGTTGTCAACTGGTTTAGACTTTATATTTGACCTGCATGATATAACCCAGTGATGGCAATTTCCTCAAGATTCAGAATATCTATTGCTTTTTTAATTCTTCTCCTCTACCAAGAAATTAACCTCAGCAACAGTAGTCACTATGTAAATTGGACCTGGCTGAAAACAATATTTGTGATTCCTCTACTGTGGCTGCAGCCACATTTAACTCACATTCCCAGAGCTGGAAAAACCAGAGAAGCTGGGAAAGGGAAAGGACTCAGATTCTGGGAAAATCCATCATCATAATGATGATGAAGTGGGTAAGATTTCTTTGAGAGGGGCGTACAGAAGACATCCTGTGAGATTGCTTTGGAAAATAATCCTGTTCCTTAGACCAGCCCCAGAGCCCATCTGTCTCCTTTTGTGAAGAAAGACCTGTGGGCTGTGCAGGTGATGGATGGATCCAGATGGGGAGTCGTGAAGTATGGGAGTTTTCCTGTACTGTGCTCCCACTGGCAGTTCTGCAGCTCACTCAGGAGAGGGTTGGGTGTGTTTTTTGGGTTTTTTTCATTTTGACCTTCCAGATGGGACTGACCTTTGCCCCAGAGCAATCAGCCTGCCACAGAATCAGCACTTGCAGTTTCCTGAGGCTTGCGTGATCTAAAAGGCCATGGATTTATTCTGCCTGATAAGAGCTGCAATGCATGTGTCTTTGAATTTCTTTTTTAGTACTTCAGCATTTAAAAGTGCCATTATTCACGCCCAAGATCTACACGTCTACCAAGTTAGTTGAAAATTAAAGTTGGTGCAACCCTTGTAGCCTGGTGGACTCTCACTTTACATTGACACAGATGTAGTTAAAATCGTACAATAGAATTTGTGCAGCTTGTGCAGCTTCCAAACGGTAAATCTGCTTGTGGAAGGATTATACTGTCACTAAAATATAAGCAAAAGAAGTCTGCTTGTGACAGCAAAAATTGTCCATGATTTAAATTCAAAGCACACAAATGAAGCAAACAGGCAGAACTTATATGGAGTTCTGTCTAAGGTTTTATCTTGATAACATAAAAATGCATTCAGTATTGCAATCTAATATTAAAACTATATGCTTTTAAAACACATATTGCTTCTTTGTGAGAGAAGTAATTCTGGAAATACTCATCCCACCTTATTTTGGTTATAACTATAAATAAACTTGACCCAAGACCCTACCTCCAAATGCTCTGGCAGGTTGGGAAAGTTTCCATCCAGATCTAAGATTTGCAGCTCAGACATATCTTTAATTATAATATGTCATTTAAAGAATAATGCAATCAAATATCCAGTATAAAGGCAGGTTCCACAGCTACTGGTCCACAGTATGGCTATGATTGCTGGGCTGTGGAGTTGGCAGAGGCAACACAATGGCAGTTTTGGTAGTACTTTGCTGTCTAAGATTGCCCCTTGAAGGGTGGACTCACGAACTGCCTGGCACTTGGGAACGATCCTCAGGGACAAAAGTCCTAAGATGGGTGGCAGGGTCTTTCCAGGTTAACTGAATGTCAAGCAGCCAGGGATGATTGTTAAAAGGTCCATATGATTTCAAGATGACACTTCTCCCTGGGTGAGAGTGTCCTGCCTGTTGGCCAAGAGGAGGCCAGAGGTGAATGCGTTTCAGAATGCAGTTACTTAGTCCTGTTGGCTCCTGTTGATTTATTTCCTCTCATTGACTAAATTCATCCCAAATGTTGTGATGATGCCAATGTCTTGGGTCTGAGCCTGAGCGGTGCCAGGCGCATGCAACTCCCCCATATTTCGATAAGAATTGTGGGTGTCCAGCACCTATCAGGATCAGGCTGTTTGCCATCATTCAAACCAAACTGTGCGATATTCTTCTGACTGAGTAATGCAGAATTCTATCTAAGTGAACATCTCTTCCTACCTCTGTAACTTCCTTGCTCCTTCCCTATGGTTTTTTCCAGATGACGATCACTGGGTAGTTGACACAGATTATGATACTTATGCACTTCATTACTCCTGCCGCCAACTATATGAGGATGGCACCTGTGCTGATAGTTACTCCTTTGTGTTCTCCCGGGACCCTAACGGCTTGCCACCAGAAGCACAGAGAATTGTCAGGCAAAGGCAGGTCGACCTCTGCTTGGACAGAAAATACAGAGTTATTGTCCATAATGGTAAGAACCCTTTTTTTCCAGAAACATTTTATTTGGGAGGTGAAATGACTGTCCTGCTAGGAAGCTCTTTCTCTAATGGACAGGGATGGTAGGAAATGCTGCACTTAGTAGCTGTATATGATCTTATTTTCTTACTGCAAACTCATAGTTTCAGATATACCATTTTCACTTTTACTGCCCTGCAGCTTCCTGTGCAGCCCATCCCATTGGTGGAAACAAACCCTGAAGAGAGTTGCAAAACACCCAGATTCATATGATAGGAAAGGGACAAAACCAACACAGCTTCTGTAAAGCAAAATAATGTCTCTAATCTATTAGAACTATTTGGGTGTGTCAATAAAATAGGAGATAAAGGAGAACTGTAGATATAATGTATTTAGACTTTTTAAAAGCCTTTGACAGAGTCCCTCCCAAGACACTGTTAAGGAAAATAAGTAAGCATGGGCTACATCTGCACTATAAACCTGGAGCGTGATTCCCAGCTTGCATAGATGGACATGTGCTAGCTCTGTTTGTCAAAAAAAGATATGCTCGAGTTCAAGCAGGAATTAATTCAGGGAAGTCCTATGGCCTGTGTCATACAGGAGGCCACATTAGATGATCAGAATGGCCCCTTCTGGCTTTACAGTTTGACTCTATTGATCATTCTAATCTATGAATAGATTAACAAAGAATAATATAAATAGTTAATTTTCAGCATGGCAATATGTTAACAGTGGGGTGCCACAAAGACCTACGTAGCACAGTTGGCACTGAATATATTTACTAATGATCCAGAAAAAGTTGGTGAACAGAATGAAAATAAATGTTGTCCATAATGAACATTTGCAGACCCCACAAAATTAGGATAGACTGGCTGGGCAGCACAACTGCAAATGAAATTCACTTTTGATACATACAAGGCAATAAACATTTGCAAGAATAATTTTAACTACTCATACATAGTGTTGAGCTTTGAATTAACTGTAAGCACTCAGGGAAAAGATCTGGGTGTCACTGTGGATAGCTCATTGAAAAAGAGTGCTCAGTGTACAGCAGCAACCAAAAAAGCACACAACATGTTTGGATGCCTAAAGAACAGGGCAGAAAAAATGCAGAAAATAGTATAATGCCATTATATATATATATATATCAATGATATTTTCTCACTGTGAATACAGTGTTTGGTTCTGTTCACCCCATCTCAAATAAGATATAGCAGAAATAGAGGGGCATAAAGATGGGAAATTAAAATGATTAGAGGCATGGAGAGACTATGTATGAAGAGAGAATGTAAAATGGGGCCCAGCCTTTGTGCTTCAGCTGCAGTTTAGGAGGCGCTGTGCAAAGGTGGATTCTTGCACCTTCCTCTGAACCAATTGGTACTGGCCACTGTGAGAGATGAGATAGTGGACTGGATGAACCATTGGTCTGATCCAGTATGGCCATCCTGCGTTTCTGTTAAATGTACCGTATGTGAAATGTTTGTACATGGGTAAATCAATTGTGAATGTTTGCAAGATGTTACAAGGTGTAAAGAAAATGTATTAGTTCATAAACATTCACAGCTTGGGAAAAACTTCTACAAACTTCTCAGGAGAATCTCCATGTAAAAGAGTTCTTGTTTTCCACAAAATATTTGCAATTGTCTTTAACATTACTTTTTAAAGCACAATTAAAGTTGCAAACATACCCTCCGTACCAAAAAGAGCATTGATAGAACATTAAATGACAAAATTTAAATACAAAAATTAGGAACTTGTCTTCTAACAGTCCCGCACCAACCTTAACTCTGCCCCAGTACTAACTAACCCACCCCTTGTAAAAGCTGAAGACCTCCCACTTTTCACACAAACCTTAACCCTGCCCTGCTGTGTGGCATGCTTTACGCTTTGCCTGCTCTTTCAGCCTGTATTCAGATGGTGGGTAGTGGTCGGAGGTGTCTAGCAGGGCTGGTGTGGCTTCCATGTTTTTTGTGAATGAGAAATGGTATCTTGGATCCTCTGAGGCTGCTCTGTTTTATGCTGGGGATCAGACTGGTGGCTAGATGACCCAGCATCAAGGGTCATTGCATATTAAAGCCAACTGTGCACCACCTCTGTCAGTCAGGTGTGCCGGGCACAATTCAGACAAAGCTCTGGATCTGGGTTTACATTTACCAGAGCGTTAGTTGATTCTGAATTCCCTAGTATCATTGATCCAGAGTCTTGCACACCAAACAGACACACATTGGAACAATGGACAGTGACTGTGGGTATTTGTACAAGAGCTAAAAGAAAAAAAGATTATCAAAATATCTGCATTAGGAAATTTTTCATACAAAGTCCACGTAAATGCAGTTTCTGTGTGAACAGAGTCCTCTCTACGTCTCGTAGTTTTGCTAAGAACTACAGAATTATTCGTAAGAGGAACAAATCCTCATGTCCTTACTCAGTTATGCAGGTCTTACTGAGGAAAAACTCCCACTGAAGGGAACAGACTGTTTCAAATTTCGATTCTAGACCCGGGGTCTTGAAGTTAAATCTTTTTTTCAAAGATTCTTCTTTCCCTTATTAAACTAATACTGTGCTGAAGTAAGCACAATAAATAAATTAATAATCACATATATCTTGGCTTAATATCAGTATAGTTATCTCTAAATAGCAGTTCTTGGTCAATTATCTTTATTTTAAAGCAAAAGAAGATATAGAGAAAAGGCTGGTTTTTTTGTTTTTTTTTTGCCACTTATCTTGAATTTCTGAAGCCAAATCTCTTACTGATTGTGGGTCAGGTGGGATACGCTTATTCATATTGAGTAATATCTTAGTATCTTGAGGTCAATGGACAACATGTGGAGTAAGGTATTTCCTAATGTGGTGAGAGTATCACAGTCTCGCTGTCAGTGAGTATTCCCATTGACAATAAAATTATCACAGATATTTATATTGGCCATAGAACTGCTTGCAGAGCAAGCTACTACTTCATTGTAACCAGGGCATTGCCATCTGGCCTTGTATTAGCATGTACTAAAAACAAAAATTCACAAGAAAATAAATGGATGTCCTTTAGGATAGTATATTACTGCCATTTTTTGTGATCTTTAAATCTTAAATGAAAAGTATGGTAAATCTTGCTAAATTAAATGTATTTTGAAATGGTTCTTGTGATCGATCAGTGCTAACTCCTTCTTTGCCTTTGCATTAATGTCTGGAGCAAAGAAAACAGATCTGATTAATTCCTGTCCTATGTTGAGTTGAAAATCCTTTGGAATTATGTGCTATATAGCTCTAAAGAGCAAAATAATATTGCAGATAATAAACTGATAGGTGTAAGACCACTTTAAAGGACATACATTTATGCTTTAAATGTGGAATGTTTGTATATTTATTTTTATCTTTTTAGTGCTGGCTTAGAAATATCATGAATTTTATTTTGTTTGTTTCAGGATTCTGCTCTTAAATAGTTTCGAAACTACAGAAGCAAATCATGTAACATCATTATGGATGTAAAGTTTGCAAATTGACTGTTTTGTTGTAAACCTTTGAAGCAGGTTCATTCCGACTTAGAATATATTTATCTGAGCTCTGTAGCTCACCCTGTCAATAAATCAATGAAACTTTTAATAAACATGGATAACAGGGAATGCATATTGTGAAAATACATAGAGATGATGGTATTATTGGCGAAAATATTATTTTACTGCAACATTTAGAATTAGAAATCAAGGTGGTGGTACTTTAGCGTATAATCATTATATGCATATAGCATATTTCATTTAATTTAATTTTTTATTGTTTTTTTTTTTATTTTTGTCTAGTAATCTTGCAGGTAAATTTTTAAAAAGACCTAATATCTATTTAATTTTAAAATGCCTTAATTCCTCTTGACTTATTGTGGCTCCTTTATTGGACTTACTGGAAAACAAAATAGTATTTAAATACTAACTCAAACATTGATCACATCACAAAATAGCTTTATTTTATTACACTTCATATTGGACTGAAGATATATAAAAATGCATCATTTGTAATGATCCTGTTTTGTCACCCTTAAGAAAAATAAACATTTCTATCTACTGTAACATTATTGAATCCAGCAAAATGGTGGCAGAGATTGACTAGTTCTAAGGACCAAATTTTCAAATGTGGACTATACCAGCAAAACGCACATATGCTTGTTCAATTGGCATTTTGTGCATACAAGCTAAGTAGTTTGCACAAAAGTATGTTCAGGCAGCCAGTTACCTGATTTGTGCATGCAAATGCCTTTTTTGATTTTATGGGTTTAGTGAGTGCATATAAATCTTTGAGGGTGCACTTTTTATATCCATTTTTAAAAGCTGGTTTCTATTCTTAGTGCAACTGGATAGTAAAACTGGGGCAGATCCTCAGCTGCTGTAAATTGTCATGGCTCTGTTGTAGCCAATGGACAATTTACACCATCTGCAAATCTGCCCAACAGAGCCCAGTTCTTCTCTGAAGTTACACTGTGTTACATTTCTGTATCTCCATCTATGTCAGTGAAGTACATCAGCATGAGAAGAGAATTAGACCCATGGGATTTAATTTTGCAGTTCTTACTCAGGTAAAACTCCTAAAACAATTGAATTGTGCCTAGGTTAGAATCGTAGAAGTTGAACTATAGATTTATTTATTTTATTGTCTGCTTCCTTTAGCATATAATACTATAAAATGGTGAGCTGGTCAGTGTATGGTTTAGCAACCAAAGCAACAGCTAAGACATAGTTCATACATTAATTATTTGGAAATTACAAACAAGGTAGGTTGTTTGTGGTCATTTCTTCTTCCTGTGGTTTCTGTACTTGCCACTCCCCTTCCAGGAAGAGCTGAACAACACAAAAGAAATTGCCGCCATTCATGTCTGAAACGGGTAACATTATACAAAATTGGATTGACGGCAGAGTTGGCAAAAGTGAATGCCATTATCCAGAAGAAAAATGATGGCAAAATATTCAAATCGTGTTTGAAGTTCTGAACTAAAATTAGGAGAATAGTGATGACGATTGGACTCCACATGATGAAGAAAGAGATCATCAGCACAAACAAAGTTCGAAATAGTTTGTAATCTTGTTTGGAGACTCGAATCTGATGATTTTCTGAGTAGGCTAAACTGACATTTAACCTTCTTCTTGATGCTTTTGTAATCTGCATTAAAAAAATAATTTTTATTGTAACAGAGGAGAATTCTTGCTGAGTAGCTTTTTTTTTAAAGCTGCAGAAGTGAATCCTGGCAAATCATGTTCCTGCTCTGAAAAGTGACTGTAAAAAGGGCATTACATAGTTGCATGTTTATTGTCTCTTGACGAGCACATTGGCAGTGTGCTCCGTAAACTAGTAGAAAAATAGTTTTTGTCTCACTGCCCACCCTGAAGCTCAGCCTCAGTCTGGTAGTCAAGCTGGGTTCTTTCCTTGTCATGCTCATCACCCATTTTGCATTGGGAAGTAATAAAGACTTTTAAGGCCAAATTAGGCCCTTAATTAGCCTTGAAATCCCATTGCCTTCAAATTATAATCTAGGTTATCTCATCTATGTAAACCCATTGATTTTTACACAGGTGTAATTGACTGTACTGAAGTGTAGTTAACAATCCTGTTGATGCAGAAGAAGGAACAGAATCCAGCTCACTCTTTTATAGCCATTTTGGCTCTGCAGGGTAAATAGGAGTAAAAAGTAGTAACAACTTAATTTAGTCATTGAAGTCAGCACATGGGACAGGTATGCAAAGGCAGCAGAGCTGTTGAGTGAGCAGGTGCCATGTTTGCATAGTTATTTTCAGAGTAGAGCTGCACCAAGATTCTATTAGCAATAGTTAGAGATGGGCTCCAGGCTCAAAATGTAGATCTGGATCTTGACACCTGAAAAAAAGTATGTGGGCCAAGAATGTTGGTTCCACCCATTGTAAGAATGGACTATTTGCAGAATTTGGATCTGGATGCAGAATTTACCACCCCCAAAGTCTGAGGGTGCTTGTATTCAGGCACTGGCTCAGACCTTGCTCTGCTTATGGGTTTTTCAGTGGTATGTTATACTGGTTAAGGCAGAGATGTCTTTCAAATGTAGAATATATATCTTTGTTCAAAATTTCTGTTTGTCTCTCAGACCTCCCAGGTGCCTACTACTTCCATTAGATAATGAGGTTTTAAACTTGAATGGGAATGTATTTAAAATTCAGTGTAATGTCTTTGACATTTTGATTTCTCTGATCAGAATTTCTTTGTATAAAACAGCCCTGACATCGTGTGCATTCTCTTGTCCTTATGGAAATCTTTAGTTTTTCTGTAAAATTAATTTCAGTGTAATAAGCAAGATTGAGGACACCCGAATCAGCATCTGGGTCTAATGTTTAAGGGCGCTGAGCATCTGCAGCTCCCACTGCCTTCAAGTGGAATTGTTAGTGCTTAGTGTTTGTGAAAAATCAGACTCTAAATGTCCATTCTGAGTGAAGTTAGCATAGCAAAATTAAAATGAGTCCATTATTTGAAAAGTTTTATTTGCTCTATCATTAGAAACAATCCCCTGCCTCTAAAAATTCAGCAGACCAACATTTCAGCTACATACTTTCTCTCATTAGGCCAGATCCTCAGCAGGTGTAAATCAGCTCCAGTGAAGTCAATGGAGCTATGCTGATCTGGCCTATTTATTTTTATTCCAGCTGTTGCGATTTGACTCATTCAGTGTAATAGTTCATTAATATTTCTTCTTCTCTAGCTTAATCACTCTGCATGTGCACATTAATTGCATTGAAAAAGCTACATGATCTAAAGGGCTGAAGGTGGGAGTGGGAGCCAGGAGCTCAGGTTAGAGTGAAAGTGGAAATAAACCTTGAACTCAGGATAAGTTTCTCCACTTATCAATTATTCTCGGTGTAAAACTCAGTTAGTTTGCAGGGCTGACGGTTTCCTAAAAAAATTCATTTATCAGCCTTGTTTGTAGTGTTGTTATAGCCATATTGGTTCCAGCAGGGCCAGCCTTAGGGAAAATGGCACCCTGGGAGAACTTGTATTTTGGCACCCCTGGCTTCTGCTGCCTCCCCACCCGCCTCCCCATCACCACTACACCCCACTGCCTCCCCTTGCACTCCCCACCCCCCCATCACCCCTGGTCCCCTCTGCCTTCCCTGGCTCACCCTACACCCCATTGCTCCTGGCCCCCTGCCGCCCCATCCATCTCCCCATTGCCCCTGGCCCCTGCTGTCTCCCTGGGCTTTTCCCCCATGGCCCCCACCCCCACTGCCTCCCCCACTCCCCAATCCACCATCGCCCCAGCCCCTGCTGCCTCCACATCCATCGCTTCTGGCCCTGCTGCCTCCCTAGGCTCACTACCCATCCCCTCTGGCTCCCACTGCCTGCACCTCCCACCATTGCCCTGAGTTCTCTTCCATAGCCTCACAACCCGGACCTGCCCTGTTCCTTGCCTCTTGACCATGGGAAAGGGAAGACAGAAGAGAAAGGGAAGATAAGACAGAAAATATCATGCTATCACGATATAAATCCCTGGTATGCCTACACCTTGAATCTGTATGCAGTTCTGGTCTCCCCATCTCAAAAAAGATATAGTAGACTTGGAAAAGCTATGGAGAAGAGCAACAAAAATGACTAGGGGTATGGTACAGCTCCTGTATGAGGAGATATTAAAAAGACTTGGACTGTTCTGCTTAGAAAAGAGATAACTAAGAAGGGATATGATAGAGGTCTATAAAATCATGAATGGTGAATAGGGGAAGTGTTATTTACTCCTTCACATAACAAAAGGACTAGGGCGGTCAACCAATGCAATCAATAGGGAGCAGGTTTAAAACTAACATAAGGAAGTACTTCCTCACACAATGCACAGTCAACCTGTGGAACTCATTGCCAGGGGATGTTGTGAAGGCCAAAAGGATAACTAGTTCAAAAAAACATTAGATAAGTTCATGGAGGATAGGTCCATCAATGGCTATTAGCCAAGATGACCAGGGATGCCATCCTGTGCTTTGGATAGTCATAAACCTCCAACTGCCAGAAGCTGGGACTGGATAACAGGAGATGGATCACTTAAAATTGCCCTGTTCTGTTCATTCCCTCTGAATCATCTGACCCTGCCCAGTGTCAGAGACTAGATGGCCCATGGCTCTGACCAGCCATGGCCATTCTTATGTTCTTACCAATTGCTGCTGAGCTTTATTTTGATTTTAACTTTTCAGACCCATCATGAATTAGGTCACTGATCACGTTCTAAGCTTCTGGCTTCCTATTTACCATAGTGCTTTCTGAAGCTCTCTGTTGTAGTCCGGAGCTTGCAGGGACAGGAGAGGCACCATTCATGTCTTTGTCTGTGAGCCTAGGGCTATGCCCTTCCATTTGACCCTAAGAGGGTAACAGAATTAGCCCTTTAAAGAAGGTTTCAAAACATTTTTATTTCAAAAGGCTTTTACCATGGAACATGAATTTTATTTGCGGCTCTGTATTTATTTCAAATGTAGTTTTCACCTCATGCTTTTAGACCCTTAGCCTGCATTTGTTTGATTAAAAAGTTCACGGGAAGCTTCTGTGCCAAGTACAAATAAAATGATGTACAAATACAATCTATTAGTATCAATAGTAATGAAAGGACAAGTAGGAGCCAGTTGACATTATTTGTGCTTTAAATCATTGCTGTGCACATGCCCAAGGCTGATGGATCCAGCACTGAAGAGAGAATCAGCTAGTGATCAGCTGCTCCTCCAGCAATGGAATGATTTATGCAGGTTATTTCAAAGGCCAGGCTGCTATTTAAAATGTTTCTTGTCCAGTACAGTTTGTCAATCAGTTCAGCTAACCATGGGTGACATCTGATTGAAAATGGTGTTTGCTTTTATGATGTTTATATGGCATGCTTTTGCTAACAGTGAAGTTGCATTCACGTCAGCAGCCCTTGGACCCATTTGCCTATTTTTCTTCATAATACAGATGGGAGAAGACATTCTTGGAAACTGAACCTACTCTTAGAGCCTGCTTGTCCTGATATAGGCTACCAGTAACTCTCACTGTGCACAACAGAAGTTACTGGTGTCCTACAGGGAGAAAAAGAGGCCCCTATTTCTAGAGTGAACCAAATCTTTTAAGGTTCAAATACCATATAAACAATGTCTATTCTAGGCTAAGGGAAGAGAGAGAGATTGGAAGGCACTTCACTCGAAGCAGAAGGAGTGAGCAAGCACGATGGAGTCCTAGAAGCAAGATGAGATAAAAAAGGGAGCTGCAGAAGCAAAGAGATACAGAGATGAAAAGGGTGCATTATCAGGAGGGGAGAGAGAAGGGCAGGGGCAGGGGCAGGGGTGGCAGTCCTGATTCAGAAGAGAGAAAACTAAGGCTAAACAGCATGCCCAAGATCTTAGAGTATGTACTCTGTGACATACATATAGCTAAACAATAACTTACTTATCATTCGGAAGCATAGGCTAGGAAACATTTAAGACCTGTTTCAAAAGCTCTGAGGTAATTTATAACCCAAAACTTTTTTGGGCTTATCCTTATCCTTCTTTAGCCCTTATCCCATTTTATACCAGGCTGGTCATGGTAACAGTTTCTATTCCAGAACTGCTGACCACTCAAGTCACGGTTAAACTTGGCTTGCCACTAAAGCACCTCTCCAGTTTCATTAACACAGATTACAAGGACCAGAAGGCTGAATTATGCAGTCCTTATTGGAGAAAAACGCTCACTGAATTCACAGGGAGATTTGCTCAGTTAAGGGCTGCAGAATTTAGTCAAGAGTTTTTCTATTTTTAGACACGTTATATATTTAACAAGCTATGGATCTTATTCACATCAAGTGAAATCCACATAAAGTCTGAGTATGTGGGCTGTATATAGGCAAAATGTGGAGTGGTTGGGAAGATGAGACTCTCACCCTCAAATTGGGGCAAGGGACTCCTACACAGCCTTTTCCAGTTCCTGGGGCTTGATAACTCAGCCCTATTGCTGCTGGTGCCGATCTCTATTACTTCCTAACCCTCAAACGTGCTTTTGAAGAAAGTGAAAAATAACTATGTTCAACAGACCCATGAATACGAGTCCCAGTGCACTGAAAACTAGTGTTTGTCGCCTTGAGAATACAAACCCTTATTCCTACTGACGTGTCATTTATTTATTGTTTGAATATTAAAAAATTTTTCCTTTCTACATGCTGTAATCACATTACTGTGTTGCTTTCACTATAAAAGAAAGCTGTTTTACATACTGTCTTCCCATTGTTTTGTAATCCTGAAACCAGTATGAAAATAGTACTGGAGAGTTAGGAAAATCTCCCCTTTTAAGGGCAAAATCCTCCTTCCTCATGCACAGCTCCCACTAGCAGCAAAAATGGGTCATAGAAGAATGGTAATGACTGTGAATTGTGAAACTGGTTTAGTTCATTGAAATTCCGTTAAGGTGGGACCTGAATACTGACTGTTACTGTTCACTGAATGCAGTATTTCGTATTTAAATGTGTTCAATTTTACCAATAACATTGTCCACCTCTCCAGCATAAAAGTGCAGAACTGGAAGGGACCTAGTGAGCCTTCTAGTCCAATCCCCTGCACTCAAGACAGGGCTAAGTATTATCTAGACCAGTGTTTCTCAATTATATTTCCCCGCAGAACCCTTGTCCGGCCATGCCATACTCTCCGCCGAAAAGTCCGGGAAATCTTCCCCTTTTCAGCGGCACGGTGTAGGTGGCTTTCGGCTCGCTAAGCCGTTTTCGGCATTGCAATCAGCTGTTCGGCGGCACGCGATTTTTGTATCTTTCGGCGGCGTGGTTCCGCTTTTTCGCGGAACCCTTCAACTTGTCCCGCGGAACTCCAGGGTTCCGCGGAACACTATTTGAGAAACACTGATCCAGACCATCCCTGACAGGTGTTTGTCTAACCTGCTCTTAAAAACCTCCAATGAAGGAGATTCCACACTCTCCCTACGCAATTTATTCCAGTGCTTCACTGTCTTGACAGTTAGGAAGCTTTTCCTAATGTCCAACCTAAACCACCCTTGCTGCAATTTAAGCCCATTGCTTCTTGTCCTTTCCTCAGGGGTGAACTAGAACAATTTTCTCTCTCCTCCTTGTAACGGCCTTTTATATACTTGAAAATTGTTAGCATGTCCCCCCTGTCTTCTCTTCTCCAGACTAAACGAACCCAGATTTTTCAATCTTCCCTCATAGGAAAGTTTAAGATTCCGTCACGGGTATTCTTTGTAAAAGTCAGGGACAGTTCGCTTGTAAGAAACAAAAATTCAAGGAAGCCAGTGACCTGTCCCTTACTTTTACTAAAAATATCCTGGGGCAAGGGGGACAAACAAAGCATTGCTGGGGCTCGCAGCTGCTCCAGTTCCACTGCCGCTCCTGTGGCAACCAACCGGTCGCTGCTCCAGTGGGTTGGGTCCACTGCTTTGGCGACCCAGAGTGGCTGGCTGCCTATCAGCTGTTTGGTGGCCACTGGTGAAATGTTCAGGGGCCCTCGGGCTGGCTGACAATCAGCTGTTTGGTGTCCTAGGATTGACAGCTGTTCCAGCCCTGCCCCAGAAAAAGTCATGGAGGTGCCAGAACATCACAGAAGCTGTGACGTCCATGACCTCATTGTATCCTTACCCTTAGGTCATGTTTTCTAGATTTTTCATTATTTCTGTTGCTCTTCTCTGGACTTTCTCCAGTTTGTCCACATCTTTCCTGAAATGTGGTGCCCAGAACTGGACACAATATGCCAGATCAGGCCTAATCAGCACAAAGCAGAGTGGAAGAATTAATTCTTGTATCTTGCTTGCAACACTCCTGCTAATACATCCCAGAATGATGTTTGCTTTTTTTGCAACCTGTTGACTCATACTTAGCTTGTGATTCACTATGACCTCCCCAGATCTCTTTCCTCAGTACTCTTTCCTAGGGAGTCATTTCTCATTTTGTATGTGTGCAACTGACTGTTCCTTGCTAAGTGTAGTACTTTGCATTTGTCCTTATTGAATTTCATCCTATTTACTCCAGACCATTTCTCCAGTTTGTCCTGATCATTTTGAATTTTAATCCTATCCTCCAGAGCACTTGTAGCCCCCTCTCAGCTTGGTATGATCCACAAACCTTATAAGTATACTCTTTATGCCATTAGCTAAATCACTGATGAAGCTATTGAACAGAATCGGACCCAGCCCCACCCCCATCCTTTGATATGCCCTTCCAGCTTGACTGTGAACCACTGATAATTACTTTCTGGGAACGGTTTTCCAACCAGTTCTGCACCCACCTTATACTAGCTCCACCTAGGTTGTATTTGCCTAGTTTGTTTATGAGATAAGAGTAAGTTCTTTGGTCCCTGGTCATCAGCTCTGACGAACGAGGGCTCATTGTGATTTAAACCACCTGAGCACTCCCTCAGTTGTGGTGCTGCTTTGTCATCATAGTCCAGTACCCTGGTGCAAGTGAGAGCTGCTGGCAATGCTCCCTGCATTGGCCACAGGAATGGATGGTGGTGAAGGAGCCATAAGACTCGTTTTGCCCTCCCAGGGGTAAACTAAGCTTAGTGGTGCTGCTGGAGCATTGCAAAGCAGCCCTAAGGCAGGCAAGAATGAGTCTTTTTGCACTCATGTCATGCATTTCATTACAGGATCTCAAAGCACAGTACAGGGGTGTAAAGTATTGCCCCTGTTTTAATGTTGGAGAAGCTAAGGCACAGAGGAATTAACACTTGTCCAAAATCACACAGAGAGTTATAACTCAGGTCTTGGCCATCAACAGACCGATGTTATTCACATGGGACAAAGATCAGCACAGCGTACCTCTGACTGTCTGAACTGCAGCCTGTGGAAGCTGTGAACTCTGCCACTGTTGCAGAGAGACTTTGGTCTGCTGAATTTGGTCTGCTGCTGTGAGAGATGCTGAGCTCCCTCAACTCCTGTTAATTTCAGTGGGCACTGAGGGCATCTCTCAAGAGGCTTTCAGCACTTCACTGGCTTGGGCTCTTATTCAGGGGAAAAAATCACTCCCATGTGGAAAGTCTAAATCAAGGAACCTCGTTCATGCTGGTAAGTGGTGAAATTGCTGGTGGAAGGAGAATGCATAGAAATGAGTGCCCAGCATTCTATGCTCTACTATTCTCTGTCCTTAATCTGCCTTTTTCCCTGCTCAGCCAGCAGGGTTCCACTCTCCGTATGTGTTACTACAGTCCTAGAGCAGGAATAATTGTCCTGTGTGGCCTTCACTGGCTGGGGAGACAGACAGATTGCTGCTTCCTGGCGTAAGCGCATGGTAATGTTCCATATCTAATCAGTTTGGTTGGGGATGGGGCTGGGCTGGATGGTTCCATGGTGCTCGGGATGCTGAAATTAAAGATGCTTGCCACTCCCTCTCCCATCCACTGCCTGTAGTTGCCTCCTTTTTAAAATATGCTACGTGGTGCTCTACCATATTCTAATTTATGCGACACAATCTGTTATACCCCATGATCCATTGCACAGCTCTCAGATGTGGTCTCCATCTGGTAACAGAGCTGGGAGTGGCGCCTAAACTAAAACAGCTTGAAGGAAGTACATTAGCACCACCTATCACACCCAAGACAGCATTAAAGTAGACTTTACATTCAAAGGTCCACAGTCAACTTTTTTCTAGCGCTCCAAGCACTGATGAATGGGAAGGACAAGGATAGTAGGTGTCTGTGTGCATGTGGGGAGAGGCTTGAGGAGGAGGCTGAGCTGGGAATCTGGAATGGGTGGGATCTGCGCTGGAGAGAAGGTTTGTCTGCTGTAGAATATCATCCTAGCCTGTAACCCAGTCAGTCCACCCAGGACTGGGGCTCATGTGTGGGCTCGTCTCTTCTCTCTGGCTGAACTCTAGAAAAAACTGTTTTCATACCTGTGGACGCTTGTAACAGGGTGCACACTGACCCTTTCAGGGAGGCTATTGGTCACAACCTGGTCCCAATTAAGCACTGAACAAGGAAATTCTGTCATATGTACTCCTCAGAAGGACCCTGGAAATTGTAGGCTGCTGCAAGGCAGGCTGGGAAGGAGTGCCAGGAAATATGAGGGGAAACCTTTCTTAGAAGAAAGAGGGTCCAGGGACAAGGGCAGGCCTGGAGCAGGGACACTCCATCAATGACACTGGGTGGGGTGGCTGCCCAGGAGGGGCTGTGCTGAAAAGAGTCTGTGAGGAAACCCAGAGACAGGTTAGACAAGAAGGAACCCTAAGGGGGTAAGAGAGAGGACTGTTTGGTGAGCCCAGGAGAAGGGTGAAGGTTTTGACATGCAGCAGTAGGAATTGTGAAGTAGGGCAGAGTGTGGCCCGGATGTCATAGCTGCTATGCTCTCATTGCACTCGAGAGGACAGCCAGAAGGGCGTCCCCAACATGGCCTATGGCGAAAGAGTCACCATCTGACCTTAGAGGCCCAATCATACAAGGTGCTGCTGAGGGCCTTCAACTCCCATTGAAGTTAATGGCAGTTGAGAGGTGGCAGCACCATGCAGGATCAGGGCCCTAGGTCACTTGCCCAAAGTCAGAGGAAATTAATGTCAGAACATACATTAAAACTCAACAGGTCCTGGCTCCAAGGCCCATGTTTAAGCCACCACATCTCCCTCCCAGAGAGAAAAAGTAGAACAAAAATGTTGCTTTCCCCACCTTGCCCTTTCTTTCTTTCTTTCTTTTTTTTGTCTACTGCTTTCGTTTGCTGACAATTGTTTAATTGTTTAACATCCTGGAGGTTGGGAGAGAGTAACTACACGCTAGTGAAAAGTACATCATAGGACTGACACATCATAACTATGGCTTCTGTTTTGGGGGATTTATTAATTTAATTGGGGTGGGGGTAGCAGTTTTTGAGTTTTATGTAGCTGTCCAAAAATCAAGGGTTTTGGGGGCTTTCTCTTTGTATATACTATAATGAGTAATCTCTTTGTAATATCCTCTAACGTGCTTTAATGTTTCAATACAGTGCTAATACTGTTTCATACAGTAAAGCACACTAGTGAACCTCTAGTGCACATCAGCTGGGTCTACATGGACCAATTAATGCACAAAATGTTAGTGCACTTGAGAAACCACACCCCAGTAGTCAGCATTATTGCTCCATGGGGGCAAGCCCTTAGATACAAGTAACCACTTCTGGTGTCTATTGGACAACACTGATTTCATTTTTTTGTACTGAAGGTGGTGTTGTTTATCAATTAAACCTAAAATCAGAAGTCCTAATTATGACACATAATTAAAGCAGGAAAAGGGTAGATTCAAAGGAGGTGAAAGAAAAAATGGTTTTAAGGATGTTATGTCTCAGGCCAGCTCTTCTTTGCTGTCCGACAGCTCTCATTGAAAACATTTGGAGTTTTGGGGGTACAAACAATGCAGAATCTGATCAACAGTGATTTTGTAGTTGTTTGAAATGTTTGTTAGTGTCTCTAGCAAGTGTATATAGGCCTTTAATTATTATCAGTATAGGATATTAAATAAGGTGCCCCAAAGTGTACATGAATTAAGACTAACTGTATCTTGGTTTTCTGGTAACACACTGTTTGAAGCTTTGTTCTTGTTTATAATAGCAACAAAACTAAAACTCTCTCAGCTGAAGTTGTTATGTATAGTTGGAAGTGCCTTATTCATTATATTATGTACTCTTCTGTACTTGAGCAAATACAATCTATACTGTTCAGCAATTCCATATTACTACCCAGCCAGATGTCATACTTTTACTTTTACTTGCCATTTGAATTGCTGCTTAGTTCTAATAGTTTTATAATAAAACTGTAAGAAAAAAATACCTGTAAAATTTTTGTATAACTGATCACAATGATTAATCCTGGTATTACAAAGACCACAAAGGTGAAAGTTACATCCCAAGAGATTTCTCCTGCCATGCTGGGCCAAACCAAGGTGCAAATGTGAACTTCCTGTTTACAAAGAATAAAGGAAAATCATTAATATTATGTTTTAGATATTTGCTTTCAGTATAAAGCTCTCTGCAAACTTAAGTCGATGTAGTTTACACTTCATCTGACTTGGTGCCCATTAATATAAATGGCCACTACATAAACAGGATGTATGGAAATCCTTACTAATGAAAACAAAATAGTCAATTCAATATGGAATGTTTTTTTAAAACATGATGACAGGTGTGTAATTCACAAGATTTGATATGCAAAAATGGAGTTGTTGCAATAGGTACAGGCAGAGATAATTCTAAAAGGGAAAGTATGCCGGAAAAGGGCTTTCCAAGTTCTAATGTGGAACACAACCCCCCCATGTTTATATAAGTTTCAAGATGCAGTGCAACGACAAAAGCATGGCAGAACAAAGTAACTGGTGGTACTGTTCTTCTGTGGGGAAAAATCCATGAGTGTGAATGTGGGACTTATCTACTGAAGACTTCAATTCCAGCCTGATTTTGCTATACTGAAGTGTATGGGACTTTTGTTATTTATTGACTTCAGTGGACCAGGATCAAGTCCTTAATTAAAAGACCAGGATCAAGTCCTTCATGCTTTCTCTGATTCCACGGTCAATGGTTAAATGCAACCTATTAAACAGACGTGATCAAGCCCAACATGCAACACTGGTGCAAAAAGGAGAAGGCAAGAAGGCGTTGCCAACCTTTGAAAAATGACCCCTTCTAACACTTCATAGGACATAAACCTCCCAACCTCTAACCTCAGATCCAGCGCTAGTCATCCCTCTCTCTGTAGCGGGTCTACTTTATAATCACAGGTCTCTGTCCAGCAGCACCTGCTGGGATAGCGAGTCCCACCCTTCCATCTGAATCGATTCTATCTAGCCTTCTTGGACACGCTGGCCCATTGTAAACTTCCCAGAGTCGTCCCCCCCCAGAAAATTGGTCTAGTAGTAACGTATCTTGGGGCGTCCCGACAGGACTCCCACTGTAGACTCCAGCCGCCAGCTCCGCTGCCCCAGGGCTGGCCCGGCTCCCAGCGCACGGACTCGCGTCCTGCCCTTGCTTCGCGCCGCGGCGCTAATGGGAACCTTCGACGCTCAGCCCATCTAGTGTGAACGGACGCCGCTGCTTGCGTGGCCTGAAGGCTTTGGCCTCTTTGGGGCAGGTTCGGCCGGTGTCAGGCTGCGCGGGGGAGGCAAGGCTGGAGACTCCCAAACCAATCACCCCTTCCCAACCCGCTGGGATTCCTGGGTCACTCGGAAGTAGCCTCGGTCGTTATAGACGGGCCCCAGCCGCGGCCCAGCACAGCTCTGGGCTCCCACTCCCAGCATCTCCCTAGGCGGGCGCACCGCAGAGCTGGCCAGAGCAGGTCCTTACCTCGCCGTGCACCAGCAGGGGCTCCACGTTGAAGAAGAGGCAGAGCGGGAGGGTGGCGAGGGCGGAGAAGCCCCAGAGGAGCAGCAGGACCCCGGCCAGCAGCCGGCAGTCGCAGCGGGCAGCGTGGCGCAGGCGGACGATGCAGACCACGCGCTCCAGGCTGACCGCCGCCAGGGAGGTGATGGTGACGCTGCCGCTCAGGCTCATCACGTAGAAGAGCATGTGGCAGACCACGTCGCCCAGCACCCAGGACTCGGTCCAGCGCACGACGAGGATGAAGGGGATGGCGCTGATGAAGAGCAGGTCGGCGCAGAAGAGGTTGAGCACCAGGCAGCTGGCCGTGCGCAGCCTCCTCTTCTTCCTGGCCAGCAGCGAGATGGCGCAGACGTTGACCAGCAAGGAGACCAGGAAGATGCAGGAGAGCACGGCGGTCTCCAGGGCGCTCAGGGCCACCTTGTTCTGGCCCTTGAAGTCGGAGAAGAAGGGGAAATGGGTGCGGTTCCCCTCGGGGGTGAGCCAGGCGCCTGGCATCTGGCTGGCACGGCGGGCATCAGACGGCGGAGCACAGGGAGCTGCGTCTGAGCCCGAGCTAGGCACCCCGCTCCCAGACACCGGGCTGGCCGCGCCGGGGTGCTCGTGCCATGGGGCTGGGCTGGCACAGGCACCGGGCGGGCAGCGGCCGCATCGCCTCCTCTGCCAGGCGAGGTGTCTGCAGGGCGGTTTATAGCACCTGGCCGGCGGGCTCGGCTGCGGGGAACAAGGAAGTAGCGCCAGGCGAGGAGGGTAAATATCCAGCGCGCCCAGCGACAACAAAGGCGAGGGCGTTGTGCTTTTACAAGCCAGTGACTCACAAGCGAGCGAGCCCTGCTGGCCCGGGGGCATTTCCTTCAGGGGCGAGCGGCCGAGGCCCCTGCAGGCCCCTGCGCGTTCGGCCCTGGCGGGACCCGCCTCTCCCAGCAGCGCTTGTCCCTGCGCAGGGCTCAGTGAGGCAACTTGGCCACGGAGCCGGTATCTGTCGAGTCTCATGTGCCAGCTGGGGCCTGGGCAAACCCCTGAATGTCTGCGAGAACTCATGGGCGAGCCCTTCACACACACACATACACCAGTCGGGCGGTTTAACCTGCCCGCCTAGGCTGGTCTCAGGGCAGCCAAATCTCCACATGAAAGTCTTGGTCGCCTCTATCTCCGTTGTGATCCCAACTCCAGCTGAGCTACAGCCAGCCTAGTCGCTTTGCCCAGCAGCCTTTGGATTGAATCGTTTGTGCCCAAGCGCTAGCCTCGAACCCCTGGCGCGAGTAACCACATCAGCAGGAGCGCGCCTCTCAAATGCGCCCCGCAATTCCTCGCCCACATCCTCCTCTTCTGTTCAACACAAAGGAAACTAGCGAGGGCATTATTCTGTACTCAGGTTTCCCCTTTGCTTTGAGGAACTGACGTGAGACTATTCTTTAAGAACTCCTGTCCACAGCCCGGCATAACCAGGACTATTTTAAGATCAAAAAGAGGAATTTTGTCATTGCTCCATCTTCCCTTTTAAAGCCGCGGGTTGTCTCCCTCAATGTTGTGGGCTACTTGGGGTTCATTCTTTGTTGCAGGTATGGTGGTGAAGCAGTCACGCAGCATAGAGGTTTAGTACCCTGTGCTAAGTTTTGAGTGACATGCTGAACAAATATAATGCCTCCTTAAATGATGAGTGAATCAAGAAACTCGTAAAATAACTAAAAATTAGGACAACAAAATGAAAAATAAAAGGACTTTCCACTTATATTTAAAGAAACTATCTCGTGATTTTCTTGGCAGTCAGATTTCTGAAAGCAATTGTTCAAAACCAGGGAAGCAGTAAGATACATACCATCTACATTGGGTAGAAAGGAATTAGCTAGACTGGGCATTAGGTGCATAAATCACACACACACATAATCATAAAAGGCTGGAACAATATTTTCACAAAGCATGTATGTAAACAGCTTTATATCATTTTATTCCACTCTGGATGAGTTAGTCTGGCTATATACCAACATGGTGATTTTGTAAACAGTCCAGGTTTCAGTTGCAGCACTGTGCAAGTGACGTTACAGCTTTTTATGATGCCTTTGCCTATTAAATACATTCTACTCTAGTCATGGTATACTTAAACAGGGACTGAAAGCGTAATCATATTGATTTCAATAGGACTTTGTAAACACTTAGTGTACATCATATTGTACTATGTAAAGTTACTATGCAAAGGTACCTGTTTGTGAATGAAACCTGTTAATGGCATTTAAAGGGATTCCAGAATTGTTGGCCATTATAACAGAGAGACATTTAATAAAGAAAGACAAAAATAGTCAACTTTCACTTAGACACTACCAATGCCTTTTCCACTGCCAGTGCAGAAATTAAAGCAACTTTAATTAACCTCCTTTACATTGAAATAGTCCTGCTCTTGAAGTTGCTAATATTTTCTGTTCTGGCCCACTAAGGAGAGTGTCTGCAGGCAATTTACATAGCTGTGTTTGAATTATGTGCAGGAATCACTGGGTGAAATTTATGACCCAGATTCATCAAGAGATTAAACTACATGATCATAATGGTGACTGCTGGCCTTGAAATCTTTGAATCTGAAAAGTCTACAAATGACTGGAAATGCTTTAAGCAAGGGGCTGCCGACTGCATTATGAACTTAAATGAAAGCAATTGGAAACCTTGCAAAGATTGCCGTACCTGCCAGCTATCAACACAGGTGACTGCAGATAGTAAATAGCCAGAAGCACAAGTTTTGCTGTAGTCTCATTTGCCAGATTTAAGAATTCTGGGCACCATATTGTGAATAACCACAGCAAACTACCTAATAATATCCAGAGAGATTCTTTCTAGGCAAAACCATGGATACAGAACATAGCCTAGGTATTGGGGCCTGATCCTGTGAGATGCTTAGAGCATCTTGAGATGTACCAAGTTCCTTTCAGTTCCCACTGATTTCAGCACCTCCCAGTTTTGTACCCTTTAGTGAAACCATCAAGTAAACCCCACAGTCCTTGGCACTAGCTATAGCAGACTTGCCACTTTTGAATATAAGATAGTATGTAGCCAGGAGTAAGTTCCCAAAGAGCTGGACTGCCAGTATGCAGAGAGTTACAAAATATTTAATATGACATTAATAGGAAATTGGAGGGCATGTAGCAAATGGTAATAAAGCTAAACACAAATCCTTTTCTCAGTGAAGTCTATGGCAAACTCCACTGACTTCAGTGGGGACAGGGTCAGGTCTTGCAGCAATATTACTGAGGAAAACAAGATGCTGCCTGTCAAGAATGAGCTGAAGAGAAACAAGTATGGGCAAAAAGCCTGAGTCTGCTGGGACTACCCTGGGAGAGGAGGTAGGATTTCTTTTTGATCTTCTTGAAAAATGATCACCGGTACCTGTGTCCCTGGATGTGAAAGAGGATCTCTTATTTACTTCGTGTGAGCCTACCAAATACCGGAGAGCTAGCTGAAACAGAATACCGGTCTCAATACTCCATCATATGGCCAGGAGCCCTAGAGTGGAGCTCCGCAAGACAAGTATTTTGTATAAAGAAAATAATAATTGCTTTGCCCAGGTACACAAGCCAAAAGGAAATCTATGGTTCCAGGGGAAAAATGTCTTTCCTTCTAAAGAAAAGTGATGTAGTATTTAGCCACCAAAACTGAGAATCCAGCATAATGAGGTGTTTTGGGGAAATGAGCTCTTGGATACTAACAGAAGGATTGTTGTCTAGAGTGTAGAGCAAGAGCCTGGAAGTGAAGGCTCTTAGAGAGCTTTTCAGTCTCTCTGTTTTTCTCTGTGAGCTGGGACAAGTAATTTAAATCCTTAATTAAGTGATCTATTTATTGCCCATGAACTTCATTAATGCAGATTTAAGACTGATCAGCAATGCCTCATACTCTTCCAAAACATTGAATGCATCTATATTTAAACCTCTGAAAACCAGGAAACAGAGAGTTAGGATACACCTCAGTCACATGCTCTCCAACTGCCCTTCACTGTGTTAGGAACAGATGTCTTAATTGGTGCAGGGTTTACCTGCAGCAGATTAACACAGATCATGCTGCAATGAAAGGGATCATGAACCTTCCTTTATGCACTGAGTTATGTCAGCTGTGCAGGTAGAGGAGTGCCATAGTCTAGTTATGCTATGGGGATCTGTAACACTCTGAGAGCTATATGCACCACAGGGCAGAGGTAAGTGCAGGGGGGAATCTTTAGGAGAAAAGTCAAGTGGTGGTAACATCTGGCAATTCTGGGGTGGTTTGTTCAGAGTAGGTGAAGTGGCTGATTAGAGGCCAGGTGTTGTTCACTAAACCTGCCCTAACTACAACATTTGCCGTAGTGAGGGCATGATCTACCAGTTTCTCATATTGTACTCACATGCTGTGTTCCCGTAGTGCTCCATAGTCTCTGGAAGAATAGAGTGCTAAGATGTCTGTAAATGGGTGGCTTGTGGGCATTGCTAAAGTTGCAGAGCAGGGCTCGTGGTTTCTGGTTTTTAAGAAGTTTAAATTTGTTTTGCCATAAATTTGTACTTCCTGATTTTCAGGGGTTTAACTTACAACCAGTGTTCTGGAAGAATATGAGGCACTGCCTGTCAACCTTAACTTAGTCTTAATGAAGCTTTTGGGCAGTGACTTTCCTTTGTTTCTGAGCAAGGGCTAGTAGTGCGGCGGGCATGGTTGAGGTGCACCTCTGATGGCGGGGGAGGCACAAGGAGGCTTTCTTGGAACACATCATGCCTCTTAGCTACTACCTCTTCTCTCCTCCTGGCCCTTCCATGCCCCAGTATGGTTAAAGGTGCCCTGGGGAAGTAGGGTGGAGTGATGATAATTCATGGGCTGTGACGGAGCCACATCTACCATCTAGAGGCTGCAAGAGGGAGCAGAGAAAAACTCCATACTCTACTTCAGGAGCTAGCGGAGGAGGAATTGCTTGACATCAAAAGAGGTCAGTAGAGGTGTGAAGCAGCCCCCTCATCTCAATGGGATCGTCTTAGAAGATTCAGAACACCCCATGGAGATGAATCAGCCTGTGAGGTGTAACTGACCCATTTGGCTCAAGGGATGTTCTCTCCCCCTCCTCCCCCCAAGACTTTGTCTTCATTGCAGAAAAAAGATGTGTTTTTACATGGAGATAATGATCATGATGTAAACAGCCAGCAGACACAAGGCACAGGTAGTTTTTAACCTCTATGGGTATGTCTATTCTGGAATAAAAGATTTGTGGCACGACTGTGGCTGGCCCAGTCAGCTAACTGGAACTCATGGGACTTAGGCTGTGGGGCTGAAAATAGTTGTGTTAGATGTTCAGTTTTGCAGCCCTGCAACCTGAGCCCCATGAGCCTGAGTCATCTGACCTGGGCCAGCCACAGGTGTTTAATTGCTATGTAGACACATCCAAAGAAACTAGCTGAGGTCAACCCAATACCTATGCTACTGTCCAATAATAATAATTCAGATGTTATGAACTGTTCATACTCACACCTGGCCATAATAGGAAGTGGATAACAGAAGACCTGGGGACTAGGGAAGGGAACAAGCTTCAAGCCTGCAGAAACGACCCAAGCGCTTGGGAAAAGAAGGTAGCATTCAGCTTTGTGCTTCTTCTTGGAGAAAGGGGTAAACTCTTCTCTGATGGAAATGGTTGAAGCTATGAGTCAGTTAGGGAGTTCACTTGGTTCTTGACAGAAAATAACTGGGGTCCACATGAACCTAGCTAGCCTCTGGATTAAAAAGGGCTTTTCTTTGTTTTATTCCTGAATAATGGCCCTGATTCTTTCTTATTGCTCTCTGGCTGCCAGGGATTGGGCTATGTTTATGTGCGTCAGAAGCCAATGACTGTTTTATGTTCTCCTGACAACCAGGAACAGTTTAATTTTTAAAAGGGATTACTCAGTTTATTTCCTTCTCTAGTGAAAGATTGTTCCCGGATGGAGGGACCTGCTGGACAGTACAATGCTTGTTTTGTTTGGAGAACTTGACCCACCAGAGACACTTGTTTTGTTTACACCATCTATTGCAGACTTGATTGTTTGGGGCTGTGGGCAGTCATCCAATGCACCTGTATCACAATGGGTAAATATTACTTACAATTTAACAGGTGTGTTGTGCTGTGCAATGTTTGCTAAGTGCTTTGTGATCAGAGCATTAGGGATGTTGACTTTTCATCATCACAAAAGAAATCCAAGTTCTAGGTGACTCAAGTCTTATCTACACAAAACCACTTTTTCAGTACATCTTTAGTGTGTTTTTGTTTTGAACATAAATTGTCTTGTGTTCACACACATTTTCCTCTTTATTCTTCATCTTATTCTTCATTAATGAATATGCTTTGGCAGTGACATAACTATTTTGTAAGGAGTTATACTGCTGTAAGGTTTGTTTGAATGCAGCCCCATTCTGAATTAACTACACTGCTTTAGATAGTCCTCCACTGCTGTCTCCCAGTGCATTGCTTCACATCTGGATTGGCCGGTCTGGGTACCTGTGTACTCTCCACTACACTGGGATTATCTTGACCAGATGTCCCCCTTCTGTGTAAATGCTGGCACACTGCCAAGCATATCTGTTTGCAACTCCAGCATGTAGCAAGCTCACAGGCACCAAGTCCATTAGAGCCACCATGCTTCCATGTGACTGTGTCAGGAGATCCTGAACTTTCTTGCATTCTGGGGAGAGGAGCATGTTCACTTCTATCTTTCCAGTAGCCACTGGAATGCCAAGCTCTACTGGTGGCTAGGGGAGCAAATGAAGGAGAAGGCGAACTCTTGGGACACAGGTCAGTACCAGTGCAAGGCCAAGTAGCTGCAGCAGAATGACAAAATTGTCCAAGAGCTCTGGTAAAGTTCCCAGTACATGTGCTTACTATGAGGCACTGGACTGGATTTTTGCCTGAGAGGCCCTCGCAGACCCTTGGCATATGTTTGACAGTTTGGCCGTGGCTCACGATGTGGCAGATATGCCTTCGAAAACCACAGAGGCAGCAACAGTCTCTGACCTGGAGGAAATTCCCTCGGACAGCCAAGATCTCTTGTAATGGCCACAGCTGGGATGGAAGGGATCTCAGGAGGTCATCTGGTCTAACTCCATGCTCAAAGCAGGACCAGCTCTAACTAAACCATCCCAGCCAGGGCTTTGTCAAGCCACACCTTAAAAACCTAGAGCATCATATGTCAGCTCAGATCATTAGTTGGGTGCTCAATGAATATCAGAAAGCGAGTTTAATGTTGCAGGTCTGAATCATGCACCATGGGATCAAAGAATTGAGGTGAAAACAAGGGTTGGATAGGCAGGTGATGAGTAGGGGATTTAACATCCTGCATGCTCTCTCTTGCACACACCAGCCTCAATGGATCAATTTATGATCTAGGATACAGCTGCTCATCAATGATTCATAATGGACAAGAAAAGGGCATTCACTACCCAGCTTTGCTGCTGGTGTGGTGCATGATGGCACAGCTTCTTTATTGCGTAGGGCTCCATGTGGCAATTCATTGTCCCTTCTCCCCACCTAAAGCCCCAGCTCCTGGAGCCATGTGATTACATCAGAATCTAAACTTTTGTCCTGATTGTTGGGAAGAAAGCCTTGAAAATGTGACCCACGGATAACCAGTGCTCAGGCAGCACCTTAGCTCGCAAGCTGCCTGAAACAATAGCTCTAAAATGGGAAACTGCCCAGTGGAGGTGTTAACTCCAAGCCCCGCTTCTCTAGGAGGTCCTGCCAACAATGCCTCATACATGACTGTGTGTGTGGCAGGAGAAGAGTGCTGGATGCCTGTCTAATAACCCCAGCAGATATGTCTTAACTGCTGGTATAAGTACAGGAGGCTTCCCCCTCACCCCCGCCGCTCCTTTGTGGAAAGTGTTACCTGCTGCCATTTCTATTGATGGAAGGGAGCCCCAGGCCTCTGCCTCTTTGAGAAGGGAGGGAAAAGACACCTGCCACCACTAGTTCCAAATGGGTGATGGGGTAGGGAGGTGAAGTAAGGGCCTACACTGCTGAGTTTAGGGGAGGAGCCCTTTAAACCTCATCTGCCTGGGAACTGTAGAGATGCTTTTGCATGATGCTGTGCGGTCAGAGGCCCTGTATGAGTGAGGTTACATGAGTTGTGGCTTGCTAGGGGTCCTAAAAGGAGTATATGGGTGAAAGGATGATGGTTTTGGGCTATATGGGGGCACAGGGAGGGATGGCAAATCTTGGAGTTTGGGACAGAGAGGAAAAAGGTGGGCATAGAAGCCCAAAATGACTTAGTCTGTGGCCCTTGAAGGTGACTCACCCTGACATTTCTGATTTATGGGAGTTTGATAAATGCTTATCACCTCCCACGAGCTGTCTGGCCTCAGAACTTCAAATGTGACACTCACATCTGAGCTTGAATGAGTGCCTTTTTCCATTTGCTCTTGTGGCTACTGATGGTGGAAGTTAAGCACTTCTGAATTAGATGCCTCACTCATCTGTTCGAGCTTATAGGGTCTGGAAGAGCCCCTTAATCCTGCAAATAAGGATTTATGTGTGCTGGAGAGTAGCTCTTCAGTGCAGCAATGTGCACCAGTGCAGTCTACTCCATTTTCAAGCAGGGCTAAACTACACTAGTGCAAATTATTGCTCAAAGTGGCTTTGCCTGTCCAGACGAGAAGTTTGTCGTCAGGGTAGCTATGTGAGCTCAGATCATCACTGGCTGACATCAGCCAGTTTGCAGCTTTAGAGCAATACAAAATAAACCATGAGACTCACTCCTGGTGTCATCACAGTTAATTTTGCATATGGTGAAATGATCACATCCATATGTGATTCAAAATAGCCAGGGAGGGATGGAATAAAATAGTATAGAATGGTTTGTTACCTATGGTTAACCTTGCTTTTTTGTTGGTTTAGGTCAGATGTAATATTATTTTAGTGAAATATATATGCTGTATACAGTACATATTTTTATATCCATATGTACTGTAAGTAAGAGGAAGGTCCATGCAGATACCAAAACTATACTGGTGAGCTTTATTTCAGCGGAGGGGGTAAAAGTCCCATTTTAGAGGCCCTTGTGCATAAAAGTAGTTTGTGTTGACATATAAGGTTGGCGCCTTAATTTATATTTACTATGTGGCTAAGTTAGATTCATAGACGTTACGGTCTGAAGGGACTATCATGATCATCTTAGTTTGACTTTCTGCACGTTGCAAACCACAGACCGTCACCCACCCATGCCTGTAATAGACTTCTAACCTCTGGCTGAGTTACTGATGTCCACATTTCATGGTTTTAAGTTTTACTGAGAATTCACCATTTAAAACCTGCAAGTGATTCATGCCCCATGCTGCAGAATAAGGCAAAAAAAACCCAAGGTCTCTGACAATCTGACTCAGCGGAAAATTCCTTCCCGATCCCAAATATGGCAATCAGGGAGACCCTGAGCATGTGGGCAAGACCAGCAGCCAGACACCTGGGAAAGAATTCTCTGTAATAAGAACCCACCCCATCTAATATCCCATTACAGGCTACGGACATATTTATCGCTAGTAGTCAAAGCTCAGTTAATTGCCAAATTAGGCTGTCCCATCATATCATCCCCTCCATAAACTTATCAAGCTCAGTCTTGAAGCCAGCTAGGTTTTTTGCCCCCACTGTTTCCCTTGGAAGGCTATTCCAGAACTTCACTCCTCTGATGGTTAGAAACCTTCATCTAATTTCAAGCCTAAACTTGTTGATGGCCAGTTTATATCCATTTGTTCTTGTGTCTACATTGGCACTTAACTTAAATAACTCCTCTCCCTCCCTGGTATTTATCCCTATGATTAGGGCCCTACCAATTTCACAGCTGTGAAAAATGTGTCACAGCCCATGAAATAAGCCCTTCCCTGTGAAATCTGATCTCTCCCATGCTGCTGACAGTGCTCCAGCTGGGGTCTTCTAGCTGCTATCCCAGGCCGGGCTGGAGAGAAACAGGACTTATCCTTCACTTGCACGCTGCTTTCAGTGGGGAGATCAGACCCTCCTCCAGGGGCAGTGCAGAAGTGGGGGTGGTACATCCTTACTTCTGTGCTGCAGCAGCCCCAGAGCTGGGCTTGTGGCTTCTGCCCCAAGGCTTCTGCAGGGGCTCAGGGCTTTCACCCTCTGCAGCTCCAGCTGGGGCTTGTGTTGTCCGGGCTTGGAGCGTCTGGGCTTGGAACTTCCACCCTGCAGCTCCAGCCGGGGCTCAGGGCATCTGGGCTCGGGGCTTCCATCCTGTGGCTCCCGATGGAGCTTGGGTTGTCTGGGCTTGGAGCTTCCGCCCTGCGTCTCCAGCCAGGCCTCAGGACACCTGGACTCTGGGCTTCAGCTGGGGATCAGAGTGCTCATTTTCCAGGTACCCCCAAATTGGCTGGGGCCCCGGGCATTGGCCAGGACTAGCAGTTAGGAGCTCTCGGCTGGGGCGCTCCCTGCAGCATGGGGAGATCAGACTCACTTCCACATCCGGGAGCCTCTTTCAGCTGCAGGAAGCTCCGCGGCTGCTGCCTTCAGATCTCAGCTCTAAAGACAGTAGTCAAATGAGGGTGGCAATCTTGTAAAACTTCTCTCCCTTCCCCCCGATCCCTTTTTGGTTCGGGACCCCCACGGTTACAACACCATGACATTTCAGATCTCAAATTGATGACAAGGTTCCGTGAATGTGGTAGGACCCTACCTGTGATGTATTTATAGACAGTATATCCCCCATAGCCTTCTATTGGTTAGGCTAAACAAGCCCAGGTCTTTGAATCTCCTCTCATAAGGCAGGTTTTTCCATTCTTTGGATCATCCTGATAGCCCTTTTCTGTACCTGTTCCAGTTTGAATTAATCTTTCTTAAACATGGGAGAACTGAATTGCACACCGTATTCCTGATGAGGTCTCATCAGTGCTTTTATAATGGCATCAACACTTCCCTGTCTCTACTGGAAATGCCTTGCCTAATGTATCCTAGGGCTGCATTAGCTTTATTCACAGCCACATCATATTGGTGGCTCATAGTCATCCTGTGATCAACCAATACACACAGGTCGTTCTCCTCCTCCTGTCACTTGCAATATATATGCCCCCCACTTATAATAAAAATTCTTATTATTAGTCCCTAACTGCATGACCTCACACTCTTAAATTTTATCCTATTTCTATTACTCCAGTTTACAAGGTCATCTAGATCCTCTTGTATGATATTCCAGTCCTCATCCATATTGGCAATACCTCCCAACTTTGTGTCATCTGCAAATTTTATTAGCACACTCTCACTGTTTGTGCCAAGGTCAGTAATAATAATGTTAAATAAGATTGGTCCCAAGACCGATCCCTGAGGAATTCCACTAGCAACCTCCCTCGAGCCTGGCAGCTCACCTTTCAGTATGACCCATTGTAGTCTCCCTGTTAACCAGTTCCTGTATCCGCCTTTCAGTTCTCCTCTGAATCCCCATCTTCTCCATTTTAATTAATAATTTCCCATGTGGAACTGGGTCAAATGCCTTACTGAAGTCCAGGTAGATTAGATCTACTGCATTTTCTTTGTCTAAAGTATCAGTTATTTTCTCATAGGAAGAGCTCAGGTTGGTCTGGCATGATCTACCTTTTGTAAAACCATGCTGTATTTTATCCCAATCATCATTAATCTCTATGTCCTTAACTACTATTTTTTTCAGAAATTGTTCCAAGACCTTGCATACAATTGAGGTCAAACTAACAGGCCTGTAGTTTCCCAGATCACTTTTTTCCCTTTCTTAAAAGTAGGTACTAGCAGTATCAGCAGTACTCCAGTCAGTTTACAGATTCATTAAAATCCTTGCTATGGGGCTTGCAATTTAATGTGACAATTCCTTTAATATTCTTGGATGGAGATCATCCAGGCCCCCTGATTTTGTCCCATTAAACTGTTTTGAGTTTTACCTCAGATGTGGTATTTTCTACCTCCATATCTTTGTTCCCGTTAGCCACTTGCCCCAACCCTAAAATCTTCATTAGTCTCATTAAAATCTGAGGCAAAATATTTGTTTAGGTGCCTAGATTATTTTTAATCTCCACCCCATTGCTTTTTGGCAATTCTCACTTTATCCCTACTCTTTCTGACCTCCAAGAGGTTGTTTTCCTTGCTGATCCCTCCCATCTTCTATTCCTTGTAGGCTTTCTACTTTCTCTTAATCACCTGTTTTAGATACTTGCTCATCCAGTTTGGTCTGCAACCCTTACCTATGAATTTTTTCCCCGGGATGGAATCAGGCTTCAGATAATTTCTGCAACTTCCATTTAAAGCCTCCTCCACATTCAGATCCTTGTTTTTTCAGTTCAGCTCACTTTCCTAGCTAATTCCCTTAATTATTTAGTTAGCCCTTTTGAAATCAAGGACCCTCATTAGTTGGTGTGGAACCATAACTTTGAATAAGGTAAAAATCTCAAGTTTTAGAATGTGATCACGTAGTAGCTTGTTACCACATCCTTTAATTTTATTCAGTCCAAACTGGCTGAGTAGATTTGAAAGCTCTTAAGTTATATCAAAACAGGATGTGACAATGTAAATCAGTTTATAGCATGCGACAGGTCAATATTGAAATACTTTTTACCTCAGCTCTGTTGGCACATTTTCATTGTGTAATCCTCCATGCCTCTATTGCTACATTTTAGAGGGAGAATCTGTTTTCCGTATATCCCTTGAAGAGCACTGTGTTCTTTATTTCCACGATTCTTTTCAGGTAAGCGGTGATGCATGACCACCTCTAAATATGTGTGTGGTTCAATTTGATAGTTTTCCTCACACATACAGTTAAACAGTCAATATTACTGGATTTAAATTGAATAGTTGTGTACAGATTGTTTATTGCATTCCTTGCATGAAGACATTTATAAAAGTCTTATTTGCACATGACAAATAAAGCAGCTAGGTAACACCCACAGAAGGTTTTAGCAAAGAAACGGAGATAAGAATACGGAATTCAAAGACGGACTCACATGAGCAAGCAGATGGTTAGAAGATGATATGGTGGTTTTTGTAGGCTGAATATCTTGGTATTTAAAAATAGCTGTAACTGAAGGGTTACTATGTAACTATTTCATTAAAGAAAAAAAATCTGTTCTTACCTATTATGAATGACAATATAATCATTGGGCCAGGGAAAGTGAGCGAGAATGACTCTATAGCCCGGTAGCTATGACACTTACCTAGGATAAGGAAGCCTAAGTTCAAGTCCCTACTTCAATGGACTGATTATAAAAAGTGGAACAGCTTCAAGAGGAGTGTGAGAAACTCTCATGCCAGAATATCCCATAGCCCAGTGGTTAGGGCACTCTCCTGCAGTGTGGGAGACCCAAGTTCAAACTCCTGCTACATAGTGGAGAGGGGGAAATAACTGGGGTCTTCCACATCCCACCTGAATGCTCTAACTACTAAGCTAAAGCTTGTAAGGGAGGCCCTCTCTCCCGCACCTTCATTCTGAAAATCCTGCTTCCTCTGCTTTTGTGAAAACGCAAAACAAAATATTTCATTTCAACACTGCTGAAACAGCTGGATTAGTCTTCACTCAAACTCTCAACTGATCACTGAAAAATGTCATTTTCAGTTTGACCTAAAATATTTTTTTGATTTTTCAGAATAGCCAGCAAATCAAACACACCATTATTCACCTAGCTCTACTTCAGAAGGACTTAAGCAAAGTAGGTGAATGAGCAGCATGATGACAGATGAAATGCAGTATTGATAGATACAAAGTAACAGACTGGAGGGGAAAAATGAATATGCTTACTGGTTTTTAAATTAATTATCAACTCAGGAAAGATACCTGGGCCCCAGGACAACTTGATGAAATCTTCTGCTCAATGCTTAGCTGTAGTTAAAAAACCAAACTGGATGTTAGGATGTATAAGGAATGGAATGGAGAATACTATGGAAAATAGTATTTATGCCATTACATAAATTGATTGTATGCACTCAACTAGAATAATGTGTGCCTTTCTGGTCCCCCCATCTCAAAAAGGTTATTGCAGAAATAAAAGGGATTCAGAGAAGGGCACCAATCAATTAGGGGCATGGAAAAACTCATGAAGGAGGAGAAATGGGATTGTTTGCTGTAGAAAGGAGACATGATACAAGTATATAAAATAACAAATGATGGAGAGGGGAGATCAGGAGCGTTGGTTCTCCCTGTCTCATCACACAAACAAGGGGACACTCAGTGACATTCAAATGTAACAAATTCAACACGGATAAGAAAATACTTTTTCACTTAGTGTGTAATTGGACTGTAGAATTAAACCACAGAGAACATCATTGAGGTCAAGAACTTGGTAAAATTTCAAAGGGATGGATAATGGTATCATCCAGCATTATAACAGTAAATGCAACCCAGATTTTGGAGAGACCAAAACCTCTTAGTCTTCAGGATTTAAGACAAATCTCTAACCATTAAAATGAGACCTTCATTGGGGTAGATTATCCTGCATCTCCCACTATGGAGGTCTTGCACCTGCTCTGAAGCATCTGGAACTGGCCACTGTCAGAGACAGGATACTGGACAAGATGGACCATGGCATTTCATCCATTATGGCAATTCCTATGTTCCTAAGTACTCATAGGTATATAGTAAGAAGTTAATCTTTTTATAAAAACCCACTGTTCAAGACAAACAATCCTAAAAAAGTTTAAGATGAATCTAGCGTTTAAGCACTAACTATTAGTTAGAAATTTCTAATTATATATATATATATATATATATTATATATATATATATATCCATTGCAAGTTCAAATAGAGCAAAACACTAATAATAGAGACACTTTTGCAAAGGGCAAATTTGCCATAGAGTTACTGACCAGCGTGCAAGACTTCATTAGTTTTTCTTATTATTTAAAAAAAAAAGTACAGTGACTTCAGAATGAGAAACCCAACTGCATTTTATTAGTATTAGAAAACTATTTCATTTTCAAAACAGGGACCCATAAAAACCCTCACAGAAGTAAAACAGGTTTTCTGGTAAGTTACATTTCCCAACTTTAAGCAGTAGGATAGAGAAGTGCAAACAGGAGTGTGCTTCAATATAATAAATTGACATTTTAGCTTCCAAAAAGGGGCCTGGATGCTCTCCTAAACTGGGGCTTCCTATTTTTCAGTAGACTAATATTTGCTGGGAAGAAGTTTGTTTTCAAGACTTAATATTGGTTTAAGAAGAGTTTGCACGTTGACAGCCGTTTCCATAACAGCCCTAACTCATGCCAAATTGTTTGATACAAAGGAGTGAGTGATGACTAGGACACGTGAAAACACCACCCATCAGTAGGAAAAAACATCTTGACTCCTTTTGCAAAATGGTTTATGGTATCAAGATGTTGAACATATTCTCTGGTGCAATGCAATTATTATATTAGGGCCAAAATCAAATTTACATAGAACCACCATAACCGAGAATGGCTATCTGAGAGGCCCTAGAAGTATGTCACTCTTCATGTTGAGGCCTTTTTATGTGGTGCAAGGTACAGAGGAAGACAGTTTATGGGAGTTAGCTGTGTATTTTTACTGGTCCCAATACATATCTGTAATAGTGCAAAAACAAAGTCAGTAGTTTACAATTTAAAAATATTCCTATTTCTGATAAATTCTCATTCACTGAATTTGTGGCTCCAGATAACTTTTCAAAAAAACGCCAGAGTGAAATATTTATATAAAGCCAAATAAATTACAATAATTTTCTTGTTAAATTGGAATATGAAACAGATAGACTAGTCTTTTATACAACCTTAAAAAAAGAAAAGGAGTTTAAAAAGCCATTATTTCCTTTTGTGGGATAGAATCCTGGCTGCATTTAAAATGCAGTATACAAATGGCAATTCCATTTGGAGCTTAATCAACACAGAAATCAATATGAGCAAGTAACTCTCTATGCTGACTTGTTGGATACTGTACTTTACATTTGGGACACTCAAGGAAGCTTTCATCAAGTAGATTTGAATGTTTCAGTGAGGGATTTTTGTCATTTATTGTCAACATCTCTTCAAATGCTGCTTGCAAACCATGTGATGGTTCTACACGTCCAAATTCTTGGAGTTTCTGGGAAAAAAAAAGTTTTCAATTGAAGCAATTAAATTCACACAAATTCAGGCAGCCTTAAAATGTAATATAGAGGGTGCATTTGACAGCACAGTTGCATCCAACAGGTCAAGTCCTACACACGCAGCATTTGGGGAGAGAATATTTAAAAACAGCAATGCAATTAGCTGTAAAACCACAAATATTACTAACAGGATCTGGGTGCAGTTGTAGTTCCTAACATTTCTTTTAACTCTTTTTGAATTTCAAGTTTGTGTCCCTTTAAATTACCGTGTATATCAATTTGTGGGGGAACAAGGAAAGTTTAGCACAGCCCAAGAGTATGCACCAAAGATGGCTGAACTATTAGTACCTTGTTCTGAAGAGCTTCTAGCACATAGACGTTCACAGCAGCTGGCTCGCAAACTACATTTATGTTGAAGTACAAAGTTGCAGGAATGTGGCAGCCCAACATTCTGCAGCGAGCAAGTTTCAGGCTGATTAGTAGTCTGCTGCCGTGCATCTAGCAGTACTACTGCGCTAGGTGCATTGAACACTAGACTCTCTGACAGCAGCTCCATTCCTCACTATGTGTCAGAAGTGACCTCTGTTCCTGTTAAAGCTGAGAGGCACTGGGGTATCAAAGACACGAATAGTTCTTCCCCACCCACCAAACAGTATACAGGTAACTGCTGTTTTTAGGGCAAGACCTGCTCTTTTAACCGAGACAACAAGAGCGTGGCCTGCAGGAGCATGGAAGAAATATAGCATTCGGGATAAGATACCACAGAAATACTGTTTCTCTTGCCCTTTCTTGTGAAGTGTCCTTTTCTACCATTTGGCAAGGGGGTTGGAAGTGAAGGAGTGAACATCTTTGAAAAAAAATCAAACACTTTTATTCTAGTGCCACTTGCCTGCAGCACCAGTTTTTTGCATGACTGCAGAGGCCATGGTATTAGTCTCTGAAACTGGCTTAAGATAAAACTACTCCAGTGCTCTCGATCAAGTGGCTTTGGGGGAGAGCAGGCAAAATAAAGAACAGATCAGTTTCTGACAAAGGACACATCACACATTGCTATTTACCTTAGGGTTATGCAGCCACTCATCACCCACTGAATTAGAAAGCAGCAGCCAGCTAAGAAAGACCATGATCTAAACTAACTAAACTAATGAAGAGAAAGATGCACAAAACCATGACAAATAAGCAGCTTCAAAAAATGTTAGTCTAGGACACACAATGAGGGGAGGGAGCACTTCAGGAATATCATGTAGCCAGGGGTTTACTAAGTTACTCTTACCTATTCCTCAGTTTCATATTGAATAATCTACAGCAGGGATGTCAAACTCATTTGCTATGGTGGGCCAGATTTGAATTAAATGTACTTCAAATGGGCCATACATACCATAAATCGAAATACTAGGCACAACCATTTTTATGTAGTATTGTATTTTATTTGCTAGATATCAGCGATATAAAAACTGCAGTAAATTCACTTCTACAACTACTACTATTTTACGATTAAAAGAATCGATCAATGATTAAGAATTATAGTACTGTGCAATGCCCCAAGACCACACTGTCCCTCTCCCGCCTTTTGGAGTGCTGTGTCTTGTGCACAGAGTACACAGATCTCGTGGCAGTATGTGATGCCGTGACATCTCGCGGCGTTGTACCCCCTGGCGGCAGCGTGCGACGCCGCAAGATGTCACAGCAGCGCGCACTACCGCCAGGGGCCGGACCAAAAAGGTTGGTGGGCCGTATCTAACCCGGGGGCCAGATGTTTGACTCTCCTGATCTATAGGCTTTGGGGTTTATTCTCCAACTGATGAATACAAGCAGCTCCATCACCTACAGGAGTTCCTTGCATATGTACAGGAAATCAGACCCCTGAGGTGAAGCAGACTGCTTGAATTCACCTGTTAGTCATTCAGCACTCACCAAGGGCTCCAGTCGTGTTATTTGCTCCCTTGCCTTGCGCAGCTCCTTAAGAACTTTATTCAACTGATGCTGCAAGTTCTGGCGATCAAGTTTTTCATTCTCAAAATCTGTAGTACACATTTGGATCTGGAAATCCAAAGAGAAAAAATGAGAAGTTACATAGCTAGACCTATACAGTAAAAATTCCATGGAGATAAATTTCAATTTTTGACTGTGGTTGCACATTAATCTATTCATTTTAAACTGCAGCACTATGCAGAGGAAGGCGAAAACCCCCCAGACACTCTGCCAATCTGCCCTGGAGGAAAATTCCTTCCTGACCCCAAATATGGCGATCAGCTAAATCCTGAGCATGTGGGCAAAACTCACCAGCCAGACAGCTGTAGGAGAGTAAAGAGTTAAAAGCTAGACAAACAGTCAGGACTAAGTTACAGGGAACGGGGTCATGGCATGGGCAAACCTTGTTTCTGCTAAATGGTATGAATTCTAGTTAGTCTGTTATCTCTCTTTTTTCCCTCCCTTCCTAGCCATTTGTGCAGGGGATGAGGCTAACAAAATAACTATCTCCCCTCCTGCTCAAGGCCTTTGGTGGGAAGAGGGCATTGTCTTCCTTCCCCCCTGGCGTACCTTTACTTCAAAAAAATGTTAATGTAAAATTAATAGGTTTTAAGGTGATGTATCTGCCCTCTGTATAGTAACCCTATAAACAACGTACAGGGGCGGGTATAATTGTATTCATCATGTAGTTGTTAATATTCATTTTATAGGTGTCAATGTAACCAAATAAGGGTCTATGGGGAGTTGCTGAAAATGTATACATTTACATACTGTTATAAATAAAAGAATTGTAAAGTAACCCCCTCGTTGCTCACTCACAGCATCGAGGTGGAATGAGCAGGCAATAAAGGGTTCCGTCTCCCCAATCCGCCCCAGGGACAACCTGTTTGATTATTTCTAACAACACCCAAGAAAGAATTCTCTGTAGTAAGTCAGAACCCCCCCATCGAACATCCCATCACAGGCCACGGACATATTTACCACTAGTAGTCAAAGATCAGTTGATTGCCAAATTAGGCTGTCCCATCATACCATCCCCTCCATAAACTTATCAAGCTCAGTCTTGAAGCCAGCTAGGTTTTTTGCCCCCACTGTTCCACTTGGAAGACTATTCCAGAACTTCACTCCTCTGATGGTTAGAAACCTGCATCTAACTTTAAGTCTAAACTTCTTCATGGCCAGTTTATATCCATTAGTTTTGTGTCCACACTGGTGCTGAACTTAAATAATTCCTTTCCCTCCCTGGTATTTATCTCTCTGATGTATTATAGAAAGCAATCATATCTCCACTTAGCCTTCTTTTGCTTAAGTTAAACAAACCACACTCTTTGAGTCTCTCTCATAGGGCAGGATTTCCATTCCTTGATTCAACCTAGTAGCCCTTCTCTGCACCTGTTCCAGTTTGAATTTATCTTTCTTAAACATGGGAGACCAGAACTGCACACAGCATTCTAGATGAGGTCTCACCAGCGCCTTGTATAACGGTACTAATATCACCCTCTCTCTACTGGAAATACCTCACTTGATGCATCCTAGGACTGCATTGGCTTTTTCCATGGCCACATCACATTGTCATGGTCACTCATGGTCATCCTGTGATCAACCAATACACCCAGGTCCTTCTCCTCAGTCACTTCCAACTGTTGCATCCCCAGCTTATAGCAAAAATTCTTATTAGTCCTTAAATGCATGACCTTGCACTTTCCACTATTAAATTTCATCCTATTTCTATTACTCCAGTTTATAAGGTCATCCAGGATCTTCTTGTATGATATCCTGGTCCTTCTCTGTATTAGCAATACCTCCCAACTTTGTGTCATCTGCATACTTAATTAGCACATTCCCAGTTTTTGTGCCAAGATCAGTAATAAAAAGGTTAAATAAGATTGGTCCCAAGACCGATTCCTGAGGAACTCCATTAATAACCTCCCTCCAGCCTGACAGTTCACCTTTCAGTATGATGCGTGGTAGTTCTCCCCTTTAACCAGCTCCTTATTCACCTTTCAATTTTCATATTAAATTCCCGTCTTTTCCAATTTAACTAATAATTCCCCATGTGGAACCTATCAAATGCCTTACTGAAATCTAGGTAAATTAGATCGACTGCATTCCCTTTGTCTAAAAAGCAAAACAAAAAAAATCTGTTATCTTCTCAAAGAAGGAGATCATGTTTGTCTGGCATGATCTACCTTTTGTAAAATGTGTTGTATTTTGTCCCAATTACTGTTACCCTCGATGTCCTTAACTACTTTCTCTTTCAATTTTTTCCCAAGACTTTGCATACTACTGAGGTCAAATTAACAGGCCTGTAGTTACCCGAATCACTTTTTTCCCTTTCTTATAAATAGGAACTGTGTTAGCAATTCTCCGGTCATGTAGTATAGCTTCTGAGTTTACAGATTCATTAAAAATCCTTGCTAATGGGCTTTCAATTTCATGTGTCAGTTCCTTTAATATTCTTGTAAGGAGATTATCCGGGCCCCCCGATTTAGTCCCATTAAGCTGTTTGAGTTTGGCTTCTACGTCGGATGTGGTAATTTCTACCTCCATATCCTCATTCCCATTAGCCACCTTGCCACTGTCCCTAAGCTCTTCATTAGCCTCATTAAAAACTGAGGCAAAGTATTTGTTTAGATATTTAGCCATGTCTATATTATCCTTAACTTCTATCCCATCCTCAGTGAAAAGAACACACATTTTAGTTTGTCTGTTCTTAGAGAGTGTTGAAGTTAGTTGATGTTTTAAAGATAGAATATTAGATTTTCATTTTAACTGACATAGTAGAGTTCACATGTTTATAGTTGACTATTAATTATATAGACACGGTAACATCTGCTTAAGTTACTGTATTAAGTTTCTCTAGTTCCTTGTTAAAAATTTGCTTTGACAAAATAATTCAGTGATGTAAACAGTCAGAACAAAAGCTTATTTCTTTAAATAGGTTGGAAGGAGAGGTTGTCTATTGAAATAGTTTGTTTATAAAACAGCATAGATTTAAGATTGTAAGGAAGTGTCCATATGATTTCAGAACAGCTTTAAAGCAAAATTGATTTTATCCAAAACCTGTGTATAATCGGTAAACCTGCAATTAGACTAATATTACCACCAATAATGTTGTACTACAGAGCAAAGCAATACTAGGGAAGGCAAAGATTATTTTCCTCCATGTGGGGAAATCTACTACAACAGCACTTTGACAAGGGTTAACTGGGGAACTAAAAATTCATATAGAATTTTTGCAGCCTCCTGTCAGAGAAGTCTCACATGTATATTTGAACTTTGTTCTCACAGACATTATACTGAGAACGCTCCAAAGTTAAAATATGAATGAATTGCTGCTTTTATCAGCCATCAACTACCAATTCTTAACTTGCACTCTGTAGACATCATATTTTAAAAACCCTTGTACATAACCCAATACGTGCATAATACAATTTAAAGATTTTAAGAGTCACAGGCATTAATATACCTTATTAAACGAACTAGAACTTTAGAAATGTAATTTGGTACCTGTTGTTCCAACAAAGCTATCCTTGTGTGTTCCTCTTGTTGTTTTAACAAAGACTTATGAAGAAGTTGGACCTGTAATGTGGAGAGAAGGCATGCAGTAAAACATGGAAGGCATTTGTAACAATAACTTCCACATATAGCAATTATTAAATCTCTAAGAATGACTAAAAAATTTTTTTTTATAACAACAGGATTGACTAGAAGTTTACATATTCCACTGCCACAGGAAATCTCTCTTACATAGTACCCAGGCCAGATTAACTTCCCTCCACTCCTCTTCAGTGAAATGAAGTTCCACTGACGGGAAACATGTTTCCTGAAAGTTTTTCTAGATGATTAGGATTCAAATCAATATCCACTGAAGTCAATGGAAAGTGTATTGACTTCAATGGGCTTTAGATCAGGCCTTTGGAATCCAAGAAATTAACTCCATGTTGCCATGTGCAAATATTCCTCTCATCCAAGGACCTGAGTCTGAAGCATTAGGTCTCTTCCTTCTCCTAGTTGCAGCCCTGTCTTAGTGGGGTACCCCTCAGAAACAGCAAAACATAGATATTGTTGCATTTCCCCTGAGGGAATGTTAGATGTTATGTGGTCATACTATCTAGCTACATGCAGAAGGAGGGGCAGGAAGCAGCAAAATCTTCAGCAGAAAAACCACTTTGCACAGGGTGGGTGGTTGTGTCACAATCTTCAAACTCCTCCACGCAGGGGAAGAGACTGCAGAATCTTCATGAATGCAAAAAACAAGGGGCAGGCAGTAGAATTTTTTAAGACAACCATACAGGAGAAAAACATGGTAATATCTTCCCCCATGATGGTGGTGGGGAGTAGGGAGTGAAGAGGAAGAGGGAAATAAGTCATAGGGTTCAAGAAAAAGGAGGAAGAATTAAGGTATCCATGATTTTTGTGAACACAATGAATTGCTCCTACTGCTTTAGCCAGCGTTTGGGATATAAAGGTACAGTGTACTACCACATGCATAAGTGAAAAATGGGGATGCGGGTGGTAATAGACACAAGCAGCAGCAGATAACAACAAACAGTTTTACTCCAGTAACTCTTACAGCATTAGAAAATTAGCTAAACTCTATAGAGTTCCCTTGGCTCCACAGAATCCTGCAGCCCTCATGGCATCTGTTGCCAACTGCTTGTCCAGACGCACACCCAGATTCCAGGTCAATATCCAGATGTGCCTCCCTTTGGCCTCTATATATAGTTTGCATCAGGTCCATATTCCTGCTGACCTAAGGTCCAAAGGGAGTCCAGCTTTGAGCAGTCAAGTAGTACAAATAGCACTGTGTGTCCTGTACAAGAAACCAATTTACAGTACCTAAAATCTGATACTGATGACAGTGTTTCAACAGGGCTGGCCAAAGCATAATCTGGTGGATTTTTAAAGATTCTAATAATTGGTGATGGTGGTGAAGAAAGCGCTAGAGGAGATTTCTAATGCTGTCTACACTGTGAATTAAGTTGGTTTAAATGCTTTTCTCAGCAGATGTGGATTCCTAGTGTAGACCAGGCCTAAATGTTTACGGAAAGCAGATGATGTTTAACAGAGTAAAACAGTTTAACCATTATGACACTCTTTTGTACTTAAGGAGTTGAAATTATATTTAACTCTTTGCTAATGTATATAAACTCTCATACTGGATCCATTACCTGAGATAAAAGATCTTCAGTCTTCTTCTTTTCTTCTTTGAGCTTTTCTCTGGTAGTTTCATTCTCTTGCTTTAACTTTTGTATTTTATCTCCTTTGATTTTATTTTCATCTTCTAGAGTCTGCATAGCAACATTGCGTTGTGACTGCAATACGCTATTTAAACTTATTACTTCTCGTTTTGTTTCTTCATATTTCTTTTTGAATTCGTTAAGTTCAGATGTCAGCTGGCTTATAGTTTGTCGCTCAGTATCAAGATCATTTTTGGCAGTCAGTAAGAGCTGGTCATAATATTTTTGTTTTTCTTCTTGAAGGTAACCTTCACAAGACAGAAATAAGAAAACAGTGTATTTTCTAAACCATTGTTTCTTTGATGACACTGGACTAGATTCTGTGTCATACCTTAGGGTAGCTTTATGCAATTTATATGATCTCTGGATTCTGGAATGCTGCAAGGGCCAGATCATCCCGCAGCATAAATTAGAATAGATTATGATGTTGCTTTAATTTATGGTAGCATCCTAAGAGCCGCATAGAGTGTAGCAACCCAGACCCCCTATAATGCTCAGTGCTACAGGCACATCCCCAACAACTCTTACATGGCAAGGCTTGTGAGGGAAGACTGCATTTGGACTGCTTATGTTGACCCCATGTGACTCTAGTGCTGGAGGAATTCTCCCCCAGACCCTTGAGGCTCTTGTATGGCTCCTATACACTAACACATTGGTATATAGAGGGTGGAGTGGTCCCCATCCTCCACACAGGATTCTCAGTTCTGGATTTAGGCTTCAGAATACAGAGGTTGCAGAACTCCTACAGTTCAGGATTTTGTTAAGTCAGCATGAACAGGGTAGAGTGTGAGCAGGCCGCCTACTGGCTATCACATGCCACCCTCTTCAGATTATACAGCATCAGTTTCTCCTTGACATGAGCTGAAGGATCTTGTGCTTTTGTGATCTGCACTGCTGCAGCTCAGAATACACCCTTTGATTGTAAGTGCCAGCTTCCTAGCCAATGACTATTGCTTAAGTCAGGGCTTGAAAAGTGTACCAGACACTAATAGCCCAAGAACAAGGCTTACTACCCAGGGTGAAAACACCAGTGTAGCCACACACTTTCCCTTGAAAGTCATATCCTCTGTAACTGAAAAGGAATGAAGAGAGTTGTGTAGTTTCTTGTACACTATATTTACCTATAACATCAGCTTTCTATTTAATAACTGTTTTAAAAATGTAACTTACTATTCAGGCTAATCACACTGTAGAAACAATGTTTGTTGATCATATTTAACAAATCCCACAGCATTAATCTAATCTGTTTACTGAACTGTGTTTGACCTCTTGGCTTTTAAAAGGGCAAAGGTTTTCTTCTGCTTTACACATGCTGCTATGATGGGAGGAAATTTGTCTCCAGTATCCTAAACTTCCCTCAGCTTTTTGGCTGCTTCAAGGGAGGATTCCTGCTACTCCACCTCTCCTTCACAGGCTCCATTTGGAGATCCCTTCCTAGAATATTCCCAGTGCCTTCCTCTGCTGTGGCTCATGAAGTTGACCTGACTGTAAATTTCAGTGCTGCCCTCAAGGATCTATAAAACCAGCAATGGAAACTTACATCTTCAGCATGTCAGCTGGAACTTTTGGAAGCTCAGTAGCAGCACTAAAGCTGTCTGCCTGCAGCCTGAAGAGCAGAGCATTGGATTGGTTCAGCTTTGGAAGGCTCTCATGGTGCATAAAGGCTAGAAGACTTTCTTATTTAAAATCAGTTTCTGCAGCAAATGACATCACCCTGCTAAGTTTCCTATTTGCCTGGAATGAGGATTTTTCAGTTCCTATCTTAAGTTTGTTTTGGGCAGGCTACCTGCTTCAGCAATACAGAAAGAGGGAGGGATGGGGGGGCTTTTTTTTTTTTTTTTTTTTTTTTTTAAACAAAGACACTGTTCCTGGATTCTGTTTGGGGGCTCTATCATATCCACCTCTGACTTGTATAGTAGGAATCTTATAAAAGTGAAACTCGACTCCTCTCTAGTTGTTTTTTCCCCTAATCCAGAGCCTCGTCGTTACTGAAGAGAGACGGGGGATTTTGCTACACTGACTTTTCAGATTCTCTTCTCCAGTGAATAGATCCAGTATGCCTGGGTCTAATGCTGCACTTAGTTTTTCAAGCAGCAGCACAGTGAATAGTGGCATACCCAGCGGGGGTTGGAAGGCCAGGCCCCTGGGTGCCGGTCTGTGGGGGGGAGGCACTGGGCCGGCCCTTCATGATGTGTAGGGTGCAGGAGGCTCTGAGGGGCACAGAGCCTCCTGTGCCTCCCACCCTCCCCCGACTTGAAGGGCTGGCCTAGAGCACACTTACCCACCACTCCAGCCCTGCAGCTGGCTCAGATGGGATGGCCTCACTCCCCAGCCTGGGAGGGTTGGGCAGGCCCTTCATGACATGCAGGGGGGGGGGGGGGCCGAAGCGGGAGCAGCTGCCCCTTTGCTTCCAGCGCTCAACAACACCCCCCCCCCCCCCATGAGGCCACCCCATCCAAGCCAGCACCGGGCTGCGGGGCTGCAGTGACGGATAAGTGTGGGGGGACACGCCAGGCCGGCCCTTTGCAATAGGTGGGGGATGGGGAGCGCAGGAGGCGCTGAGGGACGCCTCTGAGCGCCTCCCCCCCCACTGTGTCATGAAGGGCCAGCCCAGCCCTTCTCCCCGGTCCGAGCCGGCGCTGGACTGCGGGGCTGCAGTGGGAGAGGTGGGCGCCAGTAGTGTGTAGTGCTGATAGACCTCCCAACCACTTTTAAGGAGCCAAGTGAATTCAGGGGGTCTAACCAAGGTGCTTTTCATAAATACTCCAGTCAGCCCTGTGACTCTGCTTGGCCCCTCATAAAAAACCTGAATTTCTTTTTGACAGGCACCATTTGTTCAATCTATTAGCAATGTAACTACTTTATCCAATGCCAAGCATTCAAATACAGGTGTACTGTTTTTTGGAACAGATTGCCACTATTTACTGGTATCTGAACTGCTGGTTAATATTTAAAGGACCTGAATCAATATGCAAGTATTTTAAAAAGCAAAACTGCCTTTTGCTTAACTAGGTTATGGAGCAGTATAGGTTAGTGACAGACCCTAATAATATTCCACTGATGATTTGAAGAAGCTATTATATTTTCATTTTAAGAGTTAAAGTTCACATTTCAGTTATGCTAGAAAAATAGGCTAGGTGCAAACATATAGAAAGACCATGATCTCTCTCTGACAGTGGCTTTGCTTTTAAGGAGCTTGCTTTGTAATATTAAGGGTCAATAAGAACATCTGTTTGAAGCAATAGCAATATAGAGCTCTCCTGTGATGCTGCCTTTAATCTGGACTCTGTACTCGAACACACCACAGGGAGCCTAAGCAAGAGTAAAGGTGCAGTCTGAAAGCTTACCCGGGCAGGTTAACATCCAGGAGCAGATTTGTTTGTTTGTTTTTTTTATACCAAGGAAAAGGCAACCCTGAAATGCATAGTTAAGGAGAATCATGGCAAAGCAATTTCTTAGTTTTGCTTGGTTATTTGATAAATGAGAGAGAATGGTGCATGCAAGCATGTGGAAAATAGGCGGAGAACTTTCTAGTGACCCTTGGTCCCAAATAATTTTTGGCAACCCAATTCCATGTCAAATTTGAGATAAATTGGAAGATGCACAACACCTGTCTCTGGCCCATTCTCTTGCATCAGCACCAATTTACTTCTCTAAATAATCAGCACTCAACAATTGATATCAGTTAACTATTGTTTGAAACAGTGCTATGCTCTTAGCACTCCTCCTGCCCTTTAGTTTATCAAGTATCTGGTCACTTCTTGCAAGATAGCTAATCTTACTGCTTCCCAACAAAACAGTTCCTACAAACAATGAGTGAACCAGTCAGAAAAGCTATTCATGCAGAAAAGCTATCCTAACAAAATAAAGTTTTTATAGTTATGTCACTTGTAGACTATAATTCCTTGACTTTTATTTCTTCTTGTATTTCCCTCTCCGATATGTTTGTCAACTGATTTGTTCATGTGGTTCTACATCCAAATCATGACCACATATTTCATCCCATTCATTACTACTTTTTCATTCAGGTAGAGCCCCTTAGAAAGAGGGGCCTCCTCATCTTGGTGAGGGACAGCTTGTTTATCAAGTGCATAATCGCTGATGTCCACAATATTCATTTCTGTAGCCAATCTGGCTGGAAGTACCCAATGCAGCGCCTCAAAAACGAGGTCAGTTTGTCTGCTATTTACTTGTTGCACCTTCACACACTTTTTCCTGCCACGGAGCGGTAACGCAAGACAGACATGTGGATAATCTAAATCAGACTGAATGAGATCTATCATGGATACCCTGTTCACTTTTACTCCACTTCTTTCCCCAAAAAGCAGGTGTACTGTCTTGGTTTCTCTAAAATCTGTAGTAATGCAATTCTGCAACTCCCAATGTTCAAATATAGATACTAGGACAAGTGCTGCTTCCAGCAAAAGCTTACCAAATTTATACCAGTCCATGTCCTTAACTCATCTAGCCAAGAGAGCATCCTGGGATAGCAGTTCCCAAAAAACAAGTGTACAGAGTGGAACTCTCATCAAGTGGCAGTGTGTATCCTGGGATATCTAATTTCAGTTAAAGGAAGGAATAGCTTAACCAGTTACAGCAGTGTGGTTAGAAAAAATGTCGGGGATACAACACTTGTTCTGTGGGAAGGGCCAGACTTTCTTTTATTAGAAGGTGCAGTGGCTACAGTATGTTTATGACTATACAAGCACAGCAGATTTCCAATTGATGTCAATGGGATGTTAAGATCAAAAGGTGAAGTGTGGCATCATTGATTCAGTTGATTTAGCCATTAGTATCATTCACTAGGAAGATACACTCTCCTAGAGGACCACCATTATTTTTTGTTCTTTATTTCTCTTGCTACACTATCTTTGGAGTCTTTACTCTTTTCTTGCCTCCAGCACTTCCTAATTCCCAGCTCTATGGGTTTTACTCAAATTCTTCCTTATTCCATCCACAAAAACAATCAATGCAATAATATTAACATTTTAAATGTCATGAGGCTTTTGGGTCAACCTCTTAGTGAGCTTAATTGGAGGGAAAATAAAGGAAAGTTGACATCACACCTGCATTGTTTCAAGCTGCCTGCAAAGTCAGGAGAAAGCAGTACAACAGTTAAACTGGGTTCATATTTTAGTGTTTTCTTTGCAACAATGAGGTCTAGAAACTTGCTTCACCCCTGCAGATTCTGAATACACAATATAGGCAAAAAATCCATTCAGTGGGCTTGGTATTTGGCATACACTTTAATTCCTGTGGCAGGTTGGGTTAGAAGTATCTGACTTGGTTGCTAGAAGAGGTGGCACATGGTTCAGTGTCATCAATCATCAAAAAATCTGGTACATGAACACAAACCAAGGTTTTAGCCAATGATCAAGATGCCCTGGTTTGAGGCATGGTCCACCCTTGCTTTTTATAGGTCCAGATCAGGCAGCTGTCAGTGAATGGGAGATGGTCAACACCATTTTACAGAACTTTTCTTGTGCTGTAAAAATTGTTTGTTCTTAGATATGCAAACTCTTCGTACGAGTCATCTTTTACAGTGTGTATTTTGGAAAAATAAATCCACAACTAGGCAACACTGGTCAGGAGTGTAATGCACAGGATGAGTGGCAAATTGATGTTTGCTTAAAAGAGCACTATTTCTGCGAACAGAATGCCAAGTTAATGTCAAGAAAAAGTCCACCTAGAAGTTTGATTGCTGACTTTTTATGGTGAGTTTAGCACTGAGCAATAAAAAGTGTTTTCTTGGCACATGCTGAAGCAGATATGAATAGCAAGAAATTCGGGGGATTCAGTTTTCAGTATAGCAAGGTAGCAATAAACTCTTGAAAGTCTGGTACGTACAACCTTTCCCCTTCATCTTTCAGCATGAAGGAATTGAAAGGATTAAGCAATGCTTAAATTCTAGCATTAAATTAAGGATTTTTTTTTGTTTCTCAGACTTATTCTATCAAATGTCACAATATAATTTGAGAGACAAGGTGGGTGAGGTAAAATCTTTTATTGGACCAAATTCTGCTAGTGAAAGACAAGCTTTCGAGCTCCACAGAGCTCTTCTTCATGTCTGGTAAGAAGAGCTTTGTGGAGTGTGAATCTTGTCTCTTTCCCCAACAGAAGTTGGTCCAATAAAAGACATTACCTCACACATCCGCCTTTTGTCTCTCATATCCTGGGACCAACACTGCTACAACAATACTGCAAACAATAATATAACTCATGATTTTTGTGCACTTCTAAAGGAAAGTTTAAATTAATACCTTCTGCAGTGGCTTCTTTTGCTTGCTGTTGGTTAACTGTTTCTGACTGCTGCTCAAGTTCAAAGATCCTTGCCAACAGTCCCCTGACATATGCTTCACGCTGCTGGTCATATAACAGCCACTGCTGGTTTTTCTCCAGAGCCTTCATGGAGGGGAAACACAGTATTAGTCACATTTTTAGAACCTTACCAACCCATTTTCTTTCCAATACTCAAAAATACAGCCAAGGAAAGCTAGTTAATTTCTAGTCTGCAAGATCTAGTAAATTTGTTGCATTAAGTAATTTCAGTTTTATATTCACATCTCTGCTGCCATATGGAAAATGTTAAGTGAGTTTGCTGAAGTTCTTAATATTAGATTATAGTTTTCCACTGCAGCAGTTTGAATTTATCTACATCTGTACTTGTTCTGCTAGTACAGATTAGTTTATCTATTAAAGTAGGAAAGGCTACTTAAAGCCAGGTACTGAGGAGTTAATTTGAAATGAAAGAATAATTACCTAATACTTTTTGGAGAGTTTGATTTAAATAACAGTCCCTAAGGACAGAATAAACCAAAGCTAAAGTTTACATGGTCATTTTTGAACAGATTGTTCCACTTAAAAAAAAAAAAAAAAAAAAAAGTAGTTTGCAAAAGTGAAAACTTTGGATTTTTCAAGCTGTAATATATAAAATGCACCTTGTCTAATCAGTCCCCAAACATTCAGGAAGTATTTTCCTCTAAGAGGAGGTTATACATGAAAAATTAGTAGTAAATTAAAAGCTGAGCATATCTCAAACTCAAGCGAACAGCAGAAGGCTACTCACAAATTTAACTATGGAAAGAGTAATATTTCCATAATGTAAATTGAGATCCCCAAACATTGTGTTATCAAATTATATCATATACCAACACATCCAATCTTCAAGGTTTCTCTCGCCCATAGATTTAACAATATGTGTTTAATGAAAACTGTATTTGCTTTTTGATGCACTAAATATTGATATGCAACATCTCCCATTTACTAATTTCTTTAAGTGAAAAGTCTGTACTGTAAATATTGCAATATAGGGTGAAGAGCAAGAATACTGAAACTTCAGGATGTAAGTTTCCCTAAATGTACATCTCTGCCATAAAGAAAATTTTCTCTGTTTACATAGTTATCTCCCACAGAAACTGGTCTGCCAATACTGAAACCAATATTTCAATGTAATAAACAGTCCTCTGAATAGATAAGTGGGAAACATTTCACTAGATTTTGGAAAATTGTGTAATTTATGACACAGAATATGATAAACTTCAACTGAAAACATATTAAGCTACAGCTTCAGAGGGGACGTGGAAACATTCATATGTTTGATTATTGAATGTCCCAATTAGAGAGGACTCAAGTTTTAGTAATTCAGTATGTTAATATGCATCCTACCCTGTCCAAGATTTGGTCATAGTCCAGTTTGTTAGTCCTCAAGTAGAAAACAAAAAGTTAATTTTTTTACTTAGTCTTTTCCACTCAATGCCAAAAGGAATGTGTAAACATGGGTGCATAGTTTGAGATTTAAGTTAGCTATTGTTAAATAATGAAATTTTGTTAGTCAGGAAACCCTGTAAAATTAGGATGAGAGTATACTCGCCATCTGTTAGGAACAGTTGGCAGGGATTTCTGGCACAGATTTTAACTAATATAATATTTAGAAGTGTGTGTTAACAAAACTCAGTTGTCTAGATCCTAAGCTTACACTGATCAGCTGCTTGTTGGTAATACTGTATAGCTACATATATACAAAATTATCCAAACAAATTTAAATAGGAGATATAATGTTCCAGGATTAAGATAGCCAGGGTAAACTGCTATAGCCAGTTCAGACAAGTTTCTCTGTCAAGATCAGCCAAGGGTTGCTTATTTTATAGTGCAGTTTATAACAATGCATATTAAATGTCAAAAGGGGAAGTTTAATGTGTGCATGACATTATTTCAATACATAAAGATTATAAAATTAGTTACAAGGGTGCATGCATCACTATTGACTAAGATCTCAGATAAGATATCCTGGGAAAGTCCCAATGTTTTAACTCTAGTATATTTTGGAAATGCTAAATGAAGTCATAACAGATATAAGACCACACCTATTTTACTGTTTTAAAAAGCAGCAACAGCACAGTACTTTTTGGGGAGGAGAAGGGTATAAACTTACCTCCATTTTATTCATGGGAAAGGGAAGCAGAGCTGTGAAATTGACAAGAATGACAGCCAACAGCCGATGTCTACACAGACACTGCATCACCCTAACTACACTGACATAAACCTACGCCTCTCGTTGAGGTGGTTTTATTATGTCAGCATAGCAGGGGAGTTACATCGGTGGGAGGAGCATTTCAGTGTGTATGCATCCACTGTTTTGTTGACAAAACTATGTAGTGTAGACAAGGCCTAAGACCATATGAGCCGCAGCAGAGCCAATTTCTTGCTTTTAACCCAATGCTCAAACTTAGAGACAACACAAGCAATGTGGTCTCAGTTAATGGGTTTTCATATTTAGATCTGAACTTCCCCATTTCTGAACTTTAAGTAGGAGTTAAACATTGTATTTGAAAGTGCTTCCACTCCTCACCTTCCTTGTTAGCATGTAAGATTCCAAGATGGAATGCTTCCAAGGACCTGTCAGCAGATTCCATAAGTTTTTAGCAAGTTTGTCTTTGATTTGTGAGAAGGCAATGATTTTCTTAGTTCCTTCATAATGGATCACTGTCAACTTGATTTTTTCTTTAAGTGGGCTCATAGCTATTTTCTGATGGGCACTCTTATATGCCTGCATTTTTTTTAAATAAAGAGTAATTTAAATTGTATATGGGTTTGTTCTGCTCCACTAGTGATGTATTTTGGACAGGGCTGAAATCAACACAATGTGTTCAGGCTCCCCCTTTTTTCATTTGCACTCCTTGGTTCTCAGTTTTAGTGTAGCTATTACTGGCAAATACCCATTGACCAGGCCTGGAAAGAACACATGAGAGCAGTGGCATCCTAATAGTGCAGGAAACCTGAAGTACAATTGCAGGACAAAACTAATGAAACTGACTATATGCATAATGTTGTCAAAGGCACAGAGTAAAACTGCAAAAATAGCATACTATTCTTACGCCTTGCAGTTGTAGTAACCTCAAGGATTACTTTTAACAATTGTAGGTTTGATATTTTCAGTTGGAAATAGGTCTTTCAACTTTCATTTCAAGTGTGCTATGGATTGTTTACATTCTCATGCATCTTGAGATACTTACAATAGTGAATATACAATTTAGAATGTTATAAAAGAAACTTACATCTTTCAATTGTTTTTCAACTTCATTAAGATTACTTGGCGATGCAATGCAGTTCATTACAGCTTTCTGCAGACAAATAAGAATGTGTTAATCTGTTTTTCCTCTAGAAAAGTGTACTCTGTCAACTAATCTTATAGTCTTGTAAGACAGAAGCACTTCCAGTCACAGATAAAAACCAACACACATAATTCTGATGTCAGGAGGATGCCCAAAATACTCCTATAACCACAAATGTATTCCAAGTAGCAAACATTTTGATTCACATGCTTGTATTTGTCTGCAAAATGGACTTAAATTCTGTGGTGGAACCCTGGTTTCATAGATTTTAAGGCCATTCTAGTCCAACCTCCTAAAAGACACTGACCATAGCATTTTGCTTCAATTCCTTCATCATGACCATAACTTCTGGTTGAGTTAGCATATATATTAGAAAGACATCCAATTTTTGTTTCTGTGGCACTGCTGTGTTGTGCTGTAGCTTGTGATAAGGTAAGAAAATTGAGGGCTAGTTTAATATCAAAGTCAGTAAAGTATTTCTTGTTATGTTCAATTTTGTTCAGTTCTAGAGTTGTCACTGTGTTGCAGATTTTTTTTACTGATAATTCAGAACTGCTGGGGGAAGGTGGAGGTTTCAACAGCTATGAGAGGCTTTTTAGCACATTGGAAGGCACGGGAGCCAGTATGGGATTGTGGGAATGAGAGGGACAAAAGGCAAGGGAGGAAGGACATAATTAGCTAGGTGTTTCTGTAAAAATGATCAGCAGTAAAGTAGCACTGACATTTAAGCAGTCTGAGAGTTTCAGGGCTGAGACCCAACTATGACCCAACAGCAGTTTCATAGTTTATAGGCATCAATGAATTAGTTTACACTGTTCATATTTTGAAGAACCTTCCAACTGACATATACTAGAAGTTATTTTTTTAAAAAGATACAGGGGAGATTGTCAGAGGCAAAATATGTGAGCAGGACACCTAAATCCAATTTATATACATGAAGCATAAAATATTAAATCCTGAATACTTGTTACAGAGGTATTTTGATTAAAAACTTCTTGTTTCTATAAATATTAGAACTCAGTATCAATGACATCTGGACACAAGTATTTCCTCATTTTTTCCTAATGTTATACCTGCTACTCTTACACCACCTAGCAGTTGTAAGAAGCATTACAATACATATTTTCAAGCTTTTGAAGACATCCAATCAAAAAGTTTGTCTTTTATAAATGAAGTGCAGAAAAGGTAATTTGAAAGGAGAAGACTTCTATTAACACAAAATTATTTTGGTAATGAGTCTGCTCCACAGATAAAACAATCCCGTGTTTTTGCAACAATTGCTTCTGTGGTAGTTAGTCTGTTTCCATTCGGAATAACTAGCCAAGAACATGTGGGGTATTGTTTTAAGATTTCTGACAGAAAAAAGTAATCTAGTGGATAGGATATTATTCCACTCTTATCTGCCCTCTGGTACTTCGTATTTAAGATTAGGTAGGAATCCTTCAGATAACTGACTGCTAAGTGGATCTCTCAGCTATGGTTCTGCAGGAAAACTAGCACAGACTAGCAACAGAATAATTCTTGGGTCTATGACACAGCTGTAAAGACACTAAAAACTGGCTGCTGTAGGCACAAAAATTCTTTGCCCTGGCTCTCCAATGGATGTTTACTTAGGATTTGCCATCCTCAGCAGATCAGGCTTGTTGTTAAATAGGATAGCTCCTTACAGGGACAAAGTCTATTGCTAGTTATTTCCACTGAAGATTTATGCTGCACACAATGTAGCATGAGTTTGTTAAACAAGACCAATGCAAAAATAGTATCTTTCCTGCAGGCAGGCAGAAAACGCCACCTTCTTCTTTCAATCCTTCCCATTTTGTTGCAGAAATGCTAACTAGAGTTTAACACTGAAACCAGAGATATTTGGATCCATTGTCACATTATCCAGAAGAAAGGAAGCAGGCTACTGCATTTAACCATAGCCTTAAGCTGTGCACTTACCCCTGAGAATATCATGTTGCAGCTGCCGAACCTGGAGGGCATGAAGATGTATGACTATAGCCAAGTTATGACACAGAATGAAGTACAAGCTCCTGGCCAGCTGTGAATTGAAAGCTGCATTTTTGGAAACAGTGGCCAAGTATTCAGTAAGGAATCCTTAAGGATCCCGAAACTATGAACTGTGCTAGGTAACGGCAGCTTTCCTCAGTAGGTCACACTAAGATAATGGTTACTATTCAAAATACTATTTTTCTTCCCGCTGATTTTGCTCTGATTCACATTGTCAGTTACTTTTAATCCAGGAGCTGATCTGAGTTAGGCGCATAGATATTTGGTAGTGCAATTTTTACTTTGGAAGTAACTGAGAACTGGGCACTGTCAGTGTCTTGCCTGGCCTCAGAGAACATTGTAGGTATGTTGCACTGCAATGTAAGCCCAGGCTTATTGTCAGCAGACCCTGGGCTAGAGAACCCAGGGCTTAAGCATCTACACTGATTGTTAAATTTACATTAAGAATTTTCTCACATGGCCTCAAACCTGAGGCTCCAGTGTCCACAGTGCAGCAAACAGACCCAAGTCAAACCAACCATATCTGACTCCCTAGCACCCTCTCAAAATGTGGCCACTCTAGCACTTTGACCATGGCGCAGTGTGGGAAAACTTGACTGTACACCCTGCATGTTACAGGAAACTTGAACAGCCCACCAACACATCCTGCTGAGCAGTCATTTCGGTCTGTGCACTCCCAGCTACCAGAGCCAACAATATGGAGGAGGCGCCTTTTGAAGAACTCCTGTTGCTTGGGCTTTCACTCCTGTGTCTGGGAACAGGCAGAGCTTCTGTGAGATGCTGGTGGATATTTCAGACACACAAAAGGCACCTGACAGAGCTTATTATGGAGGACAATGACAAAACAGACTTGAACTAGGTGATGCTGCTCATGACATGCAGTACAACCACTGATGCCCCGCTGTAGGTAAGTGATTCTGGAGTAGTGCCACAAGCACAGACTGATGGGATCACAGAGTCATGAAGATCTGGGATGACCAGCAGTGGGTCCAGAACTTTCACATAAAAAAGCTACATTTCTGCAGCTTTGTGAGTAGTTTGCCCTGACCCTCCAGTGTAAAGACATGAATGATAGCAGCCATCACAATCTAGAAGTGAGTTGCTATAACGCTCTGGAAGCTAGCTACCCCACACTTCTAAAGGTGGGTAAAGTGATGGTAGAGGTCTCGGAGGCAATCAGGCATGTGGCTTACACCAAGGTGGCAGACATAAAAGATATTCCTGAACTATTGGCTTTGAGAGAATGGGATTTCTGTATTGCACCAGGGCCCCTGATGGGACTCACATGCCCATAGTTTGCCGTCTTCAAGGAGCAATACATAAACTGCAACGGCTACTGCTCCATTGTTATGCAGGCTCTTGGGGACCATAGACGTGGTTTTATGAATCTCGACATGGGTTGCTCTGGGAAAACTCATGGATGCCAGGGTTTTTCCACAATGCAGGAGTCTATATTCGTGGACAGGCTCAGACACTATTCCCACCAACTGACATTGTCATAAACAGAGTTACTATCCCCACCATTATTCTGGGAACCCCACGTACATCTTTGCCTTAGCCCATTAAACTGTATCCTGCTTTCAGAAGCCCTGGCAAAAGACAGTTTAATGACACTCAGCAGGTGTAGAATGTGGTGCTGGCAGATTGAAATCCTATTGGCGATGTCTACAGACACATTTGGATTCCAGTGTCAGTGCACATTACTGGGGCTTGCTTTACTCCTCACAATTTTTGTGAAGCCACAAGTGAACCATTTCCCCCCATATTGACCTATGACAGCAAGGGGCTGCTGAATCTGTACACATGGCCAGCAAGTGTACCACAGCTGGATGCACCCAGGCAACAAGTCAGGGCTGCTCCATGCTCCCACATGATGGGCTTGCATGGCCCAATGGAAAGAGGGAGACCAGTATGTTTATGTATGTGCTTGGGTGGGGATCGGACTCGTTGATTGTGGGGTGATTGCCATGCAAATACTTATGAATGACACGACCACTTATCAATAGGAGGGTAGGGGAGAGGATCAATTCACAGTATGGATTGATGTAGACAACTGTATTGAGAAATAATGTTTGCATACAAATTCCTAGTTGGCCTTAATCACGTATTATTATTATTTTAAGTACATACTGTATGAAGTGATACAGCGATAGCAGTAACCTTTCTTGATACAATAGAAAGCTTATTTATAAACATGTATTAGAAAAGTACAACATTAACCCATTGGCAGGCAGACCAACTGCCATTACCACACCAAAGCACCAGTAACAAACTTAAAAAAAAAAAAAAAAGGGGGGGGGGGAGGCGGGGGGCATGAACAAGAGCAAAGCTATGTAGAAGATAGAAACCCTGTACAGGGGTATATCCCATCCCCTGCCCTGGCATTTTCATTTCCCTTCTTCCGTTTGCTGCACACTTGGCACAGGGGTGGAGGCACCCACGGAGAGGGGGTCAATATGGAGGAATGCTTTGGTAGAACAATTTTCCTCCAATCTGCTTAAGAAGAGTTTCTTTATAATATTAGGGAGCCCACACTAAGTTCAGGGGCAAGTTCAAAGTGGTATGGCATCAGAAAGATAGGATATATACAGAGTATTATTCAGAACACAAAGCTTCCTTTGAAATCAAGAGTTGGGACTGATATTTGTGTTCTTATTCAAGGATTTGGCACAAGCCAAGTTTCCAAGAGTTATTCAGCTAAAACGTTACAAATTTAGGGTGAACAGCGCCATCTATTGAACAAGAGATGGAAAAAAGTCTTCCATCCCCATTCCCACTGTGATATATCAAGGGCAGAGGGTGGCAGGAGAGTGTGCGAAGGGAGGTATATCAGCCCCAGGATGATCAGGGCTTTATTCCCTGCAGCCTAATGGGAGTCATGAGGGGGCAATTAGGAGCCAGCTGGGGCCAGTTAGTAATCAGCCAGGTGCTCCATAAAAGGGCTCCGCCCCCAAACACTCAGTGCACAAGGTGGAGGAAGCAGAGGTGTTGTGCTGTGTGGAGCGGAATAGCAGACCGAAGTAGCGAAGTGTGGGAGAGCGGAGGAACCCTGAAGCGAGGTACTGAGCCCAGCAAGGGGCGGTAAGGACATAGGGCTGGAGAGGCTAGAAAGACTGAGTGGGGAAAGTAGCCCAGGGGAAGAGACTGCGGCTTCAAAGTACAGAGCCAGCAGTATACCGCTGCGGTTCATAGGGCCCCTGGGCTGGGACCCGGAGGAGCGGGTGGGCCCGGGTCCCTACCCTCTCTCCCCCAGGGAAGACGGGGTGACAGGCACTTTCCTGGCCCCCCCAACAGGAGCGAAGCACGAGATCCACTAGAGGGAAGCCGGCCATTGGCCACACCACCAAGACTCAAAGCACACTGACAATGTTGATGGCTGAGTTTTGCCAACTGTATGTGCATGCACTTCTTAGTTTGTACACATGCTTTTCCAATAGTGCAGACATGACAGGAATGGGAACAAAATACAAGGGGACTACCTGCTTTTATAAAGCTATCTGGACACACACTAGTTATTAACCATTCTAAAAGTAAGCAACAACTCACCATGGCATCCCTGCTATCCACAGCTCTAAAGGGAAGGAGAAAACTGGCCCTTAGCATAAGATTTTCAACAGTAATTACCAGGCCTAATACACAGAGCATTAATCAAAACCTGGACCCAGTTTTCAAATTAAATGTGGATATACAAAACATAAGAATTCCACTCTTCAAGGTGAAGAGTGGAAATCTCCTAAATTCAGATGCGAGATGGCTGCCACTTCACCGTAACTGTGATGTACCTTTAAGAAGTCCCCCTGTGGCCCAGCAGCATACGATTTTGCTGGACTTGAGGGATCAGTTTTGTTGGTTTGTGAAGGGAGTAAAGCTCGGAAGGAAGGAATAATGTTAAGTATTAATGCATCAACTAGGGCTTGGAAACAACAGTGAAGTGTTGCTGGGGAGGAGAGAAGACAGTTACCGTAAGAGGCTATTTCAGAAGTGCGGATGGAGCTTCCCCCCTGTTGGAATGAGCACTGCAGGATAGGAAGAAGAGTTGGATATTATCTCCCTTGTGCCAGGGTTAGAATTTCAGCAGAGTAGGGCTTTACTTGGAGGAGGGGGAAATGGACCTCTTATCCCTACAAGTTACATAGGAAGGAGTAAATAATTTGAAAAACAGAGTGAGAACCTCCGAGTTGACTGGAAGAGGGTGGACAGAGATAGAATGTGGGCTTCACATACACAAGGTGCAACAGAGTCAAGGATTGTGGAAGGTCTAGAGACTTTTTTCCACAGTCCTAGTGGAGTGATAGTGATATAAGAGAGAAGGAGCAATAGCAATGGTCCATAAAACTAGGTTTAGGAGGAGATGACTTATGTCTCATAGGGAAGGTGAACAGAGTTTTGAAGTGAGAGGCGCCTTTGGATTCAGAGAGGGATCATTAATGGATCTGTTTAAGGATTTCTAGCCTTGGCAAGGATCTTAAGATTAGTTACCACATTCCCCCTCCTCCCCCCATTTCATATATTTTTACTAATGGATCTAACTGCTAGAGTGTATAAAGCATTGATGTTTAAGCTCTAATAGTTCTCACAATACTGTAGTCACTTGTAAACCAAAGAGGAGGCAATGGCAGCACAATCAAATTGATAAAAAAAATTTCCAATCCTATATCAGGTACCCTACCTGAGCTATATATGCTTTACACTTTGAAAAGGTGATGTTTTTGTTTGTTTTTACTGGGAAGTCAAAGCTCTTAGAATGCAATCTCTGAAAAAAAATGATTTCCAGTTTAGTCCTTTGGGAGTTGTTCTTTACATTAGATTGAAAAGATATAGCTGTTTAGCTAAAGTCATTTAATCCTTCAGCTGCATTCACTATAAGAAGCAGCTCTGTTCTTCAAAAAAAAAAAAAAAAAAAAAAAACATTGCTGTATACATCCAACTGTAGAACATTGCCCATAGCCCCCTCCCCCCCTTGCAGATTGAAGAGGATTGGCCTGTCTTCTTCAGTTAGCACAGAATAGTCACAAACTGTTTGTGTGGCTTATATCACATACCACAGGTGACCAGTTCTCAGAATTGGATCAGCAATAAATAAGAATTCTTAAGAAATGGGGGAACTCAAAATATGTTTGTTTTTGTGACCACAACAGGGTCAGGTGGGAATTAGCATTTCTTTAAAAGGCAGTGAGAGATTGTGCTGCCCCTCTAACAATCTGGGAGCATGTGTAATTCTATGGGCAAATTAACAATAAAAAGGTAAAGGAAGGTGTCATTTGATTCGTAAAAATCTACAGAATCATAATTTCAATGGTGTCACTCTGAGTGGCATGGGCGGGGATGGGGTGGGTGTGACTTGCCACCCTGCCTGCCCCTTTCCCCGGCTCCCAGCTCCAGGTCCTCCAGTTGGTGGAAATTTTGATAATACATCATTGGAAATGAGCCATGTTTGGTACCAGTGTATTTAAATGATACCCAACATGGCAAACCTCTAGAACAATTATGCAAGTAAATGCCAATGTTTTTTAATTATACTTTAGAGGCATGCCCTCACAAACTTAAATTAGGACAGCACTGTCTTATCTGTTAATGCTCAGAACGATACCCAATTAATTTAACATTACAGATTAGTGTAAATGGCAGGGGAGCTTTGAGCTGATTTGCCATCATTGGCAAAAAAAGCAGCAATTCAGTGGAATTGATGATCAGCTTTGTTTATTATATCAAAAGAAAGTTCTAATAAGACACTGGTTAAGATATCACCATCCAGCCAGAATTACTGGAATTCATCCACAAACGGCACGCACACAGAGTATAGAACAGCGGTTCTCAACCGGTGGTACGCGTACCACCGGTGGTACTTCGAAGAAGGCTGGGTGGTACGCGAGCCGTACCGTGCCGCCGCATCGACCGCCGAAAGTCCCCCCCCCTCCACCGCCGCGAAACCCCGCCACCGCCGAAAGTCCCCCCACCCCAGCGAAACCCTGCTGCCGAAAAGGAGCAAACGGCAGCAGGGTTTCAGCGGAGGGCATTGTTCCCCTCATGTAACCCCACTGCCGCGGAAAGTCCCCCCTCCCCCTGCGCCACCGCCACAAAACCCCACCGAAAGTCCCCCCCCTTTTTTTTCCCCGAGTGGTACTTGGGTCAGGTACAGTCAGGTCAAGTGGTACTTTTGTGCACAATAGAGAGCTACAATATCACAGAATGGATCAAGCAATTTGATGAGGTTGAATCGACAGAGCAGCCAACTTTTGGGATTGCACGGCGATACATGAAGTTGGTTGAGTGTTTGCTACTCTTTAAATTGATCTGTCAGGACTGCTAATTGGAATTTGTACCTCACAGCACTGGAAGACTTCATAAAAAATTTTTTTGCTTTAGATTTAAGCAACTGTTCTGCAATGATTGCCTGGTATCTTGCTGAAATCAGAGATTAGAAAAATCTGACTGACATATGGGAGGAATTTCAAAAAGAAAATTGGGTTGGTACAAGGTTGCCCATTCCCTCCTATGCATTTGGTTCAGACCAAGGCTTAAAACCTGAAAAGAGCAAGGAAAATTATTGGGGGGCAGGTGGGCATAGAAGCATCCAAATGCTCTTTCCTAGTTTTTCTTAAGTAACCGGGCACCATTTAGACTCATATATACTGTCAAATGCCAAGAAGGGGCAATTTTAAAGCTACAGAATGAGCTTACTTGCACTTTCAACTCATTTGCGTATGTTCACTGATATTATGACGAAAGCACTCTTCAGTGATGAGATAGCTAAAGATGTCATTTGAATGAATACTTGGGGATGGATCATGACTTGTATGAAGAATTCAGAACCCAAAGAATTTCCAAGGCTCTGTCAATCCATGGTTTTCAAACAAGAAGAAAAGATTAAATCTGTGCTCAAATGCAAAGAAAGTCAGAGTGAAGCTGGGAGGGACTATTACAAAGCTAACTGCAGACAGATCATTCTTTGCTCATCTCCTTGTCATGTCCAGATCTCAGCTTGATACTGATCTACGTGAGACTCTGGGAAAGTACAAGTTCTCCATGGTACCACGACTGCTTTTCGCTTGGCACATAATCATTGTTCTGTCACATTTGAACTTCAATCTAATGAATATCTTGCATAGTCTTCCTAAATTAGTACCTACTGATAACATGACTGGTACCTTTTGCCCCCAGAAGTCTTTCAGAGATTTGGCTGATCAATTCATTATGAGGCTACAGAGAAAAATATTGGACTTATGACAAAGTTCACCTTGTATTTGATATATGCAGAGGAATTAAAAATATTACCAGAAAGAAAGACTGTGATAATGCACCTGTCCAGTACAAAAAATCATTGACTCCACATGTCTCCAGTGTCACAATGAAAAATCTGACTTGATACTTGCATGAAAATATTGTAGACAGGAATGTAGGCAGTCGGATCTTGTCAGAGCACTTGTGGCCAGGCCTAGCAGTCAGGAACTGGAGTCTGGAACAAGGCAGGAGGGCAGGAACCAGGAACAGGAAGGCAGGGCTCAGGAGTCAGGGAAGAAGGCAAGGTCCAATGTAGCAACTAGTCAGGGATTCACCTAGTTGCTCAAACAACTTCTTGTGCATCCTTCTGGCTTAGATAATGAATGACATCGCCTCCAATTGGGAGCTTTGTGGTGGTGCCTATGGTGAGCAAAGGTCCGCCAGCCCACACTCCCTGCTGATACCAGTGGGAGTGGCTGCAGGCTGGGAGTGGCTGCAGGCTGCCTGGGGACCTAGATTCCAGACCCACAGCCCCTCACAAAAGGATGAGTTAATTGCATACTTTGCTGTGAAAATGCTCCAGCATGTGAAATTCTTCCAGCAATTGTTCCTGATCCCATGGAGTAATGAAGCTGCTGACTTGCACAGTTCAGTGGAATTTCTTTGTAGTTCCCATGAGAAGGTTGACACTAAAATTACTAAAAATACTAAGATTATCTTGCATGCCATCAATGCCACAGAGACAGATGCTACTATATTCTGGATTTTTGCACAAGACACTGATGTTCTAGTGCTCTGAGACTCTGCCTATGACTTCCATAAGCTTTTGGTTTTGTGTTTGCTGCTGAGAAAAAGGATTGCTGTATATCCCTCAGATATGTGTTCTTATCACTCAGACCACTGAAAGCTGCCACACTGGTCAGGTCTCCATGTCCTTTCAGGATGTGACATTATTGGAAGGATGTCCGGAAAAAAGACTAGATTAATTTACTGGAAGGCATTTTATTCAGCCTCCCAAGAAGCTCTCCTCGCTCTGAAGGTGCTTGAACAGCTGGGCCAGTCACTGGTGAGGTCATAAATGCACTGGAGGAGTTTATATGCTGATCTTACCATTTGAAAGCAACATTACAACATTTGCAGAATTACATTGATGGACATTTTCCAAGAAGCAGATAAAAAGAGAAATTGCCACTGACAAGGGGTGAATTTATACCTTTTAGCAAGAGGGCAAATGATCAAGAAATGGAAAGGCTCCGGGATGATCAAGCATATCCAAAACTATCATCTCCTATAGAGCATGGCTAGGTCTTGGAGGATGGACTGATCAGTAATGTGTGAAATACCATGCACTCCAGAATCATTTGATGAATGAATACTTTCAGTCCTACATGTCAGGGGCAGCTTCCTTAGGATTACCAAAACAATTAATTTTTAAACATTTTTCTCAAATATTTATCTACATAATTATTCTAGGGTTCTCACATTTGATACCATTGTGTTCATGAGACAAAGGCATCATTCCAAAACCCTAACTCTACTCATTTGTGATGGCAACATGTTATCAACATTTCCACCAACCAGACGACTTGGAGCCAGAAGCCGGGGGGGGAGACAGTGAATCCTCCTGGCCATAGCTGCAGAGGGTAACACCATTGAACGTAGGATTCTGTAGATTTTTTTACATATCAAGTGACACCTCCCTTACCCTTCTATCGCTAATTTGCCCACTGAATGAGATTTTATTACATTACCCTCCCAGACTAAAGAGGCATAACACAGAAGTTCAGTGAGAGGGGAGCCAACGTGGCTTTGTCACCTTTGTGGCCTGGGGATTCCAGGCTGCTCAAACACTTCCTGATCAGTGTCTCAATTATGACCACCTCCCTTGACTGCCCTATGAATTTCAGACATGCCAGAATGGCAGATGTGGCATCCACTACAACCACAGCCCCTCACTCCCTCTGATGCCTTCAGCCACACACTCATATCACAGGGCAGTGTAAGCTGCCTTGCTCAAAGCCTGTGCTGGGGAACTCCTCAGATAGATATGGAGCTCTTAGAGACCTTTATAAGTTGCTATGGCAGCACAGAAGTACTGCTTGAGAGAGGAGACTCCAAATGGAGCTGGATTACTCCACTTACTGCTATAGTACAGTGTTCATACTGCCCTGTGTCCCTTTATATCTTATGTTGTAGTATTGTCATAAGACCTTTTAGAGAAAGGGAAGTAGTATATCCGTGCATCTGGCTACAGAATGGATTTCAGTGCTTAACAATAAAAAATTCTAAAGTAAACTTAAATGAGTAGGGTATTTGTTCAACATGTACCTGGGATAACTGGAAGGTGCTGGCTCTGTTTTCAAGTTCAGAGCATCTTGCAGTAACTGTAGATAAATTGTACTTCAAACGGTCCATCTCTTCTGACAGGGCATTAACTAGTTGTTCTCTCCTCTCTGCTTCCTTTGTTTTCTCTTCAAGTTGACCAAGTAGTGAAGTGACATCACTACTTTTATTTCTGGTTTTAAGCTGGTCTTTTAGGTTTTGGATTTCTTTTTCCTTTACCCCAAATTGGTGGATATATTTTTCCTTTTCAGTTTCAAGGGCAAGTATTTTCTACATGGAGCAAAATGAGAGTATAACTACAGATAATCCAATAAAAAATTACTACACAGAAATGTGATGGGAAGTCCACAAGAGTCCAAACTGATATTCACTTCTGAACGTTGAAAGACCAACTTTTAGTCAGTTGAGAATATTAGTTTTACTCTAAATAGAGAAGGCTACAGAGGTTACCTGAACATTTAACACATATGCAAAAATTTAAGTAAAAAAATTAGTGTTACCACTCAAGACAAGCTAGAATATAGCTACAGAATGTGAAAAAACACAGATACTGATTGAGTCTCCAGCAGATGTAACCATGGAAATGACATGAGCAATAAAATCTCATTAACTTGGCAGGTACCCATACTCCTATTATTCAAGTATAAGGCACAGAAGAAATTGAAAAAATTATTCTTCTAAATTATATAAATTTTAAAGCATGTATACCATGAAAACTGCAGAAATCTTTGGGGGTGAAGCATTTTTCATTGGCACATTTCTTGTCATCATAGCTACTGCATCCAGTAGCATTTTAGAGGCTGAGAAGCTCTTTTCAAGGGTTTCAATTTCAATAGAACACAGTAAATGGAGCCTTTCCATGTGGCAATTTAGCTTGCCAAAAACCCCAACACACGAACAAAAAGCATCTCCAAAACTACGCCAAAATAAATTAACAATAAAAATTGGTAAATAATGTCAGTGAAGAACAGCTGAGAGTGTGACTCTTAAATCTTGTATCCAGAGTTTGGTTTTTCAGCTTTAAACTTTGCTTCCCTCAACACTATCTTTAATTGTTGATGACTGACATTAGATATTATAAATGCACTTGAATGGGTTTTACTCTGTGCGTGTGCATCATTTCACTTTTGTACAGGTTTCTGTTTATTAGAAGCAAAGGTTCAAGCCCAGATACTTGAAACTATCAAGCCACTGAAAAACTGAAGCAGAAGTGGAGAGAGTGTAGAGGAGTGGGAACTTTAAGGTGGCTCACTCAAAGAGAGACACTGGTGAAGCTCACACACATGAAGCACCTATTGGGATCATGTTCTTTCACAACAAAAAGGACACCCATTATATTTCAGTCAGAGACATTGTGCCACACAGGAGGGACATAGCTTGCAGCTGATGGACTGTTCTTCTGGTTCAAGCTAGCAAAGAGGGCTTGAATGGAGCAGGGAATGGTTCAATGGAGCCACAAGGCTAAAAAGCAAGAAGGTCAAAAAGCCTAGCTGTACCTAACAAAAATAGCACAAACTATTTAAGCTAGTTAATAAAACTGAAATAGATCAGCAGGAGCAGCAATTGGCATCCCCAAGTTCCTGCTCTCTGCCTATGGTGGCACAAAGACATTTTATGGTGGTTGAGGCTGCATTCCCTTAGGTGAATCTGAATGGGAGCAGAGGAGCACAAAAATACAAACTAGGTGCATGGACATGCTATCCAGCAAGTTCTCATCTCACTCATCAAGGATGCTTATATCACCCAGAATAGGGATCTCCACAGGCAATGCTCAAATTAGTGACTTTTTTGATTACTGAAACAGTATTAAGACACAACAGGACACGTTTTATTGGGCTACTAATTGAGGCTCTGGGTATTTAACCACTTTGTAAAATAACCTGGAATTTATTAGTGCAGGCACAACTGACAAATACTTAAGAATGGGTGTACTGCATTAAGACTCTATGGTTTAAAAATAATTTTAAAGTTACAGGAAGAATAATCATGTGTTTTATAATATTTTATCTGTTGAGAAATGCAGTCCTTGAGCAAATATGGCACCATAGACAACAAGCCTGAAAGTCAGTGTGCTCATTACCTCTAAAAGTCTATTCCTTTCTGCATCTGTCATTTTGCTTTTCCCTTTAATAATTTCCTCCATTGACTTTTTGAGGGCTGCATTTTCTCTCTTATACTTCTCCAATTCAGTCTCAGATTTGGAATTACCAGATTTGAATCCCCACTTGCCAATAATTATATCTTTAGTGGCCTTTGATGTCATCTTCCAAGTGTTCTGTGAAAAACAAACAAAATAATCCTGTAAACAGTGGTCCCTTCCTGTGTTGAAAATTAAAGATTCCAGAGACCTAGCAAAAATAACTCTTTATACAAGTTTCATAAAACATGGTCTAGTGGTTAAAATTCAGGACTAAATCAGATTGTGTTTTATTCCTGGGTGACATTTTAGCACAGATTGAATGAACCGGTTTCCCTATTTGCAAAATGAAGATAATACTGGTTTTATCTACCTCACAAATGTTGAGAAGCTTCACAAACATTAGAGAGTTAAGTGCAGAGTTTCCCAAATACAAGGTACTATAGAAGAGAAAGGCATTTTTAATATCAGCTATTTTTCTATAGGTTATCATTGATAGCAGGACCTAAAAATCCACATCTCCCAGTGAGAGAGAGGACCCAATACATCAGCTTCTTCAGATTAAGCTTTGATTTCATTATTAAGTTTTTTGCCCTTATGATTGTAGAGGTAACCTTTCACATGTGAAAGGAGTGAGAAGTGATGCAGTGCTTTGGTCTTGAATCTTTGTCTGCCACCAAAGGCCAGCTATAAGTTCATCTTGTTGTAGCAAAAATCCTAAATGCGGCACAACCTGGATTCAGGCCAAGACATGAGATGAAAACAGTTTTTGTGGCCATGAGGGATGATCTCCTGCTATCAAAGCATGTTTGGCAGACTTCCAGTCTCAATTTTCAGACCTTTCTGCAGTGGATATTGTCACTTCTTTCAGGTGAGACAACAAGGGTCCAGGGGACTATGCTAAAATGGTTTAAGTCCTTCCTGGAGGGATACATTCCAGAAGTAGTGACAGGAAACAGCACCTCCATCATTAGAGGTCTCATTCATGCAGTCCCTCAAGAATCAATTCTCTCTGGTCTTGTTCAACATCTACATGCAGTCACTAGGTATATTGATAAGATGATGAACTTAAGTGCTAGCAATATGCATATGACACACAGCTCTACTTATCCTTCATATATGACAGTACCACTACCACCAAGATACACCAATGCTTGGATGAGATCAGGTAAAAGTTGCATAGCAGCTAGCTGCAACTGAACTCAAGCAAGACAGAGGTTATACTGGTGGGCATAGGAAAGCACTTGGAAGAGTTTGCATCTGTGGTGCAGTCTCTTTTGGTTGAAGGCAAACATCCACATTTGGTACTTTTAGAGTTGTTTCTGGATTCCTCACAGACACTAAATACTTACATAGCAGCACCTGCGAGTAATGCTTTCTATCAACTCTGGTAGGCTTGTATAACTGTTCCATCCTGGTGGACAATGATCTGGTCTCAGTTATACACACCTTTGTCACCTCTCATCTGGACTACTGCAATGGAGTATACCTGGGGATGAAGCCATCAGCCCTCAAGAAGCTTCAACAGCTACAGAACGCTTCAGCATATTTCCTCAGCAACACAGGCTACCATGAGCACAAGATTGTCCTTCACTCTCTACACTGGATTCCCATTGAATATCCAATTAAATTCAAGGTCTTCTTTCTTCTCTTTAAGGCCTTAATCGCCCAGGGCCAACATGCGAAACAGAACTCCATGATAAAGACCATAATCAACAACCGTGCTCCACAGACACAATGGAGCTTTCTACTGTAAGGGTAAAGCTCATATGTGCAGCAGACAGAGCTTTTGCAGGGCTGGTGTAAGACTACAAAACAAACTCCTACAGAAACTAAGGAACATCATAAACTTCTGCTCAGAGTGAAAGACACACTTCTTCAACCTTGCCTCTCCTAAGGGTTTATCTACACTTACAGCCCTGCAGTGGTGCAGGCGCACCGCTTTAGTGCTTAGTGAAGATGCAACCTATGCAGATGGAGTACCTAATGCTGACGGGAGAAACTCTCCCATCTCCAAGAGAGGCAGCAGCTATATCAATGGGAGAAGCTCTCCTGTTGACATAGTGCTGTCTACACCAGGAGTTAGGTCAGTATAATTGCATTGCTCAAGTGTGTATTTGCCATACCCCTGAGCAATATAGTCCTACTAACAATTTTGTGGTATAGGCCAGGGCTCACACACACACAGCAGCATGTACATTTAAAAAAACCCACAAAGCAGAACCAAAATATTACACTTGCACATACACACTTCTACCCCAGGGATTGCATAAGAGGGCAAATCAAAACATGCAGCAATGTTAGTCACATCACTTAATATACCACTATCACAGATACTATTGTGATGAAAGCAGGATATTTAGATTTCAAGTTCTTTTGGGCACAGACTGTCCTTTTGTTCTGTGTTTGTTCAGCACCTAGCACAACAGGCTCTTGGTCTATGACTGGGGCACTACAGTAACAGGTTAAGCTTTTGAGCTGGTCTCTTTCACTAGTAGAAGTTGATCCAATAATAGATACAGGGCCAACCTTGTCTCTTTAATACCCTGGGGCCAACACAGCTACCACGACCAGTTAACCCAGGATAAGCAGAGCCGCCTATGCCACATCTACACCAGTGGCAGCTTTTGTAGCCCACTGCTGAACACCGGATGAGCCCTTAGTGTGGCCGCACCTAGGGTGTCTACAACCCTCGCAGTTTCCCGCCTCCGCTCGCCGCAGGCTCCTGCGCCTCTTCCCCTGCGCCCGCCTCTTCGCCGATGCTCAGTGTTCGCTACAGGAGAGCGAGACCCGAGCCGGGACGTGTCCTTCCGAGCAACAGCGAGCCGGACCGCGGCGCGTTAGTTTTGCTCGGGGAGCGATGGGCGGGGGTGGTCCCTAGCCACAGTTTCGTACCCAGGGACCACTGGGGGAGGGGGGAAGGAGGTCTTAGCGGAAGCTCAGGGCGCTGCGGGGGGATGGTGAAGTTGGCCCCGCTCACAGGGGAAGCCGCCTGCACCGGGATCGGCAGTTCGCCGCGCGTCTGCCACCAGCAGTGCGGGCCCGGAGCCGCGCCGGGAGAGCTCTGGGCGCTGGGCCGCCGCCGCCGCTGCTGCCCCGCGGGTTCATGCCAGCAGCAGCAGCAGCACCGGGACACCCCCACCTACCTGAGCAGCAGCGGCGGCAAGAGACCGCTACTCTTCAACTCTCATCCCAGTCCTCTCCACTCAACCACCCCTCCCTCCACTTCCGGGAGTTTGAATCCCGCGCTCCAGTAACGTCATTTCCGCCCAGGACTCTTCACTACCGGAAGCGAGCTACGGGGTCTCTAAAGGGTCGACCGAGGAGGACGACGTGGAGGGCTGGGGCGGGCAGGCGGAACGTGGGAGTAGGCGAGGCTGAGGAGAGGAGGCAGGAGGGAGGCGAGGGGATGGGGCCGTGGGCGAAGAGCAGGGGCTGGAAGAAAGGGAGGCACGGTCACGGGACTGGCCGGGCCGAGCCGGGCCTGGAAGAAAGGGAAGGAGGGACGGGACGGGACGGGACGGGGCTGGGGGCGAGGAGCAGGGGAAGAGGAAGAGGATGGAAGCTGCTCTAGCTATCCCATTTCTCTGGTAGCGGGTGAAGAGCAGGGTGTAGAGGCCTGAGGTGAAATCCGCTCTTTGGCCAGCGAGACCAGCCCACTTGTTTCTTTACAATCCCTTCTTAGCAGCTGCAGGGTGTCCCGTGTGAATAATAAATCCATGTTACCACAACCTGCCTCCTTGGAGGTTTATTGAATGCCCATCACCCTGGCATCTGGGCGCTATGTCAGCCTGAAAAATGAATAGCTGCGACATAGCAAAGTGAGCACCCCCCACTCTGGACCGGGTGCCTGCGTTTATACGCCCCCAAGCTGTGGGGAGAAATGTCCGAGCCACCAATAATACCATACAAATAAGAGAAACGAGGTGACAAGCTGTGTATCCAACATGCTATTTGATGCAAAGGATTTTAATCCCTTCTTAAATGTCTAAAATTTTGCTTTGGAGATTTCTCTTTCTGACCCTTGAAATTACTTTTTAAAACTGCAAACAAACATGTTCCTTTGTGCACTGAGATTTCAAATCAAATTTCACTCTGGAGTGAATTTCTGTTTTGGAGTTAAATAAATTTCAGTTTATAAAATGTGGGTTTATATTAATTGAATAAACCATCTCATTTCACTGTAAGTAAATATCCTTATATTGTAAAAGTGTTTAATAAAATCCCTCCCCTCCCATCAAAAAGGTAAGATTGTTTGGGCAGCAGCCAAGGTTGGTGATGTTATGCATAAATATTGCTGTTTTTGGGGAGCCCACTCAAACTTGCATTGACTTCATTGGGAATTGAATCAGGCCTATGGTACAGACTGCAATGTGTAAGTATAATAGGGGGAAGTATATAAGGAATAACTCAGAGTTTACTTTCTTTTCTAGGAAATTTGGACCCTCAGTTATTTTAAAACTCATGTTTTCTGTTACATTTTTTTGCTTATGTATGCTACACACTCCATTCTTACTTGCATGCTTTTAAAAATTGTTGCCATGATTAGTGATGTGATTTTATCATGGGAAATTTTAGCTTAAAGCTATAGAAGCAGAGGTATTTCATCCTATCAGAGGTTGTATATCTGTCATGTAAATTAAGCCCAGCTGGAAAAAAACCACTTTCATTGGTTCTTGGAACCCTCTTACTGGCCTACTCTGGATTAGAATGCTCCTGCTTAAATCCCATGCACCCCTTGATCTTGCATTCTGGACAATTACATTAAGAAATCTGTATTTACACCAGCATCTTTCCACATGGATACAATTAAATTTGTCTGTGCTTCCCACCAGATGGTAACCAAGTAGGACAAGAGACTAAGGAAATGAACAGTCACTTTCTTTGTTAGCCTGTCCCATAATGCAAGTACTAGGGATAACATGATGAATGGCCAGTACATGTAGACCAAGTGAAATAAAATACTAACTTCATAAAACCTATAGTTAATATACAGAATGCACTACATCAGAAGATTAGCAGATACAATATGATGGCTTGCACAATTTTATGACTGTCAATAATATTTGCAGTTAACACATGCTAAAAATAATAACCTCTGAGGTTCCAGGTTATAATTTGATTTTTGCAGAGGTCAGGATGAAATTTATCTCCATGTACGTTTATTGTTCAAATAGGTATATTGTGTAGTTTTGGATTGGTTTTTTCCCCTCTGAAACATCAGACAGGAAACAGGACCGAACAGACTAATGGTTTGAACCGGTATATCCAATTCTTTGTTCTTATGCTTCAGCAGTTCTGGCTGGTTTCATTTTGGTGGATTCCACTCCCTAGTTTTCTCTAGTTAAGAGCAATCATTTATAGGTTACTGAGCAATAGACGAGGTCTTTTCTCCTTTTGGGTTAAAAACTTTCCTTCACACTCCATATTACATACTTTGTTTTTTATCATTGCCCCTAAAGGGGCTGAACTAATGTTTATATAACAGTGCAATTATTAAATGCAAACTATAGAATAGGAGAGGTTTATTAAAAACATTGTTCCTGAGCCCTACGGAATGGGGAGTACTTACACTGTTTTGAAGAGTAGATATTTTGTGGATGCACAAAACAGGAAAGAAACATGGAAAATGTATTAAACATGACATACTGAAAGCAAAGATGAGAAAACACCATAAAGCTCAATGACATGGTATATTCAGAAGCATAGCTAAAAGAGGGAGCTGTAGTGTGTCTGACTATTAGAGTTGTGTTTAATTTTTGCCGGCTATGTACTCATCTTTCCCTGATTACTTACTTGAGATTCATATACTCAGGCTTTTTTTTTTTTTTTTTTACTGTTTGCATTGTACATTTTTCTTTTCACATTATCAGACTTCACAGGTTAGTGCTTGCTTTACACAGGAATTATGGTGTCAGTTTACAGGTACTGTTTTTTTTCTCTATAGTCTTTAGTAACTAGCCCGTCATAGATCCACCCATCAGCTCTTTTTCACTGTAAGCAAACTATTCCTCCTCCTCCTCCTCTTAGCATTGCAGTCTGGAGGCAGTCAGAGGGCATCTGAAGTACAGACTTCCTTAAGTTTCTTTTCTGACAGCTGTGGTTTAATACAAGATTTGCAACAATGCTTCGGGTGATTGTGGAATCTGCTATCAATATCCCTAAAACTAAATTTGGAAAACCGGATCCTATTGTTACTGTTATTTTTAAAGGTAAGGAAAACTAACAAATGTACTCTATCAGATTTCTGTTTGGATATTTTTGTAGCTGTGAGGACAAAGTGTTCTATATTGGTATATTAAATTATGAAATACTGAAGTTTCACAAAATTGAATCGCACCATAACATTAGCAAAGACGTTTTTCACCAGAAAGACTGAAGTTACCGGCACAGGGCATGAAATGGGTGGAGTATGTTTGTGGGTGTAATTTTTTTTGTTGGCCTTCAGGGCTGCTTTCCCAAGACTCAGTTTCAAAGCTCCTGTAAGGATTTATTCCTCTGCTTTTTACTTATAAATCGATTTTTAGTTATAGTATTTATTAAAGCCTAAATTGTGCAACTGAGTTGCAATCCAGCACCTTAACCTGTGTTGTTCATGCTGAAAATCTTTCATCTTTAGTTTCTTTGTGATTTGGCATAGCAGTTGCTGCTCAGTGCCGATTTTGCTGCTGCAGAAGTTTCCCTTTAATTGTGATTATTTTATTAAAGTATTTTTTGCATTTTTTTAATGTTATTAATAGTGTTTGTTTTACTTGTTAGCTTACAGTTTTATTTTTGCTTTTTTTTTTTTTTTTTTTTTTTTACTTTTAAAGGAAACCTAACTTTCCATATCATACCATTTTCAGGGTTATCTACTGGTTGTTTAAGGGTGAAAGAGAAAACACATTAACTAATATTTATATGTAAGATTGAATGTTAATTTCATTTTGATACAGGTTTTGTAAGTCAGTGTTTCTCAACAACCAGCACCAGTCTCTGAGATCTCCCTGATGCAGTTTAGGAAGGCAGCAAACTGATCCCTGGTATCAAAAAGGTTGAGAGAGGTTTTTAAGTTTCTGTTGCTTCTTCTTCCTCCTCCTCCAGTACCAAGATAGATTCAGTTACAAGTTTAGTGTTATTAGCAAGATGTGCAGGACCCAGACAATCTTGTATCATGCAGTCCAGCAAACAACTGTGGCCAACAGTTAAATTTACTCCTGAGAGGAGTATTGCTTCAATATAAGATGAACTGGAAACAAAGTTTTCAGAGGATAAAAACAGTTGCTGAGATTTGGTACCTCATCAGAGTAAACACAAAATGGGGACTACATTGTGATGGTTCCGGAAGGGTGGTCCATTCCCTGAGAATATCTGAAAATATTGTTGCAATCTGGAAGCATTTTATTGCTAAAAAGATGTGCACCCTTTCCTCCCCTCTTTCGTAGGCCATGTCTATACTGCCGAGTGAAGTCGACTTACTTTAAGTTGACTTTCAGCAGCTGATTTTTAGAAGTTGCAGCAGCATGTATACACTACACTGTTTGCGCAGGTCTCCTGCGTTTACACTGAGCACTCTTAATTTGAATTGCAAAGCAGTGCAACGTGGGTAGCTATCCTATAGTGCAACTAGCCGCAGTGGCTGTTGGGATGAGTGTCATCGTCCCATGATGCAACGCTGCTTCCCCCCTCTTCTTCCCCCTCCCCCCCAAAACAAACAAACAGGAAAAGTATTTTCGCGCCCTTTTTTTTACTCCCGGAGCTCACCATTGCTGCAGAGACATGAAGCCAGCTCAACTCTGCACTATTATTGTGAGCATTACAAATACATCGTGGCTTATCATCGAGTATTTCCGAAGTAGAGCAAGAAGCCGAAGCACAGGCAACAGCGATGCCACCGAGGCTGCCCCGCTACAAGCCATAGAGCAGAACAATTCCCGATTGCTGCAGGCTGTAACGAATCATCTGCATTCCGTGGAGCACTGGTTCTGGTGCAGGGAAACAAGCACAGACTGGTGGGACTGCATCGTTATGCAGCTGTGGGATAATGATCAGTGGCTGCAAAAAGTTGCGAAAGGCAACTTTCCTGGAACTGTGCTTGGAGCTGGCCCCGTCCCTGAAGTGCGTGAATACTCGCTTGAGACAAGCTCTGACAGTGGAGAAGAGAGTCACCCATCGCTCTGTGGAAGCTGGCAACCCCAGACTGTTACTGCTCGGTTTGGAATCAATTCGGAGTCGGTAAATCTATAGTGAGCACCGCCATGATTCAAGTATGCAGGGCCATCAATAGACTTCTTCCACGAAGGATAGTGACTTTGGGAAATGTGCAGGAGGGGTTTGCCACGATGAGGTTCTCAAACTGGGGGGGGGCCATTGATGGGACTCACATCCCTATCTTAGCGCCTGCCCACCTAGCAACCGAGTACATAAACCGCAAGGGATACTTTTCCATGGTCCTGCAGGGGCTTGTGGATCACAGGGGTCATTTCACAGACATCTATGTGGGGTGGTCTGGGAAGGTGCATGACGCACACGTAATTCGGGGCTGTTCTCTAATATGCAGGTGGGCACTTTTTTTCCCCAGACCAAAAAATTCAAATTGCGAGTATGGAAATGCCCATAGTGATCCTGGGGGATCCTGCTTACCCCTTGCTCCCTTGGCTAATGAAGCCGTACACTGGTCACCTTGACAGTGACAAGGAGTGTTTTAATAAGAGGTTAAGCAGTTGCAGAATGGTTGTAGAATGTGCCTTTGAGCGTTTAAAGAGTAGATGGAGGAGTCTTCTCACTAGGCTGGACATGACTGAGAAGAACCTCCCTTCTGTGATATCTGCATGCTGTGTCCTTCATAATGTGTGTGAAGCAAGGGTGAGAGGTTCCCCCAGGGTTGGGCTGTGGAGGCAGAAAGACTGGCTGCCAATTATGAGCAGCCAGATGCCAGCACTATGCTGAGAGCTAACTGTGTAGCGCTTTGCATTAGGGAAGCTTTGAAAACCAGGTTCTGCAATGAGATGCAAGACTGATTTCTGTTCCTGTATGTTGTTTGACTTTGGTGAAACAAAAACCTCCCCCCCCCACCCCCCCATCAATATCTGTACCCGCAAAATCCCTCCAGAACAAGATATGATTTAATAAAGAAATGTGTTGAAATGATGCTTAACTTTATTTATGAACATTCAAGTCATGGGGAAAGGAGGGCGAGTGTTCATTCACTGTCTCAAGGGGTAAGGTGGTAGCTTCCTGGTCAGCTGTCAGCATGGCTGCTGCTACTTTCTGCTCGCCTCCACCAGGGTGTAGGCAAGCGTGTGCTGCAGCCTGGCCATTCTCCTCAGAGACCAGTTGGGGGCAGGCATCAAAGCCCTCGGTGGAGGAGCATTATAGAGGGGCTGCAGCGTGACTTTGTCCTTCCTCCACTCCTCATGAAGCTCCAAAAGCCTCCACAGCATGTCTGCCTGGTCCCACATGATTCATAGCATCTCCTGCGTGGTACTGCAATCATGGTCCAGCATTTCTCTGTGAGTCTCCCTGTCCATGTCCATATTCTGGGACAAGGTGAGCCACCATGCTCTTTGCTCTGTCTCTGTCTCTGTGGCTCGCAAAACATGTCATCTCGTTTGTTTTTCCTCTTTCTAATCTGCGATAGTCTTTCCGCAGCGATTCTTGAGGGTGGGGCCAAGGCCAAGGGGTCTACAGAATGAAAAAAAAAATAACAAGGTAGCTAACAACACTTTTAGCATAGTGAAGAAAATGGTACAACTACAACAATGTAGACAATAATCCCCTGCAACAATGTAGATAATAATCCCCATGCAGAACACAGGGCAAACACTGAGCCTCATTCCATTCCTGACGTCCCAGAAGGGTTTGCTCACTGTGCCCTTACAGAGAAGATCTGAGGACAGCGTGGTGCGGTGGGGGAGTCTCTGCTGGTATTTTAAACCCTTACAGAGAGGAACTGCAGAGAGCATGGGGGGGGAGGGGAGAGGGGGAAGTCTCTGCTTAAAACAAAGATTTGCTGGACCCAGGGGGCCAGCAGTGTTCCGCCATGATGCAGGCTCCCTTGATTGCATAAAAGTATCCTACCGTGGAGGGAGGAACAAGGCAGCCCTCCCCTGAAAACTTGTGTGAAGGATAACAGATTACATACATGAAAGTTTCTGTGAGATATCAACTGATGATAAACGTAGCATTTCTCATCACATAAATAAACTGTTCCCTGGGTAACCCCCGTACAGTCACCGAAACGCCTGAAATCCCTGGCATGCCCCCCCACCCAATGTAAAAGGACAACTGCTAAGAAGAAGGAAAAAACTCACCAGATGTGCCTTCCCCGGAATCATTAGTGCTGTCCTGTATGCTGCTGGACTGCTCTGGGGTCAGGAATGGATCCTGACTTTCAGTGAGAATAGACACCCCGCTCTCATGCATCCTGCTCTCCTCAGCCTCCTCCTCATCCATGGAGTCCTCATCATTGTCCATGGACTGTGACCTAGCGGAGGTATCGATGTTGTGGGGCGGCACCGTGGTGGGATCGCCACCGAGAATTGCATGCACCTCATCATAGAAGTGGTATGTTTTGGGCGAGGAGCCAGAATGGCTGTTAACTTCCCTGGCTTTCTGATATGACTGATGCAGCTCCTTGATCTTCCCACGGCACTGCTGAGTGTCCGTCTTGTGTCCCTTCTCCAGCATGCCCTGGGATATCTTTCCCATAAATGTCCAGATTCCTTTTGCTGGCTCTGAGCTGAGCCAGAACGGACTCCTCACCCCACAGCCTGATGAGATCTAAGACCTCTGGTCGATTCCATGCTGGAGCGCGTTTGGGCTTTGCAGTAGCTATGCAGAGAACAGTGATAAAGCTCTGTCCACACTGGCAGCACAGGAAATGAACATTCAAATCTTCCCGGGGCTTGAGGGGAGGGAACATTTCCTTGTAGCGTGACCACAGAGCAGCACAACGTGACCGTCCAGAGTGGTCAAAACAGGACATTGTGGGATACCTCCTGGAGATCAATTAATTCGATTTAAGTGAAGTTGTGTCTACACTGACACTAAATCGAATTAACAAATTCGATTTAGGTGCTACGCCACTTGCAGAGGTGGTCTTATTAAGTCGATTTTCAAGGTGACTTAATTCGAATTAACAGAGGTGCCAGTGTAGATGCAGGTGTACGTAGGTCGACATAAGTGATGTAAGTCGCCAGTGTAGACCAGGCCTTATGTTTTCAGGTGATTAAGCACTTCCTCAAAGCCCCTGTATTTCCTAATACCTGAATCAAGTCTTTCTGCATGGAACTTACAAGTGCTTTTTTAGCAGGATGGATTTTTCTCCCCATTTTCCCTTTGCCTCCTCTTCTCTTCTTTTTATTGCTTTTTCTCTCATTTCCTTTCTCTTCTCTCTCTTTGCTTTTCTCCCTAGTTATTTCTTCTTCCTACACTGTCTCTGTTCCCTTAGTCCCCATTTTTTCACTTCTCAGGGCTTGTCTTCACTTACCTCTGAGATTCTGCAGCAGTCGACCAGAGTTACACAAGCTACGCAAAAAACCTGCGTAACTCCCATCGACTTCTCTGCTTCTGTTCTGTGCCCCGTCTTCACTGCACTGCGCCACTTGAGAAGGTGGTCTTAATATGTCGATTTCTGGATTGACTGAGCGGGTCTTCACTGACCACTCAGTCGATCCAGAGAAGCCAATCTGACAGAGGCGAATTTGTTCTCCCCTTTATGCCCTTTACTGATTGATTTTGCTATCCTTTGATCTCTCTGCTTCCCTGATTTGGCACTACTTTTCATGACCAAGTCTATTCCTCCTTCCTGACCACATCCTGCTATCAATGCAAATGATCTTACTCCACTGAGTAAGAGCTCTCCTTATGCTGCTTCCACACTGCTAGATTTGCTTCTCAAGCTTGCAGCGTCGGAAATGGAACACCAGTGACAGACATTTAAGGAAGAAAGTTTGTATGTGTGAGTTGCATGTTAAAAACTATATAAACTGATGCTCACAGGCATCATCTACCATTTTCTTTAATGCAAGTTCATCCTGATTAATTTTTTTAGTAGAATATGTCATTTTTTAATTTTATACTGCATTCATTCTTATACAACTACATTACACATTATGGGCCAGATTCTATTTTTGCAGTCTGGTCAGCGTAGTGCAAGGGGCCAGAAAACAGCAGGATCTTGTCAAGTGTGGAGGAGGAGCCAGCTAGTTCACAATCTGACTTTCCAGTGGTGAGGGTGTGTCGGGGCATGTCTGGAGTGTGCTGACTGGCTGTGTTTCATATGGAGCCCATTTTTTCCCAGCATGTTCCATAATCTAAATTAATGTTATTGTTGGAAGGTGTAAGCCAATGGAGTGGCAACACCTTTATTCTACTAAATTTGTTCCAGACCCCCATATAGAAATAATAAATACAATTGGGAGAGTATACTCCAAAATGAAACAAGCCAAAACAAAAATAAACAAAATAAACTGTCAGCCACACTTAGACCCGTTTTGCAGGGTGTGTGGCTTTTTTTTTGTTTGGTTGGGTTTTTGAGATTTTGTTTTGTTTTGTTTTTGCAGGATTAGGGCCTAAGTGTACTTGTGCTCATGCTTAAAACTGTGTGCACCTGGATATTCCTACTGAAGTGATTGAGTGCAACACTGAATTGTAAAAATGTAATTTTATGATAGACTCATGGTATTCCAATCAATAATATTTTCTAACTTAAATTAGTCATTTAAAACTCACGTACTGGTCCTTTGAAGCATCAGGCATATGTAACCTTTATTGATTTCAGTATATGGTTAAGTTCTATGCGAAGACTTCAGTGGGAGTTGTGTGTACTCAGTACCTCTGAGGATCAGGCCTTTAGACATGCCAGTTATGAAAAACATTTATCAGTTTAGACCCTGATCCTGCAAACACTTATACACATGAGTATCTTTACAGATAAGCAAACTCAGTGTGACTATTCACATAAGCATTTGCAGGATCATGGCCTTAGCTTCTTTTCATTAGCTTCTGATGTGTGTATCAGATATAAAAAATAGAATTTTATCTACATCTTCAATAAACTTCATTAATATTTACATAGTAATGTATATCTTGTATAATTAACATACACCACCGTATTAAGTAAATTTTATCATGAGATATGCACAAACCCCTATAGACTTTATCTGCAGGAGTTTTTCTTTCCCCTCCCCTCTTCCCCCCCAAGAACTTTTATTCTAAGCTCTGTGAGCTTGACCTCTGTGTTTTATTTACATAAGGAACAGCTCACCATTTAAAGAGAATTACACACCCAAATGTAAACTAATGCTGCAAACACAGAGGCTGTAATAGAATTCTGAGCTTGTCATAATATTGCATAAAATGAAAGCATTATTGAAATGGATAAGTGTGAAAACATGCCAAAATGGCATTAAACACTAGAAGTTAAGGCAATAAAACATTTTTTTTCATGTGACAGATAGTAAACTAGAAAAAAATAAACTGAAACTTCTTTTAAATGTAATAGAAGACATATTTGCTTATATGTGTAATCAATAACATGACGTTTATTGACTTGCAGCTTCCTTTTAACATGTCTGTGTGGCATTCAATTCTCACTTAAAATATGATTTGGAGCTATAACATTAAAGTTGGGTTTTTAAAGTATATTTTGATAAGAAAGTGTTTTAGCCCTTATGATACCACTATTATGATTTCAAAAATGTTAGGTGATCAGGGTTTTCTAATGCCATCTGGTGCCTATTTCTGCTATTTTGCAATCCACTGAAGTCAAGAATGATGAATTATAATAATGTGAGTTCTGAGTGTGGGTTGATAGCAGTATGATTACTATTTTTAAGGATGGAACTGGTCATCCTAAACAAAATTCATATCTACTTTGAAATTCGGGTTATCATTCACATCTCACCTCCTATCAAGAATACTGACAAACATTCACACTAAACATGAATTACTATTTTCAATACAAAGTATTGGAAAATTATAGCCAGTAATAGTTGTCACACTGCCTGGAGTGGCTCACAGCCATGAATGCCTGCCTCAAAGCAGACTGTCAAAAACAGAGCAGATACCTCAAACTGGTGGTGTGTTCTAATATTAGATTTCACCAAGTCTGTAACAAACTGAACTCCTGGCTCAATGTAAAAGTCTCACCATGGAGTCACAGATAGTTCCCTGAGACTCTCCAGTCTATCTGGCAACCCAGGCAAACTGGACTAAGTGATAAATGATCATTTAAACCAATAATCACAAAATAGTCAGGTTGCTTCCTGTCCTAAGAGACCAGTCACTTACCCCAGTTCAATTTGTATCTTAGATCTCACACCAATGACAATGCCAGTCGCCAATCCTGTAATAAAACTAATTTAAAGATTTTTAACTAGGAAAAATAAATGGGAGTTATTTACATGTTAAAGGAAGGAAACATATACACAATCTAAATCTTAAGAGAAACAGAGATGTAGTGATCTGTCAATTCAAAGTGTCTTTCAGGGCAGACCCAGAGGCAACCTCTATGGATCTCTGGCTTCAGTTTGGTATCTCTGGCCCAGGGAGAGTTCACACAGCAAAGGGATGGAAAATTTCCCTGTCTTTGTTTTATTTCCTTCATTCTCCCTACAAGTCCATAGGACAACTTCCTTGCACATGGCGTTTTCAAGGTGTGATAGGGCCATTCACCAACTGATGTTCCTTGATGGCCCGTTTGATTTTGATAGTTCTTCTGGATGAACAGGGGGGAAACACTTTTTCCATTTGAATTCACAAGTTTAGATCAAACATTTTCTAAGTTATAAAGCAAAACGTACATATATCCTTATAGCATGGAATTCAGACATTACAAATAAGATTAATGCATGCAGCAACTTCCAGACATTCTATCAAATCTATACACTAAATACATTCTTATAAGACTAATACCTATTTTGAGTGACACTAGCACATAATTGAACTGGTCTGGTCTCCAGGTATGAGTTTGTCAGTTCTTAGCTAATGCCTGCAGTCTTGGCAAGAGCTGGCAACTGGCCTGCCAGCATCACTCCCCCAATTCAAAACTGGTTATAAGAAGGGGTGTCACTGATGCTCCTAAATACACTTCAGGATCTCCCCATTCTTGATAGGGCACCAGCTGCTACATTTTGCTTTCCCTTGATCTGAACTATTCCCATATGAAATTCCTGTAAAGCTAGACTCCAAAGTAATCTAGAATTGGTTCCCTTAGCTCGGTGCAACCATGTCTAAGGGGCGTGATCTGTCAAAATCTGAATTTTTTTATTAAACAAATAAGCTAATGGGCAGCTAATGAGAGTTTTGCAAGGGAGTTCTCCAGCTGAAGGAGGAGCAGCTACGTGATTCTTGGGGTGATTTTGGTGTCTGTAGTGTGGGTGTTTGTGGTATGCTTGCTGCTTGACTGAAGTATATCATGTGGTCTGTTTGTTTGGGGGACCGATTGCTGAGCCTAGCGGCCGCCTAGGCAACACTGAGAGCTTCTTAATGAGGCTTTGATCCCCAAACCCCTTTAGCACCCATCAACCCTTAACCAGGGGTTGGGCTACTCAGGGAGAACCACCGTTTAAAAAGCCCACCCCTAAGTGACCAGAGGAGCTAGCCTAAAGGGGAGTTTTGAGAAGGAATGGAGGAAGGGGTAGATACACTTCATTAACATCCTATAAACTAAAGACAATACCCCCCCCCCCAATAAAAAAACAAACAACAATAAAAGAAAGAACTGCAGGATTAAAAAGAGAATGCAGGCAGAAGTCTAGCGACAGAGTAGGGGCTATCCAATTTATTGCGCTAAATGTAATGTGATTACCTATCCTATGGGCGAGTGGCGTATGTATGCATTCGATGTGAGGAGCAACTGGCCCTGAGAGCCCACATACGGGCTTTGGAGGCCAGGGTGGCTGAACTGGAGGAGCTAAGGGAGACAGGTATGTAGTTGAGACTTTCCAGGACAAAGTAGAAAGGTCCTATCCCTGGTATGACAGCCTCTGTACTGTTGAGGAGGATGAAAATCTCAGGGAAGGAGAACATCAAACTGGAGTGCAGGGAAATGACCCCATAGTTGGGACACTTCTTCCAGATGATGTCATGGTATCCTCTTGCACTGAGGATACTTCTCTGGGGGAGGGAACTCCAGTTATTAGGAAAAGAAAGGTAATAGTGAGCTTGATCATCAGAAACATAGATAGCTGGGTTTGTGATAAATGGGAGAACTGCATAGTGACTTGCCTGCCAAGTGCAAAGGTTGCAGATCCCTCGAGACATCTAGACAGACTTATGTGTATGCTGGGGAGGAGTCGGTGGTCGTGGTACATGTAGGTACTAATGACATAGGGAAGATCAGGACACAGGTCCTGAAGGTCAAATTTAGGCTGCTAGGTAAGAGATTGAAGTCCAGACCTCCATGGTAGCAATCTCTGAAATGCTTCCAGTTCCATGCATAGGGACAGTTAGACAGGCAGAACTGCAAGCTCTTAATGCATGAATGAGACAATGGTGTAGGGAGGAGGGTTTAGATTTATTAGGAACTAGGGAACCTTTTGGGAAAGGGGGAGCCTATACAGGAAAGCTCCACCTAAACCAAAATAGAACTGGATCACTGGCATATAAAATTAAAAAGGTCATTAAAGCAGTTTTTAGGTCTGAGGGAAAGCCAACAAGTGCAGAGGAACACTTGGTTCAGATAGAGACATCCCTTAGGGGAGGATCTATTAATGGAGATTATCTATATCCTAGTGAGGAGAGGATGGAACAGGATATGGGTAGGATCTGATGAGAAACAGTCAAATGAAAAAGAGTCCCATTCAATTACATCACATAATGGCAGACAGCTAAAACATGACAATTTTTTAGGTGCTTATATACAAATGCTAGAAGTCTAAATACTAAGATGGGTGAACTTGACCGCCTTGTATTAAATGAGGATATTGATATAATAAGCATCACAGAAACTTGGTGGAATGAGGATAATCAATAGGACACAGTAATACCAGGGTACAAAATATATCGGAAGGACAGATTAGGTCGTACTGGTGGGGTACTGACACTATGTGAAAAAAAGCATAGAGGCAAATGAAATAAAATTCTTAAATGAACTAAACTGTGCCATAGAATCTCTATGGATAGTAATTCCATGCTTGAATAATAAAAATATAGCAGTAGGGATATACTACTGACCACCTGACCAGGATGGTGATATTGACTGTGAAATGCTCAGGGAGATTAGAGAGGCTATGCAAATAAAAATCTCAATAATAATGGGGGATTTCAACTATCCCCATAATGACTGTACATGTCACCTCAGGACAGGATGCAGAGATAAAGATTCTTGACACCTTAAATGACTGCTTCTTGGAGTAGCTAGTCCTGGAACCCACACGAGGAGAGGCAATTCTTGATTTAGTCCTAAATGGAGCACAGGAGCTGGTCCAAGAGGTGAATACAGCTGAACTACTTGGTAATAGTGACCATAACATAATAAAATTTAGCATCTCTGTGAGGGGTAGGGGGTAACCCCAAAGCAGCCCACCACAGTACCATTTAATTTCAGAAAGAGGTACTATAGAAAAATGAGGAAGATATTGATATATTGGACTTGGAAAAGGTGCAGAAAGGGTCACTAAAATGATTAGGGGTATGGAAAAGCTTCCATGTGAGGAGAGATTAAGAAGAGTGGGACCTGTCAGCTTGGAAAGGAGATGACTAAAGGAGGCTATAATAGAGGTCTATAAAACCATGAATAGTGTGGCAAAAGTAAATAAGGAAGTGTTATTTACTCCTTCTCATAACACAAAAACTAGGGGTCATCAAATGAAATTAATAAGAAGCAGGTTTAAAATGAACTAAAGGAAGTATTTCTTCACACAACGCAGTCAACTTGTAGAACTCCTTGCCAGAGGATGTTGTGAAGGCCAAGACTATAATGGGGTTCAAAAAAACCCCCACAAACTAGATAAGTTCATGGAGGATAGGTCCATCAAGGGCTATTAGCCAGAATAGGCAGGGATTGCCGTTTGCCAGAGGCTGAGAATGGCCGATGGGATGGATCAGTTGATGATTACAAGTTCTATTCATTCCTCCGAAGCACATGGCATTGGCAACTGTCGGAAGACGGAATACTGGGCTAGATGGACCATTATGACCCCGTAAGGCTGCTCTTATGTTCTTAAAGGTTACGTTGCCTAACAGCCCAAACGATGGCATAGCATTACTGCTTGATGACAGCATAGTTCTGTTCAGTATTGTTAGTTTTTTAACTCAAAAAGTCAATGGGATGCATCTTGTTTCTCACCCCATTCTGCATTAGGACGACACCTAACCACGTTAGAAGCATCAGTGCACAGCATAAATGGTTTGCTGAAATCAGGGCAGGCCAAAACATGCTCTTTAGACAAAGCCTCTTTTATGTTTTGAAAGCCTTTTTCACAGGCCTCTGTCCATACCACCTGGTCTTGTTTTCTCTTTTTTGTAAGATCTGTTGGGTGGGGCCACAATGTCACTAAATCCCTTTACAAATCTCTGGTAATAGTTGGTCAGACCAATAAAGGATTGGACCTGCTTCTGGATTCGTGAGGCAGGCCAGCTCCTAATAGCTTCTACTTTTAAAGGATCAGGGCAAACAAAACCTCTGCCCGCCCTGTGTCCTAGGTAGGATACCTCTGCAGCCCCCATTTTGCATTTGGAGACCTTGACAGTGAGGTTGACTTCTTTGAGCCTTTATAACACAATTCCCATGATTCGAGTGATCTTGGCAGAAGCTTCTGAAAATAGCCAAGTCATCTATAGAAGCCGTGGCAAATGTTTGTAACCCCTGCAGCACCTCATTGACAAGCCTCTGAAAGATAGTTTCTGCTTTGATTAATCAGAAAGACATATCCTTACATTCATATAAGCCAGATTCCATTATAAACGCTGATTTTTCTTGTGCATGAGCATCTAAGGGAATTTGCCAGTACCCATGAGTCAAATCCAGCGTGCTTATGAATTTTGCACAGAATAGAGCAATAGAGCCAGTTGGTCCTCTATTGGGGAGTGGGGTATGGGTCAGGTTAGGTGATAACTTTAGCTCTTTAATGTCCACACAAAACCTCATGGTTTTATCCTTTTTAGGTACTATCACAATAGGAGATACCCAGAGGCTTTTTGTCTTAGTAATTGCCCCCATTTCCAGCATGCTATTTACCTCTTCCTGGATCTGCATTTCCTTTTGCTGCATTTCCCCTTTAGCATGGTATACCTCGCTAGGGGCAGGTTGGGCTGTGCAATTTCAATGGAATGTACAATCATGTCAGTTAAACCTGGCCAGCTGGAAAATACCTGTTTGTGGTGCTTCAAAGGGGCCAGCATTACCTGCTTTTGGGTTGGATCCAAACCCTCCCTGAACTCAGTGCTCTCCAGGGGCGTTTCTTCCTGAACAAATCAATCAAAGGAGCATTAAACATTCCTTCATCAGCACAACAAATCACATTCACTGCCATCTCCCTTTTGTGGTAAACTTTTAATCTATTGACAGGTAATGTTTGCACAGCTCCCATGCCAGGGGGTTTCCTTGTGTCATAAGTGACCTCATTCAGTCTCTCACCTCATCAGGTCCTTCCCAACAATCCTGCGTTTTGTTTTTCCTCGCTGGAATTAGCACTAATACCAAATCACCAATGTCAAACTATCTTTCTTCAGTACTCTTATTATACTAAGCTTTTGCGATTCCTGACTTTCTTCAAAGTTCTGCTGCATTAATTGCATCATAGCCTGTAAATTCTCCTTAAAATAAGTGACATACTCTCCTGCAGGTTTTCCTGTCTCCTCAGTATTGCCCTCCCAAGAGCCTCAAATCAAATCTCGGAGTCCCCTCATCTGTCTCCCATACAGGAACTCAAAGGGGGCAAAGCCAGTATATTCTCAGGGAACACTTCTGTATGCATAGAGCAAATACTCATTCTCACCACTGGTGACATACGTTTTCAGCATCATTTTCAAAGTCCCACTAAATCTTAGAAACCATTAGTTTCTGGATGGTAGGAGACAGTTGTTAGATGCCTTACTCCACATAATTCCCATAACATTTTAAAGACTACACGCTACAGACATGAAGTTTGCACCACAATCTGTCAAGATCTCTCTGGGAAAAATCTACTCTGCTAAAAATGGTGAATAAAGCTGTAGCCACACACTCAGCTTGTAGTGCTGTGGCAGAATCATATATTTCTTTCCATTCCTGGGAGGTTCAGTGAAGGGGACCACAAACATGCACAATATGGCCCTTCAATCTCTTATACTTCTGACATAAGTCACAACTCTTACTGTCTCGAACATCTGTGGCCAATAGAAATTCTGTTTAAGCCTGTCACAGGTTCTCTCCACTCCTGTATGTCCTGTGAATAGACAATCATGAGCTAAAGGGAGAAGTTCTCTCCTGTATTTCTCAGGCACAACTGCCTGCTTGCAAACCTCACCCTCGGAACTTCGCTTTTTCCCTATAGGAGTCTCCCTATACAAAAATCTACCTTTTCCTCCCCCAGCTGGGGTATTGTTTTGAGTTGCAACCCCTCCCCTTGTCCAGAGAAGGGTCATCTTGTTGAGCTTTCACAAACTCCTGCACCTCACTTAAGTTTAGAGCTGACTCTGGCACAGCAGAAGAATCCTCAAATTCCTCCTTAGAAGCTACCATTCTCAATAGACAAAGGACTGAGGGCATTCCCCCTGCCCCCACAATTTTCCCTACTGTCCACAGACAGAGCAGGTGAGTCAGAGCCATACTCTCTCTGGCTGCATGTTATAACATGAACCTGCTTAGATGTGGCTAAAATGTTAGAGGAAAGCAAATTTTTTATGCCTACCCTTAAAATACTGCCACTCAATGTGGACTTTAGCCAGGGGCACAGTCACAGAAAATTCAGCCAAAGCTAAAATATTTAGACTTCTGCCAGGAAATCTGTCTTCTTCCCTTACCAAACTTTTCTTAACCAAAGTGACCTGGGATGCTGTGTCCCTCCAGCCTGGACATTCAATGGCATTCATTCTAGCACACTTTTCATAAATTCTTCACTACCTTACCAAGACTCAGTCCTAATATACTTTATGAGGCCATCCACCTCCGGTAGTTTCCTCTGGAACCATGATGGTTTGGGGTGCAGATTATGGGATGATTTTAAATTTGGGGCAATTTGGTTTTATATGGCCAGCCAAGGCTCCCACATGGGGGGGGGGAAGGGTACACTTTACCGGGCCCAGGCTGCAACCCCCATTACCACGAGGAAAAAAATGTTAATGGCTCATGAAATTGTGTGTATGGGATGAGGGATTATGGTATGTGTGGGAGGGGGCCTGTGTAACAAGTTTGTACTGGACCTGAAAAAATTATGCTTGGGCCCTGTGGCCAGGTGTCCCACAGTGACGGCAGTCTACCTGCTTTCCCTTAGGGTAAGAGGTTTTTAAAATCTGGGCTCCCTTTACAGTTTTTAACAAAAGTGGGGTTAAGTTTATTCCTAGACCCCTCCTCCCTCTTAGCTTGGAGAGCAGGAGCATTTCCCTTCCCCTGTGGTTTGTGCCCGCCATGAGCCCTTGGCTCAATATATTTATCAGTGATTTCTGCTGCCTCCAAAGCTGTGGAAGGCTTTGTGTCACAGACGGAAGCTTTTACCTCATCAGTTACTGTCTACAACAATTGTTCTTGAACCAGTTCTGCTGCAATGGTCTCTATGGCATCTTGGGAAGCGGGATGCTCAGACCCTCCTCTTTGCTCAAAGTCTATGAGCGAAGCACTCAGTTCCTGATCTCAGGCTTTCTTTTTTATGGGATAATCCCCTATTTTTATATAATTTTTCAAGGTTATTTGTGTCAACACTCTCTTATGACTGTGATTCACTCATTGTGACTAATCTTTAACCTTTGAAAACTCTCAATAGCAAATGTAACAGTGCTCAGGGATATGATCTATAAACCCAATTGACTTGTGGCATGTGAATCCTGCCAAGAATATACCAATTGCTACACTGTCTCGAGTGGCTCATGACTGTGTGGAGTGGCTCATGCCCTTGAGTGCCTACCTCAGGGCAGACTGTCAAAAACAGCGCAAGCACCCCAAACTGACAGTATATTCTGTAATTAGATTTCACCAAGCCAGGAACAAATGTGAACTCCTGGATCACAACAACAGTTTCACCATCGAGTCACACACAGTCCCCTTAGACTCTCCAGTCTTTCTTGCTACCCAGGCAAGCAGGACATAGTGATAAATGACAAAATATTCTGGTTGCTTCCTGTCCCAAGAGACGAATCACTTACCCCAGATCAATTTAAGACAACACCTGTAGCCAATCCTGTATTAAACTAACAAACATTTATTAACTAGGAAAAAGAAATGAGAGAGTTATTTACAGGTTAAAGCAAGGAAACATATATACAAGTGAGTTACAAACTAAATCTTAAAAGTGACAGAGTTGTTGTTATCTGCCAATTCAAAGTGTCTTTCAGGGTGGACCCAGGGGTAATCCCTGGAGATCTTTGGCTTCAGTTTGGTGTCTCTGGTCCTGGGAGAGTTCAAAGAGCAAAAGGATAGAAAATTTTCCTGCGTCTTTGCTTTATTTCCTTGAGTCCTTCAGTCCTTCAGCCTCCAAATCCATAGGACAAACTTCCAAGGTGCATGCGAGCCATTCACCAATCCTTTGTATTGCTGTGTTCTTTGATGGCTCATCTGATTTTGATAGTTCTTCTGGGTGGGCGGGGGGAAACACTCTTCCCATCTGAGTTCACAAGTTTAGAGCAAACATTTTCTAAGTTATAAAGCAAAATGCATACATTTCCTTATAACATGGGATTTAGCCTTACAAATAAGATTAATGCATGCAGCCACTTCGAGACATTCTATCGAGTCTAAACACTAAATACATTCTTATAACAATATTTTGAGCGACACTAACACATAAGTGAACTGGTCTGGTCTCCAGGTATGAATTTGTCAGTTCTTGGCTAATGCCTGCAGCCTTGGCAAGAGCTGGCACCTGACCTGCCAGCATCACAGTAGTACAATATCTCCATTTATAAACTGAAAGTAACAAAGAGAAAGCAGGGGCGATATAACCTGTCTTTATGTCTGGCATCTGTAAGTTAAGTTTGCTTTGTTATCAAAGAAAGAAATGTAAATAATATGCTATATTCTGTTCTTATCATTCCTTACCTAAAGGTGAGGCCAAAAGAAAAATAATGGATGGCCCACTGGCCCTATTGTGCAATTTATCCAGTTTTGATCCTCATCAAATTATATGATTTTGAATCTTGGTTTTCATGGCTGGGTTCCCAGCCAGTCAGGGAGGGAGTACCTGACATCCAAGCAACCCTAGTGGCTGAAGAATGGGTGCTGCTGAAGGGCTCCAAAGGGAATCCTCTTAGCCAAGAAATGTTGCTGTAGCTTGGTCCTAGGTGGGAAGGGAAAGTCCTTTGCTGCGGGTTCAGAAACATACAGTAAAATTAATGCCATTAAAGGTATAATAAAATAGACCAGTGTTTCTCAACCTTTTAGGTAGCAAGTACCCCTAACGTCTGAAAATTTTAATAAGTACCCCCTCCCAACATTCAATTTTCCACGGATCTTGTGTTTACAGACTAATGTAAGCTATATGTTGGCAGAAGGGCTGAGTATATAAGGCCATGATATGACAGATGTCAGATTTAGTGTGGGTAGGGTTACCATCTTTACACCAGGGGTGCACAACTCAAGTATGTACCTGGGCTAGAGGTGATGCTGGCGAAAGCTAGGAGGCTTTGAATGGCATGCCAATGGTGGAGAACATAAAGTGCCCCACCAAATTTTTTGCCATAGATTTGAGAGGAGGAAGGGGTGAGAGAGAGACAGGAAAAGAGGGTAACTGGTGAAATCTGGGGTTGTCATAGTTGTCAATTTCACTGCTCAGCTAGAGCAATGAAATTGACAAGTTTTCTGGGCACTGGGCTTTGTGCCAGGGAGGGAGGCTGTCATCTGGGCAAGTTGCAGGTGGCTGCCCCCCACCTCCCAGCTGGGAGCTGTGACTGGGCGGGAAGCTGTTTTTCCCCAGGCACCCCCTGCCTATGTCTCCTGTACCACAGATTGAGAAACTATGAAATAGACTAATACAAAGAAGAAACATAAAATGAAGAGAATAAACACTAAAAATCAACCTTGTGTGTTAACTCCACACATAGATTGACTCAAATTATGTATGATTGTTAACAAAATCCTGCTAATTTAACTCACACTCCCCAAAAGCCTTCTCATTACTCTCAAATATATGACATAAAATATTTTTTTCTCAGCATATACCCTATAGTACAGGATAAATCGAACCATGGATCTTATTTTTATTTTTATTTTACTATTATTTTTTAGTAACTAATACTAGGTAGTCAAGAATGAGCTCTCCCCCTTGTCAAGAATGATCTTAGCCAGTGTTTGCACTACACGGTCCCGCACATTACAGGATTGTGACTGAGAGGTGTTAGCTGGCTTGAGTGGGGATTGTAGTGCTTTTATCTATCAGTTCAGCCAGGATTGTCTCTAGGGTACAATTTCTCCATTACGAGGAACTGCCACTAGGAATGAGAGTATCCTTTCCCTGAGAACTCCACCTTCTGCTGTCCAGGAGCCCAGGAATCTCAAGATCTGTCCTGAACTCCAGATTTTCCACATAGTCAAGCTCAGCAGAGCATCATTTTTTATTAGATCACCTCAATACACAGGATTGTGAATAGAGCTGTGGGAATCATTGATTTTTCCGTTTGCTGGCATTTCTGTAAAATCAAAAAATAAAATAAAATAAAAAATAATAAAAATTTGTTCTGGGTCAAAAGGAAAGAGAAATATTTCAAAATTTTTGATCAACTAAAAATTGAAAAAAAATCATTTCTGTTTTGATTTTGAGCTTTTTAATATTTAATATAAAATTGAAGGAAATTTCTAAACACAAAGCCATTTCAAATTGAAAAAATCGAAACATTTAGATTTTTTTCAGAATGTTTGTCTTTGGTTTTCTTTTTTGACCAGCTCTAACTAGGAAGTGGAACTCAGGCTGATTATATGAGAATTAGTTCTTTGTTCTGCAAAACATGAGTTAACAGCACCATGGATTATAAATGCTGTTTCCTTTGTGGTATGATGTGAGTCAGTATCCTGCATAATTTGTAGCTAATTCCTGTTACAGAAATGTGAGTCAGTTCCTTGCAATGTACATTATGGGCTAATTTTTCAGTGCCTTCTACTTTTATCCAATAGAAAGAGCCACCAAAACCAACCACCCGAATAATGTGTAAACTGACTTTATATTGCCTCACAGACCTTCACGAAGTTTTACTGACAATGTATAATTGTAACTTGCAAATGACAATGTGCACTTGTAATATTGCTTCCCTAAAGGAGTGAAGTGAAGGCAAGGAATAAATCTGTAACTGTCATCTTTCTAGTGATGTCTCTGTATTCAATAACTGAACAATTAGTTCATTTAGTGAGAATGGACATGATAATGAGTAAGGCTAATATATTCTAGATGTGGTTTTACTTGTGTGGCACACTTCCCCATATAAATTTGTATGTGTTCAGTGAGTGTACTGTATTTTATGCTGCCAAGTGTCAAGCAAGAGACAATGTTTTCCTTCCCCCATACATATTTATATATATAGTCTTAAAATTAAACATAAAAGTCAAGAAAAAGTTAAGACACCAAGGATCAAAATGTTAGCCGATGTAGACTTGTTATACCGGTGGAATCCTCTTGGATTCTGTTCTCTGTATGGGTGAAATTCACACAGGTCTGAAGGGTTTTGTAAGGGTCTCCACACCACTTAAGCCTCATTGTGCCTCTGAAGAGGAGGAGCTTGGGTAGAATGACCATGCCAGACATAATCTACCCTCCTTGTGTACCGGGGATTTACCCCAGGTGAAATACGCTGGTTTACATTGATGTAGAGCCAGTGGCTGGGAGCCTCCACTTAGGGGATGTAACTATTGCAGTTGATATGCTGAAATGGCTGCCAGTGCGGTGATGCATTGCAGCACTGCAAACTACCTGCAAGTTGAGAGTAAGAATTCCATACACCTGACTCCCTAGAAACCTCTGCATGGAGCTTATTTACTCAAAGGAGTGAATTTCCCCTTATGTGCATGTGTAATTCTCATTATTATCACTATCTGCACATATGAAGCAGAGAACTTTTTACATTTTAACTCTACATTCCTCTGCCTAGACTTTTTTTTTTTTTTAATTGCTAGAAGAAGCTTATAAATATTAAGCAACAAGAATCCAGGAATACAAACAAGGGATTCAACAAAATGAATGATATGTTCTTATGAACAGAATCTGTTATATTGGGGCCACTATTAAGGCTGTTAATCTGGCCCCTTTCATCAACACTCAACTCACATCAAAAGAAAAAGGACTAAGACATATAAAGATTATTAGGGGAAAGGAGCTGATCCAGTCCACAGGAAACATTTGTTATGTGTAACCTAAATAAATGCAAACAAGTTACTGTGCAGTTAAACCAACTAAAAACCCTCCAAAGGAATTTTTCAGCAACAAAAAATACAGATACTGGATGGGCCCAGGCCCACTGACTACAATTCCGGGCCCCAGGGAAGAACAGTCAATGGCCCTCCTAGAAAGGGAGGGCTGAGGTCTAAGTGCGCTTCCCTGGGATATTTTTTCTTATTTATTATGTGCCATGCAGGTTTCCAGGTGGCAGAGGAAGCGGTATCTGCTACTCAGCTTCCTGGATCCCTTGGACTCCCCTTGGAGATTACTGATGAACCCAGGAAGCAGAGTAGCAGATACACCTCCTCAGCTGCCCAGGAACCTGAAAGACATATAATAAATAAGCTCCACTCAGGGGAGGGGTAGAGAGTGTGAGTGGTGGGGGCCTCAGAGGAAGGGGGTGTGTGGAGGAGAGGATACATATCTATCCTCACATCCTCCCAGGACCTTTTAAATAGCCGGGTCCCTGGGCAATTGCTCCCCTTTCCTTCCCCCTCCACTCCCCTTTGATGGGCCTGGATAGGCCAAAAAGAGTTCGATCATATTAAGCTTTTTTTTAAAAATCTCTGTATGAAAGAAAATGGAAAGATTCTATTATTATTTTACTTAATATTTTAATGTTTAAATAGTAGCAAACAATCACATTTTATTTTTATTTGCAGATGATAAAAAGAAAACAAAGAAAATTGATAGTGAACTCAACCCTATTTGGAACGAGGTGATCTATTCTCATAACATGTTTTGTTTTTAGTATACGGTACAGTGCATTATGTCTACAAAATTGGTATATCAGTATATTAGTCACTGCAGCTATGAATCTGAGATACAAATAGGAGTTAAAGTAAAATACTTTGCTATAAGGTGACAGTAAACGTGATTTGCAGCTGAATAAACAAAGTGGGATGGATGATCCAAGTGTACTTGGACTTTCAGAAAGCTTTTGACAAGGTCCCTCACCAAAGGCTTATAAGCAAAGTAAGGAGTCATGGGATAAGTGGAAGGTCCTTTCATGGATCAGTAACTGGTTAAAAGATACGAAACAAAGTGTAGGAATAAATGCACTGTGAAAACTGAGGAGAGAGGTAAATAGCAGGGTTCCCCAAAGATCTGTACCAGAACCTGTGGTGTTTAACATAGTCATAAATGATCTGGGAAAAGGGGTAAACAGTAAGGTGGCAAAGTTTCCAGATAAAGCAAAATTACTCAGGTTAATTAAGTCCAAAGCAGACTGCAAAATATTACAAATATATCCCACAAACTTAGTTACTGGGTAAGAAAATGGCACATGAAATTCAGTGTTGATCATTGCAAAGTAATGCACATTGGAAAACATAATCCCAAGTATACATACAAAATGGTATGGTCTAAATTAGCTGTTACCACTCAAGAAAGAGATTTGGGAGTCAACGTGGATAGCTCTGTAAAAAGACCTGCTCAATGTGCAGCAGCAGTCAAAAAAGCTAACAGAATGTTAGGAACGATTGGGAAAGGGATAATAAGACAGAAAATATCATTGTGCCACTATTTAAAGGCATGGTACACCCAAACCTTGAATACTGTGTGCTGTTCTGATGGCCCTATTTCAAAAAAGATATATTACAAGTGGAAAAAGTACAGAGAAGGGCAACAAAAATGATTAGGGGTATGGAACAACTTCCATATGAGAGATTTAAAATAATGGGACTGTTGAGCTTAGAAAAGAGATGACTAAGGGGGCATATGACAGATGTCTATAAAATCATGAGTGGTTTGGAAAAAGTGAATAACGAAGTATCATTTACCCCTTCACTAACACAAGAACCAGGGGGTCACTCAATGAAATTAATAAGTAGCAGGTTTAATACAAACATGAGGAAGGAATTCATCACACAACTCATAGTCAACCTGTTGAACTTGTTGCCTATAGATGTTGTGAAAGAGAAAAGTTTAACTGGGTTAAAAAATGGGTTAAATAAGCTCATGGAGGATACATCCATCAACGGCTATTAGCCAACGTGGTCAGGGATGCAACGTGAAGTCTGGGTGTCCCTAAACCTCCAACTATCAAAAGCTAGGGTTGGGACTTGATCATCTTCTCTGTACTGTTCTTTTTCTCTGAAGCATCTGGCACCAGCCACTGTCAGAAGACAGGATACAGGGCTAGACAGATCATTGGTCTGACCCAATATGGCCATTCTTATGTTTTTATGAGCTGTGACAATGGAGTCTTGTCTCAATTTAAGTACATTTCTAGTTTGTTTGGGGCCTGCTTATGTTGCCATTGAAGTCAAAGGAAGTTTTGGCATTGATATTAATAGTGGCATGATTGAGACTCTCATATGAGCACTGCCACTATGATAATTAAGTGTACACCAAGATTAATGAGAAATGGTAATGCAAGTTAGGGAGAGGCGTCTAGGGGAGTGCTATGAAGGTCAGTTTTAGCTCTAGACATGTTTAGCATTCGCTTTAATGAGCTAGACAAGAGATTAAACTGCATAGTCATGAAAGTCATGGGTCATCACTACTTACAAATGAGAAAAGGGTGTAGAAACACAAAGGCCTGAAATTGTTGGCAACCCATTTCTCCCCATGACTGCAATGGGAATAGGCCAGGTCTTATGAAGAAAAATAAGTTATTCATATTAGTACAAGGGAGGAGAACAAGTAGTACTGTAATATGGCACTATTAAGAAATTCTCCTTTTTAATTGTGATGTACCAATAACAAGTCAAAATGTACTACAGACATGTTCTGAAGTTTTTCACTTCATTTTCCATATATGCAGATAGTAAGATCAGTCAGGTTTGACTGTGTTACTAAATGTAGTGTTCATTCATGAAAAGTTTTATTGTTTGCCTTCATATTGTTAAGGTATTTTATATTTTAGCTGTATTGATCAGTTGTTTTTGCTCCATTTCTCTTTGTACAGGTTCTTGAATTTGATTTGAAAGGGATCGCACTGGATATATCATCATCCCTGACGATTATTGTGAAAGATTTTGAAACAATTGGACAAAACAAGTATGTACTTTTTTTCATTGTTAAACTCATCTAATTTTCAATGCAATTTAAAAGGCCAAACAAAAACTGTGAATCTGATATTTCACTTTAAAACAAATAATTGCTGTTATTAGATTGGTTGGTTGATTGAATTGGCTGACATTTTATTATTTTATTGTGCTCTAATGATTCTCTATACGTTTTAGGCCTGTGGGTTTCTCTTTGCTCACTGTGGCCCCTTACCAGTGTTTCCGTGTTGTTGCTCTGGAGGGAGACTTCAGCCTTCTCCATTCACTTGACCTTGTGTATATGTCTCCTCCTTTTTCTACCCCCCTTGAGAGACCAGAGATTGAGCTTCATCCACACAATTGATTTTCATGGGTTTTGGATAAAGGTGGATCAAATGCATCAGACAAAAACTCTTCCAGATAGCAGTCAGACACCCAGTTCTAGTTAGTTTCAACAAAATCAGTGTTCATAGGTAATTGTACAGATTTAGAAAATAAATGAAAGATAGTTAAACTCATTCATGCCTGGGTGACTATTTCAGAAAGCACTGATAGACTGACATTAAACTAAAAATTATAGGCTACTGAAAGATGGTCTTATAGAGCATTTATCTGGTCTCTCCCTCAGTGGAAGATATTTCAGAATGAGTGTGTCTGTGTGGTTTTTTTTACTGTTAATGGTATTGAAGAAATAGTCATGTTGTATAAAGGCAAGCTATCTTTAGATGAATGGGAAAAGACATAACTAAAAGGTCAGGTGGTAATGCAATGTTCTTTGTTTTTAGTGCTGGAAGTTCTGTATCCAAGAGTTTTTGTTTTTATCCTTACATTTTTATAAAATGTCAAGTAATAGAATGAGGGAGACAATACTGCAAACACCTAATAGAATAACTATCAAGCATAAACGCATCAGAAGTATTTAGTTCCCTGAATTGTTTAAAAAGGCAACCAATATATTTTTTAAAAACAAATATTTGAAAGCTAAAATTAAATAGAACATCTCAGTTCCTGTAAATGAAGTTGGTCAGTATAATTAAGACAAGTAAAATGCCACTGCACGGAACACTTACTAAAAAATCCAGAGAATCATTGTTCCCAGGGGGACAATGCAGTTCCTGGAACACAAAACGTTCATGTTTCGGATCTATGGTTATAAGCACCTTCCTAGACACGTAACTAAGATTTGCTATGTTGCAAAATGTATTTTGCATAAAACTATACATTATGCATGGAAAGGTTTCACTGCAATTAAATCATGGCCTTCTTAGTTACAGTGTATAGAGAACTCTGCAGTATGGATATTCATTGTTTTGTCAAAATTATTTATATTGCCATAGTGTGCATGAGCTCTAGTCATAGACCAGGACCTCATTGTGTTAGGCACTGATCAAATACAGAACATGTGTTCCAACATGTTTTTCATGGTTCTGAATGGCATGATAGGGCAATTAGTATAATCAAGGCTAGGGGCAAAATACAGATGTGTTGTTTTTGTATGATTAAAGCTTTAATGTGTCCTTAATATCAGAACTGAAAGTGTGTAGGATACCTGAAAGCAACGTGTATAGGCACACTCTATAAGAGGATATTTAACTTACAGAAAGTGAAAGTATTCATGATGGTTTAGTAACCTCTCATAGTATGCTAGTTATTTTGTGATTCATCATTCCCTGCAGCTAATAAGAAGGAAAGTTTCTTTGGAGAACGAGCTGGAAAGATATAATTTGTGCATAATATTTTTGTCTCGTTTTATATAGAGAGTAAGGAAGTGTGTACATTTGGGGCCCAGTCCTGCTCCCACTGAACTCAGTGGCAAAACTTCCATTGATCTCACTGGGGCCAGCATTTCATCCTTTATAATCATAAAAAGAGGAATCTTCATGTCTATACAGCATTTCTAGTCTTCTGCATTCACCAGTACCCTATTCATATAAGCCAAATACTGCACTCACTATAGATTCATTAGGGTAAGAAAATATATTTTATATGTTTTTATTTTAAGACTCTTAACACACATTTTCTGAGTCTCTGAGGTAAATCCTGTTCCTTGCACACACTCTAAATAAATGGGCTTTTTGCAGAGGTGTTCTGGGGTTGTTGTATATTGGAGCCAGTGGAGAATCCAAAACCTTTGCTTCAACATTTCTGCCTCTACAGCTGCTGCATTTCTGTGTTACAGGGCAGGTTTAGCCAGTGGATCCATACAGCATAGGCACTTTCCTTGATCCACCCAATGCTCCCTATGCCAGGGCAGATGGGATCCCTGCAGAGCATAAATGTATTATCTGTGCAGGCTGTCCAGTGACAATCTCTGCATTGCCCAGTGGAACCACTCAGTTCCCATAGTGTTCAGGGTCTTCTGCTGGATACTACTTGGGCCAAAGGATTTGTCTGTAAACGTTTGAGTGAACTGTCAAAGGAAAAAAAGGGGCCGAGTTTACTTCTAACCTCCCTATTGAAAACCAGAACATCCTTCAAAATCTTTAAAAACAAAACAAAACAAAACAAAACCCACAAAACACCAGAACAACTAGTCCAAAATGGGGAGCTATCTCCCCACCTCTTTCTATAAAGTGATTGAATGTTAATTAAGATCCATGCCACTATTGTTGGTCTTTCCTCTCCAGTATGGCTGATATTGTGGAGCCGTAACAAGCTGTGTCATAGCTCTATTGATTGCTCGCATTCTGTGGGAGGAGGCATAAAGTGAACATGTATGAAACACCCCCATAGTGCTAATGACAAGCAGTGGTATCACATGCAAGTGACATACCTCTTCCCCTCCTTTAATAGGGGTGCTGAGTGTTGCTATCAAAAGATGTCTGAGATTACAGAGCCTATTTTTATCTTATTTTCAGTTCAGGTACAGGGCTCTTATGATACTGAATATTGTGTAAATTCTGCATTGAGTGATAGTAGTTCCATTTTCACAGTGAACCTTTGTTCGCTTCTTTTTCCTCCTCTGCTATCCAAATGACACTCCATCATGGTATCCGTGGTAGGCCAGTTGTTGTAATCAAATCTCACATCTTCTGGAGGTTCACCAAAGTCAGAGGGGCCCAGAATACACTGCATGCCTCTGATCTCAAGGAAACCCCAGTAAGCATGATACTGGAAGAAAGAAATTGACACAGGAAAGTCTGCCAGCCTTGCTGAGTTCTTGAGATGGATTTTGCATAATATCACCAAAGGATGGGAGAATTCTTATCTGAACCTTTGACCAGGATCAGCTCAATATCTGGGCTAAGGTTCCAATTGATTTTTATTTTTTCCAAACCAGGTAATCCATCCCTCATCTAAAGTCATATTTGCAAACATCAGCTGTGTGTTATCATTTCTCATAAGCATGATCAAGGGCTGATCATTACAAATATTGACTTTTTTTGTTTATGGATGGGAGTTGGCTCACAGTTTTGTATTCTATGTACACATAAAAATGGAACAAAGACCCCGTGGGAAAGTGACGTGCCCTATATGGAGCTACAAAAAGCATATTTATGCAAAGTAAATAGGAGGAGGTGAAATAATTATTTCACAGTCACTAACTGCTTAAGGATCATGCACTAATGCTCATTTGATATGTGCACGTGGTACCCATTAATTTAAAAATAGCCACCATCATTTCCAAAGGAAAAAAAAGCATAAAACAGATTTAGAACAAGAGTCACTAGAGTTTCACACCATAGTCACCATAGGATGTCACAACATCAGTCTTTCACAACATCTATTTTTTTAGCACCATTTCATATTAAATAGTCCATATTTTATGTAAATAAGTAAATTTTTTTTAAAAATGTCCACTCACAATCAATAATATGGAAAAAATGCATTCCAAACATTCAGGAGATGTTAAATGTTGATATAAATTGCATTGTGGGCTTCCATGTTTATTGCATCTCAGTGATTCCAGGTGAAATCCATTTAATTTACAAATAATGAGATTATTTTCTTACTTGCCAGGCCAAGTATTTTCTTACTTACTCAAGATGGAATTTGAAAGTCACTCTGTGTTCTGTCTCATGCCTTATTGACCTACCTGAAATGTATTATGTGTGTAGTTAAAGTGGACAACTTGAGGTAAAAAAATCTTCAGCTGGAACATAAGCATTCTGCTGATATGCGAAACAATAATATTATGTGTTGGCATTACTGTAGCATCAAGATCCCATTGTGGTAGGTGCTGTACAAACACAGAATAAAGGGATGGTTCCTGCCCCAAGGAGTTAATAAGTAGATGACAGAGTTCACTCTCCAATAGGTGTGCTGGATCTATAGTGCTAACATGCATAAAGAGCACAGTTAAGAGATCTTTCAAAACAGTTACACGTGTAGTTCTTCTATGTTTTAAAGAAAACCAGTGCCTCACATTCAACAGCAACAGTACAGGGGTAGTGAAATGCAGGTTTTTGCTTCTTGAAATGCTCCACTACTGTGTAACTAGACCTGACTTTTTGCAGGCAGTTATGCACACTCACTCACAGTCAGGAACAGCTCGGGTGTAAGTTTTTTTCTTTGTAAGGTGTTAGTGGTATATTCCTAAAATGATTGAGACCTTTTTTTTTTCCCCTCCACAAAAAGCTCCCATGGGCAAAGCTCCCATTAACATCCATGGAATGAGGAATTGACCTCTATGCATAAATAGTCAGGGAACTATTTAGAAATTCTCCAGGGGTTTGCAGAAGTACTGAACGAACTCTACAGATCACACAATTCTGATAATTCTGCCTATTTCCTGTTTCTTTTTTAAATCTCTTTGTGAATCAGGCCAAAGAATAGGTTTTTAATTGTGAATGATTTTGTTTCTCCACAAGGTGAGCAGCCAAAATAATGTACAGAATCCTCCTGGCATGTTTCTTCTAATGCACCTCAGTCCTGAACTGCAACGTCGCAGAATTCCCAAGTGATACTCAATAGTAGAGGAGATGGCAGAACAGGCTGCATTAAGCTAACACATATGGCAGTTTTGGGATATGTGCAAACACGGTACAGTGCCTAGCACTGGCCTCTAGGCACGACTAATACAAACAAATAACCACAATGGAGAATAGGAGGAGATCATCACATTCACTTTGACCCAGAAAACTTGTCATGATTTGGACTCAAGCCTGCAAAGGTGAAAACCTCATATTGCACATACCCACTGTGGGCCATATCCTGTTCACCTTACTCACGAGTAGTTGTGTTAGCCTCAGGACGACTTTGAAATGAATGGAACTAGTCCAAACGAGTAAGGCAAACAGGATTTGTCCCTGTGCCAATATTCCCCCAGGCCCAAGGGTTTACATTATTATTCACTATTTATTTTGTTGTCTGATGGGGCAGTTTTTAGGCTGAACTTTAAGAATGGGGGAGTTTTCTTGCAAAAGTCTCATTTCTCTTGTGCTGGAGTAAGGTGGTTTATATCACCTGTTTTCAGGGTGCAACTTACTCCCCATCTGGCATTCAGCCAGTTCTGCTGGCTGGCACACAAGATAGAAGTGGAACCACAGGTCTCTCCAATCACCATCCCTCCCAACCCACTCACTTACAGGGAGTGTTATCAGGCACACAGCCCTAGCTCTGCTCCTCCATCCCTGGAGCAAAGATCTGGGTAGCTGCTATAGAACAAGGGCACAGTCCCCCAAAAACTTATACAGTAATTCACATAGGCCAGTATTACACAGTGCAGGAGAATGAGTGCAGTACAAGTTCCCTTGCTTTTACACTCTGCCAAAGCACTACTCATTGCTCTGGTATGTTTCTGCAATTTAGGCTAATGTGAACATTATGCATATTTTTCCAGAATTTACTACTATCTGCAGCAGCATTACTGTTAGAGCACCCTAATATTAAATGAAGACTAACGATTAAATATCATCATGACACAAAGCTTGACCCACTGGAAACGTAGTTACATAAAAAATCCCCAAACAAGATTACAGGGATAGACAAAAAGAGCTTTCACGTGACAAAGTGCAGAGCTGGCTTTTCCCATATAAAAATGTCTCAGAAAAGAACACATCTGTTTTCCTCTCTGTTGTTAGCTTAGTGTTTAAAATCTCTCCTTCCACTAGGAAAATGAATCTTTACACAGTTTAAAGAAAATGTAACATTTACAATGGTGTCAGCAACTGAAGTACAAAGGGTAGATTACAAAGTCACAAATACCACAGTCTACAGGAAGTTACAGTGTGGTTTGAGTGAAGTGATTTTATTCCATGTGTAGGAGGGCAAGTCACTCGTTGTACACATTTTTCCAGGATGAGTAGTTAGTAACCTGGCAACACAGAGGAAAAACAGGCTGGGCACACCCTTCTGTTTGGTGAAGAATGGAGTCCCAAATCTACAGCAGGAAAGGTTAACTGCAGCTCACTTTTGAGATACGGTTAGATTTGTAATTATAACTGTTTAATCCATTTCTTAACCTGGCACCAAAAATATTTAGACCCTCCTCCTACAATTGGATCTGTGCGGGGGGGAGGAGGGGACCTGTGTGCCTGACAATGGGGCAGTACACAGCTGTAGGGGTCCACCTGCATAGAACTGAATGCAGGTTTGGAGTCTTACATATTAAAATATCTTCTATTTTCCCCTGAAGATTTCGCTGTTGTAGATGATGTGCATGACATTTTTCTTTTCAAATCTATGCGCCAGCAAAAAGCAGTATCAAATAATGAAGATTAAAATAGTACTATTTCTGTTTGAACAAATATGTTTAGCAGCAAGAGGGAATATTAGAAAATGGAGGTTGAGGGTCTAGGATCGACTTTATCATGTAACAGATACAGCTAGCAAGAATGTCTGGATGTAGCCATTATAATTTATGCAGGAGGAGCAAAGCCTGACAAGGTGGGACTAAGGAGGGTCAGGTGACAGATTAATGGACACATGGGCATTATAAAAGGACCAAGTGTGAGCCCCCTCAGCTGGTGGAATCCCAGGTGTGCAGTATGCTCTGAGCCACGGCATGTAAGGAAAAGTGTTTTCCAGAGGGAAACAACATTATTAATTATTATTAATGATTATTAATGATCTGGAGGATGGGGTAGATTGCACCCTCAGCAAGTTTGCGGACGACACTAAGCTGGGGGGAGTGGTAGATACCCTGCAAGATAGGGATAGGATACAGAGTGACCTAAACAAACTGGAGGATTGGGCCAAAAGAAATCTAATGAGGTTCAACAAAGATAAGTGCAGAGTCCTCCACTTAGGAAGGAAGAATCCCATGCACAGCTATAGACTGGGGACCGACGAGCTAGGCAGCAGCTCTGCAGAAAGGGACCTGGGGGTAACGGTGGATAAAAAGCTGGATATGAGACAGCAGTGTGCCCTGGTTGTCAAGAAGGCTAATGGCATATTGGGCTGCATTAGGAGGGGCATTGCCAGCAGGTCACGGGAAGTGATTATTCCCCTCTATTCGGCATTGGTGAGGCCGCATTTAGAATATTGTGTCCAGTTTTGGGCCCCCCACTACAAAAAGGATGTGGACAAGTTGGAGAGAGTGCAGCGGAGGGCAACAAAAATGATTAGGGGGCTGGAGCACAGGACTTCTGAGGAGAGGCTGAGGGAACTGGGCTTGTTTAGTCTGCAAAAGAGAAGAGTGAGGGGGGATTTGATAGTGGCCTTTAACTACCTGAAAGGGGATTCCAGGGAGGATGGGGCTAGGCTGTTCTCGGTGGTGGCAGATGACAGAACAAGGAGCAACGGTCTCAAGTTGCAGGGCGGGAGGTCTAGGTTGGACATTAGGAAAAAGTTTTTTACTAGGAGGGTGGTGAAGCACTGGAATAGGTTACCTAGGGAGGTGGTGGAATCTCCATCTTTAGAGGTTTTTAAGATGAGGCTTGACAAAGCCCTGGTTGGGATGATATAACTGAGGTTAGTCCTGCTTTGAGCAGGGGGTTGGACTAGATGACCTCCTGAGGTCCCTTCCAACTCTAATATTCTATGATTCTAACATGGGGACCCAGGGCTCTACACCAGAACTGGGTAAGATAATGAGGCACAGACAGAACCCAGAAAGGGTTATGAGCAGGGCCCAGAGGGTGAGCTGAAGAGAAGCCTCAAAGGGCAGAGTGACCTTTTTGTGTGGTGGGGACTTCTTAGTTTGGACTCTTGCTACCCTGGAAGGGATTATATTTGTTGTGACTTAGCTAGAGGGCTGAGCCATAGCTCCAGCACAGATTTGTGTGTTAAAAGCGGAGTAGACTTACCTTGTGGAGGGAAACTGAGGAAGACAGCGCTGGCAGAGCTATGTTTGGCCATCAGGTGATGCTATGAAGGAGCCACATCTTTGAGATACTCCAGTTTACAGTAGGTGAGGATCTGGCAATCTCAGGAATACTATATAGAGGACTAACTTCATACTACAATAAAGAGAAATGTAAGCTTGTTAGTTAGTGCTGTGAATTAGGATTTCCTGATACCAACCATGGATGTGAAGTTTCAATTCTACTGGTATTTGGGCTTCTACCAGCAAGTATTAAGCACAGTACCAATGGATTAATTAGCTGTGCCGAAAGTACAAGGCTGTGTTTAACAGTTGCATACCTGTAGTTTAGGGATTTAATGTTGAGAAATAATTCTACATTTGTGATATAGGGGAAATATTACAGGCCTAACACAGATATCAAAAACACTTGAAATTGTGGATTTATCTTTTGAAATCAGCATGAGATTCAATTTAAACCTCAAAAGCTAAATCTGATTATACAAGAAAGTGTTTATACTGCTCAAATTGTACTCCTGGAGGTTTCCTATTGTGCTGTTTGAAACTTACAGCATATTCAAATGAGTGCACCACTGCAATTTTGTTTAGTCAGGGTAGGTAGGTATGAGGAAATGCAAGTTTAAATTAGAAAATTTCAAAACCATCGTGATTATATAGCTATTGTTGAACTAGTGTCATGGAATGCAAGGGTGTGGTTGATGAGACCAATCCAAATAATATGTGAGTCCAATCTTGTTATTTGGTTTTGTAAATTCTCTGAGGAGTGTACACACTTACTTACAGTGAATGGTTCAGGTAGCCTACCATTTCAAAAAAATAATTCCCAGCCTCATTAAGTCAAACCAGCAAAATGATATTTTTCAACAAGTAGACAAAAAAAAAAAAATCACTCCTGGTAAAGCCGCCGTTTCCCCTCAGAATCCGAGTTCACTTTATCATTTGTGGGCAGGCCTGTTTAATTTATTCCCCCCACGTGGGAGTCCCCAAACATACCAATTCCACTATGCACAGGGCTGGCGTCAGGATTTGAGGTTAACAAGATGATGGTTTGGAATACATCCCACATTTAACGGATTGATTTTTACATTAAAAATGCACGGAGATATCTTTAGGTCTCCTTTAGCCTTCTGCTGTAGAAGTGAAACTTGGTTATGAGTTCTTTTCAACCCCAGTGAGTCGTTTACATTTGTTAATATTGATCTTTAAGTTTTCAGGACTATCTTAATGAGGAAAGAGCTAGAAACCTATGTAAAAAAAAAGAGAAAATAGATGAATTTCTTCTATAGATTTCTAGCTCCCTTGAATTAGAGGGCTCCACAGCTTTGGGAATCACCGGCCAATGGGCAAATCCTCTCCGTCTATTTTTCTTTCCAACTTTGTCCAAGAGTTTCAGTGATTGTCTTCAGGACAGCTGATCTTCACATGGAAAAGATGGCTTGGATCCCTTTAGGGTTCTTGTTTAGTGAAAGCAAACCTAATCTAGCCAGCTCCATGAGAAACAGTTTGGCCAGTTACACTGGTGGGTGTGGTTTGGACACACTTCAGTAGCCAATTTTTCTCCTCAATGTGAAATGTCAAGCAAATATGGTCCCAGCTTGTTGCATCAACTTGTGAGATGCTGAAGCCACAGAAGCAACAAATTTTGTCTTTTTCTGTGGTAAACCATCTGTTGTCTCTTAGGCTGGGCCTATGCTAATATTTGAAGCCATGATTGACAGCACTTATGATCAACCACCATTACCAAATTTTGGTAACACAAATTTTAGCATAATTTGGCCCTCTCTTCTTAGTAGCCAAAACACAGTTGAAGGGACAGGTGGCAACCAGAAATACAACAGACCTTCTAGTACAATATATTCTGTGCATTCATTAAATATCTCTTTGTGGTTTTTCCTAATCTTGCTTTACCCAGAAGTGAAAGTTAACACAGATGTTTAAGGTATCTGTCTTCTGGTAAACTATGTTGTGTATGTCTACCTTCCTTGGTTTAAAAGACAGATGAGAGATTTCTGATTTACAGTAACAGTGAACCAGAAGTTACTCCACAACTGCTTGCTGAGTACTGAATGTCCATTTCAATGTCCAATGTCACTTTCTCTTAACTATCATGACCAATATTGCCCTCCTACATGTTTCACTTGCCACCTCAGCTATTGTTGAATATGCGTGCTGTTCTCTAACAGGTACAGCTAAGAATACAGCATGCTTACTCCTATAACATATAATATAGATATCACTTCCTAGTCCCATCCTCCAGCACATTCCTTAACAGCCTGATGAAGACATCTATGTTTTTAAAAAGTTGAAAGTAAACCTGTTCCAGTGAGATTTCCAGTCCAATTTTGCAGCCCTCTGTCTGAAGTTTAAATAGTATAATTCAGATCAAATCTGGATTAGCATCTGAACTTTCAGGTGTTTGTATGTACTGACTCCCTAATTCTTTGAGGTTTTGCCCATCGTTTGTTGTTATCAATAGCAATATTAAATAATACTGCAATATGAGAAATTAAATAATACACCGAGGCTGGGAGGGGGGAGATGGCATAGGGATCATCTAGGCTAGCTTTATACCAGCTGAGAGCTCTGCTGGGGAAATATTCAGCTGGACAGTATCTGGTTCCTTTGTACAGCTTGAGTGCTGCTTAGGTGTCAGACCAGGGAGAGAATCTGGCTCATAAATTATATTTCATAGTGTAACTGAGATGTATACACCCTGCCCATGTCATGCACCCTATCCATATGTTATTTAACAAGAATTGCCTTTAACATCCATCAAGCAATATCATAATACATCATCTCCTTCCCTTTAAACCCCATATATAACACAAGATAGATATTTAAAGTGATGATGTTACGTTTTAAATACAGATGAATGTAGTATGTTTTGCTACAACAAATTATTGTACCTTCAAGGTCTCTGACCGAGTATTGTCCTGATTGGTGGTCCAGCAATTTAGATTACTACAAAAATGCCTGTATTTATGGAGAATCCATTCCATTATCTGTGCTGGTCTTTTACAGCACTAGGTCATATAAATCCATTCCAGGTTTTGGTTTGCACTACTGAGAGTTTAGTTAGCTACAAAGAGAGCAGGAAAGCATCAACGTGAGCTCCACCCTGAGTCAAGTTACATAAGAACGGTCACACCATGTGGGTCTATGCTGCTGTAAATGACTCAGTTTTGGCATTTCTTCAGCTGCAGAAATATTTCAAAACACCATACATAAGGTCCTAGTTGGAATCCCTAGAGTTTTTAATGTGAGTGACGATATATTAATGTTTGGCTTTACATCTGAAAAGCATGATACTCAACTAGCAGCTATTTTTGAATGAGTACAGGAGCAGAATCTCATGTTAAACCCAGACAAATGTGAGTACAATAAACTCACATTAGAATTTTTTGGATACACATTCTCCAAAGATGGCGTCTCAGCAGATTCTAAGAAAATGAAGGAGAGTCACAATGCCACTGTGCCCAGGGACCCATCTGAAGTTTATAGCTGCTAGGGCTTGCAAAGCAGATTCATTCTGAGGTTAGCCGCTATCACACAGACTCAGAGACTTAACCAGGAAAGATTAAGTATGGGTTTGGTCAGATGAACCTCAGAAAAAATTTGAGGAACTAAAAAAATCCCTTACCCCTGTTGTAGTCATGTCATATTTGGATTCCAGTAAGAGAGCTGCACTTCTAATAGATGCCAGTCCTGTTGGATTAGGAGCAGTCCTCACAGAGATTGATCAATGTGGTCAAATTTACACCATTGCTTATGTCGGAAAGTCTTTCACCCACTGAACAATGATACTCTCAGACAGAAAGAGAAGCTCTTGCTATAGCATGGGGATGTTCCCATTTTTATTCATTCAGCGTTTATAGATGTCATTTCATGATTCTGACTGATCACAAGCCCCTTGAACTTATGTTTAATAATCCCTCTTTTCACCCACCAGCTCACACTGAGCGGTGGATGCTCAAACTACAAGCTTGTGACTACAAAGTTATCTATTGGCCTGGAAAGGATAACCATGCTGACTACTTCTCCAGGCACCCTATTCTTGAAACACTTAACAATCACAACACTACAGAGAAAGCAGAAGTACCTGTAAACTTCCTCCTCTTACACACCATTCCCAAAGCTCTCGTTACAACAAATAGAAACAGCCATGGAGTCTCTAAATGACCATCAAAACTATTTGAAGTGATCACTGTACAGAACTTCTGCATAACCTACAACATTTGACTTCTGAAATACAAGCTGCTCTATGATCATTTGCCCATGAGAAAGGTGAACTTACTGTCATGGATGATGACCTTCTACTCCAAGATACAAGACATGTTATTCTGCATTCATTGTGGGATCACACATTTGATTTGGTTCACAAAGGTCACCAGGAATCAGTAAAAACAAAATCCTTGCTCAGAGAAAAAGTCTTGTTCCCCAGAATTGATAACCTGCCTGAAACTCAGACTATAGTCCCTCAGACTATGCCAGGCATCAGTTCTGGAAAACCACATTCCTCCTCTACATGTCTCCTCTGCCTGCATCCCCATGGATGGACTTTAGCATGAATTTTTGTGATTTCCCTAATGGGAAACATTTACTGGGTGTTAGAAACTACTGTTCTCATTACCCAAAAGTTGAAGTGACCAGCACTACTTCTGCCAGTGCAGTTATACTCAAACTAGACAAGATTTTGTCAGCCTATTGCATACCTGCTTTCCTAAAACTGACAGTGCTCCTCCCATTTAAGGCTCACAGTTTGCTCAATTTGCAGAGTATCTTGGTTTCAAACATTGTAAATTTACTCTGCACTGACCGCAAGCCAATGGAGAAGTTGAGAGGTTTATGCAAACACTCAAGAAAGCACTATGAACTGCTGCAGCTGATGGATTGGATGTGAAACAGGAGTTATTTCATTTGCTCCACAGTTATCAAATCACTCTCCACTGTTCAACTAGCATGGCGCCAGCAACTGTTTTGTTCGGGAAACAAAGAACAAAACTGCCACAGGTTGAATTGGGTTGGAATTTCCAGATCTTCACCTGGCGGTTATAATAGAACTGTTGGGCCGCCTGTGCTTGCTCTTGGTGCTCTTGTACTATAGGGGTAACCCAAGCGATCCGGTCCCTCATCTGCATCACATGCTCAACTACGTTCTTCCCCAGTTGGGCTGCTCCTCCCATTCCTCTTTAGCGATGTCTAGAATGCCACGGGGGTGGCGGCTGTATAGCAGCTTGAATGGGGAGAACCCTGTGGATGCCTGGGGAACTTCCTGTATGGCAAACATTAGGTAAGGGAGGCAGTGCATCCCAGTCCTTCCCATCCTGACTTACCACCTTCTTTATCATGTTCTTTAGCGTTTTATTGAAGTGTTCCACCAGGCCGTTGGTCTGGGGGTGGCAGATTGAGGTTCGTATGGACCTGACGTGCAGCAGTGTACATAAGTCCTTCATCAGGTTCAACACAAACGGGGTTCCTTGGTCTGTTACGATTTCCTTGGGTATGCCGCACGAAGATCGGGAGCAACTCTTTTGCTATCACCTTGGATGTCGTGCTCCAGGCACAGCCCCTGGGTATCTAGTGGCATAGTCCAAGACGACGAGTGTGTGTGTTGATGGCCCCTGGCTGACTTCTCTAGGGGGCCCACGAGGTCCATAGCTATCCACTCAAATGGGACCTCTATGATATGCAGTGGCACGAGGGGAGCCCTCAGGTGGGATTGGGGGCTGTGTAGTTGACACTCTGGGCAGGAGGCGCAGTAGCACCGGACCTCAGCATGTATTCCTGGCCAAAAGAAATGTTGTAGGACCCGATCCAGGGTTTTCTTCACCCCTAGGTGCCCCCCAAAAAGATGGCTATGTGCCAGCTCTAATACTGCCCTCTGTTGCTTCTGAGGCACCAGGAGCTGTCTTACCTCTTGCCCTTGTACCTGCTCTACTCTGTAGAGTAGGTCCCACCTTATTATGAAGTAGGGCCCTGCGCCCTTGGTTCTTCCTTCTACTGCTACCTCATTCACTTCAAAGACTGCCTTCCTGGCATTGTCATATCGGGGATCATTCGACTGGTCTCTGCCAAACGTCTCTTGGGCGGGTCTGACCAGGCCAAGCCCTAGGGGGCCTGCTTCAGCTCCACCCCTGAGCTCAGTGTTGCTGGGGCCGGGACTAGCCTCTGGCTCACCCTGACCTTGAGCGGGTTCCCCTTCCTCAGCCCTAGCCTCTCTTCCCATGAGGATGGCTTGCTGGTGCTGGGCCAAGATTTTGGTCCCTAAGGCCTTGTCTGCCCTCCTCTGTCACCTGGTTTGCCAGGATTTCCCAGAGGTAGAAAACAACTCTGAGGAAAATTCTTCAAAAACAGGGTCTGGTTACCTGTGGTGGTGGTTATGGTGGTTCCGGGATTCCCCCCCTTTCCTCCAGTGGGAGGAGGCTTCCGAACCTAGGGAAAGTTTCAGCCTATGAAGACAGGGTAGAGGAGCCATGGGACCACTGCAGCTGCCACCTTGGTAGTGTTCCCCAGGACTGCAATCTGGATCTGGATGGTTGGGTAGTAACTAACGGACCCATGCATGCATGTGATCCTGGTGCACTTGGCCTGAGCTAGCTGGTGTTGTTTTACTGGTTGCCCAGAGACCAGCGTGACCACACTCCCCGACTGTCTCCACCCTGTTCAGCCTGACTGGTCAGGTGTACCTGTGGGGAGTCAGTGCAACCCCCACCAAGTGGATCAGGGCACACGGGCCTGTATGCTCTCCCAGACTACATTGCATGGGCTCTCCATGTTAGGACATTGGGCAGAGATGTGTCCTAGCTCCCCACATGTATAGCACCTATACTTTGCTCTAGGTGTGTCCCTAACTTTTGGGATGCTTGGCCAGCTCCTCCAGCCTTCCCCACCCAGGTCCCTCAGTCCCTTCATGGCATCTGGCTGCTCCTTGGCATCTTTGTTACCCAGCCGTGTTCAGCTAGTGTTCTCAGATGGCCAGGCCCTTGGGGTCAGGATGGGTCTTGGGAAGCAACAGGGTTCATCCCGGGGAGGTCATGAGAGTTCTCTGGCCATGAGTCGCCTTTCCACCAGCACAACCAATTCATCATAGGAGGGGCCATTCTGGCCTACCCAAGCTCGCAGGTCCAGGGACAGCCCACTCATGTACTGATCCATTACCAAGAGTTCTAGTATCTGCTCCATGTTATGGGTCTCCGGCTGCAGCCATTTCCACGTGAGGTGGATCAGGTCAAACAGCTGGGATCATGAGGGGTTGGCTTCCTAGGACCTCCAGTCGTGGAATTTTGGGGCCCTCATGGCTGTCATTATTCTGGATCTGGCCAAAATCTCATCTTTCAGCTGAGTGTAGTCAGTGGCTGCTTTGACGGCCATGTCCAAATACCCCTTCTGGGTCATGCCGCTCAAGAAAAGAGCGAGGATACTGGCCTACTGGTCTTGGGGCCAGGCCTCCCGTACGGCCGTCCGCTCAAATGCTAGGAGGTATACCTCTACGTCATCTCCCTCAGTCATCTTCTGGAGGTAGCTTGTGGCCCTCAGGGCATGCAACCTGTCATGGGTCTGGGCCCCTGTGGTCAGGGCCTTCAGCTGGGCCCCTACCTCCTGTAGTACAAATCGGTTCTGAGCGACCTGATCATTAGCAGTTGGTTCATCTCTTGCTGGGCGGCTGCCTGGATCAAGGCCTTGACCACGTCCTCCATGTGGAAATGCAAGCAGGCTGGCCACTGCACTGATGAGATCCCTCTCCTGACACCAATTGTGGTGTGGTGCTTGATGGGGCATCCACCCGGCACCCCTGGGTCCAGCGCTTCTCTAGGTGGTCACCCCTCGCCATAGCCTATAGCCCCAGCTAGGGCCTGTGGGGACTTCACCTCTTCTCTGGGGGGAACTTTGGCCATCCCAGCTGTGGCCAGTGGGGGATGTCCAAGCCCACCCTCTACTTCAGACACCATTCCAGGGACACTGATGGCAGCAGTCTCCCACTGCTGGCTCACCTAAACTGCTACAATCTTTTCCCTGAGCTGCTTTCCCACGCTGCCCTTCCTGGGCTTTAGTAGCCATCCTCCTGGTACTGGCAACTTTCCTCTACCGTGGTTCTGCCCCCTAGTCCACTTCTGGTTCCTTCAGCTTCTTGTTCTCATAGCTCCAAACTCTCTCAGCCATCTGACTGGTGCAAGAGCTTTTAATAGGTCTTAGGGGGCCCTTAATTAGCCCCAGGTGGTCTCATTAACCTAAGGCTACCCTTCCCAGCTGGCTGGGAACAGGGCTCTGACCAATCTGAGGCTTATGTATCTGCCTTCAGTGACTCTCTCATAGCCACTTGGCCATACCTTATCACAACATGTTGATCAATTATTGCTTCATTTACTCTATGCTTGTTGTATTTTATTCATTAAGTGTATGTATTTCAAAGTGGTAAATTTAATAATTGTTGTTAATTTAAAGTTTGTGGAAAAAAGGAAGGATGTTGTATTTATGGAGAATCCATTTCATAATCCGAACCGGTCTTTTAGAGTATCAAGTATAGCAGCTGGGGTCACATTAGTCCATTCCAGGTTTTGATTTGGATTGGAGAGTTGAGTTAGCTACAAACAAGGAAGCTGCATGTTGTGTTCAGTGAGCTACAGGATTCAACCAGTGGTCTGTGGAATCTTACTTTACTGCTTCTGTGTGATTCATTCCTGAAGCTCCTAATCAGTTAGCACACAACACATTTTGCATGAGTTCTGTTTGAAATGTGTTGGAGAAATGCTAGAGCTGCTGGGAAGAGCTTGGAGATACTTTTGCAACTAATAAACTGTACTGTAAATCATCTCTTATGCACAGGACAATTCCAAATACCTCCAATTCTGCAGCTTTTATTAAAATTAGTACATTGCTTTCTACAAAACAAATGAATCAGGTGTTAGTAATGTTAAACTTGGATTGTAAAAGATGTAATAAACTAGGACTGGGATTTTCAGAAGAACCTCAGGGAGCTAAGGCACCCAGCTGCCTCTGACTTTCACCCCTCCTCCCCCCTTCCAGGCTTGTGAGTTCAAGCCCCAGCCTAAACCCCTATGTTTACACAGCTGTTTTTAGTGCATAGCATAAGTCCAAGTCTGTAGACCCAAGCTCTTAGACTGCCACAGTTTTAAAATGCAATATAGACATAGCTGGGTGTTCAAGCTCCTGGCCCCTTCTGAAGCCTACAAGTACTGTAGGAAGTAAGCATTCTTAAGCTCTGAGGGATTGTTCCTGAAAAGTGCAGAGTGCAGCTCCTGTTGATTTCAAAGGGGCACTCAGCACTCTTCAGGAGGTGCTCAGTACCTTGGAGGATGGTGCATGTTCTGTTTTAATCATAGCATACAGTACTGAGATGCCTGGTTTTATAAATTACAGTGCTCATTGTCCACGATACAGACCTAGGTATAGTACTCCTAAAGGCCATTTCCAAATCTATGACATCAGTGCTCTCCTGAGAATACGGATTGGTTGCTTGCACTGCCATGAGGGACATCAAGATTTGATTCTTGGGCTTGCTCTCTTGCACCCCAGGTAGGATGTGACTGAGCTAGTTGTAGAGGCTGCATGATCAGCCCATGGGAAGAGTGAATGTACTTCATGTGCTGTTTCCCTTCGTCTAACAAGTCATTCAGGCTGAAAGTATACAGAAAAATATAAATCATGAATGGACTGGAGCAATCTATAATGTATATTTACATTGAATATTTAGTACATAATGAATCCGCAAGCACTTTGCAAACAATAAGCTAGGTGCTTATGACATACTTTACTAAGGCACAGAACAATGGCTCGGATATTAGATTTGCCCCTTGAATTTGAAAAGTCTATGGAATCCTTAGCTTCTGCCTGAAAAGCTGCCAATGGCTGTCCATAGAGATCGCAATTTAAGCTCTCAAATAAAGGATTTTTCTTACAATTTGGCAATTATACTGGAGTGTTCTTTAAAAAGTGTGTTATGTCTAACGTTTGCACAGTAAACTTAGCCAGGTTTATCTCATCTGTAGAAATCTCAGTTATTCTAGTAATCTACTTCACACTTTGAGCAAACCATCATGACATATGCAGAGTATAATTTCAGTTAGGAAATGCCTTGTTTTTTACATTTACAGCTAGGTTGCACTACCAAGGCTTGTATATTGTATTATCCATCTGTAAACACCTCATTATGTTCTTAGGATCAAATACATCAAATCTATTAATAAGACTTGATTTAGCCGTAGGATACAACAACTTCTTCCAGCATATCACAGGACTGTGAGCCCCAAGCGGTAGAATTCTGCCTGAAGGGAGGTTTGCACTGGCACAAAGTGTTCACAGCTGTCTTCTTCTGAGGGGGCTGGAGATGGTCAGTGGGCAAAGCTGGCTTTGGAGAGGGCATGAGCTAGCAAACTTCCTGGGCAGCTTCTCCTGGCAGGGCATGTGTTGAGCCACAGTCTAAAGCTGCCCTCAGAACACAAAGGAGGGTAGAGGGGCCTGATCAAGGGCATAGTCTATGCAGTTATTAGGTAGGTAGATTCATTCTGTGAATTCATTCAAGTGAATCAACTATAGTCATCTGTTTTTTTTCTTTCTTCTTCATATATACAAAGCTTTGAACCTAGCTCTGATGTAGTGCTTTTCATCTGTAGAGCTCAAAATGCTTTCCAAAGGAAAGTAAGTATTATCTCCGGTTAAACAACGGGAACTCTGTGGCTTGGGGTATGTCTACATGACTGCGGCAGCAGGGATGATGTAGCAGCATTGATCGAGCAAGTCTGTGTAGACCCATGCAGTTGATCGGAGAGCACTCTCCGGTCGATTCAATTAGTCCACTTCCTTGAAAGAAGTAAGGCTGCATTAGTGGGAGGGTGTCTCCAGTCGACGCAGCGCTGCGAAGACACCACAGTACGTCACCGTAAATACATCGCCATTATGTAGCTTGCATATCTCCTGCCGACTGCTGCCGCCAATGTAGAGCAGCCCTCAGACAGGTGAACTGATTTACCCCAGATATATAGCTATACACACAAGTTACACACACACGTTTTACTCTGTGCTGTACATTAAAACATTAATTAATAATATTTACAGAACTAATAAGTGCCTGTGCCTACACTGTGAAATGCATTTTCCTATAGCTGTAAACCTCATCCTCTCATATCCGATTTCCTCCCCGCTGTTTGCCAGCCTCACTCATTTAAGTCTTAAATTGAGACGATAAACTCTTTCAGATAGGAGTTGTCTTCAGTGAAACAAAAAGCACATTATGGGGTGCAAAATAAAAAATGAATAGTTAGTAGTCTATAATTGGAGAATATTTGCAATATGTTAGTTGCTTTTATTTGCTTTGAAGTCTTTACATGCTCTACTCTTTTGGACTCATTTGGTTATGTAAGGGACAGCAGGCCTTACCTGGCTACAGATAACAAGATGCTTCTGTCTCCATAAAACACAGAATATATGGTAATGTAATATCTTTTCCACTTTTCTTTCAGATTAATTGGCACAGCATCAGTAGCACTTAAGGAACTTGTAGGCAACCAGAGTAGATCTCTTCCCTTCAAGCTTACTCCCTTGCTAGATGAAAGGGGACAGAACATTGGAGTGAGTGATTTCCTTATCTCTGTTTTACTGTTTTATTGAATTAAATGCTCTAACAAGAGGGTTTAATATGAAACAAAAACATTTCAGAATCATATGTTTGCTTTGTAGATAAGATGATTAGTGATTTTATAGGCAAAAGTACTGAGTGGAGAGACAACCGTAATGTATAACTACATCAACACCATTTAAATGTTGTGCAGCACGGACAAGAACATTTTAATTAAACATGTTAGTTTTCAATAACATGTAGTAAGATATAGAGCATATTGTTAATGAGAATCAACCTACCATTAGATATTTGGAGAAAAAAATGGCATTTACTTGCTTAATTGCCAATTTGAGTTCCCACATGCAGATTTTGCTGTATACTTTGTGAAAATCAGTAACTGTGATGGCCTGGCTTCTGGAAAACACTCAATAGACATGTTTAAGTCCATGCCTGTTCAGAACCGTACTAATATTTTGACTTAAGCATGTGCTTAAAGATAGGCCTGTGGTTAATTGCTGTCCTGAACAGGGATGCTTTCCTGCATAAGGACCACAGTACGTGAATGCACAGTAGCTGAGTTAAGATACCCGGCAATACATGCTTATGTGCACAAGGGCAAGAGCAAGGCTTTAGTGCGGGGGTGTGCAAACTATGGCCCACAGGCTGCATATGGCCTTTCTGAGCTTTTCATCAGGCCCTCCAGCTCTATCGGTGGTCTGTGGAAAGGTTGCAGAACAAGTTTTGCAGCGTGGCAGTGGCCACTCTCCCTCCCAATCCTGCATCTTCCCCCCCATCCTGGCCTCGCACCTTCCCCCACCCCCCCCTTCTCCCACCATGTGGGCCCAGTAGCGCCCTGACTGGAGCCACTCCTGTCCCCAAGCAGCGCTGGCACAGCCACTCCCCCTGCAAAGCCCCGCCCCTTCTCTTCCACCCCTCTGAATGGGCCGCCATACAATTTCTATATGTAGATGTGGCCCTAAGGCCAAAAAGTTTGCCCACCCCTGCCTTAGTGACAATTTCAGGTACCTTCTCTGAAACAATTCAGAGTCATCTGTATTTTGTCATGTACAGTTTTGTTGACTCTTTGTTATAGCCTGTTAATACTTTAGTGTTGAAAAGTGCAATGAAGTGCTGCAGATCACTATACAATCAGTATTGTAATGAAAATGGAAAAGGACACAGTGCTCATGTATAGGGTTGAAGCATGGCCTGCAAGTTAGGAGAGCTGTATTCTACCTCCAGCTCAGAGTTGGTATCACATTGAGCGGTCACTCTCTCTCTGCCTGAAGTTTTCCATCTGTAAAATTGGGATAATACTGCTCACCTAGCCTGCATGGGTATTATGAGGCTTTAACTAATTATTTAAGGTTTATAGAGTACTGTTAAATAATTGGATCTCATTATGATTGTAGTCAATACACTTTCAGATTAGTTGCAACGTGTGTGGCCTGTAGTCTTTGTATGTATATGCTAATGTAGCAGGGGATAATGCCAATTTATTTATTTATATTTTTCAACAGGCTGAAGTTGTCATTGTAAAATGTAGTACAACTACTTGTTTGCTGTTAATATTGACTTGTAGGACCACTTGTTTACCCCGCTTTAAGTCAATTATTGCATATTTAACTGTACATTTCTATGCAGGCAACGATTAATTTGGTGATAGGATATGAGCCACCAGCTGGGCCTGCAAATCCAAATGATCCAGGGGGGACCGCTGCACAAGGCACAGCAGGTAGGTCATATTTCTTCAGACTATTATATCCAAAAGGTCATGCAAGGGAAAGATAGCATTGTTCATCAGAAAGAATGGAAAGTAACTGACAAGCAAGCATGTTTAAACAGGTTTATGGTAACGTGTTCAGACTGTAGATGCTTCAGAACTGAAGAACTGAAACTTTATTTCCTGTTAAAATACGTTCTATCTGAGGGCCTTATCTGACACCATTGTCTTCAATGGGAACAGTATAACTTAGGATAGTTTAGATCAAAAGCGTTTTAAAGGCTGATATGCAATATTTCTTTTAAGAAAGAAACTTTATTCCAACACACAGAAAAACTGCAATAAAGATATGTAATGCTGTAGTGAAGGCCAACAAAAACAAGGAAATGCATAGCTAGGGAGAATATACCCTAAATCCTTCACTACCAAGACACATTGGGAAAAAAACATCAAAGCCTCATCCACAGTAGACTAGGTTATTGGAGGATACTATTGTGTCATGTTAGGCCCCAGATTTGACTAGCTATAATTTTTATAAACTAGTGGGGAAAAGTCTTTGAACTCTAAATAGTTAATAAATATATTTTAATCGATCTCCTCCTGAGAATGTTTTTTAAAAATCCTCCAGTGTTGCAGACAGCAAAAGAAAAATGTGAAATTTGTTGCTACCTTTTTTGCAACAGCCAATTAACTAACAACCCCAGTACCCAGGTCCATGCTAACAGTGTGCACATAAGTGATGTTAGTGCACAAGCAAAGAAGGAAATTAAAAAAAAAGTTAAATAGTAGAAGGACATTGTTAGCAGGTATGATATAATCCACTAAAAGTTATGGCAAGAGTTCCATTTTATTTGAAGGTTTATGTTCACTTGTAGTTTGTCTATGAGGAGAAAGGCCTTTCTATTTTCTGTATTACCAAATATCAGTTAGATGAAATAAAGTCGCTGCCAAGTTTTTTCAATAAGACATTCAATAGTGTGGCACTTGTAAAAGCAATTGAGGCTCTCTTTTATTTAATAAAGGACTAAATTAAGAGAGAAGGTGGTGCTTTATTGATCTTTATTAACTTTAAATCATTAATCTGACATGCTTTGAGCTGTGTTTTATTTGGCAACAAAGCATTATACATGTGCTAATACAGATTTGATGACAGGAGGGTTTGTTTGTTTTTTTGTTAAATCATTCATACCTGCCATTTACACCTTGTGTGGATATTTTTACTTTGCTTATCTCAGGCAGTATTATTCAAAATCATGTATTATGTTTATGTTTTAGCTTCTTCCACCCCCTTGTTAATTTCTCTTGTGTATCATTGTCAGATTTTATTTATATACAAGCAGTACAAGCAGAGTCTGGCAGAGATTCATTGAAGAATATACAATATACTTAGTAAATGAAGAAAGCAACATCTATGTTATTTGTGTATGGTCATAATTACTGAGGGAGAGAATGACCTCTAAATTTCACAGCATTACGTGGGAGTTCATCTGTGTGACTCCCACTAATTTTAGTATAAATTATGGAGCTAAAACTGAAGGGTTGGGGTAAGTGGACAAGCAATTATTTTGTTTAGTTTTACCAGATACCATATCTAAATAGTAAGTAATAAGGGATATCCACTATAGCCAGTGTCCAAAGAGACTAACTGGTACGAGGCAGAGCAACAGGACCCTGACACTGTATTTGCAGCATTAAATATTTCCATAAGTTGAGGTGCCCCTAAGATCCAGACTTATTAGAAATTCCCCCACGCCACAAAATCAGAGGTCAGCAAGTTAACTGAACCTGTTCTCTGTGGATCAAATCCTCCCCTTACCTGTGTAGAAGCAGAGGGCCCTTCAAAGCAGAATCTGTGTGGTTCTGATGTTCAGTGAGAGAGCAGGATTTGGGAGAGGCATGTACTGTGCCCACATACCGATTCTGGACCTTTTCATAGCCTGAAAATATTACTTTTAATGAACTGGTAGTTTCCCAAGGAAACATGCAAAATTTTAAGATATTGCATATTTTTCTGTTAAAATTGATTGATGTAATATCATTTTGCTAATCTCCACAGTTTTTTCCCAGATTGGTCCTGTTTTCAAATTAAGTAAAGATGAAAGTATATGAAGCTATTGTTAGAGAGTTTTTGGATCTCTGGATTCTAGATATTAGTCCCCCAAGGCATCAGTTATGCTCTCTTTTCACTAATCTTAGTACTGAGTGGTTGCTCATCAGTCCTTAACGAGCCCTGCTGGATGTCTTTCACCTCATGCTGTAGCTCATTCTGAAACCTACTTATGCCTGAAACGAACTACTTCACTGTGGTGTTCAGCAGATACTGCTGAAGGTGCTTAATGTTGTGGTTTTGAAATCTCTTAAACCTTACTGAAATTCAATTGTTATTTCCCTGAAAGCCTGTTGCATAGTCTGCAGTATGCTGATAGGGATTTAGTGTACAGGTGAGAAGGGAGAGTGTTCTATGTAAAATATATACTTAGAGGCCAAGGCGTAACCTTTCCCCACAGTTACCAAAACCTGTTCCTCTAGTTTGTCTCTAGGGATGTGTTACCTGTAATCTTTGGATTGCATTGTAAAAAGTGAATGAAAGTTAGGCCTTTACCTGTTGACAGAGCATAACAAATACGGAAATTAAAATGATAGATTTCTTAGGTGAGGTCCTGGCCTCATTGAAGTCAATGGGAGTTTTGCCTTGAGGGGTGGGAAGTAGATACCATAAATTAACAAAGATTTTGGTGAACATTTCTAAAATTCAAAATAGCACTATGCAACCTTTGACTTGAACCACAAAAGTACTAATCAACATAAGTATGTATGACTATTTTAGATAGATAAATACACTTAAATGCAGTTACTTCTGATGTGATACAGAAATTCTAACAGTGTTCAGCAACTCAATATAAAACCTAGTTCAGCAAAAACAAGTTACCAAACACAACTTTGTTAGTTAACTTTTTCATATATTCAGTTTATTTCCCATAGCTGTGAAGTCAAGTTGACTGCCATGGTCCAGTCTCAGAAATGCAAGTGTAATCATAAATAGAGCTATGTAACCAGTCAGTTGCATAGCAAGTGTGGGAGATAGATCATTACAAAGATGTCAGCAAGATGGAACTGCATTGTTGAAATGTATAGATATGTTTAGTATATGGTACTTCACCACTAGGGACATTCCCAAGACATGATTAATTTTTTTCATTGACACACTAGGCTGGCAAATTACACACAGAAGTTCAGTAGAGGATAATTATGAATGCCAGCATATATAACTTTATCTTTCATAAAGTTTGTTTCTCTCTTGCTAAACTTCAGCCGTTTACCTGGAACAGTACTTTTCAACATCCCTGACTCCAGGTTCTTGGCAACTGATGGCTCTACTTGCCAAACTTCCATCATTTCAACCAAAATGAATCTCAGGCTCTCCTCAAGGACCCTTCCTTTAGCTAATAAATGTACAAGGCTCAGCAGCTGAACTATCTTTATGTAGTGCCCTTGTGACTCCAGATTCAAATATTACTCTCTGTAGAAAGAGGATATCAAGGTAATACCATATCACCTCATGTCCAGTGGGAAAATGGAGGGAGAGTTATGATACATACCTAAGGATTACAGAGCAATTTCTTGGCTGCACAATATACTGGTACTGGTCCAAGTTTTTCCCAAGTTCTCAAATAGTGTTGTCATTCAGGACAATTAAAAACCTTAATTGCACTCAATACCTTTAACCTCAGTCTGCAGTTTTGTAACTGTTTAATACCATCTAGGCAGTTCCATCACTCCTGTAAAGCTTATAGCATACACTATTCCTTAATCAACAAAAGAAGGTAAAAATGCTGTGGGAAACATGATTTTGTGGCTCAGGTTCTTGTGGAAGTTTTGCCAGAGTGGGCTATTAGTGGATGGACCACTGTCATAGTGCCAAATTTAATTAATTTAGAAGATTGATATTTAACTGATCTATACAGAAACCTTCCCAGATTCTTAAGTTAAATATTACAGGGACACCATCAGAATTTCATTAGATACAAAGATGAATGCACTAAGATGCACTTTGTGCACTGAATGCCCAAAGAAGAATGCACTAATTTCCAGGGGCAAGTGGGAAAGCCCATTTTCACATCTATTTAGAACAGGAGCCTGCAGTAAAAAGTTGCGCTATGTTAGGGCCCGATTTACTCCCATGAAAATTAACTTCCACTGGAGCAGAACCGGTCCCCTAGCATGCAGCTACTAGTCATGAACTGGTGTGGTCATGGTACTGCCTGGATTCTGCTTTGCCAACAGATTTTGGCAGTGGATTTGATAGATTGCAAGGGGACTCCCTTAGATAGTCTACATCCCGGAGGGGACATATACATAGTCATTGCATTTAAAATATAGAATTAGCTGCAGGTGGCCCAACTCCACTAGCTTTCAAGAAGGAAGGAGGCATGTTGATTTGAAAAATTAATTGTTATAATGAAGTAGCATGAATATGTTTTCTGTGCAAGTCTTTGATCTCATGCTTTTATTACTGTAATTTTAAGATTAAACTATTTGTTTACTAGTTGTGCTGCTTTTCCCTATTTTAGATGGAGAAGAAGATGGGGGTTATGAGGATGGGACTGATGGTACAGTTGGTGGCATTGCCCCAGCAGTTTCAAGTGATAGAAAAGAAGCCCAGCTTGCTCAGCGTATCACTAGAGGAAAGAAAACACGAAGAATCCTTTCTAACAAACCCCAAGACTTCCAGGTAGCTGAGTTTTAAATACTGTACTTTTTCTTTTCCTGTACAACCTGACATAATTATCTTTATGAGTATTTTCAAGATAACCTGAATGTCAGAAACAAGACAAGCTAATGCATTATTAAGGAATTCAGATTAGTATTACAGAATTGACTGCAAGTCCATCTTTCAAGTGTGTTTTTTCAAGCACCTCTGTTATTGTGTAAATATTCACAAAGTGAAATTTGGGAATTTTGCACAATTCTTCCTGAAATGTAGGGAGAAACTTATGTATTGTGTAACTATTGAGTTCAAACCAAAACAATAAAGATTTCAAATATAATTGTGGTAAGAGCAAGTCCAAAACGCAAGATGTTATCCTGAGAAAGTTGTGTTCCAGAGTTCTCTGGAGAATATTTTGTAAAATTAAGGTACAGGACAAGTGAGGAATTAAAACTAGAGTTGTAATTATTGTAGTTGGAAGGTCTGAAATGGCTAGTCATTCTAAATCTGCTAGCTGCTTTGGTGTTAACTTATTTTGGTGGGATAGTAGAAAGGAGAAATACTGTTGGTGTTAGCATGATCAGACAGGCAGACAGAAACGCAATGTAAAGTATCAGCTACTGCATGCTATCTGTATTTAATTTTTTCAGATTCGTGTTAGGGTCATCGAAGGTCGTCAGTTGTCTGGAAATAACATAAAACCAGTAGTCAAAGTTCATGTTTGTGGACAGACACATCGAACAAGAATCAAAAGAGGAAACAATCCATATTTTGATGAGGTGAGTATTTAGAAAATACACATTTAATTATATCTGAAAATCAGTTAGCTGACACTATCAAATCAACAAAAATCTGTTATTTCAGAAGGGATAGAGGGATCCGGTTCATAATGAAGCACCCCCAATCTGCTTAACAAATAAGCATTTGCTAACATTTTAAAGGTAATTCTGATTAATGTGCAAAGTTAATTACCTATTTTTTAAAAAAAAACCATTTGTTCACATCATAAAACCCATACCACAATTAACACCATTTCTGGCAGTCCCAGTATGACAAGAATCAGGGGCCCAATCAACCTCCCATTAAAGTGGCTAGGAGCCATCCTTTGACACAGCTGGTCATGTGAGATAATGACGATTTGGATAGACCCAATCACATGAATGGTCTGTTCTCCTAAGAGAAAAGAGAGAGTGTGGTGTTGAGCAATTGTTCATCTCTTGAGCTCAACCAGGTTCTATTCTGTCACCCTTCCTGCTCAACATGCATATGAGGTTTTGCAGGGATTGTGAGACAGTTTGGACTGTAATACCACCATATGGGGATAAGATGCAGCTCCTCTGTCTCCTTTTTGTCAAATCCAGGTGATGTGGTCTCTTTGCTTTCCCAGTGGCTGGCAAAGCCTGGGCTTGGATGAGAGTGAATTGGGAGAGGTGTAGCTCAGAATATCTGGAAAGTGATTCGAATCCTGGATGTAGGAGAGAATCTGTCCCACAGACTTTATATTGAGAGGGAAAGGTTGAATGTATATGGAAGTATTTAGTATAGGGAATCCACATAATTAATATTAACGACACGAGTGGCATTCCTTTTTGTTATTACAGTTTAAGAGAATAGGGACTAAACTCTGGCTTCTTGCACTACTCTGATGCAACAAAGGGGCCAAAAAGATGGATTAGCTAACCAGCTAAAGATTCTCCCAGCATGATAGAATCCCCAGCTTCTTGTCCTACACCACACCTATCACATTGCAGCCCCCAGCACAGGTGATATGTCAGTGCGCAGACAGGAAAATGGTGTATCTGGAGTACTGGTGAATTCCATCCATCCCTGCCTGATGTACTGGCCCCGTGAAAGCCATTACTAGCAAGTGCAAATGGCACGGTGGTTAGAACCACCCATTGTCCAGCCTCAGCAAGCATCAGTAAGCAAGCTAAAGGCAGAGTACAGTCACTTCTTTGCATCCTTCCCTGCCACTTGGTAACGTGCTGAGCAGAGCTTGGTTGTGCCTGCAGGTAAAGCCTGGTGTTTTTTGGTTAAGCATATTTGTGCAAATCTGTGCTACCAAAATCAATCTGTTTCACTTATGTGGAAATAACTATGAAATTTTTAGTGTATGTATCATCCTAGTTGGCACCAATTGTCATCCTTGCTGATAATTGCAGCAGAGAGGCTAAAGATTGATTGGACATGCAGACTGAACCATCCCCATCAGCTCTAGAAGAGGTTCTGCCAGAGCAGGGTTAAGGCATATTAGCAGGGCAATGCTGGGAAACTTGCAGTGTAACTGCCTGTGTTATACCTGTTCTATGGATATACAGCGGATTTCACTTTTCAGGGCAGTGCGTTAATGAGTGCTAAATTCACATGTAAAACATCCAAACAGGAAGCAGACAAAATGTCTATCAACAGATATATGCCTGGCAAGCTACTTAAATAATCATTTCATGCTGTCTGTAGCTGCAAATCATGACGTTAACATTCTAAATCAGTTTGTTTCATCTTCACAGATATTTTTCTACAATGTCCACATGGCCCCGTTAGAGCTGCTTGATGAAACCATAAGCATTCGGGTAAGGAAAAAAGGTGTTATGTTAGAAAAGCTCACTGGATGCACATGATGCTGTCTAACCATTGTCTAACCATAAAAATTGGAAGGGATTTCATTCCTTTTTTTTTTTCTTTTTTTTTCCCTTTTAGGTGTATAATTCTTTTTCTTTACGAGCAGACTCTGTGTTGGGAGAATTTAAGGTGCGTATGAGCAATCTTCCCATATTCTGCCTACATTTAGGGGTTCAAAGGAAGATTAGAGGAATAGTTAAAGCATCTGTTTTAAACGTATTAATACATACTGTGTTTGAAAAGGGACAAAAACTTACCCTTATAATGTTTTGCTTTTAATGCTAGAGAACATTTGCCTCTACCAGTAGCTTTAGGACAGTCAGTCCTATTGTTTTAGGTAGAAAACAATGTTATAATTATTAGTTGTTCATGAGAGGTATGTCTGTTATTCAGACCAAGTAACTTAACTCGCATTTTGCATTTAGTTATACCAATGTAAATATGGAGTAGCTCCCCTCGACTTCATTGAGTTAGTTCTCTTAACTGTGCTGGCTCTGCTACGCTAGCAGGCACAGACAGTGGTAAAAACCTCCATGTTACTGAAGTCAGGAGCTGTGACTGATTAAACAGGGAACAGATCTATTAAGTAAGATGGTGCCATTTTCACATAATCACTTTTCAGAATAATGTGCATTTATTGCCTTGCATCAAGTGCCTTCACAATCTTTTATGGAGATACTTGGGTGGTCAGCTCACACACTGTGAATCTCATAGACTCAGAGATTTTAAGGCCAGAAGGGACCATCATGATCAGCTAGTCTGACCTCTTGCAATTGCTGGCCACAGAATCTCACCCACGCACTCCTGTAATAGACCCCTAACCTGTGGCTGAGTTACTGATGTCCTCAAATCATGATTTAAAGACTTCAAGTTAGAGAATCTACCTTTTAATCTAGTTTAAATCTGCATGTGACCCAGGCCTCATGCTGCAGAGGAAGGTGAAAAACCCCCGAGGTTTCTGCCACTCTGGCCCAGGGGAAAATTCCTACCCAACCCCAAAAATGGCAGTAGTTAGATCTTGAGTATGTGGACAAGACCCATCAGTCAGATACTTGGGAAAGAATTGTCTGTAGTAACTCAGAGCTCTCCCCATCTAGTGTCCCATCACCAGCCATTGGAGTTATTTGCTGCTAGCAGTCGCAGATCAGCTACACGCCATTGTAGACAGTCTCATCATACCATCCCCTCCATAAGCTTATCAAGCTCAGTCTTTAAACCAGTTTTTGCCCCAGTTTTTACCGTTCTCTGTGCCTGCTAGCACTGCAGATCCAGCACAGTTAAGAGAACTAACTCAATAAGATCAAGAGGAGTTACTCCATATTTACACTCGAGTAACAAAATGCAAGTAAACTTACTAGTCTGTGTAACATACGTGCCTTTCATGAACAACTAATAATTATAAAATTATTTTCTACCTAAAACAATAGGACTGTCTGTCCAAAAGCTACTAGTCCAAGAAAAGAAAAAAATATTTTCAGTCTCTGAAGGGTAAAACAACTGCTCTGGAAAGTCTATCAGTTGTTCTGCATCACCTGGGTCTTGAAGGAGGAATTCAAACTGCCATTGGTTCAGAATATTATCGTATATTGCATGATGACATTCAGAATCTCAAAAGTACAGAGAAAGGTGTCCCTTTGATTAAATAGGCTTGTGTAGTAAAAGAGAGGTGGGTTGGGCAGCCCCTTAGTTGTGTAAATTGTCTTAGCTCCCTTCAAGTCAATGAAGCTGTGAGAATTTACACCTGCTGCGGATCCGCCCCAGGAAGTGGAGATGCATACGACAGGTGTTTGTATCCAAAACAATGTAGAAAAAATGTCAAACAGTTGTAATTCCTACTGGTAAAAAGCCACTCTTATAACTTCCTCAAGGTCAGCATTGGTATATATTTCACCTTTGCCAGTTGCATGCAGTAAATGCTGGTGGGGTAAATTAAATAGTCTTTGGAACAATTTAATTTGTATATTTATGTGTTTGCAGGTAGGTTACTTCTTGGAATATTTTATTTAGATAGAAGAGAATGCTTTTCTAAATGAATCAATACATCTCCTTCATCCAGTCCTGCTGAGGTTGCGTCCCATCCCTCCACTCAGTGGCACATTCTCCACCATCTTTCTAGAGCATCACTTAGCAGCATACTGCACAAATCAGTCCCCTTCTCTTCCCTCTGTTCTCTTTCTAGCCCTCACAGGAGCCAGGATTTTATTTTTCATAACATAGAAACAATGTAACAACAGTATGAAAAACTGAAGGGAATTAAGACCTAACCCCATACATGATTTCTGATGATAAGGGTAGGTAAACACTAAAATAGGTTACTAAGGGAGGTTGTGGAATCCCCATCATTGGAGATTTTTAAGAACAGATCAGACAAACACTTGTCAGGGGTGGTCTATACTTGGTCCTGCTTCAGGGGAGATGAACTAGATGGCCTCTTGAGGTTTCTTCCAGCCCTAAGTTTCTCAGAGTCTATGATTAAAGCCAAACACATATATTTGTGACTCTATTTTGCTACTTCTTATGATATAATATTTTAATCTTTATTTCAGGTTGACATTGGCTATGTTTATGATGAAGCTGGTAAGTAACAATCTCCTCAAAGCCTGGGTTTCCACTTTTCCTTTGGCTTGAGATTCCAAATTAAAATGACTGTGACTTTCAGCTGTGTTTCTAATGTAGAAAAACATGTCTAAACACATATGGATACAAAATTATTGAGATAGATGCTTCAGACCTTAATGCAGATGCAGACAGATGCAGCATCTTAATCAAAAAAGGCCACAGGCATTTAGCTCTTCAGTCGTCCCCAAATGCAACATAAGTATCTTACAATTTTTTCTCCAAAGGGATTTTAATTTTGGTATAATTAACTTAAAAACAAGAATTATTAAGTATGAAAAGTCATGCAAAAACATTGTGAGGGAATGGTGTGCCTGAGTTAGTATGCCACTCTGCATTTTAACATTATTGCACAGCTTCTTGTGGGTAGTGCTGCTGGCCTTAAGATAGAAGGAATTTTTTAATACTTTTTTTTTTTTTAGGGTAGACTCTACTTTCAGACAATTGGCCTTGATTGTATGACTTTCACTTTTACTTCTTGTGTAAAGGAGAAGGCTGATTGATGGATTGATTGTGCTTTATTTCAGGCCATGCAGTCATGAGAAAATGGCTTCTTTTGAGTGACCCTGAAGACACAAATTCAGGAGCTAAAGGCTATCTGAAAGTCAGCATGTTCATCCTGGGGGCAGGAGATGAGCCACCAGTATGTTTAGTTTGCAGATTTGTTTGTCTTCTAGTCATGTATCCAAATCCTTCTTTCTTAGACACTATTTGCTTCATGCTGGTTAATTCACTTTGTGAGCAATGCCAGGAACTAAGGCCAAGATTTTCAAAATAACTAGTGATTTTGGGTGCCTAACTCAAGGCACCTTAAAGGAGCCTGATTTCCCTTTGAGGTGTCTCAGGTTTGACAACAAAAACTCGAGGCATCCAAAATCATTAGTTACTTTTTGAAAATCTTAACCTTAACTATGTGGTACTAGCCAGAAACAGCTAAAAATATACGCCTCCTTACACTATGTTTCTTTCCCTGACTTCTTCTCACTCCACTACTGTCTTCAGTCCAAATACTGCCATACTACCTTTCACATTGCTGACATGCAGGCCTCTGTTAAAACCCCTCCCTGATGCCTCCTTGCTCCCATTGCTGCCTTCCCTCCCAATATCCCAGTGTTATCTCCTTCTGGTTCCCACTGCTACCTTCCCCTTCTCTGTCCTGGTGATTCTTGCAATCACAAGGATGTTTGTGGGAATTTGACAGTTTCCTATTTGTTTTAAAAGGGAAAGTTGTAAATTCTCCCAAATTACTTCACTGTTGTACACAGTTTCCAGCCACAGTAACATGCTTTGTCAGGAGACCTTGTGATGGGTGTATAAATTTCATACAGTCACCACTGCACAAGTGCAAAAAAGCATCAGAAACCTATAAACATCATATCTTCATAGTTTATGTTCATTATTTAAAAATAGCTATACAGAGGGCTAAGAAAAAAAGATAGAGGTTGCTCCCATTTAATACTGATGAGGCTGAAACTGAAAACAACACATTTCAAGCAGAACAAATTTTTATGGTTTTATAATTTTATAAATCCTAAAAAAAACCCTAATTTGTGCAAGTGCAGATAGATTTGAACCTGTGGTGGGACTAAAGGATGCTACTATAACCAATTATATGGCATTATACATGATTGTCTAGCATATGATGCCTTTGTTATATGGAGGTTGGTAATATATACCAATATATCTCCAACAGATAGAAAAAAGAGAGCGAGATAATGAAAACGATGATGTGGAGAGTAATCTTTTACTGCCAGCTGGAACTTCACTTCGATGGATCACTTTTCTTCTTAAAATCTACAGAGCCGAGGACATTCCCCAGAGTATATAGCTTCCTATTACTGGATTGGACATCCCTGCAATCGATAACCTGTAGAAATATCTGTGCTAACTGATAAAAAATAATTCCCATACATAAAACAAGCAATAATGTGGATTATTGCATAGTTTGAGCCCATAATTCTGTGATGATTTAAGCAGCCCATTTCTTTTTTCAATACTCAGTGAAATCTACATAACGTTGTAATGGGTAATGCAATATTATCTCAGATAATCTGAAATTTTATTATAAATGGCCATGATGTATTATTTGACCAACTAGTGTCCCTTTGTTCCTCAAACAGAGATTCAAGATGATAATTCAACTGAGTAGGGAGTCTGTATTTTTAATCCATCCTTTTATTCTAAATCGTGTCTCTGTTTAATTATTCTATGCTTTCTCCCAACCCCAAGTCAAAGGTTGTTGAGGAAAGTCCAGTACCCAAAAGGTCAAACAAATTGTTCCTAAACAAAGTTATTAAAGCCCATAATTTTTTCAAACTTATTCTAATTGCAAATGACACAAAATGAATACTAATCATAGTCTATAGATACTGGCTTCATAATGGGAGAAGGGAAGCAGTACCTGTGTGCAATACACACAATATTGTGTCTACCTGAAAATTCATTATACCTTAGACATTTGTGGTAACAGAATATGTCTGGCTTTTATATATTAGTTCTCTCTCTTTCACTGCACCCTTCCTATGGCTGGGATGACAAGCAGGCCACCTTCAAGACTGCTGATCTATTGCTACTTGCTGGAGGGTGTGAAAGGATTGCATAAACTCCTGTTTCCCCAGCTCTAGGCTAACATCAAAACTCACTGTGATCTTCTCAGGACCAAGATTTTAGAAGTTGTTTCTAAAGCTCAATTATTTTTTCATCCATTTTTTAAAACTGAATACATAGGGCTAGATCCTGACCTTAGTTATATTTATGCAGCTGCATTGACTTAAATAAGATTGGTAAGAAGTTACTGAGACAATCTTTAAGAAAAGGGTAGAAGTTAATTTTTGCCTTATAATTTCTCCTCAGTGGATGATGCTTTTGCACAGACTGTCAAGGAAATATTTGGAGGTGATGCAGACAAGAAAAACTTAGTAGATCCATTTGTGGAAGTTTGCTTTGCTGGGAAAAAGGTATTTGTCTGAGTTAATATTTAAATTCTTGCATTCTAGTCATATGTTTGAAAACTGTATTCACATGTCTAAGTATATTTTTAAGATGTTTGACACTGCGTTCACAGTGCACTGTCAACAAGAGACAATGACTTTCAGCATATCTAGTTCAACACTTGGCAAAAATGGGTAAGTATTGGTGGAGCTAAAATATAGGATCACACATGGAATATTAAAAAAATTAAGTCATGGGAAACTTCAGTTGATAGAAACTAAAGGTATTCATCTGTGTAAGGATTTACAGGACTTGAATAAAGCATATTCAATAGACTGAGGACATACCATAACAACCGTAGAAAGGGTGTTTAAAGCTGTGCTAATGACTCTAATTAAAAGAATCTAAGATCTAGGGGCTTGCCCACTTCAGTTTACCTGTTTATTGAGTGTTCCTTGTTGCTTTATATACCTGGTTGCATGGATTTACTGGGATGGACAAATACACAGATGTTCACACATCTGTGAGGAAGGGCACAGTTGCACATCCCGTGTATGTTAGTTGGCCATAATGACTTGCTTTCATTAAAAAACAAACACCACCCACACATCAATTCCATGTTATGGTTAGCAGTTAGATTATTGCTGGGTTTAGGCATAAGTGGTATAGATAGCTGCATACGATGCCACAGCAATGGGGCCTCTAGTAGGCATCAATAATAAAGGGAAACTGGTTGCCCGTACAATATATCTTTCATCCATTCCAACATGTAGACAAACTGAGCATGAATTCACCAGGTCTGATCATGCTTTTTTTTTGTTGTTTTTATTGCTGTTGTTCAATCATATCCGGGTGTGACTGTGGTAGCACTTTATTTGGCGTGGAGGAGTTGATGAGCTTTTTTTCCCCTAAGTTAGAAGCTCCAGTTCTGAGAACCATGGCCCAGACTATGGTGGAATAGTTTTGTCTCTTGCATTTATGTTGCATAAACAGATTAGCTCAGCAAAAATTACCAACCTAAAGCTAATGCCTCAAAAAAGCATGGAAAAGTGAATATTAAGTTAATACTTAGCTCACAAAGACAAAATCACGACCACCATAAATTGAATTCACAATCTTGATGGATTCATTTGTACAAAGCAATATCTAATGAGACAAATTTCTGATGGCCCTACTACTGTAGCTCAGCTGTTACTTCAATATGGAATGGAGGGCCTAAAGTAGGGCCTAAAAATAGGAGGGCCTAAAGCTATAGCCTTATTAGCCTATGGGTTAATCCGGCCCTGATATTAATCATTAGCTACTGTAGGAGCCCATGATGGCATACCATTTGACCAGCCTGAATACAATTTATCCTAAATTGTGTCTGGGTCTATGTTTTTTTGTCTGCTTTTTGAGCGTGAGCTGCTATAAAATGTGTTTCATTTTGGGTGTTTTTTGTTTTGTTTTTTGCAGGTTTGCACAAATATAATTGAGAAAAATGCTAATCCAGAGTGGAATCAAGTTGTGAATCTTCAAATCAAGGTTAGGCTTCCTGTTGCTTCTTTAAAAATCCATCATAAACTACTTATTTTTTTATTCAGAACATTATTTTTTAAAGTGAAAGATAATACTGAATAATTTTATTTTCTCTACTTTTTTCCAGTTTCCCTCAATGTGTGAAAAAATAAGACTAACAGTTTTAGACTGGTGAGTTTTGACTTTTTTGTATAAAGCATCAGACAAAATAAAATTGTGTTGAGTGGAATAAATTCTGCTTCTTTACAATTCACAGGTGTTTTGGAACCTTAAGCCCTGATTGTGTAAAGCACTTAAGCAAGTGCTTAATTACTCTTCCCAAATAGTGATGCTTTCCTTAATTGGGACCATAAATAGCATGGCATTGGAGCACCATCAGTTTCTGTGCACTGTACAATCAGCATTAGAGTGGATTAAATAATACTTGTAGAATAATTTTCTAATCAATTGTTTTACAATTCTTCCCCATTATTTGGCCAACTTATAGAGAGGTAGGCAAATACATACATGAATTCCAGAATATGTTTATTTCCAAAATGTAAATTACTATTTTTGTAATTATTTGCTTAACTCTAATCAGCAATGTATGTTATATTGATTAACAGGAAACTGGATGATATTCAGTATATCAAGCATATGTACAATTTTTGGAAAAGTGGGGCAAATATTAATATGCTTAAGTTATAAGTTCTATTATTCTTATTGTGAGTGTGATCGTGCCCGTTAGGCATAGTCCTAGGCTGGGGATGGAGCCACCCAACCCCTGGGAGCAGAGCAGACTACCCCTTAGAGTTCCCATGTGTGCAGAGGTTGCACACCTCTGGCTACTACACACCATTATGGGATGCAACTCACTTCCTCTAGCTGGGCTGCCAGTTCTGAGACTGAAATTCTGCCTGACCCTTACATGAACACTGCAACACTGGAAGAAGCTTCTTATGCTCTCCCCTCATATACACACAGCTATGTAAGCGCCAGACATCATCTGGTGTTTTCTTAATAAAACATGCCAGGTGGTCTAATCATATATATACTATAAATACATTTAGTCATTTGTAGGATGACCAGTGTTGCATTTAATTACAATCTTACATTTCATACAGGGATCGTCTTACAAAAAATGATGTAGTTGGAACAACATATTTAAGTCTCTCCAAAATTGCTGCATCTGGTGGAGAAGTAGAAGGTGAGTTATTCAGTATCACACAATTCAGCAAGTACTTTCTGTGTATGTAAGAGAAATAGCAAGAGAGTGTAGGGAAGTTTGTTTTGCTGGATTTCCCTGTGTTATACCAGTTCTGTGGCTAAAAGAAGAACTTCTGTTTTTAGTGCTTTCAAATTGGCCACTTTCCAGAACAGTAACTTTACTTTTAAAAAAATCTTATGGTGCTGAAGTATTAGTATTTAGTTCACAAAATTGAGAAAGTATTCTGTATATACTAGATAATTCAAAACTCAGTTTTCTGATACATATAGAAAATATTAATGAATATTTCAAACTCCACATAACTGATGACACTTCAGTCATCATAGTCCAGAGTGCTACAAGATGTTTTTAGTGCCTGCGGTGTTTATGAAAGGGGCCAATCTGAAGTTCACTATTTCAGAACCAGTATGGGATGGGGAGCTAGCAAACGTGACCTTGCCCTTCCCTTCTTTGTCACTGTGCTCAAACCCTGGTTTTGGAGAAACAGTCTAAAGTCAAGAGAGGAATAGCCAGTCTTCCTGATGAGACTGCCTATAAGATGCCAGTTGTGATGTGAACACCAATCTGGTAAGAAGTGGTCTGAGATCACCAACTCATTTCACCTATGCCACTAAACTTGTGGTCAAATGGCAACGACTCTCTTGGTTACTACTCAGACCAGTGATCTAAAAGAGACGGGCTCTGTATTTCATTACCTCAGCCCATCTAAACCCCAAATCACTGGATTCATTTGATAGTTTTCAATTAAATTATTTGTTGAAGTGGGCCCAAGCATAGGTCAAAGCTTTTCATTCAGTTCAGTCAACTGACTCTGCTACTTACTGGGAAAACGAAAAAGCTGAACTGATGATGGCTGCAAGAAAACTAATCTAGGTAGGCAGGGTTCCCATCCTCCTGAGATATTTTCTCTCTTAGGGCTTGTGTGATCTGTGAACTTATTGAAATATTGCAAGAAATATATACTCCAACAGGATTATTCTTCCCATTGATAGTTAAGGAAAGACAAAATTGAGATTTCCTTCCTGTTTCTGTTATGCTATGTTTATAACTATTTCAATATAGTCTAACCTAATGATTGATATATAATTAATTTCATATTCTTCTGATAGCAGGATCCCATTTATAGGTGGGCCAACTCCCTGCCAAGTGTTTTGTCATAAAAGTTTTACAGCATATTAACTGTCCCCATAGAATAGTTCACAGTAAATCATGCTTGATATTTATATAGCTGCCTACTGTAACAAGTAAGGTGAGTTAGCCTGAAGGAAGCTGGCCCCAAATAATTTCCATAATTTGAATTAGTATTTTTCTCTGATGTACGTAATGAAACATCCATATAGTTGTTGTCTAAGAACGGCCCTGCTTGTCCAGAAATAAGCTGCCAGATAAATAGTTTTAAGAAACAAAATTATATTGGCCCCAAGACTTGAGCATGTATTTAACTACATACATGTGGAGAACTACTACTGGTTTGAGAACCATAAAGTTAAACCTATGCAGAAATCTTTGCAGGATCAGGGCTTATGATTGTTCTGCCTTCTCCTCTGTTACAAAGTTATTTAATTTCTTCTGTGTTTCTGATTTGAAATCTGGGTGTTTAGTTACTGGAAAGTCTTGCTCAGATTACCATCTCTTCTGAAAATTGCTATTCCAGTGTCAGATCTTCAATATAAGATCCCAACTCTTCTCCCCTTGTGGTCAATGGCAAAACTCCCACTGATTTCAAGGGTGCAGGATTGGGTTCCAAGAGGCCAACTGATTAGAGCTAGTCTAATTATTCCAGTAAATGAAAGTATGCTAATATGCAATCTGTAGCATGGTTGTTTCCTTAAATGAAAAGCACTGTAGCTTTAAACAAAAACCAAAAAACTAGTTTGTATTATTTTAGTTTTTAAGATGGTAGTTAAAAGTATTTAAATAAAAATCTTATATGTGGGGCTCATACAAAGCTACTGAAACTGACAGACCACAAAATTGTATTTTGATGTCAGCGCTAGGCATGTCTTTCTCTGTTTAGAATGTATAAAACTAGGGAAATACCACACCCCATTTTATTCAAGCAGCAAAACTCCAGGCCACTACAGAGTTCACTTCAGCTTTGATTTAGTTTTAAAGCAGATTGCACTTTGACATGTTTAATTTTTAAGTTCTATAATTTCTTGTCATGTAACCTGTTGTCTTTTCATAATGTAGAATTTTCATCTTCGGGAACTGGGGCTTCAACATATGAAGGTTTATATCTTGGTCTGTAATTTGATTTTGCTGTCCAGTGCCCAAGCTGAGTAATGTCGTCTCAAAACAAAACGAAGCTGTTTTTAAAACTTTTTTTTTTTTTAATTAAAGCTAGTGATTTAAAAAATATTTTAAAGGATAAAATGCTACATTTGGAGACTATTAAATATGATTTTACCATTTAAATCAGTTTTGGCACTGGAACTGGTTTGCAAATATTCCTGTTTGGCTGATGTGTGGGGATGCAGTTTAGAGCTAAGCATGTAGTTGTTTCAGTTATTAACCACTTTGACAAATGGCTTGCAATTCTTCAGTTAGTGATGAAAGGCTCAATCATGTGTGCTGCTGCAGAACTCCCTATAAATAAATAACTGCCTAAAAGATTTCACAGCTGTTTTGCTTATGCTTAATTGGGTGGATAAATAGGTCCAAAAAATGAAACCAGACTTACTCTAACTATGGACAAATTGGTCTTTGCTAGAGTTGTTTCTGAAAATCATTAAGTTAAAATTGCATTTATTTTTATTCAATAAATGCAGATTAAATTTAAATACTGTTGAAATGTAGCTGAATGTTAATAAATTTATCCACCCAAATGCTTTGTTTTCTTATCTGAGATCCAGAAGTGCAGCATAGCTCACCAAGCATGGCTTAATGAAAAATAGGATAATAATGAATAAAAGCTGAAATCATTTTTCTGAAGCACTTTCAAGCATCTGTGATAATCAGCTCTTTAAACATACCTCCTTTAAAAAAAACAACATTGATTTCTTTACAAATGCGCTTCCGTTTGAACTTAGCAACAGCATGCAGCAGACATATTAATTCAATATAGAAATCTATTTTTAGAAAGAAGGGGTGTTTTTATTATTACTCCTATGTTTGCTTCTAATATCAGAGGCAAGTGTACCTGGGTCATTTAGCAATCAGTGGAAGATGATTGCAGTGGTATTAAGATGTAAGGCAGAAGAAACAAAGGATTGAAAGAAAAGTTTCTACTCCAGCTAAAATTTCTCACCTTAAGTCTGGATGCTTTTAGCCCTTTGCACAGAGCTGAATTTTCTCCACACTAAAGATTTACGCTGCTTCCATTCAATTTTAAAATACAGAGCATCCACAATGTTAACCAAAATTATGACTGTAGAGACATTCATTTAGAAAACCAGGTGCTTCATTTCCCCAAATATAGGTGATTAGTTTGCTGAAGCAAACTCATTTTAGCACTATATAGAATATATATAAATAAGACCCTACTTGAATTGCGGGAGGATTATCAAAAAATTGTGGCTGAATTGCAGACCAGCCATGGAAAATTGCAGAAAAGTAATAATGAAAAAATAAAGTCCATTATTACTTTTCTGTGATTTTTCCACTGTCAGCTGCCGAGGGCTGACAGTAGCTGCCGGCTGCTTACAGCGTCTACACAGGGTTGACAGTGGAGGCTCCTGCTCTCTGTCCTAGGGTGGCCAGAGCTCCCACTGTCAAAACTGCAGCAGAACCTAGGATTGCTGAATCTGCAATTTCTACAATATCGCAAGTTAAGTTGGACCTTATATATCAGCAATATACAAATTTTTACAGGACCATGCGTTTACCATTAATCTTTCCCAACAACATTATCCCTGTACATCTGCAACAATCAGGGCAAAAGTCAATGCTCAAATTAGATTATAGTAGTATTCCATTGTCAGGAAAGATGTAAATATGGGCCAAATTCTGTCTTCAGTTACATCTGTGCAACCACAATGAACTCTGAGGACTTTATACATAAGAAGAGCTGGGGCACTTAATTACCTTTCCTTATGCTCAATTATTCCTACATAAAAAGGTCATCAAGTCAGTTCCAGATTTTTTTTCCCAACAGTAAATTCATTTAATGTAATATAAAGACCTATTACTGAATCTCTCTGTGGTCCAAATCCAACTAAAAAGAAAACAGCTACATAATCTGAATGTAACATGAGCTATCCAGATGAATATTAAACTGAAAAAGCATTTAGGAGTCATGTGGCCCCATCCAGTCTCTATATAGTGTAGACATGAGAGAATCTGAACCACTCAAAACATTGACAAAATGGACAACGTTTACTATCCTGGAAGCTGATAAATCACAAGGCACAGAACCACCATCCTTTATTTTACATTCTGCAACGTTGACACAACTGCATTTGTTTTGCCAATAAGAAACATCAGGACATTCATATTTCCTCTTATTATCCATCTAGCTTTACATATTGCTCATAAGTCAGTGAGGGTCAGTGAAAGACTTGCATGATTTACCTCTTTATCTTCACATTCCTCTGTCTTTATCCTAACGGTAAATCCATCATTTTGTGCTACAGATTGCGCAAAGTAGTTTCTGAGAAAACTGATAGGTGTTGATGAAAGATCTGGAGCCTAATTCCGATCTCATTTACTCCAGTACAGATGAGGAATACCTCCATTAAAGACAATGGAGGTACTCCATGGTAAAGCTGAAGGGAGTTCAGAATCTTGCCCCGACTCAAGCACAGCTCCAAAAGTGGAGGATTTCTCCGCATGTATGTGGCTGACTTATTTCTAATTTTCTTTGTACTATTTATATGTTCATCTACCAATAACCTTAAGAGCACTTTTAGGGGATATATTCAAATGTTGCATAAAGGCACAATTAACTCCCTTAAATCCAGAGCTAATTAGAGAACAAAAGCCTGCTTCCCTTTACAGCCGTTTCAGTTTAATCAGTATCCTGTTTAATTCAATAAATTCAAGCCTGACTATAATTCATGTTGCAGTACATACGTACAAAACCAAATGGTAATAGGAATAAGATGAGTAATACGATTATCTAGAAATGCTTTTTATACAAAACATAAAATTTTAAAAAATTAGAGCAGTACTCAAATTAGAGAGGTAATATTGATATAGGTAAGGAACTGTAAATGTAAATTAGAAACACCTTTTCTTGTCTTTGTAGCATGGTGCTTTGAAATAGCACTGGGGTTTGGCACACATATTCTAAACCCATACTTTAAAACAAAAGGATTTAAATTATTTTGGCCATTTTGATTAAGAAAATGACAAATCCTTATGGATTCATTTTTGGTTTTTAGCTTTACAGTAAAATTGGTATGGAAATTGTATTGTACTGTATTCAGAATGATCAAAAATAATAATAACAAACAAACATTCATCTATGAAAAATAAGTGAACGTGTGGACTTTCACTCTTGAGTAAAATTTGAGTCCACTCAAAAAGAGTTCATAATATACAGGCTGAGCATCCCTTCACTAAAGAGGCAGTAATGGGAGCGACTAAGTTGCAAATTTTGAGTCTTATCGTGCATTCCTTTCTCAGGAAAAATTATTGAAATCTAGGCATTCTGTCATGGCAGAAATTCAATTTTAATTTTTTTTTTATAATTTTGACGGATAAAATTGATGTTTATTTTAAAACATTTTTTCTATTGACATACATTTACATTTTCACAGTTGTGCAAAAGTATGGGTTTTAAGCATTTTTTTCTATTTAAATTTTCACAGTTATGAGAAATTATGTGTTGGGGGAATCAGATATCTTTTTAATGACAGTAGATGCTGAGATTCAAAAAGTTAAAGCTTTAGAAACTGTTAAAACACAAATTGCCGACATTACATGTCAAAATATACAAAGTAAATATCCTTCAGTCAACAGATCATAGTTGTTTTTACTGTTCATTTATTAGTCCATTTGTAACAAGACTAATTCAAAAGTCTAAATCATTGGATTTTGACAGCTAAGTTCTCAAGCAGCAGCTTTCTGACTTTGCCTATCTGTATGTTTCTATTATAGATGGAAATATTTTTTCGTCAGTTTTCAGGGTACGATAAAATAAACATGATTGACATTTACTAATAAAAATCTAATCCTTCCAAGCCTAGTTATGCTCCAATTTCAGTCAATGGGAATTTCATCATTGACTTCAATGGGAGCAGGATTGGGACCTAAGAATACAGCAGTTCTTTTAATTATTGTGGCATAATGGAAAACCTTTTTTAGGTTAGTGCCCCCAAACCTCCTTTTCCCCCCTATTTTGCACAAAAAATACATTCTGTTCTTCATCCAGGTATGGTGAATAGGCTACATAATAGTGTTATATACTGTGGTATACTTTAATAGTTCTCTTTCTGCTAGTCCTTCTACTAACAGACATGAGCCACTTCAGCAGCACACTAAAAACAGTAGGATTAATTTAGCATATTCTGTGATGCTGACCACTAACCTTCCAGCTACTGTGTACATCTTTATTGTATCTGGTTAGCTAGAATATAATCCTTGGTACATTTAAGTGAAAGACAGTGGTATCTGGTATTCAGTTTAATCTATTTGTGAAAAGATGTTTTGACATTAAAAGTTTTACATTATTTTAAAATTGTATGGTCTTTCACATAAATGAAATTTTGTTGGTGGGAATGTAGCATAAGGTCAATTCATTCTGTGGGGTTTTTACTGCATAAAATATTATCTGATTTAAAAACCTTACAGCCATAGTTATTTTAAATACATATTACTGGGATACACCCATACAATAAAGTGTTCTTACTTTACTAACAATTACTATCTAACATTTATTTTATACTGCATCTGGATTTAAAGTTCACTGCTCCATAGCTCTAAAAGATGGTTAGTTAATTTCTAATGATGATGTTTGCCTATTAGTAAACACCGGGGAAACAGAGGTGGGCTTTTTACCAACATTTGGGCCCTGTTACCTAAACCTTTATGGAAGCCCAAGAGAATACACTGGATTCCCGGATCCATATGATGAACTAAACTCTGGAAAGGTTAGTTTCCCTTTTATAATACAAACAGCTCAAAACAACTGTTATCAGTAAGTGTAAACTATAAATGTGTTTTAATTATTAAGTTTAAGATAAATGTAAAGAAAGAACTTTTTTATTTTTGTTTTTGCAAAATAACATATGTTTAGGATGATGTCACTACTTAATAAATAGAATAGGAATATTTTTTCCATTTGTGGAAGTTTCAATTTTATATACCCTTTTAAAGAGAGAGATTTTATATACGTTTTTAAAGAGAAAGAGAGCTGGGGATCAGAGGGAGGGGGACACTGAGCCCTGTTCTACCCAGATGCCTCAAGATCAATGAGATTTTCCTATGGATCTTGATACATCTGCAAGTTTGGATGGCAGAGTCCCCTGCCCACTCCCAAGAAAAAATGCTTCAAATGCCATATATCATCCACCAGATTTTCCCCACACATGGAATGAAAGGAACAGAAAATATCTCCAAAATCTGCCACAGAGCTAGGTGTGAGCCAACATGGTTTCATCCTACCATCCTGCTTCCTATCCACAGAGCCTATATACACAAGCTATGCCCAATTGGACATCTGGGTTTTTGGAAAGGGGATTATGACTAGGCATGGCTGGGGGTAGCCACTCTTTTGACATTATCCCTTGGCAAACCAATGAGGTTTTCTCATATAAGTAAAAATACTGACACTACAGCCAACCATCGAGAATGATTTGGGACCAGGTGCAATGGCATAGTGATCCTGGCATGGGATCCCTTGCAAATTCTCCAGACATCTTGTATGCTCCAAGAGCTGTGGGATTTCCTTATGGATCTCAAGATATCTGCAGGTGGGGAGGACCATGGCCATTGCTTTCTCTGCACAGCAGTCAGTATTACTGCTGAAGCTCTGTAGTTGTTTAAAATAGGAGGGACGCACTATCCTAATAGCTAATATAGAAAAGCCTCAGCAGAAGGCAGCTGATTCTGCAGATCATTTAAGATTAAAATGCAACTTTGGAAGGATTAATGACTGTATGTAGGCTGAAGGATATAATTTATAGGAAAACCTATCTACCTTGGGCTGACAATGTGATCTCCAGTGGGCACTAATTACCTGTTTGATGCTTGCAGCATATATGTCCCATTGTCAGCACCTTTTTCAGCATAAGGGGCAGTAGTTTTCAATTACTCTACAAATCCATATATATAATATTTGTTTAATACAAATCGTTTTGATGCTGTTCAGAATAAAATACATAAAAATATTGCAGCTGTAATTTACTGTTTCTTATTTCTTAAATATATTTGCTCTTCATTTATAATAGAAATTAAAGCCCATTATTATTTTACATTTGTTCAAATATGTAAGTTTATTTACTATATTGGTGCAATTCTGACCCCATTAAAGTGAATGGGAGATTTGCCATTAACTTCAATGGAGCCAGGCTTCCAACTCCAATTTTGTTGGCCAGCAAAAGAGTATGTTTCATTAGCAATTAGATATAGAATTGTGTGATTGTCTTACAGGAGGAAGGAGTTGCTTATAGAGGCAGAATCCTAGTTGAATTATCTACAGAACTTGACAGCAAACCTGTTAATAAAAAGATAGAGGCGATCTCCAGTGATGATATACTGGTTGTTGAGGTAATTCCTCGTCCACTTGTCAATATGAATAGATGTGAAATGCTTAGTTTTACTCCTTTTGGAGAATTACATGACATAGTAAAATTGCAATAATTAAATCCTTTGTTTATTCAGTTCATTGATAATACAATCAGAAACCTCCACACAAAAACTACTGATTATATGGCTACAAAAATTACCTTTTCCGTTCCTCTCAGTATTGGAATTGTGATTTAAAAAATCTTTACTATTTCAAATGTATTATTTTATTACACAGTCCTATTTTTTCCTTTGCTTACTTGAATTTTATGTGTGTGTGTGAGTTTCATAGAAATTTGTAAAAGTAGTAAGGTAAATGTTGTTTCCATGTAGATACTGCTATTTTCTTCTACCCCTTTACCATTATATACAACTAATTAATTAAAACAAAAAAACCTTATAATACTCTACAGAGATATCAGCGCAGACGAAAGTTCAGCCTGTCTGCTGTGTTTCATACTGCTACTATGCTGCAAGATATTGGTGAGGCTATCCAGTTTGAGGTTAGCATTGGCAATTATGGAAACAAGTTTGACACCACCTGTAAGCCTTTGGCGTCAACAACTCAGTACAGCCGGGCTGTATTTGATGGTAAGTATGCTACAAAAGTGTGGCTATAAAGATACAGAATTTTCTTTTGGAAAACAAATCTGTTTACTGTTAAAATTTTAAATTCACAACCATCCTTGATTTGTTGAAACAATACTGAAGATATAACTGAAAGTGATATGTAATTTGTATTTGCTCTTAATATCTTCTGATATATTGTAGTTAGCTACACATGAAATCTGTCCAATTTGGGGTTGATACAAATCCCATTAAAGTCAACAGGCTCTGGGCGTCAATAAAAAAATTATAAACACATGCACACAAAAACTAGGGATATGAAAGAGGAAAATATCCTTTTGAACTTCCTGTGCATCCAGTGCTTAGACAACAAGGTGATTGGCATCTTAAAAGCAGACAGATTAGACTGATTAGTAACAAATATATAATACTTTTAATTTTTACTTTTAGTTATTGTACATTTTAGGCTGTTTTCAATTTTTTTATTTACTTGACAAAGCAAATAATTTTGCCCTCATAAAATGATTCTAAAACATTTTTATTCCAAGGAATATATATATATATATAAAACTACTTTCACACGTGAATTACTAGAGAGAATATTGTAAAAATGTTATCAGATGATTAAAAATACCTATTGGCTTTCTAAATGATTCCATTCAAATGCTTATTCTTCAAGGGGCACTACTTTACCTGAAGAATATAAATCCTTTAGATAAATTAGGGCAGGATTCTGCCACCTTCTCACTGAATCCTGCCTGTCTGAATGGGCCAACTGAAATCAATGGAGCTACTCACAGAGTAAGAGACTGCTCAATGGAACTAAGGATGACATGTCAAGTGCTTAATAAGAATGCATTCAGACCCATAAAAACGACTCTAACACATGAACATTTCACATCAGGTAACTACTACTATTACTTGCCATGGGTGAACACAAAGCCTGTAGTGACACTGACTTCCTTTTGGGAGGACATAAGTCATAGACTGGATCCCGTGAACCTAATCCTAACCATGGTTGAAAGACTGGTAAGTGACTCAGGACCTTTTTTAAATTTTATTTTCATGTTTTCCATCTAAATTATTTCTGTGAATTTAAAATTTAGGGATGAGGTGGAAAGGAGGGCTTTCAGAGGAAATTATGGAACCAAAGTCTGGGACACACGTTGTGCTCTCCTGAATAGACATATTAATGCTGCCAAAGCAGAGTTAGTTGTGTCTGTATTCTGGGAACTGAAGTTACAACCCCCTTCCTGCAGGGTGTTCCTGCCAGAAGGAGGAGTAAACTATACAGCAGGGATGCATAGGGCCACAGAAGTACATTTTAATTGGTAGGTAGGTGCAATATAATGTACTGTTAAGCATACTGGGCCTAATCCTGCACTCCTTTCTCAGCAGTTTTTCAAGGAGTGCAGGATCAGGCCTATTAAATATGAATTATGTCTTTATGGTCTTTGTGGGGGTTTTTTAAACAAAATAAATATTTTTTTTGCTGAGTGTAGGAGTGAAACTCACATTAAAACTAATAACAGAATGTAAGTGTATATGTGCTGTTCCTTTTCTTTACACCATCCAGCAATCCAACATAGCTGCCCTAAAGTCAGGAATACAGGCTAAAGTTTCTGAAAACCGCTTGGCAGAGATATGGCTGAAGCTGATTGATGAACTTGTAGAAGATACCAGGTAAACGTTATTGGATAACTCATCATTCTAGAGCTACCCAAAAAATTCACTGTTTTTTTTTTTTTTTTGCTGTGGCATCAGGCAAGTTCCAGTGCTTGCAGAACTGGTTACGCTTATAAGATGGCCTGAAAACTGAAATTCCCAAAGCCCATGAAGATAATACGACAGCGTGAAAATCACCTTAGAACCCATTTCTCTTGCCTTTATCATTCTATTTTACATTAATAATTAACAATAATGAAACAGCATCTTTTTAAAAAAAAGAATCTGTTGAGAGGACCATTCTTGAAATTGTCGGTGCTTAGAGCCCTTTGTCCTCTCCACACATTCACAATCACACTCGCAATCTCCCATTCTGAAAGTGTAATTTGGTTTCTGTGGCGTTATACATTCTGCTGTTGCCTACTAGGGATGTTCTGTTGATCTGGAATATCAGTGTCTTCTGTATGAGCTCAGACAGTTTGTAAAAATGTAGTTGAAGGATATTTTTTTTGTACACATTAGGACAAAATGCTGAAAGCAAATCAAACTGCTGAAAGCAAATACTGTTTAGTGCCTGGTTGCTGAAATTCATCAATTATCTATGTGGCTACACATGTTTTGACATAACTTCAGAGACTAAGATTTTCAAAAGTGCCTGAAGAAATTAGGTGTTTAAATCCCATTGAAAGACAATGGAATTTGGGTGCCTAACTCCATTAGACTCCTTTGAAAATTCTAGCCTGCTCTTCTCTCCAAGGGGCTGAGTTTTTAGGGGTGACATCACAGCACCAGCAAATCAGTATTTACTGAGAAGCGGTCCAGCAGAGCTGACGCTGAGTAGGTGGTTGGAATTTAGCTTGTTCAACCTGGTTAGACACTACACCAGGAGGGAGAAGAATCTTCTCTACCTGGCCTACCCAAGGGGAGGGGAGAGAAAAACTCAGTCTCTCCTCGGAGAACCAGGACATGAAAAATCTGTTCAAAAGTTTCTATGATGGAAAGGAATGAATGTGAGTCAATATGTTGTGTGTGTTTAGACAGAGCAATAGATGACAGTGCTGGAGTATGTTGGAGGAGAATAAGGATGAGGAGAGGAATGGGGGGGAGAATTGGAGAAGAAAGGAGAGAGATATTAATTGGCAGTATGAGAGAGAAGAGAGACTGAGCTGGAGGAGAGAGATTGAAAAATCATGGGTAAAGTGGATGAGAAAACAACATAAAACACAGGAAGAAGAAGAGTGGAAAAGAGGGAACAATTTTAGTCTAGAAAAATTGGAGAGAAAACATAAAAAGGGAGGAAAACGTTCACCAGGATATACAGCAAATGGAGAGAAAATCATAAGAAAGGGAAGGGAAAGAGCATAAAGTGCTGGCACAATATAGATCTAGAGACAGTTTGGCAAGAAACCAGGAATAGGAAGTTTAATTCCTAAATTAAATTTAATGACCCAGTAAAATGTTTAATAAGGACAGGACAGAATGGATGGCAGACATATTGACATATTGAAATTCATTTAGGACAGCACACTGTATAGGGTCAACCCTAGTCTCATGTCATAAAAGCCACATGAAAAGTGTGGGCACATCCACTTTTTATATATATAAAATCTCTCTCTCACTCACATGCACACACATTTTCTTTCAAACAATTCCTATAGCTTTATTAAATGCATTATTAAAATTTTTATTGTGGTTAACACCCAGGGGCCTTATGTAGTTAGTGTCCCATTGTGCTAGGCACTGTAACAAACATATAGTACATGACAGTCACCAAAGACTCTACAATAAACTTTTGAATTGCATTAAGAAAATGTAATTCCATACATTGTAAAAGAATTTTCCTTGGCACATTATATTTTAGATGAATAGAAATCTGCAACAGACTTTAAGGCCCTTTATGAACCTGAAATCTGAAGCAGCTTTCAGAAGGTAGCTGGTGTAGCCTGAGTTCTATTATATTTAGGCCCAATCCCACAAATGCTTATTACCGAGTGAAATAATAACATTCAAGGCAACAGGACTACTTATGGTAGTATGTAATACAGCTGGTGTTAAGGTTTTGCAGGGTCAGAGATTTTGTGAGCACCTGGTTTCTGTTTACATGGTTCAGAAAGTAGTAAGTCTTTTCATGCTCACCAACTGCTCAGGAAAATGCTGTGAAAAAGAGCTTCTTCTAATGCCATATTAAATGCACCTTAATGAACTGAGTGGCAAGGAGCTCCTATAAAAGGAATACATTTTAAAACCTCTGAAAAAGTTATCTATTGCTTTAACAAATCAGTACAATCACTTTTTCCCCAGGGTATGATGCTGTACTATTTCCCAGTTACATTAATTGCTTATAGCTACTTTGATGACTCACCAATTTCTATGCAGTGGATTTTTTATGCAAATTTAGATACCTAACTTCATAGCTAGATACTTAAATAAGCGGTTTACCTTTCAGAACTGCCGAGCACTCTCAACTTCCAGTCAATGAAAGGAACCTAAATGTAGTTTGAAACTGTTGATTTCACCTTTGAAATCCATTCCTAGATATGAATGTTCTAGAATAATGTGATATGTAGAAAAACTGAAAAGTGTAGCAAAAGAAATTACATCTAAATAAGGCTGTATTATGGTAGTGCTTATTATAAGCCTAGGCCTGCACTCAGTGGGATTAAACTGTAGTAAGCATGAGTCCCAGTAGGGAGTGTCTGCAGGACTGTACACTATAGCACTATTCTGATGGATTTCTGTTATTTTTGTCGCCATGAGGAAATACTAGTGATGTTACATAATATTATAGGGCTTAGTCTAATTTTTTTCTTTAAGTATGATAGCAATGCTTCTCAAATATCTGTTTAATGAAATTAGATGCTAAGAGGGAAGATGTATATTATTAAAAGTTTTTGTTTCTCTTTTCAGTAAACCATTTCCCCTCTTAGAAGGCAAATCCAATGTCACAGTCCTTGACACACAGATCCAAAAACTGCGCCTCAAGTCCCTAAAACTCATTCAAGAGGCAGCAATAAAGATGAGAAATGAAGCTACCGATGTGAAGGCCACTTTGGCAGAAATTGAAGACTGGTTAGATAAATTAGTGCAATTGACTGAAGAGGTCAGTACTTGAAAATACATATGATTCAGCTGGTTTAAAAAGACAGTTTCAGCAAAATAACTAAGATGCCTGCATATATAGCAATTTCAAGCTGATATATTGCACGGTACTTAAAAGAAACCTTCATCCATTCTTCTTTAATTTTAAAATTCAGAAGGTGAAAAATACTTCTTTCCAGGAATGTGTTTTAAATGTATTTTAATGTAAAGTTTTTCATTGCTATTGACTTCATTGAGAATTTTTTTAGGTAAAGATAGCAAGACCTAAAGACTTAATTCTAATTTAGAGGGCCAGCACTGTCTGCCTACTGAGCCTATCTGGAGTCCTCTTAAAGGGGGAGAATATTTTACTTTCATCCCAGAATTGCACTTTTCTTTAGTGGTTTGTGGGCTCCAGAATGCATCCAGAATTTCTGTGGGCCAGCAACTATAGAATCCAATTTAAATTGGGTTTAGACCCAGTTATTCTAATTTGTTTTAATCTCTTGATTAACTTTAGACCATAATAAATCCCTGTTCTCACATAGTCTCTTTTAATTTATTTTCATATCGTCTCCAATGATATTCATCTTCTCTTTGCCATTGCTAATTTTAAAAATCACTGATAAAAAACCATGATAACCAGTTTGAGACTTGCAATAAGCACACATTCAATGGATGTGTATAAGGGGCAGCATGGAGCAGGCAGGCTGTATACTTAGCATCTGCTAAAGTTCTTGTTGTAATTATTTCATCTTTAAAGGCTTGATTTAGGAAAGCACCTAAGTATATCCTTAAGTCCTTTGAGCAGGGGGTTGGACTAGATGACCTCCTGAGGTCCTTTCCAACCCTAATCTATGATTCTAAGTCCATCCTTATTCAGGAAAGCCTTTAAGTGTGTACTTAAATCCTACTGACTTTAAGCTCTTTGCAGGCCAAGAATTCCTCATTGGTGGAGCAGTACAAAAGGGACATAATGGGCCAAAGAATCTAACCTAGCATATTCATTATAGACCATCTGTGACTGAAAATGTTCTTAGAAAACCTCCACCTTTTTGTCAAATCTTTTTATAAGAATTATTTGGCTTTCCAGATACCTGATATTTTTTTTCTAATTATCATTTCAGAACAGCATAACATTTATTTGCAAATGAATAATTCCTCCCATATATTAGTATCATGAATCCATATTTCTGTTTTGTCTGAAATAAGTCCCTGAAAGATGCCTGCTTTTTGGTTTTGCTCTCCAAACACTGGATTAGTTTGCAATTCTGCTAACTGCAGAATATCGTTTTGATTCTTTTTTCCCCTTAAAAAAAAACCAGTCACAAAACAGTATGCCTGATGTGATCATCTGGATGATCCGGGGGGAGAAGAGACTAGCTTATGCCCGCATTCCTGCACACCAGGTGTTGTATTCTACCACAAGTCCTGAAGCATCTGGTAAATACTGTGGAAAGACCCAGACCATCTTTCTAAAGGTACTGTGATATATCACTGTGGAACTTTAAACAATAAAGCTTGAATTTAGAAACAATGTGCTATTTTTGTTAACATCGGAATTTTTCCTTTAGCTAATTTTATGTAAAGTTAACTCCATGAACGGCGTACGTACCTCCATTAAGATTCATAGGGCCATACTGTACCCTCCAATCCATAGCATGGAGAAAAGGCATTTTTAGTACAACTTTCTACAAAACAAGGCAGAAAAACTCATGGGTGGGTGACATCAGCCTAGTAGCTTGCTGCTGGCAGGATTTATAGTATGGCACAGACTGACAGCAGCACCGGAGAGGTGTAAGAATTCTGAAGTGGTGGAGTGATAAGACTCAAGCTGGGAGGTCAGCAAACTGCATATGCTTTCCCCAAAACAGCACCCGGCTCATGATGGGAAAGTCCATTGTAAGAGAGAATTAGAATCAACTTCTGGTCCATGGCTCAGAACCTTATTCAAGAGCTCAGAAGTGTGATCCAGTTGTTCTGTCAATGTGTGGGTTGGTGCTGCTAGCAGGCATGTGGAGGGATGTCGTGGGTAGAGACTCTTACTGGATGGGATTAGGGTAATTCAGAGAAGCTGCAGATAAATATTTAAACTTTTGGATGTTAATCTGACCCTAATACTTATGTCTTGTTTATATGAGGATATTTCCCAGCATAGCTATACCAGTATAATTAGACTGTTATCATTATACTAGTATAACTCTCTGGATGCACACCCTTATTCCAGTATTAGAGTGACTTTTTCTGGTTAAGTTTGTCTTTTTGAAAGTGATATAAATTAAACCAGAAAAGGGCACTCTTATTCCAGGATAAAAATATCCACTCAGAGAGTTATAGTTATACTGTTATAGTTACACTGGTATATCAGTATAGTTATGCTGGGACATTTCCCAGAGTAGACAAGCCCTTACCTTAAAACTTCCATTGTGTGTCCATCTGAGTACTGTGTATAGCCCTTCCCTTCTACTGGAGTGAAACATTCTTTCCGAACTCTGCTTTTCAAGCCTCTCAAGACAAAGAAATACTAATACCAACATTGAATTGTGAAGTTATAATAGTTCTCAGTGCTGGGCAGAGGGAAACTCATTAGTGAGTGAGACTTTGGAAAGGAAACACAGGAAAGGAGTTAAGCAACAACCTTATGATGTTTGGCTCTTACATGCCAGTAAATCAAGGGTTGGGTTCTACTTATAGGATGTTTTTCCGTGGTAGTGAACTCTTTTACTGCTGTCAAGCCCCAGGGGTTTTGTTGATAGAGACATTTTGAAATAATCACTGAAACAGAAAACTGCAATGCAGGAGTTTTTGGATAAGCCATGTATTATTTTCTATATGTCTGAGCTATTATGTACATTTATTCAGAACCTACAATTACTGTCTAAGATAACAGAGGATAACTATTCTTTTTACATATTCCAGTACCCACAGGACAAGAACAAAGGTGCCAAAATTCCAGTGCAGTTGCGAGTTAACATTTGGCTTGGGTTGACTGCAGTTGAAAAGAAGTTCAATAGCTTTGCAGAAGGAACATTCAGTGTTTTTGCAGAAATGGTATGCCTGCTGATATTAAATATATTATTCTTACATGAAACTTTGTCACTTACTCTGGAAATGTACTGAAACCCTGACATGAGATACTGATGTCATTTTACACTCATTTTGCACAGGTAAAAATGATTAGATTAGGTGCAAGTTAGTGGAGAGTCAGATATAACATCTCTTCCAGATTGACAAACTCATAAAACCAGATTCTGATCTTGGCTAGATAGGCAGAAATCTGGAGCAACATTACTGACTTCGGTACAGTGATTCTATTTTTATACTAGCACAATTAAGATTAAAATCTAGCCCATAGCATGTTGCAGTGTGAAGAACCTTTTTATTTTAATTGCTTGTTCATATCGGAGCAGAGAATAGATGTACATAGACTATATTGGTGAGTAATGGTTAATCCACAGGAGCAGAAAGATTCACTGGAACAAACATTACAGAAAAATTGGAGCAAACCCAGTGAATTCCAATTGATAAGAGAATATACCATAACATGGCAATATTAAGAGTTACCATGTGTAATGGGATGGTGAAAATTAGGTGAATAGTATTTAAAATAGCCTCCTTGGTATTCTGTAATTGCAGAGGCCATAATATTAGAAGAATCTAGACTAATCTAAGAAACAATTTTATTCTTCTGTTAATGATAAGCTATAGGCAGCCTTTACATGGCCTACCTACCAATGGACACTGAACCAATAATGGACACCAACATCTATATAGTTGCTGAACTGCTGCTCACATGACATCACTACAGCAGCTTGTGTAGCCATCACCCCTACAGTTAGATGAGTTGGTAGTACCCAGGCACCCGTAGTAAAAGTACTTTAAAATAAAAGGTGAATATCAAAATCCATAATTTTTGAAGTACAAAATATGAATGGTTATGGGACAGAGTTTTTGATGTTGTACAGTAATCCAAACATTTTCTAGAAACTTTACAAAGGGATTTAAAAAAACAAAACCAATCTGGGACCAAATTCTGATTCAACATACACCAGTGTAAATCAGGAATAATTCCATTAAAGACAATAGAAGCATGCCAGTGTGAAATAGTGCCTGCCCCCAATCAATTTGTAATCTGATTTTACATGTGATTCAACAAGAGGAAGAGGGGGACATGGTGAAGGACAAGGTTTACAGTAACAGGATCATGCAGTTATTCATTTATAGTACATGTTCTCATTATAATGATTCCATGGAATTTATTTACCAAAAGGTAAAGCTGTCTTTTGTAGGCAGCATGGAAGCAGTCAGTTTGTAGATCTGAATGAAGAAAGGATGTCGTTTAGATGGGGATTCACTGCATATAGGGCAGCATTGAAGAGGCACCAAGATGAGGGAGGGAAGAAGAAATGAAGGGATCATTGAACTCGTCAGTGGCAGAGTAGTGGTGATGAGGAAATGAGGTCCGAGATGGAGACAGCAGATATAGAGGAGACAGCCCCACTTGTTTCTGTCTGGAGTATGAAACAGTCTGAAGCTATGGTCCTCCAAAGGATTTACTAAGAGCCGTCCCTCAAGCATGAAAAGTAGGCTGTTAGTTACATGAAAAGTTGTATTTTAGGTCAATGGGGCAAACTTCTTAACATCATGTGCTGAAGCACCATCTTTAGCTTTTGCCAGTCACTAGTTCTGATACCATCATTCTAAGTGCCACTTTGCGAGGTTAGTAATGAATAATGACATGAAATAGAGTGGTGCCCAGCTGTTTGAAGGAACAAATATTTTGCCTGATTGACTTGTCTGGATTTGAACATGGCCAGACTTGGTAAATCAGTGTGACCCATCTCTGCTTACATGGTGCACCATAAATGGCGTGACATAGTGTTTGTAAGGCTATCTTACCCATACTTTTTATCTGGTCAGTTGGTTCTTTGATTTCAGATATGGGCCACATACGGTAGAATGTTTGAATTGTAATAATTATATAAATATATGCTTATATTTCCCTAAGAGCTTTCCTTTGGACCCTAAAGCGCTCTTTTATTCTTCTCTCTCAAACAGTATGAAAATCAGGCTCTTATGTTTGGAAAGTGGGGCACCTCAGGACTAGTGGGTCGCCACAAGTTTTCTGATGTCACAGGAAAAATCAAACTGAAAAGAGAGTTCTTTTTGCCCCCAAAGGGCTGGGAGTGGGAAGGAGAATGGATGGTTGCTCCTGAAAGAAGGTCAGATTTCTGATTCCTATACAGTTAAACAGTAATAAGGGGTTTGCACTGTTTCCTAGTTATTTAATTTCAGAATGTACAGAATAAACTCATCTGTTGGGTTTGTGTGTGGTTGGGCAGGTTTTAAACAGAATTTTTGTAGAAGGAGAGTAAATTAGCTTGTCAGCCAAAGCTATTTATTAACAGTACAATCAGTATTTACATCATTAGAAAGACGTATGAGCCTTCTGCTGTGAACATGCAGAAAGGATTTCCAGTGATTAGAAGACGAGTCTGGGACACTAAAGACATCAGTGCAATTTTTCAATTCCCTGCTCTGCAATAGACTTACTGTGTGACCGTGGGCAAGTTACTTAGACTCTCTGTGCCTCAGTTCTCCATCTGTAACATGGAGGTACAATCGAGGTGTTGAGAGGATAACACTAAAGATACACTGCAGACTGGGAAGGGCTCAGATTACTATAGTGATGTGGCTGTCAGTTTAACAAAAGCTTCTTCAGATTTTAGTTTACTTGGAGTCCATTATAAACCTCCAATTCACATCATATCAACACAGTATACAAATCTCCATCTAGATGGGGAGATCATCTGATGGATTTTTTAATTTGTATTTATTTGTTTTGTGTTTTTCTCTATATGCTAAGAGCTTCTGTGCCCTGTATTAAATGCTTATCACAGTGGAGTTAAAAGATTGAGATTGACTCTCAGTCATAGCTCATAATCCTTGGTTTATCATTTGCTAATGTAAATTCCAGGCCAGAAACTTTCTCCAGGTTCATTCTGAATTTTAAAGGTTTTACTTGGGATGTAGTCTAATAACAGTGCGTGGTCGCATACACAGGAATAGAATGAACTAAACTGTAATAGTTACTAGTGGTGACAATCTGGCCAAAAATTTCCATTCATTTCAGTGGGGCCAAGAAGTTCACTCTGGTGTTTTCTTCTGAAGTGAGCAAGCACAGAAGGACTGCTACTGTACAACAGGAAGATACCTGCTGTTGGGTCCTTCTTAACATTTAGCAATTAAATCTTCCTGTAGATGGATTGATTTTCAAGATTATTTTTTTCAGTTGATGGTCTATGACATGTGGAAAAGCAATAAGTATACATTTGGGAACAGTTCAGAAGATAAAGGAAAAATCTCCAGTACAAATATGAAATAAATACATTTATGCCTCATCTATTCCACTAGACAGAAAATAACCTGCACAGTTTGATTTGACCAGTAGATGGCATTAGAGAACAGATTTCAACTCTTTCTGAAATCAAATCTGACAGGCAATTAAAACAGGAGAAATTTATTTTTTTGGAAATAATTAGTAATCTTTTAATTATCATGTTTACAGTTTAAAATATATATCAGCCAAATATTTGACTTGCTTTTTAAACACCCAGTCACACCTTGGAGGTGGAGAAAATCAAGTTGGTCCAAATTCACAGTCAGCTAACATTTTTTGAAAAATGGGAACATTTGAGTACTGTATTGTAGATGAAAAAGTTTGATATTGGATGCACTTCAGCAACATTTTAATGAACAAATAAACTACCTGTGACAAAAGAATCAGCTGGCGGCCTATTTAATTGTCTTTCCCCTCTTTATCCTAAGTTAGCTGATGAGTAATCATGTGTAGCTTGTATGTAGTCTTGCTGATTTTTATTTTATGACTATCAATCTTTCAACTATAACAGTGATTCAGCTATTGTACTTAGTGCAGTTTAAGTGGACAAAATAGGCTAGAAAAACACCTGTAATTTATACAGAATAAATGAAAGTTCTGATCTGAGACTTGTTTATATTTTATGCATGTGTATATCTGATATACATGTGTACACATATGATATACATCAGTGTTTTATATATACATATACACTTTTTGAGAGAGTTCAAAGCAGATTTAGACAACACGGTAGTTAAGACTCAGTTGCTTCTTCTCTACATTTAAGTTCCCACTGTTGCTACCACTGATGGAATGCCCTGGAGGTAGCAATTGTGGGAAATTCTAGTAAAATAAGTCTTATACTGAACACTCTGGATATTTGGAACTTCATGGTGACAGTGCAATGAAACTCAGATCTTTGTGCTACAAAAGCACAGGCATCTGCTAATGTGGCTAAAGGAACATCTCCATTAGCTAATAGCAATAAGGCTTTGGCACACAGAATCAGATCTACTCAGCTATCAGGTGGAGGATGGTGACTTTTGTTTTGTATGCATGCACATGTGCACACACTCTACCATACGTCTATTCAGTAACTGGAATTTAGCGATTTGCTTTGATAACATATTTGCTTTCGACTTCACAGCTTGCTTACTGAAGCTGATGCAGGTCACAGTGAGTTTACAGATGAAGTGTACCAAAATGACAGTCGTTATCCTGGAGGAGAATGGAAACCAGCTGAGGAGACCTACACAGATGTGGTGAAATTCTTATAAATTAATACTTTTCATTTTTTAAAAGTATAGTTACAAGAGTTCTGCATAGCTGTGAGCTATTTTGCTCCCCATTTTCCAAATCTTTCACTGCATCCTGGGCTTTTGAAATGTCTAATATTTTATGTTGACTTTAGCAAAATGTATGTGTACTAAAACAAGTTAGTACAGAATAATACAGTTATGTTTTGCCAGATATTTATTACAAAAGTATTTGCTTTATCCTGAGTTGCCACTAAGAATGGGTGATTTGAGCCCACCACACCACCTTCCTCTTCAGTCTTACAATATGGTTATGCTACCTGTGAAATATTTACATCTTTTAAGGCAAAGTAACTCTTTGGGTTTTTTTTTTTCTACCTGAAAGAATGGAGAGAAAGCTGCACCACCTGGGGAGATTACCTGTCCCCCTGGATGGATCTTGGAAGATGATGCTTGGATATATGATATAAATCGAGCCGTGGACGAGAAAGGTAAGATTAAATGTTTATATTGTATTTATTAGGACAAACTCTTCACAGATAATCACATAGAAGAATGTATTCCAAAACTTTCAACAGGTTATGTCTCACTACAATATTTTGAAATACAAGTAATCAAGAGCATGTTAATAACAAGATAGAGGGATATTAGTGATTTCCAGGATGTTTTTATATTTCAAGGCTGATCTGTTTTCTGAAAGGTGGCTTTAAATAGAAACTTGGCTACAACCTTAATTTATGGAGAGTCTAGTACTTGTTTCATAATTTTTTTTAAAATGTGATGATGATTTAGGACTATCGAGTTTTGGAATAGCTATGTTATCACACACAGTTATAAAACCGTTACCCTCATCCTCCAGTTGTTTGTTACACTCACTTATTGTCTTAGATTGTAATTTGTTTTGGGGCAGGAACCAGCTCTTTCTGCATGTTTGCATAGTGCTTAGCTCAATTGGTCCCCATCCTGATTGGGATCTCTGAACACTTTCATAATGATGCTGATAATGCAGGTTGGTGTTGAATGAAATATTCTGCAGCTGCATGAGAAACTGAGAGTGTGTTATACTTATTTCAGCTAGTAGGGCCACAGTCATATTCCCCTTTTCCAGCTAGAATCATATTGCAGTTATTTTTAAGTTGTGATGGTTTGCCTGAAAGCTGGTGGTTCTTCATTTGTGTGTTACGTTGGATAATGCAGTGCAATGGGCTGAAAGGACAAAGTGTCAACTCACGCTTCAAAGGAATGATAATTGCATTCTCTACTCAGGCAAAACTGCCATCAGCCTTAAAATACAAAGTGATGGTTGAATATTTCCACCTGGGAAATGTATGGGCTGAAATAACAGAGGGTCCAATTCTACCCTCTAGACCGACATACTAAGGAGACCCTCCATGCACACTTCTCTTCCTGTGCAGAAAAAGGACTCAGCTACCATTCCTCTGAATTCAGAGTGCGCACAGTGGGTGTAGGGATCTACACTGCAGGACGTACATCAGCCCATACTGGCCTTTGGGGGATTTCTCCTAACAGGGTCAGACGACACTGTGATTAAAATGCCAATGGCCAATCTAGTCTAGGACGCCCAGCAGTGAAGATGCATTGGCGGTAGCAATATGGGAAATTTTAATGACAAATCTAGTGTAGACACAGCCACATGCTTCAAGTAGTTCATTATTATCTACTTTATCTTAATGACAATATTTACACTTAGGGGACCATGTACCAAGCAAACTGGTACCAGTTACAAAAGAAACCCACAATTAAAAATGCCCACTACCTACATCTATTCCCATTTATCCTACTTTTACTCACCCTCTCATCAGACTATCATCAGTCCAAAAATACCCCACTAAAATATGCAGCATCCCACAGTAGCACATGAATTTGCCATGACATTAGGCAAAGTGCTCGTAACAAAAGTACCTGGCCTCCCTTAGATCACAGGCACCACCATTTTGCACAGTATGTGAAATTTCATAGATTGCCTGCTGTGTAGGTAATCACATTTATCAAGCAGAATCGAAGAAGGTGTACTTTTTGGGTGTTGTTTAAGTTGTAAGCACTTATTGTCACAAGATAGCATTGACACCAAAAGCTTAGTAGGATTTTAAAAAGGGTTGATATAGATCATGAGATTTTTACATAGGCAATGAGAATATCCAGTTACATTAAAAGGAATATAAAACCTCAAGTTTCTGGGCATAACCCAATTCTGACTGAAAAGGGTCATGAAGAAACTTACATCAGCTGGTTCTAAAGCTGTCAGTGATGGGGTTTCCTGTGCCTTTCTATGAAACTTAGTGCTGGCCATTGTCGGAGACAGGATACTAAATTAGATGGACCACTGGTCTGATCAACTTTAGAAATTTGTAAGCACAGTAAGGAGACGCTCTTCATTACTAGAACTGCTTTTATTTCCACCTACTCATAATTAATCCAAATGTAAGATGGACCCAGAGATCCAGCAGCAAGTGGTTCAAGAGGGTGTGGCATAAACCATGTAATGAGATGATTATTACGATACTATAAGGGTGTTTGGAAGAAATATTTGACTTCAAACCTGCCAGTGAGCAAGGAATCTATGAAATATTTCTATAATAGTTCAAGAAACACATGACTTGGGAAAATAGAAGGGAAAGTTTTAAAAGAAGAGTATCTGTGAAGCCCAGAAGTCTGCAGAACTATCATGAATCTGGATGAATTCAAAAAATCCTGAAGACTCTCAGATAGCTGTTTTCTTTTTTAAAAATCCAGTGAAACAACTGGATGTTTGGCATCGTTGGAATCTAAGTTTTCTTACTCCTCTTCTGTAGTTTTACCACCTGTGCTAAGGCTGAGCCTTAGTGCACGAGGTCACAATACCTTCCACAACAGGAAATCAGACTCACTGAAAGTCTGGGTGTCAGAATTCTGACTGTTGAATTCAAATACTGTCGAGTGGAAATATAAAAACTCCCCACAGTGTTGCCAAATCTTGTGATTTTGTCATGTGTCTCACAATAATGGGTGTGTTTCTTAAAACCTGAGGTCATGTGATCGGTTGAATTCCAGCCTTCATTGAAAATAAAAAGTACTTTTCTAGCCCTCCTGGTTATAAAGCAGGACAATATACCCCAATGCACCGTAATGTCTCAAACCCTAGAAAGTAAATAAAAAGAACTCCAAGTCTATTGTTAACAATAAAATCTCATGATTTTTAAGCCAAAATGTTATTGTTTTTTGGGGGGGTACCTGACCCATAACTTTTAAATGTTTAGGTTTGGCACCACTAAAATAGTCCCTTATGAATTTTATTTTATTTCCAGTGAAACTTGACCATCTGCAGAACTGCTCTAACACTAATCCCCAAACTGCTCTTGTTTATAACTTACACTATTTATCTGAAAGATAACTAATGAATCCTGTTTTAGGGTGGGAATATGGAATTACCATTCCCCCAGACATTAAGCCAAAGTCCTGGGTTGCTGCAGAGAAAATGTATCATACGCACAGACGGAGAAGATTGATGCGAAAACGCAAAAAGGATCCAGCCCAAGCAACAACAGGCGCAAAGGTAAAAGGAGCAGGTTAGAACTGTAGTTAAGGGTTTCCATTTCTTACTCACAATACAGGTTTGTAGTGGTGAATGTGTTCAAAATGAATCTCACAGATGATGATTGCAGAGTGCAGAACAACATTCTGCTTATACCCAAAAGAAAAATATTTTAAAACGACTTTATTTTCCATGCAGTTAGTTACCCTTTCCTGCTGTAGAATAGTGTCTTTCACTTAGAGTTTATTGTGAAAGGGGTTGATTGTTTTTGCTGTAACCACTGCAGACTTTTTATGGCATTTATGTAAGTACAGTGTGGATGGTTTGTATTTCTGCTGATGTCTCCTAGGTAAGGGCGTCGCCCTATGAAGATCAAGAAGGGTGGGAATATGCATCTTTGATCGGTTGGAAGTTTCACTGGAAACAACGCAGTTCTGACACATTCCGCCGTAGACGCTGGAGGAGAAAAATGGCTCCTTCAGAGACACACGGGGCAGCAGCTATCTTTAAACTTGAAGGTGCTCTTGTAAGTAGTAAAATTGCAGCAGTAATTGTTGAATTAATAGGAAAATAAGTTTTAAACTAATATTCGAATGTTTACATGTATATTAAATATAGGAAGCTACTGTGTGAGACATTTTATAACCATTAAGTTGCTGTGTGGCTGAGGCATACATAGATTTCAAGGCTAGAAGGAACCATTATGTCTGACCTCCTGCATAATACGTATATTATTTGACTCCTAAAATTATTTATCTGTGAGCACAGTATGAAACATAGCAGCAGAAACTGAACCACTAGATGACCCATAATGCTGGAAAAGTGAAGGAGATGGTCCAACCATAGTAGAACTGCTTAAGAGTATAAATCAAAGAGTAATCGTGTCACTATAGGTATGGATGGGCATTGCCTCTGCTGGATATTTTGCATCTACAGGCAATCAAATAGAGGGATGGTACCAAATGAAAGAAGATAGAAAGATATTTATATGTTCACTAATAGATCATCAGGATTTAATCATTCCTTAGGTTTATTAAAGGATACATTGTAAATGCTAAGGCATTATCTGCAGGGGAGAGTATAAAATACATTGTGTAAGAAACTAATATATTTGATTAGGATATTGGATACTAAAAGTGAGGTGGCATCATACTAGGGAAAATCCAACTTGTAGCAGTGGCTCTACATTTCCCCCCATCCCCCATTTTGCATCATAAACAGCAAATAACAAGCATCTATTTTATAATATCTGTTTTCTTTTCTTCACCTTCCCTGGTCCTGACTCCATGGAGTTTGGAAAATCCCTTTTAGCATCTCTCTTTTGTTTAAGTCTATCTGTATTGGGCTAGACACAGCTCATAGTTACTGCCAGCTTTTGTCAGTGTAACCTAGGGGATAACGCCCCCAGCAATCAAAAGGTGTCTACAGGAGATTGGTAGTCAGTGTAGAGTGCATACAATCGCTCCTGCAGTAGGGCACCTGCAGGCAGGTCCATCGAGAAAAATTTGGGGCCCTGATACATCATGTTCACTGGGCCCCCCCTCCCATTTCCCTTTACTTACACAGATGTTAGACATTTTGGGGTCCCCTCAAACTCAGGCACCCAAAACAATTGTTTCCCCTTTCCCTCCCTTCTTGTCAGCTCTGCTTGCAGGTGGCCAGTTTATTCCCCAAAGCAGGCAGCATTGGACCACTAGGGCTGATTTCTATAGCACTCTGACTCCAACTGAGAATTGTCAGAGGAGAGTGGTGGAGCAAACACCCTTGCCTGCACCCAAGCATGAACCTCTTCTGGAGTATAGTAAGCCTCATTTATTCAGGAGGGTACAATTTGCACCTCTCCCTGCCCCAACAGGAGCAAATGAAGCCCACTGTATACATAAGAAGCCACTTACATGAAGATCAGATTTCTTCTGCATATGTAAATGCCAGTGAATTTGGTTTTGTATATGATTTTAGGGAGCAGACACTAGCCTCGAAGATGGAGAGGGGAAAAGCTCAGAAAAAGCCAAGGAGTCTGCCACACGTGTATTTGGTGCCAACACTCCAATTGTTTCCTGCAGTTTTGACAGTAGGTTTTTACCAGATCCTTTCTTAATGACTCACTTCTGTAGTTATGCATACTAATCACTGATAATTGGTAGCCAGGTAGGGAACCATATTGTAAACCCAGCTAGTCTACATGAAATGTACTCATATTATTGCTACCTCATTCTCCTCTCCCTCACACTCCACCAGTTTGCTTGTTCATCCACTTGTTGCATATTGTTATTAATCAAGATGGTAAATTGTTTGGGACAGGGCCTGTATTTTAACTATATGCTTGTACAGCTCCTAGCACAATGATGGTCTGATCCCTGACTGGGGCCTAGAGTGGCTACTGGAAGACAAACAATGCATAATATGACTAAAAATGTTTAACTTTGTCTGTTTCCATCATTTGAAGATCTAAATATAAATCATGTCCACAGAAAAGTAAATAAAAATATTTGAGTGAACAGGAGCAAAAGTAATAAACTGGATTACAGAATATGTGTTAAATCTCTAGTAGCTCATAATTATATGAAAACTTTCACAGCCTTAGGGATGCTTAGTTCCCAAGTTGATAGTTGCTTTACAGATACCTAAAGTCAATTGATAGATAGGATGTGCCATATTAGTAATAATGCAATACAGACAGTTCTGCTATTGATCCTCCATTCACTCTATTCTTTTGGAGCCAAATGCATGTTTCAATGACTACACAATCAGAGCAGCCAACCAGATTTTCCCTTGCCAAATCTGAATACAAAACTGAGCTGCATTTCAGCCTCAGACCCTAATATAAACAAAATTCAGATCTGGACCCAAACAGTCATCTCTCTCAGCTCATCTCTTCCTGTTTGTACACACACTCTTATTAGTCTACTGGTACTTCTGAGTCGTCCTCTCTCCTTTCCTTTTAATCATAGACAAATAAGTCTGGGAACAGCTTGCTAAATTCTACTGTAACAAAGCAACAGTAGAAAATGAAGAATTAGCTCTCCTGGTCATAACATACACTTAGGGGGCCAGTCAGAAGAAGGAACCAATCAGAGCTTTGGTTTGCAAGCAGTTTAGCTGGTTTTCAGGATTCAAACAGGATTTAACTCTGAAAATAAAAAGACAAGCAAAAAAAGAAAGAAAGAAGTTTAGGCTTTTGTCTGTTTACTCACCGATCTTTAGATATTGAGCTAAATAAAACTATTTTATGGAATTTTATTATTTTAAATAACATTTCTAATATGCTTAAATAGACTCCTGCTCCCTTTGGAGTCAATGGCAAAACTTGTATTGAATTCAGTGGGATCAGGCTTCACCCAAAATAAACTAATGAACTGTATTGACTAACATTTTGGATTTGGGGAAGAGAGAGGGGAATTAAAAAATGTTCACAAATATATTCAGGTGCTGGCATGCTTTTGGGGTGAATTCTGCAGTTTTCAGTGCTACTTCTACCTTCAAAGTCTTGAAGAAAGAACTGTTGGTCCTGACCTCTAATCTCACATAATTACAGACAGACTCATGAGAAGTTACATCTGATTATCAGACTCTTTTGAATAGAGTAATTTGTTAGGACTTTTTAAAGTCTCCTGCAGAGTTGGGAGTGAAAAAGCTGAATGGAATCCATTTTATCCCATTCTAGTGATCTTCCTCTACTTTGTGCTAGGCTGTAAAAGCAGTTCCCATATATTATTAGCTTGATAGTACTAGTACATTGGTCACAAACCAAATTAATACATGGTACTAAAATTGCTCGTGCTTTGGTTGAGAATAAAGCTATTTATTGAATGCCTGTTTTATAAACACAAAATAGCTTAATTAAAGAAATCAAACCATTTAATTTTAGTCATTACATTTGGACTCTCTTTTTGTTTATTTTGTATAGGAGTGCATAATTATCATCTTCGCTGCTACATCTATCAGGCAAGAAGTCTTATGGCTTTAGACAAAGACAGCTTTTCAGGTATGAAAAAATACTATTCAAATCTCAGCACATTTCCATAACAACAAACCCACTCCCTACAATGAATGAATAGCTTGTTTCAGCTATAAGATAGCTTGATTCACCTGCTGTAGGTCCCTATGGCAGTGATTCTGCCTGGAGGGAAATTGCAGCTTTACTGAGGGGATCTGGAGCTGGCCTGCATATCCCCAAAGTACATAGTACTGACCAATAAGGAGGGGTGGCTAGTGCTTCCAGGGAATGTACTGATTCAAAAATACTCCCTTGACAGCTCCACCAACCCGCTTCCTCAACAGACTCCTGTAGAGAGAGTGGCAATGCAAACATTGCCTGTACTTCCCCCTGGACAAATCTCCCTTGGGCCCTAGCTTCTCTATTTGGCACAAGGCTATGCAGTTTGTAACCCAGCCCCCTCCCCACACATAATAGCAGAGGTGAATCAATCTATATCTTCATGTTGTATCTACAAATTATTGCCTTAGCTAAAGTTTTATATTAATTTAGCACTAATCTTGACTTGTATGGAAATTGCAGATTTTATGTACCTTATTACTAAACATGGATCTTGTTCATTTCTACAAAGGTATTAATTGGTGTTTAATTGTACAAAAGGAACTAAAAATGTTTTACCCCTCAATAGGTAATATTGCCACATTATCTATTTTAAAGATTTATAAACTGTAGTAGTTTATCCAGGATAGCATGACGAACAGATAAATCACGTTAACTTATGCTATCCATTTGTATGACATTATCATAAATCCACAGGGGAAGCCTTAGATATTTCTACCCATGTGTATCAGTCTGTATCTTTGTAATCAGAGTAAACTAATAGTTAATCAGGTACCCAAGTATTTAATTTTTGTTGATTGTAATGAAAAATTCCACTGGGTGGCAGAAATGGGATACTGTATAAATATGACTTTTACAGATAAGCTAGGGTTAGGATGAATACACGGTGAATGGCTTTGTTTGAGTAAAGGGAGGACTGGGGTTTTTCATTTTTTTTTTGTTTTTCTATGTTTCCATCCTCTCTCTTCCTACTGCATACCTTAATTAGTTATAGAAACAGAGACTGATGTATACTGTAGCAGTGATGCTGTTTTCTCACTTGTTGTTTGAGTTCAATTTCTATGTACATAGCATATGTCACTGTTTTGGACTTATTTGACTATGCAGCGATTAAAAAGAAATACAAAGAAACTACAACAAACCTCCTAATTGGTGCATGCATAGTTCAAGACAGGTACTTCAGATGCAGACACATGTAAACTAACACCTAAACTTGTACTTCTACAACACTGATGTTTGAAGAGTTACACAAAGTATGTAAAATTCTGATTAGTTACTTTGCTAGAGGCTGTTGAAGCTGACCTAAAGATAACCTTTAAAATAGCCTCTGGTGCTTGGTAATGGCAATTTGTACAGGAAATGTTAATATCCATCATCAGATACCTTCTTCAGAGATCCCAGTGATTTAGAGGTCTACCTAATAGTAGGCCTAGAACACTTTAATCATTTCGTTCTGTTTCACAAGAGGAAGGGGCTGCCATAAATAAGCATGTTTGAGGCCAAAGCTTGATCTGTAGAATAGCCTGCTAAAATTTATTGTTCAGCAACTAGTCAGAACTAGAACGATCTCTTTGTATTAGGTATGAGTCTATGGAGTTATATATCAACAGAGGCATCAGGCCAAGCTTAGATAGAGGATATATATCAGTAATTTTAAGAGGAGGCTAGTATAGCCAAAATTACATTTTAGTTTTCAGACTAATTTTCTGATTCACAGAACATTTTAATCATTACACATATTATTGTGGTGTTCAAGATTGCACAGAGCAAACTCTGCAGTAACCAAACCCTGAATTTGGTATGTTAAACATTCACATCAGTTCTGTGTTAATTGTTCCATTGCGTGTGATGATGTATTTGTATATCACGAAAGGCTTTGAAAAGGGGACCAGATGGCTCAGGGAACTGGTAACAAAATATGGAGCTTTTCACCTCCAAGTTATAGTTTCAAATCCAGGCATGCTTGATAGTGAAAAATATTACCAACCCCGTAACAGCCTAGATTCTGCCACTGGATTCACCTGGGTGGACCCACAGTGACTTGACGGCTCGAGGGGCTTGGATAGAAAGGAGAAGTTTTAATATTGCGATGCAGCATACACAGAGTGAAGAAATTTTTTTAAGGAAAAACTGTGACACCTGTCATCATAAGGAATTCATAGATGAATTTTGACAGCTATGGGGAGCAAGTGCAGAGGGCAAGGGATTGTGCCTGCATCTTCTCCCCTCAGAGTTAGCTCAGATAAGCAACTTTTGGTCTGCAAGACTGGGTTAGAAATCTCACCAGAGGTTTCTGAATATTCCTTGTGTATAGCCAGGTCACAATTATTTATTTTATTTATTTTTGTGTGATAGTGTAAAGGCACATGTACTTCTGATTCAAGCTGGAACAGGAAGTACTCAGGCATGTGAAAGTGAAGGAAAAATGGTAAATTTTTCAAGGATCAAAAAAGGTTCAATGAAGGACTAGGGGACGGTTCAGGTCAAACTAGTTTTCATAGCTCACATGCAGAGGTTCATAGATAACACCCTTCCACTGAAGAGGGCTACATGTTCATTACAATGGGTGGGGAGTTATGTATCTAGGTATTTCTACCACACTTACACTGTGGTGTCTATGAATATTATAGTTGAGAGTTACATGCATTACTTTCAATACTAGATGGGTAAGATTTTTCTAATCAATACAGTTGGATGTTATACTTTGTAATAATGTTGCTTGCTGTCTGCTATCGTCATCTATAGGTGTTTGTTATGGATTGAGGTATAGAAAATGGAACTGGGAAGAGACAAAGAGAGAAGGAATATAACGTGGGCCGGATCTTCATCTGGTGTACATTGGCCAATTTCCATCAGCTAGGGATCTGGCCCTGTTTATTTAAAAAGTATATCTTCTAAATCTTTGTGTGGTATTTCAGATCCATATGCTCACGTTTCATTCCTCCATCAAAGCAAAACCACTGAGATCATCCATTCAACTCTGAATCCTACGTGGGACCAAACACTTATATTTAATGAAATTGAAATCTATGGAGACCCACAGACAGTGGCACAAAATCCACCTAATGTGGTTATTGAACTTTTTGACAATGACCAAGTGGTATGTGAAAGTTTTTTGTCTTGATTCCCCTTTGGTTGTTTACTTGGAGATAGCAGATAGCTAAATTTATGATTTCTGATTGCCTAATTTGTCCAGGGTAAAGATGAGTTTCTAGGAAGAAGTGTTTGCTCTCCTATGGTAAAGCTAAACCCAGCAGTGGACATCACACCTAAGCTTCTCTGGTATCCTGTCACGAATGGAGGCAAAGCTTGTGGGGACATCCTTTTAGCTGCTGAGCTTATTCTGAGGGAAAAGGTAATTTAAAAATATATATATTCTTCCACACTGAAGGACATATTTGAAACAACTACAGTTGTGTATGTTTTAGTATATACAATGCACTGTGTTTAAAAAACAGGAGAGAAACTTGTGCTTCTGTGCTTGTCTTAATAGGATGGCTCCAACCTTCCAATTCTTCCATCACAAAGAGCACCAAAGCTTTACATGGTACCTCAAGGAATTAGACCTGTGGTTCAGCTCACGGCTATCGAGGTACTGTGAATGCTGCTTAGATTTATTGATTTAGGAATCTCATCTTGTAGGTAGAAAATGTCTTTATATATTCGCTTCCATAAATAACTGGTAATGAAATAAATACAGATGGCTTATTTTCCAGTATAATTTCATTAACATTTTTTGGTAAAACACCTTGATGCATATATCAGCCATACTTAATAATTGGAAAGACATTGTTTCCCTCTTTCAGTTATTATTGCAGTATCAGATTTAGCACAGTGGTTTTCCCTTAGTAATGCCTATATTGGATTTTATTTACAGATTCTTGCCTGGGGGTTACGAAACATGAAAAGCTACCAAATGGCTTCTGTTACTTCTCCAAGTCTCATTGTAGAGTGCGGTGGTGAAATGGTGGAGTCTGTAGTGATAAAAAACCTCAAAAAGACACCTAATTTTCCATGTTCTGTTCTCTTCATGAAAGTGGTATGATGCTAAACTTACAGTGCAAAGATTTTTAGTCGATTAAATGTTCTATACTATACGTTTCCTTTTTAGTATAAAAATCAATAGAAAGAATGAGCGTATTTTTATTTGACTTCATGTAAGACATTCATCTTTGAGTCTGAAAGTTCTCATAATGATAATTAAACATTTCTGCACAAATGCTGACAAAATAATATATCCCCATATGCTGCTAATCAATATGACTCTGTCGAGGATCTGTCTCTAGATCTGTCTAGGTATTTATATGGCCCTCATCACTGGGATATCTGAGACTCAGGAAATCTTACGTTGAGGCAACAAATGTATTTTAAAAAGATTGTTCATATTGACATTTATTTAATTAGCACAGTATGGAGCAATATGTTGTATGGAAATATACATTCACAGATCATGGGAGTTCAGTATTAAATTATTGAAACTGTGACCTGATCCTGCAGTCTTTACTCAGGCAAAAACTCTTTATTCTCCTTATCTACCATGATTCTAAACACAAGCAACTAAATTCTATTTTTCTCTTCTAGCTTTTGCCCAAAGAGGAGCTGTACACTCCATCATTAGTTATTAAAGTGATAGACCACAGACAGTTTGGACGGAAACCAATTGTGGGACAGTGTACCATTGATTTTCTGGAAGACTTTCGCTGTGATCCCTATAATACTAACGAAGACATTGCACCACAACTAAAAGGTAGGCAGCTACAAAATGATAACAATTCTCCCCCTTTCCTGTAGAAGACAGGAGTAATCTACCATGAATGTTCACTATACATACTGTATAGATTTATAGGCACCTTGTGCTGTATATTAATTTAGTGACAGGGTGGTTTGACTAGAAAATCAAACCCACAGTATTAATCAGCAATGCGGTAATCTACACAGCCTTAGAAGAGAGACAACAATCTACAAGGCAATCTCTGTACTGTTACAACAGACAGTGTCAGCCTGTTGGACCAGCTGGTACCTCCGAAAGGCTTCTGTAGCATGTATATGCAATATAACTGCCTTTAAATGACTGTTGTAATTGGTAGTACTGATATAGAGAACCACTGCTCAAGAGAAAGATAAAAGGCTCTGAAAGCTAAGAGGGAATTATTACAAAGATGGCTGTACATTTTATGGGTAAATTTATTTTGAAAGCCATTGTTTATTTAAACCTCCCACCTTTTACTCAGTTTATGTTCAGTTCTCCTTAGAAAGCCATTGTCATTATTCCAGAGAATGGATGGAAATACCACAGGAGCTTTTAAAAGAAGGCAGTGGCCAGGAAACAGAGGACCTAATCTGCTCAATGCATTTTGACCACATAAGCATCCACACGGATCAGCCTGAAGACTGGGCTCATAATGCATCACATCAGTTGACTTTACTGTATTGTCATGTTATGCATCTAGGCCACCATTTTTCCATTGCAAATTCAATAGGAGTTAGGCACCTACCTGCCATTTGCAACTTTGAAAATGTCCCTTGTATTATTATTTTTTGCAGTTATTGCTTTTTCTTCAATCTCCATTGCATTTGATATGTAGGTTTGTGTCAGAGAGAAAAATATGTACATAATGCTTGCAAATTTCTTTAAATAGCTAATCCTGAGTAGCGGTTAGCAAAACATAGCAAATAATTGCTTGCTTTAAAAAGTCAAACCATTGCCAAATAAATTCTTTTACATCTTCTAGAACATTTGAATTCCAATTAGCAAAACTGACTAGCATATTTCACCTAAAGAAAATGTTTCATTTACAGTTAGCCTCCTGTCTGCTGTGCCTCGTCGGGATGTGGTCATTGAAATGGAAGACTCTCAGCCACTACTAGCAGCTCAGGTAATCTTTGCAATTTGATGCTTGACTTTCGTATTTTGGATGCATGATTTACTAATAATTGCTTAGCATACAACTTTGGATTTCTGTAAGCTTTTCCTGTAAGTCGGAGAAGCATCTGCAAAATTGGTGGAGCCTTTTGGAGTGTCATTTAAAATAAATTTGTATTGTGGCAGGGGAGCAAAGGAAGTATCTTAATTATTCTTACTCTTTTTTGTATTGAAACCATGTATTGTATTGCATGCAAAGTAGAACTGAGTGAATATTCATAATAATGTATTTTCAATCAGTTTATTCAATTTGTTCATGAATTGTCTGTGAGCAGTTTATAACTTTTCAAATTTAATTCCTATTCTGAATTATTCAGTAAATACTTTTGGTGAGTAATTTTTGGTCTCTAGATCATTCATGAGCAGTTTGTTGCAAATGTTCTGGTTTGAAAGTCTAGAAGTGTTGATTGGCTTGATTGGACTCCTAGGTCATAGGGAACATTTCTGTTTCCTGATTAGATGAGTTACACTTAAAATCAGGTTTCTGTTGTGAATATTTGCATTTACAAGTTGTAAACTCATGCTTGGTGAATATTCTTGAATATTTATTTAAAATTCAAAATGTTTTTGTGACCACTCCTGCCAGTAAACTCATTGTCTAGACTATTCAAGGAAAGCAACCACAAAAGCCAAAGTGAATTCAACAGTGGTGACAACTGATGTTGAATTCATGTTTTTGAGCACGCATTTGCTGAACATTTCTGAGCTATTCACCCAGATGTAATGCTTAACACACTAAATCTTAAACAACTGCTTCTGTGCTTATTTACCTTCTTTTTTCTTTTTCGGTTATTGGGATTTGCAGTTACAATGTGCATCATATTTTTTGAAATACTGCTTTTCTTGCTTTACCGAGGGTCCCTCTTTATGCAATCCGTTTTGTCTTTCATGCAGTGTAGCTGCTCTGTAACTGTGCTATAGAAACAGAGCCAGTGAAAGCAGCAGATGTTTATTACAGGCATACCAGGAGTGCTGCCAGACTCCTCTATAGATATATCAATATGTTCAAGCAGCTAACAGTATACAGTATACATTCGTTCCATCCCCCAACCTTCCCATTTGTCTGTTTGAGGCTGATCCTATTCACTGACCAGGCAAATATGGAAAGCACTTGTAGTTTGCGTGTGGCTGACCAGGCACAGCAAAATATTGAGCTTTCTATGTTGTTTCCATTTTAAAATATTTTACCTAATTTGGCTTGAAGGTTGTACTATGGATGTGAGAAACAGAAAAACAGAGAGGAGTCAATGATGTCCACAGGTTATTTTCCTGAGCAACAGATGGTTATGGTGTTAGCAGTAGTAAGAGAGAAAGCAGGAAGAGAAGAGGGTTTGGAGAAAAAATAAGCGACAATTTTTAATTGTAGCCACACTAAGCTTAACGTTTTTGGTGAGACATCCAGGAAATGGCAGATTTGTGGATGCAAAGCAACACAAGGAGTAGGTAGAGGCATGCAAAATATAGTACCAGTTAACAATTATAGTGCTTTCCAAACATTTTAAAAATAAGTGGAATAAACGAAATGCAGGGGGAGGGATTTCTCTGGTCAGCTAAGGTCCTTGAACCAGCCAGAGATAGCCAGTGGAACATTCCCCCTGCACAAGGGAATTCTCTGCCTCCTTCTGCACTAACTCTCCATCTTTCCACCCTCATCTTGGGCATAAGGGGAAGGAAGGGGCATGTCAGGAGTGCAGCATGTAGGTAGGGGGAATTGTGATGAAGGGGGTGTGGCAAAGAATTGCCCAATCTTCCACAGGTGTAAATTAGAGTTGCCACTGGGGTTGGGAACTCCTGAATCAGGGAGCCACAACTGGAAGGAGTGTAGAATCAAGACCATGGTATAAAGGATTTATTAACACTCATTTGGAATGACAGGTGTATCTCAGTCATGGCTTTGCCTTTCCCTGAGTATTGTAGCCATCCCAAACTCATGTCAAGTGAAACCTGTCTGCTGCCAAGCCATCATGTATTTTTCTTTCTAGTCTGTCTTGTGGATTTCCTTAAAGTACTGTTCAGCAATCCCATTATAAAACCTTATTTTACAGGTATTCATAATTCAACTACAAAAATTTGCTCTTGGCTAAAACCTCATGTCAACTCCAACTAATTTCAAGTTTGCAAAATTCGTGCCTTAGCTTGTTGGCTTTTTTAAAAATTACTGATTGCAGATGCTTTTAATTAACAAATTTCTAAAAAAAAAAACAAAAAACAAAAATGCCCTTTAAAAATATTAAGTTATGCAGGCTCTTAGTCCATAATGTTAATAGCAATTTTTCTTAAAAAATAAAAGCAGAAAGATAAAATTCATATTTAGAAGCCAGATGTTTCACACATATAGGAACTTTCTCGCCATGTTTTTTTTATGCACTTCCATATTAAAGTTAAGCAGATGTCAGGAGTTTCAGGATTGACTTTATTTCTTTTTGCTGGTTTGTGTGGCTCCACCTTTTCCTTTATACAAATGCAGATTTTTTTAAGGTTACAGAGGCCACATATGAAAACACTCCAGAACTTTGAAAAAGTTCAAACTCAGATCGAAATTTTGTGGCTTGGCCCTATTTCTAATGTGTTCATTGAATATACTGTACACATCTGTCTTCCTTTTTCACTACTCATTCACTATCTTAGAGTCTGAAAGGGTGGACTCATTTAAAGACATCATAATAATGCATTTCCTTTTATTCTATTTCCTCACACATATGGACCCGATGTTTAACGTAAAATAATAGAAACAAAACTTTTCCACTAATTTATCCAAACAGGCCTTCTGTTCTAATCATGTCAATGCTTTCCAAGTTCCCAATCCATATTAGGAATTTTTTCGTCAGTTAATAACTAAAACAAAATAGACTCATAGGGTTAAAGTCCTGGCCCAGTGAAGTCAATAGCAAAATTCTCATTGACTTCAATGGAGCCAGGATTTCATCCATAGAAGAGAAAACTTATAAATGCTGTACAGTGTGCTCGACAACTTCTTTTAGAGTTGTACATCAGTTTAGCAAATGTAATATACTGCATTGCAGACAGTAATTGCATCCATATGAGATAAGGACTCTGTAGAAGAATTAAAAGTACATTTTTGGAAAGCAAGTGATGTGCAGATAACACACTAATGACACAGATGTAGAAAGTTTCATCAATTACATTCCAATTTCCAGTGCTTAAGCAGTATGTCAACAGCACTCAGCAAAATGGCTTCTCCAACAACAGTGCATGTATGTATGAAGCTAATGCATGAAGATAACCACAGTGGGGATTTAGGTGCTTTGGTTGTGCGGCTTTCACTTCTTTCAATTCTTCTGTAGAGAGATTTTGGAGTGAAGGAAGCTGTTTATATCAAGTACAGTAGTGTATTTACAGTCACTAGAGAGTTCTTCCAGGTCCTTTACATGTCATATATCTATACTCCAGTTAGAAGTGGAAATCTACCCCCTGAACATTTCAGAATTGACTATTTGTTTATCCCCACTACCAATATTTGAATTTTGTTTAAAATTAGATTTCCCAGGGGAAAAACACACTGTTGGATAAAATTAATCAATAGTAAGTAATTAAATAAAATATCATTCTGTTACCTTGCTAAGACTCAATTGTACCTGATAGTACAGGGTCTCCATAACTTGGAGCAGATAAATAAATAGCCGTTCAATACTTGTTATGAAAAAGCATTTATAATAATACATAATAAGGTCACTGGATAGCTAAAGAAATTGGTCATCTGTTTTACCTGGTCTTTGTCATGTGAATATTTCTCTCCAAAATCTCAATTTATCATATAATGATTTAAGTCTAAATCACTGGCATTCTATGAATGAGCCTTGCTTATTAATTGTAACAGCATCCAAAATATAGATTATATTCACAGTTTGCGGTGGGGAATTGTGGGATTTGGATTTTAAACATTTTTCAAAGCTATTCAAATTTTGTTTGAAAAGACATTTGAAGGTATATCAGGAAAAAAATTAGTTTTAAATCATTCATCACCTGGAACATTATGTTCTAATGAAAGATTCAGAGACCATAAATAATATATTTTGTGGTAAATCCCCTTAATTTGGAGTTATTAAGAATGAAACTTGTTGCACACTAATGCAAACAAAGTTGTTTCCTTGGAAAACTGTCATTCAGCTGTCTTCAATATTGTCAACTAGTATTGGAAAAAAATGTAGATTAAAAAATGCAAAGTGACTTAAATTTATTACATACCTGTAGGTGAACAAACATGTAATTAGAATTTCTGAGGGCAAACTGCATCTTTAGAAATTGTGTCTGATCCTCATACAGAATGAAATAATTTGTTATCATGGAATACTTCTAATTTTATCTTAAATTAGCCATGATGACTGAAGTATATTACATTTTAATATCCAAACACAATAATGGGTACTATAAACACAGAAAATCACTAGTGGTAATCATTGCTTCCAAATAAGTCTGATACAATATTTGCTTTTAATGGAAGATTCTTATTCATAATGTGATTATATAATTAATTTTGAGATTGTGAAAGTTGTTGCATATATTTATAATTCTTAACATTTTTTTGGACTCCTGAATGTCCACAATTTTTTAAAACCACAATTTGGCAATAAAAAGACAAACAAAAAGACTTGTGAGCATTAGGAACTATTTTATAAGCATGTAAGGAGTAAGATACGAGAGTCTTCAAAAAGAGCAAAACAACCCAAATTACTGTATGTGAAGAGCCTTTGGAACAAAATTTCTGTGGAATTAAAATGATTATGTTTGGTTTATAGTTAGGCCTGGACACCCTTGTAAGTGAACCAATCAAGTTAAAGTATGGGGCAGATTCTGCACTCCTTGTACACCCAAAACAAGTCAATGAAAGCTGTGGGTGTAAGAGGAATGCTGTGTTAGAGTATAAACACACTGACAGACATTTTCTCTATTTACTTTTTAAAAGTTTGTTACAAGAACCAAAAAATAAATTTCCCAATTCTGAGAACTTTAATTTTTTCACTGGGTATGTAATAAATACTGTAGTTCAACAAATAAACCAACAAAATGATCTCTGAATAATTCCTAAATACTAAGTGAAACATTTTGTGAAATATAAAACTTCTATATGAAAACTGAACTGTCCTCCTTTATCCTCCCCCGTCCAAAATGTACAACATTATAAACCCTGTTTCTTATTTACCCGCTTTTTTTTGGTTCTTTTTTATGAATGGATCCTAATGAGCAGCTTACAGAAAAGGTAATTAAATGTATACAGTATTCATTATTTATAATAACATAGTGCTTTCTTGTAAGTTTTCTGATTTTGGTACTTTTCGGGGTTGGAAGAGGGATTTTTTAACTTTTGAAAAACATCAAAATAAAATGATATCTGCACTTTCTGACCAGAATGAACAATTTAGGAACATTATGCAAAATGGAACTGTGAACCTCCATAGAGTCCAAAAGTTATTAAAACAGAAACAGTTATTGATCAGAGTACCACTATTTCCCTCTATAAATGCCAGGATCCTCTGGTATTTTTCATATGTTTACAATGAATAAAAACCATTACTAAGTGGATTTTTTCTCTAGAGTGATTCCTTTCTACAAATAAGAGATGACTGTCAGTGTCTAATCCCTATACATTTAGATACACAACAGATCCACGATAAGCTGCTGGCAAAATAATTGAAAGAAACCCTTAAAATTATTTCCTTGCCCACAGTAATGGTGCAGCACTAGGGACAATAGATGTTTCTTTTGCACACAGTTGTGAAGTATAAGGGGAAAGAAAGGTGAGGTAATGGTTTCCAGAATTCATTCATGCTTCCACTACTCCTTCCTAATGGCCATAACCTGTAGACTTTACTCTGACAAAACTTCTCTTGAAGTCAATAGGCCAGATCCTCAGCGAGTGTAAAGTCAACATAGTTCCATTGACTTTAGTGAAGCGACACCAATTTACACCAGTTGAGGATCTGGCCAATATTATTCTAACTGTATCAATACTATTGAAATCAATGGGAGTTTCACCTATGTCAGGACTGCTGGATTTTATGACCGGTTTACTCTAGGTATTATAAATTAATTAATTACAAATTAATTAAATGTATGCATTTTGGAGGAGACAGACACAACAATATCTAGAATTCATTGCAACAGCCAAAATGCAGAGATTGCTGTGGCTACATGCATATTCAAGAAGAATGGCCAGCCAAAGTAGAACGTGCAGCTGGAGGCAGGATGCTAGACTAGACACGCCATTGGTCAGCTCTGGGATTGTAAATTCCTCTGAGTTAAATAAAACAGTTTAGCCCTAATTTAAATTTCATTGCTCTTTTTGATTCAGCCCTTTATTATTATTTGAATAATAAGTTTTGTTATATTTTAATTATTCATTGCATCTGTTTTATATTAGGACAGAAAGACGCTGGAGTGCATGCTATAAAGTTTATTCTTGCTTATCACTAAAAGGGATTTTCCTTTTTTTTTTTTTAGGAAGAAGAAATTGTTGACTGGTGGAGCAAATTTTATGCTTCAATAGGACAGCATGAAAAATGTGGACAGTATATTCAAAAAGGATATGACACTTTAAAGGTACTACCACAAGATAAATTAAAGGACATGTTTTAGTAGGCCCACAGTGTTCCCTCTATTTGACATATAATTATTTGTATGTGATTGTTTAGTCTCCAAAACAAATGATTAAGTCTTGTCTTTTCAGATTGCCATAATTGTAAGCAGTCCAACCTATGGCAAATTTCAGATTTTAGTGAGGGTGGAATTGATCATCACAAGTTTCATCTGAATTCTCTCCAAAGTATCACATTGTGCATACCAGAACTTGAACAGTGAAACTGGCATTTTTGTACAGCTCTAAATGGATTGGAGTTAGTTTCCCGTTTTCATCTGGTCAAAAAACACAACACATCATTTAGATATCTATCTACTGGATGTGTAGTGCATAAATTGTTATGTATCTCTATTTGCAGATGCAGCTGCAAATAAATGCAGGTACAAAACCACCTGCAATTATTTGGGGTATGCAAATAGGGAAGCCAAGATAAAGACCCATAATATCCTCCTGATTTTAATATTGTAAAAAAAGTTGTGACTTTTCTCCCCTCAGATTTGCTACTATTTATGCCAAAGGGCACGTGAGGAGCAGAAGGGGATGGGAGTGAAAGGGGTTTCAGAAAAGTCTTGCACTTTTTTCCTCTATTGACTAGACGCAGATATTAAGGGCTTGAACCTGCACCATTGATCTCAATGGGAGTTTTACCATTGATTTCTCTGGAAGGAAAGGTCAGAAGCACATTGAGAAGATGGAGTCTGCAGTTCTGTATGTTTAATTAATATTTTTCTTTGTGCATCTGTGTAAGTTGGAGCCAGAAATATCCCTTCTAAGACTACTCCCACCTTTTCATCTACACACCCATGGGGAGCACAAGTGAGGTTAAGGTTGTAGAATGCAGCTGATTTAGGTTTTGATTAAAACACAAATGGGGACTGACAGCACCAGAAACAACTCACATTTTCCAGATAGATTCTATTCTCCTCCCCCTTTAAAGAGGTAAAAGTGCAAATAATACTGAATGGTTTTGTGCCCTAACATCTCCTAAAAGGAGTAAAGCTTTTCTGCACCAAAGTGACGCTTGCTTTTTAATGGATCTGGTGTGTGTGTTAAATTTTTAAATGTCACTTCAATTTTACTTTAAGGTGTACGATTGTGAACTGGAGAACGTACCTGAATTTAAGGGCTTGACAGACTTCTGTGATACATTTAAGCTGTACAGAGGCAAATCAGAGGACAATGATGACCCTTCAGTGGTAGGAGAATTTAAGGTAAAAAAAAGTATCCTATTTTGCATCAGAAACGAAAAAGTAACCAAATGCTGGATGCAGCGCTTTGAGTGTATCACTTTCACATACATGGAGACTACTCCTGTGCAAGACACATTCTGTTTGATTCTGATAGGTGCATTGCACCCACCACTCCTACTTAAGCTGTGATTTAGCAACCCTCTTAAGCATGTGCTTGAATCCATTCCTATTCAGCAAAATACTTAAGCAAGTGGTTAACTTTAAGAGTGTGTTGAAGTCCCATTGACTTCATTGGGACTTAACCAATTGTATAAGTGCTTTGCTAAACAAGGATCTTTGCCTAAGTGGGAACTGCAAGTGCTCAGAACCTGTCAGGACCAGGCTCTCGTTTTCAGTGACAGAGGGCGAACAACATAGCAAATATCTCCCTCCTACAGGGATACCTTCATGTTAATTCACGCATACATGTTGAGAAGCATGTTATTTTTCAGTGGTTACTGCTATAGGAAGCTGCCCTAATACATGGTTTTGAAATAATCTGTTTAAAATTAAAAGATCAATTAATTATCCTCCAAACCATTTTGCTGTATCTGTTGAAAATACATTTTAAATTATTATATAGTTAAAGAAAATAACAGGCCAGACTGTCAGCTAGAGTGAATAAGTTTAGCTCCATTGAAGTGCAGTGGAGGAAGGCCAGTTTCATCAGCTGAGGACATGGTACACAGTCTCTATTTTAACATAATGAAGTGAAAGGCTGGCCCCACTGAAGTTAATAACAAACTCCCACTGAGTTTCAGTGGGACCAGGATTTCACCCATAATGTTTCTCAGTAAGGTGTACTTAAGGATTGGAATCCAAGACAACCTATGCACTCCTTTTGCACTATTTTTGTGACTTTGAAAATATTTTTACCTTTAAAATTTGTGAACAATGTGATTTACACACCGAAAGAAACCTGCAGGGACGGTTTTTGGAATGGTGAAATACACATAAACACACTGGGCCAGATCCTCAGCTGGAGTAAATTGACATAGCTCCATTGAAATTTAAAGAGCTAAACAGATTTAAACCAGCGGCAGATCTAAACCTACGTACATTATGAGCTTGATCCAAAGTCCATTGAAGTCAATGGAAAGATTCTAAGTGACTAACAATCAAGATCATGATCTAAATTGTGTGTGCATAAGCAAAGCAGTCCCTCCCTAAAGCAGGAGATGGACAAGATAAAACTAGCAAAAGGATACATATTCTGATACATACTCTGATACATATTCTTTTTAGGGCTCCTTTAGAATCTATCCCTTATCAGATGATCCCTCTGTACAAGCTCCTCCTCGTCAGTTCCGGGAGCTACCAGACAGCGGACCTCAGGAGTGCATTGTGCGAATTTATATCATTAGAGGCTTAGCTCTCCAGCCCCAGGATAACAATGGTCTGGTGAGACTTTACTTTTATGATGTTTAGGAGCTAATTTTGTGCTTAAAAAAAAACCCACCTAACAGTATTATTTCCCATCTTGTTTCCAAACAGTGTGATCCTTATATAAAAATAACCTTAAATAAAAAAGTAATTGAAGACAGAGACCATTATGTTCCCAATACTCTCAACCCAGATTTTGGCAGGTAACTCATTTTCTGATGTTTTTTATTTGTTGTTTTCCAGAGGGCTTTTATAGTCTCAGTCCATGATAAAATCATCACAGTACCACCAGACCCTCAGTGCTACACTGCACTCATCTTATTTTTTTGTATATTTTAAACTCCCTGACATCTTATTCACAATAGTGTGGTGGCTGTTTATTAGGGCCCAATTGTATAAAGTTCTAAGCATCTCCAGAAATATGCTGATCCCCCACCTCTTGCTTTGAAGTCAATGGAACCGGTGTGACCCGTCTGTGCCTAAGGTAGCCACCTGAAAATGCCAAGGTCAGGGCAGGCTGTAAAAGGAGGGCAGATTCTCCCAGCACTGGTGGGTGACACTGAAGTCAGACTTCCCAACCAGCGACAAACAGTGCTTCTGATTCCCCACACTGGTTTATAAAGAAGCCAAAATAAAAATATACACAGCCCCCTTTACTGCATTTCAGTCTCTGGCTTCCAATCAGCCATTAGGTCCAGTAAAGAGACCAGTTATTTAAAACTCTATGCTCTTTACCAAAAAGGTTCCTCCTGACCCCAAAGGGTCAGCCACAGTACCAGATCAATACAAGTTTAGATCTTACCTAAAATACCACACTGCCAGCCAATCCTTTAGTAACTAAAACTAAAGATTTATTATAAAAGAAAGAAGCAAACTATAAAAGAAATGTTAAAGGACTAAATCAATCAGATACATACAAATGATTTGAAAGTCCATATATTTCAGGTTTCTAATAGAATTGTGGAGTTTGCAGGCTTGTATAATCCCTCTGGTGTACCTGGATGGGTCTCAGTCCTTTGTTTCACAGCTTCAGTTCAATTCAGTTGTAGATGAGTTGATCCAGAGGTAGGCTAGAGACTAAAGACAAAATGGATGTCATGCAGGTGCCTTTTATGTCCTTTTCTCTTTGCCATGCTGCTTGTGGAATTTTACAGGAATAAGATGGAGTCCAGAGTCTCATGAGTAAGTCCTGGTGACTCATCCCTGGCTTCTCCCCCTGGGCCCATTGTACCTGTTAATTTCCTTAATGGGCCATTAAGCAGGCTAGTGCTGCAGCCATCCTGTCTGGGGTGTCACCCAGACACAGCACAATTTGAAATACAGATATATCAAACATATCCATAACATCCATTACACATATAACAGATGAACATAAACATCATCATCTTACTGAGCACATTATAGCCTTTCTAATAGTACCTGACATGGCATATCTCACATGAATTACTATGATTTTGACATATTGATGTTAAACAACATAATAAATGCAAAGAGGAAATTTAGAATAATCATCACAATTACAGATTGGACAGATAATCCAAGGCAAAACACTTAAAGTTTCTTCACCTACAAAAAACCATGGATTAATAACCATGAATTTTAAAAGTAGCCATTAGGTCCCAGACAGGGTCTTTGGAAAAGCATTCCCTAATGTGTTGTTAGCTGGTGTCTCAGTCCCAACTCTGGTTGCACATGATTACAGTGATTTTAAAGAATCTGCAAGAAGCAGAGGTCGGATCCTTAAAGCCACAGTACCCATATAAATACATACAGATTTATTAATGTGTGCAGGCACATAGCAAAACAGCAATGGCAACTCTAATTTTAGGTCTATCAGCTGGAAGGGTATTTCTTTAAATGTCTTTAAAAATGTCTACTTCTCAGAAATTACCATTAATGTTAACTGGATACTTGTACATTTAGAATGTATGAACTCAGCTGCTTCTTGCCTCAAGAGAAGGATCTGAAAATTTCAGTCTATGACTATGATATGATGACTCGTGATGAAAAAGTTGGTGAAACCATTATTGATCTTGAGAACAGGTTCCTCTCTCGCTTTGGAGCTCATTGTGGCATACCACAGCAGTATTGCATGTAAGTCACGCTTTTGTCTCCTCAAACATTGTGCCTATAAGCTAAGATCCCTAATCACTGAAAAAGCCAGGCTTTCTTCACGCTCATGTGGTTGTAAAAGAAAGTGCTATGGCCTCTCTGCTATCTGTTTGGTGTACCTATAGAATCATCTACATTGTAAAGAAAAACTGCAATTTGTTCGGAATAGCCTTTTTGTTAATGATAATAAGTATTACTTGCATACAGAGAGAGAACGTTATCAAATTACCTGTCAAGCACAGGATGTTAAATACAAAAACATGAGTTGCAATAAGATGAATTTGCTCTAAATTATTTCTCCTTTCCCAATACACAGAGACTGGGCTTAAACTTATCTTAGCATGTGAACAACATGTACTGAGTAACTTTAACTGACCTTCAATGAAATTTTATCTTTACAAAACACTCTCTAATATAGCAAAGACAAGTGGCAACATTTAGCCCTGGTGTAACTCCACCCACCAAGTATTAGCTATATCAAATGCATTTTTATATTTTTAGGGGAAAAACAGATTAGTGTACTAATTCCAAAATCTGCTCTATTTCCTAAAAGTTCAGGGGTGAATACCTGGCGAGATCAACTGAAACCAACACAAGTGTTGCAAAATATTGCCAGGTTTAAAGGCTACTCTCCTCCTATCCTCTCAGAAAATGGAAGCAGGATTAACTACGGAGGACAAGACTACACCTTGGAGGAATTTGGTGAGCTCACTGCTATTTATCGCATGTTTGTCTCTTTTGAATGCATAGATTTATAGAAATATACACTTTAATTTATAACAACATGAAGAATACATAAAGAGCCATAAAGAGGTTCATGTTGTACTAAAGTTTGCATTCTCTCTCTCTCTCTCTCTCTGCATGGACAGGTAAATACAAGAATGGTTGTTGTTTTAAAAGTATAATACAGTCAATTACTAAAGGCAAATTTTGGGTCATGAGTTCAGTCCCATTTCAGTTCTTTCTTTTTATTTCAGAGGCTAACAAAACACTGCACCAGCACCTTGGGCCAGGTGAAGAGCGTCTAGCCCTTCACATCCTTAGAACCCAGGGCTTAGTGCCTGAACATGTGGAGACAAGGACCTTATACAGCACTTTCCAGCCCAACATCTCACAAGTACGATAAACTCATTTCACCTTTGATTTCTGAGATGCAGAATTCTAGCATACCTAGATTTACAGCACATAGTGTTACTAGAATTACTCTGGGGGTACGTGAAACACAGGCAGGGGGTACCTGGGGAAAAACAGAATGAAGGGCAGGCAGGCAGCAGCTGCCGACTTCTGGGGAAGCTGGGCAGCAGCAACCCGCTTCCCACCTGGTCCCAGCTCCCAGCTGGGAGGTGTGTGGCAGCCCCCAGCTTCTGGGGAAGGCATATGGCAGCCACCCACTTCCCGTCTGGTCCCAGCTGGGAAGCGAGTGGCAGCCGCCTGCTTTTGCGGGAGGCGAGTGGCAGCCACCCGCTCCCCACCGGGACCCAGTTCCCAGGTGGGAGGCCGGTGGCAGCCTCCTGTGTCTTGTGACCTGGGCTCGCAGCTGGGTGGCAGCCACGCATGTCCTGGCTCCGAGCCGAGGGACAGCCTCCAGTGCCCCGGCTTGAAGACGGGCAGCAGCCGCCTGCCCACATCCTTGGGTCCCAGCCAGCGTGGAAGCCTCCTCTGCCCGAGCTCGGATTGGGTGGCAGTCGCCCACCTCCCGGGCTGGCAGCCAGGCGGCAGCCACCTGCAACTTGCCCAGGTGTCAGCCCCCCTCCCTGACTGGAAATCCAATACCCAGAAAACTTGTAAATTTCACTGCTCTAGCTGAGCAGTGAAATTGACAACTATGACAGCCCCAGATTTCACCAGTTACCCTCTTTTTCCTCTCTCTCACCCCTTCCTCCTCTCAAATCTATGGCAAAACATTTGGCACAGCGCTTAATATTCCCCAGCATTGGCATGCTGCTCATAGCCTCCTAGCTTTGGCCAACTTCACCTCTAGCCCAGGTACATACTTGAGTTGTGCACTCTTGGTGTAAAAATGGCAACCCTACCCACACTAGATCTGACATCTGTCATATCACGGCCTTATATACTCAGCCCTTCTTCCAACATATGGCTCACGTTAATCTGTAAATATAAAATCCCATGGAAAAGTGAGTGTTGGGGTTTATTTATTTATTATTTATTGGGGTATTTATTAAAATTTTCACAAGTTAGGGGGTACTTGCTGCTTAAAAGGTTGAGAAACACTCAATTAGAACAGGCAGGGGAATACACTGGTTGAGTCCTTCCCTGCTGTAGCCTCTGTCCCAGAGGAACCCTGACGGGGATTATTGGTGTAAATTCCACCTGACTTCACCTTGGTGATGGAGCCTCTTCAGGGTACAGTGACCCGTGTTGGCATAGCAAAGTCTAAATTGCACTTCCTTGTGCCAGCAGGATGAATCTAGCATTCACTAATTACAAGTAGGTGCTCTATACAGATTGTCCTACATCCACCAGGAAAGGCGTTCATGAGAGGCACTGGAGAGAATGAATAGCTTCTTGTTATGGTTGAGGAGTTACTGATAATGAAATAGACTTTCAGTGGGAATAGAGCAGAAATCTACTATGGTCATATTTTGGCCTTTTAAAACTAATCAGGATGACCTCATCTAGCTAAGAAGTGCTTCACGAGCAGGGACCGGTTATCCAGGCAATATAGCCATCTGCTGCAAAACACCAGGCACACTTATGGGGCCATATAATATCATAAAACAAAACAGTAATTGTGATTCCTTTGATTTCAAAATTTGTCCAACTGAGGGCCCAGCCTGCTCTGATTAAGGACACTGGCATTAGTCACTTTGTCACTGGCATCAGTGGGAAAAAGTCGGGCCCCAAGACTGCTGCTAAAATTAGTTCTAGAGATACTTTCAGACTTCTGGGCAACCTCACAGAGTCTGCATTACGTAATGTAAAACCCTGGGGCTCAATCAGAATTTTCACACCTTGATGTTTTTATGTTGATGTTTTGTGTAATCCCCTATTTGACATCTTCACTAATTCAGGGAAAGCTTCAGATGTGGGTGGATGTTTTCCCCAAAAGCTTGGGACCTCCTGGACCTCCCTTCAACATCAATCCCCGCAAAGCCAAGAAGTGAGTAGCATTGATGGTGCACTGTACAGACCTTGGGGTGCAGACTTGGCCAATTAATTCTCTTTCCCCAATCATTTTCTCTCACAGGTACATTCTGCGGGTGATTATTTGGAACACAAAGGATGTCATTCTGGATGAAAAAAGTATCACAGGGGAAGAAATGAGTGACATCTATGTGAAAGGGTAAGGGTACCCTCCCTCTGACCTACTCATGTGAGAACGTGTAATGAGATCTTTAAAATGTCTAAGTCTTATGTCAAGTACCTGTAAAACCCAATAATAAAATAATTCACACGCAAAGCCCAGCGCTGACATGTTCTAAGTATAGCTTCAGTGTTGTGAGATAAAGCCTAAATAACCAGTAGTGTGATAAGCCAGAAGCTGACCTGGGCTGGAAATATGTCTAGAGATGGGAAAAGATTAAAACTGTAATTACTTTAACTTGGCACCCGTATCGTAACACCTGAAGATTCTGGTTATTGAGTTTCCTTGACTGCCAGCTAAAGGATGAAGGGCGGCTGAGGTGGGTGCATGTCTCTCGAAATTCCACCCTGGACTTAAGAAAGTTTATATATTTCCATGATAGGTTTTGATTTCAGACAAATCTGCATTTTCCAACAAAAAAAATGTAGTCCAAAAATTCCTGACCAGCTCTAGTAATTAATCGGTGGCACTCACTGCCACAAGATCTCATATGAGCTACACAGCAGCCGGGATGTCTGATTCCCAAGTCAGGTGGACGTACACGGACTAGTTCTGCCTGAGTTAGTGCACTAAAGTTAGCAGTGTAGCCGTGGCTATATGGATGGCAACTCAGGCTAGCTGCCAGAGTACAATCCCACCCAACCCCTTGGAGACATACTTAGGCGGCTAGCCTAAGTAACTAGAGCCACACTGCTACTTTTAGGCGCTGTCTCAGGGGTTCTCAAACAGGGGGTCGTGAGCTATCAACCCCTGTGCATCCCGGGGCTCCGGCTGTCAGCCCGAGCCCTTCTGAGCTGGGTGGCTGGAGAGTAGCGCCTGCTGGCTGGGCACCCAGTTCTGAAAGTAGCACCGCTGCCAGCAGCAGCGCAGAAGTAAGGGTGGCATGGCATGGGAGGAGGTTGTCACTTTTGGGGGGGTCATCCCAGCTTATTTTGAAGGGGGTCCCAGCAAAAAAGTTTGAGAGCCCTGTGCTATCTCAAGGAGAGATAGCGTGAGTACATCTACCCCAACTAGGAGTCACACCTTCCAGCTGCTGTGTAGACGTAGCCTATGGCTAACGGCTTAGTACAATTCACAAAGGATTAGGCATTTATATAGATACGAAAATAAACACTCACATTAGATAGGAAAAAAAGATATTAGGGATATAAAGACTCATGCTTCACAGCAACCACTAAGTACTAACAGGACATTGGATAGATGGACCAATGGTTTAATTTAGTAAGGCAACTCCTATGTTCTTGTTTGTTTACACTGCTGGAATGGGACCAAACTAAAAGGGCCAAAATCTGTGTATCAGTCTCCAGCATTTTACAATACAAATCCTATTCCTCATGTTTGTAATCACCGCAAAATGTTGCTGCAATATAAGCAAGCACTAATAAGGTTAGCTGTGCCCAGCCAAATACATTTACATTTTACTTTCAGCTGGATGCCTGGCAATGAAGAAAATAAGCAGAAAACAGATGTACACTACAGGTCATTGGATGGTGAAGGGAATTTTAACTGGAGATTTGTTTTCCCTTTTGAATACCTTCCAACTGAGCAACTCTGTATGGTTTCTAAAAAGGTGGGTTTCTAGAGTTCAGTATAAAGAATGCACGTACTCAGTCTTTAATAAAGCATTTTGAGTTAAATTCTGCCCTCAGATACATTCATCCATTAAAGTCAACAGAGATGTATGTGCATATCTGAGGGCACAATTGGGCCCTGTCAGCTGATTTTGCACAATAAGGGACCCAGCCTATGCTCCTTACTCAAGTAAACTGCCATTGAGTTCACTGGGTACAAGTCTGCCCTTAGTTACAGAGATGCAACTCCCCCAGTGGGAGTTTTCTGTTGGCAAGGAGGGCAGGATTGAGTCCTTAAATCCACGTGTCTGAAATCTGCTGGTAAGATCAGAATGCTATTGTGCATTTTCAATTCATAACACATTAAAGATGTTTTTAACAGAAATTATTTTACTCCTAGGAGCATTTTTGGAGTCTTGACAAAACAGAGTTCAGAATCCCACCCAAAGTGATTATTCAGATATGGGATAATGACAAGTTCTCCTTGGATGACTATCTGGGTATGTCTTTCACGGCTAAGAATTATCATCATTGGAAAGTTAGAGATCACAAATGAACATTTACAAGTTACAGTAGAAGGACCAAATTTTCAAATGGACCTCTACCAAATGTCCATCTGTGCACGTATAATTTTGCATCCTAATACCTCTTGTGCATATAGCTTTTGTACTATCATTTGTGATCACAAATGGTGGAATTTTGATACACAAAAATTCTGCAGGCAAATCAAGCTCAGCTGTTTTTCACTCATCTATAGTTGCATTGTATATACAAATGGTTGCGTGCAAAATCTGAATGGACAGATAATTTGTTGCATGAAAAGTTGCATGCACACAAACGGAGACAGGATTGAGGCCCTCTTCGAAAATTTAGCCTTTTACATGTCTCTAGGTTGTTCACTGAGAAGGAGTGATGATTTCATTAATACTGCCTTATTCAGAAGCCTGCATCTCAGTGTTGGTATTTCCTGCCAAGTAATGTCAGCATTTCTTTACTATTTAACATGTTGAGGAAAAATCGGATTCTTTCTGTGCAGTGCACAGTATATAAGGCTTCTTTATCACAGGGCCACTCCTACACACTTTGACATATTTGAATTCTGATCTGCATTTTGCAGCTTGAAGCCAAGTGGGATCTTGAGGCCTGATCCTGAACTGCACAGAATACAGGAGGTGTTGTGCAAAGGCATTTGAAAGCTCAGTCCCCATTACTGCTGCTACGCTATGCAGGTCTGACCTCCCTGCACTGTTAGGATAACCCTCAGGATGCTCTAAATTTATGCTGTGCTGCAAACAGCTACAAGAAGCTGAAAACACAATTGAAAATTAACTTGATCACTCTGCTAAAGTAACTAAATCATATAATTAAATATAAAAAGTGTGTATAATGTTTTATTTGGTGTATTTTTCTCTTTAATTTTGCCCAATAAGTTTTACTGACAGCACCAGTTTAAGACTAACAGTGCTTAGGGGATCGTCATACAGCTCCCACTTCCCAGGCATACACCTCTATCCTAACTACTCTGCTACACAGCTTATTGTAAGGAGAAATTACCATATATATCATATGTTTAATGTTGTTTTAGCTAGACAGAATATATGTCCACAGGGATCTAGATTGAAACTAGAAACCCCATTTTATGTATGACCCAAGTAAGATTTAACTTGAACTGCTATGCTGTTTGGCCAACTATGTTCTACAGAATGCTTTTCTCTTTCACTTTCTCTGGTAGGTTTTGTTGAACTTGATTTACACAACACAGTTGTTCCAGCAAAAGTTCCAGAAAAATGCAATATAGATATGATTCCAGAACACAAGGCAACCAACTCTCTCAAGGCTCCCAAGAAAGCCTCGCTCTTCGAACAGAAATCCATGAAGGGGTGGTGGCCATGTTACGCAGAAAAGGATGGCTCACGTGTTTTGGCTGTACGATTATTTCCTTGTATAAAGTACCTTGCTTTTTATGCTTACTGCCTGCCTTTCTAGTTTTGTAATGATCCTTGAGCTCCCCTGCAGCTGAGCGCCTTTGAAGATGTTAATAGCTTCATTGAGCTTTCAAGCTTCTAGACAGATGGACCGACTGATCACTGGGGGTATTAATACACACAGAGTTTTTGGAAGATTTGCTCTGTGAGGCAGTTATTCCTTTTAAAGTACTTTTGAATGGTGTTAGTATTTACTATTAAGTACTTTTTAATCTCTAGTAGAACTCAGAAAAATATTGAGCCAGACTCATTCTGGTTATATATCCCCATTAAAGCCACTTGAGTTATTCTAGGGGTGAGTTTAGCTCATTTCGTCTCACTAGGAATAGTTGGCTCCTGTGTACATGTGGAGTACAGTAAGGGGGAAAACTTGAAACCAAAGCTTTTTATGACATTGCACATATAATTTGTAGTTAATGAAGCCGGATTATTTGCTTGACCATCAGGCTAATATAAATTTAAAGGTCAGGAACTATACCTGGCTCAGGAGGGACTTGTTTTTATCCTTTAACTGCATAAAGATGGCTAAAGGTGTAATCCTACAAAGGCTTATGCACATAAGCATCTTTACACAGTAGTAGTAAAACTGAACTCACAGGTCTACTCAGATGAGCAAGTGTTTGCAGGCTCAGGCCTTAAGAATTTATGTTTACCAATGGCCTCTACTGGTTACAGTATCAGCTTTTTTTTTCAAATGTATCTGATTGTTTCTTCCTAATGACTTGCCTTTAAGCCCTAATGCTAGGATGAGGGTAGATGATGAAATGTAAGTATTCACCGACACTGAATTGATTTTTTTTTAAATGTTGCCAGCAACATTATAGAAGTTGAGATTTTTATTAATTATGAAAAGACACAGATCTTGGCTTGTCATTGGAAGAAAAGTCGAATTCTTTCTTTCACATTATAAATATACATTTTGCGGATATGAAGCAAAAAAAATTGCTTGGAATCCAAACTGGGGCTCGATTACCAAACATAAGCTGTATTTGTTTACATTTTTATCTCCAGATTGGTATCATGTTGTGACAATGTCGTAATCCAGAAGCACATTTTGAGATAGCAATTGAAGAAAATATGAAGAGGGAGCTTATCCAAAACAGTACAAGGAGATTTAAAGCCAAACAAACACTTTACACGTTCTTTAAGTCAAATGTTTATATATGATGTCACATGTTTAACATGTCTTGATTTACTGAAGGGTAAAGTTGAGATGACTCTGGAAGTCCTCAATGAAAAAGAGGCTGATGAAAGGCCGGCTGGTAAAGGAAGAGATGAACCCAACATGAACCCCAAGTTAGACCTACCAAAGTGAGATATATTTTTTCTTTAGTTACTTTGAAGACTGCTCTGACACCCATATAAAAACAAAAAATATGGTTTATGAATGACACATTTGACAAATGATGCTTTAGATGTCAGCTGTAATTTGCCAAATTTTATATATAGAAGGCTATTTTGTTCTATCTTACAGTTCTTTCCATACTCATCAGAATAAAAATGCAACGTTTTCTGCATAGTTGTGCAAATTTAATGAAACTTTCTTATACTAATCAATTATCTATCTCTTTTCAACTCCACATAGTTAATTATTAATTGAATTGTATTATATTCTCAGACTGAAGTATTTATCTCTCCCTGTTTGTTAACATGATGAATATTTTTTCTTTCAAAATGCAGCCGACCAGAAACTTCCTTCCTTTGGTTCATAAATCCATGCAAGACAATGAAATTTATTGTGTGGCGCAGATTTAAATGGGTCTTCATAGGCATGATCGTCCTACTGATTGTGCTCTTGTTTGTAGCAATACTCTTATATTCATTGCCGGTAGGCATTTTTAAATATTACTATGTTATTCTTCAATTGTGACATAACTCAGGTCAAAACTCCTTATTCAGGAAAGAATAACTATCGACTGGTTTAGTAGGGAGTGCAGGACTGGACACATATCTACAACTTCTTAAAATTTAATACACTTTTCAACCTACTGGTTAATTACTTATAATGAACGCATTGATGGAAAGAGGATTTTGATTGGTTCTAAGCAAAAGATCAGGCAGTTAAGAAGTCCCTTGGAAGTGTTTTTAGATTGCATTATTGCAGGAATGCAGATAGAATATTTTGGAGACTGTGGATTTCATTCAAAATACAATATATGATAAGCTAGAACAAACAACTATGCAATAACTTACCACAACTGTTTTTTCCTGAGAGTAGTTATAACATACTCTGATCTGATTTTAGTACTAAATTTGCTTTGTATAATATTCTGCATGTTAAAATGTCCAACTTTTTTTTTTCTGCCTCTGCTTATTGTTTCTTTCTTTCTTCTTTTTCTAGAATTATTTGTCAATGAAGATCGTGAAGCCACTCTAAGGAAGAAGTGGATTTATTTTTACATTTTGAATAGCAATAAGGTAGTTTTACCTTAGGCTGTGGACCAAATTCAGCAAGGCTTTCTTCATGGTTTGAACCTTGTTCTCTTCTATGTTAAACTAGGAAATAGATAAGAGACAAGAATTTAACCAAGGTTAGCTAATGTTCATGGGGTCATGATTAGTGTAAAAAGTCATGTTCCATTTGTGTTTTGACTTCGATAACATCTGTATGTGGTAAGGTTCTGTCTTCCTTGCTTTTAAACTAGATTTTTCATAAAAATTCTCCAGTTGCTTTTTTAAAAAATGGATACTTTATTTTGAGAATTATTTTTTACGTTGCCTCTTGACTTAGTTTAAAAAAAAAAAAAAAAAGAGGCCAACAAGCACTACTTATATTTTTGTACACCAAACAAAACGTGCAATAATGCTCTGCCACTGTATTTCAAAAAAGTTCACACTATTGCTACACTTAAAATCATTGTTAGAACATTATACTTCAAACTGTAGCATAGAGATGAAATAAAACTACTAAATCACTGTTTACTGTATGAGTGTGTTAATTAGAGCATTTTCATGATAAAAATGATTAAATACCTTACCAACAAAAGAGAAGAATCTCAAAACTGGCAAACTATTTTTTATTGAATTCCAACGATGTGCTTGGCACCGTAGAAACTCATAGGAGGCATGATACAAGTCCCAAGGAGTTTACAATCTAGTTATCTTTGTTAATTGATGTAATCCTTCCTGTAACAGATATTTTATATTCCCTGATAAAAAACAACACAGTAAACTCTCCTGCTTAAAATTTATGTATAATTCACTGAAGTCCATTTCCGCTCTTGCAATTCATTTTTTGATTAAATTATTGATGAATATTTTCATTATTGTTCCTTGGAACTAGAGATGATCCTGAACCGGCACTTCAGAATGGTTTACAATCCAGACCCAAATCCAGGTGTGAATCTTGTAATTGTATCTTAAGTTGAACTAGAAAACAAAATTCTAAATATCCCGCGCTAGCTTGACCTACACAAAAAAAAAAAAAAAAAAAAAAAAGCGATTAACACCTGAACCCAGATCCAGTTTATGATTTGAGCCTGTCTTTATAGTGGGCCATACTGAAACCATTCATCTGACCATGCTCAAAGAAGGGTACAACATCTGCATTTGAACCTATTTCAACATTTTGTAATGCAGTCCCATTTCTAACTGAATCAAGACTTGTGCTGTCATTGAAGAGAGGACTATCACAGCTGCAGGAATTAATGAATCGGTATTGAAAACCTCTGCCATGATTCTAAGAAATGGCAAGTCTGCCACTGAGTATATCATCAACTGCAGTAAAAGACGTGTGTGTTTGTCAGTTTTCAGCAAGACTGGTCAAATGATATTGACCTAATTCCACTGAACAAACTGGAGTAGAGTTATTGCATGAAATAATTTCCAGAGTGTGGAGCCCTACTGGCTGGGGTGAAACAACCAGCAGTCACCCTGTCAGAAAATAATAGCTCCCTTATTTTTGGTTGTTAAGAAACTTCTTGAGAGTCTTGACCTATAAATGATAGCTCAGAGCTGGAACTAATCACCATCCAGATGAATTGTCACTTCACTATTGACAAAATAACACTTTAGAAATAAGCAGCAATTGCATCGGCTAATGTTTGATCATTCAGTATTAAAATATCTCTCAATCAATGCCAGGAATCTGACGGGGAAAAAAAAAATCACAGTAGGCTTGTTTCTAGAAAGTGTGCCGCTTATAAGTGTTGTAATTAGACAAGCATTTAACTTTAAAGAGTTATTTAAAGGACAGCATTCCTCAGAAACAATTATGAAATAGGATAAGAGATCTGAACAATCCTGTTCACCTAGAATTTGAAGAGTGGCAGGTATTGCCCTCCTCAGCTCAACCTTCTCCAGAGAGCTCTTTGTCCAAGCATGCACAGGCCTGGCAGTTCCACTGCTATTAGGCAGATGTTATTAAAAACATAACTAAAAAGTTTCAGAAACCATGCTGTCTTCCAGCCTATGTCACTTAAAACACCATGTAGAGTAGGGAGCAAAAAGCTGGGAGAATCAGTCATTAATACAGTGAGAAGATTTTTTAATAGCATCTTTCCAGCTGTAAATCTAGCAGAGGATTCCTCCCATGTGGGGGAATCCCCCAATGATGTAGCAATTTCTATGCCACTCTCATTCTGCCACAGCTGTGGGGATGTGTGTTGGAAAACAGAAGTTTGGATAGGATATCTCTATTTTCACCAGTTCCCAGCTGCTGGAATCGCCCTGTGGGGGCCACAGGCAGCTGGACAAAACACAGAGCAACACTGTTCTACTTATGAGCTAAGGAGTACCCCTGGCCAGCCCCAAGACTGAAGAGCAACCTCACAGCACTATCCATGCTGATGTTCCCTCAAACACAAAGGCCTACAATCTCATGTCTACTCTATCAACCGTGGGATTCTCCCAGATGGCCTACAGGCCCGAACACACAGCCAGACACACCCTCACGACCTTCAATCTTAGTGTAGGTGCTGACTCTTAGGAGCCAAGAATCCCACTTCTGTCAGACCACTTCCTCTTCCAAACCAGTGTCAGAACTCTTCTACTTCTCTTCCACAAAGGGCCTGTAGCAGTTGTACACTCCCTAAACACTCATGGACCCAACCAGTTTTGAGAATATAATAATAGACATGCAGCCCAGCTGAGGGCACCAGCCATTGCTGGACCTGCTATCCACAACAATCAATAAACAGCCCCCTAACTGCCACTTCCATCCCATCGTTCCACAGATCACCTGTATCAAAAGAAGAACGAAGAGAAGAAACTAGAGCTCTAGAGATGCAAAATGAGAACTGAATCCAATAGGCTATAGCCATGAGAGAGAGCAAAAGATCTTTCTTCTTCTCCGCTATAGCCTGCAGAAATATTCTGGCCTGTAAACTGATTGCCCTTCTTTCATTTTTTAACTTTCACATTGCAAGGCCTACTTCACAGATAAAATTATCTGGATGCAAGATGGCCTCTACATCTTAAGAATTGAAACCAGCGTGTTATCACCCAGTTTTCCCAGGGTGTGGGCAAGAACAGGATTTGGAAGAAGAATGGCTGATTGAAACTCAGTCTGGGCAAGAACAAGGCAGAGGTGATGCTGGCAGGTGGAGAATATTTACCAATCACAGACATGCATCAAGGTATTATGTAGTCTCAGGACCCTTCTGGGTTATTCACTGATCTTGTGCGCACAAATGGTTGCAGCAGCTAGAAATGCTTTTAATTGACTCAGCTGCCCAAGAGGCAGTGTGATTTCCTGTCAAATGCTAACCTACCCAGGCTGATCCATGTGTCAGCTCCAAGCCAGACTACTACAGTGCGCTTTCCCAGGTTAACAGTCAATGCCATGAAAACACCCCAGCTAGTATAACATGCAGCAACCTGTCTTTCATCTAACACAGGGTGATGCAAACACATCATCCATGTTCTCTGCACTCTGTGGCGGCTCCTGATCCCCATTAATTACCTGATTGGGGCTTCTTGGCAGCTGGCCGATAACGATAGAACACCCTTCTCCAAGAGCTTGGCATGACCATTACTTTTCCCATTTTCAGAGCAAAATGCAAGACCTCTCTCTCTCTACACTAGCTTTTCCACAATAACTTCCCTGAAGATGTCAAATAAAAACTTAAACAAAAACCCAGCTTTGCCACACACTCTCAGCATGACATGAGAGATGACATGAGACTGATGGTTTATTCTTTCTCATCTTCTTTGTGCTCCGATACTATGCCAATGTACCTTACAATTAGATCAGTTAGACAGAATATGCACGGAAGAACCACAATACTGTTCAAAGAGGAGAATTTGCACTGAAAGTGGTTTGAGTTAAAAGAAAAAATGAGCTCACCACCACACTCTGATGAGCTTGCATTTCATCAGTAATCCACAAGATGTCATTGTTAGTATCACGTTTCCACACAGATATCTTCAGGGGAGGAAATTTTACTTGTACTCTAACCCAAACTAAATGCCTAGCAATGTACTCCAATTCCTTAGTTGTGGAATGAGGTGCACTTAAAATTTAAGAAAATCAGTCCAGGTTTAAGGACAATTCTTTCTATGGGTACTGTAGAAAGCAAAGCAGTTGACAACTAAGTGAATCTTTTGTTGTAAAGAGGCATTTATATGGAAGCCTGAGGAGAAAAGATCAGAGTGAAAGCCAATGAAGACAGTGGGAGTTTGCCACTGACATTAATGGAGTCACGATTTCAACCCCAGTGTCATTAGAAGCCTATATGTTTATTGAGACCCTGAAAGCAGGGTGAAGAATGAGATGGTAGCATTCACTGATGAATTTATGGAAGTTTGTGACTCCTTCACATTTAGGAATGATGATAATGCCTAGCTCCTATATATGACTTTTTATCTGTCAATCTCAAAGCACTTTCCAAAGGAGGTCAGTGTCATTATCCCAACATTACTGATGGAGAAATAGTCTCCAAAGAGGAGCTGTGATGTGCTCAAAGTCATGCAACAGGCCAGTAGCAAAGCTTGACAAAGAACTTATGTCTCCTGAGTCCCAGCACAGTGCTCTATCTTCTATGCCAGACTGCTTCCAAATCCGGAAGGACCTAACAAAAGCATGTGACTGGGTAATATGATAGCAGATTAAATTAACTGGAAACAAGTGCAAGGTGAAGGGGAAAAATAAACACTTGAAAACACTAAAGAGCTCTGAATTTGTTGTAACAGCTCAGGAAAGGATTTTGTTCCAGTGATCACAGCTTAACATGCTTAAGAAAAAATTAATAAGGGCTTAGACTCCATTTAGTAAGGGAGAGAGATAAAAACAGAAGCTATTAGAATGCTATTGTACCAATCATTGCTGTATCCTCACTTCAAATACTATAGGCAGTTTTGTCACAAGATCTCAAAACAGGCATATTACAAAAGGAGTTAGGGCTCAAAGAAGGGCAACAACAACAATTAATGGCATGGGGGGGCACTGGAGAGCTTTAATACAAGGAGAAATGTAGGGACAATGACTATTTTAGCCTGGGAAGCAACAGTGAAACAAGCGAAAGGAGAAAGCTAGCAGCAGTTAAATTAATGACAGGTAGAAAACATACCTCTTTATGCTTTTGCCATTATACAAAACAAAAACAAACCACAAGGAACAGAAACTAAATGGAAAAAAATGTAAAACAGCTTGAAGAAGACATGCATTAGTGCAAAGTTTAGTTAGCCTGTGGAACTCATTTGCACAGGTTATTATTGAGACAAATTATTTAGTAAAGTTTTAAAACCAGCACCTTCAGTTACATTCGTTAGGTGAATATTACAAGTCCCATCAATCCTTATGCTTCAGGGAGTAAGATGATTATCAGCAGGGATCCCCAGAAAGAAGATATTCCATGAGCAAAAAGGAATTTCCCTGACAGTGCATAGGATTGCACAATTACGAGTACTGGTATTTTCCATCTTCCTTTGAGGAATGATGCTCTGACTACTGTCTCTACCAGGTATTGGGCTACATAGACCATTGGTGTGCCCCTTTGTTTTACAAATCAGGGGGCATCAAACTCATTTTTGTGAGGGTCAAATTTCCTTTTTAATGAGGGTCTCTGGGCAGGGGCACACATTTAGGGAAACACAGCAGATCTCCCAAGCACAAGCTCAATGGTAGCATATAGCCTATATGTATTAACTAAACTTTTCAGAATCATTATTATTTGTTAAGTTGCATTCAGCATTATTCATTAGGGTAAATATGCTCATCATCTTGTTCTGCTTTTGCACATTGCCTACCACAATGGGATATTTGTACATGACTAGGACTCCTAGACAATACAGTAATTCAAATATTAAAATAATACCTTCACTATCTCCTTTCTGTTTCTCTTCTCTTGCCCTGTCTTTGTGCCTCTCCCCCTTTCTTCCCTCTGCACACCCTTCTCTGCAGCAACTCCCAATTTTCCCTCCCCATGGGCTTCACTCTCACCCAGTTACTCATGCCACCTGATAAAATAGTCAGTGATGAAATAAGTTATGATGTCCTGTAAAGGGTCATCATTCATCTTCACAGGCAACAGCCCAACAAGATTAATTGAGGTAGGGGCGTTTTACCCCAGATCAATTTCGGGCTGCATGCAGACTCAGGAAGACAGCACTGCATTAGTTCCACTCAGGTCACATTCAAAAGATTTATTTATTTATTTATTTTTGCAACCATGAGGGGTTTTTTTGGAAGTTAGATTCTACAGCTGGGCCACATAAATAAATACATCAAATGATCCAGATCTGCCTGTGGCCAGATGTTTGCTACACTTCTCATGTATCATCCCAGTAAATAATTCCCTATTACAGAATGCTCTTGCAAGATCCTACCTACCACAAATACGCTACTAATAAAACCCTGTTTCAAAGGGTCCACTGAGGCTTATTCGGGTCCTGATCCTGCAAACACTTATGCATGTGTCTAACTTCACTCAAATGAGTCTGTAACAATAAGCAAATATGGGAGTGTTTGCTAGAATCAAGACCTTCGGTTGTTGGGCCTGATGCAGTCAGCCTACACAAGGGCAGATTTCACCCTGCAGTAGTAATTTAAACAATGTATTCCAGTGCATGGGGTTTACAGTATTCTGTTGCTGTCTGGGTCTTGATAGACTTTTATCAGAAAAAACAACATTACCTATCAAGACAGCCTCTTTCCAACTGTTATTTAGGTATAACTTTGAAAGATTAACTGGTGAGGAAAACAAATCAGAGGTAAAGACTTCTTTTAAGTGGTTCAAAATTTATTCTAAAAAAGTGAGAAACAAATGTATTCATGGCAAGATAACTAAAGTTACAATTACCAGCAAGACCCCGAATGTCATGTGATTGATTCTTCAGTAACACAACTGAGCTGCTGTGGCAGTTTCATTGCCATTTTGTCTGATGCCATGGAGAGTTTTGAGATATTCTTTTGCACCTGAATTTTCCCCGTCTTTACCCCAGGAGACACAAAGTATTTGTTTCAATTAATTTAATTAGCAAGTTTATTATTCAGATATCTGGGTCCCAATAACTGGGTATTGGTAGCAAGGCTAATTAGTTCCTTCATTTAAGGTTTTATGTCCTGATTTGTAGAATTCCTGAGCACACGTGGAAGTCCAAAGGGAACTGCAGGTGTTCTGCACCTTTGCGAAATTTAGCCATTAGCTCCTACTCTGTGTTCCTGATACCCCCATGGTTTGGGATAATCCACCCCTGAAGAGTTGGTCAATTTCAAAGATTTCTTTGTCAGAACTAAAGATTCCTGTTTGGGAACCAGGAGCAAACTGATAAAACTTTCAAAACTAACCATACCCACATTAGATTCATCTTGCTGAAAATATTTAAATTCACTACATAAATCTCCTGATCTCACATAAAGGCCTGTCTGGTATCTTTGCTCTTTTTTAATATTTTAATTTCACCGTTTATTAACAAGGGAAAAGATTGAAAGGAAGGAGGAAGATCAAACGCGATTTCTTTGAAATAAAGTTAGTTGAAAGTAACTTAAAACAGTGGGCCAGCTGTTCAACTAGTCAGTGTAAATCCCTGGGAACCAGCAGAAGATTCCTAAAAGTAAACCTGCTCAGCCAAGGCTCTGGGAAGGAGAAGGTCACAGGGGGATAAGGTTTGGAAGCTATTTTAGATGGCACAATTCTCCTTGCAGAAACACTGTACTCTCTGCAAAACCAGTCGGAGTTAATCGTTCCTAGCACTGGCTCTAACTACTGTACCACTCTGCTTTTGTCCCTTCATGAACATGTGTGAAAAAGTCATCACAAAATCACAACTATTCTACTTTTATTCATCTCTACAGCTTGGCCACTCATTAGCAACTAATTATGTGAAACCATACATTAATACAGCCTTACCAATTAGTTGGCATGGGACACAGATCCGTTGCTGGATCGACTGGGGAAGGCAATGGAGTTTGGGGAGAGATTTGGAGGGATACTGAGTTTGCATAATTACCAGAACTAGTCTGTGAATTGAAAGGAAAAACATTTGAAAATGATGATGATGCCTCTATGGAATATGAGAAAATTGAGCGATGTACGTTTCATAAAGGCACCATTCATTTCCCTGCCATTCCCCAGATAGGGATGTTGATAATTATATTTAAAAACTAGAAAAATTAAGGTGTGGGGAGGGCATCATGATTTTGATCAATTGATCTTTGAACATTTCAGCTTCTCTTTTTCATATTAGGTGGCTATTGTTTTATTTTATTTTATTTTTTTATGGTTGGGGGTAGGTGCTGGGTTTCCGATTTTCTTCGTGATTTTCTTTCATTGGCCCCATTTCTAATTTAACTAGTTATGTCTTGTATCACATCCCAGAAAAATAAAAACCCTGTTCAATTCCTTTGCTATGTAAGGACAAATCCTGAACCTGTTTGTCTTACTCAGGCAAAATTCCCATTGAAATCAGGGAAAATTTAACCTGTGTAAGATGAGCAGGATTGACTCCTAAACAGGAATAAAACTGAACAGGGCTCTTACTTGGCATTAAAGCATTCTTGAAAATATATATTTAGGGGTTTCTATTTTCAGGGTTTAGTAATATCATTTTTCAGGGTTTATTTTTAGCTATTTTTAGTTTTATGTAAATGTCCAAACATCAGGGGGATTCATGGCTTTCTCTTTATATATACTATAATGAGTAATGTATATTATATACAGTAGTATATAGTTATAGACAGTAGTATATTCTGTAATGAATAATCTCTTTGTAATGTTCCTTCGTGTGCTTTAATGCAGTATTGTTTCAAACAACACTATATTAAAGTGCACTAGGAAACCTTTAGCTCTCACAAGCAGGGTCTACATGGACCAATTAATGCACATCACATTAGTGCACTTTAGAAATCACATCCCTGTAGTCTGCATTACTGCTCCATGTGGACAAGCCCTGAAATACAAGTAATCATTTCTGGTGTTTTTCCAGAGTTTAGTGGATAAACACCCATTTCTCTCTCTCTCTCTCTCTTTCTTTTTTTAATAGGGGCGTTTTATCTGTGTTTATCAATTAAACCAAAAATCAGAAGCTGTATATATGTTATTCATTTCTTGAACCTTTTACAGGAGGAAGAGTGAGGGACACACAGATTGCTCTGAGGCTGTGCCACTGGGTCCATTGGCAGGTGATTATGGCCTTGATTCAATTATCATTGAAATTAATGGGAACCACTATATTGGCAAGCAAGCAGGCTATACTGGAGAGGAGCTGGGCTAATGATATGAGATTTTCAGTTATGTTTTGATATTGTGACTCTTAAATTGATGTAAAATCTCCAGGTCGTATGGGAATTTATTGTTGGTTTATCGAATTAAATAAGTTAATAATCACATTGCATACATTTCAAATAAAATCAAACTCACTGCAGCACGGTCTCAGCCTCAGAATATCATCTTACCTTTGAAGACATTCATTACTTCAAAAATCTTGTTCCCAATGATTCCTTTCAGAAATTGCAAATGCCTAACTTTGATGCAAATGATTATCCCCTACAAACTCAGGGTTCTAGCCTGTAGTTAATATGATGTTACTAATGCATCTATAAATGCTAGGCACCAGACTCAGGACTTGAATTTGAGATGCTGGATCACAAGTTAGATATTTCTTAAGTTCACCACACTAACATGCTGTCACTGGTAGTGTTTGACAGTTTACATTACCTGCAGACACGAGCTTGTGTCAATTCAATTAAGAAAGATTAATTTCAGAACTGACAATGCATACATATTTTCATATTACACCTGGTCTCGTTGGCAGTACTTGCCCTATGACTACCTTTAGATGAGATAACATGTCTTAAGCCCCCTGGGCAGAAAGTGAAATTAACAGAAAGGTGAAAGAAAAAAAATTTGTGAACTGAGCACTCCCCACAGTATAATCTGAGTCTGTCCTGCTTTTTGCATTCATTTATTCAGACTAAACATCTCTCTCTTTTGCATATCAGAGAAATAAGGAGTGGGAAAGATTTTCTCACCACAGCCATTGTCAGAGATATCTTTACTATAAAGATTTATTGACTGGAATGGGCCTACATCCTATCTTAAGTGTAATTTGTACACACTATTGCTCTGGAAGGCAGTACGATGCCAAGGACACCATCCATATATGACATTTACTTTCACGAACAAAGATCTGGTAACTCACCAGTGGCTGCACTCCTGATGAGTAAAGAGAAATGCCACATCAGACTATGCCATTATATACTCTAGTGAAACATTCTTACCACTGTTCTTAAACTGCTGAAGCTATGTATAACAGCAGCAACACCAGCAACATCACCTAGACCTCAAAGCATTTTACAAAGGAGATCAGTATCATTATCCCCATTTTATAGATGGAGAAACTGAGGCATAGGACGATGATGTGACTTACCTACAATCACCCAGCAAGTCAGGTTAGTGGCAGGGCTGGGAACAGATCCCAGTTCAGTACTCTACCCACCAGGCAACACTGCTTCTCTATTTTCAGTTGCTTAACTAAACAATTTCACAAGATTATTTATTTATTACTGTATATTTTAAATTTGAGAGATTAAGGGTAAAAATTCTCTGTGCTGATCTGCTCCCTTTGAGCCACTCAATCAGCACAAGCAGAAAGGAAATCTTCACTAAAACTCATGCTGGGGATATTCCCGGGTGTGGGGGAGGCAACAACAGGCACAGAGCTGATGGGACATGGGGTGGGGAGAGGCAATGTGCTCCCGCAATCTTCAGCTTCTATATGGACCTAGGGGACGCCAGCTATGACAACTTGCGGTCTGCTCCTTCTGTCATGTCATGTCATGGTATTACGGCGGGGTGAAAGCCAGAAGGGACAGAGATTCGGCTAGGATAAGCATTCAAGAGTTCATTAAGGCCAGTCCTACACTACAAACTTTCAAAAGTACCAATGCTTACCCAAGGCTTTTCTAAATTATCTGAATCCTTGCCTTATTCTAGAACCTAGAGTACAGTCTCAGCAATGTACCAACTGCACTTCATCGTTGTGGTCCAGGGAGGTAAGGGGACCCAGACTACATCCCCTGCCAAGGCTAGTTAGCCTGTCAAAGGTGATGATTAAATCAGCAACCTCAAGCTTTTAAAAATCAAAAGCCATGTGCTTTTTCACAGAAGTTGTGGCCAACCTCAAACTGTCCCTGTCACTATTTCGCCTATTCCTTTTTTGATATAAAAACTAACAAATTTCATAATTGGGAGTAATTCAGGGCTGTTGGGGTCCATCTACACTACAGAAACAACTGAGTCAGAGTAACAAGCTACAACATGGTTAAGTTTGTAACGTAGGTTCATTCATCAGGGTAAATTCCTTGATCTTCTCCAAAGTTTCAGCTGAGTTACCTTGACCTGATTACTTACAGCACCACTAGAGCCTGTTCACAACAAATTTTAAGTGTGTTGTAACCAGGGCAAATAAGAACTCTGTTATAACCTGGTCTTATGATCATCTTTTGGAGTAGAGAGACTTCAAATACTCATTTGTCTTAGGCTGTCTTGCCTTCTCTTAGGCAAAACTGAGCTATTACTGATATAGTTTATTCCAGTGCCAAAGAGAAATAAGCTATATTGCCAAAATCCCAGTTTTAATGGTATAACTGTGTCTACATAGGGCTTTTGCCAGCACAGCTATGTCAGTCAGGGATCCCACCACTTCACACCCGTGGCTGGCATAAGTTTGTAGTGTAGGACTGGCCTTAATGAATACTACCCCAGACATACTGCTGTGCGCTCCTGAAAATACACAGCAGATTGTTAACAAAGATAAAGGGCACAATCATTTACAAATTGCATCCTATTTTACATGTGATGGGGTAAATAGTCTCTCTGCAGGCAGAGGAGATCTATGGAATAGATTCACAATTTAGATTTCAAGTGTGAAGACCATGAATAAAAAGTTCAGATTCCTCAAAGCAAAAGGTCACAACCTTTAGTTAAAACAGAGAAATCCAATTACAGAATCTTTGTTTATCAAAGTAGGGCAGAATGGTAATCCAGGGTGCATTCTGGACATGCCTCCTACAACTTATCCTTGCCCCCAGCTCATTTTAAAATAACTTAAGGCAAGATAGTAAGGTAACACTGGTTTTAAATAAGTCCTGTCTTCTGACATCTGTTTGCACAATGGTGCAGAGGGGATCTTTATCACTGCTGCCCCTAGTGCCAACAAGATCCAGTAAAGCAGTTTTATGTTGCAGTAGCAGGCACCAGTAGTATGGTTGCTAAAACAGATAAATAGAATACAAGGCTGAGGCAATAAAAACATGTCAATGAACTATGATTTACCCTGCTGTTCCTGGTGAACTCCTGCTCGCTGAGTGACCTGATGTTATCTACTGCCTTCCCACTCAGGGTAGTCTCTGGTTGTAATTATACCATCTAAGGGCCTTAAATATTGGAACGGGGTTTGGTCAGGTGACAATAAGGAAGATACACTTTGAAAGCGAAAAACTGTTCCAGACTGTCAGCAGCAACATAACAGCCTGCATGTTGTTAATTGCATGAAGTGTATTTTAGAGATCTTGAAAGGAAAGCACCTTCAGTTCCCTGTTCATTCAGCTGTTTGAGACATGCATTTAGCTGGACTAGAAATGATACTACAGCAAACATTAACACAGCGTTATCAATGGCACTTCTAGATGGAGATGACATTCCAGGTTTGCAACTGCAATGTGCTCTCATTTCTGAGTCAGTAATGAACCAATCCCTCAGCATAGTGTTAGGGACAGACTGCCACAAGAGCTGCTCTCTTCTGGATGAGATGTAAAGCAGAGATCCTGGTCCCTCATGATCATTAAATAAATCATGGCTCTTTTTGCAAGCATCTTAACTCTGAAGGTGTGCTCAGCCTTGAATGAGGCACAAAGTCATGGGCCCTGATAAGAATGAATTTACATAAGAGTGCACTGGGTGACCAAAGGATGGCAATAAGCGCTACACCTTTTAACCCCTCTGCATTTCTTATACAAACCCATTGTATAGTGTTACCATGCACTGTTAAGCAGGTCCATGGTCCGTCCATGAGGTAGCTGCATTTTGTTGGGGAAGGCTGCAGAGCTCTGGGAACCTTTGGAATGAAGGCATTATCTATATGTAAATCGGAATGCTTCCCCTGATGATGCTAATGGTAATTACCGTACTAGTGTTTCTCCAACGTTCTCGCTCACTCCATGTGTGATTTCCTCTAATATATACGAAACAGAATTTACTTTTCTCCAGCAGGCTGTCTTTAGATCCCTTTAGTATTCAGAAAAAAATTAAAATTGAGTCAATAATGTAATATGTGGGGTTTTCAGCTGCAAAGAAATCTCATTACTCACAATGGGGGAGGAGAGTGTCTCATGTTTAAGAAAGAGAGTTTGGGACATGGAGCTTTGATTGCCAGATTCAATCCTTGTGTAAGTAGTTATAACATCAATGTCAGAGAAGTCATGCCTGCTTATAACAGGGCTAAACTTGACTTAATTCTATTTCTGACACTGTCTTATTTTGTGACTTTAGGCAAATCACTTAATCTTTCTGTGCCTCAACTTTGTCCACCTGTAAAAAAAAATACTAAACCATCTTTGAAAAGCACTGTAGGATTATAAGCTGTGTAAAAAACAGTTTTCTTGTCCCTTGAAAATTTTTGAGGCATTGAAAACATATTTTGCCCTAAATTGGGATGAAAAAGCTCAAAAATTTTCCTGAACCAAAAATCTAATTTTTTTTTTCCAGTCAATGAAAATCTTTGGTTTCAATTGTGATCATTGTGAATTTTTTAATAATTTTATTTTAACGACAATTAGCTTAAATTTCAAACTAAAAAGTCATTTCAAACTGGAAAACTGGAATTATCATTTTGAAAAATGTCAAAACAAAATGTTTTGATGATTGCAAAACCTTTTTTCAAAAAACAATTTTGAGTAAAACAATGTGTTGAAACTGACTCTCCCACAAATGCTTTTGGTCCCTACCAGCTCTACTTAGGATCCTTGGGTGAAAGATTTTCTAATAAAATATAAAATATTATTATTACTACTGCAATGGAACACAAATATCAGTAATGATAATGTGTGTGGTAGTTATGGCCAAATCCCTAATGGTTCCAATGAGTTTATTGAATGTTTTCAAAATTTAAAATTCAATTAATGATTTAGGGGACATCTCGGGTTAGTTTTTGTATAATTCAAATTTATTTTACCCATCCACTACAATGTGAGAACAATCAATGTGCACTTTTTTCTCAGCTTCTACAAAACCACTGTTAATGTGAGCCGCCCATTCACACCCTACAAAGCTGACAAATGGGTCTGGAAATGTACATCTTCCCCAGTGTTCTTAAATATTTGTTCCACAAAGAAGAGTGGAAACTCCATGTTTCAAAATCTCCCTACTCCCTTCAATCCCTGCTCAGGTTGCTCTGCTGCATAGTCTGTTTTCTCATACAGAAAATAAATGATCAAAAGAAAAGTGGCATGAGTGCAGTAGCAGAAAACTGTCATTGATTCTGGACTTAAACTAGCTCACAGGTCTTGAATCAGATCAGCTGAAATATATCTGTGCTGGTATAGCTCTTTGGTTCACTTAGTAATTGTTCTGGGTGTGTTAACGCACTCTCTTCATTAACAGTTTGGCAATTCTTTAAAATAGGGTGATATTTCTGAAGTTGGGACATATACAAATATATAAAGTTTATGTGAGATGACGAAATTAGTCCATTTGGTGGGATTATGTAATGCATCGTTTTTAACATAGTAAGAAAAAACTACAGGTGGCATCTAACAAAGTGGATTGCAGCCCACAAAATCTTATACCTGCAGAAATTAAATTTTAGTCTTTAAAGTGCTATAGGACTCTCGTTGTTTTTGCTGTATACAGACTAACACGGCTACCCCTCTGGAACTTTACAGGTGGTGTGAATTTTGCATCCAGATATTAGCATTTCTTGATATGCCACATTTTTTAAAAATCAGATTAGCTACAATACCAGATTAGATTAGATCAGATAAAATATTGGCAGGGATGGTAAAATCATGTTTTGTGAGGTGTTGGATTGGGATTAAAATGTCATTTGTGACTAAAGCTAATGTTCTTTATCCTTCTTCAGCACCTCAATATCCATATAGTAAAAGTAAATCACAGTTGGGGATATTGCTAAGGCTGGGAGTCAAACAAGCAGACCCAGCAGCTGTGTTTTTGGTTGGGGATGCACATGGCAGGCCACGCCATCTGTCTCCTTTGGTGGTGTGCTCTGCTCTTGGCAGCAGGCAGGGAATCTACACTGCAATACACTGCAGGCTCGACTGCAGAGAAAACCAGGAAAGGTGAAGGACAGTGCAATTTTTATGGTTGCTGTACACAGACGGTTCATGATCGTGTAGGAACCCAGTGGCTCAGGTACTGCTGGATCACCCAGCAGTCTAATTAGCACTTTTATCAAAAGCATGGGTGTTTGTCAAAGGTTCTTAAGAGATGAGGTGTAATTACTCAGGTCACGGTTTAAAATAAAACCAGTAAAAATAGGAAATAGTTACATTTCACAATGTGAAAACAGAAGACATTTTTAAACCAATGTAAAAATAGAAAAGGGTTAAAAGCAAGTAAAACATAGAAGTCAGGAAAAGGTTAATATTAAGGGTATGAAAGGGTTAACTAAAAGTCAACAAGGGCTACAACCAAAAGACAGATATGTACAAGTAAAGAGACTAAAGTAAACAGGAAAAAAAGAAAGAAAATATGAGCAGAATAAGCAAGGCTGGCCAAACAAAATCATGGACAAGGATAAAATGGAAATATATTAAAAAAATCTTCCTCCCCCCTTTGTATTTTCTCAGTTTAACTTCTGATCCCTTCAGTAAAGGAGCTGCCTTATACATTTCTAAAACACGCAGCATTATAGCTTTTGGACACTATGGAAATAAATACTTAGAGTGAATCACAGTGCAGCATATTTGGGGCAGATGTTCATGGATCAGAACAAAGCAGGCTGTGAAAGTATAATATATTTAAGCTACCTTAATATTTTGAGTTTGTTCACATGGAGGGGTAGTTCTGACCCTCTTGGAAAGGGGAGGGAGCGGAACACAAGCATCGCTCCTGAGCAACCTCCAACAGCTAGCTAGTCATAGACCTCCCTCTTAGATGTTTAGATCCCTGTATGTTTTCTTGGGTCAATCCAATATGACCATGGGGAAATCTACCATAGCCATGAATGACATCAAACAGCATATTTTATGAGATTGCTTTAAAAGCGGCTATTTAAATAATAGTTGGCCCTCACTCCAATGTTACATTTTGATAGCAGTTCTTTTATGAAACATAATGAGCAACACTGAATAACTCTGGATTTTCATTCATCATTTTTAAAATATTAAAAAATGTCATCCATTAAATTAACCATTTTCCACGCTTAATCTTTTAAAGAAGTTCTCTAACCATTCGTATCAGGTCCTGATATCCGAAGCCTGATAACTAAACTATCCCTTTCAGATCACAAAAGTTCATTGTAGTTTTTAAAAGTTCATTCTTGGCTGGGTTGCAATAAGCACGGTCATTTTAAAGAGCTAAGAGGAAAACAAACCAAACAAACTTTGCTCCTTGAACCTTTCCGTTTTGCACCATTTACCTTTTAAATTGCAGATGTCTGCGCGTTTTTAAAACATGCCTCAGCAAGTGCCACTTGTCGATAGCCGGATTAAAATATCACACTGTGATTAAATAATGTGAAAGACCTGGCTTAGAAGGAAAAGGGCAGGAAATTCAAAGTTACAGCTGACACTTCTCTTTAACTCAAACTGCTGGGGAAAGAAAAGGCATGAGTTAAGCCTGTAAAGACCGTCTCAGCTATGACATTTATTTGAGAGTTTTAGAAGGGGGAAACACGTTAATGTCTGCAACTTGTACCACCTCAGACTGTGATCTCATCAGCTCTCAGGAGCCAAACAGGGCTGGGCTGAATGGGTATCTGGATGGGAGACGACCACTGAAAACCCAGTGTGCTGCACATATCAGCGTTAACAATTCAGTAGGTGGCACTCCCTTCCCTCTGAGACGCTGAATCATTGTTAGGGCTGATCCAAAGCTCACTGAAGTGAATGGACAGGCTCCCACTAACTTCACCGGACTTTGAGTAGGGCTTTTATGGCCCATCATGCTATTAGGACTGCCATCTTTCAGAAGAGATGCATAACCATGCTCCGGACTGTCTGCAATCATAAAAGATTTCAGGGCATTTTTGTATGAGTAAACATGTTGGCACTGGTGTCCTGGCAAATTCCCAACTAATCAGTTATATTTTTCATGTCTACGCTTTCTCTGCAGTTTCACTTGGAAAAAGTATTTTTCATTCCCTTTCCTGTAGGCAAAGAGGTGATGATCACTGTTCAGTTGCCACAGTCCATTCCAGGAATGGCTGATTTTTGGGGAGTGACAGCTTAGGCACTACCAGCTGCAGTATCATTGTTGATCAAAATTATAAGCCTAAAACTGACCTTAAAATAAAATCTGGGCCATATCCTCAGCTAGTATAAATAGACATTGGTGCCCCCTCTGGGGATCTGGCCCACTAATCCTACTCTGAGATTGTGTATGCTGAATTTCAGACAGGAGGGAATTTTTAATACACATTTAATAAACATTTATAATAATAATTTATAATAATGTTTAATAAACATTTATAATGGAAACATTTTACAGGAATTAAGTACAAAGGTGCAGGTAACACAACTTTCATTAGCCAGTGTTAGCCATTTTAAATGGATGCATAGTTGATGCTTGGTGCTTGAATGGCGCACATTTTAAAGTGGAAACATAAGCATGAGCCACTAGCTAAGTGTAACAATGTAATATGTTTATCCACTTAAATTCATGGAATATGATGTTAACAATAAATTGGCCAACTCAAAACACATCTTGATCATCTTCTCAGCAACACTGGTATTAATCAGGAATAACTCCACTGAAAGAAGCTAGGTTCAAGTAGAATCAATGTACATGAGAGATAAAACAAACCTAGTGTGACAACATATATTCACCAGTTTAATGCTAACATCATATGTCCTAACTTTCAGCTGCCATTACACAGCAGGTGCCTTAAAAATTGGTACTGTTTTCAAAGATTCTTCCATTTCTAGAAGAATTCCCTGTTATATAAATAAGGAATATCATGGAAACTAATCTTCCAAAAACAGCAGTGTGTCACGTTCACACACTGTGTTACATTACCACCATTATGTCCACGTCAAGTTAAGTTCCATTCTTGTTTGTATCTCAAAGGCGTGAAAGATTCAATTTCAAATGAATACTCTAGCAGGGGTCGATGTTCTGTATGGGTTTGAGATTACGTCAATACAGAGAATTTAAGCAAGTAAATAACTTTTTTTGTATTCATTTTTATTTCTTAAGCTGTTTACGCACTTAGTATAGTAATATACTTGCATTTTAACATTCAATTACATCCAAAAAGTTCTTGGCAAACTAGGGTTTTTAAATAGACGTTGGGTCTGGTTCTGCACGCTCTCACACATCTGAATAGTTCCATTGCCATGAAAAGAACTGCTTATTTCAATTTGGGGATTCAGGCCTGGGCACTTTATTTAACAAGATTATTCTATCTAAAGAAGTGTTGAAAACAAATTGAAGGAGCAAATTCTGAGGAATTAATCTAAGACCTGTTTGAGCAGATACATTTTGAAATTACCAGTTAGAATCAAATTAAACTTTTGGGGCTTGATTGTCATTTACACTAAGGACATTTTATACCACTCCAGTGGTATAAAAGGGGACATCAAGTGGGTGAAAACACAACTTGTAAATGAGAATTAGGCCCAGGATGTTTAAATTCCATTTAGCAATGGTTCCTTGAGACTGAATGAGGAGGAACTGTGACAATCAACCTGGAGGAGATGGCCGGGGGCCTACAAAGAAGTGAGACACACAAGTGTGAAAAAGTTATGCTCTCCAGCAGAGAGGAAAGTGAGGCGTGCAAAGACTAGAGCATCCCACTTCATACCAACTGTCCCTATTTTTATAAACACATGACATTTTTACATTATGACCCTCCAATAATCTCTCTCAGGCTAATATATTTCAGCGCAGCAGAACGTTCCAATCATTCCTACTTACATTCAGGTGTTCTCGGGTGATAAAATAGAAAGACAAAGATGACCCACTGGCGTATGATCTGGGATGTAAAGAGAAAGGAAAGAGGGAGGTGGAGCTGGGAGAGAGACCCAGAGAAGGGGGATCCTTCTCCTTTACTAACCCCACCTGCTATTCCTTCAGCTCAATTTACAGCTGTGGATTGGGGGCCAAACAGCCTAAATTATATTTCCAATGGTGCAGATGTGTTTAGTTGAGACTATGATGACCAGTCACAGGTTCATTAACAAACAGCATCAGTGAAACTAAGAGACTGAGTCTTAGAAACAGTCACACACTGAAAAATAATTGTCCTACAAGAGAGTGAAAGACAAACCTCTGGTTGCAAAAATAGAGGCTCTGTCTCAGAAACACAGAACTCAGAACTCCAGAAGCAGAGAGATGGACAGGAAACACAGAGAGAAAGACCCATAGGAGCAGAGACAGAAACATGTGAAAGGCTCAGAGGAGAGAGCCTGCCTGCCAAACAAGAGAGAGCGGGTCTAGCAGCGAAAAGAATGTTGGCTAAGAAGAGAAAGTAGAATGCAGGACACTGAAAGCAAAAGAAAAGAAGTGTACCAAGGGGGAAAAGCTAGAAGGAAAAAGGCACAACAGATCAGCCCTACCAGGGAAGAACATGAGAAACACAGACAGTATGGTAATAGGTCATAACGAGACAGGGAGATTAGGAGGAATCTGGCCTCATCAGTGTATAAATCACAGCAAGTTAGACTCCCTTGCACTCCTGCAGGTGGCTGGCAGTGGTGTAAGGGCACTGAAATTACACCTTACACACCACCTCTGAATTTGACACACGGAGCAGTGAAGAGGAGAGCATCACCAATGTGGCCCACCACCCCGGAAGCAGTGTGGATGTACGATGGGCTTCTGGTAGCAGAGAGGAAGCATAAAATTGACACTCAGTGAGAACAATACAAAGCCCTGCAAGTAGATAGACTCTAGAGGAGACAGAATAGCAGGAAGGGGAAGAGAGACAGAGAGGGAGACTGTATGTACAAGAGTGAAGTGAAAGTGAAAAATGAGAAAGGAATTCTATTTTGTAGGGAGAAGATGTGTCTGGTACATGCATCGCAGGGAAACAGCCATTGAATGAGTCCCAGCCAGGAGTGCTGGAACAATTTGTATAGTGGGGGTGCTGAGAGCCATTGAACCAAACTGTAAACCCAGTATATAATGAAAATCACTTCAAGCCAAGGAGTGCAGCAGCAAACACCCCCTATACCCCTAGTTCCAGCACCTATGACTCCAGCTCTGTCCACCATAAGTGCTAGAGATCTGAAATTTTATTTTACTTATGTTTATTTTTTCAATATTATACTATATGCAGCAGAACTAGTTATTTAGTTTTGCTGATATTTAAATATGAATTCATTAAACAATATTTGGCATGATATAATGATCCCCCTATCTTCATGAAGGAGACATTTCACCCACAGATCTCAAGATAATGTGCCCAGTACAGCACATTAATAATTATTGTATATTATTATGACTATATTCATTTGTAAATAGAATCAAACAACACATGCTCTTTGATGGCAGAGGGGATATGGGGTGAACTATCAATGGAAGAAGATATCAGCTTTAGTACTTAGGCTATCTCAATGCATAACCAACCATCCTAATCAGCCAATTTTGACCAAAATGAAAACTTGACACTACTGAAAAGTGACGCTGGCAGTCCAGGAAAAACATGTTTTTTGTTGTAATTTTCTGTGACTTTTAAAAAACCATTTGGTAAGCACTCAGATATTTAGAAAGCCTAGAGGTTATACAATATCTACAACTCTTTTGGCATCTCCTATAAGAAAGCTAGGTCAGGACCTACAGAGTTGTTTTAATACAGCTATAATCAGAGCAAGAATCCTTTGTGACACTAGACCAAAAATTATGAACATTGCTGTTATCTGAATTCACAATTATCAATACATACTTTTGTGTCACTATATCTCAGACACTTTGTTTATTCCAGACTCTGTGAAATAAATTGTTTATTTAATGTTTCATAACAAATGACAAAATCTCATAATCTATTACTGATATTTGTATAAGATTAGGATGTCTTAAAGACTATACATAAAGCTCCAGTAAATTGGAATAGTCCATATCTCTAAAAGAGGTTTCATTATATGGGTCATGAATAATATTAGAAAGGATCACTGTGCCTCAAAATTACACATCAACAAACCAGGAGAGCACAGAAGGGAGGGAAATACAATCGACCAAAAGAGGGAAACATACATCCAAGGCACTATGTAACTGGACTAATTTATTTATACAAGAGAGTTTGCCTGCAAAGAGCATTAATTTAGATTACTTTTTAAAATGGTGCAGTATTATATCAGACATATGTCCTTACTTAAAAGAGAGTAGAGGCAAATGTGTTTATTTTTATTAGTTTTACATCTAGTTTGATTAAAGTGTTGGCTAACAAGAGAAACCACTTAGAAAAGATCCTGTATACAGAAATGGGAGGTATGAGGAAAAATTGTTTTAATCACGATTTACCCAAAAGGGAGTGTAAAATTAACATAAACAGTCCCGTTTCATTTTGACTCTCTCTAAATGTTTAATGTGAAAAAAATGTGATAATTAATGTTTCTATACTCATATGCTTAAGGAGTCATTACAATCAGCCTTTGTTTGCTCCAGAGTTGGCAGCACTGGCCTACTGCATTTGAGAAGGGAATGTTTTAGGGTCATTTAACATTATATCACTCTTGGTGATCCAAGAGCTGCTATAATTCTGCCAAAGAGCATAGAGGGTTTCCCAGTCAAGTTTCATCCTGATTTTGATTATTGTTTATCTCCAGTCCATGTCTGAATAGTTGTAGCAAAATAGAGGAAGTTTTACTCCTGAATTTGAGGTCAGCTTGTAATGAACCATGGTTTCAATCGCATGAACAGCTGCTTCTTTTATAAGCAAAAAGGGTTCACTTACAGTTCAGGGTAACACAGTAATAATTTAAGGAACAAGGAAGCTTCTATTCATTTCTTTATTTTTTTATATGTTTTTTTGAAACGTTTTGACACTTGAGTGCCTGCAGCGGACTTGTCTGAGTTGAGCGTAATATTGACACTATTCTACTTTGCAAAAAAAAGAAATGAACAAAGTGAATTTTAAAAACAGAAATACAGTACATCTAGACCTATCAATCATCATATAAAAGCCTTTTTCATTGAGAGCTTCATTTTTTGTAGGGAGAAAAACTATTATTAAACTTTTTAAAATGTGAAGCTGGATCTACAAAGGACACAGATAAATCAGGCATAGTCTCTGAAATGGAGATCAAAAATATTTTTAAATGGTTGAATAAACTAAAGCAAGAAACTTAATATCGGTTACTAAAATCAATAGGACAGAAAATTCTTTTCATCATTGTAACAAGTTTCTCAAAAGACAAAGGTTTAAAAGTTTTGTCAATTTAGTTTGCAGATATATTTTTCAAATTTCATAGTTCTACAGTTCATAGAAGTGAGTCCTAAATGAAAGAAGATTAACTATCAATTTTTCATTTATTTTCTTATGTTCATTTGTCCAATTCAATTTTGTTACCATACTCTTAAATCAAGTGGGTTTAAAAGGTGAATTTAACAGCCTTTTGGCATTTGTCATCTCTACATATTAGGATTCCCTATTTTTGCTGAAATCCATGTAGATGCTTTTTAGTTATCTTGTTTGCTTTTGGCAGTGGATAGGTCACTGAACTGGAAGCTAGGAGACCCAGGCTATTCCTGCCACTTCCACTGATATGTCATGTGGTCCTTGGCTATTTGTTTAGGGACAGATTATAAAACCTTTACTCACACTGATGAGCACTTACTCAAGTCATTTCATTGGTTTTGGTGGGACTATTCTCACAATGTCTTACCAGTGTGGGTAAGAGCTCCACAGTCTGTCTCAAAACCTGTGTGCGCCTCATTTTCCCCATCCATCAAATGGAGATGGTACCCATCCACCTTTGTAAATCCCTTTCAGACCTAGAGACCCAAGAGTTTTAAAAGAATTGGATGAGAATGCAAATTATCCAGTCCTGCATAAGCATGTTAGATGGTACACAAATGTGCTCTGTGTTGTTGAAGAAAGTACCCTCCTACTTGGCACATGCCCCCTCTCTAATTGGGGAGACTACATCATGGTGCCTGATATTCCCCACTGCACCCAGAATAGAAAAGTAACAGCATCAAATTGTGAGAAGGTTCTATTTTTGATTTGTTTGATTCTGCAGGGAATGTGCGAAGCATTTTTTATCCCCTTCTCTAGACAGCTGACAGTGTTCTATTTAAGTGTCATATTCCTTTTCAGGCCCATTGACTGCTTGGTTTAGGCTCACACCATAAAACTCATTAAACTGCTGTCATTCCATTTTAGTTGTGTGTTCATGCAGGGCTAGGCAGAAAAGTGAGTGTACTGTAGTTTCTCCATTGTGCATAAGGCACCAGGCTATGCCAGATTGACTCATTGCTGTGAGGTAAAGTAGGAACAGGCATGTACCAACTGACTCATTGCCCCTTATAACATCCCCAGTTCCCACAGATGTAGAGGTACTTCAGTTATTAATGCAACACATAATTTCAAGAGCAAATGGGGATACAAAAGCATCACAAAAAATGTGAACCTCTTGAACAAAGGGAAGATAAATCTTTTCAGTAGTAGGACCCACCACCACCTAACAGTAAAGATCCCATATCCCAACCTACTAACTTCACTTCCATTTTGTTTGGAAGACACTTTAGTAAGTTTGCCCTCATCCAATTTCCAATGACGGCTTGCTTTTCTAGTGGTTGGCTATCTATGCTTAATGGAAATGAGACACAAAGCAGCATGCCATTAGCATTCTGATGACATCACACTCCAAATTCTCTCTCAGTCTCATTTAGTGGCCTTACATACCTACATATCTCTCCAGAAACACATGACCTGAATCCCAATGTAGTTAACTGGCAGCAAGAAACAAACAAGTAACTGCATCACTCCCCCAAAAAGTGTATCTAGTAGGCAGTTCCACTTCAGAGGCCTTCCTCCCAATTATTTGTTTAGCTCTTGAGACAAGATCAAGACCACCGGTCCTCACTGAAACCCAGATTGTAAATAAATTTTAGAAGCTGAAATAAAACATACTCTCTAATGAGTCTTCAGTTTACAATATAAGAAGGATACCTCCCACCTGAGAAAGACTAAAGAATCCAATACTAAAGATCCCCAGGACAATGAACGACAGAAAAAACACTTGCCACCAGGCAGAATGGTGCACCAATTCAACACTGCAGCTCGTGCGCTTCCCTAACATACAGGTGGGTAGGGCAGAGAGATTAACCTTCTCCAACACCATTCATCAGGTTCTATGCATTGAAACCATTGAGGCAACTAAATTCACAAGGACAAACAAAACTGAAGTCAATAATCAAGACTGCAGCATTTTACAGGGTCAAATGAAACGTATGAGGACAATTAAATCTACTACGATTTCCAAAAAACAGGGACAGCCTGATTCTCCGCTCCTTGCTACTGCACTCTACGGTTCTGGTCTGGTAGCACTTTACATCCACGTTACACAGGTTTCAAGATGAAAGATATAGGATAATCAAAGCCCTGATCTGTTCCCCACATCTGCACAAGATTACTAAAAATCTGTTCTAAATATAGCTTTATAAATCTCCCTTCTAAACACCACTCCTGATATTCTTTTATCCCTTTCACGCTTTTCACTATGAGCCTGATTCTCCTCTGACGTAACACCAGTTTTTCACCAGCTTAACTCCATTGACTTGAGTGGATTCACTACTCATTTACAGCAGTGAAAAGGAGAGGAGGACACAGCTCTGCTTTATTATTTTATGGTTTCCTTTTATTATTCACATACATGCATACATCCTTCCAGTGCTATGTTACTGACATAGCAAGTGCCTTGAGTTACACTGACCACTATAAACAAGACTTCACTCACTATCAATTGCACCCCGCCCACACAGCAGAGTCTGCCACTTCCAGCCATTCATCTAAATGTATCCACTCTCTTTACAGTTTACTCTAATTTCCACTTATTTCCTCTCCCTCTTTGGCAAATGCTCTAAGTAATCACCTTCTAGTTCTAATTTTGTTAGCAGCAACATCACAGTCTACCAAGAGTTCACCAGAGTTCAGTTCTATTTTATTTGGCTGAAACAGAATCAATCTCTGAAATGTATTTTTAGTTCTGTGATATGAGGGCAAATCCAGCTGCAAATATTCTTCCCAGACTGTTATATCTTGACATATCTTTATCTGCTGGTCAAATGCAAACCTATATTAAAGGAAGATTGTGGAGCCTAAGGCCCGGGATTTTAAAGGTATTTCAGGTATAGCTGCGCTCAGTGTTGCAATGCCTAACTGATTTAGGAGACTAAGTTTCATTTTCAAAAAGGATTTAGACACTTAGGAGCTAAAATCCCAGAGGAGTTAAAATCTGGGCCTAATTCTAATACCTTAGATAACTAAAGGTCCCATCCTGAGAGGGCTCAACAGCCTCAAACCCTGATTTTAAGGAGCATTGAGGGCATTTACTGTCTCCCAAGAAATGCTTCAATTCTCACATGATCAGGCTCTAAATGAATAACTTTCTCCCTGAAGACCTTTCAATGGATTGAGATGGGAAAATAAATAATTTTCAGGCTCCCAAACACAGATGAGGGGAACGAGCCAGCTGAATACAGGGTACAAAGCTACATTGAAATGGCATAGAGAAGCACTTACGCTGGGGGTGCCAAATTTAAGTGAAGACACTGCCACCATTAGGTCGACACAAGGCAGCTTTTATGTCGACCTACCCCTGCAGTGTAGGCTAGGCTTAAGCCTTTACGAATGTTGGATGACAAATTTCTGAGATTACCTCACATTCTTTTATTCTTTGCTGCATGTCATGCTGTTGTAGGGAGTGTCCTGTTAATGCTTTTACGGTTACTCTTTTAAGCAATGAGCACAGCAACAGATATCTTCCACATCTTCCCTCATCCCACCTAGCCAGTCCCTTGGAGTTTCATATACCCTAATCAATGGATTAAATTTGAGAGGGGAAACTCCAAGCTCAGTCCCATTTTTCATCACTGCATAGATGACAAGCATATCAAATGCTAGGGAAGGAGGGAGAGGACATATGGGGAGCAGCAAACCTCTTCAGTTCTCCCCTCCCCAATTCTAACAACACAGTAAATCGCTGGAGTGTATGCTCTTGGCCAATGGATAATTGTGAATTCTCTATTTGTACCTGTCTCTACCTCTGCATGCCAAGGATAAAGAAGCCCTGTGGGAACAGCAGTTTTACATTTCTCATTTTGCTTCTTGTCCAGGCCAGTCCAGTTTTATTCTATTCCTCAACATGGCATCTTGCTTTTCTACCTATGATCCTTCAAACAACTGGCACTACTTCCGAAAGAGATGCATCACTGATGGTGGGATTGGCAAGGTTTGTTGCTCACAATTGCCTGCTCTGCTTTGATACCCAGAGCAGTGGTTCTCAACCTTTTTTCATTTATGGATACCTAAAAAATTTCAAATGGAGGTGCAGGCCCTTTTGGGGATTTTGAACGGAGATGTGGACCCCTTTGGAAATCTATTGTCTATATATATAGTTGAATTCTGTTCAGTCAGGTTGAGAACCACTGCACTAGAAGATAACCTTCCATTCTAAGTAGAGTCACGGGGCTTAATTCTGATCTCCCTTATACTGGATTGACTACAATGTAGTTGTTATTCCTGGTATATAGGAGATTTGAATCATGACTCAGGGTCTCCTGGGAAATCAGATGCCCCCTCCAAACTGAAGGACTGTATTCTGTCTTGTTATATAAAATGCAGCTTCAGTTTTCTTTAATTTTGAATGTAAAGAGTAATTTTCATCCCATGTGCTAATCTGGGGCTGAAAGTACAGCCTCTTGTTATGGGATGGGGACAGGCATAAATTTTCCAAGATCAGATACCTTTAACCTCTGGAGCTGTCTCTTCAGTGCTTGCCATCCCTGATAAGACAGTACAACCCAAGGATGTTGCTCTGGCCTTTTATGAGTGATAAGTTATATTTTCATTTTCAGTAAGTATGGTTATCCTAATGTGGTTTGCTGAGTCTCAGACATGTTTTTCCAGTCTCAGACCACAAAGTCAATTATCAAGATCTGAACGAGAAGTTAGCGCTGCTTGGGAAAAGTACCAAATTAATGGCTCTGGAAGGCGAAGACCTGTATCTGACAGCTATTGCTTCACAAAGGAGTGGGGATTTAAGGACCATCCATGGATGGTAGGGTGGGTTCCACTGAGGGGGAAGAGTGAGTGTTGTTAGGGCTTATGGACTGGTAGAGCCACTCTTTTCCCTGATGCTCCTTATGCTGCTGCTGCATTACTGTCTCCCAGGGACTGGAAAATAGGAATTGCCATGCTGGATCAGACAAAAGGTTCATCGGTCTGACGGGGGCCAGTACCAGCTGCTTTACGGGAAAGTGCAAAAGCCCTGCAGTGAGCATTTATATGGTAACCTGTCCCTAGGGAATATTTCTTATTCACCCCTCATATTTAGAGATTATTTTATATCCTGAAGCATGAAGATTTATAGCCCATCCAAAACTCAAATATTTACTCTTCATTCTATATATTGTTTTTATTCACATAAATGTCCAACTGTTAGTTGAATTCTGCTAAGTTCTTGGCCTCAATGGGACCTTGTGGCAATGAGTTCCATGGGTATTTTTGTGTTAAGTGAAAAAGTATTTCTTTTTAATTACTTTTTGAATTGCGCCTCTGAATTTTATTTGGTGTCTTCTTGTTCTAGTATCAAGGGAAAGAGTGAATAGAAATTGCTGATCTAACTTTTCCATACCTTTCTTAGACTGAAAACTGACTGAACAGAATTCAACTATATATACAGACAATAGATTCTCAAAGGGGTCCGCACCTCCATTTGAAATTTTTTAGATGTCCATACATTAAAACAGGTTGAGAACCACTGGTGTAGTGTATCGAAGCAGAGCAGCCAATTGTGTATAATTTTACCACGTCCCCTTGAATTTGTCTCCTAAGATTAGCAGCCTCAGTCTTTCAGGAACTTGCCTGATAGGATGAAAGGGTAGAGGGAATACCCATTGGACCTGTGCCCCCAGATCAATTCCTCTGGGGAGGAGGGAAGGGACATGGGGAGGTGCTTCTGTAGGTCTGCTGTGCCCCCTTTTCCTGATGCAAAGGGACAAGTGACAGCTAATTTGACCCATGGAGGAATGTGTTTGTAACTTTACAGGGTTTCAGGGGAAAGAGGATCTAGAATAGAACCAGAAGTTTGTAATGGTGGTAAAACTTCTAAAGATGGAATTGCCTTCCCACAGTGTCTGTATGACATTTAAATGCAGTCCTCTCTGAATGGCTGGAAGTTCCCTTTGAGTTTGCTCTGGAAACCCAACTCTCATTTGTTGTTAAAGAGCATTTTCAAGGGGCCTCCTTGCATCCCACAGATTTTTGAGTGCTGGACTTTTATTAGTTCAGAATCAAGTTTCCAGGGATGAGATGGTTTTATTAACTCCTGTTTTCATTCAGATAAGACTCAATTGTACCCTGAGTGCTTGACTGCGATACCAAGTTGTTTGGCACAGATGAGGAAGGGAGAGTAAAGATGTCATTTGCAGTTTTTCCCATCCCAGATCCTGGCAATATCTACCATCAGGCTGGTCTGCAGTATAAATTAGAGCAGCCTGAGGCCTGTTCTAATTTACATAGGCCCATTATGGCCATATGGCAGCCATTCTGGGAGTCCAGGATCACATAAGCCTATGAATGCCTTAGCCTAGGGCTGTCCCCCAGTCATGGCCTCTCTCTGCTGGTGGTCATGAAGGCAGAGGGTGACAAGGTTGACACTGTGGCAACTCTATACTGCCACAGGCTTCCCCCTCTACTATGGGGATGCTCTTGAGGTTGGATAAGACTGCTTTAGTGCTGCTTTGTGCCTCTGGAATGGCAAGAGCTAGTCTTAATGTGGGACAGGTTCAGACCTTAAAAGTCTCTCCCCAGACAGATAATACCTGCAGTTCCCAGATTCATAAGAGAAGCATATCTGTTACTATGTGCCTTGCAGTCAATGTGCCTGACACTGATGTAAGGGAGAGGAGATTTGAATCCTGTATCTGGACCTTTGAGAACCTACTAGTTTATTTAATAATTCTCATCAGAGCCCTGCTGTTGGTGGGGCCTCTAAAGAGTAACACAGATGAAAGAACTAATAGCCCTTTATTTATTATACACTCTGCACTGTATTGCACTCAGTACCTAGGAAGATTCTTCCCAGATTTTAAACACTATCCTATGCCCACTCGCTGAAATGAAGTTTTTAGGACTCTTTGGAGCTGTCAAGAAATGAACATAGCTTCTGCAAACTAGTAATTCTAAGTGGCTTTTTAAAAAAGATAGGGTTTTATGATATCAAATAGTACATCTCTTCCTTATTGCTAATTTTAGTTTAATAGGAGACTTATTAAGGCAAGTAAAGAGACTGATAACGAGTAAGTATTAGCTGAAGAAGAAAATGCAGTTCAGTTTTTAGTCTGGATGTTTACATTTAAAAGGGTTCAATCTGATTTGGATAAATATCTAGGATTCTAGGACAAGATCCCTGGATTTTTCCAGGACACGCTGTAGCAACGGAAAATGGGCTGTAAGCCAGGGTTCCATTTCCCTATTTCTTTGGCCTGACCAGGGTCTGAATGAACCCCTAATGTAAATCAGAGCAATCTAAGGATTGGCCGAAGATTTTACAGTGCACTCTGTCTCCTGATGCTCAGGCCAGGAGCTCTTTATGACCGGTAGTGGGAAGGAGGTGGCATGGAGCCAGCTATATTAAATTTTCATTTCTTGGAAATTTCCCCTACATTAGGACCTCCCTGGCTGTCCGCTCCAATGGCATCAAAGGAACAGAGCTAAAATCTGGCCAATAACTTGGATGTTATCCGAAATGCATTTAAGCATCTGTGAGCCACTTTGGTCTCACACCTGGGCTGCAAATCTACTGGAAAGAAACTTTTCTATTTCCAAGTTGGCCAGACTCTCGAAGGACCAGAAATCTCACGCCAGTCTGGCCAACTTGGAAATAGAATCATAAAAGGTTAGGGTTGGACGGTACCTCAGGAGGTCATCTAGTCCAACCCCCTGCTCAAAGCAGGACCAACCCAAACTAAATCATCCCAGCCAGGACTTTGTCAAGCTGGGCCTTGAAAACCACTAAGGATGGAGATTCTATCACCTCTCTAGGTAACCCCTTCCAGTGCTTCCCCATCCTCCTAGTGAATTTTTTTTCTAATATCTAACCTAGACCTCCCCCACTGCAACTTGAAGCCATTGCTCCTAGTTCTGTCATCTGCCACCACTGAGAACAGCCTAACTCCATCCTCTTTGGGAACCCCCCTTCAGGTAGGTGGAGGGTGCTATCAAATCCCCCCTCATTCTTTTCTTCTGCAGATTAAATAAGCCCTGTTCCCTCAGCCTCTCCTCATAAGTCATGTGCTCCAGCCCCCTAATCATTTTTGTTGCCCTCCATTGGAGTCTCTCCAATTTGTCCACATTCTTCCTGTAGTGGGGGGTCCAAAACTGGACACAATATTTCAGATGTGGCCTCACCAGTGCCAAATAGAGGGGAATAATCACTTCCCTCAATTTGCTGGCAATGCTCCTACTAATGCAGCCCAATATGCTGTTAGCCTTCTTGACAATAAGGGCACACTGTTGACTCATATCCAGCTTCTTGTTCACTGTAACTCCCAGGTACTTTTCTGCAAAACTGCTGCTTAGCCAGTTGGTCGCCAGTCTGTAGCTGTGTATGGGATTCTTCCATCCTATGTGCAGGACTCTGCACTTGTCCTTGTTGAGCCCCATCATATTTCTTTTGGCCCAATCCTCTAATTTGTGTAAGTCACTCTGGATCTTATCCTTACCCTTCAACATATCTACCACTCCCCCTAGCTTAGTGTCATCCACAAATTTGCTGAGGGTTCAATCCACCCCATCATCCAGAACATTAATGAAGATGTTGAACAAAACCAGCCCCAGGACCGACCCCTGCGGCACTCTGCTTGATACCAGCTGCCAACTAGACACTGAGCCATTGGTCACTACCCGTTGAGCCCAATGATCTAGCCAGTTTTCTATTCACCTTATAGTACATTCATGCAAGCCATACTTTTTTAAACTGCTAATAAGAATACTGTGGGAAACCATATCAAAAGCTTTGCTAAAGTCAAGGTATATCATGTCCACCGCTTTCCTCACCTCCACAGAACCAGTCATCCATCATAGAAGGCAATCAGGTTGGTCAGGCATGACTTGCCCTTGGTGAATCCATGCTGACTGTTCCTGATCACCTTCCTCTCCTCCACATCCTTCAAAATGGACTCATTGAGGACCTGCTCCATGATTTTTCCAGGGACTGAGGTGAGGCTAACTGGTCTGTATTTCCCTGGATCCTCCTCCTTTTTCTTTTTTAAAGATGGGCACTATATTTCCAACGGTCCGGGACCTCCCCGATCACCATGAGTTTTCAAAGATAATAGCCAAAGTGTCTACAATCATATCAGAAATACCTTAAGAATAACTCTAATTTAGTACTTCTGCTTTTAGTCCCAGCTAACAGCAACAAATAAGGAAAAGGAATATCCATCAACAACAGTAAGAAGTTAACTGAACTTTGGGAACCTCAAAAAGTTGCAGTTTGATTCAAGCTTTGGGTGAAGATTAGGATTGGCTCTAGCTTTACCTTAATTCCAGGTGATATGATGAAAAAAGAATTGGTTTGGAATGTATCATTTAAGTACTTTGCAATTGAAAAAAAAACAACTATATAAAATACAGTTTCTAATTTTGCACTGTTTGGTCACAGGATTCTAAATGTGAGCTATTCAGTATGATGTCTTAACATCATGTTTTTCAGGCTTCTGTTAATCAAAGAAGGTATTTATGTATTTGAAAAGTATCACCCTGTCAGAGCTATGACAATCACCTTTGGATATTTATCTCTTCAGTGTTCATCAGAAATTAAAAAAAAAACATTTCAATATAAAAACAGAGCATGAACAGAACTGGAAATTATGAACTGGAACGGCAAGTAATGAACAAAACTGTGATTACATTATACCCATATCTATCATATGTGTATTATTGAAGCCCTAACAAAGATTAGGGACCTTTTGTATTATGCACTGCATAGTCCCTGCCCTGAAGAGTTTACAATCTCAACAACACAGACAAAAGGGTGGGAAGGGAAACAAAAGCATTGAAAGCTGAAGTGACTTGCTGATTGACAAAACACCACCACCACCACTAACAATTTGTTTGATTAATATTATAATCACCATCTATAAAGCTGATCATCCAGTGAGTTATTCATTACATAAGGGGAAATTAATATATGGACTGAAGTTTCATGATTATCCAACCAGCTCTACTTTACAACAGACCTGAAGATAATCCTGTTTGCATGTATATGAAGATACATTAAAGTTAACTTTTTGAAGATTCCTAAACAAAACACATAAGGGGAAATTTTCAAAGGCAAAGGGCAGTTAGATACCAAAATCCCAGTGAAAGTCAGTGGGAAATAGGTTCTTAACTCCTTAGGGCTCTTTGAAAATCTCTCCCACAGCCTAGTTGACAAGCAATACAGCACATCCTTCCACTTCTATGCTCCATCAGGAAGTGGATTCAAGCCAAAAGGTAGAGCTTATGGGTGTCAGGGACCTTGTTCCTCCAGGTATTTAAAGAAATCTAAAAAGAAAGGAATTACCATTTTATGTTTTTTCCTTTACTCAACCTTATTAGCATGCTGCCTGTGCCATAGGAGGCCAGTATTTTTACTCAGATAACCAAGACCATGTAATATAAAATATCAAAGTCAATGTGAGATACATGTAGACAGTTAGTGGGGCCCTGTGCCCAGCTTCATTTTTGGGCCCTCCTGGGGACCCAGCCAAGAAAAAGAACATTCTCTTTTATCCCCCCCCCGTTTTTCATTCTTTTTTTTCTTTCATCCTCCTCCGTTATTATAATCGGAAGTAAATGAAAATAAAGTGAAGTACCTTGATCGGTTTTGTAGTCTAACTTTTTTTTCACAGACCACTTGGAAATTGCTGAGAGTCTCGGCGGACCACTTAATGATCTTTCCAAATGTTGTTCGTACCGTTAGCTAACTATTGTAAAGTGCTTTGGGTAAGAGCGCTTTATAAAAAAAAAATGTAATAAGCTTTCCTCAGTCCACCTGAATGGAGTTCTTGGACCACAGTTTGAGAACTTCTGGTCTAGATGAAAGCTTGTATTTGCATTACGCTAACATGAAAAATGTGTAAAAATAAAAAGTATAGATGACACATGAGTGGAAAAATAAAAGTCAACTTACTCTAAAGAAACTTATTGAATTTGGAAAAAAAATGTATTCAGATAGCTTTTTTCCTACACTTTTTCTTTATAAAATCATCAATTAAGTCATCGTAAGTAATATTTTGTAAAGAGGCACTCCCAATTGTCAATATTGCCGAACTTGTCAAATATTTCTGACACATCGTATTTCGCAAATAATTTTTAACTTGTTTCAATACAGAAAAAGAACGCTCACCAGAAGCATTTATGACAGGTACTATTTGGTATTATTTGGACAGGTATTATTATCTGAGAATATTTTTAACATTTGGAAAGGTTGCCTGCAAACTGTCACCTACAAGTCTATACAAATCAACTGGTGATCTCGAAGCACAGACCTCATCATTTTCGATAAAATTAATTAAATGTTTCACTTCATCTTCAAAAAGATTTGTGTCTATGTCCTCTCAGTAGAATTCACTTAATTTCATACTGTAGTGACTTTTAGCATTTTCGTCCATACTTCTGTCAAAAACCACGCAAAATAAATCAACAGTTTTCTTTAAAGATTCACCTCTACTCTGCAATTACACTATTATTGTGTCACAAATAACATTGACGGTCTCAACAACGATCTTCTCTTTACCTTTTAAATTGATTTCATTGTCTCTAGTTTCATCGAAAAATAACTTCCTGCTTTCTTTATGCTTCTCATCAGATATATCTGAGGAACCTATATTCTGTTAATGTTACTGCCTCTGCTTTCACTGAGCTATAGTCATTTCGAACTTCCATGACAAAACTTTGAACTGAGGTTAACAATTGTGCAGCATTCAATAAATTTGTATCAACCTTTTGCAGCAATTTGCTGATGGCATTAATTCTTTGAAGTAAATGGTTCCACAAAAGAATAAAAACAGCAATATCATATTTCTCAAACTTTTCTGCCAAGGATTTTGCTTCACTTTTCACACGTAGTTTTTCAGAATTTGATGTGGCTATGTCTAATAAGGTTTTCTTTATATCATCATAGCTCATTTTCAAAGCCAAAACAGCATCTGCACGAGCAGACCACCTGGTGTTACAAATTCTTTTGACTGTCAAATGCTTTTCATTTGCCTGCTCCAAGCGTGATTGTAGCATACTCCACCGATGTGTGGAAACCAAAAAAAACACGTACACGTTTTGAACGAAGTCAAAAAAATGTGTAGCTCGTTCACAAGATTTGGCTGCCACATTGCAGATTAAATTTAAGGAATGCCTGAAACATGGTATGAATAAAGCAGAAGGGCTTGCGTTGTTCAGTCTTGTCTGTGGATCTGAATATTTTCCATATTTGCGGCATTATCAAAACTCTGCCCACGACAATTTTTGATGTCCAAACCTAAATTTGCAATGATTTCCAAAAAGTTGTCTCTAGACATTCAGAAGTGTGGGATTTTAGCAGAACAAAACAAAGAAATTGCTCTGCAACTTCACTATTGCTGCTCACATATCTTAAAATTAATGTTAATTGGTCTACATGACTCACATCTGGTGTTGAATCAACTATTATGGAATAGTACTTGGCATCCTTTACTTCATCAGTCAATTGGTTTCTGAGCTGCTCTGCCATTATAGTGATGAATTCATTGTAGGTTTGGTGTGTTAAAAAGTTGTTCTTCCCTAAGCCACAAGACTGATAATTTTTCAAATGTACTTTGAGAAAATTGTTAAATTCACTAAGATATTCAAGGCAGGTTAAAAAATTACCTTTTCGATTTGATAATGACGACTCATCGTGTCCTCTTAAAAGTAATCCCAGAAAAGATAACAGTTTTACCGTGGCAACAACGTATCTCAGCACTTTCCTCTAATAAGAGCACTCCTTTTCAAACTAAGCCGATAACACAATCAATTCTTCCAGATAATTTACACCTTTGAACGAATTTACACATAGCATTAATATGAGCTTTGGAAGTTTCATGATCAGCAATATCTCTTGCAATGTTTCTCCAATTAGAGGGCCCATCGAAGAATGTTTGTTTTCCTTTACTATGGTCAGGGAACAATTTGCAAACATAACTGTAGACTGCTTTAGTGATTTCTGAAAAAATCAACCAAATTCTCATTTCTATCATCCCATTTTTCTTCATCTCAGAAAATGGAACTCATGAAAACCTCTAAATTGCTTTTGTCCTCCAACCTCATACACTTCTCTCAAATTTTCCATATTACCTACGTTTTTCAGTTTATTTACTAAGAAATATTCTATCATATCCAATGAAACAGATTTTGGCCATAATACAATGTCTTCTGGGTAGGTTTCTTCCCTCACTTCAACAAAATTACCAATATTTTGTAGTTCCATTGTCACTTCAGAGTCCACTTGTTCAACTTTTGCAGTAGTTGTGGTATTCCCACAACTCGGCAAGTAATCAGATAATTCAGATGTTTCTTTGCCCATGCTTTTTGATGAATGTCCACTATTCAATATTTCAAGCTTTTTAAAATAAGATGACAAACTGTCTTTTTGCTTAGCTTCGTCTTCTTGCCTTGCCTTCATTTTTTTGCGTTTTTGACTGCCAGACTCATAGTGTCGCTTCATTATTGCTAAAAAACTAACCTTGATTTTAGGCAGATTAAAAATGTCTGAAAGAGCAGGGGCATAGCCACGGGTGAGCCTGGGTGGGCCACAGACCATCCAGTTAGGTTTAATGCAGTTAATCCTGCATTTTTAATCAGGCTCTGTAAAAACAGGATTTTGAATCATTACATACTAGTGACAAATCACGGGCATTGTTGCAAAGTGTGGGAGAGGGGACTATTAGCCCCTTACCGGAACTTAATGGGTCTTTTTGGTTGGCCATTTCTTGAGGAAGCAGGACCCTGGAACGGACAACCCCCCGGGCCAGTGGGGAGAGGCCAATGTGCCAGGTCAGCCTGATTGACAGGGTAGACAGGCCAGTGAGGAAGCCAGGATGGTGAGCCCTCTCCCCCATATGAGCTGGAGCTGCCTGTTTATGCCTGGGCAGAGAGCTGGGCCAAGCTAAGGACAAAGCAGCCAGTGGCTGGGAGGCCAGAGAAGCCAGCCCAGGGAGCTGAGTTGAGCAGAGTGGGGCTGGGGATAGAGCCGTCTGGAGCTGATTGCAGGAGGCCAGAGAAGCAGCCCAGGGAGCTGAGCTGACCCACAGCAGAAGGGCCCGAGGAGTGTCCCAGAGAGCTGAGCAGAGCCGAGCCCAGCCACTCTGAATCAGGGTGGGGCTATGGCTGGAGCCCTCTGGAGCCCGGGCGGTGAGCAGCTGGGGAAAGCAAGGAGGACCCTGAGCAGGGCCCAGTGCAGGGGGACATCACCAGCCAAGAGGCCTCGCAGACCAGACTGGGAGGGGGATCACGACTCCAATAGGGGGGCTGACACTGGGGAGAAGGGCCCTGTCCCCTAGAGCCTCGGGGAGTGCGGCCACCGCCAGAGCAAGTGTCTGACTCTCTGCATCCCTGCGGCGCAGCCAAGGCCTGGGCAGATGGCCTGCAACGTGAGATGAACATCCTCACACCCCAGAGACACTGTGTGTGGTGCCCCCGGGCCAGAGGGCGGCACTGGGCAGGGCCGGATTAACTCTCCTGTGGGCCTGGGGCTATTAGATTTTGTGGGGCCCCCACTCCACACTTGACAAACGGGGGTCTAAAATGCCATCACCCTCCCCCCTGAATTGTGTCTCTCCCCCACCCCCCTCCCTGGCACTGCCCCGTTCACACAGCAGTTCAGTGTCCCCATGCTCTGCCCTCCCTCCGCCACTCCCCTGGGCTGCCCCCTCCACAGGAGCCCCATGTCCGCCCCCTGCTCAGGTCACAGGGGATCCCTCGGGCTTTCCCCGGTGCTGTTGTGTTGTCACTGCCCTGCAGAGCTGTTCCATCCATGCCTGCCCTGCGTTACCAGTGCTCCAGGCAGGCCCTGGCCAGCGCGTCCCGTGCGCAGCCAGCAGGGACTGGCAGTAGCTGCTCAGCAGCCCAGGCAGGTGCCAGGCCAGGCACCACAGGGCTGCTCCTGCCCAGGGGCTCAGCCCCGAGCTGGACGAGTGGCTGCAGCTGCCCACTGCAGGTCCAGGCAAGGAAGGTTCCGTAACCGGCTGCCCCGCACGCCACGAGTGGGATCGGTAGCCAGAGTCGTCCCGAGGGAGGTGCAGGGCCCAGGGGCAAATCCACTAGGCTTGCGCTCTTGGAGATGTGAAGCGCGGGGCCCAGTGGCACCCGGGGGGCCACTACTTACATTTGTGCCCTCTCCCTGTTGGCGGCAGCGCCCTGCGGGGGCGGGAGGGTTCTGCGGCCCATTTCCCGCTCTCCCTCACTCTGCCTCCCCACCACTGTGGGGGAGGTGGGACCCCAGGGAGTGGGAGTGACAGGGGCAGATAGCCCTGAGCTCCTCGGCAGCTGGGGGCGGGTGTGACAGGCTTTGCCCCAGTGCCCTGCCTTTGCCTGGCCCCTGCATGGTTGGGGTCCCCGCAGCTCCCTCGCTGTGCCCAGCATGGGGGTGGAGGGGTCTGGAGGAGCTTGCTCCCTCGGCAGCAGGAGCTCTCGGCCACTGGCAGGCTGGGGTTGGTGTGGCTGCCTTAAAACCCAGCAGCCCCTGGCTGCCTGCATCAGTGGGAGGCAACTCCTCCTCCAAGGGCCTGGCCCATGCCCCCTCCAGGCCAGCACCCACTGTACCCCCCATACGTCACTAGTAGGGTGCCCTGAAAATTGTGGGGCCTGGAGCAGTCACCCCAATTCGCCCCCCCTCCCCCAGGGTGGCCTTGCTGCCGGTGGCCAGTGCCAGGCTCCCCTCTCTACCCACGGGTCCCCCCTTAGCCTGAGGCCCTGGGCTGCAGCCCCTAAAGCCCCTGCATTAATCTGGCCTTGGTGTTGGGTGTTTTCCTTTAACCTTTCTCCTCTTTTCTTATTTTTTTATTTGATTTTTGATTGCTGTTTGTTTAATAAATTGTATTGCTTTGAACTATATGGGTCAGGGAAGCGCCCAGTGCAGAGTTAGTACCCCGGAGTGGGGACACCCTAGCCCTTGCCCTAGGTGATTACAAGAAGATTGGGAGTTGAGCCCCCCAGGAATCTGGGGCCCAGCCTTGTCGGGGTTACAGGGACTCCGCCACACAGAAGAGCGGGAAGGGAGCCCTCAAGGTCAGGCAGGCCTCTGGGTAAAGGGAGTGGGAGCAAGGACTCAGATCCTTTTGCTAACCAATTCCACCGAGGTAGTATATGAGCCGGGATAATTCCCCACAATAGTGGGCCTATTCCCCCTCTTACACTTAGTTGCTGTTATGCTATTGCCGAGAGAGTGAAAAAATGGCGATGCAAATTCTTTGCTAGACTACTTCAAAAAACCATGTTTCACAGTTTGCAGAATAAGTTCGCACAATGCAGAAAGCCTGGACCGCTTCGCGACCTACAACACTTATTAAGTTCAGTCATTTGTCAGATTTCTCCTGAATTTTGGGGCCCCATCATTGGGGGCCCCGTGCCACCGCACTGTTTGTTTCATGGTAAATCCACCACTGGGTCAACTCCTAATACTGTTACAAAAAGATGTGATACAAAGAAATAAATCTGTGGCAAGGTTAACACATACGGTATGTATAACATTTTTAGTTTGATTTAAAAAACTGCCCTATTCTTTCATCCAAGTCAACTAAGAATAGTACACTACAATGGAAAAATGATTCTTCACAATACAAAGTCCTTCTAAAATATAAAAACAAGGAGCAACATATAGACTAGCTCAGTAACTTGATTCATAGCCTGAATTTCTGAGCTAAGTTAAGTGCTATTATTTACATTTGCTGATAATTCCTGCTCCTACAGCCCAATCAACCAAGAATGCACCTCTACCTACATTAATTACACAGATTGTATAAGACAGTTCTAGAATAGTATTCGTGAATCAATTGCTTTACTAGGCAACATCACTTTGTCATTACAAACATCTCAGTGAAACAAGCCATTAGTTCAAACCATATTCATCATAGTAGCATGAGACAGTGTACAGACTCATCACTCATTTCTCTCTTCTCTGTCGGCTGGTAAGTTTATGATCTCACTGGGCAGTCTTTAGTTCTCCTGTTTTTGTTACCATTTACTTTTCTTTTTAATCGTTCACAGCTTTGACATCCCTTTGACAACTTGTCTTTGATGGGACAGCCCAGAAGCTGATGCCGGATATTTTGAGGACGCAATTTACAAGCAGGATGTGGAGAATCATCAGGAAGGACAAAATGAGCAACACTGAAATAATCAAATGAGAGAACTACATATAGGTAGAAAATGTAACCTTAGAAAAGAGGGGGTGCTGGGAGGGACATACATGAAAAGAGACATGCCCAAAGGGTAATATAATCAACTGGCAAAGATCACATTAGAAGATCAAAACAGTGTGGAAGATATTCCGGCTGAAGAGTGATGATAGAGACTGCATGATCTGAAAAAGTGAAAGGATTAAACCTGTGGCATCTATGATCGGTATCATTATTACAAAAATGACTAGCCTTGAGTAGTTAGAACACTACGTGCCATCAAAAGCACTGAGTGAAATTCATGAGAGACAGATACACTCTGTTCCTGGTTAAAAATATGAGAGTTTTTTTTTTTTTTTTTTTTTTAAAGGGAAAAATTATCTCTGCCTACAGTTCTGGAGCCTTAAAATTCCAGCTGCTCTGCAGGAAGGGATGGTCTCTTTTACAGACACTCAGTATTATTCAGTGGAATTTACCCAGCATGGTAGAAGGAAATTTAAGGTTCCAAGATTGTACAGAGGAGCACTGCGAAATTCAAGGCCCCATGGCCCAGTGCTCCATCTCAGTCCATGTCACTTTGTATTCTGCTTTTATGGGACAGAGAATACAAAGTACAAAGGTGGAGATGTGTGTATCTGACAGAGGAGGGATGGTTTTCCAAGCCTAACACATAAAACAATATTAGACACAAAATATAGTCACAATTTGGAGAAATTGTACAGGTTAAGTACAAGGGAAAAGACATAATGAAAGGAGACAACTTTAATAATGTGATATATGTGCAGTATGAAACACTGCCACTAGTTGTACTTCAGTATTAGACTAATTAAACATTAATCATTCATTTTAGAACCAGAGTTATTTAAATGAATAGTCACCTATGTAGAAACAGGCCAGAAGTTTTCTCTGCACCGACAAGGAGTGGAGGGGCTCAAAGAACCAGGAAATGGGTGCCAGGGTCTTGAACCCCACAGAAGGAGTGGAGTAGTAGCTATGTATGTGTCATGCTCTTCATTCTGTCCAAAGCCCATGAACTATCTGCATGAACACTGTACGTTTACACCCCAGTGGGTTACGACAGACATATCCAGCAAGCACATGCGTTAAAGTCATTTCTAAGCTGAAATCCACATGAGAGTTAATGTCAGTCACTGTGGGCCAGATTTTGCCACCCTTACTTATGTTGAGCAGTACTGCTGAAATCAAAAGGGTAGAATGTAGCTTTACATGAGGGAGGCACCAGACCTATTAGTCATCTGCTTTCCTTCTTAAAATGGGGACCAACACCAATAGTTAATGAACTGTTGGACTAGAATGAATATTCTCCACCAAATCAGAGGAAGTTTCAGGGCCTCTGTCCTAGAGACGAGTCTCCTTTACTCAGACAGAGATGAGTGCAGCATGTTCTTTTTTCTCATGCAGTTTAATGTGTCTCAAGACAATGGAAATCAGAAAAGTCTGCAAAGATTTATGAATGGATTTCAGAAGGCTCATGGGATGCTGCCAATGATGAACTAGTTTGTAGACTGGGAAATAACAAGACTTTTTAAAACATGGGAATCCTTGGCTAGCTACATTAATGTAAAATAAACTATTATTTTCACTGTGCTCCCCATGAACCCAACCGTGCAATCAGATCTGTGAGGGTTGATCCTTGTGCCTGCTCAGACCCCATTTCAGGACTGGGGTCTATGCTTATAAAAATCAAAGTCCTGCTACATATAGCAGCAATTTCCAATACTCCTTTGCATACTTATTTCAATAAATAAATATTTTCTTTTTTTTAAATTGCTACCAGATACCAAATTTGTTTCACAGATATCTTGTCCTTCCTCTCCCCAACATTTGTTTGTTCTCTCATCATATTCCAACACTGTAAGCTCTTTGGGGTAGGGGCTATCTTTTTATTGTGTGTGTGTGTACCACAATTGGGCCCTGGTCTCTGATTGGAGCCCCTATGTGCTACTGCAAAACAAAAACAAAACTACCACCATTCTGGATTTAAATTCAGCCTATCAGCATATTGCAATAACCATTGTTCACATTCAAATCGTGTAATCCATGTTAATCATGTAACTCCAATCTAGTTTAGAAATATAATATTATTAAAACAAAACAGCTATGATTTTTTACTTTCTCTGAGGCAGTAATGTTGGACAAGGGAGAGTAAAGCCACTCTATGCAATGAAAAATCACCTGGAATGGCTGTCATTTAAATATAGAAGGTAAAATTCTGCAGTCAATACTCAGGCAAAATTCCTAATGAAGTCAATGGAACTTTTGTCTGAATAAGGACTGCAAAACTTGGCTAGTGGTGAGATGGCTAATACATATATTAATTTCATAATTTTAAAGACTTGAAACAGACTTTTAAAAAAAAAATCAAAAACCCAAAAACAAAAAAGGGTTACATTTCTGATCTTTTTATCTTAACACAATGCACTAAAATCTTATTTAGAAGACGATTTTTCCTTTGAGACTTTTTCCCAGTTTATAACAAGACATAGTAACATTCACTACTGCTTCAGTCACTAGTCACGCTATTTTATTGTACATCATTTACTGGGTCACAATGATCATATCCTTCTTTTGACCCCAAACCTTGGACAATCCCACAGACTGTTAAAATACTTACAGTAAAAGCATCCATTTAATCTTGCTACTAGAGCAAAACAGTGCACTCTATCAGGAATGAAAAACTGGTTCACTGAGACTGACTGAGGCTCACTTGACATAGGAATGAACCCACTGAGTATGGAAGGTAAAGACAAAGGGTGTTAAAATAGGAGTGAAATGTTGCAAGGAGCGTTTCCCCTTAATGAATTACTGGGAGATTTGTTGCAGGCCAGCCGGGGTAAGTCTTTCAGCATGTGTATCCAGAAGTGTCATGGACTTGCTGCACTATATCGTTGCTGCCCTTTCCATGAACTGGGCAGTTTCCTTTCACCAGTTTATTTTCACTTCTATTCTGGCAGCTGTCTACAGCAGTAGACATTTATCTTAAATAATTTGCTACTTGTTTGAGAATTCATGCCAGTGGAAAAAAAAGGGGGGGAAAATAGCCATTCTTGGTGCACCATGTCATAACAAACTAAAAAGAAAATTCAATAAGGATAGAAGAGATTTTCCACAGGTTTTTTCTCCACCCACCAAGCCAGGCAAATATAATTTCAGATTGGATCTGATATATACAGGTACCTCATTTTTATAAGAAAATGAGGCAGAATTTGATAGGTTTTTCTTTGCAGTGATTTTAATCAGTGATATTTAGGCACATAAAAATGGGACGTTGTTTACTTTCACCTAAACTTTGCAAAGGCATTTTGGCTTTTTGCAGAAAGAAACAATCCGTGATTAGTATCTTTTTAATCATCCTATTATTTCATACAATAATGAGGCATAGTCTATGATTCATAGGTGTATATTGTTACATTCAGCAATCATTTTTGAGATCAGACACATATTGGAACACAAATATAGGACAACAGAAATAAAAAAGATAAGAGGAAAGTTTAATTGAGATATTTTTGTTGCATTATCTGGTATAATGCCTTCATTTCAGTAGTGTGAAAAATTATATCTGCATTATGGAACTTATATAGTTTGTAAAATGCTTTGGGAGGAAAGATGCAATGTCACTGGCAGGTGTTACTATTTTATTTTACAATGATTTCAGTGATTCAAAGCATTGCTGAAGCACTAAAAAGACAAAGGTAAATATTTCCATTTCCCACTGGCCAAAATTACTGAACCCTGGCACGAGTTCGTTGATCCTTTGCTGGCCTTGTTAGGTCTTTAATAAAAGAGTAGAAAGTTACCAAACAGGAGCAAAAGCAGAATGGGAAGGAGTGAAAGTAGAATTGAGTTCATGTACTAGACATGAAACCCAAGGGAGCAACGGGTACTCCAAGCACTGGTTGTTACGAATGATTTGATGGAAGACTGGTTGAAACACTCCCCTGGACTTTTATACAAATTCTGTGAAGTTAAACGTTCATTGCAGCAGGTGAAATCAGACGAGTCTCACTGACTCTCATCTCCTATAGTGTGAATGCATTTGTTTACACTGATTTGCATATTGTAGTCCCACAATTAAATGAGCACATGGAAATAATTCAATAATTAGAACAGTTCATCTTTCCAGATTAAAAACTAGCACGAAAACTAACTGTGCTACAGCTGCACAGCTAACACTTAGTGCTTAAATTACACATGCTCTACATTTACAAAATACACATTATTCCTATTCCACTACCTCAGAACGAAAATGACTAATCGTTTTAAATTAAGGGGGAAAAATCATAAAACGGATTGGAAAACAAAAATTTTCTTTTTGCCCTAAAGTTTGGTCAACTGCTACTGACATTCTCCAGACTAGACGAGCAAACTACAACATTCAATGTGATGTTCTCCAAGCCAATCATTCAAACTGATAATATTAAAACAAGGGACCTAGAGGAACATTTGTGGAGTTGGGCCACAAATGTCGAAGCTCAGATAAGAGTTATGCATATCATCGGAATGTGCTGTACTAGTTATGCTGCCAAGGTAAAATTTTCAAGAACGCCTATGTCTCATTTTCAAAAGCACCTAAATCAGAAGTTTTTGAAAATGTTACTCTCAATGTTTAAACCTAAATTGTGGAGAGCAGATTATTGATCCTCCCTCTGTACTTCACATCCCAGAGCAGGTAGGAAGCAAGGCAGGTGTGGACATGATGATGGGCAGTTGGTATTAGTGATGGAGCAAAACCAGAACCTCAAATCCAAGGTTCTGATCCAGCAAAGCACTTAAGCGTGTATTTAATGTTAAACATATGAGTCATCCCACTGAAGTCAGCTACCAACCCCACCCACAGCTTTGATTTCAGGTCAGAATCAAAGACAGAAGGAGATTATTTCCCAGTTCTAATTCGGATGCAGATAAAATTTCATGAGAACTAGAGTTTTCATGATGCTTCAGCTTTAAAGTGTGGAAATTTTACAGCAACAGTTAATCTTGAGATGATTCCCCTATTTTAGGCCAAAATCTTACAAACTTCTGGTGTCATCTAATCTGAATTTTAGCTTCAATTTAGCCTTGAACCTGGATCTTATCTAAACATATCCTACATCTAAACACTGCCTCTTTGGTCCATCTCTACATAGAAAAAAGAGGAGGATTAGACCAACTATGTTCCATACCTTAACGCTCTTGCTTAGCTAAAAACATCCATGTTAAAGATACTAGAGTGGTGCTTGGAGGCTGCTATTCATATTCAGTTTGGATTTTGAAAAATATTTTCTAATAGATGGCTCCCATTAACTCAGAAGCTATGCAAGGTGTCGCTTACAAAAACGTTACGTCTTGGGCATCCAGTAACTGGCTGGCATGTAATCAAAACTCTAGAAGTTTTGTTTCCACAGAACTTTAGGAAATGTCTGCCTCTCCCAACATCATTCACTTCCCTCCCCCACTAAAAACAGCCATTAAACTTTTCACTATCCTTTATCTTTTTCTACTTGAAGCAAATGCACGTTCGGCTTGCAGGTTCTGGCCTTGATGATCTGGGTTTGGATGGGAATCAATAAAAATTATTTGGATTAAAGTAGTTCCTAGCAACCACAATCAAGGATCAGGTCTCTTTGTGCTAGGTGCTGTACAAATATGTAGTAAATCAAACAATCATTGTCACAGAGAGTTTTCTCTTATTTGTTTTTTACTAGGAAGTTCAGGGAACTCTGGAGCACTAGTTAGGTCTTTAACTCATTTCTAAGGCCTTTGGGGACCCATTAAAGGTTTTAAATATAATTTTGTGGAAATCATTTTGTTAAAGGGTAAAGCTAACAGTCACCAAAATGGCTGCTATGGCAGTGCAATAATTAATATACATTGGGGCAGTATATTATTCAGACCGTAGGTTTATTCTGAGTTTTAAAAAATGCTTTCAAATATATAAAACCAATAATTATTGATAACATTACCCAGTAATAGATTCATCACTTGATGACAATATATCTTAATAAAGTGGAAAGGGATGGAGTTAAATGATCATTTTACTCTAAATTCCAGATAACTGCATTTCAGGGATATAAATTCACGCATTTAACATTGCATTCCACATGTTTTTGGCTCTATACACTTTACCCAAATGAAAGGTAACTGGATAATCTGAAATAGCAGTTCTTAATTATGCAACTGATAAGCTTTTCAACTTTTTAACAGGAGTATTTAAACAAAAAACCAAACATATAGAACTGACAAAAATAAATCATATACTTGGGCAGCAACTACCAGTATGTGTCATTACTAAGTGATAAGCTACTGTTACAAAGCAAAACACACAAGACAACATAGTGAATATATATAAAGTAATATTTCCAGAAGCTAATCAAGTGCACCATACTTATTCATAGACATGAGGCCACCTCGAATGAAAACTGAAATCTCTCCATCATTGCCGTGTGCCATATTTAATGGGTGCAATCTCTCTCTCCTTGGCTCCCAGAAAAAAAAATTCATGGTATGCTCACAGTTTGAATACTGCATGCGATTCTGGTTGCCCCATCTCAAGAAGATATATTAGAATTGAAAAAGGTACAGAGAAGGGTATGGAACAGCTTCCGTATTACAGAGATTAAAAAGACTTTGACTATTCAGCTTAGAAAAGAGATGATTGAGGGGGAATATGATAGTGGTCTATAAAATCACGAATGGTGTGAAGAAAGTAAATAAGGAAGCATTATTTACCCCTTCACATTACACAAGAACCAGCGATCACCCAATGAAATTAATAGGCAGCAGGTTTAAAACAAACATAAGCAAGGACTTCACGTAATGCACAAGCAACCAGTGGAACTCATTGCCAGGGGATGTTGTGAAGGTCAAAAGTATAACTGGGTTTAAAAAAGAAGTAGATACATTCATGGAGAATAGGTCCATCGATGGCTTTTAGCCACGGTGGTCAGGGATGTAACCACATGCTCCGGGTGTCCCTAAACCTCTGACTGCTAGAGGCTGGGACTGGTTGAAAGGGGATGGATCAGTTGAAATTGCCCTGGTCTGTTCATTCCCTCTGAAGCATCTGGCACTATCCAGTGTCGAAGCACAGGATACTGAGCTAGATGGACCATTTTGGGCTGACCCAGCAAGGCCAGTCTTGTGTTCTAAAAATAACCAGCAGGCAAGAGTAGCACAGAGCTGACTCCCTCTCCTGTCACAGCCCCTCCACATTTAGCATTTGCTAACTTTTTCAGCTGTTGAAATCTGTTTGTGTTAGCTTGTATTTAAATGTCATTCACATAGTGTTGATAAGCAAAGCACCTCAAAACTCGATCATGAAATGTAAGAAGCCACCATAATAAATAGGATGCCACAACTTATTAAGCAGCAATTCAAAAATACATTATTTGGATTGAAACCCCTGAAAATTGGCTGAACTTCCATGTTAAACTTCAGTTAAAACAACGGCCACCTAGAAAGGACAATCTAAATTGTATAGTCTCAAAGGTTAACTCTTCTGAGATGAATAAAGAGCACTGTGGAACATATATCTTCAAGAGTGCTTTTGAATAGATGGTGCCTGCCAGTTCAACACTTTAAAGGTCAGCAACAGAATTTTACTTTGAACATGGTATTCCACAGATGATCTGTTTAGCCAGACCAAAAGTGGTGTGACATGGTCACACTTATGTGCTTTCAAAACTAGAGGAGTATCTGCATTTTAAATAACCTGCAAAGGACCAGATAATGTTCCATCAGGAAGTCCTATTAGCATTGCGACACATAAAGGCCAAAGTGAGGAGAATTTTGTCAATATTGTTGTAGACATAAAAATAAATTGACCCTACTGACATGTGAGGTGACCAAAAAAAGGCTGTTACCAAGGAACTTGCATTTTGTGCAAGAGAAAATAGGAAATAAAAGGAAACTTGAATATCTAGCAAAATTTGTGGAGACAGTTTCTATGGGTCAGATTCTGCTCTCTTCCATCTGAATTCAGCCCTATCACTCTCCTGGTAAGATGACACATTGTTCTTTGCAAAGAAAACATACTATGGTCACGTTTATTTTAGGCAGAGCTGGTAGTGACACCTTGAGTTGAGGTTGTTGCTGAAAACAGGGTCTTATAATGGGAAATGCTAAACTGTGTGTTATATGCAGACAGTATGAATCAAAGATGGAGCGGAGACTTTAAATCTCAGGGGGGTGTGCACAAGAGGGGAGAGGGGGGCAAGCAGGGGCATAGACATCCCTCCCCAGTAATCGGCAGGGAGTGCACAAAGCTCCTGTGGCCCCCAACAGGGGCACAGAACATGTCGTCCCCCCCACAAAACCACTGAAATTCAAATTCCTGCGCCTGCCTACAAGTCTCAGAATCCAAAAGCAATATATCCAAATTAAATGAAACAGCATCAAAACTACACTATGTGACAACAATATGAGTCTATCCTCTCCCACAGAAGCCAAAACATCCATGAAAGGTTTGGCTCTACTGCATTCATCACTTCTGGATTTCTTTCCCATCATGTTTTCCCTCCCATAACAGAACCTGTGCAAACAGATTGTGATACCCCCATTGACTGAGCAGGCGAGAGAGACAAAGCCAAAAACCAAAAAGCTGTTACATGGTTTATTTACTTAGAAAAACATGTTTTCCCTGTAATCTGAGCAAGGCTGGATAACTACATGCTGGGAATAAAGAACTCAAACTCTGTGTTTTTAATTTTTTGAACAGAGTTAAACCTTTGAAAGATGCTGTATGGTCTAGTCACAGTTGGAGGAAAGGAATAGGAGCCATTGGGACCCTGGGTTCTAGTACAAATTCACAGGACTGACTTGCGGTCTGATTTTGGCCAAGTCCCTTGACCTGCTTGTGCCTCAATCAGTCCAGCTGGAAAACTGGGTATGAAATCAGGAACCATTCCTGACAACTAGATTATGCATCTAAAAGGAGCTCCTTGATAAATCAAATACCACACAAATGTGTTTTCTATATGGGAGTTGCCTTCTTACAGTTGTCTGACCTGGAACAGAATTTAAAAGTCTGCGACTTGTAATGTTCTGATGCAAGTGGTGAGGGAAAGAAGGAAGATATGAGATAAGCCAGGAGGCAAAATGTGGAGAGAAATAAATGAATACAGTCAGTATCTGGTGGTAGCACAGGTGAACAAAGAAGTTAGGAAGTAAGGGAGAGTGGGTCTCAGTTGGGAGAGGTCACTTACACAACCCTTCTGGTGGAAGGGTGAGCAGATATTTCCAAGTAAAAATTACAGATGAAAGAACCTCAAAAGGTTTGGCTAGGTTAGATTAGATTAGGTTAGAAAAGCCCACCAACAGCCGGGATGCATCCATCCTCCTTCTCAACCCAATCATCTAGGTAAATCTCACTCAGTCAATTCCCTGCCCTTGCAGGGGCCTCGGGCATTGGTGCACCTCAGTTCCTCCTATTTTATGTCTGTGGAATACAATAGCTTAGTGTCCTGTGTGTGGGCAGCCATGCTTTGGTCTCAGTTCAGTTGCTGGGTTTGGTGTGCAGGTGGCTGGGTGGTGCTGATGGCTTGTGATAGTATGGAAAGTCAGACTAGATGATCTGCTGGTCCCTTCTGCCCTTAAACTCTAGGATTCCATGAACCAGATTCTTCTCCAATTCTTGACCCCCCTTCTTCCCATCCTACTTGCCTTCATCCAAGTATAATCATCTCTGTTTTCCCCACACGTCTTTCCTCCCCAATATCTGGCTCCTTTTCTCGAAACTTCCATAGGCTAGCCCAAGCTGTAATGATATTTGCATAAGGATGCACACTGGGGTCTCACTAAGGGCCCTGTTTTACAAGGTTCTGTGAAAACCCTCAACTCCAGGGAAGCCAACAAGAGTTAAGGGCGTTCAGTACCTCTCAGAAGGCACTCAGCACCTCACAGAGTCAGAGCCTGCGTCTGGTACAGTCTCTGCTAGGTCCAAGCAAGTGGGTTCTCTTCAGCAAGTAATGACAATGAGCCAGATTCTGGCCCTCACTATAGCTCCTTTATGCTGCTCAGATACCTTAAAGGAGTTAGAATGACTCCCTGGTGAATTCCACCAGCATATGGCTGATGTAGGCAGTCCTATGCCACCTTCCTGCACAGCCCTCTGTGCAGGGGCAAGGAAGTGTGTGTTGAGGGCAAGACTGGGAGTGGTAGGAGCACTCTCTACTCCAGCTATCGTGGACTACAGAGGAGCCCATAAGCAACCATGCAAGACTGCTCCAAATTATGTCAGATACACAGATTAAGGAGGTACAAAAGGTGACTATAGCCACCTTTGGTCCCCCACCTCCCTCGGGCACTGCCATCTGCATCTTTGGCACATCAAATAAAGAATAAGTCATTCCCTAAAGATGTGGTGCCTTTAATACAGACAGCCCCTATATTACAGTGTTGCTGAAGTAGCACTGGGATTTTTAAATGATATTTAAGTAATGCTAAAGCAGCACCAAATCTGAGGAGGCAAGGGAAGGTTGCTAGCAAAAATACCTGAATTTAGAGAAAATCAATACCTTCTGTGAGTACATAGTCCCTAAATAGTAACAGCAACAGAAACAAAGCAAGGTGTTATCTATGTGACTTAGGGAGAAGTGGGGATAATTCATAAAGCTGGTTTTTGGTGGTGTTTTTTGTAAGAGCATCATCCAGATTCACCAGCTTCATGAGAAAAACAACCGGCAAAAAAGGGCAGAAGCAAATGAGGTAAAACATGGACTGAACAAGAAGTCAGTGACAGTAGGAAAATGAACTATGTGGAACAGTGAGTATCTGAGGGACATCTATCCACAGACTTCCCAGTGAGTAATTTAAAGAAGGGGAAGACATTTCCTTGGACAGACATTATAGAGCCAAAATAAATTGAGGAACAAGAATAGAGCTATCCAAGTTATGATTGAAACATAACATTGAAAAAGGGAGAACACTAATGCAATTGACCAGAAGAGCAGCTGTGAGAGAACTAGCAGAGCTTATTCAAATCATTAAAAAGCAAACACAAGTAAAACTTGAATGTTAAGAATTTGTATCCAAATCCCATTGCTTAACTGGCAACAAGGTAGCTGTTCTGTTTTTTAAAAGAAAAATATCCTTAGCAATACATCCGACCAACAACAGTAAAACATATTCATGGACAAGATTAACATTGGTCTAAATAAGTTACTTTTTATATGATTCTAAATAAAATCTTTGAAAGAAAATTCAAGTTAAAAACCAGGTAAGTCTGAGATCTGCGTTTAAAGGTTAACACTGAAGAAAATTCACCCATCAAATGTCATTTGATCTTCATTATAAACATCCCGATATGAAGCATTTTCAACAAAATTCATATTCCCAACCTCTACAGTAAGATCCTCAGGGTATTTTACTGAAACAAAGTATTACTATAAGCAAGTGAATACTGGGAGAAGATGTGCATCTAATAAGGGGGTATGTCAAAATTTCCAGTGGAACTTGGACTCCCATGAAATATATCTCTATCAGCTACAGTGGATAGCACCCACTGACAAAGTGAAACATGCAAATGCACACAAACACTGTTAGCAATACATTTCTTATCAGGAACAACTGTTAAATAAAACTGGCTGTGATGGAAGTCTACCCTAGTGGGTTCTTGGACAGTGCCACTTACATTACAGAGATAAAGCCCCAGAGTTTTTACCTTAGGAGAAACAGCTCCCTGGGGTTGGTTTGAATCAAGGAGAAGACAGCAATTCTGTAGGAAGCCATCTTGGAATCAAGTAAATGAGGCTGTGAGTGTCACTGATTTATAACCTCACAAAGCGCCACCTGGTGGCAGAAATGAAGCACTGCAATTTCCGAGGAACCTGTGGAAACAAAAATACTGTTTGTTCATTGTTACTTTCGCACCCTGTCATTTGCCTGTAGTTTTTCATTTTAATATGGGTAGTTGGTAGTTCCTGATTTCCCGCTGGCCAGAGGAAGCTAAAGTGGTAGGTTATTGTAATGGCTAAAAACAAAAACACATTTAAGAAAGAAAGTAAATAACTAAACTATGAGGCAAAAACAGCGCAGAAAGGAGGGCAGGAGGCAGCTAGTTGGCTGAAGCAAAAGCGTGGTGGAGCTGAAAGCTTACACAAGATACAGTAGTTAGGTTCAGGACTCAGTTCAATCTAATGCGCTGCTCCTCAAACAAAGATAGATCTACTGAAGAAAATTTGGTCCTTAGTAGTCATTAATTTAGATGCTGCAACGTGAATTTATTCAAAATGATTCTATTTAATTTGCTATGGAATTTTAAATTTAAAACATATGATTTTTCCTTCTTGCCCTTGCTGCACTGAAGGCTACAGCCTACTGCTCCCTTGCTACATCCCTAGTGTGGCACAATAACCAGCAAATAGGCAGTTCAGTTTCAGACTTCTGTGTGAGAGGAAATAAAGGTAGTTTGCTATATGTGCACAAAGCCAGTGTCAGCAAATTCTGTAGGATGGGAAGAAGGTCAGGGCTTAGCGGCTCTATAATACCTTCAGAAATGTGAATGTAAAAACCATGCCTTATCCCTAATGCAAATGTCTTCATTGCAGCCCTTTCCTAATAATGCTCTGTATTATACTGGTCAAATTAACTTCAAATATCTATAGGGAGGTTTATTCTATTGTCTATACATGTCCATGAAATTAATCCCCACTTATCTATATACATATCGCTATATCCCTCTATTGTCCAGAATATACCATATTGATTTTAGCAGCAACAGGATTATTGTCTTCTCCTGCCTCACACAATTAATCTGCTGTAAGTGGCCCTCCCTTTGCTAGGAATTTATGAATTGCCAGTCTGCGTCAGAAGCAAGGGCTATCAGTTCAGTACCTGTCGTGGACAGTGGCTAGAACCAGATATTAGAGAGAAAAGGTGGGTGGGGTCATATGTTTTATTGGACCAACTTCTGTCGGTGAGAGAGACATGGGACTGACATGGCTATGACTAGAACCAGATATGCAGAGGAAGAACCCCAGTAGGCAGCTGTGGGGTAATCTGTCTCCAAAATTAGGTCGCATCCTGATGTCTCAGAAATTGGGTTAAGACATGAGGCATGAGATTTAATTACCTTTCCAACATTAATATTAGAATTAACTATTGTAACTAAATAATCTTTTCACCCTTTTTTCCCTTGTGTTTATCATCATTCTACTTACAGTCACCCTTTCAAACCATGCTGCATGAGCAAAGTGCCTTAGTATTTAACCACAGCTGTTTGGCAGTAATGCAACTTAAAAGGCAAACACTTGGCAGGTGTCATCCAGTGCAGTGTTTCCCAAGCTTTTCTCTGCTGTGGGACACCTTAATTATTTTGAGGCAGACCACCATATAGTCACCAAATGAATTCATGAATATTCATGAGCCAATTCAGAACTCTTCAAGTAGTTTTTCAAAAAATTCCACATCACATCTGCTCAGGCCTGACGGCAAACACTGATCTAGTGGGAAAATATCCCAGTGCTGGTTTGAATTTCCCTGATAGTTCCACTGGCTCTATGAAGAAACAGAAATGATCACTATTGTTAGTTTTTACACAAGCTGGCACGGCCCTGCCACTGCTTGGCTTCATTGCTTCTTGGTAGGATGTGATTTATCTTGTTCACTGCTGGCTTTTGGAAGCACTCTCTGTTTCTAGTAGTACTCTATTATTCAAACTCCTCAATGGTCAGAAGACCATGACATTACTTGCTCTCCAGCTATTCTAGAGACTGTAGTCCATGCTCTTTCTTTGGTAGGCATCCATAGCTCTTTTTCAAATTCACTCAGGTTTTGATTCTCTGTCAGTCTCCAGATTATTTAATTAATTGATTGATTTTATTTTCAACAAGAAGAGAGAATGGGGAACCTTTCCTTTAAGTTAACAACTGCATTTTACAAGCAGAAAAACCTAACAGCCTCTGTGGCTATGTAAATAAAGGCTGTTAAATTAGTAACATTAAATTAGTAATGGGTGAATGAGTTTGGAAAAGTATGCACATTTTCCACCCTTCCCCCTCCAAAAAATTGTTTTTGAACATTTTTATTTCAAATCTAAATGGATCCTTTCTGTGAGATCAGAACTAGTTTTCATTTTTTGTTCTTACACCCGTAGACAGTAGAGCCAAAAAGGTCAAAATACTATTGGAAAGGGTGTTCTCTGGTTATGTCCAGTAACATAAAATACCATTAATCTCATAAGGAAGCTTCTGCTTGCATGGTTTCCTGGCAAAGTTTGCAGACTCAAGAGCTTTGTGTACATTTGCAGCCTTTCAGGCACCTATCCATGGGACAGGCAATGGGCTTTTGTGCCTGATACATTCTCAGCACTAGTGAATACATATAATAACAATAATATGATGGAAAAACCTATTTCTTTTGTTATTCTAATATTCATATAAAATGTAAGGAACACTATGTGCTAGCAAATAAAAACATTTCTCCCAAGAACTGTCTCTGTACATGGGAAACAGATTAATCTAACCATTCCAGTGAAGAGGTAGGCAGAGGGAAAAAATGAGTTATCCCTGATGTAATTTTATTGACTGCAATAGTATAAGAGATAAATTTGGCCTGTTATATGAACTTGTAATATATGTGTTGGAGGCCTCCTATACATACTTCTGTGAAGCTTAGTTACACTAAGAGAGTTCTTGGTCACCCAGTTCCTTGAGAGGACTAAGACATGTCATGGGAAGTAGGGGGGGGAGGGATTTAATAAAGTAAGGGCCTCTAGGTAGAAGTTCATTCTCTTGCAGAAGCACACAATGGGCTTTTGTCTCTCTCTTCCCACAACATCTTTGACCCTCAGAGAAATATACATGTTACTGCAGAAAGCAATTAATGCATCCAAATTTCATTTTGTTTATCAACGTTTCAATTGTCTTATTAAACATTCAAACTTTACTACATCTGATGTGTAGCAGCTACCCATCATCTGTTTAGTAGAATTTCACTTTAATACTGAATCACACTGAAAAGTTTTCACCTACTGGTAGATACCACAGTAGATTAAGCAGACCATGAACACATATATTATGCAGGAGATGTTTCATAAGGAAAAACATCCTACTCTCCCAGTCTTCTACTGAACGTGAAAACCAAAAACAAACAACCAAAAACCACCATATTAAGTGAACGTTGTTAGTGCTCCAACCTGGTTTCAACAAAATAATCCCGTGGTGTGGATGGGGAATAACTATTAGTTTAAACCAGTTTTTCTAACTGCTCCCTTGGTCACACCCCCAGGAGGGAGAGAGAAGCAATGTCCTAGGGACACATCCCCCTAGTCAAGTGGAAGGAGAAAGAAATAACCTCTCCTTCCTGACTCTCCTTCTGCAATACCAACCCCGAGGCCAAGGGCACTGCATAGTCACCTCTAGCAGATGTTCAGAATCTCTGTGTTGGACTCCAGGCAAAAGCTGAATGTGCAGTCCTCAGACAGAGTTTAATCATAACATGGGATTTTGGCCCTGTCTATACAAGGTGAAACAGCATTACAAGAAACCATTGCTTGATACATCTTCAGCTTGCAACACTTGTTCAACACCTCAGTGAGATTCTGTGCTGTGTCTCTAAGAGGATCAACAGAGAACTCACAGCCCAGGAGAAGTGTGTGTATGTGTGTTGGGGTGAGGGTGGGGCTGCTTTGTAGCTCTCAGCATAATTTAGACAGCCCGGGGACCTGTCTAAATTACAGGAGGCTGCCTGGAATCTTTGTGGCCTTGTGGCTCTACCTCTGCCAGCAACCCCACCTCAAACATCTCCCGTATTCCAGGATTTGCCAGGGGGTCCGCAGGAGACAACTGCCCTCAGCCAGATAGAGCTTTTAGCACCACTTTGTGCTGTTCTGGCCCACACACATTGGCTGTAAGTGAACCATCATGCCTTGGAACAGGTCTTTAGCGCAGGTATTTCTGGCTGAACCAGTGCAGTGTACAATGGTTTCTACCCAGGGCTGGCAGAAAGCCACGAGCATGAGTTGTACTCTACAAGTTCAACGTCTTCTCCCAGATCCATAATCCCACAGTATAGTGCGTTGCATTTAGAAGTTAGCAGAAAGCTCCTGCTTGCAGTAACAGAACTGGGCATCAAGAGTTGTGTCTTTCAGGAGTTCTGGAATTAAAAAAAAAAGTTGTAAATGGTGCTGTGGGTGGAGGTACCACAAGAGCCCTGTCCTACACAGCAAGACTATGGAGATATAAAACAGCAGACAAGCCATGCAACAACTCATTACATGTAATGAGTATTTCTTCACTAAGCCTTTGAGAGACTCCTCTTGAAAAAAATGCATCTGGGCATTACTGAATCTGTAAAACTGCTGAGGATCTCCACCGTACTTGACATTCTTTCCTTTCCCTTTCCATTAATGTCCACAGAAAACAGGACTCCCTCTTCTCACCTACCGTGTGGATTTTATTTACATCTGGCCCTTATTGATTAATATAGCAAAACTGCTTTGAGCAATTCCATCACTAAAATGGACTGTTTATACCAGTAATGAACAACATGTACGTTGCCAACTCATGACTTTATCACAAATCTCACGTTATTTGGTGTTTTTCTTAAAGCCTCAGCTTCTGAAGTCCTGTGATTATATGAGAATCATAAAGAGTGAGTTTCTAGCCCTCATGGTTGTGAAGAAAAGTTTGAAAACATGAACCCTAAGGGCTCAAAAACCAGAAAGCAAATAAACCCCCCTAAATGTTGTTGGTTTTTTTTAAATCTCCTGATTTTTAGGCCTGATTTTAGGTCCTGGAACTCCAGATGCTGCCACACCCTTGAAGTGGCTTCCATCTCATACAGGGTTTACAGTTTGTTTTAGTGGCTCTCAGCACCCCATCATAAAAATTGTTCCAGCACCACTGCTATCTTATGTTTTTGAGGACTAACCCAAGATTTTTGAATGCTTGGGGTTGACAATCCTGTCATGTACATGTGCTATCTCAAATTCAAGATTTACATAAGGGAAGGAGACACTGCTAACCCGAAGAATTGTCAATACTGCTGGGAGGAGTTTATACATGGCAAAAAGTAGTTGCATTGTACCTAACAAAATCTACTGTCTGTTTGCTTCTGAGGCTGGTAAATTTCTAGATTTTAAAAATAGCATTTTACAAACTGCCTTTGTCTATGCATTTTTATTTATCATTCAGTTAGTAGATGAAAACTGAATCAATATATTTTCATTCCTAATCGCTTTATGCTCCACAGACGCTTGTATAACCCACTCAACTCAAGACTGTATCATGAGATTACATGGATTCAAACTTTAAACAAATACATAAAGCCATGACCCATTTGTTTTGATATTCTGCACTGTTCCAGACAGAGAGAAAAGCCATCACCGAAATTATGAGACAGAAGACTTCACAATTTATTAAGAAGATTAGCTGGGTTTAGCTTGTGCACTAATGATTAGTCACTGAATATGTGTAGGTTTGAAAGCCTAAAAGGTCAGGGATCAAGGAATTATTTGGTTTAATTGTGTTTGTTTTTCCCCCATCTTTTGATATTTTTAAAGGTTTTTTTTTTAAATGAAGTAAAACTTGATGAAAACAGAGCTCCAAGTATATTCAGTACAAAACAACAAGTGCACCTTAAATAGTGTATGTTATTTCACTTTGGGATTATATTTGTAGAACTGCCTGCTGTGAAATGACAAAGTTCATGGTTCATCTGAACTTTTGAACTCAAGTGAGTATTTGACACAGCAAAACAATCTAAATGAACCTAACACAAAGTTTTCATAGTTTAAACCTAGCTTTCAGGCCTTTGTCTGTGGCAATTGGGTAGGAAAGTTCTTTATTGATGTTGTAAAAACTACCAGTTTAATAACAGGCAGAGAGAGTGGGGAAATCAGTGGAAAGAGCACCTTAGCATTTCTGAAATAGTGCTGGTTTGATAGTTCATTGAACTTTACCTGACCCCATTATGAAGGCTTCCCCAGGACAAGTTGTAGCAGGGTTTGTGACAAGACTGAAGCTTCCTATCTTATTTCAAATGCTCCAGGGCTGGGAGTTCACAGATAGTGTCGTTTTTAACAGTGCACATCGAATTCACTGAGCTCCTAGCATTGCAATTCTATTTTCTTATGTTGCTGCGGGATTCTTGTTGTCATTTGAGGGGAAGGGAAGTTTTCACAGAGGGTTGGGGGTGGGTATTGTCCAAAAAGAAATGCATTGTCATCCACATTCCTGACAAATAGTAGAAAGGGATTTTTTTAATAACACCATGTTTAAGATTCTTGTTACAGTTTCTTTCCTTTCCCCAATGCTCAGCTTAGTTGTATGTGAATGTTCACCATAGCTCTGCAGCATGACAAACTGGAACCGTGGTCACTATTCGTCTTCCTACAGCGATTAAAGATTCAACAGTAAAAGCAACACGCCAGTTAGTTTTTCCACTTCTTCCTTATTGTGTCTCTCCCTGTTCAACTCTATGAAAATTCTGCAGCATTACAATGGTTTTTACATTATTATGACCTTACTAGATGTACTTCAATTCAAGTTCATGACCTGTTTCTTACCTCACCAGCAAGTATAGGTGATAAGGATCTTTTATGAGATAAAAAGTGGTGGTCACTTGACATGCAGTGATTCAAATGATTCTAAAAAAAAGTGGACTTTAAAGTATTGCTGATGAAACACTAAAATTGTTTTTATTCATAAGAAGTCAATCATATAGCATACAAATTACTACCCCCAGCTGCTAAGAATGTAATAGTTCACTGTTTCCCTCCACAAACAAAAATGTTTAAAAAATAATCTAATATCACTCTTGGATAGTGAAATAACTGGAATAGAGCTAGGATTATCATCACATTCAGCAGTGATAGTCACTAGTAAAATTAGCATAGTAGCACCACCCCCCAAAGTAGCAAGTCAACTAATGAGAACTGTAGGTTATTTTTTGTTTTATGTAGCTGGAGGGTGATGTTAAGACAATTTGTGGATACTAGAAAATGCTGAAGCAGTTTTAGGCCATAAGGCAGGTTTTTCCCCCTTCTTACTACAGCTGTCAACTTGCTAATGCCAAAGAGCATTTCTATGGCTGCATTTTTAAAAACCTACTTTTTTTTTTACCAGGTTTTGATTCTAAGATCCTCTTTCCCTTCATCTGTGCCCATGAGATTAGAGTTTCTTGCAGGAATAGAGAAAGGAATTTCTCCCTCTGGTGCCTCTTAAATGTCAGCGTAACAGGACCCATTGGAGATATGTTAATGAGATGTGTTGTTCTAGAATGATGGAGCCAGCTACTCGTTATCCTTCGATGATTCCCCCTAAGTGGGTCAGAGTAGCAGGCTCATTGGACAGCCCTGAAAGACACAAGGCAAGTCAGTTGTCCTCTGTAAATTTGGGTACAGAGAGTGTGTTTGCAAGGCCACCAGTTATAGAAAAAATATGGGAAGTATAGAAGCTCACATGGTTGTGCTCAAGAAAGAGACCTTGACTTTGGAATATGAGCATCCTGCCAGGCCTCCCCATTCCTCTCTCTCCCCTCCTCCTCCCCCCCCTCCCCCCGCCCCCGGCACCCCAAAGAAGACCTGCAACCATATGTAAAAAAAAAAAAAAAAAAAGGCAGGGAAGGGGATTATGGACTTGTATAGAGGCCCTGTCAGGTCCTATTGATGGTGACGGAGGGAAGGCAGGGAGGGCACATCCTCAATCAGACATTTACAAGCCATTATAAAGGAAAGGGTTTGATCCAGTTTGTCCATTCTAGTTTACGCTGCATTTACTGAAACAGACTTCGACTCTCAGATGTGCACAAAGCATTAACATGTCTGACCCACCAGGGAATTCCTCACACTATATTAACCAGGCTTTATACTTTCTGGGCCTGCTACCAAAGACTATCACTCCATTTCTTATTCTGTGCATTAACGGGCTGTACAGATGCAGTGCAGAGAGTATTACAAGCCGTTATTTTTAGGCAGGAACTCTAATTTTGAACCCACCGTGAGCTGCAGACACACTTAATGTGAGGTGCAAATCAAGCATATATCTAAATGCTTTATATCTCCAATTAGGAGTCCCAGTGTCTTTTAATATTGTCTTCAGTGGCAGTTGAGGGCACTCTGAGCTTCCCAAGAGTTGCTCAAAGGACAGGGCAGTTAGTTTATGAGACATGGTGCTTTAGGAGCTGGGGTAGCTGACTTCATATTTAGACACTGAATGAAGCCGGTGGGGAGCAGCCTGCAGGTGGGCGCGGCTGTATTTGTGAAACATTACAGCATGGAGAGGCCCTCAGCAAGATGTACCATGAAAATGGCCTCTGACCACTGCCAGGATACCTAATTACCTCTAACAGAGGAGTGGACTTAAAGGAGCACCCCAGATGCTCCTAACCTTCTTATAGACACCCCTTAGGCCTAGGCAACCTAAGGAATACGTTTAACAACAGCAGAGGTATTGCCTAGGTAACTGCTTAGGGCACTGCGCCTAGGATATTTACAACCTTTACTGCCAGCCATAGTGAACAATTGTTTTGTTTGAGCCATGTATCTGAATACATATTGGGACCAATCAGGTGCTACAGCCTCTAAAACCTAGCAACTGAAGCAGCTTCAACACTTCCCTCTGAATCATGGTCCTCTTGACATGCTACTAAATACCTGAGGAGATCAGGTGTCCCGCAGCGCTTGGTGACCCCTCTTAGTGGGGACAACTACACTTGTTTCCTTGTCGGGGCACAGGAACTTCCTGGCCATTTCCTTACTTGGCTGGAGGTGGAAGATGGAGTAACAGCTTCCTTTTCCCTCAGGGGTGCTCTTCTAACCTCCTTATGCAAACTATTTATATCTCTGCTCCAACAAGCACTCAGTTAATACCTTTTTCATGTATCTTAGTTTGGGATAAGTACACCACCTCACACACCTTTTATTAAGTATACAGTATCTTCGTAATTTGCCTCCACAACCCTCCCATGCTCACCCTCAAATAAACAAATAAATAAATGGAATATCTCAGCAAGGTCAATAAAACAAAATTGGAGCTTGTAAGTCAAGCCATTTAGGAGCTATGAGAATTCCCTTTTGTCTTTTTCCTGCCCCCTACCCCACTCCCAAACAGGGCATTTTTTTAGTAAGTTAACAGAGAAATTTAAATACTATAAAACTCCTTTATGAATTATTTCATTAGCAATAAGTAACACTACAGGCAGGCAGAATTGTAGAAAAGAGGTATTTATTTGACATATTGAGCATCCAGGGTTACATGTTGGGGCTCAAGTTTACATGCAAGCAGCTTTCCACTAGCATGTATTCTTGGGCCTCTGGGGCTACACCTAATTAGGTTCCCTCCTGAAACCTATCCCTCTTTTCCCAGTTCCAACCATCATAGTGCACTAATTTTAGGCAAACTCCAAAAAAAATTATGTTAGGGTGAGATGTGGCAGGTGAAATTTCAGGAAGGTTGTTTTCTTGGGGGGGAAAGCCAACCTTTTAGGGTGAAGCTAGCATCACCTAAAATTTACAGTAGCTACTGCTGCTCCATAAAATACTAGAAAAAAAGATAATGATGAATGACTGCCCAAGTACATGAACGACAAGGGCTTGTTGTAAATTTCTCTGTACAGGTATATTCCAAAGTAGCTACATTTAGTATACTCAGATATTTATATTATGGTTATCAGATCTGCAAAACATCAGGATAATTTATTGCAGCCTCCTATATCCTTATGAGGCAATTTAATTCTTGCCCCAGAAGCTGCATGAGGAACCTCCTTACCTTCACTGCGAAAATCAGTTAGATCCCTTCCATCACCTCATATAACACTAGACATTCCTGGCTATTTGGATTTGTATGAGGCATATCATATTTTTCCAAAATGTCTTTGTTTTTCTCCAGGAAGGTGAGCTGTGTGAACCATGCAGGACTTGAGACTGACATCAGAATATTGAATTAAACAAGCAGACCTGGCTGAAATATTTGTGTAGAAGCACATAAACCTCAAAGCCTGGCTTTGCTGAAGTGGGTAACAGGTTTTTCAAACATGAGGAGAAGGTAGTTTGCACAGTGAAGACATCTGGGAAATATCCTTTCCTGCAGTCAGCCTTTGTCCCTTCCAGCACCCCTCCGTGTTTCTCTCAATAAGCTCAGCCAATTTACTGGTGTGATTTTCAAGAAGGGTCTCAGTGTTGTTCTCTCTCTGGGCCTTAAGTTGAATTTTTCTTGCTGCTCTCTCAGCTTCTGTCTTTGAAGAATGGCTAAGAAAGACCACTGCCACCATTCCACGCCCCCCAAATATTCCAAAGGTAACCGGACTCACCTTCCATAAGGCAGCTAACTTCCTAGTGTATGATTCTAAGGAGCCCTTAAGGGTTGTCTAGCTATTGTACTGGACCTCGATGAACACAACTTTCACTTTTAAACCAAGACTGCTGCAGTGCAAGACAGAGGACTCCTTTTTCCTTCTACCGTGTGGGAATGATCAGGCAGCTTCCTTGGGATGAGGGCTGAAAGATCTCTTCCTAGCTGAAGACAGAGAAGCAGCAGCTTCCCAAGATCAGAAAGAGAGCTACCTGGGGTGTCTTGAATGGTGGTTTGAAAGGATTTTTGTTGTCAGGACCCGTACGGCTGCTGTTATCTTGTCAATGACAGGTAACGGATGTTTTTGTTTATGATGTGTTTAATTCTCCAAATCCCCTTGTAATTCCTCTCAGAGGTTTAGAACAGTGTGTCAAAGCCATTCCCAGTTTGAAACACTGAATCCTGGGTGAGGTGTAGGAAGTTGACCCTTAAGCCCCTGCTCTCCCATCTCTCTCTAATTTATTGTAGGAATAATATTGGCAACCTATTACATAAATAAATATCAATCAAATCAAAACCTAAGATGAGTGGTTAGCTTGCTGTGTTGATCCATCTTTCAAACAGGGGTTGTATGAGGAGAAACTTGGAAACAGACAGAACGGGGTGGTTTTCTGCTTATTTGATTAATTCTGTAGTGAGTAGACAGCAGTCAAACAGTAAAACGTACGGAACAAACACAGAGTGTGATTTTGTAGATATGTAAATGTTCCTGACCTGTTATGATTATGTGTTTGATGTACTGCATCTTTAAATGCAAGGAAATGCTGGTTCACCTAATAAATGGTTGATGGGAAAGAGTTAGTTCCAACAAACCCCCTAATTTGAAAAAAGTTCTGAAATGAGACCAAAAAAAAAGTTTTGTTTTCCTGTTTGAAACATTTCATTTCAAAATTGTAGTTAATATATTTTTAATAACTTAAAAAAGTCAAAATAAAAACAAAAAACATTTTGAAATTGTCAAAACAAATATGGTGGATAATCCAAAAAATGTTTTGAATTGGGCCTATTGGTTCATGAAAATTTGAGATTGACTTTTCATTCCAATTCGGGATGGGAAAATAAATGTTGCAATCTTGAAAATGTTTGCTGGATGTGGTCTACTCCTAGATCTACACAGCCCACTGGGCTCTCTCTCAGCCACTCAAGGATATTTATAGTTTTCTGCCTTTGAATATGGAAAACACACAGGTTCCCCTTTATTGTCTGCAGCTTCAGATATTACAGAAACCTCACAAGTAGTTGTAATGGCAAAGTGTCTCTTTCCTTTGGGAGACATCATTTAGGATTATATTAAATTATTCATGTTTAGGGCACCGATGTCCAAAGTTAACATCCATTCAAGCACATGATGTCATGAAGTCAGTCAACTGAAACTTTCATGGTGCATCGTGACCTTTTTGATTCTGTGACACTGGTTCTGATGTATTTTGGTGAAGCACCTGTTTCATGTCCTCCCGTTCCTTAGGGCCATCTAGGTTTCTGTCAAACTCTCTGGCTGTACCCTGGCTATCTTCTACAGGCACCTCTGTTGCCCCGACCTCTTGGATTTTGAGAAGACATGTACTATACCTCTGTGGGTTCTTACCAATCTCTGACAGTATTATGTAGGACTGCACCTATGCAGGAATTTAGATGTGCCATTCTACTCAGAATGTTCTGGATAATAAACTCAAGGACAAAGGCTGTTTTAGTATGTGACCAAAATACGGGCGGTTTTCCATTTGGCATTTGATAGAGTGTTTGTTAGAATTGTACTCAGAGCTGTTTGAATAATAAATAGTCTATCAACATTTGAATAATAGTCTCTCAACAATAAATAGTTCTTCCCATTACAGAGAAGTTAGTCATTCTCTGTTTCTTCCCCTCTGACTTCACCCCCATGGCTCTCTTTGCATTTCTATTATCATTAAAGGTGCCTTTTTTAAAATTTAGACTTTTGTTGCATGTGGCTTATGCCCTAAGCACATATATTTAAAAGTAAAAGAAAGCCGCCCTCACCTTCATTAGCTGTCCACTTACATACACATGTCCATATATATTTAATATATATTAATAAATATATATTTTCATTGTCTCATTTTGGCATTTCCAGTACTGATTTTATATAGTCAGGTCCAACAGTGTTAGCACATCTGCCAGGAATATGCATTTTTGCACAGCAAATGGGCAGTTTTCTCCTCTGACTTCAGCCTATATTGATGCTTCGTCTCCAAAGCATTCTCTCTATGTACACTATGAATCATATTTCTGTCGGTCTCCCCCAGCTAACCACAATATCGATGTAGATTTGGTCCCTAACCACTCCTCTGAATATATATTCCAGTGATTCAAAATATCTGGAGATGAATTTAGTGCTGTTGGAAGTTGCCGAAGGATGTGTGAAATATATGTATCTTAGCAGTTTTGTCATCTAATTGCAGCTACCACAATCCACATGATGCATCCGGTTTTGTAAAATGCTCATCCTGATCCTCTCACCAGTTGTTTCTTCCATTGTCAGTATCTGATGTTGTTCCTGCATTAGAATCTCATTGAGAACTTTGGGATCCATAGTGACATTCTGATTTTCCCATTCGGATTTTGGGTAAACTCAATGGCCTGTGTAACCAGTCTTTGGGCTCTTCTAGTGGTTTTAGTTTATTTATTCTTCCCTTAATAATCCTCTGAAAGGTATTGGTACTTGTTTCAGGGCCTATACTATTGAATAATTGGTCTTTCAAGTGAATGCTATATGTAAAAGAGTGAAGTTTCAGTCCCCTCAAACCTATAAGGAAAGTTGTGCCCAGGCCAGTACGGTTGCTGCTTCTGCAGCTTGGTTTGCTTGCAGATCATGTCACTCTTGCATCATTTGCTATAAAATGTGTTGCATAGCCCCAGTATGTCAGAAGCCATGATTGCACCCAGCAGAGATTCTTTCCCATGAAGTGATTTCACAGAGTTGTGTCTACCTGTGTCTCACCTTCCTACAACAGGGTTGCAGGAGTTCCTGTTTCTTTAAGACCTTTGGTTTACCTATTTTTAGCTCTTTCACATCTCCTCATCTGATCATGTTTGCTTTCAGTCCTGCATGCAGCTTGTTAGAAGTACTGTGTGGTTAAAAACAGCCAGTACCAATCACAGTTAACTGCTGCCTCCTTTTGCAATGAAGCATGCTGTGCTGTCTCTGTATCTATTGCCCCAATAAACAGCACATCTGTGACCTCAGCATTCCTCTCCTGGGAAGCACATTTTTGCAGAGGGAAATTTTCATTTCCCTTTTGAACATATTTTACCATATGTTGGGTATTTTTTAATGGGATGTTCCATACCACACCATCTGCAATCCTTCCCAGCTCCATTCTCTCTCAGCCTCCGCTCAGCGTGCAGTATGTTGTCGGTCTTTCCCCTCCTAACAACATTTTCCTTATTCTGCCTCATTTATGGGTGAGACTTTTGCATAATCTGCCTCAAAGGTGCATACTGCTTTTCTATTAGGCAGGATCCACCACCCATTAAAGTCTGCTTTTGCTTTCAGTGGGCTTTGGATCAGGCCCTTAATGTGCTAGCCTAACAGATTTTAATTGTATCTTGCAAAGTAGGCACTGGCTAAATAAGAGCTCTCAAGCTTTTTTCTGTTTACAGCATAGACTTCCTGATCTCTTATCAAGAGGACCTTATTTGACCCCACAATTGCAGGACTAATCATTTAACCGTATGTCTGTGAAGAAAGCATCAAAGGTTTCCATCAACTGCTGTATGAAATCCATAGCATTCATATATATCATTCCTTTTCAGGGAACAATATGCATTTTTAGCCATTATGTCTAAGCTGTCTGACACAACCAAAGCAAGAAGCTTTGTGTACACAAAATGCAGCTCCGTTTACAAACTAAGGCCCAAATCTGCCTTCACTTAGGATGCTGCAGTCTCATTAAAGATAACAGGATTGGATGGGGTATAACTGAGAATAGAATTTTGCCTGAAGGAGCAAATCCTACTTGCCTTATTCTTGTGAGGTGCCCCAGTAAAGACAGTGGGTCTACTCACAAGAGTAAGATGAGCAGGATTTAGCCTTAAATAAAAGCCTTCTACAAAAGACTTCTCCAATTGCTATAGTTTTCAATCATTGCAAATGCTTCTTCTAACAAATGCTCATCTATTGAATTTACATACTTCACTGCTGGAATTCCTCTTTGATTTTCAAAGTTATGTTCAACATTTGAATATGTTTAAGCTACCCCAAAAATGTAAACAAAGACAAAGGTGAAGGTGTTCCACAGACACAATTGCCTAAGGCAACTGTCAAATGTAAAATTCAGTGGAAAGTTTCAGCATGTCTCCAGTTTAACGGAGCTGAGGAATGCAGCAAAAACAGGTGTTGTCTGACACAAGCAATAATTATCTTTCACCTTGATGGATGTTAATTTAATCTGTTTTTTACATGGTAGCTAGGTCTCAGCTGAGTTACTGCCAGAAAGCAGATGAGATGTTTAGAGTAGTTTGTATGTGACAATTCACAAGACAGTTTCTACTCCCCTTTTTTATTTATTACACAAAGCAGTTTTAATGTTCTTTGCTGTTTATCCATTAAAGTAGCTCTAGATACATTACATATTGCACTATCAATATATGTATAGTCTCATTAATAGGTTTTAAATGAGCTCATGATGAAAGTGATAGCTTTTGAGGACTTCACCAGGAAAAAAAGCTAATTATCAGAATGTCCTTATAAAATATGGATAGACCTTATACAATATTTACAAAGAAAAATTGCTTGAAGTACAAGGTCACAGGAGCAAAGTGAAACCATCACTGTTGTCCTGCCATGGCCTGTACTTAAATGAAGTCAAAATGCGGAAGCAACAGCTCTCATCCAAAATTATTAGTTACTTTCTAGCATCCATTGTTTACAGTACATCCTTCATTTGTATTAAGTCATTCCATCAGACAACACCCTACCTATGGCCTTGGGCAAGTTTTCTTGCACTACTGGCATTGAAATGGTCGATAATCCAGGCACATGCTGACCTTGGCAGTGGTTCAGGAACAACCTTTACATAAACAGCTCTTCAACCCTGTCTTCCATGTTGTGAGACGTAGCAACAGTAAGCTTATCATAAATACATACATTGCTTTGGTCTGGCAATGTTTTCTATTGAATTAAAGTTGAGAAATGTACAATAGAACATGTGTCATGCAGAGTGCTTGCTGGTATTCCCCACATACCCAGCTTACCTGTAGAGAGGTCTGTTGGCCTCCAGGAATATTGTACACTCAGAAGATACCACTAGTAAGGATAATTTCATACCATCACTCATTACTGATGGAGGAACTACTTCAGCTATCCAGCATTAGTGCCTTACAGTCATGATATAAAACGTTATGGTACTATTCAAGAAGATGGTGTAAAGCAGGAGCCATGGGAACAACTGAAAGAAACTCCTGTTAAAAGTGGATGACAAGAAAAAGAATGCAAACTGGTATACAGGCAAGATCACAAAAACTCCAACAGTCAAACCAGAGAAGAAAAAGGATTGCTAAGAGGTCGAGAAATTTTCCAATGAGAAAGCAGGACAAAGTGCCTAAGGCATCAAAGACATCCATGAAACTGAATTCTCTATTCTGCATAAAACTTCTGTAACTATGAAATCTGTATTTAAAAAATGAAAGATCTGTAGTCTAAAGGGGCTGGAAGGAATGGGAGCAATCACAAACACTTAGATCCTGCAGGAAGGTATAGGACAGACCTCTACCCATTGGCAATAGAACAGGAAGGAGATAATTAATGGATGAACCTCAAAATGTTAGGAGGTTGGTTTTAGCTTGGGTAAGCATATTCAAAAGTCTGGATGCTTATCTGAACTATCTAAACATCTTGGGTGAAATCCTGGCCACATAAAAGCCAATGGGCATTTTGTCATTAGCATCAATGGAGTCAGGATTTCACCCCTCAGGTATACTATAGGGCCCGCAATACACTGCCCAAAGCAAATTGACTATAGTTGTGCGTACAAAGACAGGCACTTCATTTTTTTTTTTTTAGCATGAACCAGCAATCCACTGAAAACATAGTCCTTGATGTCAATTTGCCTGCAAATGCAGTCCCACAATTGGGCATACATTTTTCCATGTGGCTATCAGGCTTCTTCTTGAAAATCTGGCTCTCAAAAACCAACATCTCTGTGTAGATTGGCCTGATGAACACACACTCATTTTTCCTGCTCATAGAAAGGACAGAAAGAGTGATATATCTTGTATCAGATTCACAGGTATTTAATTAAGATACTTAGGCGTCCAAGTCCCATTTTTAGGTACCACTCTGATCCACCAACTCCTCCTTAGCTGCCGCTTAAACTCACTTGGTGCCTAAGTTTTTGCAGTAAAAGTTCCCTTCGTGCTTATGTTCCTGTCTCAACGCATGTGCTGCTGCCTCACTGTAGGCCCTTGAGTGCCTATTGCCGGCTTAAGTCCCAGAGCAATCCACAAGCGAGGAGAAGATAGGTGTTTCTTCATCTAAGTCACAGGCAGGGTCCAATTCAGGAGGCATGCTCAGAGGCCACCTAAAACCACACAAAACAGCTGCAGGGGCAGGGGAGAAAGAAAGCAAGCGACTGAGTCAGTCATTAGGGTACTCACCTGGAATGTGGGTGACCACCAGTTGAAATATCTCCTCTGCCTGATGAGCAGAGATTAGAACAGGGATCTGCCACATTTCAGGTGATTTTCACTGGTCCAATTAATATTTAATTTTTCATTTAAAGGGAAACAAAATCCAACAGCAAAGACTGAGGGACACCCACATCAGAATATCCCAGAGCTCAGTGGTTAGAACCCTCACCTAAAAGATGTGAGATCCCTGGTCAAATCCATTCTTCCCCTCAGACAATGAGAGAACTTGAACCAGTGAATTCCTATGTCCCAGGGAGCACCCTGACCACAGGGATAAAGGTAATAAGGGAGGCTCCTATCCACCAACTGTTTTGTGTGGAGTTAGGCAGCCTCTGAGCACGTCTACTGGATTGTGCTCTGCACATACTTTAGGTAGAGGAGTGCCTATCTTCCCCTGGTTTTTGGGTTGCTAGCAGATATAGGAACCTCCCTGCAATCCCAGACTAGGACAATATCTCTTAGAGAGTGCAGGGCTTAGCATACACTGCTCTCATCTGTGTCTGTTAACATGGCTCCCCACCTAGCATGCTGGCTTTGCAGACTGCAGTCTAAGGAACCGATCTCTCCCCATTCACTGTACAGGGAGCCTAGGTGTCTGTCTCAGGCTTTGTGGCTCACAGTGTTGTCCTGTGATTTTTCCAGGCACCTAAAAGTTAGGTGTTGTAGTGCTCCGTGTTTCAATGCCCAAGTCCCTCTGGGGATCCGGGTCCTACTGACAATGGTGAGTGGGTTGTGAGGATTACAGAGAATGGGCAGAGAGTAAAAGAAGTGGGTTCAAACAGTTGCAAGTGTAGATGGTTCATGTAGTATGAATTATTTCTAGAACAATGTCGGATGTATTTATAATCAAACCTGAGAAGTCTTAAAACAGGCAACGAGGAATGTCTGAGAAAGAAAAGGAAGAGCACCTTTCATATGAAAGATCACTCAAGCTCCTGGTGATGAGGAATCTGCTTCCATTTTTTAAACCAGGATCATGATTTGTTTACAGTGGCAGGTGGGAGATATCATTGCTATTGTTTGTGTCCATCCCATGGTAGAGTTGTTAGACCCAAGATTTTCTAAAAGTGCTTTCAGTTGTATTTGAATATTGCCATAGTGGGCAGAGGAAGTGCATGAGTGTAAAGCAAGAGCAGGAACTGCAACTGTGCAGACTGAAAATTAAACAAATTAAAGGGCCTCAAATCTGTACACAAAATTGCAAGGATTTTTTCTGAGCGCAGAATTTTTGGGTACCCAAACACCTGGGCATCCAAAATTGCATGTGCAGAACTCTAGGTGTTATATGCTGCTTTTGAAAGTTATACTTAGTATGCCTTTGTACAGTTTATAATTATACAGAGAAGAAGAATGGTGCAGTAATTTGGGTACTAGCCTAGGACTTGAGAGTCCTGGCTTCAAGTACCTGCTCCATCACACACTTCTGTGTGACCTTGCACAAGTCACTTAGCCTTTGTGTGCCTCAGTTCCCCATCTGTAAAATTAGGACAATACGAGAACAGCCATATGGGGTCAGACCAAGGGTCTATCTAGCCCATTATCCTCTCTGACAGTAGCTTTGAGGAGAGTGTACAGAACAGGGCAATTTTGGAGTGATCAACCCTTGTCTTCTACCTCCAGCATCTGAGAATCAGATATTTATGGCGATCCCAAGCATGGAGTTGCATCCCTGACTATCTTGGCTAACAGCCATTAATAGACCAATTCTCCAGTAACTTATCTAGTTGGTTCATACCCAGTTATACTTTATAACAACACTTCCATACCTCACAGTGGCCTAGTGAGGGTAAATCCATTAAAAATTGAGAAGTGCTCAGATACTAGATGATGGGGGTCACATAGTAGGAACACCATGAATGTGCCTAATGTAGCAGGATATCAGAAGCGGCTGCTTGGGAGGACTTGGATAGTGAAAAATGCACGAAGAATGACTGGTTTGTGTGTACTTGTGGAGACATAGTTCAGCCAGTCTTTCTGTAATATATCCGTCTCTGGGTACAGTGCATTACTGAGAACTTCAAAACATTTCAAAGGCCTATACCAATATTTAACTTCAGTGCCAAGAGTTACAAAAAAATTATTTAGATCTTGGAAAAATGCCAACCCTTGGACTAGAATGAAGTGGATATAGGAGTTAATGGAAATATTCAACTCGGCGAAAAAAACGTTTTAAGGATAAAAAATAACTCAGATAGAATTTATATAGGAAAATATGGCATCAACTAGAGTAATAAAAATTAAGGAGCCAAGAAAAAAAGAAAAACAAAAGACACTGCTTAAGAAATTTAGCTCAGAGGCCTCACTTGACGCACAGCAGAAAGATCCAAATATTAAAGTTAATGAAGAGTGGAGGAAAAGACCAACCAAGGGCAGATAATCTTTTACACGTGCTAAAATATAGGACCATTAGAACATAATTCCACACCCAACATTAAGCTGTACCTCATTCACAATGAACTTGAAGAAATCCATTATCCCAAATCAGTACATGCAGATTCTAACTGAACAACTGGTGCCATGAGTTCTAACGTATTCTATATTAAGTACAGGACAAAAAACAAAGTTTAAAAAATTTAATTCAAAAGTAGAATCATGGGGCAAATTTTGGTCCACACCACACAACTAGAGGAAACAGACTTTGAGAGAGAACATTTCAAGTTTGGGTCAAGAGATTTGAGGCCAAATGGGGCTGAACATGAATTCTAGATCTACTGCTCCAACTCAACCTTTGAGGAATTTCTGAGCACGATTTATATCCAGACTTGACTGTGGGCTCCTATTTCTGTAGTGAGGAAAACCAAAACTGCATATCCAAATACCCCTGGTGGTTTTTTTGGCAGGGGAGGGGGGACACAAGCGGGGGGGGGGGGGGGGGGAACAAGCTCTGGAGTGGGTTCCAGACTTTGCAGCTCATCTGAATTTGTATCTATATCCTTTTAAAAGTATTTTGGGATCATTTGGGATGAAGAAACTAACACTATTGTTGGCAAGCTCACTCTTTTTTGATGGGGGAAAGAGAAGCTGGGGTATAGGACTGTATTGTGGCTAGGGAAATGATGATTTTGCCCATAAGTTGGTGGGAATCTCTGGTAGATACTTTCACATATGACTGAGCTGTTCATTCCCTTAAAAATAGGTAAGGAATATGAATTTTTCCAATATATGTTGTTAGTGTTTAATTTGTAATGAAAGAGGTGCTGAGGCTCAAGCCATTAGGTGTAACGCTCAAGCAATTTTTTTACTTTCATAACTGATGCAGCAAGCCCAGAGGTGTCGAGGCTATGAACTGCTAAGCCTAGAGGTGCCAGGGCTTAGCCCTGGCACAAATTAAGCACTGCAAGTTGTACTTCTCAGATGCCCAAATTCAGCAAAAAATACCTTTCCATATCTATAGACATTACTGAGTCTCCTACGACTTCCATGAATGTCATAGATGGAGCAGAGGAGAATGATGGAGAGTGAACCTTTATACTGTGAGCTGGTGAGCTCTGGCAGCCTTCAAAGCATAATATATCTTTTTTTAATTCTACCCCCACAAAGCCACAGACTGGAACATGTAAAAATAACTGGAAGAGACTGACAGCTGGAAGAAATCTCTCCAGTTTTGTAAAATGATCAGGTCTGCAGCTTTGGAAGGGTCTTTTCTTTTTTTGCTAGTCGGTCTAAAAAAAAAAAAAAAAAGGAATCATTTTCGTTTCTTCAGATCAGGGGTGAATTAGATGGGTTTTTAAAATGTGATTATTTCTGCTGAAAGTCAATTCCCATTAATTAAAAAGTTGTGTGTAGTTTAAAAAAAAAAACCCCACAAATACAGGGCTTCTTACATATCATGCTTCTACGGCAGCTACCTTTAAAACAGAGCTAAAACCTCATTATTTCTGGCATTTCTTCCAGGTATTACAGATAAATTCTGTAGACTGCTATATTTCCTATAGTTATAATATCAATATAGTTTTTCTATTGTTAAATACTCATGTTAATATTCCAAATTTCTGATGCTTGGACACAATACTTCCACTCTTAACAAATATTTTGCTCATGTATTATCGTGATAACATAAATTGTATTGTAGTGGTGAATAAGACATAAAAATGTAAAAGGAAAGACATTTTCACTTAAATGCAAAACTTCAAGTGGAAATTTACTTTTCATCCTTTTAAAAGAAAATGCTAGAGCGTTGCAAAGAGAACACATGTGTGTGAACTTTTTTCCTCTTGTCTTGCAGCTGATCTATTTAGATGGGTCATTTTGACATCCCCTTGAAAGGTATGAAACTCCCACATCAAGGAAATTGCCTATGATTAAGGGATAATATGAAAGGATGTTTAATCTCTTTTCTGGGGCACCTAACATATGTTAATGGCCATCATGAAGATGCCAACATTTTGACCCTCTCTTGCTAAATGAGATGAGACCTTATTTTTAAAAAGAGAATGTGATGTATTATTCCTTATATTATGTTTCACAAAAAATACAAATATGTACACAGATGATAGAATAAAACATACACTGTATATCTTATATCCCACAATCTTAACTGAGTGTAAAGTACCAAATAGTGAAATTATTTAAGAATTAATAATTTTGCTGAAAAAAGAATTTTATTATGCAAGATTAAATTATATATAGCACAATATATTAGTTACCTATTTAATATATCTGTATGTCATATGTAACAAAGAATTTCAAATTTAATTTAGTCTTGATTATGTTTAATATTTTTAGTCAACACAAAATTAATGGAAACATTTGTCTACTAAAAGGCAGTAAAAAAATAAAGAATGTTGAATTTTTTCTTTGTTTTGCAAGTAGCCTCATTATCAACAAACAAATATATTAAAATCACAATAAAAAGGAATTAAACAGACATTGAAATCAATTAAAGTAAGAACACAGAATTAAAATAGGTAACAAGAGCAAACATACCCGATTATGTTTAGTTCATCCGCTTATACAGCATGTTATATGTAGGATAACCTACTGGTGCTTTTTACAGTGCCCAAGCATAAGCACATACTGTTATCAAAATTTATTCTTGTGGTTTACTTGCATATGCTTGTTTATATTAGCATTTTTTTAAAATGACTGACAGGAAAATAAATCTTGGAAGGGTTAGGGAGATGACAAAAAATGGTAAGAGCTCAGGAGGAGATTGTTTTTTAAATTCTCTAATTATCTAACTTCAGCAACCTTCTGTTATATAAATGCAGTTTTCTCAGACATTTAATTATGTCCAATAATAATCATAAGGTATAATAGAACATTGCTATACTTCATGATTTTTCCCTCTACTTTTATAAAGATAGTCCAAATTAAATATTCAGCTAAAACACCTAGAATGGAAATAAGAGAAGGACCTTATGATGTGAAGAGCAAAAAAGTGTTATAGTAAAGAACAATGTCCAAAACACATCCATTTATGGTTCGTGTGTGTAACCTTAGCTGCACTATTAGTTATTTACATTCTGACTGGCAACGCTGTTAGTTATATGGACATTGCATTCAGGAATTAGCAAAGCTTGTTACTGGTTGACATAAAATGTGACAATTTCATATCATTTGTTTCTTTATTAAGGAGTGCATTTCAGAATCAGGATATTTTGAAGAGAACCACTCAGTCAACTCCACAGTGAAGGCATAAGACTAATATTTTGAAAACCTCTAATTCAAAGACCTGTTATCTTTACTTGACCTTATTTCCTGTCATTGGCAAGAATTGAGTTGCTTCTATTCACTCTAATAGCCATATAGTATAACCCTTGCTGTGAACAACTGCTATTTATGCATCCCTTTGTAGAATGCTACAATCTTGGGAAGTCATATGTCTGCCTCAGAAAGGGTCATTTACAAACAGCCTCTCGTTTGACCTAAAGGATACCTCACCCTGTACTTTTTACCTTATATACTGTACTTCCTTCCTCATGTTTAACACAGCACAGATGGTTCTGCGCTTCAAAACCAGGTGTCTGAAGTTAAAGTCATTTGCTGAAATATTCACCTTATTATTTTTAGTTTGGAATTCAGATCTGATAGTACTACAAAAAAAGTTCCTTTTTGGACAGCAAACTATTGTTTATGGCATCTTTTCACTGCAAATGGGTAAAACTTGATGCTTCTTCAGTCAAGTTTTTCAACATTTTTAGAGTGCATGCAGTCATCCAAAAATAAAGATATTTTCATCCTATTGCATCACTTCTCAAGGCATTGTTTGAAGCTGAAAGGAAATTTATACATACAACTATAATGAGTCTGTACCTGAAGAAGCAAGGAGTTCTCCACTGTTAAAGGAAAATGGCTAATATATTGAACATATTCTATAAAGCAGTCTAAATGTGTAAGCATTTGTGATATTTTCCCCCTTTTTTTAATGTAGCACACAATTAACACTGAAGAGGTAAATTAGAGCTGCATGGAAATTATTCCATTGTAGACTTAAAAGAGAATTCCTCTCTTCACCCTTCCCAGTTTAGGTTGAAATTCTGATCTCAGAATGTGTCTGTCTCATATATGTAACTCTGAGAGACATGCACATCATAAAAATCCTACAGTGATAGCGTTTAAGTATATAGATTAGATAGGAATAGATGGTTCATCTCTTCATGCTCAGTACAACTTTGACCTTTGGTGATTAGTTATTTATAGAAGGGACAAATGAATTGTACCAATTATCCACTATAATAATCCAGGCTGTCTTTAAGGAAAACACACACACACTTTAGGGCAAAATCCTGAATTCCCTGAATTCAATGAAGATTGGCCGCTGATTTCTGGGGACCAGAATTTCACCTTTAGTGAAGAATATAGTGTTTCATTCCAGTTCTCCCCTATTAACACCTAAGCAGTCAGATTGTCATTTCCAATAGTTTCTCCTGCTATTGCATTTTATCCAGATTGGGGGGGAGAAAGGTCCATTTGTGGAGCATTAGCAAAATCTAGAATAACCAATCTATGCCCTTAAATAGTCCCACCATCAAGATATGAAATGTACATACGTATCTCATGAGCTATATTGATTTAAACGGTAGCTTTGCCCAAATAAGGACTACAGGGCTTCTATTTGAAAATAATGAGAAAGTGGAATATCTGAATTTTTATTTATTTATTTTTAAACAACATGAGCAGAGCTCCATCTCATTATTGATCTGAGATGAGCTATGCTGTTCACTGATCACTTGTCAGATCACTCACTATTTCTCGGGTGAACTGAGGATTGTTTTGTATAGGAGACTGAATATTTGATTTGTGGCTCGTACTTCTGTGGCATCTCTATTTTCTATTAAAGCAATTGTATATCTCTTCAGAAGATACACGTGTTAAACATCTGGGAATTGATTAAGACGTTAAGTCTAAGGGTAAATGATATTGCTTGGCTAAAATTACTACATCACTTCTAAAACAAACTTAGCTGTAAAGCAACAAGGCTGAGTTAGAAACCTACTAGAAACAACTGTTCCTTTTCCCCATTGATACTGAAGATAATAAACTTGGTAGTCTCATACGTTTCACAAAGCAATAGTAAAGATAGAAATACATTATGCAAAAATCTTGATTTTGGTTACATATTGAGTGCAATATGCAGGTACATCCAAAAGAAAACATACCATCGGATGTGGAAACTGTAGACTGATTTTTTTTTCTAGTCATCGAGAATACTTTAGTTCCTGTTTTCTGTGACATATAACAAGTTATATGCCAGTTATTAATCTTTGGTGATTTAGAGCCCAATCCTGCAGCCTTTTCTCAGACCCATGAATGCTCCTTACTCATGCAAGTAGCTTACTTTACATCAGTCAGACTAGCTATGTGAGTAAGGACTGCAGGATTGGACTCTTATTTAAAATATAGAAATGAAATGAGCATACTGAGCAGAACAGGGGGCTGGAGCACAGGACTAGGGGGCTGGAGCACAGGACTTATGAGGAGAGGCTGAGAACTGGGCTTGTTTAGTCTGCAAAAGAGAAGAGTGAGGGGGGATTTGATAGCGGCTTTTAACTACCTGAAAGGGGGTTCTAGGGAGGATGGGGCTAGGCTGTTCTCGGTGGTGGCAGATGACAGAACAAGGAGCAACGGTCCCAAGTTGCAGGGGGAGGTCTAGGTTGGACATTAGGAAAAAGTTTTTTACTAGGAGGGTGGTGAAGCATTGGAATGGGTTACCTAGGGAGGTGGTGGAATCTCCATCCTTACAGGTTTTTAAGCTGAGGCTTGACAAAGCCCTGGTTGGGATGATATAGCTGAGGTTAGTCCTGCTTTGAGCAGGGGGTTGGACTAGATGACCTCCTGAGGTCCCTTCCAACTCTAATATTCTATGATTCTATGATTCTAACATGAGGGAATGGAGAACTTACACTTTCCACAGATCTGTAACAATAAGGCAATACATTTTCCAGATTTAAAGATTATGGATCAAGTCCTCCTATCCTATGGAATACTATCGTGAAAGCTCCATGTCTGTGGACACCTGGAATTGCTACTGTAGTCACTTTTTAAGGTGAATTTTCCCAGGGATGAAGGGGGTGAAGGGCATATTTAGACATCTAAAGCCTGACGATTTATAGGGAAACTTGGTTCCTACCAATGAGATTTCAGGGCATCTCTGTGGTGAGTCAGCCCCCCCATTACTGCTCCCTTGCCTCCCCTTTAGAGTTCCTCAAAATCATACTGTGGTGCTCAAACACCCCTCCCACTGCACTGTCCTGGAAAGTCACCATCTGGAACATTTAAGCTAAAATTTCTTAAAGGATAAGGCTTGAGGTTTTCAGCTCAAACTCTTCTTGGTGCTAGGCCTTCACCCTTAGGAATGTGCTCCTGTCAGAAATTCATCTAACCTTGATCATGGCCACACTCAGAAAGCTCAGATGGCAGAGATCAGATACTTCGGTTATGGGTTGCAGTATAACCACCCCCTTATATAGACAGACACATCTGACCCTCTCCATGTTATCGTCGCTTCCCACAACCTACTAGTGCCACATCAGTCTTATGCAACCGGAGCTTCAAAGCAGCTCCCTCTTATCCATACCCACATTAGGAAAGGTGCTCAGTAGTACTGTCTGGGTCAGGTGAAACAGAAATTATAAATCTCGGTATTAGAAGAATGCTGAACACAGCGTAACACATGACTATCATCTAACCCTTCCAACATCCCACATATGCATTTTACAGAAGGGGAGAGGAGATGGAACCCTGTGAAACCCCATCTGTGAGCACCATTAGAGAGGATGAGTAACTGCCAAACACCAGCCACTCAGCAAGGAAAGAACGAATGCAGTTGCCTTAGAACAGCCTCTCCACACCTGCTACAGCCAACAGATAAGTCAATAGCGTTTTGTGATCAAAGGAATTGAAGGTAACTGATAGGTCTCATTTCCCACTAGCTCAAGAGCAGTTCAGTCAGTTCTATTCATCTTGCAAGTGTAAATGTGTTAGCTTAAGTTATTATTTATATATAAAGATATTTATGCCTAACATTGCTGGTTTTACCCTAGGAAGAAATCTTTTCTTTTCAATCAATATATTAAAGTTACTTATTTATTTATTAAAGTTACAAATAGTTTTCTATAGACCTAATATTTCCCTCTCTAATGTGTTGAGACTCATGATAACATGAGAGAGAAGCTCTCCAGGAAAATTATCTTGGCTGGATTAGTGTACTTGGATGGTAGATTCTTTGGGGCAGAGAACCTAGTATTTGTTTTGTGTTTGTACAGCACCTAGCACAGTGGGGTTCTGGTCCATGACTGGAGCTGTTAGACGCTACCACAATACAAATAATAATAGTATATGTAAATAAAGATGGCCATTCTAATTGACTGTAAGCAATGGATATGTTGTGGGTTCCTGGATGAGTCCTGTGTGAGATCCTGACCCTACTGAACTCTATTGGAGTTTTGCCATTGACTTAAACAGGGCTAGAATTTTATAGTTTGCCTTACAGCTAATACATAAAACAATCTCTTTTGAATCGATTGGAGTAAAAAATGCCACCTTGACAACATTTTTGTTATCTATGAACTTGATTTGACTGGCTCAGCAAATTTTTGGCTTGGTAAAGTCAATTCTAAATCACAGGAAATACACAGAATAAAATACACAATCTGGATGGGGTTTTTGAAAGGTTTGATATGGGAAAAAAATGGTGTAGCAGACTGCCAAAAGTGCCAAAAGCACAGTCAGGATTCTCTTCTGATTGTTCTCCTAAAATTGCTTCCTGTCAGAAAACAAATCCCTCTTCTACAATACAGAATTTACAGCTATGCTTAATAGCTGCATAGCGTTTGATAATTCTACCAGAATACATCAAAATCCATTTTCCCCGGTGTAGTGGGTCCTATTTTGCCATCATTTTCATATGGCACAGAATGGCATGATTGTGTGTGTGTGATCCATGACTTTAAGAAGCTTGTCCATCTGTTGTGGAAGTTATACACCGACTGTGGACTGTCCATTCCAAAATGCCAGCTACCTTTAAGGGTCTGTCAATGACACAAGGAGGCGCAGGGTTTTCAGTAATACTAAACAGGCTTTTGGTCTTATCCTGAGGAAGTCAGAATTTGGTAATACTCCCTTCAGCCCCTACTCCCAGAAATGCTGTTGGGGAGAGTCACTTACTATTCCTTCACTCTGATCATACCAAGATCTGCAAACATGCTTTCCAAGGGAGAGCAGCATTATCCGTTTTACAGATGAGCAAGGCGAGGGGACACATCAAGTTACTAGCAGTATCAGGAGGGGAACCCAGGTCCCCTAATTCTCAATCCGTGCCCTATCCAGAACATGGTGCACCTTCTCTTTTATGTAGCAAAGAGTAGTAAAAAAAATAAAATAAAAGATGTACATGTGTTCATGTGTACTGATTAGCTCCATCTCGAAGTTATGCCATAATTTCACACAATAAATGCCCAGCAACCTCTGCATGAGATTGTCTGGCTAGAAGAAACTGCTGAACTATTTATTTGTAAACCCAGTTTGAAATGCTAACTGCTGCTATGGAGTGTTTGTGTGAGTGATAAACTGTTTAAGAAGAAACCTTTGATCTCCAATCAAGTAACTACTCTGAGAGTCTGGGGTAGCCGCCCTAAAGACCTTTGTTTCCAACCATCTCTGGAGGAGGGGGAGGGGAGAAGCATGTTACTCAGTGACTGTCCAGGAGTTTGGATCAGCTCATAAAGCTGAAAGGTGAAAGGCCAACCTTCCCTCCCACCTCCAAGTTACCTAGCTCTGGTATAAGGCAGTTCTTAACTTTAAACTGGTTACTTGGGTTTAGTTAAGAAGGTTGTTATCAATTAAAAGGACAGTTTAAGGGATTGATAGTATGGCGGTTAAAGAAGGTTTATAAAAGAAAAATTCTAATGAGGTAAAATTAAATGTGGCCTGTGGTATCTCTTGTGTAGGACACAGTGTGACATTGTCTTACAGTCCTGTTTGCTTTTAGCATTGGAATGAAAAGGACTTTGATTTGCATTCTGGTGGTGATAGAAGCCTGTTCATTTTATCATTTGATATCTGAGCAACTGTTCCAATGTTTGCTCATGTGCTAAATGAAGTTACCTCTTCAATACCACTCATCTTAAATTATACAATCAGCAAAAGACAGAGTGAAAGATGCAGCACATTCTGTTCTCTGAATTGCCCTCCATTCACCAAAAGGGATGTGGTAGGTATGATCTTTACTCTGTCAAATACAGAGTTTGGTTATAAAAAGGCAATAACCATGATCATCTTTTATATTCCTTGACTTTTACAATGCCACTGCTTATCTCACCTATGTGAAGGCAGATGCCAGTGCAATTCCAAATTCTGAAGGGTAAATTGCAGTGCTCAGTGCATCTCTTCAACTGGAAACGTAAACTACATTTATAGGCATTGTCCAGATGTTCCCAAGTGCCAAAGACTTGTCCTAGAGTAGAGAGAACATCTGGGAAACAGAAGAAAGCTTTGTGGAAAGGGAAGAGTGTTAGGGAAGGTAGTTTTCTTCTGTGGTATTTTGCTTTAAAACTAACACTATGTTTGGGCCTACTGACATCAATTAATTTCTGATCTACGTTGTACCAACTGGAATGAAGGCGTTTTTTAGTGTATTTAATGCTTGTGAAATATATTGCATTAGCAACAAATCACATTTCTCCAATCCTTTCTCCACAAAATACTTCAAATCTTCAAACTTCTATACTTCAAAACTTCAAATCAGGAATTGATTCTCTAAAGGGCAGATGGTAGTTCGTTTTCTGTCCAATTTAGTTTCTGAGACTGCCAATTGAGGTGCAGTTGCTTTATGGTATCATCTGTTTACTGAGGACTGGATTGAGACCGGTAACTTGTTTTACGTAAGTCACTGAAGAACCATCAAATGGTAACAACTTTTAGCTACTGCTCCAGAGGGCTGGATATGAAACAGGGACCAGTGGGTGAAAGATGCCCTGTACCAGTCTTTTAAAGAGACTTATTTTACTTATCTTCTCTGCACTGTCTGGGAATATGTGGCCAGTCACACTACGATGACATTCTAGTTAGAGAATGTGCACATAGTGAATTTGGCATGAATGACAGCCTATCTGTTCATTACAAGCAAGTTTAAAGTATCTCATGATATTTTGGGGTTTATTTGAATGAATCAGTAATATTCCCCAGTAACTCCACTGGAAAAGGTTAGCACACCTTCTACATGGGTGGTCAGAAGGAGAAAACCTTTAGCCTATCTAATAGGAGATACTACCTGTGGAACTCAATATATTAGAGTCTTAATTAAATTCAGTGGTTACATATGACCAAACATTGATGGAGGCAAAAGGGGCAGTGAGAAAAGGTGAGCTAAATAATAGACTTTTCATTCACCTAGGAGTCTCTGACCATTAGTTCTGCACGGTTTGTCTAAGAGTTTGGCTAACTTCATATGTAACCCCATAAGGTGAAAGTATATTTATGCAATGACTTTGTAGGTAAGAACAGCTTAGTTAAGTGCTTACTAGTTTGTCCTTTAGCTGACTTTATGGAGCTTCCACCTCTTGGCTATGCAGCCCTAGTTCAAATCTAGATTTAGATAGTGGGCATGTCAGAAACAGTACAATGATAGGAAGGAAAACTGTATTAGTCAAGTAAGTGCACTCACTGTGTATGGGTACTGACTAGCACATCTGCTAATGGGCCCAGCATTTGATAGCAAAGAAGCAGCTCTCAACCAGTTTTCCTTTGGGAAAAAATATTTTCCTAGGATTTGCATATATTGAGTCTTTAGTCTCTCAAAAAAGAATTAGCAACCCAAGTCAATGAACCATGCTTCTTCCTGAATGACCAACAAGTACACAACAGACTCAGACAAAACAATGAACCAATTCAACAGAGATGCAAGTCAGTATCTCCTGAGCATACATTTTCCCCTTCAGCTCTTCCTAGTACTCTCTGGAGAACAGAGACCCCACCTGTTAAATCCACTGGTTAAGGGAAAGAGTGTCGCCTGTTCCCACTTACTGGTTCAAGTGCACAGCTGCTTCTCCTCAACTCAGACAAACTTAGAATGGAGGAAAGCAACTGCAGCTCCTTGCCTGGTGGCCTGAACCCTTTACTCCAGCTGTTTTGGTTGCAGGACAGGATGTTTCTTACTCAGGAGGCCAGACCCCTTCCATAACCCCTGAAAATCCTGTGCACCTCATCAAGATAGCATTCAGGAAATGAATGGGCAAATCTTTAATTATATAAAAGTTAAAGTTTTCTTTAACTGTATAAAAAAGACAACATTTTTTTGTAATCAAAGTGAAGGCCTTTGTTCCTTAATACAAATTTCACACTCTCATATTTGCTCTCTCTACTGGTCAGCAATAAGCTTAAATTGCCAGTATAGTGTATCATTCTGAATGTGTTAGCATGGTAAGTTACCAGAGTGGAACAGCATTTACTTGTCCAGTGTAAGTAATGCAATGCTAAGAGCTTTATGTATCTGGGAATATACATTTACATAGTGTCAGTAAACTTTCTTAATAAACTACTCTGCTATGATCAGAAATTTCAGATATGTTCATATAGTTAGGCAAGAAAAGACCTCCCTTCTATGGGTTTCAGAAATAAAAGACAGGTCCTCGATATCATTTCTATATCACTTGTGTACCATGCATCATTTAAATATTTTCCATCTGCTGAAACTAAGTGAATGTTACCCCAAAAGAATACTTAACTGCAGCTAAACACTAACGCCCAGATCCTGAAAGGTATTTAGGCTCTTCATTTCCGTTGAAATCACTGAGAGCTGGGTCTGAGACCCCAGAGTAGGACTACTCATGTGTATGAAGTTAAGCAAGAGCAGAGGGCTTTGCAGAATGAGCCCCCGAGTTAAGATTTCTGAATCTTATAAAGAGACTTAGGACCAAATCTTTCTCAGTTAACGGTACATAAATTCAGAGCAACTCCAAAAAGTCAGTTATTCTGGATTTGCACCACTGTAAGCAAGATCAGATCTGGCCTTGTATCTTTCCCATGTCTGATGGTTTACATAGCTAAAACCTGGAGGGTTATGTTTTCTGGTCTGCTCCAGCTGCTTCATGCTGCTCCAGCTTGCTAAGCCATGGTGTTTCACCAAAGCAGTCAGAATGCACCAGTGACTCTAGCCTACTGTTTGTTGTTGTAAAACTTTTGCTTAAAAGAAACCCTTTGGGATAAGAAACAAGTATTTACCTTCCTGCCAGGTGTGAGGCTGCACTCCTGTTGGAACAAGGGTAACTGACCCTAGTACCTAGATACTGCTTTTATGCTCAGAAACTCATGGTGGCAGGAAGTATGGATAAGAAACCTTCAAAAAGCACACACCTGCCTTCTCTACCACACAAGCCTTATTAGTGTTAAATCTCATGAAGAGGCATTCCAAGGGAATATTTGGAAACAAGGGATTGACTACAGGCATTGTCTTTGGTGTGAGACCTAAAGCACAATTGACCTGGTGTGACTGGTCTTTTGGGATTAAGAGTAACCTGAATATTGCTGAAAAGTTCCAAAGAGGTAGCTGTGTTAGTCTGTATACAGCAAAAACAACAAGAGTCCTGTAGCACTTTAAAGACTAACAAATTTAATTTCTGCAGGCATAAATTTTCGTGGGCTGTAACCCACTTCATCAGATGTAAGGAATAGAAATCAGATAGGAGGTATATATATACATCCAAGGGTAAGGAACAACAATGGAGAAAATAGGTATAAGCAAAGTCCATTCAGTTAGAGTAGTTGAGTCCTATTCACAACCATTGATTAGGAGGTGAGAATGTGTGAACAGTGACAATTAACTCTTGTAATGAGATAACCATTCCAAGTCCCTATGCAGACCCAGTTTGATTGTGTCAAGTTTGCATGAGTTCCAGCTCTGCAGTTTCTCTTTGAAGTCTGTTTTTGAAGTTTTTTTGAAGAAGTATGGCAACTTTCAAGTCAGCTACAGAGTGTCCTGGGAGATTGAAGTGCTCTCCGACTGGTTTATGGATGTTACCATTTTTTATGCCTGATTTGTGTCCATTTATTCTTTTGCATAGTGACAGTCCGGTTTGGCCAGTGTACATGGCAGAGGGACATTGCTGGCACATGATGGCATATATTACATTAGTAGATGTGCAGGTGAACGAGCTCCTTATGGTGTGGTTGATGTGGTTCGGACCTGTGATGGTGTCACTAGAGTTGATGTGTGGGCAGAGCTGGCAACGGGGTTTGTTGCAGGGATAGGTTCCTGGGTTAGTGTTCTTCTTGTATGGTGTACAGTTGTTGGTGAATATTTGCTTCAGGTTGGGGGGCTGTCTGTAAGCAAGGATAGGTCTGCCTCCCACAGCTTGAGCGAGTGAGGATCATCTGCTAGGATAGGTTGTAGATCCTTAATGATGTGTTGGAGAGATTTTAGCTGGGGGCTGTAGGTGATGGCCAGTGGTGTTCTGTTGTTTTCTTTGTTGGGTCTGTCCTGTAGTAGGTGACTTCTGGGTACCCGTCTGGCTCTGTCAATTTGTTTCTTCACCTCCCCAGGTGGGTATTGTAGTTTTAAGAATGTTTTATGGAGATCCTGTAGGTGTTTGTCTCTGTCTGAGGGATCGGAGCAAATCCAGTTGTATCTTAAAGCTTGGCTGTAGACAATGGATCGTGTGATGTGTCCAGGGTGGAAGCTGGAGGCATGAAGAAATTTATTGCAGTCAGTTGGTTTTCGGTATAGGGTGGTATTAATGTGACCATCCTTTATTTGTATTGTAGTGTCCAGGAAGTGGATTTCTTGTGTGGACTGGTCCGAGCTGAGGTTGATGGTGGGGTGGAAATTATTGAAATCACTGTGGAATTCTTCAAGGGACTCTTTCCCATGGGTCCAGATGATGAAAATGTCATCAATGTAGCATAGGTAAAGGAGAGGTGCTTGGGGATGAGTTTTGAGGAAGCGTTGTTCTAGGTCAGCCATAAAAATGTTGGCATACTGTGGGGCCATGCGGGTGCCCATAGCTGTGCCACTGACTTGAAGTTACAGATTGGCTCCAAATCTGAAGTAGTTGTAGGTCAGGACAAAGTCACAAAGTTCAGCTACCAGGTGTGACATATCATCATCAGGGAAAATGTTCCTGAAGGCTTGTAGTCCATCTTTGTGTGGAATGTTGGTGTAGAGAGCTTCTACATCCATAGTGGTTAGGATGGTGTCTTCTGGGAGATCACTGATGGATTGTACTTTTCTCAGGAAGTCAGTGGTATCACGAAGATAGCTAGGAGTGCTGGTGGAATAGGGCCTGAAGAGAGAGTCCATATAGCCTGACAGTCCTGCTGTGAGAGTGCCAATGCCTGAGATGATGGGGCATCCAGGATTCCCAGGTTTGTGGATCTTGGGTAGCAGATAGAATAACCCGGGTCAGGGCTCGGGGGTGTGTCTGTGTAGATTTGTTCCTGTGTTTCTTTAGGGAGTTTCTTAAGTAGATGTTGTAGTTTCTTTTGGTATTCCTCAGTGGGATCGGACAGTAGTGGCTTGTAGAATGTGGTGTTGGAGAGTTGTCTGGCAGCCTCCTGTTCGTAATCCGACCTATTCATGATGACAACGGCACCTCCTTTGTCTGCCTCTTTGATTATAATGTCAGAGTTGTTATTGAGGCTGTGGATGGCGTTGCGTTCTGCATGGCTGAGGTTATGGGGCAAGCGGTGTTGTTTGTCGACAATCTCAGCTTGTGATTCTTGGCGTAAAGGGCCATTTCTTACAGAGATATGCTCACCAGGGTCGCAAGACAGACCAAAGTACTCAAGGGGACTGTCTGTGACTGTGTATTAAGGCTGTTAATGTGCCTGAGGAGTTTGCACTTGATGCAGATACTTGGTGAAAGCTAAGTTTAGAATGCACAGCCAGTTTCGGGTTGTGCCATGGTTTTTAACAGTCTATCCGGAGGTTGGTACTCACACTCTTGCTTCACCGTTAGTAATATCACCATCACTGCTAAGTCCTGCCAAATTCTTCTCAACCAGTCCTTACCTAGTTTGGGCCTTTCCACAAGTCCCCACTGTCACAATGCCCATTCAAAATCAACCTACTCAGGGAATTATGACACAAAGTGGAATCCATATAAGAAGAAAATATTCTAGGAATAAAAAATTACCAAGTCTCAATAAGCTGAGTGGTCATTTGTGGCAAAAATTGTCCATTACCCAGCATATACTGGGAGTTCATATTCCTACTGCTGAAGGCCAGCCAGGATTTAGTGTCTCACTTTTTATAAAGATAATTTTGGAAAAGTTTGCAGAGTGTAGATTTCCTCTGATCTAATTTGCAGCTCAAAGGATTAAACTGATCAGAGCAGCAGTGAAAAGCACGACATTTATTTATTCATAGTGGGTGATCACCCGTCTTCTTGCAACCCCTCCCCAAACTGGCTGCTAGCTAATTCACTACCATCTACAAGCTAATATAGCTGTGTGCCAGATATGTTTGTTTGTATGTTTATCACTGCTGATCCCATCTGCAGACTGCAGCAGCATAGCAATAAATTGATGCAGGGTAAGCGAAGAGGAAGAATCTTTGAGAGAGAGAGAGAGAGAGTTCCCAGCACAGCTCACTCCTTTTTCCATCCAAGTACACTCTCTTTATTATGTTCTTTCCTAATGTTTTGGTGACTTTCTTTTTCCCTGCATGCTATGGTAATGGTGCTGAATGCTGATGAGAAAAACAGGTGCAATCCATGGCAGTTATTATTTTGGTACTAAAGCCTGCATTTTTCAGGGACCAGCTGGGTATTTTGGAGGTACTGGTGGGAACACCAGTTCAGTTATATAATACCTGCTCCTCTTGATCAAGAATAGGATCTTGTATTTGCATATTGTCAATAAGAGAAAATACTCCCCTTGCCTCCACAGATGTATTTTTTTTCTTTTAGGTATTTCATCCACTTTTAAATGTTATGTTAATGTTAGGATTTTATATAATTCATATAGTATTTACAGGCACAAAAAAGTTAACTTCTTAACTGTAGCTTTACTCTTTTTATCTTTGCAATTTCAATTAACTGTTCTAAATAACTGACAACTTGGAATATAAAACATTCCTGCAACAATGTAAGACTAACAGCAATTACCTTGATTTACTCTGGACCATGTTAAGTTCAGGGAGTGGGATAAAGAGACAAGAGTTTAAGACTTCTTTCACACTACTGTAATAAATTCAGTACATTGCTTTAAAGTTAGGGCAAAATAGCTGGTAACTGAAAGTAAAGAAAAAACTTGTTTTGTTTTCCACTGTGATGGAAAACAATAGATTATGGGAAAGTTCTTCAGAAGGTGATCAGAGGAAAAGTTCACCAGCATCTATCATGAACTGTGTCGCTGGGGTAGGAGGAAAGGACATAAAGGTGTCAGCAGTAGAGCTGATACAGTAAATCACAGTGGTGCTAGTAAAGTGTAATGGCAACCTAGTGTAACTGCCTTCAAAGTTCTGTTTCTTTTTTGAGGTTGTACTCAGGACGTCCCTCTTTGTGATCTCATTCCTGGGGAAGCATGTTGTGCATTGGTCTTTCCTTTTTAGTTTGCAAAGACTAATCTCTTAGCAGGTTAATAAAAGGTGAAAAGAGCAATGGCCTAAGGACCATCAAAATAAATTGATGGTACCTCATAATCTGCATTTTACTTTGCAAGGATTTTCCTGCCTCTCCATCATCATGCTCTGCTTTTCTCTTTCTCCCACTAAATGTATTGATCATAAGCACATGCCAGCCACTGCTAAAAAAGAAACATATACAACACTGAGCAAAACAACAGGACAACAAAATAAAACATTTCCCTTAGAATGTAAATTTTTTTTTAGGAGATTGTAGTTTCACTCTGTAAAAAGTACATTTCCCTGTGTTTCTACATGGCTGAAGTTTGAAATCTTTTCAGAAATAGAAAATGAATAAGTTAATTGAGTGACCAATGCATCGCAGCTCCAACCACAGTAAAGGTCCCCATTGAAATATCACAGATCTGATCCATTTCACTTTATACAATGAGCAAAAAGGTCATGAGCTACTTCTAATTCAAACTACTTGGTGATAGACTAATAAACTTTTTCCTTTTAACGACTAGATTTATAAAGCATGCACTATCTTGTCTACAGTGCTGGAGGAAGCGTCATTATCATCAGTAATGTATATTTAATATAATGACACTGTGTAATGAGCGAAGTTAAAGAAGCATGGCATTAAAGTGCAAACAATCGATAAATTATGTGGCCAATTCTGGCAAGTGCCTGGGATCTGTACAGGGCTAAAACAACATTGATGTTTGCCTAAATCTAGCTGGAACCAGCTCTGAGCACGTACATGCTTCTCCCCACTACCCTCCCAACCCCTTGAAATCTAGCCCTATGAGAAGTTGTAATAATCCACGAAGGGGAGCAGGTGAGATACAAGTGGTTATTGCCAGATCAGGGATGTATGCCCTTTATTATGTGGAGGGTAGGCCCTGTTTGCTATGCCCCTCATAAAATCATGTTTTACAAGTGAGATATATTGTTTTACATAAGAGAAAAAATCTTGCATTGTCTCCAGCCCATTGTAGGATAGAGCTTGTAATGCACTAACCACCTCCTTCCTTTCCCATAGAATACAGTCCAGTTTTCAAGCCAGAGTGTGTACTGTCTCAACACAAAGATTATTATGTAAATCATGTCTTATCCTTCAGCTTTCTGTCAGCAACCAACAGGTTCAGCAAACCAAGCAAATGTGGGAAATATTTTAAACCAAATGAAACCACAACTCCACAAAAGGATTTTTGCTCTGCTGATAATTTATGGATAATAAGAAATGCTATATACTAAATGCTATACTATACTAAGGAGATACATTATTAAAATACATCAGAATAGACTATAACCTTCTTTGCAGTGTAGAAGAAATAGTTTGGTACTAAAAAAAGTATGGTGATTGTGATTCTCTGTGCAGACTGCTTTAATTCAGGCCAGAGCAAGCCTCAGGATCAGAGAGCACAAAGGTGTCTGAAAACTATCTGTGCACATCTACACACCCTTCTCCTTCCTAAATTGCATGAAGCTTTCCTAGGCCACAGTTTAGGATCTGGGCCCAAGAACTGCTACTGATATTGTTATCCATCAGTTTCTATTGATCATGAGATTGTTGATTTGCCTGCTACCCTAATGGGTGCAAAAAGCCTTTGGGTGGCTTTGTTTTTCTCTCTCCAAGAAAGCCTGTGAGAGGCCCTCAGTTTTGGAATTTTATTCTCCTCCTTTGGTCCAAAATAGCCTCCAAAATTAGTTGACCCTGAGGGGATGCTGTAAAGTCCACCTCTTTATCAAGAATTTGTGGTGGGAGGGACACAATAAGGACTGGTATTTGTGAGTCACGTTCAGTAGTACATTGTCTAGACTTGATTTCATCTCTGCTTAGTTGTTTTCTAGTACTGTTTGTGTTATCTTTTATGCCATTGTAATTTTAAGTGTGTCAAAAGTAGTTAGACCACAAGCGAGACACTTTCGTTTTTTAAATTGGTTATAAATTAACATAAATAAATAAAATCAGATAGTCCCTAGGACCTATAATGTATTTAATGAATACAATGAGTTTGCAAACAAGTACAAGTATGTGACAAGTCACCAGTGCTAAAACGATCACCCTAACCTTGTTAGTATTGCAGACTTCATAAACTCCACACATTGGTTTAGGGTAGTAAAATTGCACAAAAGACAGAAGCAGAACAATAGTGTGGATACTAATAAAGGAGCCCACAATGCCCTTATTAGCTGAATATACTCAATGTATTAGCTGCTCATACTTCAACTAAAAAGGCAGTTGTAAAAGTCCATTAAATTGTAATACAAAAGTGTCTGCCACCTTTTAAATATTTTAATCAGAGACTCATTAAAACCTGTCTATGCTACTCTTATTCTTTGGATGGAGACAGATCTGTGAAATATTTTATCTTTTACCCACCCACGAAGATAGATTCATTTACATAACTTAATGAGGGCTGCATTATTCATCAAACTTCTCATATGACATTTTCAAATGATATTATTAAACAAGCTAGGCAAGCCAGTCCAGTAACGAACCTTCTCTAAACTTGCTGCCAGTTATGTTCCCTTACTCCTAATCTATCATGCTAATGGTTGCAACTAATAAACTTTAAGAATCTTTGCCACTAATCTGTATATGTTTTGCAGTGGATTCTGGATGTATAGCTTGACACAGAGAATTTACAATAGAGACCACCTGGCAAACAAAACTCCTTATACTAACAAATGCTATCCAAAGCTGCCCACCCCATTTTTATTACACAGAAAAAAAATAGTCCCTTACATGAAGGGGGGTTCCCATGAGGATGGAGTGAGGCTGTTCTCACTGATGGCAGATGACAGAACAAGGAGCAATGGCCTCAAGTTGCAGTGGGGGAAGTCTAGGTTGGATATTAGGAGAAACTTTTTCACTAGCAGGGTGGTGAAGCACTGGAATGGGTTACTTAGGGAGGTGGTGGATTCTCCATCCTTAGAGGTTTTTAAGGTGAAGCTTGACAAAGCTCTGGCTGGGCTGATTTAGTGGGGAATGGGTCTGCTTTGAGCAGAGGGGTTGGACCAGATGACCTCCTGAGGTCCCTACCAACCCTAGTCTTCTATAATTAGCACAGAGCCTTTCATCCCAAATGCTTTGCAGCCTGGAATAACTGTGACCACTTCTGGGGTGGAACAAAATCTGTTAAACAGTGCAAACACCAAATAGTTAAACACACCAAAAACAATATTTGTGATAATCTTTTCATGTCTGAAACATGGCTAGAATATGCATGGATTAAAGTACGGTTTGAATCTCTTTGACACTTCAATCATTTTGTGCTTTCAAACTTTCCCCCCTAACTTGCATTCAGGGGCTGCACACAAGCTAAACATGAGACCATATTAGCCTCATCTGACAAAGCTAATTAATACCAGATGTGTATTAAGGCCAAAATTTTCAAATCTGGTTGTCTGCAGTTAGGCTCCTAAAGGCATATGTAGGCACTAAAGGAAAAGTGGCCTGATTTTACATAGACTTAGGTGTTGAGTGCTGTAGTTCCCATTGAAATCAACGGTAGCTCTGAAGTTTGAGCACTTCTGAAAATCAAGTGTTATTTAGAAGCTGAACTATAGATTTAGGGGCCTAATTTTAGGCACCCAGGTTTACAAATGTTGACCTAAATCCATTGTGATAGAATCTTCCAATGGTATTCTTCCTGATGAATGCTGCCAATAGGTAAAATTTTCAAAAGTGCCTAAATCCAATTTTCACAAGTGATTTAAGTACTTAGAAGTACACTTTTTTTCTGTAAATTGCTAAGTATTTTTCTCATTACTTCTCAAAAAACACTAAGTCATCAAAGGGAATAATATAAGAAAACATTATGCAGATAGAAACTAGTGTGCACAGCAGAACAATCTTACTATCAAAATGTGATCTCTGAATTTCTAGGAATCTGTTCCTAGCTTAAGTCTAAACGAAGTGCAGAATGTTGATTGTAAAAGAAGGTTTCAAGTGTTCTAGGCTGTTCAGTTTTTTGTATGTTTTAAAAAAAAATAAATTAGCAAGTAAAATGCCTTTCTATTATTCACCTGATAAAAAACAGTCTGACCCTTGTATAATTTCACTAAGACAAATGGCAATCAGTAGGCTGAAACTCTCTTTCAATCAAACTAATTTTTTCCCAATTCAGTTTTCAGGATTCATTACATTAAGTTTGTACAGTTGTTACTTATTCACAGAATCATTACTTTTAAATTCAGCATTACTCATCTACATAAGCAGTGTTGTCATAGCTGTGGTGCTCCCCGGATATTCGAGAGAAGCTGAGTGAGGTAATACTTCTTTTATTAAAACAACTTCTGTTGATATTACCTCACACAGCTTGTCTCTTTAATTACCCATCTATGACCTTAGCTAAAAATGTTGCGACATTTCAATCAGAAATCAGGTTTTTTGGAAAATTTACCCTGTGGCCCCACTGTTTAGTTATAATGCTAAAATTGTTTGCGGCAGACCCTTAGCTAGTGTATATTGTCACAATTTACAGCAGCTGAGAATCTGCCCCAAGATATCTTGACAGATCCTGATATAAATACAAGAGGTATGAAATTTTATCTCCAAACACAAATTGCTGCCATATGGCTCAAACTTGACCAATAGTGACACAGAAAACATGTTACTATGCTGCAAGTGCAATCTTAGACTTACACTATGATAAAGCCATTTACTCACCAAACTTAACTTCAGTGCTTACAGTTGCCACTATTTATTAGAGAAGTCTGTATGGCTGATACTTGGTTAAAAATATTGGTAGCAAGTGCACTTGTTGTTTAAACCATTATGTAAGAATAACATGAGTCTTTAGTTTTAAAAAACCCTTCATTTACAGATATTTATTATCTAACATCTATTTCTATTTCCAAACTATTGTAACATAGCCATTAGCGGACACTAGTACTACTTCTTAAAAGTGTGTGGCCAGTCTTTGCATTACACAAGCTGCAGATGACTATAAGTGTTTGCAATCAAAGGACTGATTCTCTTTTATACCAAGGCCACTTTACACAACTGTGGCAGTGTAAAGGGGTGTAAAATAAGTATAAATTGCCAAGTGGTGTAAACAACAGGCAGACCCAGAGAGTTGATGTAGTAACTGCAATCTTAAAATTGGGCAAACTACCTCTGAAATGTCTTATCAAACAGTGATTTTTATAAAGAGGGCTCTTAAAAATGTATGCAACAGCATTAGAAAATAAAACAGAGCTTTTTAATGAGACAATATAAAGTTTTCTTCTAGAACTTAAAGTCACTTCTAATCTGTGATCTGGAATAATCTTAAAAGCTATTCATTGTAACAGACAGTGATTGTTGTTAAAGTCCTGCCCTAGAAATCAGTATTTTGATGTTTAGCATTAATAGATTACAAATGCTATTATACTGAGTAGAAATATTCATAAGACTAAGTTATTTGGTGACGGAAACACTTGCAGTGGTTTAGAGGCAATTTAGAATTCTCTCTCCAACTCCGTGAACTCCTTCCCAAGATCAGGAATAAGAGAAAAAAGATCACCCAAGAAATGTTCAGTATAAGGAGTAACTAAAGTGTCAATAAATATGTTAGCAATGTATGTGATGCTCTAGTGTGACAGTTCACACTTTTTAGATTTGTGCAGCCAGCCTGTCCAGCTAAGCCTTTGGTCACATTTCAACCCTGTCTATATTCCAAAACTTATTTTTTAAGGTTAGCCAAGATTGAGGGGGAGTCAGGCAAAGCACATTTCCTCTGTACTGATCCCATACACCACTAGGACACGTGACAGGGCCTGATTCATTGCTAACTGCTTTTGTATCTTGCCTTTTATTTTTCTCTATAAGACATTCCAGCATTGTCAGATGGCAGACCCCATCCTTCTTCTAAGGCATTTGCAATCTCAACCATTAAATAATTTAAAAAAAAAAAAAAAAAAGAAAGCAGACCACATATCTAGGTTGTTTGCAGTAACCACTGATAATAGGCACCGTCAATGGACAGAGAGATTTTGACAGATATATTACTGTATGTGACAACATGCAGGGGGCCTGTTGGTGCAGGGTAAGAATACCATGGGAGAAAAGGCACTGAAAATGCTTTATTCTGGTCTTTGCCTACACAGGTAGGAACATATTCTAGTGGGCAGAGTGGTTATGGTTTAGGCAACATGGTTTATTCGGTCTCACCTTCATGTCTCAAATTTAGATTTATAGGCTACTATATGTTGGACAGGGCAGGGAAAGAGCCTATATTATTTCCTTTCATTCCCTAGGAATGTTAGTCAGCTGTATATAGGGTGGGTTTTTTAAGTGGATGATAGAAGTCTTTTGAGTTTGAATTTGAGAGCCTCCATTAAGTCTCAGTATCTTTAACAAATGAACTGTTTCAACTCCAGTTGGAATCTTCTTGTTAGGTAGAGGTGTGAGCATAGTAAGAATAGAGGCTCAAAATACAACAAAAACCCCACCCCTCACTTATAAGGTGAGAAAAAACCCAATTCCAAAATTCAACTTCTTTATAACACCACTGAGTAGTTAAGTTAGCTCTTTTTGCATATAGTAGAAACTACAGATATTCAATGCAAAGCATCTTCAAAAATAGATTTTATTTTAGTCATAAAAATCCATAAGCTTTTGCACACAAAACCTAATATAAAAAAGTAACCTGAAAACATTCTCCTTGCTTAAATAAGTCATGTATGTATTTTGGTCACAACGTGCAATTAGGTCCCGTGGTTTCATATGCTTGTTAGAAGTCCTGTCTCTGAATACATATACTTTCCTTAAACTCCTTCATATGCTAAATTGACTAAACTTTCAATAAGATTCTTAAATAGGAGGGAAACATTTTGTTTCTATAGAAATAAGTTATCTACTTATGGACCACAGGGACCCATAATTGTAGTGCTTGAACGTATCAACCAAACTTAGGACATGTAATAAATTTTTAAAATATTTTTAAAAGACTTATAAATAACTATTATACAAGTTAAATATTTAATATTGGATTTAAGTTTCTATAAAAAGTTGGGTACTTTAAATGCTATCGATTTCATTCAAAATAAACCTTTGACCTCAGATTTGGCCATTGAAACCTATGAATTTGGTAGGCAGATTGTCCACTGGATACACTATGGGGCCAGTTTTCATTGTAGGAGGTCCATTTAACAGCTGCCAGTCACAATTCCGAGCCAATTCCACCATAAATATTTTGAGAAGAATTTTTGCAAACTCTTTGCCCACACAGCTTCTCAAGCCCCCTCCAAAAGGGATGAAACTGAACCTGGAGGAATCCTCTGGAGTGGGAGACATAAAACGATCAGGGTCAAATTCATCCTTGTTGGTGAAGAGGTCTGCAACATCGTGTGTATCACAGATACTGTAAATTACGTTCCAGCCTTTAGGAATCTGGTAGCCCTGTAAAAAAAACAAACCCGACTTCATTCATCTCTGAGGAAGATGGGTGCAAAGATTTTACAGAGAAATAAAAATATACAGAACCCATGGGGGAGGGTGAAGGAGAGATAAGTTGTCATAGTTTGACTTATTTTTATATCATTACTATCCAGAAAGACTATTACAGCCTGTGAGGAATTTAATAGAAGCAAAGCCCCAAGCAGCACAGCTTACATTTAACTCAAAAGTCTTGAGTGCAACTCGAAATCCTCCAGGAACTGGTGGACTCAGCCTGAGGGTCTCTTTGATGACACAGCCTGTGTACTTCAGCTGTTCCAAGACTTCCATATCCAGTTGTTTGTTGTCTTGGTTCATGCTGCACAATAAACCCTAGTAGGAAAAGCAAATGGCTAACATAAGACTATGCAGAAGTCAGACTACAGTTCGCGGTAGCTGGACATGCATTGCTGTCAGTAAGGGGGGACAAAGTGGTCATCTGCTTCCTATTTATCACAAGACAAAGACGCACCAAACAAGCTTGAATCACTGCAAATCTCATCTTTCCAATTGAAAACTCAGCTTTTCCCTAATAGGTTGTTTTAATAGGGGCATTAATTTTGCCTAATTAAGAGAGATTTATTCTCTAGTCTGTTAGAGAGTCAATACATTCCTTTCTCATGAAGGAGAAATAAAATTCCTCTGTATTCAGTTTACTGTTTAACTTCCAAAGAGAAGACACACCCACCTTCATTTGTAGCTCCTTTCTCACTTTTTGCAGCACATCATGGTGAAGCCCCAAGAAGGTGATAAGAGATGTGGCCGCACTGGCAGTGGTTTCATGCCCTCCAAACAAAAGTTCGGTTGCGGATTCTTTTAGCTCCTAAGGCAAAGAGCAAGATAGTTTAAAAACAAAAAACCCACCACCCTATTGTTTCGGGTACTTGAGACCCCACCTCGCTCCAGAGTTGAACTATGCCAAGCTCATTGCCTTCTCCTCCCTTTACCCTTACCCAAATGCCCTTCTACAGGAGATCCAGTTTTAAAGCAGAGGAAATTCTGCCTTGAATGCCACCAGTGATTAGCGACATCCCTAGGCGCCTCAGCTACAGATGCATTTTAATATGAAGCCACAGAAAGACACCGAGAGGGGAGGAGTTGAGAAGAGACTCATCTGGGAAGCTCTTTCAGGGAACGGATCCCCCTGGCTTTGCACACGTCCTGTGGTTCGGTTCCGACCGGCCGCGTACAAGGGGGAAAGCACTGCGACGATTTCCGATCGCTCTGCAAGCGCTGGGTGGTATGTGAGGCCAGGATCCGGGGCGGTTGGGACCGAGTTCAGGCAGCTCCAGAGCCCGGGCCGCTACGGGAAGGCTCGGAGTATCTTCCTCATCGCTCGCCCGGGGGCTGCCCACTCACTGGCTACCAAACCACCGTCAGGAATCCGGGCCCTGAAGCTGTTCTGAGAAGCCGCCGCTGGCCGGAGGGGGGAAGGGGGGGGTTGGGAGGTACGCTTAGGGCCCGATCCTGCTCCCATCCCAGCAGCAGGAGCTTTGTCACGGTGTTTAAAGGACGCAAAAATCGGGCCCTTGGCTGGGGCTGTGAGGAGCTGCCCGCGCCGCAGGGCAGCCACCTCCCGCGGGAGGGCGGCCGCACCGGGCGCCTCACCTGCATGTCCAGCGGCTCTCCGTTCCCCTGCGTGTGCTCCAGCAGCAGCTGCAGCGCGTCCTTGCAGCCGCCCGCGGGCTCCTCGCGGGCCATCTTCGCCCGGATGTTCTCCTCGATCTTGGCATGGATGATGTTCCGCGCTCGCAAGCCCTGGGGCGGAGAAGGGACGCAAAGGGCTGCGGCTCATCCAGCTGTCAGGCAGTCCGTGTGTCCCCCCCCACCCACACACACGCTCTGCCAACGCCTGGGCGCCCGCTGCCAAGCCCAACCCTCCCCCCTCCCACCTTCCAGCTACCATCGCCGGGCACCCAGCGCCACGTCTGCCCTGTGCGCCGGACCCCGGCATCCCCCAGGCGGGTCCGGAAGGAAGGGCAGCCTCGCCCCCTGGAGGTGCCCGGGAACCTCGCCCCAGAGCTAGCGCCCATCCCCGGCGGGAGCTTTACCCGGTAGAGGCCGCTGAAGGGCACATCGATGGGCAGGGAGAAGAGGTTGCGGATCATCTCCTCGAAGGCCTCCACCAGCTGCTGCTCGCTGCCCTGCTCCGCCTGGCGCGGCTCGAAGCCCAGCAGGATCCTCATGGCGATGCGGAACATGAGGCGCTTCACTTCGGGATAGACCAGGAGGCAGGAGCCGCCGCTGCGCAGCCAGCGCGCCAGGCAGGCGCTCACCTCCTCCTGGATGCCGGGGATGTAGTGCTGCAGGGCTTCCCGGGAGAACGCCTTCATGATCACCTGCGGGAGAAGGGGCAGGCTCAGACCGCCGCTCCCAGCGTCCCACGCCACCACAGCGCCCCCGGCCGAGCGCGCCGGAGCTGGGGCTCGGCCCGGCTGGCGAAGGGAGTGGACCCCCCACCTCCCCAGCCGCGCAAAGGCTGGCGCTGCTTGGGCAGCTTGGAGAACGCGCAGGCGGCGCGGCCGGCCCAGCTCCGGGTGGATGCGAGCCGAGGGACAGGCGGGGGAGAGGGCGGGAAGGAAGCGGGGCCTCGGAGTACCTTCTTGCGGTGCTTGTGCTGCCCGTCGTGCAGGTTGGAGAGGCAGCCCGACCCGAGGATGGTGCGCACCGACGCCGGCCACTGCACCGACACCAGCCGGTGCTCCCCGAGCAGGATGTGCCGCACGTTCTCGGCCCCCATCACCCGCACGGTGGGTCTCCCGAAGAGGTGAGTCTTGTAGATGAACCCGTATTTCCGACGCTTCATCTGAAGGAACTTCCGCCGCTGGAAGACGCGAAGGGCCGTGACAGCCGGGCTCCCAGCCAGCCACCCGCCGGGCCCCTGCCCGCCCGCCTGCCTGCCTTTCTCCCTCCCCGGCCTACCTGGAGCTCAGCGCACCCAGGAGCCCGTGCCGCCGCCAGCCTGACCCCGCAGGACCGAGGAGGAGCCGGTTCCCCGAGTCGCCCCTGTCTACTCCCCGAGGGGCTGCCCCGGAGCTGGGCAGGGGCAGGGAGGGTTGGCGTGCCTTACCTGCAGCACCAGTTGCAGCGTCTCCCCGAAGAAGGGGAGCCCCATGGTGCCGGGGGGCAGCGGCAGGCTGCAGCCGGGCTCCCGGCCGCGCACGCAGTAGAGATTCCAGAGCTTCACGGCGGCCAGGAAGAGTAGCAGGGGCAGCAGGAAGGTGCAGAGCGTGCTGGCCAGCAAGGTGGAGAAGCCCATGGCTCGCGAGCGGTGCCAGCCAACAGCCCCTACCTGTGTCCGCAGCGCACGAGCCGAGCTCCGCCGTGGGGCCCCTTTTTATAGCCCTCCCCGGGTTGCTGCCCACTCTACCTCGGTCAGATAAATTAGTTCACCCAAAGTTCATCTTTAATTGCGGATGGTGGCCTGGCTCCTCCCCCCGAAATCTTTAACTGTTTGTTTTGCGCCGTGGCTTCTCCCTGTCTCCCTCCTCCAGGGAGCTACAGACAAGCCACGGAGCTGACTTTGAAAAGGTGCTAATTGCACCCAGACAATAGGGCTGGCGGGAGAGGGGCCCCGGCCTTTAGCTCCCTTAGGGCGCAACTTTGGAACTCATTGAATAAGCATTCAAGGATGGAGAGGGGCAGAATTGCAGACAGCTGCGAGCTCAGCTCGTCAGGATCAAGGCAGACCAGCGAATTAGCCGCATCGCCTTTACCATGTGCCTTTATTTATCACCGATCCTCCTGGAGGAAGAATATATCGACGCAGATTACAGAAATGCCTCACTTCGTTTGTCTTGCTGCCCAGTTACATGGGCAAGCGCACACCCTGGCTCTAGTTTGCTTGTATGCATGGTGTGATGATATATATATATAGATCTATCTCCACACACGTAACCCATCTTTTTAAACCTCTCCTGCGCTTTGCAGTTCGACACCTAACAAATAAAAAGACCCGAGCACAGGCTAAGTGCAACGAACCGAGCAGCGGCCTGCATTGCGCGGAGTAGTTAAGTGGACTTCGCCTGATTCCGGGTTGGTGCTATTATTACGCGTTCGCACAGGGGGATCCAGCCCCGCGAGCAAGGCGCAGACCCTGGACAGCACTAGCCGCGGGGGCTGAGCCTCAGCGCTCTGAACATCTCCGGCAGGCTAGCCGGGGCAGGACCGAGCGAGCTCCCCAATCTCCAGCTGCAAAGCGCCGAGTCGGCTGGAAACCCGCTTCGGGTTTACAGGCTAAAAACGCGATGATGTCACTGGATCAGGAGCAGCCGCCGCTCCAGCGAGGAGAGCTCGTCTTCCTCTGAAACGAGTGCGTGGCCTGTGGTTCACCTCAAAGGCCCGCCTCGTATTTCTGTTCAGGGTCCTGAGCGGAATAAGCATCAGGCAGGAGCAAATCCTTAAACTTGCGATGCAGCGCTAATCGCAGGTTCACACGCAGGTCAGCGAGGGAAAGAAAGGTTATATCAAAAAGTAAACACCCAGCCCATTGCCACCCACAGCCTTCTATAGACGCTTAAATCCTGGCTCGCAGCCCCCGCACGGCCGTGCGCGGCTTTCGGTGCTGCTCTCACGCTGGGCCGCGGAGCGCAGCTAGTCCTTAGCCCGGGCCGGTTCCATGTGTGAATCTTTTCTTTTTCAGCCTGAGGCGAGGGGTTTGCCTTTGCAACAAGCAGGGCAGTGGCCGTGTTCTTTCTGAACATAGGTGGGAGGTGGATAATCCACAGACCGCAATAGCTTTACAGGGAGAAAGCAGAGGAGTTCGGCATACTCGCCCACAACAGTTTAATTGGGGGAGGGGGGCGCTAAATCTCCTGGCACAGAGGTTGGGAGTTAGCTGTGTGTACCCCAAGCGGACCGGACTTCACCCTGGCTGTGTGCTCCCGCGCAGAGAATGGCCCAGAGACGTGATGTTCACGGGAGGGGAATGCCCCAAGGACTGCTTCGCAAACGCTGGGAAATATTCTGGGCAGCTCCTCTGCTGAGCCGTATATTATCACTGCTGTGAAATTCGGAGTGGTAAGAGCTGACTACTGGAAAAGGATGTTCACGGGCGACGGCTGCCACCGGTCCTTCATTCCTCCGGCTTACGGCTGTAGATTTATAAGAGGTCGCTGAAAGGGAAAATACGATCAAGGCTAGAATGACTCTCCAGTTCGTTTGGGGATCCTGACATTATTCCTTGGCAAAACCTCTTAAGGAAAGATTTTGGAGCAAAGTTGAGTTTCCCTTCCGTGCAACCAGGGTCATAAATTAGCCAGATATTTGTTGGTTGTTCGCAAAAGAGCAGCTGCTAAAAGTTTTCCAAAATACTGATCGCTCTTCTCTGTGCATCATTTCTGAACTGTATCCTCACACCCAGCTGGCTGCCATCGGCAGCTTTACAATCAGAAGGTATTGCCGATCGGATACAAAGTAGCTCCGATAACACTTTATATAACACGTACACCGATACCACCTGTACAGAAATCACTGATTCGCAATTACCGTTATTACAATCAAGGCAGCAATAACTAGATGAAGTAGGACAGGCACTTATCGTAATGCCTTACATTTGTATTTCGCTTAGGCATCGTCTCGTAGAAATAGGGCAAATGATGAATACAAACAAGATCCTCGATAACCTTCAAATTAGAGAACTTTTTCTCCCTGTGTTTGTTGCTCTCTACCTGGCTGAAATGACCTTCACAATTTCTTTTGTAAATTAGTAACTAAGTTGGGAAATGTTTAAAGGGACACTCCAAGGTTCAAAGTAATATTTGTATCTAGAAAATTTCCTTGCAACTAGTATCAATAGCACCGTAATATATTAAAAGAGAAAGAAGTTTCAAAATCAAAAGAGCTGTCACTGTTGTTTGTCATATTTTATATGTTTATTTATCCTATTTCACTCAATTTGGACGCTACAAGTAACCTAGTCAGTTTCATTTTTGTGTCTAGTAAATTTCACTTTCTGAGTCCCTGCCCAACCACAATAAACATTAGAAGTGCGATTTTTTAACAGAATCTAAATGTTATCCTCTAAGGTATCCCCTTTCCTGCCTGGTTGCTTTGACAGTACCTGGTCATGTAGTCGTTGAATGCGCAATATTTCTGTGCAACATACACATTCTATTGAATGTTTTCTAGTTTGGGGACAAAACGCCTTACCCTATATTTTAAAAACGAAACTTTATTTCTAAAGGGTGCAGTGTCAGCAAACGAGCTGACCCGGGAGGGCTATGGGCTTTTCAAGTGCTTAGCGTTTCACTAAAATGTAGCAGGTGAAGTCCTAGTTCCTACATCTGAATGCTTAAAAATCATGTATCGGTAAAGGGTTGAAGCACACGGTGAATATTATACATATGCTTACATATCCTGTGAACATGCGGACGCGGGTTGTTTGCTGTGCCCGGACGTGAGATATATTTATAGATTATATAATTTCAGACTAAATTTAATCTGGTCAATTTCCCTATTTTGTGTTTAAAACGCTCACTTTGTTCCCATTCTCCCACCTTCTGTCCTATCTAAACTGACCAGCGTCTATGTTGGCGGCTTCTGAGCCCACCAAAGCTGGCACGGTTGTATTCTCTGCCTAATAGGGATGACCATTTTCTGATGTCTGCGCATCGTCAGGGAATTGCGCGGGGGAAGCAGTGGCATGACCTCGGGGTTCTTTCCCATTCCCATACTCTGACCCGCTTGTGACCTACAACACGGACCGTGACATCTGAATGAACTCTGCGAGCAATTTCGCCAAGTTCACTGTCCATCAAATAACGAGATACGGTGGTCTGAGCACCGATAATTACCACAGGAAACCTTTATTATCTCCACAGCCATCTACAGTCGTCAGCCCGAAAAGAATCAAACGGTAAAAGAGTGAAAGGGATAATTAAAGACATCTTGGAAGGGGGTCAAGAAATTAACAGCCTAATACGAACAAACTTTGATTACGAGTAATAAGTGTTACACTTCACTTGCAAATGCTCATGTTTATTTGAAAAACAAAATCAGTTTCAAGTCTTTTTTTTTTTTTTAAACTAGATTCACATTACATCATTTAACAAAGTGGTTACAGTGTTAATGCTCGAGGGTAATTTTTTTAGCTTGCTCCTGAAGAATCTTCCCCTGATAGACCTTCACAATTTATCCAAGCTAAGGAGGAGGCTACAGAGTTGCATTTGCCAGTCGGCTCCCCAGCCGATTATTGCCTAGGTGAGCGGTCAGGTCCCACCGAAATAAATCGGAACTGGAGATGGATTAAAGGTTCTCCAACTTTTTTTTTAGGGGATCACAATAGCGTCAGTAGCGTTTGGATGGATCAGTTCAGTAGTCGTGCTAATTAAAGTTAGTCATTGACACTTGTATCCACCGCCTACTGATTTCCCCTCCGTTCACCACAAAGATTCACCTTAAAGACAAGGTCAGGAGGGCAGAGGCTTCTGGTTCACTAAGGGGTCAACCTGCCAACAGCACTTAACTCAGACTTTCAGTCCAACCTTTTCCAGATTTGACCTGTCACATTTGGTAGCCATGTTTCTGCTCTAGGTAGCTGAGATGTTGCGCGGAATAAAATTAGGTTACACGACTTTCTGATGTTCAATTGGGAGTGCTTATCCACGTAAGTTATCTTAGAGGTGGCAGCCAGCCTTCCGGCTCAGAAATAATAAATAAGTCCGGTTGGTTTTCAGGCAGTGGGTCACCATTTAAGGCAAGAGGGGCTTTTCTCCTTTTGGGAGATTGCAGAAGGACAAGAAAGTTTATTTAGGGGAGTAGTGTCGTTGGAGAAATCACCTTAGGAGCCCAGTCTGCCAGCCTTCCCAAAGGGAAACTTCATCCTAAGGATAACATGTCTGGGGACTCAGATGTTCTGCTCGATGACTCAGCTTTATGATACATTTTAATACAACACCAGAGCTTGACCTAGAGCAGGAGTAGCCAGATTTTCCATCAAACAGTATGAAAAGTAAATATCAGGTGTTTCCAGTTCCTTACTCCCGCTCACCTTTTAGACAGACAGTATGTACTACGTGCCTGAGCCAAAGCTCAGCGAAGGCTTTCCATTGCCTTCAGTGGACTGTCATCAGGCCCTAAGTGAAAGTGAAATAATTTATTCACTCATCTATACAAATCATCATTATTACTCTCCTCTCAATGCTCCAATGTAACTGCCTTTTCCACTGATGGACATGAAAGGTAGGCATCACAGACCTTTCATTTTACCATTCCAAAATATTTGTGAGATATTCTTTTACCTGGGCAGAAAGAAAAATACCGGAATTGAAGTGTAGGAAATGGCAAGGCAGAGAGTATTCAGAGACTGTCTAACAGGCCAATCAGCCTTAACTCCACGTGAATACATATTGTAAACCATACTGAGTGACAAATGGCCTGATTGCTCAATGCCAATCTGATAGTTATTGTAATGGGACTATCGCTATAAATATTGAAATCATTATTCTGGAAAAGATACCAGAGTGTATATACAAGAACTGGTTTTCCACCTTTAAAACCATGAACTTTTCAGTCAGAATCAAATAGTTAAATGTCCCGATTCTTTAAATGTTTATTTTAAAAAGATCACTTCTCTGTTGAAATCTGATTCTTTTATGCAGATTTCAACCTGGAACTAAACTCTGGAGCACATTTACCCTGAAAACGGGATTTACTGTCAAATCCTTAACAATAGCAGCACAGTCCTTACTATAATACAGTGTTAATGTACAATATTAAGATCCAGTACGATCTGATGGAGCAGAATGCATCTTTATCATAGGGACGCTAAGGGGAAGTGTAGGAGGTAAATGAAATACAAACAAACTCTTTACATTAGTCGAGCGGAAATTAGAGTTATTAGAAAGTTGCAGAGAATTGGGATTCTCTGACAGGTTTGGACCTATCAGATTGCAGCAACCCCTTAGATTTTTCTCTTTTTAAATATCCATGGAAATTTCTCCAAAGCTATGGCGCAACGTGACGACCCTGCCCACCCCCCTCACAAACGTCCCATATGGCATAATTCTTCTACATGTGGAACAGGAAACTCCAGGCCACCTTTAGCCTGGCGCTTGCAATGAAAACGTGCTAGAGATAGTTCCTTTCCTCTCTTATTCTGCCACTTCCCTTCCCTGCATTATTCGGGACGTGGTCAGAAGGAAGGGGCAGGGGGCTGACCCCGATAACAGTGTGTCCTGGAAGAATGTGCAGTGGATAGGGCTTGCCCCCAAACTTTCAAGAGCCAGCTGAGGCAGCACGTGAAACTAAATCCCGGGGGATTCTGTCTTAAAATCTAGAACAGCTGATCGCCCTCCCGCAGCGAACACCGCTCCGTCTGTCAACCATTTAAGGAATCTGCAATACTCGGCTCTTGGACTCTTCCCCGTGGTCGGTCTCTGTGGTTTTCAGACGCCTCAGAGTGCACCTGGGCCCTGGTTTCCCCTCCCCGGGGTGCAGTTAGGAATAATGGCACAGAACAAGCCTGTCTCACGTGCACGTGGAGGAAAGGGAGAGCGCACTGGATGGGCTGGGCAGCGACCGAACGAATCCCGCAGCCCAGAGCCGAGCGGGGCGGCTGCTGCCTCCCACGCCCCTCTCCTGTTGCCGTGGGTAGCAGGGTACGGAGGAGGGAATGGGTGGGCTGGGCCCCTCCTCAGCAGCCGGATCCCAGCCCCGCTGCAGGGAGCTGCGGAAAGGAAACGGGGCTCGTGTCGCGCTTTCTGCGTCCGGTATAAATCCTGGTGCGGGTCCCCCATGCCCGTCCCTCTGAGACAAGTCTCCAGCGGCTCCCGCTCCTCGCCCTGCTCGCCCGCCCGCCCCATGGCAAGAGGCCGCGGCGGCGGCTCAAGCTTCCCGGGACACCTGGCGGCTGGTGCTGGCGCCGCCGGGCTGCAAGGGGTGGAAGAAGAGCTGCAGCCCGTCCACAGGATGCACGATGGGCACCGTCTGCATCTCGGGGAAGCTGGGGGTGGCCAGCTCCCAGCGGGCGGTGCTGACCAACTCGATGGCCAGCAGCTTGAGGATGGCCTTGGCCAGCTCCTGGCCGATGCAGCTCCTCACCCCCCCGCCGAAGGGGATGTAATGGAAGCGTCCGGCCCCCTTGCTGTCCTCCTGCCGGGCCGAGCCGAACCTGTCCGGGTCGAAGCTCTCGGGGGGGCTCTGGAACGCGGCCGCGGTCTCGTGCGTGTCTCGGATGCTGTACATCACGCTCCAGCCCTTGGGGATCTGGTAGCCCTGCAGGCGGGAGGGAAGAGGAACGTCAGCCAAGGGGCAGCTCGCACGGGGACGGGGTCGGGGGGCTCCTGCTGCTAAGGGTTGGGGGCACCGAGACCCGTCTCACATAGAAACCTACCCGATCCGCGCGTGAGAAAGTGCCTCCCCACCCTGGGCAATGCGCTCAGTTCGGCCCACAGAGGGCGACACTCCGCCCCCGGCCCTCGGCCAGAGACCGGCTCCGGCTTTCTCCAGTAAGGACGGAGGTGTTGGGGTGTTGTGCGGGATGTTTAATTCCATCGGGATGCCTTCCCCTGGCGGGCACTGAATGCCAAGCAAACCCCTTTTGTAATCAGCCAGCTGCAGAAAAATGCCCCTGCAGGACATCGGGGTTAATGGAAATAACGTAGGGCTCTTCCTGTGTGCAGAGACGTGCATCAAGAAGGTCCCTTTGAGACCCAAATCCTGCTCGCCTCGCTCACGCCAGTATTCCCAATGACACAAATACGACTCGTGTGACGAGACCAGCTGGCTACTGGGCCTGTCCCTTCAGCTCTTACTCTGACAGGTAGTCCGACTCCTGTGTGTTCACAAGGCACCGGCGCCTGAATAACTCTCGTATCACTGATAGAACTGCTCCTACCGTGTGATTTTGCGGTTACACCCTGCTCTGTTTCATTATCAGGTCTTGTATTCACGCTGTGATATTGTCACATTTTGGGATTTGCTGATTTAGTGTAAAATCAGTATCATTTGATTTGCGGGGAAGCGGCCAGCACATATTTGGATACCATATCAATACATTAATTTTAAAAAATAACCAAATAGTCGATCTCTAGAGGCTTTCTGTTTTTCATTTTTTGTTTTAAGTGGCCAATTTCTTGTGTGCACCGTTCCCCCGTATTTTGTGCTTTCTATGATTGTAGAATAGACGGGGGGGGGGGGGAAGAGGACAGATTAGATGCACATTTATTTTGCACTTAACTCAGGTGCATCTGCAGTAGGCAAAATGTCATATCTTGCATCTTAACAGGGGTTTCACACTGAAGGTAAACTTGTTCCACAGATAAGTTTCAATAGCCACACAATTTCCATTATTAGTAAATCAGCCCTTTAAAATACCAAGAGGTCAGAAGAACACCCAGAGGAAGAAGAAATTGGTGTGGAGCTGCCTGGTAACAACACAGGCAGATGCACATAAATAAACAAAAGCTGCTTGGATCAAAACGGTGCCCGAGTCTTTAAACGATTGCAAACACACAGATAACTTACATCCAGCTCGAAGGTCTGCAAGGCTGTCCTATAGCCTCCAGAAACGGGTGGCAGCACACGAAGGACCTCCTTAATCACACAGTCCAGGTAGCGCAGACGGCTCAGCTTCTCCAGGTTCATCTCAGGCTGACAATCGCACTCTGCTCCTGGTGTCACTGGCCCTGCGGGCACCTCGAACCTGCTGGGCGGATGGCTGCCTTTCCCTTGCCTGTGGTTTGAATAATGATAGTTTGTATTCAAACTAATTGCTTCTGGTGTCATTCTGGTTAATGTGGGCTCCTTAGGATAAAACCGCCGCATAAAACCACCTTCGGCCTCTTCTTCTGCCTTTAGATCCAGCTGCTGACTTCCATTCTTCGGCGTCCCTTCTGGCGTGGAGAGGAGAAGCTGTTGAGTGTCACTGTCCTTCCCTTTCTCCTGGACCATCGGTGTATCTTGGCAGGGGTCAATATATGGGTGGTTCTTTTGGGCGACTGCAAGTGAAAGACAATGGCACTGCCTGTCCAATTCATGGGACACCAGTTCCTGTCTTATTTTTTCTATCGCCGAGGGGTGTTTCAGTAGCAGAAGGATCAGAGAAGTGCTGGCACTAGCAGTGGTGAAGAAAGCAGCAAATATCAGCTCAATCGCTGACTCCTGTGGAGATAATCAAATGTGATAGTTTCAAATGCATTAGTGTTTTAATTTTCAAACCATCCTCACCTCTGTTCTGGCAAATCCTGGATTCTTCGCTTCCCCAGAGGCAAGTGCCTGACCGAGTCTGTAGATTAACAAGCTTTTTCATTGCTCAATGACATTAGTGGAACAACATCTAAAGTCCTGGCAACGATCTTCGATGGTTCAGATTTGCCTGAGGCTATCAGCCTTTCTCTCATGCAGCCACGCTGTGCAAGAGCAAGAGGACCTGTGCCGCCACCTGAACTAAATCGCGATGGGCTGGCTTTTGCAAGGTGCTGAACTCAACTTACAGGGTATATTCCTACTTACGTGCGTAAAATTCAGGGCGTTGCTGGATTGCATCACAGGGCTCAGAACCTTGCAGAGGCGAGCCCTGTGTAACAAGCATCGGGACAACCACGGAAGAATTCCAGACACTCCCTCCATATCCCTCCCTCCCTTCGTATGCTATTTAGTGCTGTGTGCAAAACAAGCCTAGGCATCCAATCTGTTTTCTAAAAAGCAAAACCTGAGGCGTATTGCACCGGAAAACACCTGAGCAGAGTGTTACACACGAACATCGGCCATGTGCTAAGCTTTACATCACTTTTTGTCACGACGTGGCTCTGGTAACTCTTCACACAGCCAAGCCACAGAAGGACCCCAGACGATCAAAGTGGGCCATGTGCACGGATAGCAGGCAAAACAGCCGTCAGATCTTGCAGCCAAAGCCATGGATCCGCGAAACCAAACAATCCGGCCTTTCTAAGACCCGCACGGAAGGTTAGACACCGGGAGTTTCTTAGCTTCCTTCCCCTCTTGCCCATCCACACAGACATAAAACGAAACGTGCAGGGTTAGGTTGCGAACTATTACTATTAAGCCAACATTTACAAATCTGACCCAAATAGTTGGCAATGAGCGGTCTGTCTTTCTGTAACGATGTCTGTCCTGTTTATGGCTCTCGGACACACTCCAGGGACTACTGTTGCCGTGTGTTCACGGGCACGGCACTCACACCCGCCAGTTGTGGTTTGTGAATGCACAGTTCATGCACAGAATAGGCACACCGTTACGCCTCGCCAATAGCTGCGAAGGTAACAGGAAGAGAGAGAAGGTGGGTGAGGTGCAACGCCACTGCATCCAGTGTACCAGGAAGGGTTTCCAGGGACAGCCGGTCACCATCTAGCGGTAAAAAGTGGGCTTTAGGGGGTGACGCCAGGGGTGGGAATGACTCCAGGGCTCAAGAGCCCCCGTAAGCACCAATGGGCTGGCGCCGCTGTGGCCGGGACAGGGAGCTGGGAAGAATGACAGCGGACTGCAGCGGCTGCAGGGCGGACAGAGAACAAGTCCCGTTGGAGGAGCCCATGGGACACAGTGACTTCAACGCAAGTTCTTCTACCTTCCTTCGGCCCGGCTCAGCGGCTGGGCCCTGCTAAAGCATTTCCGCCGGGTTTGTTTCCTTTAAAAGGTAATACACATCTGGGCTGGGAAAGCCTCAAGGCGCTCCAGGCTCGGATTGCATATTAAAGGCAGAGGAAGCCACAAACCCAGGGACGGGCGGCTTAAAGCCGCGACGTAGCCGGAGCCAATCCCGTTACGCCGAGGCATTGCAGGGCTCTGGTTGCAAGGATTTTGCTTTGCTACCAGATCTAGGCACAGCGGGTAACGCTTCGTTTTCCCGGTCTGAGCGGGGCGAGGGTTGTCAGTGTGCCGGCTCTCCGGGACGTAAGTCTGTTCTGAAATAGCGGGGAGCTGCTTTCCCCTTCATCTGTGCCCAGGGCTCCCAGAGACAGGAGCAGGACTTCTGCATTCCCGAGAACAGAACAGCCCCCATTGAACACACGCCTTCGAAACACGCAGTTTGAAGTTTCGGAAATGTCTTTGTTCGCACGGTGCCGAGCGCTACTGGGAAATCTCCGCATAGCGAAGTGTGGCACCATCCTTCTACATCAGTCTCACAGGAGCCGCTCTCACTGCCGCATCAACGGTGACGCTGAGTGGCTTACTTTGTGTTACTCTATTGAACTGACCATTGTATAACCGCGCTGAGGAGGCAAATAAAGCAGTTCGCAGCGTATTCATGCGGCTGGCAAGAAGTTCCTGCAGCTAAGTTATTTTATTCAGCTACGAGTATTTCATTTATTCTTTTATAGCCAATACAATTGCGTGTTGTGTAGACTCCACTTAGCTTTCTATTCGCTCTGGTTCATTATGGACACATGCTCAGGAATAACCCGTTTTCCTTCAACTTTTAATTTCACCTTTAGTGTTACTTTAATGTCGTGGTTTATAGTTTAATTTATTTTAGTGCATTTAGTGCATTCTGAGAAAGCCAAATCCCTGCACCAGTGCTATATCACCCATATAACAGTGCTATATCACTATCTTGTGCTATATCACCCATATAACAGTGCTATATCACCCATATAACAGTGCTATATCACTATCTTGTGCTATATCACCCATATAACAGTGCTATATCACTATCTTGTGCTATATCACCCATATAACAGTGCTATATCACTATCTTGTGCTATATCACCCATATAACAGTGCTATATCATCCTCTGCCTTCAGGGAGAGCCCTACACCCGCACCCTATGATAAAGGATGTGCTCTTTTCCCTTCTGCGGCATTAGGCTTTTTATGGTGGTTTCGATAAAATAGCGGACTTTTTAACCTGGATTTTTACAAGTCTTTATTTTGTAAAGCACATGCTGCATTCATTCCTTGAGTACAATTCGCAGTACCTGCGGAGGATGGAAAGTGCTCTCTGAAAATCATTTACACACAACGCAAGTCAGGAAATTAGTGTGTAGACTCGTGCTTGTAGTGTCTCTCAGATATACTTATCCATTGCTGTAAAGCAACTAAGATTTTTTTTGCCTACGCAGATCATTTGACTAGATTAATATTCCGCTGCCTCTTTTATTTTAGTAAACGATGCTGCCACATTAGACACTAAATGTAAATTATTTCGCGATCTACAGGAAAGTTTCTTTAAATACAAGCTGACTTAGGACGTTCCTAACTACACAGCGTACAGGAGTGCATAATAATATACTAACACGTGCTGCCTGCCTTCCCATCACTGCTATCTCGACTGGAATGAGTCTCTCATACTTGGCTCCAACCATACTGGACTCTCCAGTTGCTCGTATGATTATTTTTGTATGATATACATTAGAGCTGCATGCTCATGGAGCAATCCATTCTTTACAAGAGTATGATCTGACAAATATTACATTACAGACACCCGTGTTTAATTTTACAAAGATAGTTATGTTCATTTCACCTACACCTATTCTACTCACATGTAGCTGCTCCGGAAACATATTGTCTTTCAAATTATTTAGCGATATTTACAAATTAGCGAATTAGTTTTGTCAGACAGTTTAGATTTTCTTAAACATGGAGATCGAATGTGTTTGGTCACTTTAATTAATCTCTAAAATTAATTATTTTCCTGATAAACTAGTTATAAAAATGTTCCTCCCACAAACTGCTGAGCTACACAGCTCGTTGCAAACTCCCTCACAGAGCCCTGGTTTTTAATCAGAAGAAAAGTAGCCTATGGTTTCGTATTTGCAGGTTGGATTCCCCTTCGTGGAGCTCCACGTGGGTTAGGATTTGAACACAAACAAATCCATCAAATCTCCTATCAGGAGATCATTATCCCATTTTAAACAGTGGGGAAGTGAACCACAGAGAGGTGACTAGAAAGTGACAGAACCCAAGTCTTCTGGGTCCCAGGCCAGTGTTTTATTTACTCGGCCACACTGCCTCCCCACAACAAATCTGGCTTGGAGCCAAGCTGTGCTCTTTTTGTGATGCACTCAAGTGAGAAGACATCAGGAATGGTGAAGATCGGAGACGGAAAAGACCCCCTAAGCCAGGGTTCCTTCTCCTGCCAGTGCAGGATTGTTGGGGATGGCCGTGTGGCTGCTTTGTAGCATAAACTAAACTGAGGGTGCTGGGTGTTCTGTCTGTCCATTTTGCTGCCTACACTAAATGCCTACGAATCTAAGAAAATGCATAGTGACTTTTACCACTGTTATTAGGAGGGATGCAACAGGCAGTGATGCGTTTCCATGGGGAGCCAATGCTATTCCGTACATACAACTTCTAGATTTTCAGGAACTTTACAAAAACACCTCACCTGCTCCTTACGAGTTAAAGATCCGGGATGAAATCCTGACCCTGCTGGAGTGAATGGGAGTTTGGAGTCAACGGAGCCAGGATTTCATCCCCGGAGGCTAAGCAGCATAGTTTTTACCTTACAAGTTAATAGTATTTTAGACCCTGAAACTGGCTTCACATCTGCTCAGGAAAGAAGATGACCTAGAAGGACTTCAATATTTTGGCAGTTCTGCCACTTTGGTAGCCAAACATGCCTGTTTTGGAAATCCGGGGCACTAAGGACAGAAGCTGATTCTCAGCTGGAGAAGAGAAAGATAGGTCAGTTTGGGTTTCACAGCAAGTCCTGGCCCTGGACTGATAGCTCGATATGATACTAAAAACCACGCAATTACAAATACACTTAAACCAGCTACTGCACAAGCTCAAAACTGTCTCAGAACGTTACAAATATTAGTTCAGATTTCTATATAGTACATCCAGAGTGACACCAGACTAGCTTGGTGGGACGAACGGCCTCAGCGCTAAGCAATCCTTTCTCAGTTCTTCGGCAACAGTCCCATTGCTTTCAATTGGGAGTTTTTCCAGAGTAAGAACTACAGGATTTGGCCCTAAGTCATGATGCTGTCTCGTGGTCACTGTTCCTACACATCCACGTTCTGCCTAATATAATTAATGAGTTGGCCATCAGGAATGACCCGGAATCCATCCTTCCTTCTCATTTTGATACATTGTTTTAAAGATTGCTGTGTTTACAGCCCTAGGAAACACAGTGGCACGATCCATAGGCCCGGCTCCAATATGCGTGGGGATGTGCGAGGAATGCACTATGGGGTCTATCATGTCAAAAGTAATATTGTGAAGCGTCTTGAGAATACATGGATGCGCAAGGAGCCCCATCAGAGCTGGACAAACCTAGCAGTATTCTGTTAAAGCCAGGCAGATGCTTGGAAGGAAAGCCAAGAGGATAAGGTACAAGGGCAAAAGAGTCATTTAATTACTTTTAAAATATTAACGCTCTTCAAATGCAAAGCAATGTAACCATGAAAAGGATTGGAGGGCTGGCACACGCTTCCTAAGGGTCGCCTCCCCTGCGCTCTGCTCGGGCTTGGGAACTGGTGAGGCGTTCCAGGGCTCACCTTACTCTGCTCGGCACCTACCTTATGTGTTGCGTGTCAGGTCCCTCTTTCAACAGCCTTGCATTTCCACGGCTTTTGCCCCCCAGACCCTTATTTCATCGAGATGGACAAGTGATGTTTAGTGCCGCTGGATGGCGAGCAGTTAGGGTGAGGATTGGAAGACGGTTGACTACAAGCTTTGTTATTGTTTGCGATGGATTCCCCCAGAGTGGGTAAAACAAAGGCGGAGACCAGCGGATATCAGGTGCGCCCCAATCAAAGTGCTTTAAAGACAGTTAGAAGCAAAACAGCAAAGGAGATTCTCTTTACCTTCAGCTCCTGCATGGTGAATTCTTTGCCATGCTCCTTGGCACTGTTTATTATGAAATCCAGAGCATCACTATGACCTTCCAAGTTCTTTCTCTGTAGTTTTTCCATTATGGCTTTCTCCATGTAGTCATGTAACATATCCCGGGCTTTGATCCCCTGCGAAGAGTCAGACATGATTGATCAGGGACAGTCCAACCCTGCTCTAGTGAAACACTGTAAGAGGCGACCCAGAGAAAGACCCTACCCAGGGTGAATGGCACGTAGGGACCCCAAGGATAGCGCCACTCTTATTTCTAATTCAGTAATACCAATAGCTCGACTCCACGGTCATTTTGCACTCTGAGCGGTGCTTTAATCTGACACCTCACAATTAAAAGAGTCGGAAGGACAAATGCATTTGTCTTTGCTAAACAGACAAGGTGGGTGAGGAAATATCTTTGATTGGACCAACTTCTGTTGGTGAGAGAGACAGGCTTAGAAGCCACACAGCACTCTTCGGCAGGTCTGGGTTTGTCTTTGATGTCATTAGCTGGCACTAGGCGGCTGCACTCTTGGGAATTGAGTAGCTTCTCCCTGTACGCCCTGTAAAGGGAAGTGCTGCCCAAGGAACACATCTGGGGGAGATAGCGGAGGAAGCTGTGAAGAGTTCCTTGGGCAGCACTTCCCGTAGATTTTAAGGCCACAGTGACCTCTTGTTGACTGCCATGAACAAACTCAGCTTCCACTCAGGCCAAAGGAGGCTACCTGGATAAGAAAGGATAACTTGACACGCCAATCCCAGTTTAACACTGGCATGCATAAACTTCCAGTGGCTTATCAAAGGCTGTGACAAAGGGGTTCGCTAGTCCTGATAAATACACTAGCTAAATAAATAATAATCATCACACCCAGTTGGTTGTGCATAAATGTGTCTGTCAGAAGGCTGCATTTCCATTAAAGCAACACTCCATGCAACCAAATATCTAACAGGATATGGGGTGTCAGCTCTGAAGCTGTCACTATGTGAAATGGAAGTGCATTCAGAATGCAAGGTGTGTGGTTCTGCAGCAAGAAGACAGTCTCACAGGCCTCATCCTACCAGAGATCACCCTGCTGTAGAAGCCCAGAGGCAGGGTAATCTAACCTGAAAGAAATCCAGGCACAGATTTTGCTAGGGCAATGTTATTATAGAGTCACATACAGGAGGTCAGACGAGATGATCTGGTGGTTTCCTTCTGGCATTAAACACTGTGACTCTGTAATAATATTGTCACAGGACACCAGCTCCACCCAGCAGCTGCAGAGTAAAACTAACAACCAAAATTAGACTATTATGTGCCAGATAGGGCTAACAGTGCCACTTCTGATTAAGGCTGCTCGACACGTCCCGTTACAAGACCTTGTTTTCTTGCAGCTTATAGCTTTTCCAGACTTCAAGGGTTTGGGCTGAAAATGTTTTCCATGCCTGCTGTCTACATCAGGCTGAAGTATTTTAGCAAATTTTGGCCAAGATGGTTACGCCTTTTCCAAGAACGAGGCTAGTGAAAAATATGTTGTTTTGCCCTGTTAAAAGATTTTGGCAAACTTGTATTTGAGAGTCTCTAGCTCCCCAGGCTTTGGTGCAGGGAGGAGCCTTTCGCCATCCCTGTGAACATTCATCCAGATTTGGCCAAGTGATAATCTTGCTAGATCTTCACAGCTAAAACCTCTGGAAATTCCATCTGCTCAGCTTGGGGCTTCAAGGCGCTGAAAGGACTTCAAGTAAAATTGTAACTCTGGGACCAGGCCATGCCAAAACCTGGAACTGAAAGCAAGAGAACTGTCTCTCCTGTTCTCTCAATGCCCCAGGCCCCTGCTAGCATATAGGAAGAAGCAGCCTGATTTGAATACACAAGGGACAAAAGCCAGCTGGGGGTGGATTAGAAGAAGGAGGCTGTGAAGAGAAGACACAGGACTGAGACTGAAGGCTGGCTGCAGGGGAAGAGAGAAGGGACTAGATGTTGAGATGGTGCAAGACTTGGACTGGTTGGGCAGGAGATTAGGACTGGGAGCTGGGTTGCGTAAGGGGGGCTGGGAGCTGGGTGGGAGGAGGGATGGCGGGTTCATAGATTTTAAGGCCAAAATGAACCATTAGATCATCTAGTGTGACCTCAGAGAGACTATGACTAACTGTACAAGGAAAATGGGAACCAATGGGATGTGGAGAAGGTTGGACAGATCTGAAAAGGGAATCAGGGAGAGAGCTGGGATTGGCTGAACAAAGAGCCTGGGGAGGCGAGGTACAGAAGAAGACTGGACTAAGAGCAAGGGGAACTGGGATGGGCTGGGCACGGGGCAAGGACATTGGAGCTAAGGAGCCTAGGTGAACTGGGACTGGCTGGGCAAAGAGATTGGGTGTGCAGGGGACATTGGTAGTTGAAGGGGATAGGGTAGAAAGGATAAAGCTGGGGTGGGGGACAGGAACAGCAAAAGAGTCTGTCTCCCCTAGAGCACACTTCCCTCCAGAGTCGAGAACTGAACCCAAGATTCCTGAGTCTCACCATTCCTCTGCTGTCAGCAAATATCTCTAAAACCCACTGGCAACGCTAGTGTCCCAGCCTCCTCTACCGCTAGTCTACATGGAGCATGATACCCTAGTACTATCAGGTATTCTGTTAACTCAAGTGGCAGAGGTCTGCTGCTTGGATCTAAAGGTTCCAACCCTGTTGATGATAGTGGATGTTAATATGATGATACATAGCAGAAGTTCTGTTTATTTTCCATTTGCGTTTTCAAAAACCTAGGACATCACACCCCCAAACATTGTGTGTGTAATACACACACCCAAGATATCATCCAATATAATCAAATATATAAATTGAGCTCTCCCTAGTGATAGACTCAAGGAGCTCTGTGTATTTAGCTTAACAAAGAGAAGGTGAAGGGGTGATGATTACTGTCTGTAATCATCTACATGGGGAACAAAATATTTAATAATGGACTCTTCAATCTAGCAGAGAAAGGTATAACACAATCCAATGGTTGGAGGCTGAAGGCAGACAAATTCAGACTGGAAATATGGCATATATTTTAACAGTCAGAGTGATTAGCCCTGAAAACAATTTACCAAAGGTCCTGGTGGATTCTCTGTCACTGAACACTTTAAAATCAAGACTGGATATTTTTTCTAAAAGATCTGCTCCAGATATTACCTTGGGGGAAGTTCTGTGGCCTGTGCTATACAGGAGGTCAGAGTAGAAGATCACAATGGTCCCGTCTGTCCTTAGAATCTACCAGTCCTTTTCTAGCCCCCTCCCACTTCATACCCCACAGAACTATGACACAAACATGTCAGGAGCTAGTATATACTATTAGGGTAATAAGTAGATGTTAGCAAGGACTACCTCAGCCAAAGGAAGTGACATTCTCTGAACCAGCACACAGGTGCAGAGAACCCATATGCTTGTGATGTTAAAAGGAGAGGATACCATCATAATAGCAAAACCAATAATCTGTGGAAAGGCACTTGACAGGTCACTATCCTGCTGAGAATATAGGAACACAGAACTGAAATTTACACCAGAGAAAACTCTAGGTGCAACATGCTTAGCAGTCAAACATTATACAATAATAAAGCGAACCCAACGCAGAAAGGTGTGGGAAGCAAATATTTAGAAAGAAACAGAAAGAAATGGCTACGAGATGTAATTAAACCAAACATTCTGTAATAAGAGAATAATCTGACACTTTATAAGCAACCACTGCCAAAGAAGTGGGGCAAAATTTAACTGATCATTGCAACTAATATACCAATGAAACCTGTTTAAAACATGACCCATTACCCACTCAGGGACATGTCAGAAATAAGACATCCAAAGAGAGAATTCCTGGGGGCGGGCAGAGAAGATTCACTACATTTTAAAGTGGCAATAGCGATCCAACTTTCACTACAGAAGCTAAGGCACAGTGCAGGGACCCTTATGGGATCGGATAATAGTGCTGATGGGCTTTCATGGCTCTTACAATTCTCCTTAACTTTACGTGGCTTTTACAGTTCTCGTTAACTTCCAGCTCTGGTACTGGAGACCAACCTCGGCGTTTTTGTCTACTTTGGCGCTGGACATTTTTTTTAAAGCAAATGCGGACCCTGAGATCCGCGGTAGGTTGCAAACTAAAGGCAGAGCAGAGGGAAACAAAGCGGGGTGAGGCGGCGCTGTAACCCGGCACGGTACCTTTCGCAGCCCACTGAACGGTATGTTCAGGGGCAAGGAGAAAAGGTTCTCCACCAGCTGCTCAAAGGTTTTGGCCAGGTCCTTAAACTGCTTTTCTTCCAAGCTGAGGCCCAGCAGAACCCGAGCTGCAATGCGGAAAGTCAAGGTTTTAGCGGAGGAATAAACCGCGATGGAGCCAGGCTCCCTGCACCAGCCCCGGAGCTCCCAGTTCACCACCTTCTGGATCGCAGGGATGTAGCTCTCCAGGGCTGCGCGGCTGAAGACTCCAGCCAGGATCTAGGAGAGGGAAGGGAAGAGAGAGTCAAAGAGAGCGCAAAGGCCGGCGGTGCCGTCTCCCAACCGCAGCTGCACAGCCAGGGGACCTGGGGCGACCCCTTCTGCAGCCCACCGCCAGCTGGCTTCCAGAGGCGGGGTGCGCAGGCTCCGGCGGGGTTCATCACAGCCTCCTTCCCTGGGACCCTGGGCCTCCGGCCCGCTCACCCAGTTCCCCGCTGCCTGTCCGCCCAGCCCTTCGCTTCCCCCCCACCGCCACTACAGATGGGTTTTAGACACGGATCCAAACGCTCCCTTCCCCCCCGGCCGCCCCCCTATGCCCGAGTCAGACTCCAGGGGCCAGGCACGTGTGAGCCCAAGAGCACGGGCCCCCGGCCCATAGCCACTGCCCTGCCCGACGGCGCTGTCACTAGCCGCCCAGCGCGGAGCTCACCTTCCTCCTCTGCCGGTGCAGCTCCCCGATGGAGTTGAGCAGGGTGCTGGAGCCCAGGATAATCTGGGTGCTCTGGGGCCACTGGGTGCTGACCAGGCTGTGCTCGCCCAGCAGGATCTTGCGGACGTTCTCGGCCCCGCTCACGCGGATGACGGGCTTGCCCAGCAGGTGGGTTTTGAAGACGTTGCCGTACTTCTCCCTGCGCGAGCTGTGGAAGTTGGAACCCTGCAACCAGCCGGCGGGGCGATGGGTCAGGCTCGGGTCTCGCCACCTGCCCTCCGCCTGCCCCGAGGGAGGGACCCGCCCTCACGTCTGCTGGCTGCGGGGCGCGGGCTGCGAAGGGCGGCGCTGGGGGAGGTGGGAGCCCTGCGCAGGGGCATTGCAATCCCTCCCTCGCGCCTCCCCGACCTCTGGGCGTCCCAGGTAGAGCCTGGCCCCCGGGGCGCGGGGAATCTGGTTCGCCAGAGGGGGGCGAGCCATTCTGCAGGGCGGCCCGCACCCGCCAGCGGTCACCAGTCCTGGCCTTGCAGCCTGGAGCCTGCCCCCAGCCCCGCCGCCCCGGGACGCGGGCTCCCGTCATACTTTACCTGGACAAGCCAGTGCAGGGTCTCCCCGAAGAACGGCCACCCCATGGAGCCTTTGGGGAGGGGCAGAGCGCTGCCCCTGTCCCTGCTCAGGGTCCACCTGAGCGCCCACAGGTGCCGGGACACGGCCAGGAGGAGTCCCAGGGAGAGCACGGCGGCGGCCGCCGCTTCCAGCCAGGACCACACGCTGATTCCCACCAGCAACATCTTCGGCGTCCAGCCGCAGCCGGGGGCCCGTTGTCGCTCGTCACGCGGCCAAGTACCTCCGCCGCTGGCTGGGGGAGCCGGGCACTAGGCTGCGGGGAGGGAAGGAACAAGACAGGAAAGCCTTTGATTTCCGAGTGCCCGGGAAAGCTCCAGGGCAGCGCGCGTCGCTCGGGAGCTGTTCAGGGTGCGGGAAAGGCGGCCCCGCGCCCTGTCCCTGTCCCTGCCCCAGGACTCTGGGATGCGCTAAGTGCCGGCGGTGGGTGAGCGGAAGGTGACATCGGCCGCTTTGCAGAGGTGACTTATCCAGACTCAGCTGCTGCTGCGCCGGATCTGCCGCCCGCAGTGAGCGGGAGGAACTGAGCTGCCCGCAAAACCAAGCGCACTTTACCGCGCTCAGGCTTTCGGGCTGCTGCTTCATTTCTCCGCGCGAAGCCGGATCCGCTAATTAAACAGAGAAACTCCATAGCAAGGGAGTCTCCTCTGGGCTAAAGCGTCCTCCTCACGCCACTCCCCCGCGAGTCCCAGGGTCTGCTCGAAGTCCGAGCTCCAGGATGCTGAGAGCAGCAAGCCAGGGCTCCGCGGGAGAAACTTCCTGGCAAGAGGTGCTTGTTGGCGACTCGCCTGGCCGGGAGCAGCCAGCACTTCCAGGTGCTGCAGCCAGCATCCCGGTGACTTTCTAACTTTATCCGCCACGGCAAAGAGGCGCCTCTTCCGCAGAGGCAGCAGCAAGCTGCAGCTGTCAAAGACCCTGCGGAGCAAAGGAGAAAGAAGCTGGGTTACTCACGGCTCCCCGGAGCTTTGGCGGCGACCATAAAGGAGACTTCTCCTTAGGAAAAGTCTGCAGCCCGCTTCCTCTCCACCCAGCCTCTCGCCGTCTCCGGCCCTTTTTAACTGTTCTCTGCCTTGAACAGTTTTATACAGGAATTGGCTGCTTACTCTCCGATCCACCTTCAGAGATGACGTCTTTGCTGCATATTTAACGAGCGTGACAAAGTGCAATGATTGGCGCCCCTGGGAAGTGAGGATATCGATTGAAAGAATGTGGGGGGCTAAAGCGGGGGGAGGGGGGCCGAGCTGCCGTGACAGATCCCTCCAGCTGGAGGGCTGGGGAACCAGGTAACCAATGGCAGCCCGTCCACAGCTTAACTCACATTCTCATCCCGCCCCTCGGAGTCCAGCGGGACCAGCAGCTCAGCTGCCCCTCCCGTGGCAGCCAAAGCACCTTCTCCACCCCTTACTCCACTGAGGACAGGGGCTGGATCTTTCCCGCGGCTCGGATTGGCTAGCGGAGAGCCAGTTACTTTCGCCAGAGGAAGTTTGGTTCCTGAATGTCACAACCCACGCCGGGGATTTTAATGTTCGTTCCCATGGGCTGCAAGAAAACGGGAGCGCCGCTTCCAGCTCACAGAGCAGGATCCGTGTCCTGCGCTGGCCTGTCCGCCACGCGCGGGGGGACGAAGGTCTGGGTCTGGACGATGTGAGACGGCCGGTCGTTGCAGAAGTGTTGCGAAGGAAGAGCCGCCCTCCAGCACGGCTTGCCTTTCGCGTGCCGTCCGCCGACCCAGCCCTCCTCGGCTTGCGGCTAGCGCAGAGCCCCGTGCGCAAGGCGGCCGAAGAGCCGTTGGAGGCGTGCACACTGCAGGTCCCCCGCCGGCGGAGCGCCTGCCGGCCCCGAGGCTCTGCCAGGGCCCCAGTGACCAACCCGCCCGGGGAGGAACCTGCAGCTCGACCCCGGGAGCGCTCCGAGGCGGGTTAGCGGGCGGGTGGGAACCAGCGGCGGATTTTGCTAGCTTGCCATTGAACGGCAGGTTGGGGCTGCGGGCTCTCCGCTGATGCTGCTGCAGCTTCCTACCCAGGGCTCAGCCAGTCACGGCGGTGCAGCTGCCCTCCCCTGCGGGGAGCAGCAGGAGCAGGGAGCCGGACGCCTGGCGCGGCAAACACAGGGCAGGCCGGGTCACTCCGGCGAGCCGCACCGACGCGCTCACTGGCGGAAAGCTGCTGCGGGCCGGCTCTGACACGCTTTACTCCCTTGCCGTACTCTGCGCGTAGGCAACCCTCTCCCGGGGTCACCGAGAGGGAGAAGTATGGGCTCGGGCCCCTAGCCGGCCAGGGCCGCAGCTCAGAGCCCGTTTCTCCGCCGCGCCCTTCTCGGGAGGTGTCTTAGCGCAAACCAAGGGGAGCGCTGCGCTGCAGGCCGTGGGGGCGACCCTCGGGGAGGCCTTGCTGGCTCCTGCTCCCCCGGGAAGTCAGTGGGGGCGGTGCGGTTAGCGCCAGGGGGAGGAAATGTCTCCGGATTCTGGTTATTCTGACCGAGCTGGGCGAGCCCCCCCCCCCCCCCCCCCCCCCCACTCTCCCAGGGCCGGAGATCCGAAGGAAAACTCCCCCCCCCCCCCCCAGGTCAGGACAACATCTTTACACAAGGTCTGCGCGGCACATGCACTTCCCAAGGCAGCGGCCTCTGGGAGCTAGATGAAGCCAAGCAGTTTGACACCTTTCCCCCAGGAGCCCTGAGCCCCATCTCCGTTTCCTAACACAGCTCCAGTTGCATCCTTCGGCGCCGCAGCGTACAGGAGACACCTGTGGTTTGTTTAGATGCCAAGGTTCAGTTGCGCTCCCTCCCTTGAAATCCAGAGGCCCCCCTGGAGAATTGTCTCCGCTTTCCTTTGCTCCAGGCCTGACTAAGCCTGTTTGCTGTAGGTCCAGCTACTCGGGCCATTTCCTTACACGCATGGCGCCTGTGCCCCAGGAGTAAAGAGGCTCTGGGTATGTTACTCTGTGGAGTAAGAGGAGCTCTGCGGGGAAATGACTTGTCAGCCTAGGTCCGCATGTACAAAGGGGCTGAAAGAGATCGTGTCCACTCAGAAGCGCCTGGGCCGGTGTCTAAGCGTGCCCGGGGGGGGACCCCATGTAAACCAGTTCTGGGGGCTGTCGCCCGGTGGAAAACAGCCTGTTTACAGGGCAATCCTGGTGGCCGGCCATTTCTCAATTCGCACTGAACCCCTTCGTGTTCAAAGCAATGTGCATGTCCCAGACGAACACTGCGGTCTCTGAGCTGGGTCAGCAACTCCCCCGGGCCCGTTTACCTCCTTGCTTTCAAAGGGCTGTGTCTCCCTTTGAACGGTCCCGAAATTCTCGGATCCGCCCCGCTCTTCGCACCCCGACTGCCACGGCTCCTCGCGGACCTTTTCCGCTTCAAATTCCCCCCATCGCCTTTAACGTGGAGTTTTACCCTTCAGGCTTCATCCGACTTAACCAGCTGCGGATCTGCTGCGGGCTAAACCACCCCGGGCCGAGTGGGGAGCGCAGGAAGAGCAGGGGAGCCTGCAAGCCGCGCAAACAAAGTCCTGGCCCTGGCCGCCCCTGGCTTTGGAGGACAGCAGAAGGGAAGGAAGACACAGCGCAGAGGCGGCACCGCCAAACCGAAGCGACAGCGCCCGGTCCAGCTTCCCAAAGCTAATCCCGGCGCGCTCCCCGCTTCTTTGGCAATCGCGGCTCCCTTCTTCCTCGAAAAATAGCCAAGAACGAAGCTTAAATCTAATGTGAGGAGGAGAACTGACCCACCAGGGAAAGAGCCGCCCCGCCTCTGTCCTTTCCTGACTCTGCTCAGCCTGATCTCGGCCACCGCCGCGCTCGACTCAGTCGCTGGGAATGGCATGGCCAGTTTCACACCCAGCGCCGTGCCCGGAGCGAACAGAAACTCTCGCCGCCGCTTTGCTATCGCTGTCATGGGGCAGACACGCCGGCGGCTGCGCGGCCTGGGGCACACGAAGATACACGGCTGTGGACAACGACACCGTATGGACAGGTTGTTGAACATGTTTAATATTGCCAGCAGGCAGGCACACAGGAGCCTTTCCAGTCTCAGCTTACAAAGGGCAACCACCGTCAATCATGGAAAGATATAAAACAGGGGGAAGGAACTCTGCTGCACAGTCCGACACCACATTTAAGTCTCAGATGCCTTTTAATACATAAAATCGAAAAATAAGGGTACGATTTATATTACTGTATTCGGACCGTCAATAACTTAAAAATACACCCAACTGTACATTCTTTTTACATGTTCCACAGGTCGTTTGGTTTGCATTTATTATGATACATTCTCGTTGTGTTTAAAATAGCCAGGATGCTTCAGTGCAGAGAGATTGGTTGTAGGAGGAAATTCTACGTATGGGGATGGCTCTGTTTGTATAAACATACATATTGACACACAGGGGTTTGGTATGAGACAAGAGATCGTATTTCTTTATCCCTTACTTTAACGTGGTGGTGGTGGTGGTGGGGGGGAGGGGGACGGGACCGGGAATCATCTACAAAAGTACAGTTATAAACGTTACCCCTGAGGAACAGAAACCAAAGCACGTTGCAGAGAATTCAAATGGTTATTTACATTCATGAACTCAAGATTAAACCACTTTAGAAGCACAAAGCGATAAGCCCTAACACTGAATATATAGCAAGTCTGGTTTTCAGGTAGTTTTAAAGGGTACAAACAAAACCAGAAGACTTTTTCGTACCTCCAGACTACAAAATTGGGTATACAAAATTATGTCCCAATCACTTTAAGGCTAATATACAATTAATGAAAAGAAAATGACAGGCAACATCTGAAATGCAAGTATTTCAACGTTTAAAAATATTAAACCAGGATTTATTCAGAAAACGGCAAAACTTTTTTTCTAACTGAAGCAAAAATCTGTATGTAATGACTACCGACTTCTAAATAATGTATTTACAGTTCAGCTGTTTCATGTACAGTATGCTCGACCTGCTTTTTATTTTACAATCTCCTTTTTCACCGTTTGTTTACAATATATAAAATAGTATTCAATTCGTTAAAAATACATACAAAGTATTATTTACTGCTGTCTCTTCATATAAGCCACCAACCCCTCTTGCATTTTCCCTTCATTGACTCCAAACAAGAGTGCTAATCACCACCGCTGCTTGCTAAGTCGGAAATGCACCTCGGCACGAGGAGATAGAATCGCCCTAACAGGTCTGTCTATGTGTGCTGGGACATACCGTTCACTAAACTTCGAAGTTGCTTTACTACGGTCTCTATTAGCTTCTGCTTGTCCCGATCGTTCTTCCTGAACTGAGTAAAAATGTTGTTCTTTTTGCTATTGTCTTTCATTCTGGAAAATAAAGTAGATGACACAGGCATGTTAGAAACGTAGTAAGAGAGAGAAAATCGGGCTGGCTAACAAATGTAGTGCTACTTTTTCTTTTAGATGTGCTCACTTTGCGTTAACAAGAGCTAAACGGTTTAAAAAAAAATCTCTTCTGCAGTCCCTCTTACTCTCCTAGCTGTGTTTTTAAATTAAATCCCAGGCACACAGACCCCGTCTTAACAAATACTACTTTTAAAAAACCGTCTAAAATCATTAAGCTAAACTTAAAGGAAACATAACACTAAAAAATTACATTTGGAAATGTAAAACAAAATTGAAGGTTGTTTAGATCCTTCTCCATCTGCTTCCATTTTTGAGTTCATTCTCAATGCATTCATTGATAATTTATCCCAAGTCCTTATTACTCAACTCGAAAATGAAATACAGTGGTGATTTACAAACGAAACACAGAAAACTACTGTCGAAATAAAAACAACAATATATGTATAACATGATAGGAAAATACATACCCTCTATGAACTCTGTAAAATATACATTCATTGTGGGGAAAGGAAACAAAATTAGACAACACGTTTAAATCATAATATATTTATGATTCGGTTATACACAGGAGATTGACAAGTTGTTTCTAGCCAAAAATGTTGCTATGCTCCCTTTTCAGTAGGTTTCTCAAATCTAATTACCCACTGTAGTTTCAACTCTGAGAATGCACCACATAGATTTAACACGGACAGTTTGAAATACTTTATTTTATAAAGTGGCACGTCGGTAAGTGGAAGCCATGATGTTGTTATATTGAGCTACAAGGGACCGGGAAGCTTGGAAGGAGGCTGTGAGCTTTGAACACATTTTGGGACATAACTATTGTTCAGTGGCGTTTTTGGTTTAATTTCCTAACGGAGATACCCTATTTTTCCCTTGGGCACAGCAAACCTGGGAAGAGCACGTTAAAATCTCACAAAGTGTAATGTATTACTGATTTATAAATTACAGTAACATTTGGCACTTACATCGCTGTTTAAAACTGGGACAAATAAACAAACTGACATTTCTAGATCCAGTTTTACAAACTGGGCCTGCCAATGTAACAGAGGCTAGCCCGTTGCTGTTCGGGTTAATGTGATCTATAACTTTATGATCCAGACGGAAGAAGAAAGGGCAGAAGCATTTCAATTCTACTTGTCATTAAAACCGAGTTAGAAAGAGCAGTTGGGAGAAGTTCAGCAACAGAGATGCCGGTTGCTGGAATCAGTCCTCATCCCGCTGTTTCTCTTATTAACACGAACAGTAATATTTCAAGAGAACTCACACAAAATGCTTTGCTTCATACTCACTTCTCCAGCAGGGTGAGGGCTGTGCTTGGATTTACTCGCAAGTACTTAGAAGTTGGTTGACCATAATCAGCCAGGTAGGTTGACCAGTCCCACACCATGAAAAGATCCAGAAGCTACATGAGGAAGACAGAAAGATATAGATCCGCTGTTAATTTGCAGACCTATGTTTCTCTCTCTCCTCCCTTGGTGTAGAGGGGAGAATGACGCGTTTTTAACACTCTCAGAAAAGGAGTGACCGAGATGGATTTGAAAAGAGTACTTCATCCCCAACATCAAACAATATGATCACGCCAGTGGCGTTTGTAATTCACTTCCTCAAAGCAGTTCTCACGACATCATTTGGATTTTAGACGGAATCGTTCTGCACAAGTCAACTACAATTCTTTATCAGAAATAAATCATTAAAAGCGCAGGATTAGCCAGCAAACAATTCAATTGTTTAATCCCTTCACTCCTCTTCCTAATGCATTTTTCATTTCATTCCCATGCTTGGGTCCACTTTATATTTTCATGGGCGGCTGGACATAAACCAACCTAGCAAGATGTTAATGTTTTAAGCTTCCCATTTTGCTAACCGATAAGAACATTTTACCTCGAAAGAAAGTTTGAAACGCTATTCCGCCCTCCCCCCCCCCCCCCCCCAGTAATGTAAACCAGAGGTTCGGATAATCTAAATTGAGTGCATTAAACAACCCCCGCTGGATTCTCCATGGTGACTGATCCTCCTCGGGATTGGAGAAGGGCGGTTTCAAGATTCTGCTTGCTCGCCCGGGGAGCTCTTTCAGTCCAAACCAAAATAAAACAAATTGAAAAAAAACAGGGCCTGTGTTTCCCCGCATTTTACCATCGAGCATTTGCTTTCTAATCTCCCGGCAGAGCTGTTGTCAAATATAAAAGTAATCTTTTAAAAGCTAATGTGATATCTAACCTGAAGAGCAACCCCCTTATCCAACTTTAAAGCCATAATCCCCTCTAAGCCAGTTAAAACCTACTTCCTATCCGCGCTGTAATTGTTTCAAACAGCTAAATACCTCCCTGCCTTCAGTTTGGCTTCCTAGTCCTTCACCGTCTCCTTTTACTTCACCTTGGGAGCCAGGAGTTGCTGTGCTTTGGTTTTTGCTTGCTTTAAACAAAGGAGAGGGCAAAAGAGCGTTTCCAGCACTTAGTAGCAGGAGTCGATGTGTGTGTCTGGCTCTGCGCTGCATGGCGTATGGGGAGAGGGAAAACCCTGCCGTGGTGCCCGCTACTCTGCCACTCACTCCCTTCAACCCCCGGCTGGGGCACTGACGGCAAACCTGCCCCCTAACCTGGCTAGCAATTGACAGCCAGCACTTGCTGCCCCGCTTGACTCAGATGAAAACGGAGCACACGCTCCTCGTCCATGCCCGGCAAACTTTCCCTCCTAGTCACCTGACCAGTCCAACCGGGAAACAAAAGACAAACACCGTCGGGGCAGGCGATTTTACAAGGCCTGGCTTAGGCAAACCTGCCATTGACGTCAGTGGGAGATCGGCCTGAGCAGGGACTGCAGGTTCAGTAGCCAGCGAGCCGGCTTACGCAGTTACTGCAGCCAAACGACACATGCCCCCAGAGGCGAGGCAGGCTGCTCCGGAGAGAAACGCCTGCTGACAAGTGAAGCGGTGCGCGCAGAGGCCGCTGGACAGGCAGGCTTCAGATCTGCCCAGTGACGCATTCCCCACTTTTCAGCCGGCTCCGTGTTCTGCTTCCACACCGAGCTCACGTAGGCTGCGGGAAAGACCAGCCTCATGACGTGAATCTGCTTCCACGGATGGCCCCGATCCTGCGTTTCTTTGTCTCCGTGAGAGTTCTGGGTGCCTCCAAGGGACAGAGGCGAGCCCCGAGGGTTTGGGTGCGTGTGTGTGTGTGTGTAATGGCAATTGTGGGTCTGCAATTCGTTCTCTGAGTACCAGAAAGGCGGTGTCCCAGAACGGATTTGCTGCCGCAAGCTCGCCCCCCGTCCTCTTACACTGAAGGAGAGTCAGGCAAGCCCTGAAGGTTTGATTTCCTGTATCGAATATGTTATTGTTTTAAATGAAATGCGAAAATGCCACTACATCGACAACGCAAACATACGGTCTGAGGGAAACGGACGGCTCCTTTGCCAGTCACTGACACGTGAAAAATCTTCCCTGCGTCCATTAGTGAGTAGAATTTAATCCCTTCACATTAAAGGGAAAAGCAAAATTCAAGCCATAATTACAAAACCCATAATAAAGAAACACGAGTCTGTGCCTTCCCCCCCCCCCCCACTTACCATACACCATAGGTTGCCATAGACCATCCCGCAGCTTTAAGACAAAGTTCGTTTGTGGCAACACCCCCCAGACCTGCGTGACAGTTATTAAGCAGTGGTCTCAGCACTGCCTTGACTAAAGCTCCCCGGCAGTGGAAATGCACCGGAAATAAAACACTTTCTGATATGGTCTGAAAAGAGGCTCATCATCTGCAGCTCGCCCGCTATTTTACAATACTGTATTTTCTCAGTGTTTGCTATTAGCCTAGTCCGGTGCTCACTAGCTCCAGGACAGGGTCAACGAATGTGAATCCAATTTCCACCTTCCCAGCCACATCTACAGCATCTCCCCGTTACTTAGCCTGCACGTTTTAAGCCGTTCTGCTATCCAGTCTTCCCTTGAGAATAATTTTGAGAAAAATTCCCGGTTTCAAGCAGGGGTTAGCTACACTGATGCAGATCGTGGCTCATAGCCAGGCTTTGAACCACTTCACCACACCATGGCTCAAATCCCCACTGTAGACCAGGCGTCAAATGTAACTCCCTGAAAGTACATTTGATTTAATAATAAATACATACATAAATAAAGACATACATAAATAAATAGAAGTTTAAAATCTTTTCCAGCTGACTGCCGTGGAACAAACTCCCAATTGTCTTTTCCCATTCCACCTTTCTTTTACTGTCCGCTTTCCATTTACAGCAAACGAAGTACCCAATCACTGGTCTGGGTGTGTGACAGTATTAAACCAGAGCCCTCAAATAGAAAAATAATTCACTATAATCAATTTCTCATACTATTTCCAGAAATAAATATCTACCAATCAACGTCAGATGACTGAAGTAAAGTAATGGGATAACTAAATTCTGTCAAAGCAGAGTGTATTTTTGACTTGATGTTGGGTTTTGAAAATCAAATAATGGAAGTGCAAGGGAAGACTCTATAGGAGAGCCAAGAAAATGCTGAATATTACAATTTCTCAGTTGCAATATCTTATTTTAGCAAACTCCAGACTAAACTTTTCTCTATAACACTCTAAAGGACACCATTGGGAACCAAAGTATAGGGCTCCTATTCCTGTAATTCCTGCCATCTATCAATGCCCTCCAACAAAGGGCTTCCCCGTCTATTTTGAGTGTAACATTACCCAAATAAAGGACTGCTGTGAGAATTCTGGCAGCTATTTACTCAGAAATTCACGGCAGATCATTCAATCATATTTAAATTACTGGGTTTCCTTAAAATAACTAGGCTGGACAAGACTAAATCATGATTATTTTCAGATTTTTCTGAAAAGTAGCCAGATGGGGTGCAGCAAAGCTGGTTTAAGGAGGCTGTGTAACTGTGGCAAGCCACTAGCAATATTACCTATCTGTAGTACAAGATTGCCCAAAGTCCCTAGTCAAGATCAGGAGTCACTAGAGTGGGTGCTGTGCAAACACAGTAAAAGGCAGGCCCTGCCCTGAAGAGTAACATGATACAAATTTAAATCTGGGAACCCAAGTCCTCCTTTAAAGTCTTGATATACTAATGAATTAATAACTAACACATAAATAACCATGATGTGTTAAATACAAAAGGTGAAACAAGGGCTTTTAAAATGCTATTTTTAAAAAACTCAGTTAAATTTTATTATATTCAGTTAAATAACATAAGGAATACATTTTATGTCAATTAGTAATGTCTACTCAATTATGCTTGAATTAATACTATAATATTAACATTTGCTATATTTCTCCATAGATAGATTTAAACTGGATTTGTGGTACACATGTTGATCTATTGTCTCAAATGGGAGCATTACAAACCACACTGATATCCATGAGTGTTAGATTTTATGTTTAAATATCTCATTTAAGTGAAAGGTGTGTAAAAATTGAGGAAGTTATTTCATTTTCTATTCGTTACGTATCTGGATACAGCTAAAAAACAAGTTAGTCCTGCTCAGGGTCAAATGCCAATTTGAGCAAATGCTCACTCAGTTTATCTCATAAGCCAATTATTTAAGTTGGCACCATAACATTACTCTTTAGTCAAGCAATGCTTTCTTCTGAGGATCCTCCATGATGAGCACAGAAGATGCAGGTCTAACTCTGCACTCTTTAAAAGGCAGTGGAATATCTGTGCATGTAAGCTGAGTTGGACACCTCAGCTCCCTGTGCAATGTCTGGGAAGAGATAGGTGCCTGTGAATAAGATCCACAAAAATCAGCACACTAGGTGGGGCGCTACCTAAGCTAGCCAAAGGATGATGTTGAGGAGAGGAGGAGTGTGTGCTAAGCCCCACCACCCTCCCCATCTTCTCCTGAAGATAGGCGCCTAAATTCAGGTTACAGAGAGGTGCCTACCTCTGCTCAGTGATCCACAAACCGGAACCTGCTGCCTAGAGTAAGGTGGTTTAGGCACCTATGGATTTTCTTATGGGACCAAAGTGGGCACTACACACAAAATGGTCATGGAGGTGCCTCCCCACCCTCCTCCAATTTTGAGTGGGACCTGATCCAGTAGGCATGCTTAGCGGTTACCTACAAAACCAGGCCCCACACCTGAATTATGTGGCTGAACACCTGTCTTTCCCTGGTTTATGAATCACTTCAGGGCGTAAGCAGAAGGCTGTCCAGACACCTAGGGGGGACAGCAGTGCACACACCTAAAGGCAGAAATTTATGTGCCTAGGGGATCTGTAGTCTGAAAAATTAGTGCTGAGTGAGATTAAGTGCCTACAGGGTTCAGCAAGAGTTTTATGGATTGCAGCACAGCCAAAACTGGGGTTTAGGCATCTAAACCTCATCTTAAAGTGCCTAATTCTGGGGTTTAGGTACGTAAGTACCTTCGTGGATCCCACCCTAACTGCCCTGGATCATCAGATAGCGTGAGTTTCTGAAGTAGCTAAATCCTAGTACTTTAGTGGTTTTGTAGATTAGAACTAGGACTTTGGCTGCTATTCTGAGGCAGACTGGTAATCAGTACAGCTTGTGAAGCACAGTTTATGTTCAGACCAGCCTTTGATGCACACTAGGCTTGCTGCTGCATGTTTATTTTTACTTATTTTTATTACAGTAGTGCCCAGAGGCCCTAATCTGTATTGGAGCCCCACTGTGCAGAATGCCGTAAAAGCATACAGTAAAAGGCAGCCCCTACTCCTAGGAGTTTACAATCCAAAGAGGGACAGGATGACACAAATTAATGGAGAACCAAGGTGGGGAGGGGAAGGACAGGGATGACAGCAATAGGAACACATATTAACCAACAATACAATCTGGAGGCTTTGCTTTCTTAATAAGATAAGCAAAGAAGATATATTAATAAAACACTACTATCTTACCTGCTAGCTTTACTAGGCAGTTTACCATGGACATCGCAATAGAGGCAGTTCTCAAGAAGAGACCAACTTCAGCCTTCTCTGAGTGACTGTGTGGGGTGGAGGAGGAACTGTACTAGCACCTGATGCTGATACGCCAGTTTCTGTCTATCTTAGGTCCTTATATGCCACCCATATAAATACCATAGTATCTAAGCACCTCACAATCTGTAATGTATTTATCCTCATAACACTTCTCTGCGGTAGGGAAATAGTATTATCTGCATTTTTAAAATGAGAAACTGAGGCATGGAGGGACTAAGTAACTTGCCCAAGGTCACAGAGGAACTCAGTGGTGGAGCAGAGATTTGAAACCAGGCCTCCCAAATCCTACACTAGCACCCTAACCACTGGACCATCCCAATTGTTTCGTCTCTGTACCTTGAAACAGGTTTGAAGTGCACAGGATGTGCCTAAGGCATTGAAGAAGGTAGGACATTGCTCCACATGGAAAGTAAGAACTTAGGTGGCAAAAATGTTGTATATACAGCCTGTTTTTAGGACTATGAGCATGTATTCATGCTTAATTGGGCCCTAATCATCCAGCAGGGCCCTTCACCATCATTAAGACATGAGTGCCTGGAAGCAATCAGCAGCTAGAACAAGAGAAGTTGGCTCTAGCTCTTCACAGGAAAGACTGAGATGATGGTAGTGGGAAAGGGAAAACACTTTGAACTTTAACACTCTAACCTCATCAGTGACCAAAGGTTTAGACTAGGATTGTTAAAGTGATGCAAAGCCTGAGGGTCATTCTGAACTCATCATGAATCAGCTTCTACAGATTACAAGTGATAAGCAATGCTACCTTCCATCTTTGACTGGCCAGGAGAGTGAGCCATTTTCTCTCAAACATGGACCTAGCCGTAAGTTATATTATCGTAGCTTGCTCTGTCTGGGGCTAATAGTCAAGTGGCTACACAGCAGCCAGACTCATGCCAATAAGATTATTGAGCTAAAGCTGCTGTCATTACACTGTGGCAGAGAACCATGAAGGATCTGCAATCAAATGACACTTGCCATCCAATCATAATTCCCCTCCTGCTTCTGTGCACAGGTTCATGCACTACAGTGTGACAATGATGCACTGCTGCTGGAGTAAATGGGACACAACTATAGAGGTCACTGAAGGCTGTACTGTTGTTGTGTACAATTCTATACTTGAATATTTTGTCCCACTCACAGCTGCATGTATTGCTGTGACATACTGCTATATGTAATTGGCTTTGACAGCACATACTGTACAGTGTGGGTGGGCAAGAGCTGCCTGGTGTGCAATTTTTCAGATCCATGTCCTGGCCATTCACGTCACCTGCATCTGATTTGGCATTTGGAAAATGTACTGTCAATGCAGGCAGTTTCGGAGGGGGGAGTGGGGAGGGCTGGCAAGCAGCCAGCACACTAGCAAGGACAGATAGCTGATTCCAGGAGCATCAGATGCAAGAGAAGTATCTTCACATCAACTCTTACCCAGCTCCTTCTGGGCTCAGCTCTGAAGCCTCCTTCAATCGTATAGACAGGTGTATCTGGGTAGTCTGCAGAGGGTCCAGACATAGATTCTCATTCAACTTTTACTTCCTTGTGCAGGTTTTCCACTGCGCATGACAATCATGAATTCTCTTGCAAAAAAGCACGGAATTTGGTTCTTCTTCTTTTACACTTTAACTTCTTTAACCATTTAGATGTCTTTGCCTCTTATAACATGACAGTTATAAAGGTAGGCACATCTTTGTATGACTTACGTGTTTTTTACACGGGGGATGGTCTGGAGCATAATCTATATTCTCGTAGATGAAAACAATAATAGCAATTTTGAGTACTGCATTCTTCATGGTATTTTAACTCACTCTTTGAAACATGAAGCTGATGTTATCCACTAGGCTATGCAGTCTTTCATAAAAGAGCATGGGAATTTACAAGTGATGAATTAACTACAGGAAGGTCCCTCTTTTATTTACAGAATGGAAACATATTGAGAATCTCATCTACAATTTTTTTAAAAAACAGAAGAACTACAGGGTTCAAAAGCTCTTTTCCACAATTCATAACACCTAGATATAGGCAAGATGTCACGAAAATCTGACATTTGCTTGCTTCTTCAATAAAAAAGCAAGAAGAAGAAAAACTAAGACTTTTCCTACATTAGCTATTTTTGTCCACAATAGGACACCTATTAAAATTATCTTTTAATATGACAGAGATTAGGTGCATGCAAAACCACAATAAGAATAAAGATTCAATGTGTGGTGAAGTTATGCAATAACCAAGATTCCTCACCAAGGTAAAGATGTAATGGTAATACTCCTTTTTGGATTTGGCTTAAGACATTAACATGACTCATAATACAGCAGATGTGATATGTTAAACATGCTAAACTGCACTGAAATAAAGGAGGTTTGTAATCCTTGGGGATTTAAATCCTGCAATTAATATTAACATGGAATAGGACAAAATGTATTGAAGGCAAGTCTAATCACAAAAAGGCTAATTCTGCCAAAAATGGAAATCAACTAAAAATATAAATTGTTGTCTGCCATATAGATTTAAGTGATTCCACCCAGTGCTTTCTAAATTATGGGACTCTGGTCTATGGACAATTTGCTGGTCACCTGGTGCTGGCTCTCCTTGCTTCCAGCTGCCACAACACATTTAAGACAACTAAAATTACATTCACTATTTTCCTAATGCTACTTCTTCCACTAAAGTAGCTGCTCTAGTTGCTACAGGAACATTATGTGATTAGGACTGGAAGCGTGGTGGTCTAGTCAATGGTGAATGTGACCACTCTTTCTGTAATAAGAGAAATAAATGCATGTAATGGGAGATGTCAGTAGGAAATGAAGTGAAGTGTTTATGAAGTACCAGCTAAATACAGCTAACAAGTACTTAAAATATATACAGTTCTATAAAGTCAGATTTTTGGTGCTGAATATTCTCACACACACACACACACGCCCTTGAGAAGTAACACCTGATTTGCTTTTGAAAGAATAATGGGAAATTTGTTCACTTCAGCTGTAAATTTATCTTCTCAAAGACAACATATAAAGCAATCCTTCAAACTGGATGGGTCCCCTTCACTCCCAATATCACACACACTTAAGGATCCACCTGCCTACATCTTATCAAAACAGATTTAGCACAAGGCTGACAAATACTGTATACATACAAAATTACAACTGTATTCATTCTGTGACATGAGAAAGATTTTGCTGTAAACACTTTATCCCAAGCTTTTCTCCTGTTAACTTCATGCAAAACAAAAGTGGGCCAAGACAGCAAGGAATGCTATATCTGAGAAGAGAAATTTACAGGTAAGCAGAACAAATATCCCTCTTACCAAGCTAGAGCATATCTGTCAGCCCTTCAGACTGTGACATAACTACCAAGGAGTACGGAAAGGGGAGAACACAGAAACAACTCCACATTATAAGTGCATAAGAAAGGAGGAAAAGTTCCATGCCCTCTAGTATACCAGATAGAGAAGCTAATGAAAAAATACTATGAAATGTCAGTAACTACTTTTGCCACCTCTTGGAAGATTTGCCTTTGGAAAAGGTGGGTGTGAGGAGGAGTCCTGGTCCAACTTTTAGTAAACATCAGGACTGATGTTCAGATAGCTACATATTTTCTCTGCTGGGGCACATGCTCTTCCTGCATACAAGATAGTTGTTGTCTGTGCTATGTTACCTCTGGAGGTACCATGTTCTCAGCTTTATATACTTCTACTAGCAGTCTTTTGCTACTTTTCTGTCCCTGCATCTTGAACGATACCTATGAAAAGATGCTGTGATTTTCTGAGAGTCTTGGTTCTGTCTATGCATTTTCTAAATGCTCTTCACACATCCAATACATGCCCTACACTTTTTCAGATATGCTGGATTTGGACAAAAGGAAAACTATGCCATCTCTTGCATCATGTGAACTGATACAGGTTTTTTTTTTAACTGAAAGGGTTCTAATATCTTAAGTACCACTGTATACCTATGGAAGATACTGAACTATTCCTCAATTAAAAGAGCTCCCAATTCAGTCACTTGATGACTATCAAGAAAGCGGATTTGATCAACATGAAATGTAGTAAGACTGATCCCATAGGTAAAAAAAAAAAGTTCTATAAGGACTTTAGGGATAAGATTCAGATGCCAAGTAAGGTAGCTGTAAATATGTCATGGTTTCAAAGCTCACTTCCAATAACTGGTTATATATGAGTGCTTTGGAATTGATTTATTGTAATTGATGCACAGTAATGCATTAACTGCTGATAATCTGTGCCTTAAGCAGCTTATTCTGAGTCCTTCAGATAGGCCATCTTAGAAGTACATAAAATGTATAGGAAGGAGTTTGTGTATGTGGATTTCTTGGAAGTGCATCACTCTATAAACCTAAGTCCCCTCTCAAATACACCACAGTCATGGACTTTTTCTTCAAGGTAATGAAGGTGTTTATCACCTGCTCTGGATATATTTTAGGATCTTCCTTTCTACCTCTAGGCTCTTAAACTCTGTTTGGAGGGGTCTGCATATATGACTGGAACCTGACTTAGAAGATTTATTTGCAGCGATTGTCTTAGTGAGACCAAAAGTGAACTCACCTTTGAACTATCTTTGAGAACCAGATTCTTCCTACATTCAAATATTCATTTTTATTAATATATCGTAAATAGGATTTACGGAGCTACATAATATTTATTCTGCAATCAGCAAAATGTTATGGGCTTCACTGTGGCTGGCTCTATATTGGTGCATATGAGCTTCCTTCCCCTTTTGCTTTTGGGCAAGAGCTGGGCACAATCCTGCTTGTGAGGTCCCCTACAGCAGCTAGGATTAGTGCAAAAGCAGAGCTAGCCAGCATAGAAGGGAATGTGTGCTGCTGCACCAATCAGAGAACAAAACCAGAGAATTTCTCTTGAAGTAATTCTGGATTAATTTTAAATGATCTAAATAGCTGTGTACAGATGGAATGGAGCCTTTATCTCTGTTTTGGTACCAACAGAACCAACAAATAGCTTTGGCTTGCCCAACTAGGTATTAGCTCTTTGAGATTTTGTGAGAAAGATCATTCATTATCTTTGCTACTGTAGAAGCCTGTTTTGATTTCTATGAACATAAATCCACATACTGAGTTATTTTTTACTGCATTGCTAATAGTTATACCACTTCTAGCCACTTTCTTTGAACACAAGAAGGATCTCTCTTATGCTAAACAGTTTATTAACCCCTAATCACCCAGTTACTTCTAGACTTGATTGCATGTGTAATTACCTTTTGTCAGGTACAATTTGCCTGATAAACATGTCAGAACACTTGCTGCTTAGTCTGTTTCAACAGATAAATGCTGTCTTTCCACAGCCTTGGGGCGTAATTAACAGAGAAAAAAGGCAGTTATAAAAACACACAGAAGCTGATTCACTAAGGCAGGAGATCTCAGCATGCAGCCCGCCAAGGCCTATTTCATGGCCTGCCATGCTTGCCTGAGCGCTTATTGAGTTCCAACCTGCTGTGACAGGGCACCAGTGGTAACACTGAAGAACTGTGATTTAATGTAGGTTTCCACATGAACTTCAGAATGGGGTGGGACGATGCCTTCTTGAAAAAAATGAGAGTGAAACACCAGATAATGATACTGGTAGAACTTCCATGAAGGTCAGTGTTGTATGTATATGTTTAACTACCGTGTTTGGTATGGTGTTAAAGAAAAAAAAACTAAAAAGGAGACAGCGGGATTCAATTAATTAAAAAAAGGCATGAGACTTATATTCTTGGGATTTTAACGGTGACTCATCAGGGCTCAGTAGACTCTAATTTCTGCCCAACAGTGTTTATGAGTTGTGTACCATGCACTATGGGGAGTGCAAAAAGAAATCCCTACCTGACCTCTGGATAACCCAAACAGGAGATTAGCCCATTTCCAAGCAAAGTAGGTTGTCACACTGTTAGGCCAATTGCTTCTATTGACACTTTGCATAAACATCTTACACAGGGTGATCAGAAAGGACTGTTATGCCATTAACGTTCCTTTTTATTTTTTTATACCTAAGCCCCTACAGAATAAAAGCCTTTCTGAGTTAGGGATAACAAAAGGGTCAAAAGGCCACAAACATTCTCCTAAGTAGGTACAAATCTGGAAAGTTTAAATTAATTGAAAAGTGCAAATTAGAACTTTTTCAGTACCTTGAGAAAAAATCTTTTCTTACCCAGTTTACTCTAATTTGACATTAATACTTGTCTATATACTTTAAACTACGGCAGCACATTTATATTTACTTTTACTTGTAAATACTGAAAACTTTCACATCTTTATCTTAATAAACAGCAAGCTGTTTAATCTTCTTAGCCAATCAGTAATCTAAACAGATATTTAATTATTACCATTAAAATCCTCCCAGAAAATAGTGTTAAAAATGTACAGAAGAAAATATTTCCTGCAATGCTATCATTTAACCTCCCCCTCCTCCTCACAATGTACTCACTATTTACACAGCATACAGTTTGTGCTACATAATAAAATACTTTACATTTTCCTTACTTTTGTTTTTGCTTTGATCAGAGATGGAAACAATCTCCTTTTAATAGTATAAAAGCCACCTGCTGGGCATTGCAGACTACAGCTAATTGGTAAATTTCTTTGAAATTTAGATATAATGGTTTGTGACCTTTTTAATTAAAAAACCCCAGAACCTAAAAAGGCTGGGTGAACTTTTCCAGAAAAATAACGCTGTTGAGCATATGCAGTTATGAGCTATACTAAGACACTTTTGATTAGAGAATACAGATTAAATATATATGTGCATTTTACAATATGGATGTATAACTTTTTATCTAAAAATGTGCATGTCATTGTTGTAAATTACATATCTATTTTAAATAATTCATATAAGTATTGTAAGTATATTAATACTACATTTAATATTATTTTAATTGTGGTAGTGCCTAGAGGCTCCAATGAGGGATTGATCCGATCATGCCAGGCAATGTACACCCACATACACACCACCCATGTCTAAAAAAGACAGTCACTGTTCCCAAAGAGCTTACCATCTATATAAAAAAAAAGTATCCTTCATTTAGAAGAATCCAAAACTGCAGAATACATAGGAAACACTTCAACCATCAACAATATGAAGACCTTCCTGGAGTGGATGACACCAGCCATTCTGCACCAACATCACTAGATGATACTATGTTGATAATCATTGCATGCAAGTGTAAGGGAAAAATTGCTCTGCAACAAACAAAACCCCTTTGTACTGTGAAAGTGAACAGGAGTATGTTTGCACTCCAAACATTTTAAACATAATGGACCAAATCTTTGTTTTACTTATCAAAAGAGCTTGCTGAAGAGAATGGGACTACTTGTGTGAGTAAGCGAAGCAGGATTTAGCTATTAGTGTTACTCTGTAAATTGTGTAAAAAATATTCTCAGTAAGTATGATATCACGTCTATGAATTATGAGAATCCAATTACATTCTTTGGTATTTATATCACATCCCTGAATTACAAAGATTCACCCAAACAAAATGTGCAGCATCTACTACTCTTGTTCAACTCAGCTCAAACAGAGTTTTCAAAGCACAGTTGATCTGGAGGAGCTTCGAAGACCCAGCCACATCAGTAATGTTTAAAGGAGGCAGGAGAGTACGGGACAGTATCAATGGCCTATATTACATTCCGTATTTCTAGATAATTATGGAAACTACTTAAGCACTACTTTCATGGTTTATGACATCATTGGAACATCTCAATGGAATTATAGTCCTATTAGATTGTAAAGTCTGAAAGAGGGACAGTCTTTTTATTATATTTGTACAGTGCCTAGCACAGTGGGGCTCTGGCTCCATGGCTGTGGCTTCTAGGCAGAATCACAATACAAGTGATAAAATAATAAAAATAAGGTGGTCTTTTTTAGTCAATGGGTATAAAATATAAACAAGCACAATGTTTTTGTATACAATACACACATGTATCAATAACAAAATAATAATACTTAATAAAATCCAGTCACAAAATGTTAAGATTAAATATGAAAAAAGCTTCAGACCCAAAATAATGTTAGTTCACAAAATGTATCCTTTCCATATTTTACTGAAGCATAAACACCAAGAAAGTACCTTCTAGAAGAGAGCTCAAAAGCAAGAGAGCAAAAGGAAGCAGATTTGGATATTTTTTACTCCAAACAAATGACAAAAATGTTTAAAAATACAGATATGCAACTTTAACCTGTTAAGAACAAGCAAAATGTTCACAAACTGTAGAATAATACCAGCATCAAACAGCTCCAATTATCACTGCATCTGCTGGAGCTCTTTAATGATGACAAACATCACGTTAGCCTGGTTAGCAAGTCTGCCTGCCACTTGCCAAAGTATTTTTTATTTACTCCTGGTGACTTATTTTGTGAATGTGCTGAATTTTAAAATCCTTTCAACTGATCACATAACAGGAATAACACACACTAGTATAATATTTCAAAGTGTAAATTGATCTCTCGATCTGTGAATGTCTCTCTATAGTTTATGCTACCCTTTCTTCTGGATCGCTCACCATCTAAGGAATATGCTTTCAAAGTGATGTTCCAGGAGTTAGCTATGCAATTCTCATTAGTGTCAATGGGAGTCGCAGGCTAAATTCCTGGGCACTGCTTTGAAAACTGACCTCTATCTAGATTTTCAAAAGCAGGGCAGTTTGTGTGTTAGAAAGGCAAAGTCTTGAGTCTCCAGTTTTTAGAGCACTACACTTAAATTGGATGGTTTTCAAAAAACTTACAGATTACATTTAGAAATTGTACTTATAAGAGAACGTTTAAACATTTACCAAAAAATGAAACCTTATTTTTACATTTAAATACTTACATCTGTTTCAAATTTATGTCCATAAGTGAAGATAGTAGCTGTCACTATCTTGAATGTTAGGGTATAATCTCTCTCACATTTGTAAGTGTATAATATGTAAACTCAGAGGTTATGACATCTGAACCAGAGGGAACTGCTGTTTTGCTTAGAAAAAGCCAAAAGTTCAAACTAATCCTTTATAACCTAAATTCTCCCAAAGGGCAGAATACTTTCCTAAAATCTGGACCTTGAGGTATATTTTGAGAGATGCCTGGTCTTGTTACATTCATGAGTAAACCCAAATACACCTCTAATTCTTTGGCACTTCAAATGAATTTAGGACTGTCCGCAGAAAAAATGCATGCTGTTGGAGTTGTGTGAACAAGCTTGCTGCTCTGTTAGCATAACCAGAAAAACATTCAGATCCTACAGTTTTTGCAAATCCCATTAATACTTTAAGAAGCCAAGGTCTTCTGAAGAAAGTTGCTGTGAAGTAGTATTTGAGGCAAGTATAAGTAGGCAGGCCAGTACAATATATAATATAGCAACACAATACAAAGATTTGTTTAATTACAATGCAAATAATCTTTATTATAAAGTGCCTTCTTCCTCATCATTAAAGAATAATGGACTAGTGGTAAAACAAAAAAAACTGTCTTTTGAGTTTAGAAACAGACAAGAGTTTCAAAAGCAGCAGTTTGGCAGACAGTCAGACTGTCTCCGGAGGGCAGGGGTTCTGGCCAAGTAGTTCCTGCGTAGTCGTTTAGCCTGTACATGAAGTCCCTTTAAACAAAGCCTAAAACTATGTCAACGATAAAACTTGGGTGGATTAAAAAGTGTGTATTATGCAATTTTCAGGTCATTCACCAATTTTTGAGCTTATGATGCAAAGGTCACAGTCCCCAAAACAGAACTTATGCCTCTGTTCTGCACAATGTTTTCAAAATCTAAATTACATGCTATAGTTACGAGGAAACATTTACAATATTATAGCTGAATTTAAAGCTGTAGTTTTTATGTTAATTCTTTTTTAAAAGAGTTTATAAGCTTTACTTTGGGTTGAAATATAGCATGTTATGTCTGACCTGGAGAGTGAATTTTTACCCAAATTGGGTTTACACAGCTATATTCTTCTATAAGACATTATAGCCTTCTATAGGTAGCTTTTTAACTATATCAGGTTTAAAACTGGCTTAATTTTAAATAGTTTGCTTGTTTTGAAAAATGAAGATTGAAAAGTGGCATATTATACACAGGGCACAGAAGTTTCTTTTAATATTTGTTGTATCTGTACTGAAACTGTATCATGTGCCTCAACCTTTTAGATAAAATTTCATTTGTAAATTTCATTATAAAATGTGTGTTTACAGCTGCTGCTATTCAGAAATAATAAAATCCATCATTTTATTCAGATCCACTTTGCTTTCCTTTAAACACTGTCTAAAATTTGGTGTAAGTGAAATATGCTGTTTCTAAGTACACGGCTTGTTCACTTTAACATCCATTATTTTCAAAGGCGGACACTGTCAGCGTCCTAATTGGATATCCTACTACTAGACACCAGGAACTGCTAGGATATCTAGTGAATGGTTCTATGTGGCTTTCCCCTAAGACAAAAAAATTGACTAATCTGGGATTGTCTCTGGTCATCTATTTTGCCTGAAATTCAGCAGTATCAATGTAGATCTCTCTAGGTGTCTGCAATCCTTTTAACCTATACTAAACTAAACCTGGATAAACGGACTCTTAACCAACAAAAAGTCAAGCTATCTGGAAATATACCATTTTGAACAAGCTAATCCTATCTGTCCTTGTATACATGCACATCAAATCTACAAAGTGACTCTACTGTACTACAGAACTGAACACTGAAATGCTCTGCCCAAGAGTACAATAATTATAGTGTAACATTTGAAACTCCAGTCAGGTTATTTGTAGGGACTGAAAGTTTGGTGTTTTGAGGCTATAGCAATGTTCTGAGAAGATAGCTATGTAAAATGATGTAAGGGGGAAGACAGTTTAAGCTTTGTTTCTGGTAGTCCAGTTCTGATGTGACGTAAGAAGCTTTAAAATCTTAAATTATGACTGTATAGGAGGCAAACAAGGATTTCTTCACTTCCATTTGCAAAGTCCCAATCAGCAGATCTGTTCCACGAGGTGAACAGCCTGGTTAATATGCATTGTTCATATCTGGTGACAGAGTTGAGTATCTCTTTCTGTGAGGAGTGTTCCAGTCATTATGCAGTAAGTTTTTTCAGATTCAGACCAAACTATACATCACACAAACTAGACCAAGCTATAAAATGGAGCTGTGCCTCGAAAGGATACTGAGATCACACTAGCTATGTAGGTTGATGATGATATTGTCCTAGCACTGGATGCTGATGAGGTGTCTATGCAGATTCTTTCAGTCATTTGCTTTGAGGGGGCTCTTGACTCTGGAATGTCCTGCCCTCCCATCCCCACAGAGTTCAGTGACCTTCAGGATATGCTGCACAGTTTATCTGTTTCCGCAGAGGTTAATTGGGGCTCCGCAGTAGGTGGAAGGAAGTCGTTTGTTTTGATGGGTGAGTCTTTTTTACTTTTTTTGTTTGGATCTATAAAGTAAGCGCTTTTGTTTCACTTGCAGCACTCATAAAACTAGAAATCTAAGTACAAGAAATAATGTAAAGACTCACACTGAGGTATGTAACATGGTACAGTGTTGTGGATTCCTATGTTAGATGATCATCATTGCATCCAACATCTGATACCAAAATTAGTACAATACATCGGTGAGACCAGATTCTGCCTCTTCACTCTGACTGTCTCTTTAGTCTATTCTCTAAAGATATATTCTAAAGCCATACTGTCTGCACTATTTGGTATTTATTTTTCAATTTACACAGCACATCTATGGAACAGTAGAGCCTCTAAACACACCCACACAAATTTAAAAACATGCAATAAATTGACCAAATATCAATACTACTACTAAAGACCCCACCAACTAGACAACTGAAATCCTACCAGTTCAACCCAACCTTTGGAGAAAACCTGGGTAAATGCATAAGCCTTGAAATATGCCCTGATGGCCAACAAACCTGGGCTCTGTCAGTCCAAAAGCAAGTTCCAAAATTGGAGGCTTTCCACTGAGACCCCTTTGCATGTAAACTCAAGCCAATAAATTTGTATCAACCATCAAATGTCCAGCTGATCTCAACGTATGAGTTAGGATATGAGGGAACACACACCATATCCAAAACTTAAAGGACTTTACAGATCAGAAATAAACACCTTGAATTGTGCCCAGAAAACAGCCAGGAGCCAGTGCAATCTGTGAAGCACAGTATGATAAACTCATTCACATTCTGCACTAGCTGAAGTTTCTTCCAGGGCTGCCTCATGAGAAGCTCATTACAGTAATGTAGGGTATGCCTGCACCACTTACTTTAGTGGCTGACCTGATGAAGTTACAACCCTTAGGCAAAACTATACTAGGCCTGGGAACCACTGGACCAGTAATGAAAGTATAGCCGAAATCACTGGTTTACGAATGTGATTATAGTCAAACTGTAAATGACCACTAGTCCAGATATGATAATGTAGCTGTTTGGTGACTATCTTCATTGATTTCTCTCTCTCCCCACCTATCGTTTCAGTTTACTTCTTCATTCTGTAGCTATTAAACTGTACTCTCAAACATTTCAGCAAGCGCTGGGGCCCACAACAAAATCTTAGTTCTTTACTAGTCAAACTGATACGGTGGAAGACTATGAACTGTACATGGTGCAGTAACTAGAGATGAAGGTGACAATTTCTCTTTCATTTTTTGCAAAACTGTTTGAGATTGGTGTAATGCAGCGCCTCCTTCTCTGGTCTTAAACTAACATCCATTTTAAAAAGTTCTCCTTCCTTTCAGTGGCTCCAGGTTGAGAGGTTATGTTTCTTCAGAGAAATCACTATTTTTCAATGGGATTCATCACCTTCAAAGTTGAAAGGTATTTTCTTCAGAAAAGTCTCTTCCCATTACTTAGGTGACACAACCTGCTAAAACAATATTTTGTCTCGATTCTTGCTATTCATTTAGTTACACTGGGTGAGAGGAAAGAACTTGCTGTGTAATACATAACTTTGCAACAATTAGCCTGGCTCTCATTCCCTGAGCACCAAGGTATTAAAAATGGGAGTTTTGCCTCTGTCCTTCTTCCTGTTTTCCTGCCACTTTGAAATATTATCCGTTTGGAGCAAGTAATCCCGTGCTAGATTCTTGTGCTTCTTAAATGCATATTATTCTCACCCTTTATTGACTGACTCTGTCTATTATCACATGTAAGCAATGTTAATCCTCTAGTAATTAACACCCTTATTAAAGTAATTTGAACTCAAAGTAGTTTAAGTCTATTACTGATTTTCCTTAATTAAGCTTATTGGGAATGTTTTCCATTGTCCTTTAAGTTTTCAGCTTGTTTTTTTAAAAAATACTATGGTTGTGCCTTTTCAATCTACTATTTACTTGAAAATTTTTTTTTCAAGTTACATACATATATATCTGGGAACTAAATATTCAACACGATTCTCCCCCATTGTGAAGAATTCTACACTTTCCTCAAGTTCAATGTGTGCAAGATTTAGGCATCACTGTAAGCATATCCCATTCTCTGGTGTATTATATGGGTATGGGTCTGAACAGCATTTGTGATGTGGGATCCATGTCTTCTATGCTTGGTCAATATTCTGTTGGTGCTTGAAACAAAATAGCAGTTTAGATCCCCTTCTAAATGATGCCTCAGAGGGCTGCTAATGAGGAATTATGGAGCCTCTCAGTTTAAACCCTAAATTGGCAGTGTTCATTAAAAAAATTACCTTTTTATTTGCAATAAAAATGACAACTTTTTTTGCATCACTCAGGCTAGGAAAATTTCTTTTAGATTGATTTATCTAACCGCAGCTTGGATCTCTGATATGACTAGCAAAAATACGGTGGTTCAATGTTTTCTGGAATACAAATAAGTCAATTTTAAAAATTAAATTGTTTTGTATGCCTGTTGCATGCTCCTCCCTCAAGGGCAAAGTGCTGACCTGACCCACACCTACAAATTGCAGGTGCACGGACTGATTGGCACTTCTTATCTAGGGTCGAAAGATGAAAATTAACTTCCCTTTTCTGTTTCTTTGAATGTGCCAACAAACTGCAGAATGAACCATGCTGCTTTACATGTCTAAGTCTCCTGTAGAGAAAATTGTCAATATTTACAAATGGTATTCTGGTCATTTACCAGACTACGGGGATGGGCTGGATGGCAAGAGAAGCTGCTAACAGAAAGGTAATTATCAGAAAAGAAATTTTTCATTTGGCTGCAGAGTTTCATTCCTCAATCAATGGCAAATGACGAGCAGTGATTCTCAGAAGTAGGGAGGGGCAGGATAAGCAGAGCGTTAATTATTAATAACGTAGAATAATAGGCAGAAATAAACATTCACCCCCATATAAAACAAGCGCTTTGTAGTTTTAAGAATTATTTGCTAACAAACCCAGCAACACTTTCCTACCAATAGATGTCTCTGCAGAGGAATGGAAACTTATTTTGCTAATCATCCTCAGATGAGGATCACACACTTTCCCCCCAAATGCCTCTAAAGACCTTGTAGAGGCAGTCTTGACTACTTCGTTGTAAATAGTTTCCCAGATGCTTAGTGTGCAAACTGGTGCAGGATTTTAACATCTTGCTTCCTGTAACTTCGAGGCTCTAAGGCTTTGGCATTTGGACAGAATGAGATGACCAGGGCACAATTGACACACATCCTCCATATGCTTGAGGTATGTTATTAGAGAGCTAGGCATGCCCGTTTATGTCACAGCCTTCCAAAGGGGGGGGGGGGGGAGGGAGTAAGGATTGAAACAAAATGATGGGAGAACTATTTCTCTGTAATTGTGGAAAGAAATTACTGTGAACAGAAAGGTTCCTGGAGTTATAAGAATAACCTTTTTATCACAACAGCACGAGTGTGGTTCTTGCATGGATAGAAGAATTAATTCAACACCCGGCAATGTGGAGGTAATGGCAACTAGAAAAGCCAGGTCAGGCTTGTCTAATCTGTCATTCTGATTAATCTTGACACCTGATGCACCTGCATAAAGAACACCAGTAGGGCTGGTAGATACCCACTTTTCTATGGTGCTTGGCTATCGGACTCCAGTAAACCATCCTGAAAAAACTCTCACGTAGGTGAAATTACTAGAACTTTGTGGTAATTATTTGTGTTATAGTAACATCTAGAGGCCAGGACTCATTTGCACTGGGCATTGTAAAAATAGACAGTCCTTGCTTCAGAGAGCTTTCTGTTCCCCCTCACACCAAATATATAATTTGACCAGATCAAAGAATGAAATCTCCTGGTTGAATTCTGTCTGGATATCAAAAAGTATCAGTGAGGTCAATGAAAAAACACTGCTGAACTAAACTTCTCTTCCAATGTCCAGGCTGTTGACCATAAGTTCTTCCAGGTCTGGGATCAATGTGGCATCCCTAATTCAGGAGGTCTGTTGTCTTCTGCAGATGTAAAGGAGGTTGCTTGGCTGTCTATTAAGTCTGAAGTGCCTTCTGGACCAGCAAGGAACTAGGCAAAAGACTTCAGATCTCCATTTTCCTCTTTTCTGCATCTTTTATGTGAACTGTCTTGACAAACAGTAGATTCTTCTCTGGCCAGGACATTATTTTCATTGTCACAGAGAAGCTTTGACCTCTGATTACTCCTTAGTTTTGGAAGGATAAAACAATCATTCTTTAATAGGAAGTAGGAGGAAACTTCCTCTGTGAGCACTGTAGCTGCTTACTACACGGTTTCTTCCTCCTTCTCAGGAAACTGGTACTGGCCACAGTCATAGACAGGATACTGGACTTAAAGGATCACTGGTTGCAACCCACATGACCATATCTATATGTTTGTGTTCAGACACGCCAGTGACAGGGCTGCCAAAGTGAATTAAAAGGATGAACACTCTGAGTTTTTTGAAATTTTTACTTTCAGGTGTGCTCTCCACTCTGCAAGACTTGCTCTCATAGTGAGGATGGAAGGGTCTAGAGTGAAAATTAGGTTGGATGTGAGCATGTTATTTGTACTTAGCTGCCTACCAAGGCACATTAAGATGTGATTTGGAAATGACACCGAATTTTGCATTGTATCCAGTGAGTGTTTCCATGTCCTCAGAAGAAATTTCTGGTGGCGCGTTTTGAGAAATCTCATTAAGAGGTTGATTTGATGCAGCAATGTTAGCTGCTGGAGATAACTGGCTACGGATGAGCACTAGCAGGAAATGTCTGATGCAATGATGTTTTGGACCTTCGCAAATCTTTATCATGGTGGTAAAATTATGGCCAGACTCATGGCTATTTTGACCATGAGTGAATAATTCTCTGTAATAGGCTCAAAAGATTCCTGATTTTGAACAACTGGTGGATTTGAATCTTTTTTCAGCAGCTGGCAAGTCACGAATGGTTCTGTTTCTCCAGACAGAGAAGGGATTGTCATGTTATCCATGAATGAGTATAGATGTATAACTTGTGGCTGAGTCTTGTGTTTAACAGCCACTTCTTAGAAATCTGGGTGCAGAGGGTAGTTCAAAACAAGTCTTGTAAATGAGCTCTCATACACAAATGCTCATTTTGTCTTTATCATTCTTAGGATTTTGTTGATTTAGGAAAAACTATATCTATTTCACTGGAAGCTTTTACTTCAGAATTCAGAATGTTTTGGGGGAATAGTCCTTTTTGAATACCCGTGGTGTTGGCAGTGACCAACTGATTGCTATTCTGGCATTGATAGCTCTGTCTCAGCAGCTAATTTCTCTAATGTTTCCCTAAACATCTCCACACCTGTAAATCTGGATACTCAATGTATCTGTTCAGGGTGAATGATTGCTATTCATGGGTGTAACACAGCTTCCAGGGAGCCACTGAGTTAGGAGCCACAGCTCATCACAAATCCATCAAGGATTTGACCAGAATGGAACCTGAGACCTCTCATTCCAAGTAAGGACCATACCCCTAGTCAATGAGCCACTTGCTTGTTTTCCTTACTAATTATGGGGAAGGGAGGAAGGGAAACTTTTATTCTGAATAGCCAGAGTTGAGACTGACATTTCTGTGTAGTGGGTCCTCATTCTTATGGTCTATGGCATCTTTTGGAAGGAACTCCCCTTCAGAAGTGTGACTCTGACTTTGGAATGTGTGAAGGGGCGACTGTTGCACCAACCCCAAATCTTAAGAAATTCCTTTATTTTTTTTTATACAACATTTTAGTTTAACTTGTTTTGGTGGTGGTGGTATGTATGCAGTACTTCCCCAGGCTGTTTACAGGAAGCCGTTAGTATGCTGTTTACTTTAGCCTGAGGACCCCTCAAGCTAAGAAGGGGTAGTACTGGTACTGGTAGTACAATACCTTGATTGTGGGTGTAACCTGGTAGATGCCCCTAGGAACCTGAAAGGATGCCTGCCTTCTCCCCCAGGCTGACTAGCACCCATGTAAGTACTTTAGGAGAGACCTAGTACCACTCAGGGCTTGTCTATATGGGTCGTTACTGTATAGCAAACCAGGATGCGAGTCTATAGTGCCTCAGCTTGCCATGCAGTAACATCCTGTGTGGACACTGCTACAGCACAGCATCCCAGAGTGCAGCTTGCTGTACTACTGTTTCAAAGATCAGTACATAAAAGCATACTTTGCAACGTGTAGTGTGCTGTAGCAGTGTCCACACAGGACATTACTGTGTGGTAAGCTAAGCTAGTGAGCTGTAGATTCACACCCAGGCTTGCTGAGGAGTAATATCCCATGTAGTCAAGTCCTCAGTAAATTAGGGGTCTTTTTGAAAATGGGAAGAAATTTTTCACCTGTCTCTCTATAATCCCAAGATGGTGCAACTGTGTGGGGAATGGAGCCCTCATGTGCCTCTGTTCTGGGCACTGACTGCCTGAAGTGCGAAACCAGCCTCTGAACAATAGGAAAGGCAGAGAGATAGAGAAAGAGAGAAATCCTTTCCCACCCACCAGACTCTAAGCCCCTTTCCCTGGCAGAGCAATGGTCCTTGACCTGAAAGCCAGACAAGAACAATTCCCATTACACAACAGCCTGTAGTAGGGCTTCACCGGTTTCTCTGAATAACCAGACATGCTGCAGGGTGGTGGAGAGGCAGAGAGTCTGAAAAGCCCCAACTAATATGCAAAGGAGAAAGGTTTTAAAACCAGAGTTTTTGCACTGCTTGTTTGCTCATTAATAATATGAATTGTTTCCTTATAAAGGGAGATGTTTCCTTTTGCCTTTTTGGGACCCATTTAGGGAGCCTCTGGAGTTTGCAAGACTTTCCCTCCCTGTGAGGGCTTCTCCTGTTTGTGGGAGTCTTCATGCTCCTAGTCAAGCCTCTCATGGTGGAGTCATGGCTTGTGACCGGGTTAAGGCCATACATGCTTGTCCGACTGAAAGCCCCATGCCCTGGCACAGTGAAGGTGCATGGCTTGTGGCAGCAATGCATAGCTTGTCCCCTCAAGTCCCTACCCAGGCAGACTGAGGGTAGATGTCATGTGGCAGGAGGGCATAGCTCACCCTGAGGTCTTGAAAACCTGCCTGCAGCACCTGTTGGACTTGACTCGATGCCTGCAGGGCACCTCTGCTGCTGTAACGGAGGGTAGAGGGAGTCCATTCAGAAAGTGCTGGTACCAGAGAAGCCAGAGGGTTACAGCCTCAATAGTCCAGTAATTCATGTCAGAAGAGAGAAAGAGGAGCTAGAAGCACAAATGAAGTCACCACTGCACAAAAACGAATACAAATTAAAGTTATAAAAGAAAATGGTCAGAGGAAATTGAACTGCCAACTTGTTCTGCCGCTGGAGGTAGAAAATCTGGTGGTCTGAGCTGAAGGCTTGAGCACAGCTCTGCAGCCTCCGGCAACAACAGTGGACCACCTCCAGATTCCACAAGTGGGATGTATTATCCATTAGTGACGAACAAGGGGAGAAGTTGTGTAGTAGAAAAGAAAAAGAGGAGGGCTGTTTTTTAAGACTGTCCATTAAATAATTTCTTCTTGAAAGAAAGTAGTATTTTTTGTCGTATGCAGCACAGCAATCTAATAGTTCACCAGGTGAGAAACACATCTGACCACAAATACACCAGGAAATGCATTTAAAAGTAAATGTTGCAATTAAACCTAGAATGTCTAAGTCTACCGCTAGTGGCAGGCATCCTCCTGAAAAGTGACGTTATTTGTGATTCCAACTGCAGGGAGACTCAACCAAAGAGATTGTAAATCCTGTTACTACCAGGCTTTAGTGTCTGAGAAAAATGTACTAAGTTAATGTGAAGGGCCATTTTGTGGGAAGGTAAAAAACCTCGACTTTAGATACTCAGCTCGAGTAACTGAGTGCCTATTTGCATGCACATGCTGATTTACACACAACTAACCTAGAGGGCTGTTGAAAATTTGTTCCCTAAAATGTACATAGTACACTTCTTCGGATGTTAATTGCATTGATTGTATTTTCATATTTAATTCAACAAAAACCTCCCTTTTAAAAAAAGTTATCTGAAGCTGCTGTAGAATACTGAGAATTTTCACCAGATTGAGTCAGAATTTAGGGATCTGTCCAGAGCACATGGTGCGATAGAGTAGGAAATGATGGTACCAAATTATGAACTCTGTGTGTGGAAATACAAGCACAATGACTGCACAATTCTGGACTTGTTCAAGGGTAGCCTATTATACCGCATTGGAGACAGCTATCCTGCCTAGGAAAAGTATTTGACACCTCGCTGAAAGACCATCACTGACAGTTGTTGACTTTGAATGAATCAACTACTGATCCACCCTAGGATGGCCTTCAACACAGGGACCAAAAGGTTGTGGGGGAGGGCAAGTATGACTGGTCGATCTGAAGCTTCCGATGAGAGCATGTGGCACAGAGACAAAGGCCCTACTTAAACGCAGGGCTCCATTCTGTGCAGGTGGCTGACCATCACCACACATAAGGATGATGTGCAAGAGACAGAGGGCAGGAAGGCCTCTGCCAGCCTGAAATGCTGACAAACCTTAGACTCACAGAAGGGGTGAGCTCAGACTAGGGAATGATGCATCTCAGGACTGTTTGTTGTCTTAAAAAATCTGAAATTCTCAAGTGATTTAAGACCAAAAGTGACTGTGGTGAAAGAATTCCTTGGCTAAGCCTGTGTGCCTTGCTTTCCTGCCATATTGCCCCGATGGAGTTAAACTAGAAGCTCAGAACGCCAACAATCTAGGCGGAGCTCTGAGGGAGTGTGTGCAAGCAACTGGGGGTGGAGTTTCAGAGGTCTGAGGTACTGGTTTTGGGGTCTAGGGCAGCTGAGTGGCAGTGTCCCATACCACAAGAAAGAGCACCAGACAAAAGAGCTTGAGCCTGTGACTGTGCCTTACAGTCTTAGAGCTAGAAACAGTGAGTAGTCTCTATTCAGACTCAGCTGGTATGGAAGTATGTGGCACCCAATTATTGGGTCTTCTCTCAACAAACCATACAGAGGGATATGGGGCCAGTTTGCGATGTATGGCACCTTAATTGTGATACTAGGTTTAATAATAATTATTTCCTATTCTTACCCTTTCAACCTGTTTCCCTTCATTTCTGCCTTCCCCTTTCTTTCTTCAAGTTACACGTCATCCAGCTCCTCTGCTTTTGGCATCAGGGCTGCTGTTCTATATAATTCTCCTAACTCCTCATTCATCAACTTTGGTTTCCTTTTCCTCTTCTCCTTCCAGTCCCTAACTCTGCTCCATGGAGACTCCAGCCTCCATGTTGATCAACCCATTGGCTCTTGCTGACTTTTACTGATCTCCTTGTTTGATTTGCTCCCCCACTCACTTATATGGGTGTTAGCTAGTCTTTAGCTAACAAGTTCCATACAAAGATCTTCACCCAACACTTACTTTCACTTACCCCTATCCTTCCCTTAGCTGTTATCATTGTAGTGTAATGTCCAATCTCATACATAAGCTCCTTTGGGCAGGGACTGTCTCTTTTTGGTTTTGTAAAATGCTAAGTGCACATTAGTATATATATAAAATAATAATAAATAAGCAACAATCAAATCTAGTTATTTGCATTATTTCTTTTAGCAAGAGTATGCAACCCATAGTCAGCATTTCCTTCCTGCTCCATTCCCACTACCCACTTTTGTTTTTACTTCCTGTCCTCTGCCTTCTTTTCTTAAAACAATGACTAAACAAATATTTTTCAGTGACATTAAATTAAAAAAATTAAAAATCCAAGAGTAAATAAAAACCCTTAGAACCACTACAAACCTCCCTATGAACCATTCCAAGTAAGAGGCACATTTCTTTGCCGTACCTCCACTAATAAACACACGTAGCACAGCATACAAAAGTAAAAAAGTAAAATAAAATAAAAATTAGAAGAAAATCCATAAACAAAACCTTTTCCCTTGAGAGAGGAAGGCAGAAAGGGAGAATGACAGAACCATATTCAACACATGCTAGTCACTTAATGCACGACTAGAAGTTGCTCAGATACCATTGTGATAGAAATGGTACTAGAATCTAAGTAGAGTAAGTAGAGTGTAAGTGTGCTTGTGGAAAAAACATGGTCCTTAAGGAGCAAGGTTGTTATATTTTTGGTGGGGTGCATGAGGTCATGGTAAGAGAACAAGAGCCACAACCAGGAAGAGGAATAGGATTTGATTGCAGAAAGCTGTTGCTGCTACGTGTAGCTCTTCTTGGTAGCTTTTCTCCTATAGCTGTGGAGGGGATAGCATGATAGAAAAGGGGGAACTGGGCTTGCAACGTGAGGACTGGGACCTAACCATTCAGAGCCATTACTGACAGGGAGAGATAGCAAACCAGAAGCTGCTAAGAGCAAAGCACTTTCAATGTGCTCTTTAGAAGCAGCTCCCTGCTCACTCTACTCCTTATGCCCATCCCCAGTCACCATGAAAGCTTAGTTCTCTTCCTGGTTCTTCCAAAGCTGGTTCCTCATAAGTTTAATTTATTTCTTGCGGCAGAGTGTTCCAGCACTACATTGCCCTATCCTTGTTAATCTTACACATTGTCCTGATACGACACAGAGGGAGTAAGCTGTTGTTGAAATAACTGGCTTCCATTAGCAAGCATGTGATTGGCAGGATGATAAAGTCTTTTCCATCACAGGTCAGCTACTTTTTAAAAAGAGGGCAATCCTGCTGATCCATCTTTTAGCTACAGTCTCTCACTGAGTCCCAATTCTCTTGCCTTTTAGCTTTGATATGGTTCAAGCTTTCCCCCTTGTATCAGCCCCTACCTGTCATCAACTCCTCTGTACTGAACAGCAAATATCAGGAGTTTGACCTCAGGGCACAGTTCGGGTGGGCAGGTAAAACCTGACCAGTGGACCTACTTCCTTATCTTTCATATCCCACAATTCATGAAGAAGTATCAAATTCAAACTAAAAAACAGAAGCATGACCTTTTATAAGAAGTTTCTGAAAAAGGCTATGTTGCCTTTCTAAGTTTTCTTGAAAAGAACTGTCATCTACCCTATTAAGAGAGAAATGGATGACAAAAAAGGAAGAGAGGGAAAACAGCGTTAAGTCCTTTTTAAAAGGTAACTGCTGCTCTTTATGAATACTTGCATCCCTATGAGTTTCTCGTGAGACGCACAAGAAATAGAAAAGAAAAAATAAACAAAATTATATAATTATTCTACACCTAGAAGCTCAGTCACAAACTAATGAAGCTAATTGCCTACATTTTTGCTGTTTATAAAATAACTGACATTTAGTAGATTCCCAGTATGTGCAAAAGATACTTCATAAAGTAATACGCGGCATGAAAAGAATTCTAGACACAAGTTGCTAATCCAAGCACAATTTACATTATCACGTACAAGCACTATAATAAGTATTTATCTAGCATATTCAACAACTGGTACTTAAACATACAAAAATATTATTTATTCCCTATAGTAAGTGCACATATACTTGCCCCATGCCACTGCACAGCGGGAAATGTTACTTTTTCCCTGAGAGAAATGTAGGCTCTTCAAGGACTTATAGCATTTAAGATAATGAAAGTTGCAAAGAAGTTGTGCCACAATGAATCAATATTTAAACCTTGCTTCCCTTCAACTAAACTACTTACTGTTGTACAAAGTGGAAGGCATTTAATCACCTATAATTTTACTAATAAGTGAGGATATAAAAATCCAAAGGATGAAGTCTACTTGTCAAGTCAGGATCTCTGACATAGAATACCAAAAGGAGAACTACATTTCCACACATCAAATTACAGTTTTTGAAATTCTTCTTCCACTTCTCTAATCTACAGACATCCCATTTCCACTGCACAGCTTTAACACAGGCTTTGGGCCTGATCCTCGGCTCATTTACTCAAGATTTACAGCATTGTAATGTCACTGGTTGCAAAGGAGTCACTTAGAATCTGACCCTATATCTTTTAACTTTATCACTGAAAAAGCGTTCTCCTTCCCTCCCCGGGCCCCAGTCTTTTGCTTATCATCATGAGACAGGAAGACTACCTGCAAAATAATTTTACAACAGGAGTTTCATTTTTTGAGGAGATTTGGATTGCTTGTGAGAAAGATATGCGGAAGTGAAAATATTCTGAATATACAGATAATCTGGCATGGAACACTTCTTAGACTACCACTGTTTTCTGAATTACTTTTATCAAGTGGCAGCATTGTTGAATAATGTTGTCAAAGGCTTTGGAGTGCTTAAACCAATCCCACCTTTATTTGGTTAACTATTCATTTCACAGGTCAGGTAACACTTTTACTATATTTGTGAAACAAAACAAAAAATATGATAAATCCTTTTTAAAAAACAGCTAATATCAAGTAATAAAAACTGAGGAAGATGAATTGTTAGTGATGGACACAGCATTAGAATCTATTGAGAACAGGAAATAGAAGTAAATGGTTGAAACTAAGATAAGTAAGATTTAGTCTGGAAAATTTTTCCTTAGGGTGAGATCTGTGGAATTGTCTTCCCAAGTGAGGAGGTTGGAGCCCATCGCTTAAGACATTTAAAATTAAAGTGGACAAAGTATTAGAAATCAGCCCTCACTAGGGTGGAATGTGGTAGCGTAACAGTGTAAAACAATTCTACGTAACAGTTTAGGACAGGAAATAGGAACAATATTATGTCAAATTTGAAACTGCAGGATGTAATTCAGTAGGCAGAAGGCAATTGCCCAAAGTAGAATCAGGCCATCACACCAATATGTATACTCTTGCATAAAAGTGACAGAGGATCTTGACAAGTCATGAGGACCTCAACTTAACAATTTATCCACAAGATGGCACCTCCAGTAGCACAGTGTCCCCTAATATCATGCTGGGGAAACAGTTTAATACTAACTTATGGGGAAGAGTCTCACCAATTCCACTTCAAATAATTGCTGGTTTTCAACAGTGGTTACACTGAGAAGTCTAAAAACATGAAAGATCATTGAATTGTAACAACTTTGGCACTAATCAAAAGGGGGAAATTAGTATGATAAAAAAACAACTAATGTCTTACTTGTCTGAGATTGATGAAAGCTAACTGCAGGGTGTCTCCTTGGAATCCTGGCACAGGCTCAGAACTAGCGAACACTGTAAACAAAGTTTAGAAATATTACGGAGGCAGAATTAAAGGGAAAAAAAACAACTAGCAGCAAGTTCTACTCATTACAAATGTGGGCTACTACAAAGGAATATACATTAACCATTTTGACAGAAATCAGAGAGATTATAACTATTAATTCACATTCTCCACCATTTTAAACGCCTATAATCCTTAATTACAATACATTTATTCTACATAAAGTTCAAAACCAGTGATAATACTCCAATCATGCGAGCAGCAGACTTTACATTTTTGTCCCGAGGTGAATGATTACAAAAGCATTTTGAAACTATACCAATTCCATGGCTGTCAACGTATTTTTAAACATCTGCTTTTGTCATAGCATCTGCTCTATAAAAATCCCACCTCTAGCCAAACAGCAATAAAAGGCAGACACTTAGGTGGGAGTTAGCTTAATGTGCAGACAACAGGTGGAAAGTTCTAAGCACCATAATCAGAACAGAGGTGGAATGTCTGCTCATGCCTTTTAACAAGTTTTTAGATAATGGAATTTTGCTCTTTCAAAAGCCCAAAGTAGGTTGTCAAAATTGGAAGGCTGAAGTATGCTCAAAATGCAAAAAATGGTTTAAACATATATTAAAAATGTAGCCGCATTATTTCAGTAAGATGTGTGACCATTGGTATTTGCTGTAAAATTGTTAAAAGCTTATTTTAATGGCAGTTTAAAATAAAGCTAGTAATTTAGGAAAGAAAGCAGAAAAAGGACACAGCTTATTGAAGGTTTTGTCTTTGTAAAATAAAAGTTACAAGGAACTTGGAAATTAATTTAGAAAAAAAATAATCCACAATAAAATGCAACACAAATAAACCCACACTTAGGGAAAAGGCAGAGTGGATGATCTAATCTAATTAAAATCATCCAGTGGAAGATGATGAATCCTTCAGGAAGGAGAAAGCAGCAGTCAGTACCAGCAGTGCACCAGGGTGCTAGCTGAGCATCACTTCTGCTTTTCCCTTTGCATGCCCTTGTGGAGCTTTTTGGGCACAATGCTTCAGCAGCTCCTTCTTCTCGGGAGCACCTCATGGGTTGAAGCCCTTCACAGACTTTCCAGCCGGAATGGCCATTTTTAGGTAGCTCTTGCATGCAGCAGCACCCACTGCCACCAGGGGGCAAGCTGGTCCCTCTTTGTCCCTTTACAGAGCTAGAACTCTGGGGGTACATGACCCCTGCAGTGCACTTCACCCATCCCAACAACAGTAATACTCGGGGGGGGGGGGTGTGGGGAGACCAAGTGCCCCAATGAGTCTGCAATTCCAGGCACTCCGTGCTGTTTTGTGTCGTGGGGAGATTGACTTTTGGATGCAGGAGGTATGGGAAGGGGAATAACCAAATGCTAAGACCCTGGTGGCACTGTCACAGACCTAGACCACAGGGACATCAGACATATACCATCAACAGAATTTCTACAATCTTGCACCTGACTGCTGCATGGACCCAGCACCTCTGGAGAGCAAAAGAGTGAGAAAACTCTTGGTGCATGGTGTCCTCCCAGTCCCACTTAGGATAAGTGCCCAAAGAGAAGGGGGCCAATCAACTACGGGAGTTGTGGGGACGGCTTATATTTTAAAAAAGGGACTAATGATAAGCAGATTGGAAGTTGGGAATAGTTTATTACATGTGATGCATTCCTGAAGCCCAGTGGTTTCTTACATTGGGAACTTCTTCAGCAACTTGCCATAGAGAACATCTAAGGAAGCCCAATGAACTGTGGCCCAAAAATATCCGCTCTTTTGCGGTGGTTCATAAACTACGTAAAGCAACAGGAAGTGGGTGGATTCTTAATTTTTTGTGTTTGTTTCAGTGTTACAAGGTGTGTGTGGGTCTTGAAAATCACCAAAAAATGTGTTACGTAATTTATGGCCAGCCCCTTACTAGTTAGCAGCTCCATGAGAGATCATCTGTGACTGCACAACCAGAACACCTCTATTCTCACAAGGTCTCTCCCTCACCCAAGGAAAAAAAAAAAGGGTGAGGGGGAGATGAGACTCTATATTCTCAGTGATAGGGAGTTCTCCTCCCAACACAACAAAGATGGAGAACAGAAAACCTGTTGCACTGTTTCTGGAAGACAGGGGCAGTACCTGTTCCTATATAACCTCTTATTTCATATATCACTCACACACACAGTTTGCCCCTCCACCAGCACAGCATATGCCAACCTGAAGGGGGCAGTAATTCCCACAGATAGCATAAAGCCAGCATAGTAAGGGTAAAGTGGCAAATGAATGGACAGGGAACTGGAAACTGTGTATGGGAGGAGGTGCAAAGTTTTCTTTAATCTATTTTCACTTTTTACTGTGGAATGGCCTTTCTCTGCGGTAGATCAGTTTGCCACAGAGCAAGGACCTGCAAACTTTCTGTAGCCTGTTTGGCTCAGGTGGGTGTGAATATATTCTACTGTATTAAAACCTATCACCTCATTTATTTCTCCACAGGGTACACACTGCCATAGCAGCTAATAACAGAAAAAACATCAGCAAAAAGAGTTCAGCATTCAGAAACATTATTTTCTGTATATGTTTCCGTTCTTCTCATTTTTGATTTTATTTTATAAATGTATATACAACTCGGGGAAAACTTCCTATGGCATAAAAATGTAATCTTACAAATGAGGCCATATTGATAAAAACAAATATTTATGAGGGGTGAATAATATAATTAGTTTAATTTTTATAGGTATATAATTTTGAAGACCAGACCTAGTTATGGCAAAGGTCAGACAAGCAGATTTTTCTGGGTTACTACATTTCCATGACCATTTTATGAAGCTAATTAGGTATTTTATATTGCAGAATGCTTTAAGTGGACCAAAATTAACATCTAGAGTTAAGGTTGCCAATGTATCCATTCTAAAGAGTCTTTTCTAGATATTGATAAAACGTTGCTATACTTTTATCTTTCAGGAAAAAATCCTCCATATTTGTTCTCAACCTGAGAGTGATTTTTTTTTAAAATCTGACCAAAATTGATTGAGCCATTTTATACAGGATAGAGTGAAAAAAAAACAAAGATTCACCATTAAAAAAACAGCAACAATGGAATTTTTTTTAAAATGGAATTTCTTCCTCAAGAGTTTGGGAGAGAAACTTGAAATCTGGCAGCGAATTAAGTTGCATACTGTATTTGCATTATGATGAACTGATAAAAATCTTCTTTGATTTGGCCAAGTCATAAGAAATTGTACAGTATTTAGTTCACACACACATTTTTTGTTAACAGGTCTCCCAGCATACCAATGGTATTGTTTAACACAAATATGTAAATAGAGTGTATATGTGGACTAGGATCTTTGAGAATGTGTGTATACACACAATCTATCAAAGCTCATTCACTACACAACCCTGCATCGTTCAACTTCCCACCCATGCATTTAATGAAGTTTGAGAGCAAAGGAAAAATAATTTGCAGTTATGTAATTAAAAGCTGGATTGTAAAATGTATGCAAAAGGGGATCAAGTTTTAAGGTTGTACAGACAGCTTCAACTCTGGCATTTGCTGGTGTGAATGTTTTGTTCTTTTAACTATTTTTTGCATATAAAATATGGATGTGCATTGAAATAATAAATACTAGGGAGTCGCAAACTTTTTAGATCCTATAGGCCACGCTCAGGGGCTCCTTTAATTCCTCCATTCCACCCACAACAAACTCCCTCTGTGCCACCCTCCCATTACCCCTCTATTTCAGGGACCACCTGAAACACTCCCCCCACCATCCTGCTACCTCTTGCCTGGGGCTCTGTGTCTCCCATTCCCCTTCCCCAGTCACCCTTCTCCTTCCCCCCCATACCAGGGTCCCTCAATCTCCCCTCTGTCAGGGGTCTGTGTGCCTTCATCCCCCATGCCAGGGACTCTGTGTGCACCTGCATTTCCCTCTTCCCCCATGACTCCCTTTCCTTCCATACCAGGGCTCCTGAATCTTCCCTCCCCAGGGATTCCGTGTACTCCCCTGTTCCCCCATACTTCTTATTGCCTCCTTCCCTCCTTTTGTCCCCATACCCCTCTTCCCCCCATTCACCCCTTTGATTTCTTAGCAGGGTCTCCCATTCTCTTCCCATGCCCCAATTCCCCCCAACCCCTATGCCAGGTTTCCCCATTCCCCCTCTCCCATTGGAAGGCTAGGCAGAGATGAAATAAGGGCATTGTTATGCTGAAAAGTATTAATTGGTGCCATCAACCAGTTCTTTGATCTACAGATAATTGCAGAGGTGATCGAAGCTGTGGCTCTGTTAAACAGATGGCAAGGGCTCTGTGTGTCCCCCATTTCTCCCCTTCTGGTTTTCCAGTTCCCCCCCAGTCAATATGGTTCAGCTCACTGATGCTTCGAATGCTTCCTGAAATTTTGGAATTGATTGGACGTGGCGTTCAAATATTATCGTGTTACATCTAAACAGAGAAATGCCATCGGGTTGAGTGGAAGGCCTCACAAACTCAGCCAATAAGTACACAAAAAATTATTTTAATTCATATCATAAGACAAAGAACATCTTTGCTATGCTGAAATTTAAGTCATCTCTAATAGTAAACAATGATACTACTGAATGTCTCCTGTAATTCCATATTTAACAACATGTCAAGGTTTACAGTTTATTTTATTCCAAAAAATCCTTACCTCAATGATCCCTAAGCATATGCAACCATCACTTTATAACTGTGACTTGCTCAGCGTACAGGACTGGAAATTCAGCATTTACTTTGAGAGCATAAATGAATAGTTTGCATCTAAGTGATAGAAGCTGAAATTTGGGTACATACTTAAGGTCATAAGTTAACTGAGCACAGCTGTTTCTTCACCTTCATAGCATTGCTTCTTGGATCCTAACCCAAGACAGCACAGCTGTAAATTAATTTTTAAACTCAGAACATGAAGATTTAAGGCCAAATCCTGACCCAAACCATTTGAGCATCACAGAGCCTTTAGCAGCTTTGCTGCACTGTTAGACACTCCAGCTGCTCAAACATACCCTGAGGGGGCCCTTCCCTGACGCTGTCAACTTTAAAGTGACCACCCAACCCTGCCCATTGCGTCCATGACTTCACTGTCTTCCCCCAAACTGCCCTGAAAGATGATTTCAGGCGAGTTAGCGCCAACATGACTTCCCAGGAGAGAGGAGTTCAGCCAGCAAACAGGCTATGGAGCAGGAGACTGTCTCCTGCAAAGAAACAACAGGGCTTTGGCTCCTCAACCTCTTACATGTCTGTATGCGAGGCCACCTGCAAACATTTTAAATAAAGAGAAATGGGGTCCAGATTACCTCTTCCCCCTAGGGTTACGAGAACCCTTCCCAGGCATCATCTGAAGAAAAAGGCAAAGATCTAGGAGAGACTGGTTCAAAGGGAAAGGGAGGAGTTATTTGCATTAATCCCCTGATCTCCCAAGCAGTTTCAGCAATTCTATGTCCTTTTATGGACTGGATGCAAACCCCTGCCATCTCTCTTGCACACTGACCTAAGTGGCCTACGAGTCAGGCTGATGCACAAGTGGGTTACAAAGCCTGTTATGTGCCTCCTACTGACATTTAATCCTGCCTCTGGATTTAGCGCTTTACTTTTTAAAAATAATGATACAGCAAAACTGTTGATAACTTTCTAGTCATCAATATTTCTAAATCAGTTACAATTTCATTAAACAATACTGATGTCAATATAGCTAAAATTGCATTATGTTTTAAATTAAAACGTTACATCCCCTTAAACCACAGACCCTGAGTTCTAAAATCATGCCAAGCATAAATCCAAATCTAAATATATATTTTGACAGATGGTCTCCATGGTAAGTCAAGTTTTCCCAGAAACAGACTTTTTGCTGAAGGCCTTGTTCTATTTTAATAAATATATTTAAATGGCTTCAAGTAATGTGGATCTAAACATAATTTCAGGTACAGTTTTTATTTTCAAAAAGCAATTTTAGTACCTGTCACCTTAGATAGGAAACATTTCTACTTATATTTAAGAGAAGAAATGACCAAATAGTCTTAGTAACGACAGTCATTTTAGAACATTAAATAAATAGACATACACCAGATTATGTATTATTAGTGGTGAGCACACATCTAAATGTTTGTAAATCAGAAAATCCAAAAGTTTGGATGCTTTTCTGAAGCTTTTTCTGTGTTCTTGTGGTTCTCCACCAGAACCAGCGCTCAATCTCTCCTAGCAATCTCCCTTTCCCAAATAAACCCCTGCTACTCTTACCCACTGCATGGTTCTGCAGGGAGAAACCCAACAGCCTACTACAGCTTATAAGTTTTATCTTCAGAAGGTGATCAAAGTGCTCCATATTCCCCCAGGGCACTCATATTCTGGCACAAGGGGTGGACTTCTCTGTGCCTTTTGTGCAACAGGCCTCAGTGACCCCTCTTAAAATGATAATCAGAAAAAAACTGAGAAACCTTAAAGTTATCCTATTCATACTAGCTGCAGATTACCATAGATATAAAATACAAATACTGCAAAATACACTTCAACATTGTGTAATATATGAGGAATAAAAAAACCCTACTCCATTTCCAATAAGAACACCTGCAAAACTCCCACCGATCCCGTGAATCAAATCTAAAATTTTTTAAATGTTGGGAAAGGTTGATTAAGTTCCGCACCCACCACGCCAAAAAATGTTGTTTTTCTGGAGACAGAGAAGTCACAACATGCCTTCTTTAACATTCCCCTTTCTTCTCACACACTTATCTCCTTGGAAGTGGGGAGGCCTGGCAATATAATTTCCTCTTTTAGCATCAGAGGAACTTCATCTTGGAGCAGCCAGGTGATCTGCTCCTTCTGTTCTCTGGCATCAAGCCTCACTGCTGAGTCCTGCTGATCTGCCTCTTTAAAATGTAAAGCAGTGTGGACCCTCAAAAAGCAATGCAGGATTTTGACATTTCAGAGCATGGCACAAGAGCTGTTCCTCCATTCCCAGAGAAACCACTAGTCCCTGAACTCATTTCTATGACTAACAAAACTTCAGTCTCCAGGGAGGATAATACAGAATCTTTTTCAGGCACTAAATTCACTAACAATATTTTTTAAGGAAACAAATTTCTCAGGTAATCAAATTTTTGCCACTGTTATATCCATCCCCTGTTTATATAATATACTATTTTTAAACCTGAAAGAACAAAAAGAGTATCATTACAATCAGGAGAAATGTCTAGATACTGGAATGTTGCTAAGAATTAAAATGGCTATTTAGAAGCACAGAACTTTCTGTATTACACCTGAAAACTTTCTAATTCAGAATGCATGTGATATACCCTCCACCTCCCGTGTCAGTAAAACATCAGATCCATTTATCATATACAGTAGGAAGCTACCTGCCATTTCTGAATTATTTGCACAACTCGAGTGCTAATGGAAATGTCACTGTCATAGCCATTAATCCAAAAATGTCAAAGAATAAAACTGGATGAGGGTGATGAGCAAGAACATAAATCACAGCCAGCACAGTGATGCCTGGAATGTGTCTGTGACGGACCTTATGAATGAAACTCCAACAACAAAGCAGTCTCTGGGCAGACTGTTGGGCCTACTCCCTTATTCTGCACATTATAAGATGGTATTTTTTAGCACACTCATTCAGCAAATATTACATAAACTCTTATTTAGCTGTAGCTAAACATTTCAAAGGAAATATATCTGATCAAATAGATATGCAGAAAAACTGTTATACTTTACATTAAAAACACTGCAGAAAGTTAAAATTTATTTTACTTACTGTTGTATAAAATGAATGCTAGAAGGCACCAGGGTTGCCCATTTTAGTTAAGAATGAAAACAGTTTCCATCATAATACTACTCCCCCACCCCCTCCTCCTCTCACACACACGACTTTCTAAAACATTCAGATTTTGGTCTGAAATTTTCCAGGCTTAGTCTGTGCTGTATGCTAAATTAATCTGGGGGAGAAATTTAGAACAAAATCCTTTTGGCAAATTTTTAGTTATGGAAACATTAAAAATCAGACATCACTGTAAAAACATTCTAACTTCATGTTTTTGAGCAGGACAATACCAAAAAAGCTAGAACTTGGTAGAAACAGTCCTGATTAAAAATAAGATCCTTCAATTGGTTTAGGAAAAAGTAAAAAATAAAGTTATATGTGACTGAGAAGTCACTTAGAGCATGCTCACTAGATAGCTGCTCAGTCTGTAGCACAGCTTATGGAACCCTGCTTTGTCTGTGATACCATGGCATACTCTCTCTGTATGGCCTGACCGGGAGGCGCTGCTGCTGGGAGAATATTCAGGAGGCAGAATATAAAAGTCTCTTTGAAACATATAATGAAATCTAAAATATGGGCATGGAAGATTATTACAATTTATTTAATTTCATTTCTAGAAATATAGAAAATGTAAGTTAATTAGCCTAGCTGAGTAAAAGTTGGAAAAGGAAAAGCATTGCCTCTCAACCAAATAGAGGGCAGAAAACCCAAATTTAGGATTAGAATTTGGATCTCAAGCACTGAACAGGTCATTATGTTGTGCAAGTATCTAAGGGAAAAAGTAATACTACATTACCGCTTCAGCCAACCTCATGGCATTTTACCAACGAGCAATATGGTAGTGGCTCTGGAGTTCCTACTAATCTGTCTTCATATTCAGGTACAACTTTTTAGGAAGGAAGAGAATGGGAAGTTCATGTGCTACACATGGCCAATTACTACTTTTACACATGCATGCTGAGTGTTATAGTCATAAGCCACATAACAATCTATCTGTAAAAAGCCGACCCTCTAAGGTACTGCCAGGAAAGGAATTATTATCTCAGGAAGGGATAGAGAGGAATTTTTTTTTCAAAGAATTAAAAAACTCTCTGGTTAACATATTTATACATAGCAAACATATGTATTAACTGTATAGGAATTAGAAGTAGAGATATTAGCAATGCCTGTAGTTAAGGTTGCCTAACACTTTCCATTATTCATTACTGTGTCAGAATCACAATTTGGTCCCCGGTTCCCCCTTGGTTGGGGGAGGGGAGGAGGAGAGTGGCAAATGGGAGTAATTTCTGCGAGCCCTATATTTGGACCAAATAACTTCCTCCTCTGCACCTGCTCAGCTGTGCAGGCTGGTGTGGTTTGAGGTTGAGGGGCACAAGACAAGGCTCTGCCCGCCTTTGTCCTTGCCCACCTATTCCTGGCCTGTCTTTTCAGGATAGGGATTAGAAACCCAGTGGAGGCTGCCATCCCGTCTACCTCGGGATACTTGTAAGTCCGTGCAGGGAAGTAAAGGGGAACCAAGCAAAACACAGACCCAGAATGCCCTGGAATGTTAGGGTGTGGACAAACTATCACGGAGGCATGGCCAGCTGCTTTGAAGGCATGACCAGGCCTCCCAGCTTCTTGAACCGATCCAACTTGCCTTTAAACTACTTCTCAAAACACACTTCTTTAAGAAGCCATGTAAATGGTAGTCTTTGCAGCATGACAAATAAGACTGCAATCTTTAATATCGTGCACTACTCACTCAAGCCCATGAACTTGTCTTCTTGTTGTCTGCCCTTTAAACTTCTATCACCTTCCCCATATATATTGTCATCTACTCCTGTTGTTCGTGTCTTAATTTGGGGCCTGCTCCTGTAAACTCTTGTTGCCATTAATTTAATGCAATTAAGAGCTAGTCATGAGGAAGAATTTACAGGATGAGAATCCTGAGATTGAAGGCTCTTTGGGTCAGTGAATCTGTCATTATTTGCTCTACAAAGTGCCATGCAGTAAATACATAAATAAATAATAAAAATGATGATAAAAGAAGCAAGACTATTCTGCATAACCTACCTCCAAGTCAGAGGCCTTAGTTAACTCAGAGCTTGAGAGCAAAAAGCAAAAGAACTGAAAAATTCCACAAAAGTGCCAGAGAAGATGCCCTATGATGAGTTTCAGGTGAACCAATACTTGAGGGATAACCTGTAGCCTTTGTCACTATGTTAAACTATCGTAAGCATAATCTATGTTTAATTTTTCCCTCTAACAAAAAAGTAAATTGCTACACTTCACTTGTTACAGCCAGTTTTTGGGTAAGCCGGAGATGACTGAGATAATGAAGAGTGCCTGTGTGTGTTTTTACAAGTGTGTAATAATACACAAAAAACAACCTGTAAAGAGAAATAAATCAAAAAACGTACCCCAACACAGGACTGGGCCTGACTCCCCGCTCTGGATACTGTGACCTGGCATTCACAGCCTGTGGACAGGCCAAGCCTGAATGGTGCTACGAACTTGTGTGCCAGGTGTGACGAAGTGAAGATATTATTGGGGTTTTCTTTGAGTGCTGTGTGTACTCCTCGGTTTCCCCCATATGTTACTCATGTATTTCGGTGATGGGACCCAGGTGTGAGAACACTGCAGAGGCCACTAGAGGGCAGATGGGCCCTCCCCAGCCACAGGTACATAAACAATGGCCAGGACCCCCTGCTGCAACAGGTTGTAACAAGTTGTGGCAGGCGGAGACAAGGAAGGGGATGGAGACAAAGGACTGGGGAGGGGCAAAGGGACAGCTCGCAGGGTGGGGGGAGGGGAAGGGTGGCTGGCTGGAAAGGTAGCCCCCCTGTAAGGGACTCAGGAGCAGGGTCTGAGGATGGGCTGTGAGACTCCCTAGTTGGTTGCTGCTGTAACTTCTAATTAATCTGCTAACGAAGTCTTTCTACGCTGTGATCCTGAGAACTAATAAACCCTTCTGATTTCCACGCTTGCTGTGAATCACTTCTGACTTCAAGGAGGGGTGCATGGCCCCTTTGCGGACGTGTAGGAACTCCCCAGAGTCCCATCCAGGGGAACTCACAGGGGGAGCTCAGGTGGAGCAGGGGTGCTGAATGCTCCGAGGCCAGATTCGGGAGGTGGCTGCACTAGTGTGTGGAGAACCGGGGGGAGCGGGGAAGGGTCAGGGGCAGACTCCAAGCACTAGAGTCCTGACTGGCTTCGCCCAAGTGGTTCCAGAGCACTGTTCCTGTGGGACTCTGTCACACCAGGTCACAAGGTGGCCATGCCAAACCTGAGCAACGCTGCAACCCCGGGTGCTAGACTGCAATGCACAGAGTAGGGAGCTGGGTCCAGGCCCAGGGGACTGGAGCCACTGTTGCAGGGTGAGCGCGAGGCAGCCTTGTCCTGTAACCTCACCTCCAAAACCCCACAGGGCCTCCCTTCTTCCCATCTCCCAATGACAAAATGAAATAAAACTTACCCAAAAATAGACCAAAAAATGAAAAATAAAAATAAAACCTCAGAGGGCTCTAATGATGAACATCATAAAACATTTCTACTAAGGTCTTTCCTCTGAGGAATATGAAACGTATCACGGTATAGTTCTATTTAATCTAATGTGTTCTCTTCAGTGGTTGGAACTTCCAGTCTACATGTAATGGTTCCCTCGGCAACACTTTCAGTCATAATAAATATCATTTTAAACATCAAAAAATACCCTCCAACTTCTGAATCATAAAGGCATACATATTACATTTAATTATAGACAGGGCTGGTATAGACATTGCCTGTTATTAAGGTTGCCTGACACTACTCATTATAGATCTTGGCAAAGATAAAAACTGAAAACTAACTTTTACTGTTTGGGCTGGAATTTTCCAAGTTGGAAAAACACCTCAAGTTGCATTTTTTGGGAAAGTTTCAGTCAAAATGGTTCCGCCAGCTTTGAGAATGAGGCTAGGAAAAATATGTTTTGACATTTCAAAAAAAAAACTGTGGTGACTTTTCCTTTGAAAAGTTCCTGTGCTCCCTTGCTTTGGGGGCAAGTATTTCAAATTTGGCATGGGGGTGGTTTAGGTGTCTGGATATGCCTTTTGATGTTCCTGTGAAAGTCTGCCCAAATTTAGCCAAGTTATAAGCCTTTGAAAAAAACCCTCAGTTTGTATGTCCTCTGCAAAGACTTCTTAAGAGATTAGCACCCAAAATATCTAAAGATTCCTACCTCCATTGCCTGATAGCTCTTGGTGTTGAGCAGACTGGCAGGCAAAATCCCCAGATAGCAACTGAGCATGCTGTAACCCTGCAGCTGCTGCTGTCAGCTGCTCTGGGCTGGGGTGTAGGCTGGCACCAGAACTGAAAGCAGGGAGACTTTCTCCTGTGACAGTGGCACCCAGGCACCTTGGAGGAGGAAGCTGCCTGTTTTGAATGCAGAAGAGACAAAAGCAGGATGGTGGAAGAGGAAAAAGACTAGATTGTATCATGGAGCCTGGTGAGACTGGGACTGAGAGGGGGAGGATAGAAGGAGAGAGAAACTGTGACTGATTTGAGGGAGTGGGGGACTGAAATACATTGGGGAAGGAGACAGAGGTGGGGGAAGGTGAGGAGGCTGGGACTGACTGGGAAAGGGGACTGGGAGCCAACGAGAAGTCTAAGGAGGGGAGACTGGTGCCGGGTAGGCAAGGAAAAATGAACCAAGATGAAGCACTGGGGATGAGAAGACACAGGACTAGCACAAGGACAGGTTAGTAGGGCAGAAAGAGTCAAGTTTGGGGAGAGCAGGCAGAATAGAATGTGCCCACTAGAGAACACCACTCCCCTCCAGAACTTGGAATGGAATCCAAGTTTCCTGAGCCTCACCATGCCTCATTTGTCAGCAACAATCTGTGCAACACACTGGCAAAGTGTGTGTCTTCTCCTCCTCTAAAGCGGGTCCACAGAAAACAACCTACCACTGCTAGCAGTTACTCCATTAGCACACAAGGCAGAGGTCTCAGCTGTGGAGCTAAAGATTCCAATCCTGCTGATGACCCATGTGGGCATCAACATGATGCTACATATTTGAATTTGTTTTTTCAGTTTGCTTTTTCACAAACCTCAGAAATTACACACAAAAACTACATTAAAAGAACATTATTAAGGTTGCAAAGTCAAGAACTCAAAACTTAGGAAATGCCACAATTAAGATTGCCTGTGAAGCCTTAATTTGGTCCCCTTGTTTGTATACCTTATGGTACAGTCTTTAACTACATGGTTACATGCTATTTTTTCCACAGGACTTCTCTCTCATTTAGCACAAAGGATGGATCTGCTTTGTTGTCTGTACGACACCTGCCTCACTGGTTGCAGGAATTCCAAGGTGTGTAGTGAATGAGGCCGGGGGACTGCAGGAGGAGAAAGGATAGTCTCATGGTTAAGGCAGTTAAATGCTGTCCTGGAGAACTGGATTCTATCCCTCCCTCTGACACAGAGTTCCTATGTGATGCTGGGCAAGCCATTTAAACCAAACTTTTCACAGGTGGTCACTAATTGAGTTTCTCATTTTCTAGGTGTTCAACTTGAGACCCTGGGGTATATCTCCAGAGCTGCTGAGCACTAACAGCTGTAAATGAAATCAGTGGGATACATGCTGAAATACATAAAGTACTGTATAAAGCTAAGTATTCTGAAAAATCAGACTCTAGGCATCTCAAGTTGGACACCCAAGTTAGTGGGGACTTTTGACCTTAATCTTTCTATGCCTCAGCTCCCCATCTGTAAAATGGAAATAATATCCACTCATCACATAGGGATACTGTGAAGTTTAACTAATTAATGTTTGTGAAGCATTTAGCTAATTATAGTAATAAGTGCCATAGAAAGCATATGAAATAATTATTATTCTGTATGTACAACCAGGTTTCAATAGTAAACAAGATAAACAAGGCCTGGGGCCACAAATTGAACAATGAGGATAAGACAAAATATTGAGCACCATCCATCCTTTTCATTGAAAGAGGCATGGTCTGTGGAAAAAACAGTATGTGATCATATAACTGAAGACTGTATCATAATGCTTATACATAAGGGGATTCAATTAAGGTTGCATAAGCAACCTCTATTCTGGCATTTCCCAGGTTTTCAGTGGCTGACTTTGCAACCTTAATGTTCTTTTTAGATTATAGTTTTGTATTGCACAGTGATTATTATGCTACTAGAAGAAGCAATAGAAGGACAACTAAATCTAAGAAATGTAATATATAAATGTCTTATTAAAAAGCTTTCCAGGAGCTTTAATATTCAGGGCCTTTATTTAAAACCATAGACATTTGTGTGTCCTGAATATTTAATACGCTTTAAAAATAAATATGTCATAAATTAATATTTTCATTTAAGTAATTTAACTTCACTTGGAAAATTATTCTCACAGTTATCTACATAACCAAAAACAGTATTTTAAAATATTAGTGAAATCAAAGCATAACCAAAAGACAAAATTTTGTATATTATAAAAGAGGATCACTATCTGGTGTAGATAAAGACTTTTTTTTTTAGAGTCATGGCAGTTATAATGAAACATTCATATATTTTAACATTCAGAATTCTCTACTTACATTCACACTGCATGACATCTAAATTAAACTGCTGAACAGCTCCCATGCTTATCTGTTTTAACTCACTGTCCAATAGCATCTGCATAAGGGATGTTGAAAGATGTTGGCAGGCTGACATGCAAGCTGTCTGGGCCACTTTTCCCTGATAAAAAGGATAACAAGTTGTAAGACAGCAAGCAAATTATATATCACCAGATAATGGCCTGTATTACTTTATTTTATATATACCCACTCAAAGTCTTAATACAACTACACTTAAAATAGACACTGAATGATTAATGGAAGATTATTTGATTCTTATCATCAGTTTTGAATATAATTACATCTTTAGGGGCATTAAACAAAACCCAAACATGTATTAAGCAATAGCCGGTAATTTTTCTGGACTACAGACAAATCCAAATATTTTTCAAGAGTATAGACTGGAAGAGTGTCATGAAAAATATTTGTTGCTGAGATATGTTGTTAACTTTATGACGACATTTTTAAACACAATGAAAACTGGAATGGAAATTGACACATTGCAAACGTGTAACACCATACAACAGACAATTACCTTAATCAAAACATTTGCTTTTACTTGGGTATATTATCATAATATTATAAACATCTTAAACTGTTGACTTCCAACCAAAAAGTCTGCTGCTTTCGAACTTCAAGCCTGTTCATACTCTTTTTAAGTGTTTGACAGGTCAAATAATGGTCCCTGGAAATCAACTACTCACAAAATTAATTGTAGCCCTCTGCTGTACAAAACAGAAATAATTTTCTAATCACAATCCAGTTATTTACATTTTCATTACAATTTTTACAGAATCCTTCAAAAAAAAATTTCCCATTGCAAGAGATTAATAAAGCAAAACACAAATTTAGCTATGAACATGCTAAACTATTTAATCAAATATGTTAATTTAAAACAAAATAATATGAAAGTTGCACTGTAGATGGATAACCAACTAAGATGAAATTTCAAAACAATTATTCATTATGTCTATCTGACTAGGGCTATCTTTTACCCATCACGTTGTAATGTTTTTAAAACAAAGAAGTCTGTGTGTTAAATTGTAATTTTATGCTTTACTGCACGTGTGGTTTAATGTACTTTTAAATAAACATGTTTTAATGTAATGATCTCTGTTAATGATATAATTTATTTTGTAACACAGCTCACATATTAATATACTATATTTTTAGAGGGGAGGAATGATTTAGTATACCTGGTGCAATACAAATAATTTTACCTTTTAAATTATTACTACAATTTAAATTACAGGCCAAAACATAATTAAGACTATTTTCTAAAGGATAAAGAGCCAGATTTTGCCCTTAGTTATGCAAGTACAACTCATTCATTTTGATGGGAATTGTATGTTTATATGAGAGCATAATCTGGCTCTAAATATTTTGCCTTGCTTTCATCAATTTACTGTTATAAGTGAATTAATTAAAAGAATATATACATAATACAATGCATCATTTTGAAATTTCTTTAAGCTTTTCCTGCTTTTTGTTCATGGATATTACATTATTCACTCTGTTCTGATGTCATACTGGAACTTTAAGACACCTGAAACAGTAAGGAGCTTCATATCTAAAATGAGATGTCAATTTCTTAGTTGACAGCCTTAAAAACTAAAGCAGGAGCAAATAACATTTTTGACCGAAACAAATGAACTGCCAACAAGGAATGTAAGAAACAATGCAAGAACAGCATGCTTAAAAGTCTCCCAAACCCAATGGTAATTACATTGGGAGACATGCAGTTCTATTCCCCAAGCAAAACAATATCAATATGAATGGGGGGAAAAAAAGGGGAGGAGGGTAACCAATGGGCCACAATTCATTTAATTACAATATAGTAGGTTTGAGATACTTAATGGAAATGTCATTTTGATTTAATGGAACAACTAGTGCATTTCAGTTTAATGTACTGCTCCATCAAATCAGCTCTATATGCTATTTATGCTGCCACCATAATGTAATAACAGTATAAGCAGATTAATAGGTTGTCAAGAAAAATTTTAACATTCAATTTATTTTATATACAAACATAGTGTGTATTCTTATAAACAAAAGATTCCATTTTACCTTTCTGACTAAACCTCTGAACTTAATTGTTGTAAACTGGCATGTATCAATAGTACTGGAGCACAAGATAATGGTTACAATGCAGAAATACATGATATGAAATAATTCTGATGGACATTTTAAAATAAGTATTCATATATATGCTTTTAATGCTTATTTTAAATGACAAAAGGCAAACATCCTAACATTTAGATTACTTCCAACTATGCACTTGAACTACAGGCTTATTGTTTTCATGGTACAGTCAAGGAATGATAAGAGGGGGATTTTACTGTACACAATTTATAACTATTCAGTGAGATCACTAGGTTTTTGTAAATCGTGGTAAAAAAAAGTAAGGCTAAAAGTAAATCTATTAAATTTATTTGTAAACCAGAATAATCTGAGTTATTACTCTCCTAAACTAATTTAAACTTCTTTATAGATTTATTTTGCAATGTTCAGTATTTCCAAATTCAAAATGTATGGGGTTGTAAGATTTATTCACAGGAGGATAAAACAAAAATGCAAGTAATTTTTTTTAGAAAATGTGAAATATTATTTCAAATTCATACCTAATAAATGAAAATTGACTATATTGATGTTCCATCTTGTATCTCTTAACAATTTACCATCCCTATTTTCAATATCTTTCCAAATGGATGTTTTTAAAAGGAAACTTAAGGGTCCATGAATATCATCATAATGTACTACTACTTCAGAATAAAACTAGTTCAGTTACTTTTAAGGCATTCTTAATATTTAGCATTTGTAAGTTTTGGGTTTTTTGAAGTTACTATGTCAAGCAAGTAAATTAAATAACTATATCTGATGCCATGCAGAAATTGAGCAGTTTTATTGCATTCTACTATTGCAGACCACTACGAAGAAACTACTAACATCCCATCTTCACACAAGTTATAATTGCCGCCATCTAGTAAGCATATTCTTTTTCTCCACCAATGCAAATTTCAGGAAACAAGGACCCTATTCTATAAGCAAAAACACCTGCTAAAAGTTTTTAAAGGCAACTACTTTTTACCCACCCTTTACGTTTTGCTGAAATACAAGTTTGTAAAAAGAGAAAACCCTTAGACAAACTTCTTATATTTCAAAGGAGCTTGTAAAAAAGAATCTGCTGACATATTAAATCCTTTCTGTAGTACCCAAAAGCTTTTCTCTTAAGAACAATTGCAGTAAAGAGACATTTGGCTCCTAGGAAATTCCCAAAGGGTCAGCCATATGCATCCTTCCATGGCACCTTCACGGTACTGCTTTCTACATCCATGCTAGCTGTCTCAAAAGCAGCTTTCATCATTCACTAGGGTGTCAGTCAATATGATTTATGGACTGCATTCAACAAAGTCAAAGCATATAGAATGAGAAATATGACTACAATCTGCTAATTTGTTTTGTATTGAGCCACTTAAGAGTCAAAGACCTGATGTCAGGCTAAGACCGGCAACACAATTAACCAGCCGGTGACAGATTCATCCATCCTCCCTGCCAAGCAGTGCCAATCAAAGACAGCATGAGGCGACATTTGGAGAAGTCAGTAAGAAAACCCATTCTCTAAGTAGCCTATGTGGGCTTTTGATTGACAGTTTTTGACTATAGCTTGTGGAGCACCACCACCCTTTACCCAATAGTCCCTCACTGCAAGCTGTGAAATAAGGCTTTCACTGCCAATCAGAAGAACAATAAAACAACACAAACTACCATCCCCCAATGTAAGAGAAAATAACAAAACTTATCTATTAAATCTAAAAAGCTAAGTTTCAAAATTAATTTAACAGTATTAAAAGATATTAAACAATTTTTATACTTACTGAAACTGCAAAGAAACTAAAATACATACATTTCAGTCTCACATTAATTAATGGTTTTGTTTAACAATTGCACTAACAAAATCCAACTTTTGATAAACTGATGAAAAGATTTCTCTCTTAAAAACACTAGGAGAATTTTAAAAATAGATAATTTCACTACTATTTATGTAATTCCTCCTCTCCAAGGGGTTGATCAAAATAAACTAAAGATTCATGTTGAAAAATAATTTGTAATTCTTTCTTCAGTAGTCACAGTTTCCTCTAAAGTGGCAAAGAGCCTTTAACTTTGTACTAACAAAATACACGCATCACTGTTGAAAGAACTCCTCAACTATCTGGCAACCCACTTATTAGATAAAAAAAATTCCCATTTATCCTTGTGAAAAAATTCCCACTATGTTTTTCAAATGAATTTATCTCAGAACTTAACTAATAACATATCCTGAAGTTTCCAAGTAAGGGCCCAAGATTACAACTCTTATTCACAGGAGCCATCCCATGGACTTAACAGACTACATGTATATGGATTTGCAGAATGAAAACGTAAGTTTTGATAGGTATAGCGCTATTATAAACCACAAAAATGAAGCTTCCATGGGATGTTTATATCAGAAGAACCCAAAGATGAAAGTAAATTGATAGGGCCAAATCCTAGGCTATGTCTTCACTGACGGTGGCAAATTCGCTGCCATCAGATCGATTTCTCTGGCTCGACCGAGCGATTAGTGAAGACACACTCAGTTGATCCAGAAATCAATGTATTAAGATCACCTTCTCAAGTGGCGCAGTGCAGTGAAGAAGGCACGCAGAACAGAAGCAGAGACATCGACGGGAGTTACGCAAGTTTTTTGCATAGGTTGCGTAACTCCAGTCAACTGCTGCCGAATCTCCAAGGTAAGTGAAAACCAGCCCCTATTAGCTTCTGCAAAACAGAGAAAGCAAGAGCTTCATGACACACAAAAGGCTGCACAGCTCCAAAAGACAGTGCACCTCCATACATTTGGTTAAGAGACCTGATCCTGTCCACTGCAATTCACATAGGGTTAACTCCAACCCAAGTAGAAAGGAGTGTCGGTGGTGTTGGTGGAAGATGTGCTGGGCTCTGTCAACTGAGTGGGAAGCTCATTTTCATGAACTCTCTACCTGCTCTACACCTCTCATATGTGCAGTTGAAGAAGATGCCTTATCACACCACTTCTGTGCTGCCAGATCAGTCAGCCCACTGCACAGCCGGTTTGCATGACGAGTTGAGGCTCACACTCCCTTACTGCTACATAAGAGGTAGCATGCTTTAGTAAATTTATAGCACCTAAAATATATGCTAGATGATTCACTGAAGAAAGAGAGAAAAAGTCTGTTGCTATTCTAAAGAGTTCAAAATTTAAATGCGGCCATTACATTTTATGTTATTTGGAGCTGACAATGCTATTTGCTTTTTTTGCCATTGACGGAGAGGGGAGGTGTTGGTATGTACATTAAAGAGGAAGCAAAAGTTCAGTATTGTAGACTACATGTTTCTCCTTTTCCGCATCACACAATGTCAGCTACAAGTCTGTCTGCGTGGTTTTCTGTGCAGGAAAAGGAAATGGGATTCTTCCAACACAGGACAACTTTCTGCTGAACAAGCTAGTCTTCTATGGAATCAGAATACACCTCATCAGGGAAAATTATACTTCTTTTTTCTTGTATTTTATCTGGTCTTTTCTATTTAGATGACAAGCTTTTCAAGGCAAGGGATCTCTTTTACTACGTATGTGTTCAATGCCTAGCACAAAGTCTTTTAGTTGGGATTTCTAGGCAATACTTTTAATACAAGTAAATCATAATAATCTGCGGATTTTAAGATTCATTTTGTTTCTTCTCAAGAGCAAGGGTAATTCTGGGTATTCCTATTTCCTTCTTTACCTCCTCATCCTGGATACTTCTCTGAGCACCAGCTAAAATGGGTGCTTAAGTATCATGTGAGGTGCCTCCACCTCTAAATTCTGAAGCCTCTGTAGTATTTCCAGGCTTTGACATTCTAGAAGTGATTGACCAGAACCCATCCTTCACTCTGATATATGCCTCCTGCATGGCCAGCATGGTGAACATTTTATACGGAAATATTTTCTATTAATGTTGCTGGTGCAGTTGTCTCCAGATAATTTGATGGTTAAGCATGAGACTACCGACTCTGACTTCACATATGGGAAATTTCCAACTCAAAAGTTAGATCTGATAGTGAGTCCACCTTGTCTGTGAATCCCAGGATGGGGATAAGATGAGGCTAGGATTTCCCATATTTCACATATAGTGGTGCTAGAGTTGCTGATACTGATCAAACAGATGATGATTATTCTGAATCAACACAGAATTTCATGGCTGTGACAATCACAATCTGATTGTTGGCTCTATGCATGGAAATGAGCACACTGGATCTAGAGTCTGGGCTAGGATTATATTTAATGGAGTTGGCTATTATATTTTTGTCATGAATGGATCATTATAGTCTTCATTTGAAATTAGGCAATTTCTCCTGCTGGTGCAAGAGACCTGTCTATGGTTTGAGAATGGTCTAACCTCAAAAATTGATGGAACTGATGAGTTTCCAGAAAATCTTCAAGAAAGTACTCTGCAACCAATTGACTGAGCTAGCAATGGTTTAATTAACTTTTATCTTACGCTATCTGCATAGTGGCACCTAAATCCCCTCTCTGCTGTCTTCATCCACTCGGGTCATCTTGGTTTATAGATAATCTGCAACAGGTGAAATAACAAGGGAGACTACTTGAGCATCAATGAAAGTCTCTTGCTGAGTGAACAACTGCTAAAAAGACTTTTTTGAAGTCTTATGCCACTGTAATCTCTTCAGGACAGGGACTGTCTCTTTGTTGTGTGTTTGAACAGTGGCTAGGAAAATGAGATCCTGATCCATGACTGGTGCTTGTAGATGCTACCATAATACAAATAATAAATAACAAAAACAGTTGTGCAGAAAGTAAAGAAAATTGTCTTCACCTCCAAAACAGCATCCAAAGTCTTGCCCAGGGAAAATCTTCTGAGGGATTCATAGTCTGGTTAATTTGGACAGCTGCCACTTAAGAAAACAGTAGAGTCTTTCTTGGTGAGAAGAATTTTCAAGTTACTTTGAAGAAAACAAATTGGTCAACTCTGGACTGAGTCCTTTACCACTGTGGGGTCAGGAAATTATCCCAAGGGAACATATACCAAGTTGTCTTTGTAAGTTTTAGCCAAGAGTCACCAAATAAGATCCATGTTCTTTCTCACTGGTGATGCAAGGAAGTGCTAGAGCATCTCTGTTGGTGAAGACTGTAAATGTTTCCCCAGGGTGGAGGGCAACATGCTGGCTAGCCTTAAGGAAACTGTTGTGAGGCCTCTCCTAAAGAAACCATCTCCAGTCCATTAACAGGAGTGGATTAAATCAGGTTTTTTGTGTGTTATGAGATGGTTAAGAAGTTAAGTGAGGGGACAAAGGCAATGGTGCATTCAACATGTTGATGAGGTCCAGTACAGTGAACCCCTATCTATTTAAACTGGGGGTTGAATTAGGTTTAACCTGGACAAGACAGAAATAATGTTAGAGCTGTGGGGGAAACAGTTGAAGCATTAGCAATTAATATAATTAATATAATATAATATAAGCACCACTGATTAAGAGCAGGTAAAATTTATCCTTTTAAGATTTAGGCTGATCTTGGATACTGAGATAGCAGAGCTTTGGTCAAAAGGGCATTTTTCCAGACTTGTAAGAAGTGCCCTTTGGAAGCAGATCTTGCTACCTTTGCATGCCTTTGTCATCTCCAGATTCAGTTATTGTAACATACTTTGCATGGTGCTACATACTGAGCTCATTTTAAAACTGAAGGTAGTGCACAACATGGCTGCAGGTTTATTTAAGGTTATGTTTCACTGAGGAAACACATTACCGCCAGGGTTCCAGAATCCACACTGCCTGCCAATACATTTTTGGGTAGAGTTCAAGGTGATGGCTTTGAGTAGAGGTACTCAAACTTGAGCTGCTTCAATACAGAAGAGAGAAGGCTGCTGGCAAGGCATTTTTTATGAGGCATCTTGGCTTTGGAAATTAGTACTGCCCCTCCTTGGTCTACCAGAGTCTATCTTCTGAACATTCTTCAGAGTCCCCTTTTTTCTCAGGCATTGGAATGTGGGGAATGCAGGCTGATGGATATGGTGGGTTATTTGATGGGTTACTGTTTTTAAAGAGAATTTGGTGAGTATTGGTAATTCATTAAGTTTTAGTTTTAATTGCATAAAATACCCACAGCAAACTTGAGATGGATGCCAAAAATTGGAATTAATAAAATGAAAATAATCCTAAACAGATTTGAGTCGAAAAGGTAAGGGAGAGTGGAGGAAAATAATATAATTTCATATATGTACAAAAAAAATTCCTTTTCATTTGTGAAAAGATGAAACAATTTAAGGGACACTATTCAGGTTTATATACTCTCCTGCTTTCCAAATTACTTTGAAATTACTTCCCCCCTCAAATTAGGAGATCAGGACTCCTCCAACTTGCTTTTGACAGCCAGTCCTAGGAATGATGTGTTATTAAAAAATAATTCAACTGTTTGGCAGCTCCAGATACAAATTTGTGAACTACAATATATGCATACACACTCTGATGGAGTTTTTAATATCGCACCACTGAAAGGAATGTTGTTGAAGAAGACACTGAGGAATCCTGGCCTTTAAAAACTACAGAAAAAAAAAACATTTAAAGGCAATAACTTTGAGCCCAGAAAACTTTGACATATTTCTTTAAACTTAATATATGTGTTTTTATTTCTATATTTTACTAAAAGCACATCAACTTTATAATTCCAGTAGTGCATTTTCTACACATCTCTTTATGTTTACATTCAATAAAACACACACACACTATCACAGCTGGACTGTGGAGACTCTTGGATACTTAGTAGCACAGCTCTTGCTAGATTCAGCAAAAACAAAATAACCAACATCTCACTCTACTACAGATATATTTTCCCACAAAAATAAAGATATAAAATATGTATTAACTTAAAAAAAAAAAAATGCTTCTAACATTTACTTCAAAATCATACATAATAAATGCCTTACAAATCCTTTCACTTTTAAAAATATGAGCCTAATGCAATCAAACCCAAATTGGATATAATAAATAAAAATTCTACATCCACGTAAAATTACAAAAGTAAGTCAATTCTGCAACTCTATGTTCAGAAACAATTGCTAATAAACCCAATATTAATTTATCCATTTTTATTATTCATTATCATGGAAATAATCTGTGGTGGATCAAAGTAAACTGCTTTTTAAAAAACTCGATGACCTGAAAATAATCAGGGCATGGAAGCATCCCTAAATGCAATCCATCATCTTTTTACACAAATACATTAGAGGGCAGACATTCCTTCAACTCCAGCCAGCATGTGTACCAAAAGGGATACAGAACTTTCTCCAATTCTTTATTCTGGGCCACCAGTTTTTCCATTTTAATCTTATTTTGTATGCACACCCCTCAGCTGCATTTTGACACCTGACCTCACTTCCAAAAGTGCTTAAGTCTCCTCTGAATTATCTCATATGTGATGCAATACACACCCTATCATATTTCTGCAAGGCTTTTAGGGATCCTTCTGTCCCAAAGTACGAAAGACCAATGTTAGTAATTAACCTGTCTCTTGCATGCAACCACACAATGAGGAACCCAGTGAGTCATCGAACCAAATGGAAGGTTTATTTTAGGTTTTATTAAATGGTTAAATATTGAAGCAATAAGCCTGCAGGCAGTTCATAGTTTTTCAATTTACATGCTTTTTCTTCATCTTGCATCTACTTACCGACATAGCTGCATGGTCATTGTTGTTATTCTGAGAAGGAAACCAGTAAGGCAATCAAAACAAAAAATTAAAATGTACTGTCAACATCAAAAGAAATTTTGGCATCAGTAAAAGGGAAGAAAATTCATCAGAAAACTTCTGTTTTATGAGTCTTGGTACTTAATTATTAAGTACTATAATTATTTTGCTATAGTCTGCAGGAAGGAAAATATATTTTAGATAGAGGAAGGATTAATTTGCTATATAAGGTTTTGATTTTCTTAACACTCACAGAAAATATTTTGCTAGATCAAACTGATAATTTTCTAAAATTCAAAGAAAGTAAAAATTCCTTGGAAAATGTATAAACAAATAGTATAAACAAATTAAAAAGAATTATTTTGCAAAGAGACACAAAAAAGTGATGAAACTGAAATAGGGGCATTTACTATAAAGATTGTGTTTTTCAGTGGGAATGACTGTATGTCAAAATAAAAAATCCAAAGTAACACACTCCTTACGTAACATTTTCTGAGTTGATCTTCTAGCAAGTTTTAGCTGTAATAAGTCTTAATGATATATTTATCAAAATATTTAAAATAAAAAATTAAATGGTTCCTTTAAAATATTTTCACCGTGTACATTTAATATCCCAACTACAAAGCACATGGTTATCAAATTTATTAATTATTAAAATATTAATACATTATTCATATATTTCATTCAAGCAATACTTAGGAATGCTTTAGGACAAATGCAATAAAGTCTCTGTTCCATCAATAATTTAATTTTTCACAAATGTTATTATTAATGGTAATTAGATAGAGTAATAAATGTGAAAGGAAAATGTTTTCTTTTTTCAAGACTTTTATGCTAACATTGTTGCTAATCTGCAATACACCAACACCCATGGAGTACATGAGAACTTTAAGGAGAAACAATGCTAGAGAGACATAAGATGTTCCAGTGACGCCATAGTAGGTATGAGAGCAAAACCTGAACAGTTTGGGTTGTCACCTTTACCATGTAGTACCTAGATGCAGTAACCTTAGATCATAGTTAGCCTGTTTTGTGTTCTTTAGATTCAAAAATAAAATGATATAATTGCTTAAAACAAGTTTTTACATTTTATATTCAGTTTTTTTAAAGTTATGTCTACATCAGTGCAGAAACATTTAAGTATATGCCCATATACAAGCACACTACATGCATGTACAGACACGCGCACACACACATGTGATGTGACTGTTTCTATACGTTTACAGATAGTTATTCATATACCAAAAATGAAGTAGATTCATGAAGTAGATAGATGAAGTCAGATGCCCAGGAATCATAATGTGTAACCTTCTGCAGTGCATATGCATACCAAAGCATAAGCATGAGCAGGCCTGAGTCTAAACCAACCCCCAATGACTGAATCAGGCTATGGAGAGCTCCTGGGAGCAAGGTGGCCATGTCTCCAGACTAGCAAACACCTGAATTATATTCTGCCTTTCTGCTGCGTGGATATAGTAGGGATAGAGGGAGAAGAGGCTCCCTGTACCCTCTTCTCTCTCTCTCACCACACCCACAACCCACTGAGCAGGACTTGGTTCTATAGTTTCTGGCTATAGATAGCATGCTGAGTTATTAAAATGATTTATTTGAATATCCATGATATTTCTATCACTGATGCAATAAGGCATCAATATTTCTTGAAGTAAAATTACGATGCTTTAATTTTGTTAATGAAACTATCTAAAACTATCCCATCCAAAATCCTATATATGGCACATTACAATCTAGCTTCGCATAAGACACCAAAATCTCTAAGGTTAGCCTTGTTTATGTTTTATTAACTTGTTTAATTATGAAAACTAGACAGCTTTGTGGGCTTGTCTGTTGAAAATACCTTTATTGTAAACATCCTTTTTAGGACATATATTTCTTACTATTAAAAATCAAACTCTGAAACCAACTATAAGGAAAAGAATTAAAGACTAAACTAATTTTCATGTAATTTCTACAACTCTCACACACTAATATTGATATACAGAGAGCTGTGGAACAGATTTCCACATTTTGTTGACCTGTCCACAAATCAATCAACCAACCCGCTCAAGCAAATTTGTCCTAGGTTATTCTATTAGAAATATCCAGAATAAGACAAAAAGATACCACCTAACATGTTATTGGAACTGTCATATTGGATCAAATTGGTAGTCCATCTAGTTCAGTATCCTGTCTGATACAGTGACCAATACCAAATGCAAGAAACCCAAAGTAGGGAATTATAGAATAACCTGTCTATAGGGGAAGTTTCTTCCTAGCCTTCTTAGCTAGATCTTGGGTTATGCCCTAAAATATGAATTTATATCCCTTCCATTCTTTCTATACAATTGTTAACTGATATAACTACTACTTTCCATCCTTTCTGATTCACTGCTTCAATGTTGGCACAGATGAGCAACTTCTTGCAAAGAAATGGCACTTATGTTAGCCCACTAAATCCAGGGTGATTTAACATGTAAAATAGTGTCACCAAACTGAAATGGGCACCCCACCAAGAGCACAAATGGCCATAAATCTTATATGTATATCAATTATGAGCAATGAGGCACAGTCTCCAAAAGAGGATTAGAAATGTTCCACGTCCCTCATATTTCACACAGCTATTAACCTCATGTGCCAAAAAAGGAATACTTTGAGAGTGAGGGGAATGAAGACAGAGAAAAATCAAAGCCACTTTAATATTAGAGTTGGAATACCAAATACCTTTGTCCACCAGCTCTAATATCTTCTCTCCTCTACAAATGGCCAAATATATAATGCTTCAGATGAAAGCGAAAAAATCTCAAATTCCCTTACCTACTGTAATTATGCTATAGTGTTCTATAGGGTGAAATTCTTTCCTGATTTAACTTCCAACACAGATGTGGAAACTCAAGGCTAATAGGAATATGTTATATTTATTAATAAGAATGTACACCTGTCCAGAGGCACTGCATGTGGCTAAAGCAATCACACATCAAATGATAGCAACAGGGAACAAGCGGAAGCATAATGGAATTCATAAAGGCTAGATGTTTTGGGCCAAGTTCTGCTGTGGAACTGATATAAACTGGATGTCATTTAACTGATTTCACTGAAGTTACTCCAGGTCTGCAATGGTATGAACTGAGAGCAGAATTCCCCCTAGTAGTTGTGCACTTGTCTTGAAAGTGACCAGCCAGACAATGGAATATAATAATTGATACATAAATTAGATGGACTTACTTGGCGCTAAGGAAAACAAGGAATTTATCTGATTCATGAATGAAGATTAGATTCAGTGGGAGCTCAAACAGGTAGAAGCCCATGGAGTTTTTATGGAGAAAAAATATTTTTTCATTCAATAGAGCTTTAGGTTTAAATTTTTTAAATTTTGCATTCTATGGAGCAGTAGACGTGTCCACAGAATTGGCAGGCACAGTTAAAATCTGGCCCTTAGTGATTTAAGTTTTCTGAGATCTAAAAAACAGTATGAATGTTTACTGCTAGTAGTTTAATTAAAAAAAAAAAAAGAAGAAGGAGCTTTGAGCTGCTTTGTTTATTTTCTTCTTTGAAAGTAAAAATCTTTCACAAATCTGTCCATCATAATATATATAATTTTACATTGAATAATGCATCAGTTAACATGTAAGCAAACTGAAATCATACCTACTCCACTAAAATATTTACTTAAAAGCTATTTTAATTCAAAATCAGAAAGAGTTAAAATTTGTAGAAAACAGGACTGTAATAATCTGAAAACAAAGTCAATGTTATATACTTACAGGCAAATGTGTAAAAACTTGAAATGTGCTTCTTAAGAAATTAATAAGGTCCATTAAGTATCCACTGGCTCTTCCATCAGACTCAGACATTGTCCAATCGTAGTCAGCAAGCTGAATAAATTCATCAATTTTTTGGTTCAGTTTTGTGTATATTTCTCCTTCTGCTGCATGTCTTGCATCCTGAAAAAAAACAATACTGCATAATTATCACCACTCATAACGTTATTAAAATGGACATAACTCCACTGATAGACGTGCCATTTAACAGAGCACATGACTTTCTAGGAACCAAATAAAACACTGGCTAGTTTTTAAATTCATACTGTAACTTGTGGCTTGAAATCACTAAGTTGCCAGTGGCAACTTCATTAAATCCTTGATTTTGTAATTTTTAAAAAGAATATCAACATAATGCCATCCTGAATATGGTTTTTCTGATACTATGGTTAGATGTACTACAAAAGTGTTTATAAATGAATCTCGCTGTAGAGCAACATCAGTTCTCTTCAGACTCCTCCAGGAGACTTGGGAGTTGGAATACAAAAAAATCAATCAGTCTGCTCTTCTTTCCAGTGAAAATCTTTAACTGGACAAGGAACACATTTATTTGCCCACTTTACAAAGAAAATTAATAATGAAAAAGCTAATGATCATATCTGTTATAGCTGAGCATCCAGGAATCACAAGATTTTACATTAATAATATACGCTCTAAATAATATCCTAAATTGCATATTTTATGAATATGCATTTCCCTCTTCATAAATGACAACGTAACACACCAGGTTTCAAAACACACCAGCTAATATCAATCTGTCCTCAGCAATATCCACTTTTTTCCATCTCAGTCATCAGTATGCTGATTTTACTTTGCCAGAAAAGGTGGCCATGGAAGTGACTTGAAAGCCACAAGGATGGTTCAGTGATTAGGGCATTAGCTTGGAACCTGGGAGTCCTAGATTCATTCCCTGCTCTGTCAAAGATTTCCTGTGTGATCTTAGACAAATAACTTAGCCTCTCTGTGCCTCAGTTCCACAGCTGTAAAATGGGGATAACAGCAATTTCTTACTACACAAGGGCATTGTAATGATGAATACATTAAAGATCGTTAAGTGCTCAGATACTATGCTACTAGGAGCCAGATAATTATATAAAATAGATTCCAGACTTGGTCGTGTCCCATATCGCACCTGAAGTTCTCATAGTTGGGAATCTTGGCTTGTGCAAAATTCAAAGTCAAATCAAAATTTTGCATGGTTTAATTAATAAATTAATAAAATCCGTATAATCTGATCAGTTGTAAAACCAAGGTGTAATGTGTATTGGGGGGGGGGGGGAAGAGCACAGTTATTTACCATACTGTAACTGTGGTTCGTTGAATATGTTCTCCTCACAGATTCTACTCTTGGTGGGAAACATCAGATTCTTTTGAATAGCAGTGTCCACTACGGCCATGTCTGTGCCCTGAATAACCTCTCAGCCCACAAAGCTGAGGGCAGAGACTGAGGTGGCCTCAACTGCCTCAGTTCCTTTGTCAATTAAAATCCCATAAGAGCTCTGTCTCTGATTAGCAGGGATGGACGACAGGTCGCGGAATCTGCGGGCACAATACATCTCAAAGAACCATAGTTACTGGAGGCTAAGTAACTGTTCTTTCTTCCTCAAGTTATTGTTCATACAGATTCCACTTTTTGTGACTAACAAGCAGTTGCCTATTTGCTTAGAGGTGTATAAGAGGCTGTGAGTTGTCCCTTCACCAGTTCAAACAGAACAAATAGTCCTGACAGTTTTCTGGTAATCCTCAAGGATTCTTCCCACTACTTTCTGCAAAACTCACATTGTGCCACCACAGGGATGAGGGACTGTACTCAGGGAAGGAAACTTTTCTGCGTTCTTCTGAGGAAGAGGAAAATGAATACACGTCTTCCAGTGGAGGGGCAGTTCTGTCAGGCATGCCCTGCCCTGTCTTGCAATCAGTACTGAAGGGTGTTTTGGCAGTAACATCATGTAGCCTCTTGATGACAAGCGAGTCCAGTGCCGGTCCCTCAAAAGGTCTCTCTGTACCGAAACAGAAATCCCATGGATAATGGTAGGCAGGGTCTCAGATGGTGCCACAATAATGGGCCTTGGTGACTAACTGGATGATGCCAAGATTGGTGCCTTGCTGTTGGTAGCAGAGACACCATGGTCATTGGTATGGGAACAGTCAGTCAGTGCCATCTTGGATTTCAGCATGGGCGCACCAGGATAGGACTACATCTTCAAGCTTTTAGAGGAGTGAGCCTTAGGCTTTTTGCCCACTGTTTGGACACAGGAATTGGTGGCTATCCTGGTCCCTGGAGCAATGCTTCTGACAGCCCCTTTCTGAGGACACCATTGATGTGGCTGACTATATCAGTTTGGTGTTGGCCTTGGGGATAGTAGCTCACAGGTTCTTCATGCCTGCCCACTCTCCCATGCCTGGGGGAAAGGCAGCTCCAAGGGACTTGTCTTCTCCTGCTTCCCAGACCTACTGTTATAATATTAGAGAGAAGGAGAGGAGAGATGGAAGAGGGAGGAGTACAGAGGAACTGATATATTGTTCACAGGAGAGAGGGGTAGAGAGCTGCTCTGAGCTACTGGGCTCTTTCTGCTCTCTCCTCCTCTTTCCCCTTTTGTAAGAATGGTGTCTGTTACTTCTTCTTCCCTCTCTCTTGAGAGCTCCTGAGGCGATGGGAAGAGAACTCTCTCTCCTGCAATAGCTGTGATTGGCTGCTCTCTCCCAAAAGGCAAGGAAGTGGGGAAGACAGCCTGAGAGTTTTTCTTCCTGAATAATCTGAAAATTGAATTAAAGATGGAGCTCCTCACATCACTGTGAGACTAGCTCCAGCAGGAGCCAATATTGTGTTACTCTAAATTAGGCAACACTGGAATTATATTTACTTGCCCCTAAATATATATATATTTGTGCCAGGTGAGTGGGGAAGTAGAATTTAGTAAGGCTGCTCTAACTTGCTACTGCAGGAACAGACAATAAAATAGCTGAGCTGCTGAAAGTTGGCAGGACAAGTGATATCAAAATAGTAGAAAAACAAAGGAGGTAATGGGAGCAAGAGGAAGTACCAGATGACCGTCTAAAAGTTATAGTTGTACCATTCATAAAGAAAGGAGATCCTGCTGATATGAATAACTACAGAGGTATAAGCTTTTGGTTGGGACCAGGAAAAATCAACAGATTAAGGGCAATTTTAGAGGAAGAACTAAGTGAGAAACAGTGCAGCTTCAGAGCAGGCCTTAGCTGCACTGCTCTGAATATTGATGAAAAAAAGCAAAAATGGGGATTAAAAATGTTTGCTGTTTTCATTGACATCACAAAGGCATTTGATTCAGTTTGGAGGGAAGCATTATGGAAAGTAGAAAAATCATATGACATTCCAGATAAGATAATTGTAGTTATAAAAGTTACGTACAAAGACTCCTGCAATGCCATAACAATTGGTGGGAAATAAAGCAACCGGGTCACGTCAAAGTTTGGTGGAAAACAAGAACGCATGGAATCACAGTCACTTTTCATCATGTTCTTAAACTGGACATTAAGAGCATTAGACAAATCGGAGAGTGTGACACTGGACGATCAAGGGTTAAGCTCCTTAGCTTGTGCAGATAGTATTGTACTACTGGCAGATATGTTTGCACTGATGATGATACTCTTCACTATCTTAGAAAATCAGTGTAGTTGACTTTGACTTACTATAAATGCCAAAATGATAAAGTGGTTGCATCTTGGAAAAGGGACAATAGATAAAGTGCAGCAGCAAAGTCACAGAACAAGTAGAAGCTTGTGAATACCTAGGAAGCAGGAATCAGTAAGGTTACAAGGAGATGTGCATTAGTTACAAGTGCTGCACAGAAATGGATGAAATTATGGCGCGATAAAAACATCATATTTGGTACTTAAGTGAAAATGTATCAAACCAGTGTACTAATGGTATTACTCTATGGTGTAGAAGCAGCTGCATTAAATGAAACAGACATCAGAAGCCTGGAGACAGAGGAGATGAAGAGTTCTTTGAAAGATGATAGACATAAAGTGAAATGATTTTAAGATAAATGAAGGAGGAGAGTAGTATGTGAAATCAGGGTACAGGATTGGTTACAATCACAAAGATTAGAATGGTGGGCATACTGCAGAAGACAAGTAGACAACAGGATGCAAAAGTAAATAATGCAAGCACAGCCGAGGTCAGTTCGATCTAGAGGCCGATCATTGACTAGATGATGGGACATCATACACAGGGACATGACCAGGCTGGGGTTAATGGAAGAACGAGCCATGGACAGGAATGAATAGTGACTCTATGCTGTTCCTTGTATCTGCAAAGATACTCCAGGATGAAAGAGAGAGAAGTTCTAACTTGTACATATGTAGATTTTCATTAAAACAAAAACTTTCTCTGAATGTTGATAATTTTTCCATGGAAACAGTGAAATTCTAAATTCTGATTTAACTTTTTAACCTATCAGGAAATTCGTAACTAAATCTTATATGGCACTCTTAATTCTCCCTTCTTGTTTGTACTTATTAAGTATTTGTTAAGTTAAATTGTTAATTTTTAAATTAACAATGTTAAGTATTTGTTAAGTTACTCCCACTACAAACCAATATTCAAGTTGGCAGGAAAACTCCCACTGATTTAAAAAGAAATAGGATGAGACCCTATCTGGAGACACACTAATTGGGTCTTTTGTTGTATCATCACATGACATTGAATGTGACATACAATTTTGCCAAAAACTTATATAGGTTATGTAGGTGTAGGAAAAAAAACTAATGAAAATAAGTAACAACACAGGTAAATGTACACACATATTTTACATAGCTATTAAAATGTCAGATTATAGAAATCAGTTGACATGCAACTAAATTTACTATTTCCTGCATAATTTCCTTATTCTTAATAATTAGAATACAAGGTATATAAATTGAGAATCTTATTTTCTCTTTCATTTACAGTTCTTTGCCTAGAGTTTCCTTGGGGAATTTTTAACAGAGGAAAAGCATTTACTGAATGTGTAAAAATGTCAAATGAAAGATTATCCTAAAATGGCATTTTACGATCAACGCAACCTGTAAAAGCATCAAACAGCTCTCCTAACTTGACATTTAAGAGTTTAGCAACTTGTTAAAATGTCAGAGTATTATATGGACATTTACTATTTTGTAGATTGCTATGATTGTAAAAACATCAGTTAATGATAAAACCTTTATGTGATCTTTTTTTATTTAATTCATAACAATCTGTAATAACGGCATGTTAACTCCAGCAGGAGTGACCTTCCTGGGCCTAGTGTGATTGATGGTTTTAAAAAAAGCAGAAACTGAAGGATTGGTTGTATCCTACCACCTGCCAGTTGGATTGAACAGCTGGCACAGGTCTATTTAAACAGTGACAGCACCAGTCCCACTTTTTGTCTCTTATAGCCAGCTTTTGGTTACAGTGAGTTGGATGGGAAGGATTGGTTTCTTTAATGGCTCGGCTCCTTTCTTTGTAAGAGGTCTCAGGGGGCTGCTCTTCCGTAACGTGAAGTATCATATGTAATATATTGTAGGATTCCATTTTAATCAGCCTGCTCTTCAATATTTGAATGAGGCCATTAGGAGGTTTAGGGCTTGCCTATGTGGGGAATTATTCTGAAATAGCTCCTGATTAAATCCCTATGTGGATGCTCATATTCTAGAATAAGAATGCTTTATTTTGAATTATTTTAATCCACTGGATTATGATAATCTGGAATAAAGCACTCGTATTCCAGAAAAAAAGTTTCCACATAGGGCGTTAATCAGGAATAACTATTCCACTTTAAACTCACACCCTACCTTAAAATGAATTAACTTCTCAGTGTAGACAACTCCTTCATGAGGAGACATAGGTTTCAATATGCTGATGACACCCAGCTTTATATCTCTATCTTGTCTAACCCAGATGGAACCACTCATTTTGTATGTGAATGAAACACTGTCAAAATAAATTAAATAAGATATATATTAAAGTGATATAACAAAGGAAAACAGGCCAATCTCTAAACATAGAATAAATTTAAAGAACATAAGAATGTCCATTATGGGTCAGACCAATGGTCCATCTAGCTCAGTATCCTCTCTTCCAACAGTGTCCAGTGCCAGATGCTTCTGAGAGGATGACCAGAACAGGGCAATGTATCAAGTTATCCATCCCCTGTCATCCAGATCCTGCTTCTAGCAGTTAGAGGCTTAGGAACACCCAAAGCATGGGGTTGTGTCCCTGATCATCTTGGCTAATAGCAATTGAGGGACCTACTCTCCGTAAATGTACATAATTCATTTTTATCCCAGTTATACTTTTGGCCTTCACATCATCTCCTGACAATGAATTCCACAGATTGACTGTTGTCTGAAGAAGTACTATGTTTGTTTTGAGAGGTTCTTCCCTCTTATTCTATGATTCCTTACTTTTCTTAAGAGCCTTTGGTGCGGGACCATGTCAAAGATTTTTTGAAAGTTCAAGTACACTATATCCACTGGATCACCTTTGTCCACATGTTTGTTGACTCCATCAAAGAATTCTAATAGATTGGTGAGGTATAATTTCCATTTATAAAAGCCATGTTGACTCTTCCCCAACATATCACGCTCATCTATGTGTCTGATAATTCTGTTCTTTACTATAGTTTCAACCAATTTGGAGTGTTTTTTATAAATCAGAGTCAGATTAGCTATCTGCCAGTCATCTAGTACAGAGGCTGATTTAAGCGCTAGATTACATACCACAATTAGTAGTTCTGCAATTTCATATTTGAGTCCCTTCAGAACTCTTGGTGAATACCATCTAGTCCTGTTGACTTATTACAATTTAATATATCAATTTTATTCCAAAAGCTCCTCCACTGACACTCCATCTGGGACAGTTCCTCAGATTTGTCACCTAAAAAGGATGACTCAGGTATGGGAACCTCCCTCACATCCTCTGCTGTGAAGAGATTTCCATTTTAAAAAAATTAACACATAGGGTAGAAGAATTTATAAGCTGATCTTATGGAATGTAAGTGGAATCAATAAGACTAACTAAGAAAAGGAAATTCTTCATCACTTAAAATGTATGGGACTTGATGTAATTTGCCTCCAGGAGATGTATTTAATAATAGTGGTACATACCAAATTGCAGAATGGCTGAGTTAGTGAGGTGTATGCAGTTTTTCATTAAAAAGAAAAGGATTAATCAAAAAAGGATTTTCCATTACAAATGAAGTTCCACAGGGAAAAAATAATACTTTTATGTCATGCCAAGGAGAAGGGAAACCATACAGGGTATCTTATAACCTTGCTGTCTGCGCTTATAGTTAATTCAATGATATTTTTTCTGGTGCTTAGATACCACAGTGACAGGCACAGTATGAGCATTTAGATAATTAAGTGAAGTATATCTCGCTCTATACACAAGAGGTTATATTGTTGTCTAAATCCCAAATGAAAAAGTTATGAATATCTTTAAATAAATGTGCCTTGAAGTTACTGTATACACTACACTCCAGAAACAGTATAAGTGAGAGTACTTAGTAAACTGGTACCTGACCATAATATGGACGAGAAAAAAGATGATAAACTGATAAAGACTAAAGTGAAGAAAAATAAGGAAAATTAATTACTGAAGTTCTAGAGACATGGTGGTGAGATAATATCCTTTATTGGATCAATTTATTTTGATGAGAGAGACAAAGCTTTCAAGCTTACAAGCATGTGAGCTCGAATGCTTGTCTCTCTCACCAACAGAAGTTGATCCAATAAAGGATATTACCTCACCCACTTTGTCTCTTTGATTTCCTAGGACCAACATGGCTACAACAACACTGCATTACTGCAGTTCTGTTTACTGTAAGAGAGGGAGGGAGAGAGACCATAACAAATTCCTTAAGTTAAGAGCAATGGCTCCAACTATCAGAAAACAGAATAAAAAACTGTCAGTCACAACTGTTACTAACATAACCATCCTAATTCTACGCTCAGTCAAAAGACTTCCAAAGCAGGAAAATGGAGAAATATAATATTGAAAGAGATTCTCACAACGTGAGAAGCAATCCCTGACTATAGGTGAGAGAGATCTAGGATGGGGCAGAAGAAGGCTAACAGAATTTTTCATAAATAATTTCCACTTGTTTTAGGTTTTCTCTTCCCCATCCTACGATAAATATTAAGATGACATCTTTATGCTATGCAAATTCAGCAAATATTAAGATTTAGGAGGGATTCTCTTGTGGAGCAGCCATAAGCATATATTCCATCCCTGTCCCACTCCATCGTGGCTTAGTGAATGAGTTCATTATAGAGACCAAATTTAAAAAACTGAAAGTTAGGGCTAAAAAATGACAGGCCACTGTAATCAGCCTTCTCTGTCGAAGAGCTAACCAGGTCTCAGACACTGAGAAAAGAGATATCATCCCATCTGCACTAGTTGAATATGTTCTTAGAGGGTTAAAGCCTTCTCCTTCCTGATTGACACTGTGAAGAGGGTTTGGCTGAGCTAATTAATTTTGCATGACAAACATGGTCAGGAGAAAGCAGACCAGAAAAAATGGTTGTTACGATGAAGTTTAACGTGACCATCTCAGTCTAAGAAACCTTGGAAGGGAAACCTTCCCAAGGAAGCAACTTAGCAGCTGATAATTCTGAATTTAGAAAGGAAGAGACTATATGTGCAAGTTCTCAAGACTATAAACCTATAAATAGAAGACTGAGGGAAATCAGCTAGGCCTCAACCATCAGGAAATTCCCAAGTGCAGAACTGAACCTGGTACTTACATATTAAGTCAAGTGAAGTTCTATTGAATTCCTTACTTAAAGCAAAACTAAGAGGAACTATACTTAACACCTGTGGTTAAAGGGAATGCTGATATTCTCAGAAACATATTTGCTAACACCACAGGGAGAACTGGACTAAACCAATGAAAGGAGAGACTCTATGCCATGTAAGAGGAACCACCTTAGAGGCTGTCCATGGTCACCTCTTACTAGAGATTGTGGACAGAAAACCCCAATTTTTGTCACAAAATAATTTCTTGATAATCTTAATCCAGTCATTCCTAATCTATTTGAGAGCCCTAACTAAGGAGTTATAACTGATCTGAGATTAAGGGTTAGTTTAGAGAAGTCTCTTATCACTGAATAGGGGAAGAGATGCCTGACCAGCACCTCACCAAATAAAAGAGACGGGGCAAGAATAGGGCAGCTGCGCCTCAACCTTCAATCTTCTAGAGAAGAAGAACTCCTAAAATATACTACAGGCAGAGCATTTCCAGTGAGAAGAGAAAGCCATAGGACATATTTGAGTTGCTAAGACAGACTGCTTTCTTAACAGCAGCAGTGGACAGAATTTATTTAGTGACCAAAGATCTTTAAAGGAAGAAGAGAAGGCTCCTATAGGCAGGAAATAGCATCCACACTGCTTTGGGTTTGGGGAGCAGTGGAAGTTCCTGCTCTGCAAACAACCTGGTCACATGGACCCGAGAGCGAGAGAATGAATGACTGGACAATTTGGTTATGACAGCACTCCCTAGTCAGAAAGAGTCCTTGCAGGCAAAGTTAGTCACGAAGACAGACATGTGGGAAGTGTTAGTTGCAACATCAAGTCAGAAGTGAGACCAAATGGTCTCTTAGCTGGGATATGTGAGGTAAGGAGGAAAGGACCATGAGATGAATCTGGAAGAAGAGGAAAGGACCCTGTTTGAGAGTGACCCATGGGTGGAACTAACCAGTATGAAGCTCCTTTCTTTCTTTCTCCCAGATGGGTAGCCCCTGCAGTCTGTTTTCTGCATAGTGCAACAAGTGTTCCTGTTAGGAGGAAACCAACCTGTAACAGAAGAAGTGAGGGAAAGATCACACTCTAAGTGCAGAGGCCCAGAGAGTCTAGAAAACAAGAATGGGATCTTGGCAGCTGTGATGGCAGCCAGGACCCAAGAGGGCCAGAAATGGATGCACAGCTCTCAAGCTGGATGACAAACTGGATGAGCAGGCAGAAAATTGACAGTATTTCAGGGAGACTAAACTGAGCCTTAAGAACAACATGTATGACTTTAAGGAGACTGCTTTACTCTAAGCACATCCCAGGTAAAAGAGCTCTGAGGGAACTTATGAAGATGGTGGATTTTTCAGTTAGTTCCTTGAATATGTTCTTGTATGATTGGGGACCCTTATCTGTGAGGACTTCTGCAGCAAAAGATTCCACTCCCTCTTTTTCTAGTATCCATATTTTCTATTTTCTTCTCTCTGAATTTGTCTTCTTGTTGTCTCTCTTCTGCACAAAAGTTGTAAGAAGAGTTTAGAAAAAGAATTAGAGCAAAGTGCTGTGGTATGAGGTTGCACTCAAATTCCTCCAGGACAAAGGAGGCAGAGAAAACTGAGATAGAAATAGACATGGTGTTTCCTTTACCCTGATTTTGAATAACAGTTTTTTATCTCCATTCTTTCTAAAATGTGTAGCTATAATACTTAAAGTAAGGACACTCCAGTATAGGATGGGGAAGAGGGAGATGTGTAACAAAATAGGAGTTCCAAAAAGCTTAGCTGACTTGCACCTTGTTAACGTATGGAAGGAAACACACAACATACAAAGTGAACTGCTTTGATACAGAATTATTTGGATAAATTTTTCTTGCCCAAATTAGCTGCAGCAAAAACATCAAAAATAAAAATTTGATGTCCATACGAACTAGAACATGTTCATGGCTACGTGGAGTCTCTTTTTATGGGATATTCACAGAGAGGAATTGTCTGAAGTATTAGGAAGAAGCTACACAGAAATAAGAAAAATAGAGTAATTAACACCCCATGTGGGATAAACTACCAAAATTGAAGGAAAAAAATTAAAGGATTAGCATGCTTATCCAATATCCTTACTAAACACAGACACAAACATTCTGTGATGAGTTCTAATAAATTTTGAGAGATTCATAGAAAAGTTAAATAGGGTTTACTGAAAGAATTTAATCAGCAGACAATTTGAGGTGAACTTTAAACTCACCTGGCCAGATTAAAGCACCTGGATAATTTTCTTACCTCTTGATTCATGGAAAGTTCTTGGTTGGGTTGAGTGGTTAATTTAAATGCTCAGAAGGAGGAATCTATACCCATAGCCAATAAAAGCTCTACCTATAGAGATACATATGTGCGAACTCACATGGGAGACAAAATTGGTATGGTCACACTGCAGGGAGCCCTCTTCACCTTTGCTCTTTACTCTACTTTCAAAACCCTGAGCAGAACAAATGAGAGCTAATGGAAAAATGCCAAGCCTCCAGGTGGAAAATATAGAACATAAATGCACTGTACTACAATGATGATATCTCACTGTTCCTCACCCATCCTTTAACATCAGTGCCAGAGGTGATATTAGAATTGGATAGGTTTAGTCTTGCATCTAGGTACAAAACAGAAATATAGAAGACAGAACTACTCAACAGGATTAATCCTTTTTTAGTCCAGGAATTTAAGAAATCCTGTTCCTTTGTTTAGATGTACCAAATTATAAATAAATTAATAAATACCTAACATTCAAGTTGCAACTACTTAAGAGTTACCTAATAATTACCAGTAATTACCAAAAAATCAAGTCAAACAAACCACGCTTTTGCTGGAAAGGATGTGAATTCACCACACACACCTTCTAGGATGTGTTTAGAATATTTGCTCACACATAAAATTTAACATGCCCTTGACTTCTGCTTTCACAAAGATAACCTATTATGCTTTGGGAAACAGTCCCTCAGGTGTACAAAAAATAAAGAGATATTTATTCAAAATATATATCCTAACAAGGATATTCATCATCACACTATGACTCTTCAGAATAAAACTACAAATTATAGCCTGACTAAACATAATGTGAGAAATATCCAAAGTCTTTATGGCTTTCAAATTGAAGTCTCTTCTACGTCAATAGCCAACAATTTATTAGGCAAGTATTAAGTATTGGATTTCAGAACTATACTTGTTGCCAAAGAATCAAAACATGATAGGAATAGCACGGATACAGTTCTCACTTCACAGCTCTTTCTATCACCATTCAAGCTGTCATAAGAGAATCAGAGAAAAGTCATTTCTCTTGTGGACCTCTCTCCATGTTTTCCATTTCTCTTCATAGACATAAAAAACTGCCATAAAAATCCAAAAGGATTAATACATAACTGCCATGGTCATTAAGCTGGAAGCAGTATCACAGGAACCGTCTGGTGCTTGCAGAAAATGTATGGACTCCATCTGAACCTCAGCTACTACAGACTTTGCTTACTTTTTCTGTTTCTCCAGGAGCTGATCCAAAAGAGGTGCACTTATCCACAAGAGTGGGAATCCATATAGGCATTTCTCAAAGGAGAACTTCTAGTTTTTTTGGAGATTCTTCAAAGATTTCCCATTGGCAGTTTTAGATGCACTTCCTCTGACCTGTTAGTTCACAGTTTCCATACAAGCGTATCAAGATATTGTAAGATAAATGATTCCATATTTAAAGCATGGATAATTGTAATTTTATTACTTTAATTGACAAATAGCTAACCGTAAGGCTAGTAGTAGTTAGGAAGATTTTCCATTCCATTATTGTGAATTGTAACTCTGAATGTAGGGGAGATCTCTGCATCTTCAACAGTGTTATGAAGAATTTATATTATTTGGTTATTAAAAGTTCTAGAGAGAAAAGATCTTTATAATTTGGAAGACTGGTCAACAAACAGACATACGTAAATTTTCATATATTTTCAAATACATTAAATGTGATTATCTCCTCTTTTGTCATGAACAAACCGTAAAGAAAAATTAAAAAAACCAAATATAAAATAACCGCCAACATGCATGATCAAGTTAGAGAAATTGGTAGGTGTAACCTCAAAGATGTTTGGCATAAACAATCTTCCAGTATGTCTCTCCTCAAATATGAACCCATCAATACCTACAAAGATACAGTTCATTGTGGATGATCTATAATGGGATTATTGCACATATACCCAAAGCATGACATTTTAATTAATATCATCATGTAATTCCCAAGGAAAGACATTACTTTCATATCCTGACATGTTTACTGTTGTAAGGCTAAGCTAATTATTAATATAAGCTCACTTCATAACGTCTACATATTCTACAGAAATCGTTTCATTTTAAATTCCAGTAGGCAATGTAATTTTACCTAAAAATTAAAAGTGTAAACCACAAGGCAACTGATCATATTGAAATAGCATCTCAAAGCCTATGTTGTGTTCATTCAACTTCTTATTCAAATTATTGTGAGACAACCTGATTTCTACCCCAATACCAATAAAAGTATGGCTCCTATGTGTTTGACACCTTCAAGTTGCTTCCAAGGACCACATCTATTATGTGAGTATTGTTATGAGGACTGACAGCTGTATTCCTATGGGTTAACTTTCCCCTGAACCTTGTAAAGATCCTGACCACTGCAGGTAAACCAAGTAATTTCAGCTTATTTTCAGGCCAAAATCTGCTCTATTTTATGCATAGTTGCCCACAGTCCGAGGGACCCTTTTGGCAGCCAAAGACCATTAAACCACAAAGATACTCCTGCCATGTCAACTTTCCTCTGAAAATGCTCCCATGCCAGGGCCAGAAAAGTTTACAGCACAGTACCACTACACTGGTTTTATGTCATAGGGGAATTCCCCTTACTCTAGAGGAATCTCCAGGTAGCCAGCTCAGCCATCTTTCTAGCTTATATGTGTCACTGTGGTGCAATACAGTCTGAGCAGGGGCCAGAATCTGGTGTAATTTTTCTTAGTCATGGACATTTTGAATTACTTAGCTAGAATGGAGCTTGCTCACATATTGTGACTAGGTTTGTAGTCAGTCACATGCACCTATCTGACTTATGACTGAGGAGGAAGGATGGCTTTGTAGTGAAGGTTGGGGACTTGGACTCCAGAGACCTGGGTTTAATTTCCACTCTGCCATGGACATCCTTGTAACAATGGGCAGGTGACTCAAGCACTCAAAAGTTACAAAATCCCAAAAATTAAGGTTGCCCATGCAACCTTAATTCAGCTCCCTTGTACGTATGCATTATGATACATGATTTAATTACAAGATCACATGCATTTTTTCCTGAATAATTTAACATAATTTTTTATATGCAATAGATAAATAGACAGATACCAGAAATAACAAATTCAGTGTAAATTTAGGAATGGTTTCCATTTGGAATCACAGATGTCTACCTTGTAACATACAAAATTGTAATGCAATACACAATGGTTGTGATGTCAAAATAATGGCATATTTCATTATCAGATGATAAAATAATAATGGTGATATTTTAGCAATAGACTCTAATGTGACTGTTTGGGTTTCCTTTCCACATTCCTGAAAGTTTGGTTTACCCATTGAATCCTTTATATAGGTAGCAATTTTAAATTAAGATTATGCAAGTGGAAGTGAAGTAGAATCTTAAAGCAGGTGGAAAGGTGTTTTTCAAGTGCTAATATGTGTACTTTGTAGTAACATGTGCGATAAACTGACCACTGCGTACATTCCAGAAAGTATTTGTCAGGTAGCGACCACAGTCAGAGGCAAGATATCTGACTAGACAGAACTCTGATCTAATCTGGTTTGGCAATTCTTGTCTAATTGAACATTTTAAAGATTAAACTGTGGAAAAATATATTTCTGAGTGTAAAAGTACCAAAAATAAAGAGATATGGACATATGAAGCTATAATGGATAAATTTACAGGATTCCCACATATTAAATGAGTATTTTAGCAGAGGATAAAAATTGGCAGAGTAGCTTGAATACAGCGGGATTCTTTTGGGCAGGAACTATTTTTTTTATGATGTTTGTACAGCGCTTCAGACAATAGGTCCCTGATCCTCGACTGGTGGCCTCTAGGCACTATAATACATATAATAACAAAAACAATTATCCTTCTTCTATATATAGCTCTTTTTTGTGCTACAAGTCTGACATCTATAACCATACAGATGTTATTCATAATGATTTAAACTATGAATAAACAAGATTATAATCCTAGAAATTATCCATTAGGCCAGATAGATGCATATGATCAACTAATATCAGAGTTTAGCAATCAACAATTCTTTCCTGCCCATAGTCCCTCCCCCCCAAGTTTTACTTCCCTGCCCCCCCTCTTAGAATAGCATGAATTATATTGACTCAAACCTTTTAATTCTAGACAACTGACATAGTTATAAATAAACGGGGTGGTATATAGCCAGAAATAATTACATTTTTATATATATTATTATGCATGAATACTATTTCTCATTTTAAATGAAAATTCAGTAAAATCTGATTCTAAAAAGACAAATATATAAGTATTATTGCTTTATAAACCATTTGTAAGTGAAGCTCCGCATTCTGTCTTGCTGTTGCATAAGAGCCTTCAAAACAATGTGTTTTCTAGCAGTGCTATATCAGACTCAAGTTTTCATTCTTGGGTTTTAATTATATTTCAACAGTTTCACTTTTTAAATTCTGTCTCTGACATTACTAAGTAAGAACACTTGGAAATATATTATGAAGTACTGCTATTATAGCAGAAAAAGGCAAACAGTTATATATATATAATATATATATATTGTATTGTATATATTTGTCTTTTTAGAATCGGATTTTACTGAATTTTCATTTAAAATGAAAAATAGTATTCAAGCATAATAATATATGTAAAAATGTAATTATATATATAGAGAGAGAGCAAGAGAGAGAGAGCAAACCTGTTTGTTTGTTATGTTTCTGAAACTAAACATCATACAGTATAGGAAGTACAATCTATTAAAGTTTATGGTGTGGTAAATAATAAAACCTCAAGTTATCCTAAGACTAAGGCATGAACTATCTGCAAGAGTTTCTGACCGTTTCAATGTAAATACAAACACATTTTCATATTCTATTAATAATATTAAAAATGCCATAAAAGAAAAATGACATTAACCTACTCATTGTTAATAATGATCATTTATCTTTAATTCTCAACATTTAGGAAAATGTTAGTATTAAAGTATTGTAAGAACCTCCTGGGCACACCTCCCCCCACCCTTTTTTTTTCTTTTTACAGTTAATTTATGATAATTTCAATGCAAAGATTTTTAAACTTCATAATTTAAATGGTGACATATAACATACCTTAAAAGTAGAAAGACCATAAAGTCTTGCAGTGTGAACAGTCTCTTGGGAAATATTTGTAATGTTAGTTATGAAGTCCTCAAGGTATTTACAAGCTTGTTCCAGGTGTGTTGTGTTTATGATGATCTGCACCAGCTACAAAAGACCAAAAATCCAGTAAAATGCCCTTCCATCAACAAATATCACCTGATTTTTTAAAAGAGTTATTGCTTTCAGCCACTGCGTTACTAGTAGATAATTACAATACTACAGGATACAACGGAATAACTGCCATTTTTAAAGTCAGAATGCAAATACTGCTTACAAGTCATACTACAGTATAAATGCAAACAGTCAAAAGTTTAAAAACAAATATTACAGCCATCAATTCATTAAAAAGAAATTCCATTTTATATTTTAAGGGTGTTGCTATTTAAAAAAGACCGCCATAGCCAAATTAATAATTCCATACCAGAAAAATATCTGTATTACATGAAATGTTAAGGTCACAAAGTGAAGCACTCAGAAGTTAGGAAATTTCAAAATTAAGATTGCTCCTTTGTGTATAAACTATGCCTTGATATTATTATATGAGATACTCTTTTTCTGCCGTAGCCATTTCCTTGTTCAGTACACAAAACAGACAGGGCTTAATGGATGAAACAGCAGTTCAACATTTCTTAAATCATCACTGTACAGTGTGTGGTCCCATGCCTCATTTACTGGATGGCAGCCAAACTCTGCACAATATAGAGGATTCTTCTCTCTTTATAAGCTTTTCTATGGCCCTTACTCATTTTAGTAACTAAGCACCTCAAAAACAATAAAGATTTTATCTTCACATCATCCCTGAGAATTCAGGACGTACCCTGTTTTACAGATGTACGACTAAGGCACATTATATGTGCCTTGCCCAAGATAACATAGTACCTACGGACTAGAACCCAGATCTCATGGCCTCAGCCCAGTTCCCTTTAACTGCAATATCATTCATCAGCTTTCAGTGGACCCCTGCTGCTACCCTAACACAGCACATAACTGCATGAGACACCAGACTAAGAGCTCATCTAGACAGTGAGTTACTGCTTGGCAAGTCTGGACGTGACTCTACAGCACACCAGCTTACTGTGCACTAACATCCCATGTGTTCACTGCAGCAGCAGAGTGAAAGTCCTAGAGTACACCCAACATGGGACATTAGCGCACGGCAAGCCAATGCACTGTATATTCACCCCCTGGCTTGCTGCACACTAACTTGCCACATACACATGCACTAATTCACTTTCCAAACCTGTCTCATTATCAGTCCAATACACTGAATGAAGCTGGGGTCTTGTGGAAAAAAATAGTATGTGATCATGTAATAAAGTATTTTATTGCAATGCATACACAAAAGAGGGGCAGGTGATGTAGGGACCTTAACTTTTTATGTCTTGAACTGATTGCTTCACTTTGCAGCTGTAATTGTGTGTGCGTGTGTGTGTGTGTGTGAAATTTCCTCTTTTTAAAAATATAAAGAAAGAAATTCCTCCATGTTCTACTATTTGTACAAAGCAAAAAAATATTCACTGTGTAACATGTGCAATCAATGAGGCAGGAGCCCTTAACTCATTCCTTGCACTCCTGTGTCATGTGTAGAGTCCTACCAAATTCACAGTCCATTTTGGTCAATTTCACAGTCCAGGGGTTTTAAAATTAGTGATGTGTTTTTCATGACTGTGAATTTGTTAGGGCCCTAGTTATGTGAAAGATAGGACTCCTTCAGTGCAACCTTTCCTTCAATATGCATCCACATATAAATATATATTTCATTAGACCCAACATTTTACAGTTTTGTCATTTTCATAGGGCAATACACATCTATACATCTTCCTCTTTTTAATTTCTTGAATTTGTACATAAAAGTGTTTCTTGCAGTTTAAAACCAAGCAAACTACTACATTTGTTAATCAGATCTAAAGCTTAATATTACAATATAGTTGGATTTATGAGAACATGTTTAGCAGTAATTGTCCTTTATAAAAAAAATCCTTCGGCTATGTATTTCATAACTTACCTCTGTTAAACCTATGTGTGGCTTCTTGGTGAGATTTTGTAAACAAGTGCTTAAAGTTCTGGTTAGCAGCAAATTTGTAGATTTTCTAAGCATATCATCTATTTCTGTAGAACTGAAAAACAAAGTTTTGGATACTGTTAAACCTACACTGAAAATTACAATTCTTTAATTGAAATACTTAGCACTTTCATTTTCAAGCTGGCTTACAAACATTAACTAGCCCTCTCTGCTATGGTGGCTCTAAGTTTCAGTCTTTGACTCTTCCTCATCTCTGCTTCATGGCTGCCTGGGTCAACTTCCTTCTCTATTCATGTTTGGATGTGTATTTAAATGGAACCTGTATCTACTGTCATTCCATTCTTTCAGGTCCTTCCTCCTTTCCCAACTATTTTCCTCCTGTCCTAGTTATTTTCTCCTTAACAACTCCTGGCTCTGCCACAGCTTAATATTCAACATATCCCAGAATGATATCCTTTTAATTAGATGGATTTAAAGGATATCATGAAAATCCCATCACTAAAATCCAGGATCAAAATTACTCAAATACTCACTGCACTTACACTGTATGAATTTCTGAGCTTGCACCAGTAGTGCTTCACAGCTACTTAGGGAAAGGCATTGATTGGGTTATCTGAGTATCTTGTGGTATCAGATGTTCAGGCCATATAATCACATTAACTAGTAACCTATCAGTCTCCCCATAAAAATGCCATTGGGGGAAGTGAAGAAGTCTATCGAGTGCAGTGTTTCTCAAATGCGGCCACCAGGGGCTTTTCTTGCGGCCACTGCCTCCTCGGCAGTGATTGTTGGGGGGAGAGGGGGGAAGGGCAGGGGTTGGGCCCTGCCGCCCTCTGGAGCCAGAAACGCCAGAGGAACAGGCAACTGATGTGAGCTCCCCACCTTCCTGGGGTCATAGGGTTCGAGCTTCCAGCTTCAGCCTTGGGATGAGGGTGGCAGCCTCCAGCCATGGGGCTTCAGGCTCTGTCCCCGAGCCCCAGGCTCCCCCCATCGCCTCTGGCCCCCACTGCCTCCTCCAGCCCCGGGCTTCAGCGAGGCGGCAACAGGCTCCATCTTCCAGGTTCCGGCCGCAGGGCTCCAACCACAGCCACACAGTGGCAGGTGCTAGCTCCGGGCTCCCTGCCTGTTGCCTCTGGCCCCCACTACCTCCTCCACCTCTGGGGCTCTGGCTGTGCAATGGTGGACTCCGGTCCCCAGCCACAGGGCTTCAGGCTCCAGTCCCGGGCTTGCCACTCCCCGCACCGCCCCTGGCCTCTACTGCCTCCTCCAGCCCCCCATCCATCATCCCTGGCGCTTGTTGCCTCCCTATCCACCTCCCCATCAAGGGCTTAATTTGTCCTTCAACTTGCTGGGACTGAGTAAATCTGCTGTGAAAAGTGATATTTGTATGTTTATTAACATTGCTTTTCACTGCATCCCAGTTAGGTAGCAAGTTTGCTTCTGTGAAAAATGATATTAACAAACATAAAAATATCACTTTTCACATCAGCAGACTTACAAGCTAGCAAGTCTTAAAAAAATAAGCAACCAAAAAAGCAAAAGAAACAACAACAAGAGACAAACATGCAGAACACCTTATTTTTGTTTCTAATCTGTTTAGGTACAGTAAAGAATAGAGACAACTGTATGATATTTTTATTATTGAGTTTACAAACAAATAAACCCACATAAATAAAATAAAATGATTTGGACATGCATATGTGCATATTTATTTGATTTTCCTAAAGTTAATTAAGTATTTAAGGAAAAATCGTCAGAGCGGCCAACAGCAAGAGCAACAGCCCTGAGGCCACCAAAAAATGTGTTGTGGGAATCCCTGGTCTAGAGGCTCCCTCACTGCCACATCAAGGTAATGCGTGGTGATCAGAAGGCAAGTGGGAGACAGGAAACATCTACACATGTTACAGAAATAATATCTGTCTACTGACTTGGTTAAATAGTTAAAGAAATTTAATCAGCTTCAGTATAATTAAAGTGACTCTTCTGTGCCCTTCTGATCCACAGCAAGGACAAAAGCATGCCTTTCACACCCTTTTCAATAGAATCAAGCTTTGCAGAGATCAGAACATTAACCTGTCTCTAGTCTGAAGTGACTGGTTGAGAGTTCTGTTACCAGTCAATCACAAAGAAAATTTTTTATTTTTTTTTTGGCTTCAGAGTAGTGCCTCCTCCCCAGAATTGTTGCTGCAATGAATGCAACATTCCCTTACTTCTAACATGTAACACTATAAAAAGATTATAAGCAAAGCCACTACATATACTGGCAGGTCATGGAACACCATAATGGGAATTAAGGACTGGCCAGGAAAATTGTGCCAGATGAACAGAAACACATTAACTACCAGCACTGTGTCACCAGCAGCTAAGCAGTTTAAAAACAGAAATATAGGAACTTTCATACTGGATCAGACCCATGGTCCAAGTCCAGTATCCTGTCTCTGGTACAGGTCAGCACTGGATGCTTCAAAGGAAGATGCAAGAAACCCTACAGTAGGCAGATATGGGCTAATCTGCTCCCCCCCCAAAGACCTCATCCTAATCCCGAAAAGTAAGAGATTACCTTAAACCCTGAAATACAATTTTGTTATCATTAACTATTATTACTTCTTGTTATCCATATAAACAACCAATACCTCCCTGATTTTTTCTAAATTCTTGGCTTCCATGTCTGGTGGCCACGAGTGGTCACTGTCTAACTACATACTGTATAATATATTTCCTTTGATCAGTTTTGAACTTGCCACCTTTAAATTTCATGGAATACTTCCTTTTTTGACTACACTTGCACACTGAGCAGAGATCTTTATAGATTTGTCCACAGTGATGCCCAGATTCCTTTTCTGAGTTGATACAGTTAATTTAGAACCCTATGAGGTGTATGAGTAATACACATTTTCCCCTTCAATGTGCATTACTTTGTATTTATCAACACTGAATTTCATCTGCCATTACGTTGCCCATCACCTACCTTGCCTAAATCTTTCAAATTCCTCAGTCTTCTCTAGTTTTGACTAATCTAAATAACCATGTCATCTGCAAATTGTACCACCTCACTGCTTGTACCCATTTCCGGATCATTAATAAGTATATTGAACACCAGACACAATACAAAACCTTGTGGCATGCTGGTGTTAACCTTTGGCATGATGAAAATTGAGTGTTTTTCCTACTCTGTTTTGTGTCTCTTCGCCAGTTTCTGATCTGTGACAATATTTTGCCTCTGACCCCTTGACTACTTAGTTTCTTTAGTTGCCTCTTGCGACGGACCTTGTCAAAAGCCTTTTGAAAGTCTAAAGCTGTTAATCTATGTCAATCTAATTATCCTTTATCAAATATTATTGACATATTTGAAGAATTCTAATAGATTAGTGAGAGACAATTTTTCTTTGCAGAAATCATGCTGGATAGACTCCATCATATATTAATTATTCTATTTTTAGTTATTGCTTAAATCAATCCAAGGATCACCCCTTGAGCCATTTTAAAGTAAGTACAACATAGCTACCCTCCAATCTCCAGTATAGTAGCTGTTTTAATGAGGGGTTGCATATTTCTGCCAGCAGCTCAGCCACTTCATAATTGAGTTCCTTAGCACTCTTAGATCTGTACCATCTGTGCCTAATGACTTGTTGCTTTTTAAATAATCAACTTGTTCTACCTCTTCTTCTGATAAGTCAATTTCTGAAAGAATTATGTCTTTATTATCAAAAACAATCAGGCATGGGGTATGTATTCTCCTAACATTCTCTATGGTGAAGACCGATGCAAAGAAATCATTTAGATTTTAGTAACATCCTATCTTCCTTAATTGCTCCCTTT